>NC_080595.1:16515713-17715713 GCF_027887145.1 Ammospiza caudacuta | reverse complement strand
CTGCCTCCACTTAGGGTCAGGGTAAGGGTTACGCCTTGGGTTGGGGTTTTTAAACTAGGAAACCCAGAGCTCCAAGCACACTGCAGCTGCCAAAGGATCTCAAGGGCAGCGCAAATGTTCCACAACATGGCTGCTTTCACAGCTTTTTCCTCGGCACCATTCCGACCCCTAGGTTGATTTACCTGTCTAGGGTTATGGTTACGATGAGGGCTTTTGTTTAACAAGGAATTTCTGAGCTGAAGCAATTTGGCCGCTGCAAAAGGCATCCCAAGGGGAGCGCTAAAGTACCACAACAAGGCTGCCTCCACCTCTTCTTCCTGGGGACCGTCCTTAACCCTAGGCTGATTTACCTGCCTAGGGTCAGGGTTAGTGTTAAGCCCAGGTTTAGGGTTTGGTAAACCACTGAACCCTGAGCTCCAAGCACACTGCAGCTGCCAATGGCATCCCAAGGGGAGCACAGAAGTGCCATAACATGGCTGCCTCCACTGCATTTTCCTTGGCACCATCCCTAACTCTAGGCTGAGTTTCCTGCCTAGGGTTAGGCTTAGGGTTTAACCTAGGCTAAGGGGTTTTTTAAACTAGGAAAGTCTGAGCTCAAGGAGCACTGCAGCTGTGAAAAGCATCACAAGGGGAGCGCATAAGTTCCAGAACATGGCTGCTTTCACAGCTTTTTCCTTGGCACCATCCCGACCCCTAGGCTGATTGACCTGTTTAGGGTTAGGGTTAGGACTGGGGTTCCGGCTAGGGTTAGGATTAGGAGTAGGGTTAGGGCAAGGGTGAGGACTAGGGTTAGGGTTATGGTCACTATTAGGGTTAGGGTTAGGTTTAGGGTTACGGTTATGTTTAGGGTTAGGGTTAATTTTACGTTTTGGGCTAGGGTTCGGGTTAGAGTTGATGTTTAGGCTTAGGGTTAGGGTTAGGTTTAGGGCTAGGCGTCGGTTCAGGTTTAGTCTTTAGGCTTAGTGTTAAGGTTAGGGTTAGGGTTAGGGTTTCTTAAACGAGAAAAATCTTACCTCAAGGAATACTTCAGCTGCAAAAGTCATCCCAAGGGGAGCGCAAAAGTATAACAACCACGCTGCATCCTCCTCTTTTTCCTGCGAGTATCCCTAACCCTAGGCTGATTTACCTGCCTCCTATTACTCTTACAGTCAGGCTTAGGATTAGGGTTAAGCTTAGGGCTTCTTAAACATGGAAAATCTAACCTCAAGGAGCACTTTACCTCTAAAAGTCATCCCAACTGCAGCATAATATTACCACAACAATGCAGCCTCCACCTGTTTTTCCTTGAGACAATGCCCAACCGTGGGCTGATTTTCCTGCCTAGGCTTGGGGTTAGGCTTCTGCCTAGTGTTGAGCCTCCTCTTAGGGTTAGGTTTAGGGTTTAGGGTTGGGCTTGGGTTTAGGGTTTGGTATACGGTTAGGGTTAGGGTAAGCGCTTTTGTTAGGGTTGGGTTTATGGTTAGGTATAGAGTTAGGGTTAGGGTTAGGGTTTAGGATTAGGGTTAGCGTTAGGGTAAGGTTTAGGCTTAGGTTTAGGGATAGGGGTAAGAGTAAGGTTAGGGTTAGGGTTAGGGTTAGGGTTAGGGTTAGGGTTAGGGTTAGGGTTACGGTTAGGCTTAGAATGAGGATTCGGGTTAAGGTTAGGGTTAAGGTTAGGGTTAGGGTTACGGTTAAATTTTGGGTAATGATTAGGTTTTCTTAAACCAGGAAAATCTCACTTCCAGGAACAATTCAACTCTAAAATTCGTCCCAAGGACACCGCAAATTTCCGCAACAAGCTGCCTCCACCTCTTTTTCCTTGGCACCATCCCTAACCCTGGGCTTATTTAGCTACCTAGGGTTAGGGTTTGGGTTAGGGTTAGGGTTAGGATAAGGGTTAGGGTTAGGTTTCAGTGTTAAGGTTAGAGGTAGGGTTTGGCTTAGGGTTAGGGTTAGGATTAGGGTTACGGTTACGTTAAGGTTAGGGTTACTTTTACGGTTAGAGCTAGGGTTCGGGTTAGAGTTGATGTTTAGGCTTAGGGTTAGGGTTACGGTTAGGGCTAGGGATCGGTTTAGGTTTAGTCTTTCGGCTTAGTGTTTGGGTTAGGGTTAGGTTTTCTTAAATCAGAAAAATCTAACCTCAAGAAACACTTCAGCTGCAAAAGTCATCCCATGGGGTGCGCAAAAGTACAACAACAACGCTGCATCCTCCTCTTTTTCCTGTGACTATCCCTAACCCCAGGCTGATTTATATGCTTCCTATTACTCTTACAGTCAGGCTTAGGGTTAGGGGTAGGCTTAGGGCTTCTAAAACCTGGAAAATCTTACCTCAAGGAGCACTTTACCTCTAAAAGTCATCCCAACTGCAGCCTAAAATTACCACAACAATGCTGCCTCCACCTGTTTTTCCTTGAGACAATGCCCAACCGTGGGCTGATTTACCTGCCTAGGCTTGGGGTTAGGCTTCTGCCTAGTGTTGAGCCGTCTCTTAGGGTTAGGTTTAGGGTTAAGGGTTGGGCTTGGGTTTAGGGTTTGGTATACGGTTAGAGTTAGGGTAGCGCTTGGGTTAGGGTTGGGTTTAGGTTAGGTACAGAGTTAGGGTTAGGGTTAAGGTTTAGGATTAGGGTTAGCATTAGGGTAAGGTTTAGGCTTAGGTTTAGGGATAGGGGTAAGAGTAAGGTTTGGGTAAGAGTTAGGGTTAGGGTTAGGGTTAGGCTTAGGGTTAGGGTGAGGATTAGTCTTAGGATTAGGCTTAGGGTTAGGGTTAGAGTAAGGGCTAGGTTTAGGGTTAGGCTTTTTTAAACCTGGAAAATCTCACCTCAAGGAACACTTCAGCTGCAAAAGTCATCCCAAGCGGAGCACAAAAGTATCACAATAAGGCTGTCTCCACCTCTTTTTCCTATGGACCGTCCCTAACCCTAGGTAGATGGACCTGCCTCCACTTAGGGTCAGGGTAAGGGTTACGCCTTGGGTTGGGGTTTTTAAACTAGGAAACCCAGAGCTCCAAGCACACTGCAGCTGCCAAAGGATCTCAAGGGCAGCGCAAATGTTCCACAACATGGCTGCTTTCACAGCTTTTTCCTCCGCACCATTCCGACCCCTAGGTTGATTTACCTGTCTAGGGTTATGGTTACGATGAGGGCTTTTGTTTAACAAGGAATTTCTGAGCTGAAGCAATTTGGCCGCTGCAAAAGGCATCCCAAGGGGAGCGCTAAAGTACCACAACAAGGCTGCCTCCACCTCTTCTTCCTGGGGACCGTCCTTAACCCTAGGCTGATTTACCTGCCTAGGGTCAGGGTTAGTGTTAAGCCTAGGTTTAGGGTTTGGTAAACCACTGAACCCTGAGCTCCAAGCACACTGCAGCTGCCAATGGCATCCCAAGGGGAGCACAGAACTGCCATAACATGGCTGCCTCCACTGCATTTTCCTTGGCACTATCCCTAACTCTAGGCTGAGTTTCCTGCCTAGGGTTAGGCTTAGGGTTTAACCTAGGCTAAGGGGTTTTTTAAACTAGGAAAGTCTGAGCTCAACGAGCACTGCAGCTGTGAAAAGCATCACAAGGGGAGCGCATAAGTTCCAGAACATGGCTGCTTTCACAGCTTTTTCCTTGGCACCATCCCGACCCCTAGGCTGATTGACCTGTTTAGGGTTAGGGTTAGGACTGGGGCTCCCGCTAGGGTTAGGATTAGGAGTAGGGTTAGGGCAAGGGTGAGGACTAGGGTTAGGGTTATGGTCACTATTAGGGTTAGGGTTAGGTTTAGGGTTACGGTTATGTTTAAGGTTAGGGTTACTTTTACGTTTTGGGCTAGGGTTTGGGTTAGAGTTGATGTTTAGGCTTAGGGTTAGGGTTAGGGTTAGGGCTAGGGGTCGGTTTAGGTTTAGTCTTTAGGCTTAGTGTTAGGGTTAGGGTTTCTTAAACCAGAAAAATCTTACCTGAAGGAACACTTCAGCTGCAAAAGTCATCCCAAGGGTAGCGCAAAAGTACAACAACCACGCTGCATCCTCCTCTTTTTCCTGGGACTATCCCTAACCCTAGGCTGATTTACCTGCCTCCTATTACTCTTACAGTCAGGCTGAGGGTTAGTGTTAGGCTTAGGGCTTCTTAAACATGGAAAATCTTACCTCAAGGAGCACTTTACCTCTAAAAGTCATCCCAACTGCAGCATAAAATTACCACAACAATGCTGCCTCCACCTGTTTTTCCTTAAAACAATTCCCAGCTGTGGGCTGATTTTCCTGCCTAGGCTTGGGGTTAGGCTTCTGCCTAGTGTTGAGCCTTCTCTTAGGGTTAGGTTTAGGGTTTAGGGTTGGGCTTGGGTTTAGGGTCTGGTATTAGGTTAGGGTTAGGGTAAGAGCTTGGGTTAGGGTTAGGTTTATGGTTAGGTATAGAGTTAAGGTTAGGGTTAGGGTTTAGGATTAGGGTTAGCGTTAGGGTAAGGTTTAGGCTTAGGTTTGGGGATAGGGGTAAGAGTAAGGTTAGGGTTAGGGTTAGGGTTAGGGTTAGGGTTAGGCTTAGGTTTAGGGTGAGGATTAGGGTTAGGGTTAAGGTTAGGGTTAGGGTTACGGTTAAATTTTTGGTAATGTTAAGGGTTTCTTAAACCAGGAAAATCTCCCGTCAAGGAACGCTTCAACAACAAATGTCAACTCAAGAGGAGTGCAGAAGTACTTCAACAAGGCTTCCTCCCCCTCTTTTTTCTGGGTACTGTTCCTAACCCTACCCTGATTTACCTGCCTCCAGTAAGGGTTAGGGTAAGGGTTACGCCTAGGGTGAGGGTTTTTTAAACTAGGCATCCCTGAGTTGAAAGAATACTGCAGCTGCAAAAGGCATCCCAAGGGGTGTGCAAAAGTGCCTCAACATGGTGGCCCCTTCTGCTTTTTTCCTTGGGACCATCGCCAACACTCGGCTCATTAAGCTCCCTCGGGTCAGCGTCAGGGTTAGGGTTAAGGTTAGGATTAGGGTTAGGGTTTAAGGTTAGGGTTAGGTTTAGGTCTAGGTCTAGGGTTAGGGTTAGGGTCAGGTTTAGGACTAGGCTTAGGCTTAGGCTTAGGGTTAATGTTTCTTAAACCATGAAAATCTACCCTAAAGGAAGACTTCAGCTCTAAACGTCATCCCAAGGGGAGCGCAAAAGTACCACAACAAGGCTACCTCCAGCTCTTTTTCCTTGGGACCATTCCTCACCATCGGTCCATTTTCCTGCCTGGGGTTCGGGTTTGGCTTAGGGTTAGGATTAGGGTTGGCCTTAGAGTTAGGTACAGGGTTAGCGTTAGGGTTAGGGTTAGGGTCAGGGTTATGATTTGGTTTAGGCTGAGATTTAGGCTTAGGGTTAGGTTTAGGGTTAGGGTTAGGTTTAGGCTTAGGGTTAGGCTTAGGGTTAGGGTTAGCGGAAGGGCTAGGTTTAGGGTTAGGCTTTCTTAAACCTGGAAAATCTCACCTCAAGGAACACTTCAGCTGCAAAAGTCATCCCAAGCGGAGCGCAAAAGTATCACAATAAGGCTGCCTCCACCTCTTTTTCCTATGGACCGTCCCTAACCCTAGGTAGATGGACCTGCCTCCACTTAGGGTCAGGGTAAGGGTTACGCCTTGGGTTGGGGTTTTTAAACTAGGAAACCCAGAGCTCCAAGCACACTGCAGCTGCCAAAGGATCTCAAGGGCAGCGCAAATGTTCCACAATATGGCTGCTTTCACAGCTTTTTCCTCGGCACCATTCCGACCCCTAGGTTGGTTTACCTGTCTAGGGTTATGGTTACGATGAGGGCTTTTGTTTAACAAGGAATTTCTGAGCTGAAGCAATTTGGCCGCTGCAAAAGGCATCCCAAGGGGAGCGCTAAAGTACCACAACAAGGCTGCCTCCACCTCTTCTTCCTGGGGACCGTCCTTAACCCTAGGCTGATTTACCTGCCTAGGGTCAGGGTTAGTGTTAAGCCTAGGTTAAGGGTTTGGTAAACCACTGAAGCCTGAGCTCCAAGCACACTGCAGCTGCCAATGGCATCCCAAGGGGAGCACAGAAGTGCTATAACATGGCTGCCTCCACTGCCTTTTCCTTGGCACCATCCCTAACTCTAGGCTGAGTTTCCTGCCTAGGGTTAGGCTTAGGGTTTAACCTAGGCTAAGGGGTTTTTTAAACTAGGAAAGTCTGAGCTCAAGGAGCACTGCAGCTGTGAAAAGCATCACAAGGGGAGCGCATAAGTTCCAGAACATGGCTGCTTTCACAGCTTTTTCCTTGGCACCATCCCGACCCCTAGGCTGATTGACCTGTTTAGGGTTAGGGTTAGGACTGGGGTTCCGGCTAGGGTTAGGATTACGAGTAGGGTTAGGGCAAGGGTGAGGACTAGGGTTAGGGTTATGGTAACTATTAGGGTTAGGGTTAGGTTTAGGGTTACGGTTATGTTCAGGGTTAGGGTTACTTTTACGTTTTGGGCTAGGGTTCGGGTTAGAGTTGATGTTTAGGCTTAGGGTTAGGGTTAGGGTTAGGGCTAGGCGTCGGTTTAGGTTCAGTCTTTAGGCTTAGTGTTAAGGTTAGGGTTAGGGTTAGGGTTTCTTAAACCAGAAAAATCTTACCTCAAGGAACACTTCAGCTGCAAAAGTCATCCCAAGGGGAGCGCAAAAGTATAACAACCACGCTGCATCCTCCTCTTTTTCCTGGGACTATCCCTAACCCTAGGCTGATTTACCTGCCTCCTATTACTCTTACAGTCAGGCTTAGGGTTAGGGTTAAGCTTAGGGCTTCTTAAACATGGAAAATCTTACCTCAAGGAGCACTTTACCTCTAAAAGTCATCCCAACTGCAGCATAAAATTACCACAACAATGCAGCCTCCACCTGTTTTTCCTTGAGACAATGCCAAACCTTGGGCTGATTTTCCTGCCTAGGCTTGGGGTTAGGCTTCTGCCTAGTGTTGAGCCTCCTCTTAGGGTTAGCTTTAGGGTTTAGGGTTGGGCTTGGGTTTAGGGTTTGGTATACGGTTAGGGTTAGGGTAAGCGCTTTTGTTAGGGTTGGGTTTATGGTTAGGTATAGAGTTAGGTTTAGAGTTAGGGTTTAGGATTAGGGTTAGCGATAGGGTAAGGTTTAGGCTTAGGTTTAGGGTTAGGGGTAAGAGTAAGGTTAGATTTAGGGTTAGGTTTAGGGTTAGGCTTAGGGTTACGGTTAGGCTTAGGGTGAGGATTAGGGTTAAGATTAGGGTTAGGGTTACGGTTAAATTTTGGGTAATAATAAGGGTTTCTTAAACCAGGAAAATCTCACTTCCAGGAACAATTCAACTCTAAAATTCTTCCCAAGGACACCGCAAATTTCCGCAACAAGCTGCCTCCACCTCTTTTTCCTTGGCACCATCCCTAACCCTGGGCTTATTTAGCTACCTAGGGTTAGGGTTTGGGTTAGGGTTAGGGTTAGGATAAGGGTTAGGGTTAGGGTTAGGATTACGGTTACGTTTAGGGTTAGGGTTACTTTTACGGTTAGGGCTAGGGTTCGGGTTAGAGTTGATGTTTAGGCTTAGGGTTAGGGTTACGGTTAGGGCTAGGGATCGGTTTAGGTTTAGTCTTTAGGCTTAGTGTTTGGGTTAGGGTGAGGTTTTCTTAAACCAGAAAAATCTTACCTCAATAAACACTTCAGCTGCAAAAGTCATCCCATGGGGAGCGCAAAAGTACAACAACAACGCTGCATCCTCCTCTTTTTCCTGGGACTATCCCTAACCCTAGGCTGATTTACCTGCCTCCTATTACTCTTACAGTCAGGCTTAGGGTTAGGGTTAGGCTTAGGGCTTCTAAAACATGGAAAATCTTACCTCAAGGAGCACTTTACCTCTAAAAGTCATCCCAACTGCAGCATAATATTACCACAACAATGCTGCCTCCACCTGTTTTTCCTTGAGACAATGCCCAACCGTGGGCTGATTTACGTGCCTTGGCTTGGGGTTAGGCTTCTGCCTAGTGTTGAGCCTTCTCTTAGGGTTAGGTTTAGGGTTTAGGGTTGGGCTTGGGTTTAGGGTTTGGTATACGGTTAGAGTTAGGCTAGCGCTTGGGTTAGGGTTGGGTTTAGGTTAGGTACAGAGTTAGGGTTAGGGTTAAGGTTTAGGATTAGGGTTAGCATTAGGGTAAGGTTTAGGCTTAGGTTTAGGGTAAGGGGTAAGAGTAAGGTTAGGGTAAGGGTTAGGGTTAGGGTTAGGGTTAGGCTTAGGGTTAGGATGAGGATTAGGTTTAGGATTAGGCTTAGGGTTAGGGTTAGAGTAAGGGCTAGGTTTAGGTTTAGGCTTTTTTAAACCTGGAAAATCTCACCTCAAGTAACACTTCAGCTGCAAAAGTCATCCCAAGCGGAGCGCAAAAGTATCACAATAAGTCTGCCTCCACCTCTTTTTCCTATGGACCGTCCCTAACCCTTGGTACATGGACCTGCCTCCACTTAGGGTCAGGGTAAGGGTTACGCCTTGGGTTGGGGTTTTTAAACTAGGAAACCCAGAGCTCCAAGCACACTGCAGCTGCCAAAGGATCTCAAGGGCAGCGCAAATGTTCCACAATATGGCTGCTTTCACAGCTTTTTCCTCGGCACCATTCCGACCCCTAGGTTGATTTACCTGTCTAGGGTTATGGTTACGATGAGGGCTTTTGTTTAACAAGGAATTTCTGAGCTGAAGCAATTTGGCCGCTGCAAAAGGCATCCCAAGGGGAGCGCTAAAGTACCACAACAAGGCTGCCTCCACCTCTTCTTCCTGGGGACCGTCCTTAACCCTAGGCTGATTTACCTGCCTAGGGTCAGGGTTAGTGTTAAGCCTAGGTTTAGGGTTTGGTAAACCACTGAACCCTGAGCTCCAAGCACACTGCAGCTGCCAATGGCATCCCAAGGGGAGCACAGAACTGCCATAACATGGCTGCCTCCACTGCACTTTCCTTGGCACCATCCCTAACTCTAGGCTGAGTTTCCTGCCTAGGGTTAGGCTTAGGGTTTAACCTAGGCTAAGGGGTTTTTAAACTAGGAAAGTCTGAGCTCAAGGAGCACTGCAGCTGTGAAAAGCATCACAAGGGGAGCGCATAAGTTCCAGAACATGGCTGCTTTCACAGCTTTTTCCTTGGCACCATCCCGACCCCTAGGCTGATTGACCTGTTTAGGGTTAGGGTTAGGACTGGGGTTCCGGCTAGGGTTAGGATTACGAGTAGGGTTAGGGCAAGGGTGAGGACTAGGGTTAGGGTTATGGTCACTATTAGGGTTAGGGTTAGGTTTAGGGTTACGGTTATGTTTAGGGTTAGGGTTACTTTTACGTTTTGGGCTAGGGTTCGGGTTAGAGTTGATGTTTAGGCTTAGGCTTAGGGTTACGGTTAGGGCTAGGGGTCGGTTTAGGTTTAGTCTTTAGGCTTAGTGTTAGGGTTAGGGTTAGGGTTTCTTAAACCAGAAAAATCTTACCTCAAGGAACACTTCAGCTGCAAAAGTCATCCCAAGGGGAGCGCAAAAGTATAACAACCACGCTGCATCCTTCTCTTTTTCCTGGGACTATCCCTAACCTTAGGCTGATTTACCTGCCTCCTATTACTCTTACAGTCAGGCTTAGGGTTAGGGTTAAGCTTAGGGCTTCTTAAACATGGAAAATCTTACCTCAAGGAGCACTTTACCTCTAAAAGTCATCCCAACTGCAGCATAATATTACCACAACAATGCTGCCTCCACCTGTTTTTCCTTGAGACAATGCCCAGCCGTGGGCTGATTTACCTGCCTAGGCTTGCGGTTAGGCTTCTGCCTAGTGTTGAGCCTTCTCTTAGGGTTAGGTTTAGGGTTTAGGGTTGGGCTTGGGTTTAGGGTTTGGTATACGGTTAGAGTTAGGCTAGCGCTTGGGTTAGGGTTGGGTTTAGGTTAGGTACAGAGTAAGGGTTAGGGTTAAGGTTTAAAATTATGGTTAGCGTTAGGGTAAGGTTTAGGCTTAGGTTTAGGGTTAGGGAGAAGAGTAAGGTTAGGTTTAGGGTTAGGTTTAGGGTTAGGGTTAGGGTTAGGGTTAGGGTTACGGTTAAATTTTGGGTAATGATAAGGGTTTCTTAAACCAGGAAAATCTCACTTCCAGGAACAATTTAGCTCTAAAATTCATCCCAAGGACACCGCACAATTTCCGCAACAAGGCTGCCTCCACCTCTTTTTCCTTGCCACCATCCCTAACCCTGGGCTTATTTACCTGCCTAGGGCTAGGGTTTGGGTTAGGGTTAGGGTTAGGATAAGGGTTAGGGTTAGGTTTCAGTGTTAAGGTTAGAGGTAGGGTTTGGCTTAGGGTTAGGGTTAGGATTAGGGTTACGGTTACGTTTAGGGTTAGGGTTACTTTTACGGTTAGGGCTAGGGTTCGGGTTAGAGTTGATGTTTAGGCTTAGGGTTAGGGTTACGGTTAGGGCTAGGGATCGGTTTAGGTTTAGTCTTTAGGCTTAGTGTTTGGGTTAGGGTTAGGTTTTCTTAAACCAGAAAAATCTTACCTCAAGGAACAATTCAGCTGCAAATGTCATCCCATGGCGTGCGCAAAAGTACAACAACAACGCTGCATCCTCCTCTTTTTCCTGGCACTATCCCTAACCCTAGGCTGATTTACCTGCCTCCTATTACTCTTACAGTCAGGCTTAGGGTTAGTGTTAGGCTTAGGGCTTCTTAAACATGGAAAATCTTACCTCAAGGAGCATTTTACCTGTAAAAGTCATCCCAACTGCAGCATAAAATTACCACAACAATGCTGCCTCCACCTGTTTTTCCTTAAAACAATGCCCAACCGTGGGCTGATTTACCTGCCTAGGCTTGGGGTTAGGTTTCTGCCTAGTGTTGAGCCTTCTCTTAGGGTTAGGTTTAGGGTTTAGGGTTGGGCTTGGGTTTAGGGTTTGGTATACGGTTAGAGTTAGGGTAGCGCTTGGGTTAGGGTTGGGTTTAGGTTAGGTACAGAGTTAGGGTTAGGGTTAAGGTTTAGGATTAGGGTTAGCATTAGGGTAAGGTTTAGGCTTAGGTTTAGGGATAGGGGTAAGAGTAAGGTTAGGGTAAGGGTTAGGGTTAGGGTTAGGGTTAGGCTTAGGGTTAGGGTGAGGATTAGGCTTAGGATTAGGCTTAGGGTTAGGGTTAGAGTAAGGGCTAGGTTTAGGGTTAGGCTTTTTTAAACCTGGAAAATCTCACCTCAAGGAACACCTCAGCTGCAAAAGTCATCCCAAGCGGAGCGCAAAAGTATCACAATAAGGCTGCCTCCACCTCTTTTTCCTATGGACCGTCCCTAACCCTAGGTAGATGGACCTGCCTCCACTTAGGGTCAGGGTAAGGGTTACGCCTTGGGTTGGGGTTTTTAAACTAGGAAACCCAGAGCTCCAAGCACACTGCAGCTGCCAAAGGATCTCAAGGGCAGCGCAAATGTTCCACAACATGGCTGCTTTCACAGCTTTTTCCTCGGCACCGTTCCGACCCCTAGGTTGATTTACCTGTCTAGGGTTATGGTTACGATGAGGGCTTTTGTTTAACAAGGAATTTCTGAGCTGAAGCAATTTGGCCGCTGCAAAAGGCATCCCAAGGGGAGCGCTAAAGTACCACAACAAGGCTGCCTCCACCTCTTCTTCCTGGGGACCCTCCTTAACCCTAGGCTGATTTACCTGCCTAGGGTCAGGGTTAGTGTTAAGCCTAGGTTTAGGGTTTGGTAAACCACTGAACCCTGAGCTCCAAGCACACTGCAGCTGCCAATGGCATCCCAAGGGGAGCACAGAACTGCCATAACATGGCTGCCTCCACTGCATTTTCCTTGGCACCATCCCTAACTCTAGGCTGAGTTTCCTGCCTACGGTTAGGCTTAGGGTTTAACCTAGGCTAAGGGGTTTTTTAAACTAGGAAAGTCTGAGCTCAAGGAGCACTGCAGCTGTGAAAAGCATCACAAGGGGAGCGCATAAGTTCCAGAACATGGCTGCTTTCACAGCTTTTTCCTTGGCACCATCCCGACCCCTAGGCTGATTGACCTGTTTAGGGTTAGGGTTAGGACTGGGGTTCCGGCTAGGGTTAGGATTAGGAGTAGGGTTAGGGCAAGGGTGAGGACTAGGGTTATGGTTATGGTCACTATTAGGGTTAGGGTTAGGTTTAGGGTTACGGTTATGTTTAGGGTTAGGGTTACTTTTACGTTTTGGGCTAGGGTTCGGGTTAGAGTTGATGTTTAGGCTTAGGGTTAGGGTTAGGGTTAGGGCTAGGGGTCGGTTTAGGTCTAGTCTTTAGGCTTAGTGTTAGGGTTAGATTTAGGGTTTCTTAAACCAGAAAAATCTTACCTCAAGGAACACTTCAGCTGCAAAAGTCATCCCAAGGGGAGCGCAAAAGTATAACAACCACGCTGCATCCTTCTCTTTTTCCTGGGACTATCCCTAACCCTAGGCTGATTTACCTGCCTCCTATTACTCTTACAGTCAGGCTTAGGGTTAGGGTTAAGCTTAGGGCTTCTTAAACATGGAAAATCTTACCTCAAGGAGCACTTTACCTCTAAAAGTCATCCCAACTGCAGCATAATATTACCACAACAATGCTGCCTCCACCTGTTTTTCCTTAAAACAATGCCCAACCGTGGGCTGATTTACCTGCCTAGGCTTGGGGTTAGGCTTCTGCCTAGTGTTGAGCCTTCTCTTAGGATAAGGTTTAGGGTTTAGGGTTGGGCTTGGGTTTAGGGTTTGGTATACGGTTAGGGTTAGGGTAAGCGCTTGGGTTAGGGTTGGGTTTATGGTTAGGTATAGAGTTAGGGCTAGGGTTAGCGTTTAGGATTAGGGTTAGCGTTAGGGTAAGGTTTAGGCTTAGGTTTAGGGTTAGGGGTAAGAGTAAGGTTAGGTTTAGGGTTAGGGTTAGGGTTAGGTTGAGGGTTACGGTTAGGCTTAGGGTGAGGATTAGGGTTAAGGTTAGGGTTAGGGTTACGGTTAAATTTTGGGTAATGATAAGGTTTTCTTAAACCAGGAAAATCTCACTTCCAGGAGCAATTCAACTCTAAAATTCGTCCCAAGGACACCGCAAAATTTCCGCAACAAGGCTGCCTCCACCTCTTTTTCCTTGGCACCATCCCTAACCCTGGGCTTATTTAGCTACCTAGGGTTAGGGTTTGGGTTACGGTTAGGGTTAGGATAAGGGTTAGGGTTAGGTTTCAGTGTTAAGGTTAGAGGTAGGGTTTGGCTTAGGGTTAGGGTTAGGATTAGGGTTACGGTTACGTTTAGGGTTAGGGTTACTTTTACGGTTAGGGCAAGGGTTCGGGTTAGAGTTGATGTTTAGGCTTAGGGTTAGGGTTACGGTTAGGGCTAGGGATCGGTTTAGGTTTAGTCTTTAGGCTTAGTGTTTGGGTTAGGGTTAGGTTTTCTTAAACCAGAAAAATCTTACCTCAAGGAACAATCAGCTACAAATGTCATCCCATGGGGTGCGCAAAAGTACAACAACAACGCTGCATCCTCCTCTTTTTCCTGGCACTATCCCTAACCCTAGGCTGATTTACCTGCCTCCTATTACTCTTACAGTCAGGCTTAGGGTTAGGCTTAGGCTTAGGGCTTCTTAAACATGGAAAATCTTACCTCAAGGAGCACTTTACCTCTAAAAGTCATCCCAACTGCAGCATAAAATTACCACAACAATGCTGCCTCCACCTGTTTTTCCTTGAGACAATGCCCAACCGTGGGCTGATTTACCTGCCTAGGCTTGGGGTTAGGCTTCTGCCTAGTGTTGAGCCTTCTCTTAGGGTTAGGTTTAGGGTTTAGGGTTGGGCTTGGGTTTAGGGTTTGGTATACGGTTAGAGTTAGGCTAGCGCTTGGGTTAGGGTTGGGTTTAGGTTAGGTACAGAGTTAGGGTTAGGGTTAAGGTTTAGGATTAGGGTTAGCATTAGGGTAAGGTTTAGGCTTAGGTTTAGGGATAGGGGTAAGAGTAAGGTTAGGGTAAGGGTTAGGGTTAGGGTTAGGGTTAGGGTTAGGATGAGGATTAGGTTTAGGCTTAGGCTTAGGGTTAGGGTTAGGGTTAGAGTAAGGGCTAGGTTTAGGGTTAGGCTTTTTTAAACCTGGAAAATCTCACCTCAAGGAACACCTCAGCTGCAAAAGTCATCCCAAGCGGAGCGCAAAAGTATCACAATAAGGCTGCCTCCACCTCTTTTTCCTATGGACCGTCCCTAACCCTAGGTAGATGGACCTGCCTCCACTTAGGGTCAGGGTAAGGGTTACGCCTTGGGTTGGGGTTTTTAAACTAGGAAACCCAGAGCTCCAAGCACACTGCAGCTGCCAAAGGATCTCAAGGGCAGCGCAAATGTTCCACAACATGGCTGCTTTCACAGCTTTTTCCTCGGCACCATTCCGACCCCTAGGTTGATTTACCTGTCTAGGGTTATGGTTACGATGAGGGCTTTTGTTTAACAAGGAATTTCTGAGCTGAAGCAATTTGGCCGCTGCAAAAGGCATCCCAAGGGGAGCGCTAAAGTACCACAACAAGGCTGCCTCCACCTCTTCTTCCTGGGGACCGTCCTTAACCCTAGGCTGATTTACCTGCCTAGGGTCAGGGTTAGTGTTAAGCCTAGGTTTAGGGTTTGGTAAACCACTGAACCCTGAGCTCCAAGCACACTGCAGCTGCCAATGGCATCCCAAGGGGAGCACAGAACTGCCATAACATGGCTGCCTCCACTGCACTTTCCTTGGCACCATCCCTAACTCTAGGCTGAGTTTCCTGCCTAGGGTTAGGCTTAGGGTTTAACCTAGGGTAAGGGGTTTTTAAACTAGGAAAGTCTGAGCTCAAGGAGCACTGCAGCTGTGAAAAGCATCACAAGGGGAGCGCATAAGTTCCAGAACATGGCTGCTTTCACAGCTTTTTCCTTGGCACCATCCCGACCCCTAGGCTGATTGACCTGTTTAGGGTTAGGGTTAGGACTGGGGTTCCGGCTAGGGTTAGGATTACGAGTAGGGTTAGGGCAAGGGTGAGGACTAGGGTTAGGGTTATGGTCACTATTAGGGTTAGGGTTAGGTTTAGGGTTACGGTTATGTTTAGGGTTAGGGTTACTTTTACGTTTTGGGCTAGGGTTCGGGTTAGAGTTGATGTTTAGGCTTAGGCTTAGGGTTACGGTTAGGGCTAGGGGTCGGTTTAGGTTTAGTCTTTAGGCTTAGTGTTAGGGTTAGGGTTAGGGTTTCTTAAACCAGAAAAATCTTACCTCAAGGAACACTTCAGCTGCAAAAGTCATCCCAAGGGGAGCGCAAAAGTATAACAACCACGCTGCATCCTTCTCTTTTTCCTGGGACTATCCCTAACCTTAGGCTGATTTACCTGCCTCCTATTACTCTTACAGTCAGGCTTAGGGTTAGGGTTAAGCTTAGGGCTTCTTAAACATGGAAAATCTTACCTCAAGGAGCACTTTACCTCTAAAAGTCATCCCAACTGCAGCATAATATTACCACAACAATGCTGCCTCCACCTGTTTTTCCTTGAGACAATGCCCAGCCGTGGGCTGATTTACCTGCCTAGGCTTGCGGTTAGGCTTCTGCCTAGTGTTGAGCCTTCTCTTAGGGTTAGGTTTAGGGTTTAGGGTTGGGCTTGGGTTTAGGGTTTGGTATACGGTTAGAGTTAGGCTAGCGCTTGGGTTAGGGTTGGGTTTAGGTTAGGTACAGAGTAAGGGTTAGGGTTAAGGTTTAAAATTATGGTTAGCGTTAGGGTAAGGTTTAGGCTTAGGTTTAGGGTTAGGGAGAAGAGTAAGGTTAGGTTTAGGGTTAGGTTTAGGGTTAGGGTTAGGGTTAGGGTTAGGGTTACGGTTAAATTTTGGGTAATGATAAGGGTTTCTTAAACCAGGAAAATCTCACTTCCAGGAACAATTTAGCTCTAAAATTCATCCCAAGGACACCGCACAATTTCCGCAACAAGGCTGCCTCCACCTCTTTTTCCTTGCCACCATCCCTAACCCTGGGCTTATTTACCTGCCTAGGGCTAGGGTTTGGGTTAGGGTTAGGGTTAGGATAAGGGTTAGGGTTAGGTTTCAGTGTTAAGGTTAGAGGTAGGGTTTGGCTTAGGGTTAGGGTTAGGATTAGGGTTACGGTTACGTTTAGGGTTAGGGTTACTTTTACGGTTAGGGCTAGGGTTCGGGTTAGAGTTGATGTTTAGGCTTAGGGTTAGGGTTACGGTTAGGGCTAGGGATCGGTTTAGGTTTAGTCTTTAGGCTTAGTGTTTGGGTTAGGGTTAGGTTTTCTTAAACCAGAAAAATCTTACCTCAAGGAACAATTCAGCTGCAAATGTCATCCCATGGCGTGCGCAAAAGTACAACAACAACGCTGCATCCTCCTCTTTTTCCTGGCACTATCCCTAACCCTAGGCTGATTTACCTGCCTCCTATTACTCTTACAGTCAGGCTTAGGGTTAGTGTTAGGCTTAGGGCTTCTTAAACATGGAAAATCTTACCTCAAGGAGCATTTTACCTGTAAAAGTCATCCCAACTGCAGCATAAAATTACCACAACAATGCTGCCTCCACCTGTTTTTCCTTAAAACAATGCCCAACCGTGGGCTGATTTACCTGCCTAGGCTTGGGGTTAGGTTTCTGCCTAGTGTTGAGCCTTCTCTTAGGGTTAGGTTTAGGGTTTAGGGTTGGGCTTGGGTTTAGGGTTTGGTATACGGTTAGAGTTAGGGTAGCGCTTGGGTTAGGGTTGGGTTTAGGTTAGGTACAGAGTTAGGGTTAGGGTTAAGGTTTAGGATTAGGGTTAGCATTAGGGTAAGGTTTAGGCTTAGGTTTAGGGATAGGGGTAAGAGTAAGGTTAGGGTAAGGGTTAGGGTTAGGGTTAGGGTTAGGCTTAGGGTTAGGGTGAGGATTAGGCTTAGGATTAGGCTTAGGGTTAGGGTTAGAGTAAGGGCTAGGTTTAGGGTTAGGCTTTTTTAAACCTGGAAAATCTCACCTCAAGGAACACCTCAGCTGCAAAAGTCATCCCAAGCGGAGCGCAAAAGTATCACAATAAGGCTGCCTCCACCTCTTTTTCCTATGGACCGTCCCTAACCCTAGGTAGATGGACCTGCCTCCACTTAGGGTCAGGGTAAGGGTTACGCCTTGGGTTGGGGTTTTTAAACTAGGAAACCCAGAGCTCCAAGCACACTGCAGCTGCCAAAGGATCTCAAGGGCAGCGCAAATGTTCCACAACATGGCTGCTTTCACAGCTTTTTCCTCGGCACCGTTCCGACCCCTAGGTTGATTTACCTGTCTAGGGTTATGGTTACGATGAGGGCTTTTGTTTAACAAGGAATTTCTGAGCTGAAGCAATTTGGCCGCTGCAAAAGGCATCCCAAGGGGAGCGCTAAAGTACCACAACAAGGCTGCCTCCACCTCTTCTTCCTGGGGACCCTCCTTAACCCTAGGCTGATTTACCTGCCTAGGGTCAGGGTTAGTGTTAAGCCTAGGTTTAGGGTTTGGTAAACCACTGAACCCTGAGCTCCAAGCACACTGCAGCTGCCAATGGCATCCCAAGGGGAGCACAGAACTGCCATAACATGGCTGCCTCCACTGCATTTTCCTTGGCACCATCCCTAACTCTAGGCTGAGTTTCCTGCCTACGGTTAGGCTTAGGGTTTAACCTAGGCTAAGGGGTTTTTTAAACTAGGAAAGTCTGAGCTCAAGGAGCACTGCAGCTGTGAAAAGCATCACAAGGGGAGCGCATAAGTTCCAGAACATGGCTGCTTTCACAGCTTTTTCCTTGGCACCATCCCGACCCCTAGGCTGATTGACCTGTTTAGGGTTAGGGTTAGGACTGGGGTTCCGGCTAGGGTTAGGATTAGGAGTAGGGTTAGGGCAAGGGTGAGGACTAGGGTTATGGTTATGGTCACTATTAGGGTTAGGGTTAGGTTTAGGGTTACGGTTATGTTTAGGGTTAGGGTTACTTTTACGTTTTGGGCTAGGGTTCGGGTTAGAGTTGATGTTTAGGCTTAGGGTTAGGGTTAGGGTTAGGGCTAGGGGTCGGTTTAGGTCTAGTCTTTAGGCTTAGTGTTAGGGTTAGATTTAGGGTTTCTTAAACCAGAAAAATCTTACCTCAAGGAACACTTCAGCTGCAAAAGTCATCCCAAGGGGAGCGCAAAAGTATAACAACCACGCTGCATCCTTCTCTTTTTCCTGGGACTATCCCTAACCCTAGGCTGATTTACCTGCCTCCTATTACTCTTACAGTCAGGCTTAGGGTTAGGGTTAAGCTTAGGGCTTCTTAAACATGGAAAATCTTACCTCAAGGAGCACTTTACCTCTAAAAGTCATCCCAACTGCAGCATAATATTACCACAACAATGCTGCCTCCACCTGTTTTTCCTTAAAACAATGCCCAACCGTGGGCTGATTTACCTGCCTAGGCTTGGGGTTAGGCTTCTGCCTAGTGTTGAGCCTTCTCTTAGGATAAGGTTTAGGGTTTAGGGTTGGGCTTGGGTTTAGGGTTTGGTATACGGTTAGGGTTAGGGTAAGCGCTTGGGTTAGGGTTGGGTTTATGGTTAGGTATAGAGTTAGGGCTAGGGTTAGCGTTTAGGATTAGGGTTAGCGTTAGGGTAAGGTTTAGGCTTAGGTTTAGGGTTAGGGGTAAGAGTAAGGTTAGGTTTAGGGTTAGGGTTAGGGTTAGGTTGAGGGTTACGGTTAGGCTTAGGGTGAGGATTAGGGTTAAGGTTAGGGTTAGGGTTACGGTTAAATTTTGGGTAATGATAAGGTTTTCTTAAACCAGGAAAATCTCACTTCCAGGAGCAATTCAACTCTAAAATTCGTCCCAAGGACACCGCAAAATTTCCGCAACAAGGCTGCCTCCACCTCTTTTTCCTTGGCACCATCCCTAACCCTGGGCTTATTTAGCTACCTAGGGTTAGGGTTTGGGTTACGGTTAGGGTTAGGATAAGGGTTAGGGTTAGGTTTCAGTGTTAAGGTTAGAGGTAGGGTTTGGCTTAGGGTTAGGGTTAGGATTAGGGTTACGGTTACGTTTAGGGTTAGGGTTACTTTTACGGTTAGGGCAAGGGTTCGGGTTAGAGTTGTTGTTTAGGCTTAGGGTTAGGGTTACGGTTAGGGCTAGGGATCGGTTTAGGTTTAGTCTTTAGGCTTAGTGTTTGGGTTAGGGTTAGGTTTTCTTAAACCAGAAAAATCTTACCTCAAGGGACAATCAGCTACAAATGTCATCCCATGGGGTGCGCAAAAGTACAACAACAACGCTGCATCCTCCTCTTTTTCCTGGCACTATCCCTAACCCTAGGCTGATTTACCTGCCTCCTATTACTCTTACAGTCAGGCTTAGGGTTAGGCTTAGGCTTAGGGCTTCTTAAACATGGAAAATCTTACCTCAAGGAGCACTTTACCTCTAAAAGTCATCCCAACTGCAGCATAAAATTACCACAACAATGCTGCCTCCACCTGTTTTTCCTTGAGACAATGCCCAACCGTGGGCTGATTTACCTGCCTAGGCTTGGGGTTAGGCTTCTGCCTAGTGTTGAGCCTTCTCTTAGGGTTAGGTTTAGGGTTTAGGGTTGGGCTTGGGTTTAGGGTTTGGTATACGGTTAGAGTTAGGCTAGCGCTTGGGTTAGGGTTGGGTTTAGGTTAGGTACAGAGTTAGGGTTAGGGTTAAGGTTTAGGATTAGGGTTAGCATTAGGGTAAGGTTTAGGCTTAGGTTTAGGGATAGGGGTAAGAGTAAGGTTAGGGTAAGGGTTAGGGTTAGGGTTAGGGTTAGGGTTAGGATGAGGATTAGGTTTAGGCTTAGGCTTAGGGTTAGGGTTAGGGTTAGAGTAAGGGCTAGGTTTAGGGTTAGGCTTTTTTAAACCTGGAAAATCTCACCTCAAGGAACACCTCAGCTGCAAAAGTCATCCCAAGCGGAGCGCAAAAGTATCACAATAAGGCTGCCTCCACCTCTTTTTCCTATGGACCGTCCCTAACCCTAGGTAGATGGACCTGCCTCCACTTAGGGTCAGGGTAAGGGTTACGCCTTGGGTTGGGGTTTTTAAACTAGGAAACCCAGAGCTCCAAGCACACTGCAGCTGCCAAAGGATCTCAAGGGCAGCGCAAATGTTCCACAACATGGCTGCTTTCACAGCTTTTTCCTCGGCACCATTCCGACCCCTAGGTTGATTTACCTGTCTAGGGTTATGGTTACGATGAGGGCTTTTGTTTAACAAGGAATTTCTGAGCTGAAGCAATTTGGCCGCTGCAAAAGGCATCCCAAGGGGAGCGCTAAAGTACCACAACAAGGCTGCCTCCACCTCTTCTTCCTGGGGACCGTCCTTAACCCTAGGCTGATTTACCTGCCTAGGGTCAGGGTTAGTGTTAAGCCTAGGTTTAGGGTTTGGTAAACCACTGAACCCTGAGCTCCAAGCACACTGCAGCTGCCAATGGCATCCCAAGGGGAGCACAGAACTGCCATAACATGGCTGCCTCCACTGCATTTTCCTTGGCACCATCCCTAACTCTAGGCTGAGTTTCCTGCCTACGGTTAGGCTTAGGGTTTAACCTAGGCTAAGGGGTTTTTTAAACTAGGAAAGTCTGAGCTCAAGGAGCACTGCAGCTGTGAAAAGCATCACAAGGGGAGCGCATAAGTTCCAGAACATGGCTGCTTTCACAGCTTTTTCCTTGGCACCATCCCGACCCCTAGGCTGATTGACCTGTTTAGGGTTAGGGTTAGGACTGGGGTTCCGGCTAGGGTTAGGATTACGAGTAGGGTTAGGGCAAGGGTGAGGACTAGGGTTAGGGTTATGGTCACTATTAGGGTTAGGGTTAGGTTTAGGGTTACGGTTATGTTTAGGGTTAGGGTTACTTTTACGTTTTGGGCTAGGGTTCGGGTTAGAGTTGATGTTTAGGCTTAGGGTTAGGGTTAGGGTTAGGGCTAGGGGTCGGTTTAGGTCTAGTCTTTAGGCTTAGTGTTAGGGTTAGGGTTTCTTAAACCAGAAAAATCTTACCTCAAGGAACACTTCAGCTGCAAAAGTCATCCCAAGGGGAGCGCAAAAGTATAACAACCACGCTGCATCCTTCTCTTTTTCCTGGGACTATCCCTAACCCTAGGCTGATTTACCTGCCTCCTATTACTCTTACAGTCAGGCTTAGGGTTAGGGTTAAGCTTAGGGCTTCTTAAACATGGAAAATCTTACCTCAAGGAGCACTTTACCTCTAAAAGTCATCCCAACTGCAGCATAATATTACCACAACAATGCTGCCTCCACCTGTTTTTCCTTGAGACAATGCCCAACCGTGGGCTGATTTACCTGCCTAGGCTTGGGGTTAGGCTTCTGCCTAGTGTTGAGCCTTCTCTTAGGGTAAGGTTTAGGGTTTAGGGTTGGGCTTGGGTTTAGGGTTTGGTATACGGTTAGGGTTAGGGTAAGCGCTTGGGTTAGGGTTGGGTTTATGGTTAGGTATAGAGTTAGGGCTAGGGTTAGTGTTTAGGATTAGGGTTAGAGTTAGGGTAAGTTTTAGGCTTAGGTTTAGGGTTAGGGAGAAGAGTAAGGTTAGGTTTAGGGTTAGGGTTAGGGTTAGGGTTAGGGTTACGGTTAAATTTTGGGTAATGATAAGGGTTTCTTAAACCAGGAAAATCTCACTTCCAGGAACAATTCAACTCTAAAATTCGTCCCAAGCACACCGCAAAATTTCCGCAACAAGGCTGCCTCCACCTCTTTTTCCTTGGCACCATCCCTAACCCTGGGCTGATTTACCTGCCTAGGTTTAGGGTTTGGGTTAGGGTTAGGATAAGGGTTAGGGTTAGGTTTCAGTGTTAAGGTTAGAGGTAGGGTTTGGCTTAGGGTTAGGGTTAGGATTAGGGTTACGGTTACGTTTAGGGTTAGGGTTACTTTTACGGTTAGGGCTAGGGTTCGGGTTAGAGTTGATGTTTAGGCTTAGGGTTAGGGTTACGGTTAGGGCTAGGGATCGGTTTAGGTTTAGTCTTTAGGCTTAGTGTTTGGGTTAGGGTTAGGTTTTCTTAAACCAGAAAAATCTTACCTCAAGAAACACTTCAGCTACAAATGTCATCCCATGGGGTGCGCAAAAGTACAACAACAACGCTGCATCCTCCTCTTTTTCCTGGCACTATCCCTAACCCTAGGCTGATTTACCTGCCTCCTATTACTCTTACAGTCAGGCTTAGGGTTAGTGTTAGGCTTAGGGCTTCTTAAACATGGAAAATCTTACCTCAAGGAGCACTTTACCTCTAAAAGTCATCCCAACTGCAGCATAAAATTACCACAACAATGCTGCCTCCACCTGTTTTTCCTTGAGACAATGCCCAACCGTGGGCTGATTTACCTGCCTAGGCTTGGGGTTAGGCTTCTGCCTAGTGTTGAGCCTTCTCTTAGGGTTAGGTTTAGGGTTTAGGGTTGGGCTTGGGTTTAGGGTTTGGTATACGGTTAGAGTTAGGGTAGCGCTTGGGTTAGGGTTGGGTTTAGGTTAGGTACAGAGTTAGGGTTAGGGTTAAGGTTTAGGATTAGGGTTAGCATTAGGGTAAGGTTTAGGCTTAGGTTTAGGGATAGGGGTAAGAGTAAGGTTAGGGTAAGGGTTAGGGTTAGGGTTAGGGTTAGGCTTAGGGTTAGGGTGAGGATTAGGCTTAGGCTTAGGGTTAGGGTTAGGGTTAGAGTAAGGGCTAGGTTTAGGGTTAGGCTTTTTTAAACCTGGAAAATCTCACCTCAAGGAACACCTCAGCTGCAAAAGTCATCCCAAGCGGAGCGCAAAAGTATCACAATAAGGCTGCCTCCACCTCTTTTTCCTATGGACCGTCCCTAACCCTAGGTAGATGGACCTGCCTCCACTTAGGGTCAGGGTAAGGGTTACGCCTTGGGTTGGGGTTTTTAAACTAGGAAACCCAGAGCTCCAAGCACACTGCAGCTGCCAAAGGATCTCAAGGGCAGCGCAAATGTTCCACAACATGGCTGCTTTCACAGCTTTTTCCTCGGCACCATTCCGACCCCTAGGTTGATTTACCTGTCTAGGGTTATGGTTACGATGAGGGCTTTTGTTTAACAAGGAATTTCTGAGCTGAAGCAATTTGGCCGCTGCAAAAGGCATCCCAAGGGGAGCGCTAAAGTACCACAACAAGGCTGCCTCCACCTCTTCTTCCTGGGGACCGTCCTTAACCCTAGGCTGATTTACCTGCCTAGGGTCAGGGTTAGTGTTAAGCCTAGGTTTAGGGTTTGGTAAACCACTGAACCCTGAGCTCCAAGCACACTGCAGCTGCCAATGGCATCCCAAGGGGAGCACAGAACTGCCATAACATGGCTGCCTCCACTGCATTTTCCTTGGCACCATCCCTAACTCTAGGCTGAGTTTCCTGCCTAGGGTTAGGCTTAGGGTTTAACCTAGGCTAAGGGGTTTTTTAAACTAGGAAAGTCTGAGCTCAAGGAGCACTGCAGCTGTGAAAAGCATCACAAGGGGAGCGCATAAGTTCCAGAACATGGCTGCTTTCACAGCTTTTTCCTTGGCACCATCCCGACCCCTAGGCTGATTGACCTGTTTAGGGTTAGGGTTAGGACTGGGGTTCCGGCTAGGGTTAGGATTAGGAGTAGGGTTAGGGCAAGGGTGAGGACTAGGGTTAGGGTTATGGTCACTATTAGGGTTAGGGTTAGGTTTAGGGTTACGGTTATGTTTAGGGTTAGGGTTACTTTTACGTTTTGGGCTAGGGTTCGGGTTAGAGTTGATGTTTAGGCTTAGGGTTAGGGTTAGGGTTAGGGCTAGTGGTCGGTTTAGGTCTAGTCTTTAGGCTTAGTGTTAGGGTTAGGGTTAGGGTTTCTTAAACCAGAAAAATCTTACCTGAAGGAACACTTCAGCTGCAAAAGTCATCCCAAGGGGAGCGCAAAAGTATAACAACCACGCTGCATCCTTCTCTTTTTCCTGGGACTATCCCTAACCCTAGGCTGATTTACCTGCCTCCTATTACTCTTACAGTCAGGCTTAGGGTCAGGGTTAAGCTTAGGGCTTCTTAAACATGGAAAATCTTACCTCAAGGAGCACTTTACCTCTAAAAGTCATCCCAACTGCAGCATAATATTACCACAACAATGCTGCCTCCACCTGTTTTTCCTTGAGACAATGCCCAACCGTGGGCTGATTTACCTGCCTAGGCTTGGGGTTAGGCTTCTGCCTAGTGTTGAGCCTTCTCTTAGGGTTAGGTTTAGGGTTTAGGGTTGGGCTTGGGTTTAGGGTTTGGTATACGGTTAGGGTTAGGGTAAGCGCTTGGGTTAGGGTTGGGTTTATGGTTAGGTATAGAGTTAGGGCTAGGGTTAGGGTTTAGGATTAGGGTTAGCATTAGGGTAAGGTTTAGGCTTAGGTTTAGGGTTAGGGAGAAGAGTAAGGTTAGGTTTAGGGTTAGGGTTAGGGTTAGGGTTAGGGTTAGGGTTACGGTTAAATTTTGGGTAATGATAAGGGTTTCTTAAACCAGGAAAATCTCACTTCCAGGAACAATTCAACTCTAAAATTCGTCCCAAGCACACCGCAAAATTTCCGCAACAAGGCTGCCTCCACCTCTTTTTCCTTGGCACCATCCCTAACCCTGGGCTGATTTACCTGCCTAGGTTTAGGGTTTGGGTTAGGGTTAGGATAAGGGTTAGGGTTAGGTTTCAGTGTTAAGGTTAGAGGTAGGGTTTGGCTTAGGGTTAGGGTTAGGATTAGGGTTACGGTTACGTTTAGGGTTAGGGTTACTTTTACGTTTTGGGCTAGGGTTCGGGTTAGAGTTGATGTTTAGGCTTAGGGTTAGGGTTAGGGTTAGGGCTAGTGGTCGGTTTAGGTTTAGTCTTTAGGCTTAGTGTTAGGGTTAGGGTTAGGGTTTCTTAAACCAGAAAAATCTTACCTGAAGGAACACTTCAGCTGCAAAAGTCATCCCAAGGGGAGCGCAAAAGTATAACAACCACGCTGCATCCTCCTCTTTTTCCTGGGACTATCCCTAACCCTAGGCTGATTTACCTGCCTCCTATTACTCTTACAGTCAGGCTTAGGGTTAGTGTTAGGCTTAGGGCTTCTTAAACATGGAAAATCTTACCTCAAGGAGCACTTTACCTCTAAAAGTCATCCCAACTGCAGCATAAAATTACCACAACAATGCTGCCTCCACCTGTTTTTCCTTAAAACAATGCCCAACCGTGGGCTGATTTACCTGCCTAGGCTTGGGGTTAGGCTTCTGCCTAGTGTTGAGCCTTCTCTTAGGGTTAGGTTTAGGGTTTAGGGTTGGGCTTGGGTTTAGGGTTTGGTATACGGTTAGAGTTAGGGTAGCGCTTGGGTTAGGGTTGGGTTTAGGTTAGGTACAGAGTTAGGGTTAGGGTTAGGTTTTAGGATTAGGGTTAGCATTAGGGTAAGGTTTAGGCTTAGGTTTAGGGATAGGGGTAAGAGTAAGTTTAGGGTAAGGGTTAGGGTTAGGGTTAGGGTTAGGCTTAGGGTTAGGGTGAGGATTAGGCTTAGGATTAGGCTTAGGGTTAGGGTTAGAGTAAGGGCTAGGTTTAGGGTTAGGCTTTTTTAAACCTGGAAAATCTCACCTCAAGGAACACCTCAGCTGCAAAAGTCATCCCAAGCGGAGCGCAAAAGTATCACAATAAGGCTGCCTCCACCTCTTTTTCCTATGGACCGTCCCTAACCCTAGGTAGATGGACCTGCCTCCACTTAGGGTCAGGGTAAGGGTTACGCCTTGGGTTGGGGTTTTTAAACTAGGAAACCCAGAGCTCCAAGCACACTGCAGCTGCCAAAGGATCTCAAGGGCAGCGCAAATGTTCCACAACATGGCTGCTTTCACAGCTTTTTCCTCCGCACCATTCCGACCCCTAGGTTGATTTACCTGTCTAGGGTTATGGTTACGATGAGGGCTTTTGTTTAACAAGGAATTTCTGAGCTGAAGCAATTTGGCCGCTGCAAAAGGCATCCCAAGGGGAGCGCTAAAGTACCACAACAAGGCTGCCTCCACCTCTTCTTCCTGGGGACCGTCCTTAACCCTAGGCTGATTTACCTGCCTAGGGTCAGGGTTAGTGTTAAGCCTAGGTTTAGGGTTTGGTAAACCACTGAACCCTGAGCTCCAAGCACACTGCAGCTGCCAATGGCATCCCAAGGGGAGCACAGAACTGCCATAACATGGCTGCCTCCACTGCATTTTCCTTGGCACCATCCCTAACTCTAGGCTGAGTTTCCTGCCTAGGGTTAGGCTTAGGGTTTAACCTAGGCTAAGGGGTTTTTTAAACTAGGAAAGTCTGAACTCAAGGAGCCCTGCAGCTGTGAAAAGCATCACAAGGGGAGCGCATAAGTTCCAGAACATGGCTGCTTTCACAGCTTTTTCCTTGGCACCATCCCAACCCCTAGGCTGATTGACCTGTTTAGGGTTAGGGTTAGGACTGGGGTTCCGGCTAGGGTTAGGATTAGGAGTAGGGTTAGGGCAAGGGTGAGGACTAGGGTTAGGGTTATGGTCACTATTAGGGTTAGGGTTAGGTTTAGGTTTACGGTTATGTTTAGGTTTAGGGTTACTTTTACGTTTTGGGCTAGGGTTCGGGTTAGAGTTGATGTTTAGGCTTAGGGTTAGGGTTAGGGTTAGGGCTAGTGGTCGGTTTAGGTTTAGTCTTTAGGCTTAGTGTTACGGTTAGGGTTAGGGTTTCTTAAACCAGAAAAATCTTACCTCAAGGAACACTTCAGCTGCAAAAGTCATCCCAAGGGGAGCGCAAAAGTATAACAACCACGCTGCATCCTCCTCTTTTTCCTGGCACTATCCCTAACCCTAGGCTGATTTACCTGCCTCCTATTACTCTTACAGTCAGGCTTAGGATTAGGGTTAAGCTTAGGGCTTCTTAAACATGGAAAATCTTACCTCAAGGAGCACTTTACCTCTAAAAGTCATCCCAACTGCAGCATAAAATTACCACAACAATGCTGCCTCCACCTGTTTTTCCTTGAGACAATGCCCAACCGTGGGCTGATTTACCTGCCTAGGCTTCGGGTTAGGCTTCTGCCTAGTGTTGAGCCTTCTCTTAGGGTTAGGTTTAGGGTTTAGGGTTGGGCTTGGGTTTAGGGTTTGGTATACGGTTAGAGTTAGGGTAGCGCTTGGGTTAGGGTTGGGTTTAGGTTAGGTACAGAGTTAGGGTTAGGGTTAGGTTTTAGGATTAGGGTTAGCATTAGGGTAAGGTTTAGGCTTAGGTTTAGGGATAGGGGTAAGAGTAAATTTAGGGTAAGGGTTAGGGTTAGGGTTAGGGTTAGGCTTAGGGTTAGGGTGAGGATTAGGCTTAGGATTAGGCTTAGGGTTAGGGTTAGAGTAAGGGCTAGGTTTAGGGTTAGGCTTTTTTAAACCTGGAAAATCTCACCTCAAGGAACACCTCAGCTGCAAAAGTCATCCCAAGCGGAGCGCAAAAGTATCACAATAAGGCTGCCTCCACCTCTTTTTCCTATGGACCGTCCCTAACCCTAGGTAGATGGACCTGCCTCCACTTAGGGTCAGGGTAAGGGTTACGCCTTGGGTTGGGGTTTTTAAACTAGGAAACCCAGAGCTCCAAGCACACTGCAGCTGCCAAAGGATCTCAAGGGCAGCGCAAATGTTCCACAACATGGCTGCTTTCACAGCTTTTTCCTCCGCACCATTCCGACCCCTAGGTTGATTTACCTGTCTAGGGTTATGGTTACGATGAGGGCTTTTGTTTAACAAGGAATTTCTGAGCTGAAGCAATTTGGCCGCTGCAAAAGGCATCCCAAGGGGAGCGCTAAAGTACCACAACAAGGCTGCCTCCACCTCTTCTTCCTGGGGACCGTCCTTAACCCTAGGCTGATTTACCTGCCTAGGGTCAGGGTTAGTGTTAAGCCTAGGTTTAGGGTTTGGTAAACCACTGAACCCTGAGCTCCAAGCACACTGCAGCTGCCAATGGCATCCCAAGGGGAGCACAGAACTGCCATAACATGGCTGCCTCCACTGCATTTTCCTTGGCACCATCCCTAACTCTAGGCTGAGTTTCCTGCCTAGGGTTAGGCTTAGGGTTTAACCTAGGCTAAGGGGTTTTTTAAACTAGGAAAGTCTGAACTCAAGGAGCCCTGCAGCTGTGAAAAGCATCACAAGGGGAGCGCATAAGTTCCAGAACATGGCTGCTTTCACAGCTTTTTCCTTGGCACCATCCCGACCCCTAGGCTGATTGACCTGTTTAGGGTTAGGGTTAGGACTGGGGTTCCGGCTAGGGTTAGGATTAGGAGTAGGGTTAGGGCAAGGGTGAGGACTAGGGTTAGGGTTATGGTCACTATTAGGGTTAGGGTTAGGTTTAGGGTTACGGTTATGTTTAGGGTTAGGGTTACTTTTACGTTTTGGGCTAGGGTTCGGGTTAGAGTTGATGTTTAGGCTTAGGGTTAGGGTTAGGGTTAGGGCTAGTGGTCGGTTTAGGTTTAGTCTTTAGGCTTAGTGTTTGGGTTAGGGTTAGGGTTTCTTAAACCAGAAAAATCTTACCTCAAGGAACACTTCAGCTGCAAAAGTCATCCCAAGGGGAGCGCAAAAGTATAACAACCACGCTGCATCCTCCTCTTTTTCCTGGCACTATCCCTAACCCTAGGCTGATTTACCTGCCTCCTATTACTCTTACAGTCAGGCTTAGGATTAGGGTTAAGCTTAGGGCTTCTTAAACATGGAAAATCTTACCTCAAGGAGCACTTTACCTCTAAAAGTCATCCCAACTGCAGCATAAAATTACCACAACAATGCTGCCTCCACCTGTTTTTCCTTGAGACAATGCCCAACCGTGGGCTGATTTACCTGCCTAGGCTTGGGGTTAGGCTTCTGCCTAGTGTTGAGCCTTCTCTTAGGGTTAGGTTTAGGGTTTAGGGTTGGGCTTGGGTTTAGGGTTTGGTATACGGTTAGAGTTAGGGTAGCGCTTGGGTTAGGGTTGGGTTTAGGTTAGGTACAGAGTTAGGGTTAGGGTTAGGCTTTAGGATTAGGGTTAGCATTAGGGTAAGGTTTAGGCTTAGGTTTAGGGATAGGGGTAAGAGTAAGGTTAGGGTAAGGGTTAGGGTTAGGGTTAGGGTTAGGCTTAGGGTTAGGGTGAGGATTAGGCTTAGGATTAGGCTTAGGGTTAGGGTTAGAGTAAGGGCTAGGTTTAGGGTTAGGCTTTTTTAAACCTGGAAAATCTCACCTCAAGGAACACCTCAGCTGCAAAAGTCATCCCAAGCGGAGCGCAAAAGTATCACAATAAGGCTGCCTCCACCTCTTTTTCCTATGGACCGTCCCTAACCCTAGGTAGATGGAC
Source organism: Ammospiza caudacuta (assembly GCF_027887145.1). Taxonomy (NCBI): domain Eukaryota; kingdom Metazoa; phylum Chordata; class Aves; order Passeriformes; family Passerellidae; genus Ammospiza; species Ammospiza caudacuta. Next base: position 17,686,633 of record NC_080595.1, on the reverse strand, counting down.
CTGCCTCCACTTAGGGTCAGGGTAAGGGTTACGCCTTGGGTTGGGGTTTTTAAACTAGGAAACCCAGAGCTCCAAGCACACTGCAGCTGCCAAAGGATCTCAAGGGCAGCGCAAATGTTCCACAACATGGCTGCTTTCACAGCTTTTTCCTCCGCACCATTCCGACCCCTAGGTTGATTTACCTGTCTAGGGTTATGGTTACGATGAGGGCTTTTGTTTAACAAGGAATTTCTGAGCTGAAGCAATTTGGCCGCTGCAAAAGGCATCCCAAGGGGAGCGCTAAAGTACCACAACAAGGCTGCCTCCACCTCTTCTTCCTGGGGACCGTCCTTAACCCTAGGCTGATTTACCTGCCTAGGGTCAGGGTTAGTGTTAAGCCTAGGTTTAGGGTTTGGTAAACCACTGAACCCTGAGCTCCAAGCACACTGCAGCTGCCAATGGCATCCCAAGGGGAGCACAGAACTGCCATAACATGGCTGCCTCCACTGCATTTTCCTTGGCACCATCCCTAACTCTAGGCTGAGTTTCCTGCCTACGGTTAGGCTTAGAGTTTAACCTAGGCTAAGGGGTTTTTTAAACTAGGAAAGTCTGAGCTCAAGGAGCACTGCAGCTGTGAAAAGCATCACAAGGGGAGCGCATAAGTTCCAGAACATGGCTGCTTTCACAGCTTTTTCCTTGGCACCATCCCGACCCCTAGGCTGATTGACCTGTTTAGGGTTAGGGTTAGGACTGGGGTTCCGGCTAGGGTTAGGATTAGGAGTAGGGTTAGGGCAAGGGTGAGGACTAGGGTTAGGGTTATGATCACTATTAGGGTTAGGGTTAGGTTTAGGGTTACGGTTACGTTTAGGGTTAGGGTTACTTTTACGTTTTGGGCTAGGGTTCGGGTTAGAGTTGATGTTTAGGCTTAGGGTTAGGGTTAGGGTTAGGGCTAGGGGTCGGTTTAGGTCTAGTCTTTAGGCTTAGTGTTAGGGTTAGGGTTAGGGTTTCTTAAACCAGAAAAATCTTACCTCAAGGAACACTTCAGCTGCAAAAGTCATCCCAAGGGGAGCGCAAAAGTATAACAACCACGCTGCATCCTCCTCATTTTCCTGGCACTATCCCTAACCCTAGGCTGATATACCTGCCTCCTATTACTCTTACAGTCAGGCTTAGGGTTAGGGTTAAGCTTAGGGCTTCTTAAACATGGAAAATCTTACCTCAAGGAGCACTTTACCTCTAAAAGTCATCCCTACTGCAGCATAATATTACCACAACAATGCTGCCTCCACCTGTTTTTCCTTGAGACAATGCCCAACCGTGGGCTGATTTACCTGCCTAGGCTTGGGGTTAGGCTTCTGCCTAGTGTTGAGCCTTCTCTTAGGGTTAGGTTTAGGGTTTAGGGTTGGGCTTGGGTTTAGGGTTTGGTATACGGTTAGAGTTAGGGTAGCGCTTGGGTTAGGGTTGTGTTTAGGTTAGGTACAGGGATAGGGTTAGGGTTAAGGTTTAGGATTAGGGTTAGCGTTAGGGTAAGGTTTAGGGTTAGGTTTAGGGTTAGGGAGAAGAGTAACGTTAGGTTTAGGGTTAGGGTTAGGGTTAGGGTTAGGGTTAGGGTTACGGTTAAATTTTGGGTAATGATAAGGGTTTCTTAAACCAGGAAAATCTCACTTCCAGGAACAATTCAACTCTAAAATTCTTCCCAAGGACACCGCAAAATTTCCGCAACAAGGCTGCCTCCACATCTTTTTCCTTGGCACCATCCCTAACCCTGGGCTTATTTACCTGCCTAGGGTTAGGGTTTGGGTTAGGGTTAGGGTTAGGATAAGGGTTAGGGTTAGGTTTCAGTGTTAAGGTTAGAGGTAGGGTTTGGCTTAGGGTTAGGGTTAGGATTAGGGTTACGGTTACGTTTAGGGTTAGGGTTACTTTTACGGTTAGGGCAAGGGTTCGGGTTAGAGTTGATGTTTAGGCTTAGGGTTAGGGTTACGGTTAGGGCTAGGGATCGGTTTAGGTTTAGTCTTTAGGCTTAGTGTTTGGGTTAGGGTTAGGTTTTCTTAAACCAGAAAAATCTTACCTCAAGGAACACTTCAGCTACAAATGTCATCCCATGGGGTGCGCAAAAGTACAACAACAACGCTGCATCCTCCTCTTTTTCCTGGCACTATCCCTAACCCTAGGCTGATTTACCTGCCTCCTATTACTCTTACAGTCAGGCTTAGGGTTAGTGTTAGGCTTAGGGCTTCTTAAACATGGAAAATCTTACCTCAAGGAGCACTTTACCTCTAAAAGTCATCCCAACTGCAGCATAAAATTACCACAACAATGCTGCCTCCACCTGTTTTTCCTTAAAACAATGCCCAACCGTGGGCTGATTTACCTGCCTAGGCTTCGGGTTAGGCTTCTGCCTAGTGTTGAGCCTTCTCTTAGGGTTAGGTTTAGGGTTTAGGGTTGGGCTTGGGTTTAGGGTTTGGTATACGGTTAGAGTTAGGGTAGCGCTTGGGTTAGGGTTGGGTTTAGGTTAGGTACAGAGTTAGGGTTAGGGTTAAGGTTTAGGATTAGGGTTAGCATTAGGGTAAGGTTTAGGCTTAGGTTTAGGGTAAGGGGTAAGAGTAAGGTTAGGGTAAGGGTTAGGGTTAGGGTTAGGGTTAGGGTTAGAATGAGGATTAGGTTTAGGCTTAGGCTTAGGGTTAGGGTTAGGGTTAGGGTTAGAGTAAGGGCTAGGTTTAGGGTTAGGCTTTTTTAAACCTGGAAAATCTCACCTCAAGGAACACCTCAGCTGCAAAAGTCATCCCAAGCGGAGCGCAAAATTATCACAATAAGGCTGCCTCCACCTCTTTTTCCTATGCACCGTCCCTAACCCTAGGTAGATGGACCTGCCTCCACTTAGGGTCAGGGTAAGGGTTACGCCTTGGGTTGGGGTTTTTAAACTAGGAAACCCAGAGCTCCAAGCACACTGCAGCTGCCAAAGGATCTCAAGGGCAGCGCAAATGTTCCACAACATGGCTGCTTTCACAGCTTTTTCCTCCGCACCATTCCGACCCCTAGGTTGATTTACCTGTCTAGGGTTATGGTTACGATGAGGGCTTTTGTTTAACAAGGAATTTCTGAGCTGAAGCAATTTGGCCGCTGCAAAAGGCATCCCAAGGGGAGCGCTAAAGTACCACAACAAGGCTGCCTCCACCTCTTCTTCCTGGGGACCCTCCTTAACCCTAGGCTGATTTACCTGCCTAGGGTCAGGGTTAGTGTTAAGCCTAGGTTTAGGGTTTGGTAAACCACTGAACCCTGAGCTCCAAGCACACTGCAGCTGCCAATGGCATCCCAAGGGGAGCACAGAACTGCCATAACATGGCTGCCTCCACTGCATTTTCCTTGGCACCATCCCTAACTCTAGGCTGAGTTTCCTGCCTAGGGTTAGGCTTAGGGTTTAACCTAGGCTAAGGGGTTTTTTAAACTAGGAAAGTCTGAGCTCAAGGAGCACTGCAGCTGTGAAAAGCATCACAAGGGGAGCGCATAAGTTCCAGAACATGGCTGCTTTCACAGCTTTTTCCTTGGCACCATCCCGACCCCTAGGCTGATTGACCTGTTTAGGGTTAGGGTTAGGACTGGGGTTCCGGCTAGGGTTAGGATTAGGAGTAGGGTTAGGGCAAGGGTGAGGACTAGGGTTAGGGTTATGGTCACTATTAGGGTTAGGGTTAGGTTTAGGGTTACGGTTATGTTTAGGGTTAGGGTTACTTTTACGTTTTGGGCTAGGGTTCGGGTTAGAGTTGATGTTTAGGCTTAGGGTTAGGGTTAGGGTTAGGGCTAGGCGTCGGTTTAGGTCTAGTCTTTAGGCTTAGTGTTAGGGCTAGGGTTAGGGTTTCTTAAACCAGAAAAATCTTACCTCAAGGAACACTTCAGCTGCAAAAGTCATCCCAAGGGGAGCGCAAAAGTATAACAACCACGCTGCATCCTTCTCTTTTTCCTGGGACTATCCCTAACCCTAGGCTGATTTACCTGCCTCCTATTACTCTTACAGTCAGGCTTAGGGTCAGGGTTAAGCTTAGGGCTTCTTAAACATGGAAAATCTTACCTCAAGGAGCACTTTACCTCTAAAAGTCATCCCAACTGCAGCATAATATTACCACAACAATGCTGCCTCCACCTGTTTTTCCTTGAGACAATGCCCAACCGTGGGCTGATTTACCTGCCTAGGCTTGGGGTTAGGCTTCTGCCTAGTGTTGAGCCTTCTCTTAGGGTAAGGTTTAGGGTTTAGGGTTGGGCTTGGGTTTAGGGTTTGGTATACGGTTAGGGTTAGGGTAAGCGCTTGGGTTAGGGTTGGGTTTATGGTTAGGTATAGAGTTAGGGCTAGGGTTAGGGTTTAGGATTAGGGTTAGCATTAGGGTAAGGTTTAGGCTTAGGTTTAGGGTTAGGGAGAAGAGTAAGGTTAGGTTTAGGGTTAGGGTTAGGGTTAGGGTTAGGGTTAGGGTTACGGTTAAATTTTGGGTAATGATAAGGGTTTCTTAAACCAGGAAAATCTCACTTCCAGGAACAATTCAACTCTAAAATTCGTCCCAAGCACACCGCAAAATTTCCGCAACAAGGCTGCCTCCACCTCTTTTTCCTTGGCACCATCCCTAACCCTGGGCTGATTTACCTGCCTAGGTTTAGCGTTTGGGTTAGGGTTAGGGTTAGGATAAGGGTTAGGGTTAGGTTTCAGTGTTAAGGTTAGAGGTAGGGTTTGGCTTAGGGTTAGGGTTAGGATTAGGGTTACGGTTACGTTTAGGGTTAGGGTTACTTTTACGGTTAGGGCTAGGGTTCGGGTTAGAGTTGATGTTTATGCTTAGGGTTAGGGTTACGGTTAGGGCGACTAATCGGTTTAGGTTTAGTCTTTAGGCTTAGTGTTTGGGTTAGGGTTAGGTTTTCTTAAACCAGAAAAATCTTACCTCAAGGAACACTTCAGCTGCAAAAGTCATCCCATGCGGTGCGCAAAAGTACAACAACAACGCTGCATCCTCCTCTTTTTCCTGGCACTATCCCTAACCCTAGGCTGATTTACCTGCCTCCTATTACTCTTACAGTCAGGCTTAGGGTTAGTGTTACGCTTAGGGCTTCTTAAACATGGAAAATCTTACCTCAAGGAGCACTTTACCTCTAAAAGTCATCCCAACTGCAGCATAAAATTACCACAACAATGCTGCCTCCACCTGTTTTTCCTTAAAACAATGCCCAACCGTGGGCTGATTTACCTGCCTAGGCTTGGGGTTAGGCTTCTGCCTAGTGTTGAGCCTTCTCTTAGGGTTAGGTTTAGGGTTTAGGGTTGGGCTTGGGTTTAGGGTTTGGTATACGGTTAGAGTTAGGGTAGCGCTTGGGTTAGGGTTGGGTTTAGGTTAGGTACAGAGTTAGGGTTAGGGTTAGGTTTTAGGATTAGGGTTAGCATTAGGGTAAGGTTTAGGCTTAGGTTTAGGGATAGGGGTAAGAGTAAGTTTAGGGTAAGGGTTAGGGTTAGGGTTAGGGTTAGGCTTAGGGTTAGGGTGAGGATTAGGCTTAGGATTAGGCTTAGGGTTAGGGTTAGAGTAAGGGCTAGGTTTAGGGTTAGGCTTTTTTAAACCTGGAAAATCTCACCTCAAGGAACACCTCAGCTGCAAAAGTCATCCCAAGCGGAGCGCAAAAGTATCACAATAAGGCTGCCTCCACCTCTTTTTCCTATGGACCGTCCCTAACCCTAGGTAGATGGACCTGCCTCCACTTAGGGTCAGGGTAAGGGTTACGCCTTGGGTTGGGGTTTTTAAACTAGGAAACCCAGAGCTCCAAGCACACTGCAGCTGCCAAAGGATCTCAAGGGCAGCGCAAATGTTCCACAACATGGCTGCTTTCACAGCTTTTTCCTCCGCACCATTCCGACCCCTAGGTTGATTTACCTGTCTAGGGTTATGGTTACGATGAGGGCTTTTGTTTAACAAGGAATTTCTGAGCTGAAGCAATTTGGCCGCTGCAAAAGGCATCCCAAGGGGAGCGCTAAAGTACCACAACAAGGCTGCCTCCACCTCTTCTTCCTGGGGACCGTCCTTAACCCTAGGCTGATTTACCTGCCTAGGGTCAGGGTTAGTGTTAAGCCTAGGTTTAGGGTTTGGTAAACCACTGAACCCTGAGCTCCAAGCACACTGCAGCTGCCAATGGCATCCCAAGGGGAGCACAGAACTGCCATAACATGGCTGCCTCCACTGCATTTTCCTTGGCACCATCCCTAACTCTAGGCTGAGTTTCCTGCCTAGGGTTAGGCTTAGGGTTTAACCTAGGCTAAGGGGTTTTTTAAACTAGGAAAGTCTGAACTCAAGGAGCCCTGCAGCTGTGAAAAGCATCACAAGGGGAGCGCATAAGTTCCAGAACATGGCTGCTTTCACAGCTTTTTCCTTGGCACCATCCCAACCCCTAGGCTGATTGACCTGTTTAGGGTTAGGGTTAGGACTGGGGTTCCGGCTAGGGTTAGGATTAGGAGTAGGGTTAGGGCAAGGGTGAGGACTAGGGTTAGGGTTATGGTCACTATTAGGGTTAGGGTTAGGTTTAGGGTTACGGTTATGTTTAGGGTTAGGGTTACTTTTACGTTTTGGGCTAGGGTTCGGGTTAGAGTTGATGTTTAGGCTTAGGGTTAGGGTTAGGGTTAGGGCTAGTGGTCGGTTTAGGTTTAGTCTTTAGGCTTAGTGTTTGGGTTAGGGTTAGGGTTTCTTAAACCAGAAAAATCTTACCTCAAGGAACACTTCAGCTGCAAAAGTCATCCCAAGGGGAGCGCAAAAGTATAACAACCACGCTGCATCCTCCTCTTTTTCCTGGCACTATCCCTAACCCTAGGCTGATTTACCTGCCTCCTATTACTCTTACAGTCAGGCTTAGGATTAGGGTTAAGCTTAGGGCTTCTTAAACATGGAAAATCTTACCTCAAGGAGCACTTTACCTCTAAAAGTCATCCCAACTGCAGCATAAAATTACCACAACAATGCTGCCTCCACCTGTTTTTCCTTGAGACAATGCCCAACCGTGGGCTGATTTACCTGCCTAGGCTTCGGGTTAGGCTTCTGCCTAGTGTTGAGCCTTCTCTTAGGGTTAGGTTTAGGGTTTAGGGTTGGGCTTGGGTTTAGGGTTTGGTATACGGTTAGAGTTAGGGTAGCGCTTGGGTTAGGGTTGGGTTTAGGTTAGGTACAGAGTTAGGGTTAGGGTTAGGCTTTAGGATTAGGGTTAGCATTAGGGTAAGGTTTAGGCTTAGGTTTAGGGATAGGGGTAAGAGTAAGGTTAGGGTAAGGGTTAGGGTTAGGGTTAGGGTTAGGCTTAGGGTTAGGGTGAGGATTAGGCTTAGGATTAGGCTTAGGGTTAGGGTTAGAGTAAGGGCTAGGTTTAGGGTTAGGCTTTTTTAAACCTGGAAAATCTCACCTCAAGGAACACCTCAGCTGCAAAAGTCATCCCAAGCGGAGCGCAAAAGTATCACAATAAGGCTGCCTCCACCTCTTTTTCCTATGGACCGTCCCTAACCCTAGGTAGATGGACCTGCCTCCACTTAGGGTCAGGGTAAGGGTTACGCCTTGGGTTGGGGTTTTTAAACTAGGAAACCCAGAGCTCCAAGCACACTGCAGCTGCCAAAGGATCTCAAGGGCAGCGCAAATGTTCCACAACATGGCTGCTTTCACAGCTTTTTCCTCCGCACCATTCCGACCCCTAGGTTGATTTACCTGTCTAGGGTTATGGTTACGATGAGGGCTTTTGTTTAACAAGGAATTTCTGAGCTGAAGCAATTTGGCCGCTGCAAAAGGCATCCCAAGGGGAGCGCTAAAGTACCACAACAAGGCTGCCTCCACCTCTTCTTCCTGGGGACCCTCCTTAACCCTAGGCTGATTTACCTGCCTAGGGTCAGGGTTAGTGTTAAGCCTAGGTTTAGGGTTTGGTAAACCACTGAACCCTGAGCTCCAAGCACACTGCAGCTGCCAATGGCATCCCAAGGGGAGCACAGAACTGCCATAACATGGCTGCCTCCACTGCATTTTCCTTGGCACCATCCCTAACTCTAGGCTGAGTTTCCTGCCTACGGTTAGGCTTAGAGTTTAACCTAGGCTAAGGGGTTTTTTAAACTAGGAAAGTCTGAGCTCAAGGAGCACTGCAGCTGTGAAAAGCATCACAAGGGGAGCGCATAAGTTCCAGAACATGGCTGCTTTCACAGCTTTTTCCTTGGCACCATCCCGACCCCTAGGCTGATTGACCTGTTTAGGGTTAGGGTTAGGACTGGGGTTCCGGCTAGGGTTAGGATTAGGAGTAGGGTTAGGGCAAGGGTGAGGACTAGGGTTAGGGTTATGATCACTATTAGGGTTAGGGTTAGGTTTAGGGTTACGGTTACGTTTAGGGTTAGGGTTACTTTTACGTTTTGGGCTAGGGTTCGGGTTAGAGTTGATGTTTAGGCTTAGGGTTAGGGTTAGGGTTAGGGCTAGGGGTCGGTTTAGGTCTAGTCTTTAGGCTTAGTGTTAGGGTTAGGGTTAGGGTTTCTTAAACCAGAAAAATCTTACCTCAAGGAACACTTCAGCTGCAAAAGTCATCCCAAGGGGAGCGCAAAAGTATAACAACCACGCTGCATCCTCCTCATTTTCCTGGCACTATCCCTAACCCTAGGCTGATTTACCTGCCTCCTATTACTCTTACAGTCAGGCTTAGGGTTAGGGTTAAGCTTAGGGCTTCTTAAACATGGAAAATCTTACCTCAAGGAGCACTTTACCTCTAAAAGTCATCCCTACTGCAGCATAATATTACCACAACAATGCTGCCTCCACCTGTTTTTCCTTGAGACAATGCCCAACCGTGGGCTGATTTACCTGCCTAGGCTTGGGGTTAGGCTTCTGCCTAGTGTTGAGCCTTCTCTTAGGGTTAGGTTTAGGGTTTAGGGTTGGGCTTGGGTTTAGGGTTTGGTATACGGTTAGAGTTAGGGTAGCGCTTGGGTTAGGGTTGTGTTTAGGTTAGGTACAGGGATAGGGTTAGGGTTAAGGTTTAGGATTAGGGTTAGCGTTAGGGTAAGGTTTAGGGTTAGGTTTAGGGTTAGGGAGAAGAGTAACGTTAGGTTTAGGGTTAGGGTTAGGGTTAGGGTTAGGGTTAGGGTTACGGTTAAATTTTGGGTAATGATAAGGGTTTCTTAAACCAGGAAAATCTCACTTCCAGGAACAATTCAACTCTAAAATTCTTCCCAAGGACACCGCAAAATTTCCGCAACAAGGCTGCCTCCACATCTTTTTCCTTGGCACCATCCCTAACCCTGGGCTTATTTACCTGCCTAGGGTTAGGGTTTGGGTTAGGGTTAGGGTTAGGATAAGGGTTAGGGTTAGGTTTCAGTGTTAAGGTTAGAGGTAGGGTTTGGCTTAGGGTTAGGGTTAGGATTAGGGTTACGGTTACGTTTAGGGTTAGGGTTACTTTTACGGTTAGGGCAAGGGTTCGGGTTAGAGTTGATGTTTAGGCTTAGGGTTAGGGTTACGGTTAGGGCTAGTGGTCGGTTTAGGTTTAGTCTTTAGGCTTAGTGTTTGGGTTAGGGTTAGGTTTTCTTAAACCAGAAAAATCTTACCTCAAGGAACACTTCAGCTACAAATGTCATCCCATGGGGTGCGCAAAAGTACAACAACAACGCTGCATCCTCCTCTTTTTCCTGGCACTATCCCTAACCCTAGGCTGATTTACCTGCCTCCTATTACTCTTACAGTCAGGCTTAGGGTTAGTGTTAGGCTTAGGGCTTCTTAAACATGGAAAATCTTACCTCAAGGAGCACTTTACCTCTAAAAGTCATCCCAACTGCAGCATAAAATTACCACAACAATGCTGCCTCCACCTGTTTTTCCTTAAAACAATGCCCAACCGTGGGCTGATTTACCTGCCTAGGCTTGGGGTTAGGCTTCTGCCTAGTGTTGAGCCTTCTCTTAGGGTTAGGTTTAGGGTTTAGGGTTGGGCTTGGGTTTAGGGTTTGGTATACGGTTAGAGTTAGGGTAGCGCTTGGGTTAGGGTTGGGTTTAGGTTAGGTACAGAGTTAGGGTTAGGGTTAAGGTTTAGGATTAGGGTTAGCATTAGGGTAAGGTTTAGGCTTAGGTTTAGGGTAAGGGGTAAGAGTAAGGTTAGGGTAAGGGTTAGGGTTAGGGTTAGGGTTAGGCTTAGGGTTAGGGTGAGGATTAGGCTTAGGATTAGGCTTAGGGTTAGGGTTAGAGTAAGGGCTAGGTTTAGGGTTAGGCTTTTTTAAACCTGGAAAATCTCACCTCAAGGAACACCTCAGCTGCAAAAGTCATCCCAAGCGGAGCGCAAAAGTATCACAATAAGGCTGCCTCCACCTCTTTTTCCTATGGACCGTCCCTAACCCTAGGTAGATGGACCTGCCTCCACTTAGGGTCAGGGTAAGGGTTACGCCTTGGGTTGGGGTTTTTAAACTAGGAAACCCAGAGCTCCAAGCACACTGCAGCTGCCAAAGGATCTCAAGGGCAGCGCAAATGTTCCACAACATGGCTGCTTTCACAGCTTTTTCCTCCGCACCATTCCGACCCCTAGGTTGATTTACCTGTCTAGGGTTATGGTTACGATGAGGGCTTTTGTTTAACAAGGAATTTCTGAGCTGAAGCAATTTGGCCGCTGCAAAAGGCATCCCAAGGGGAGCGCTAAAGTACCACAACAAGGCTGCCTCCACCTCTTCTTCCTGGGGACCGTCCTTAACCCTAGGCTGATTTACCTGCCTAGGGTCAGGGTTAGTGTTAAGCCTAGGTTTAGGGTTTGGTAAACCACTGAACCCTGAGCTCCAAGCACACTGCAGCTGCCAATGGCATCCCAAGGGGAGCACAGAACTGCCATAACATGGCTGCCTCCACTGCATTTTCCTTGGCACCATCCCTAACTCTAGGCTGAGTTTCCTGCCTACGGTTAGGCTTAGAGTTTAACCTAGGCTAAGGGGTTTTTTAAACTAGGAAAGTCTGAGCTCAAGGAGCACTGCAGCTGTGAAAAGCATCACAAGGGGAGCGCATAAGTTCCAGAACATGGCTGCTTTCACAGCTTTTTCCTTGGCACCATCCCGACCCCTAGGCTGATTGACCTGTTTAGGGTTAGGGTTAGGACTGGGGTTCCGGCTAGGGTTAGGATTAGGAGTAGGGTTAGGGCAAGGGTGAGGACTAGGGTTAGGGTTATGGTCACTATTAGGGTTAGGGTTAGGTTTAGGGTTACAGTTACGTTTAGGGTTAGGGTTACTTTTACGTTTTGGGCTAGGGTTCGGGTTAGAGTTGATGTTTAGGCTTAGGGTTAGGGTTAGGGTTAGGGCTAGGGGTCGGTTTAGGTCTAGTCTTTAGGCTTAGTGTTAGGGTTAGGGTTAGGGTTTCTTAAACCAGAAAAATCTTACCTGAAGGAACACTTCAGCTGCAAAAGTCATCCCAAGGGGAGCGCAAAAGTATAACAACCACGCTGCATCCTTCTCTTTTTCCTGGGACTATCCCTAACCCTAGGCTGATTTACCTGCCTCCTATTACTCTTACAGTCAGGCTTAGGGTCAGGGTTAAGCTTAGGGCTTCTTAAACATGGAAAATCTTACCTCAAGGAGCACTTTACCTCTAAAAGTCATCCCAACTGCAGCATAATATTACCACAACAATGCTGCCTCCACCTGTTTTTCCTTGAGACAATGCCCAACCGTGGGCTGATTTACCTGCCTAGGCTTGGGGTTAGGCTTCTGCCTAGTGTTGAGCCTTCTCTTAGGGTTAGGTTTAGGGTTTAGGGTTGGGCTTGGGTTTAGGGTTTGGTATACGGTTAGGGTTAGGGTAAGCGCTTGGGTTAGGGTTGGGTTTATGGTTAGGTATAGAGTTAGGGCTAGGGTTAGGGTTTAGGATTAGGGTTAGCATTAGGGTAAGGTTTAGGCTTAGGTTTAGGGTTAGGGAGAAGAGTAAGGTTAGGTTTAGGGTTAGGGTTAGGGTTAGGGTTAGGGTTAGGGTTACGGTTAAATTTTGGGTAATGATAAGGGTTTCTTAAACCAGGAAAATCTCACTTCCAGGAACAATTCAACTCTAAAATTCGTCCCAAGCACACCGCAAAATTTCCGCAACAAGGCTGCTTCCACCTCTTTTTCCTTGGCACCATCCCTAACCCTGGGCTGATTTACCTGCCTAGGTTTAGGGTTTGGGTTAGGGTTAGGGTTAGGATAAGGGTTAGGGTTAGGTTTCAGTGTTAAGGTTAGAGGTAGGGTTTGGCTTAGGGTTAGGGATAGGATTAGGGTTACGGTTACGTTTAGGGTTAGGGTTACTTTTACGGTTAGGGCTAGGGTTCGGGTTAGAGTTGATGTTTATGCTTAGGGTTAGGGTTACGGTTAGGGCGACTAATCGGTTTAGGTTTAGTCTTTAGGCTTAGTGTTTGGGTTAGGGTTAGGTTTTCTTAAACCAGAAAAATCTTACCTCAAGGAACACTTCAGCTGCAAAAGTCATCCCATGCGGTGCGCAAAAGTACAACAACAACGCTGCATCCTCCTCTTTTTCCTGGGACTATCCCTAACCCTAGGCTGATTTACCTGCCTCCTATTACTCTTACAGTCAGGCTTAGGGTTAGTGTTACGCTTAGGGCTTCTTAAACATGGAAAATCTTACCTCAAGGAGCACTTTACCTCTAAAAGTCATCCCAACTGCAGCATAAAATTACCACAACAATGCTGCCTCCACCTGTTTTTCCCTGAGACAATGCCCAACCGTGGGCTGATTTACCTGCCTAGGCTTGGGGTTAGGCTTCTGCCTAGTGTTGAGCCTTCTCTTAGGGTTAGGTTTAGGGTTTAGGGTTGGGCTTGGGTTTAGGGTTTGGTATACGGTTAGAGTTAGGCTAGCGCTTGGGTTAGGGTTGGGTTTAGGTTAGGTACAGAGTTAGGGTTAGGGTTAAGGTTTAGGATTAGGGTTAGCATTAGGGTAAGGTTTAGGCTTAGGTTTAGGGATAGGGGTAAGAGTAAGGTTAGGGTAAGGGTTAGGGTTAGGGTTAGGGTTAGGCTTAGGGTTAGGGTGAGGATTAGGCTTAGGATTAGGCTTAGGGTTAGGGTTAGAGTAAGGGCTAGGTTTAGGGTTAGGCTTTTTTAAACCTGGAAAATCTCACCTCAAGGAACACCTCAGCTGCAAAAGTCATCCCAAGCGGAGCGCAAAAGTATCACAATAAGGCTGCCTCCACCTCTTTTTCCTATGGACCGTCCCTAACCCTAGGTAGATGGACCTGCCTCCACTTAGGGTCAGGGTAAGGGTTACGCCTTGGGTTGGGGTTTTTAAACTAGGAAACCCAGAGCTCCAAGCACACTGCAGCTGCCAAAGGATCTCAAGGGCAGCGCAAATGTTCCACAACATGGCTGCTTTCACAGCTTTTTCCTCCGCACCATTCCGACCCCTAGGTTGATTTACCTGTCTAGGGTTATGGTTACGATGAGGGCTTTTGTTTAACAAGGAATTTCTGAGCTGAAGCAATTTGGCCGCTGCAAAAGGCATCCCAAGGGGAGCGCTAAAGTACCACAACAAGGCTGCCTCCACCTCTTCTTCCTGGGGACCGTCCTTAACCCTAGGCTGATTTACCTGCCTAGGGTCAGGGTTAGTGTTAAGCCTAGGTTTAGGGTTTGGTAAACCACTGAACCCTGAGCTCCAAGCACACTGCAGCTGCCAATGGCATCCCAAGGGGAGCACAGAACTGCCATAACATGGCTGCCTCCACTGCATTTTCCTTGGCACCATCCCTAACTCTAGGCTGAGTTTCCTGCCTACGGTTAGGCTTAGGGTTTAACCTAGGCTAAGGGGTTTTTTAAACTAGGAAAGTCTGAGCTCAAGGAGCACTGCAGCTGTGAAAAGCATCACAAGGGGAGCGCATAAGTTCCAGAACATGGCTGCTTTCACAGCTTTTTCCTTGGCACCATCCCGACCCCTAGGCTGATTGACCTGTTTAGGGTTAGGGTTAGGACTGGGGTTCCGGCTAGGGTTAGGATTAGGAGTAGGGTTAGGGCAAGGGTGAGGACTAGGGTTAGGGTTATGATCACTATTAGGGTTAGGGTTAGGTTTAGGGTTACGGTTACGTTTAGGGTTAGGGTTACTTTTACGTTTTGGGCTAGGGTTCGGGTTAGAGTTGATGTTTAGGCTTAGGGTTAGGGTTAGGGTTAGGGCTAGGGGTCGGTTTAGGTCTAGTCTTTAGGCTTAGTGTTAGGGTTAGGGTTAGGGTTTCTTAAACCAGAAAAATCTTACCTCAAGGAACACTTCAGCTGCAAAAGTCATCCCAAGGGGAGCGCAAAAGTATAACAACCACGCTGCATCCTCCTCTTTTTCCTGGCACTATCCCTAACCCTAGGCTGATTTACCTGCCTCCTATTACTCTTACAGTCAGGCTTAGGGTCAGGGTTAAGCTTAGGGCTTCTTAAACATGGAAAATCTTACCTCAAGGAGCACTTTACCTCTAAAAGTCATCCCAACTGCAGCATAATATTACCACAACAATGCTGCCTCCACCTGTTTTTCCTTGAGACAATGCCCAACCGTGGGCTGATTTACCTGCCTAGGCTTGGGGTTAGGCTTCTGCCTAGTGTTGAGCCTTCTCTTAGGGTTAGGTTTAGGGTTTAGGGTTGGGCTTGGTTTAGGGTTTGGTATACGGTTAGAGTTAGGGTAGCGCTTGGGTTAGGGTTGTGTTTAGGTTAGGTACAGAGATAGGGTTAGGGTTAAGGTTTAGGATTAGGGTTAGCGTTAGGGTAAGGTTTAGGGTTAGGTTTAGGGTTAGGGAGAAGAGTAAGGTTAGGTTTAGGGTTAGGGTTAGGGTTAGGGTAAGGGTTAGGGTTACGGTTAAATTTTGGGTAATGATAAGGGTTTCTTAAACCAGGAAAATCTCACTTCCAGGAACAATTCAACTCTAAAATTCGTCCCAAGGACACCGCAAAATTTCCGCAACAAGGCTGCCTCCACCTCTTTTTCCTTGGCACCATCCCTAACCCTGCGCTTATTTACCTGCCTAGGGTTAGGGTTTGGGTTAGGGTTAGGGTTAGGATAAGGGTTAGGGTTAGGTTTCAGTGTTAAGGTTAGAGGTAGGGTTTGGCTTAGGGTTAGGGTTAGGATTAGGGTTACGGTTACGTTTAGGGTTAGGGTTACTTTTACGGTTAGGGCTAGGGTTCGGGTTAGAGTTGATGTTTAGGCTTAGGGTTAGGGTTACGGTTAGGGCTAGGGATCGGTTTAGGTTTAGTCTTTAGGCTTAGTGTTTGGGTTAGGGTTAGGTTTTCTTAAACCAGAAAAATCTTACCTCAAGGAACACTTCAGCTACAAATGTCATCCCATGGGGTGCGCAAAAGTACAACAACAACGCTGCATCCTCCTCTTTTTCCTGGCACTATCCCTAACCCTAGGCTGATTTACCTGCCTCCTATTACTCTTACAGTCAGGCTTAGGGTTAGTGTTAGGCTTAGGGCTTCTTAAACATGGAAAATCTTACCTCAAGGAGCACTTTACCTCTAAAAGTCATCCCAACTGCAGCATAAAATTACCACAACAATGCTGCCTCCACCTGTTTTTCCTTAAAACAATGCCCAACCGTGGGCTGATTTACCTGCCTAGGCTTGGGGTTAGGCTTCTGCCTAGTGTTGAGCCTTCTCTTAGGGTTAGGTTTAGGGTTTAGGGTTGGGCTTGGGTTTAGGGTTTGGTATACGGTTAGAGTTAGGGTAGCGCTTGGGTTAGGGTTGGGTTTAGGTTAGGTACAGAGTTAGGGTTAGGGTTAAGGTTTAGGATTAGGGTTAGCATTAGGGTAAGGTTTAGGCTTAGGTTTAGGGTAAGGGGTAAGAGTAAGGTTAGGGTAAGGGTTAGGGTTAGGGTTAGGGTTAGGGTTAGAATGAGGATTAGGTTTAGGCTTAGGCTTAGGGTTAGGGTTAGGGTTAGGGTTAGAGTAAGGGCTAGGTTTAGGGTTAGGCTTTTTTAAACCTGGAAAATCTCACCTCAAGGAACACCTCAGCTGCAAAAGTCATCCCAAGCGGAGCGCAAAATTATCACAATAAGGCTGCCTCCACCTCTTTTTCCTATGCACCGTCCCTAACCCTAGGTAGATGGACCTGCCTCCACTTAGGGTCAGGGTAAGGGTTACGCCTTGGGTTGGGGTTTTTAAACTAGGAAACCCAGAGCTCCAAGCACACTGCAGCTGCCAAAGGATCTCAAGGGCAGCGCAAATGTTCCACAACATGGCTGCTTTCACAGCTTTTTCCTCCGCACCATTCCGACCCCTAGGTTGATTTACCTGTCTAGGGTTATGGTTACGATGAGGGCTTTTGTTTAACAAGGAATTTCTGAGCTGAAGCAATTTGGCCGCTGCAAAAGGCATCCCAAGGGGAGCGCTAAAGTACCACAACAAGGCTGCCTCCACCTCTTCTTCCTGGGGACCCTCCTTAACCCTAGGCTGATTTACCTGCCTAGGGTCAGGGTTAGTGTTAAGCCTAGGTTTAGGGTTTGGTAAACCACTGAACCCTGAGCTCCAAGCACACTGCAGCTGCCAATGGCATCCCAAGGGGAGCACAGAACTGCCATAACATGGCTGCCTCCACTGCATTTTCCTTGGCACCATCCCTAACTCTAGGCTGAGTTTCCTGCCTAGGGTTAGGCTTAGGGTTTAACCTAGGCTAAGGGGTTTTTTAAACTAGGAAAGTCTGAGCTCAAGGAGCACTGCAGCTGTGAAAAGCATCACAAGGGGAGCGCATAAGTTCCAGAACATGGCTGCTTTCACAGCTTTTTCCTTGGCACCATCCCGACCCCTAGGCTGATTGACCTGTTTAGGGTTAGGGTTAGGACTGGGGTTCCGGCTAGGGTTAGGATTAGGAGTAGGGTTAGGGCAAGGGTGAGGACTAGGGTTAGGGTTATGGTCACTATTAGGGTTAGGGTTAGGTTTAGGGTTACGGTTATGTTTAGGGTTAGGGTTACTTTTACGTTTTGGGCTAGGGTTCGGGTTAGAGTTGATGTTTAGGCTTAGGGTTAGGGTTAGGGTTAGGGCTAGGCGTCGGTTTAGGTCTAGTCTTTAGGCTTAGTGTTAGGGCTAGGGTTAGGGTTTCTTAAACCAGAAAAATCTTACCTCAAGGAACACTTCAGCTGCAAAAGTCATCCCAAGGGGAGCGCAAAAGTATAACAACCACGCTGCATCCTTCTCTTTTTCCTGGGACTATCCCTAACCCTAGGCTGATTTACCTGCCTCCTATTACTCTTACAGTCAGGCTTAGGGTCAGGGTTAAGCTTAGGGCTTCTTAAACATGGAAAATCTTACCTCAAGGAGCACTTTACCTCTAAAAGTCATCCCAACTGCAGCATAATATTACCACAACAATGCTGCCTCCACCTGTTTTTCCTTGAGACAATGCCCAACCGTGGGCTGATTTACCTGCCTAGGCTTGGGGTTAGGCTTCTGCCTAGTGTTGAGCCTTCTCTTAGGGTAAGGTTTAGGGTTTAGGGTTGGGCTTGGGTTTAGGGTTTGGTATACGGTTAGGGTTAGGGTAAGCGCTTGGGTTAGGGTTGGGTTTATGGTTAGGTATAGAGTTAGGGCTAGGGTTAGGGTTTAGGATTAGGGTTAGCATTAGGGTAAGGTTTAGGCTTAGGTTTAGGGTTAGGGAGAAGAGTAAGGTTAGGTTTAGGGTTAGGGTTAGGGTTAGGGTTAGGGTTAGGGTTACGGTTAAATTTTGGGTAATGATAAGGGTTTCTTAAACCAGGAAAATCTCACTTCCAGGAACAATTCAACTCTAAAATTCGTCCCAAGCACACCGCAAAATTTCCGCAACAAGGCTGCCTCCACCTCTTTTTCCTTGGCACCATCCCTAACCCTGGGCTGATTTACCTGCCTAGGTTTAGCGTTTGGGTTAGGGTTAGGGTTAGGATAAGGGTTAGGGTTAGGTTTCAGTGTTAAGGTTAGAGGTAGGGTTTGGCTTAGGGTTAGGGTTAGGATTAGGGTTACGGTTACGTTTAGGGTTAGGGTTACTTTTACGGTTAGGGCTAGGGTTCGGGTTAGAGTTGATGTTTATGCTTAGGGTTAGGGTTACGGTTAGGGCGACTAATCGGTTTAGGTTTAGTCTTTAGGCTTAGTGTTACGGTTAGGGTTAGGTTTTCTTAAACCAGAAAAATCTTACCTCAAGGAACACTTCAGCTGCAAAAGTCATCCCATGCGGTGCGCAAAAGTACAACAACAACGCTGCATCCTCCTCTTTTTCCTGGGACTATCCCTAACCCTAGGCTGATTTACCTGCCTCCTATTACTCTTACAGTCAGGCTTAGGGTTAGTGTTACGCTTAGGGCTTCTTAAACATGGAAAATCTTACCTCAAGGAGCACTTTACCTCTAAAAGTCATCCCAACTGCAGCATAAAATTACCACAACAATGCTGCCTCCACCTGTTTTTCCTTGAGACAATGCCCAACCGTGGGCTGATTTACCTGCCTAGGCTTGGGGTTAGGCTTCTGCCTAGTGTTGAGCCTTCTCTTAGGGTTAGGTTTAGGGTTTAGGGTTGGGCTTGGGTTTAGGGTTTGGTATACGGTTAGAGTTAGGGTAGCGCTTGGGTTAGGGTTGGGTTTAGGTTAGGTACAGAGTTAGGGTTAGGGTTAGGGTTTAGGATTAGGGTTAGCATTAGGGTAAGGTTTAGGCTTAGGTTTAGGGATAGGGGTAAGAGTAAGGTTAGCGTAAGGGTTAGGGTTAGGGTTAGAGTTAGGGTTAGGCTTAGGGTTAGGGTGAGGATTAGGGTGAGGATTAGGTTTTGGATTAGGCTTAGGGTTAGGGTTAGAGTAAGGGCTAGGTTTAGGGTTAGGCTTTTTTAAACCTGGAAAATCTCACCTCAAGGAACACCTCAGCTGCAAAAGTCATCCCAAGCGGAGCGCAAAAATACAACAACAAAGCTGCATCCTCCTCTTTTTCCTATGGACCGTCCCTAACCCTAGGTAGATGGACCTGCCTCCACTTAGGGTCAGGGTAAGGGTTACGCCTTGGGTTGGGGTTTTTAAACTAGTAAACCCAGAGCTCCAAGCACACTGCAGCTGCCAAAGGATCTCAAGGGCAGCGCAAATGTTCCACAATATGGCTGCTTTCACAGCTTTTTCCTCCGCACCATTCCGACCCCTAGGTTGATTTACCTGTCTAGGGTTATGGTTACGATGAGGGCTTATGTTTAACAAGGAATTTCTGAGCTGAAGCAATTTGGCCGCTGCAAAAGGCATCCCAAGGGGAGCGCTAAAGTACCACAACAAGGCTGCCTCCACCTCTTCTTCCTGGGGACCCTCCTTAACCCTAGGCTGATTTACCTGCCTAGGGTCAGGGTTAGTGTTAAGCCTAGGTTTAGGGTTTGGTAAACCACTGAACCCTGAGCTCCAAGCACACTGCAGCTGCCAAAGGCATCCCAAGGGGAGCACAGAACTGCCATAACATGGCTGCCTCCACTGCATTTTCCTTGGCACCATCCCTAACTCTAGGCTGAGTTTCCTGCCTAGGGTTAGGCTTAGGGTTTAACCTAGGCTAAGGGGTTTTTTAAACTAGGAAAGTCTGAACTCAAGGAGCCCTGCAGCTGTGAAAAGCATCACAAGGGGAGCGCATAAGTTCCAGAACATGGCTGCTTTCACAGCTTTTTCCTTGGCACCATCCCAACCCCTAGGCTGATTGACCTGTTTAGGGTTAGGGTTAGGACTGGGGTTCCGGCTAGGGTTAGGATTAGGAGTAGGGTTAGGGCAAGGGTGAGGACTAGGGTTAGGGTTATGGTCACTATTAGGGTTAGGGTTAGGTTTAGGGTTACGGTTATGTTTAGGGTTAGGGTTACTTTTACGTTTTGGGCTAGGGTTCGGGTTAGAGTTGATGTTTAGGCTTAGGGTTAGGGTTAGGGTTAGGCTAGTGGTCGGTTTAGGTTTAGTCTTTAGGCTTAGTGTTAGGGTTAGGGTTAGGGTTTCTTAAACCAGAAAAATCTTACCTCAAGGAACACTTCAGCTGCAAAAGTCATCCCAAGGGGAGCGCAAAAGTATAACAACCACGCTGCATCCTCCTCTTTTTCCTGGGACTATCCCTAACCCTAGGCTGATTTACCTGCCTCCTATTACTCTTACAGTCAGGCTTAGGATTAGGGTTAAGCTTAGGGCTTCTTAAACATGGAAAATCTTACCTCAAGGAGCACTTTACCTCTAAAAGTCATCCCAACTGCAGCATAAAATTACCACAACAATGCAGCCTCCACCTGTTTTTCCTTGAGACAATGCCCAACCGTGGGCTGATTTACCTGCCTAGGCTTGGGGTTAGGCTTCTGCCTAGTGTTGAGCCTTCTCTTAGGGTTAGGTTTAGGGTTTAGGGTTGGGCTTGGGTTTAGGGTTTGGTATACGGTTAGAGTTAGGGTAGCGCTTGGGTTAGGGTTGGGTTTAGGTTAGGTACAGAGTTAGGGTTAGGGTTAGGTTTTAGGATTAGGGTTAGCATTAAGGTAAGGTTTAGGCTTAGGTTTAGGGATAGGGGTAAGAGTAAGGTTAGGGTAAGGGTTAGGGTTAGGGTTAGGGTTAGGCTTAGGGTTAGGGTGAGGATTAGGCTTAGGCTTAGGGTTAGGGTTAGGGTTAGAGTAAGGGCTAGGTTTAGGGTTAGGCTTTTTTAAACCTGGAAAATCTCACCTCAAGGAACACCTCAGCTGCAAAAGTCATCCCAAGCGGAGCGCAAAAGTATCACAATAAGGCTGCCTCCACCTCTTTTTCCTATGGACCGTCCCTAACCCTAGGTAGATGGACCTGCCTCCACTTAGGGTCAGGGTAAGGGTTACGCCTTGGGTTGGGGTTTTTAAACTAGGAAACCCAGAGCTCCAAGCACACTGCAGCTGCCAAAGGATCTCAAGGGCAGCGCAAATGTTCCACAACATGGCTGCTTTCACAGCTTTTTCCTCCGCACCATTCCGACCCCTAGGTTGATTTACCTGTCTAGGGTTATGGTTACGATGAGGGCTTTTGTTTAACAAGGAATTTCTGAGCTGAAGCAATTTGGCCGCTGCAAAAGGCATCCCAAGGGGAGCGCTAAAGTACCACAACAAGGCTGCCTCCACCTCTTCTTCCTGGGGACCCTCCTTAACCCTAGGCTGATTTACCTGCCTAGGGTCAGGGTTAGTGTTAAGCCTAGGTTTAGGGTTTGGTAAACCACTGAACCCTGAGCTCCAAGCACACTGCAGCTGCCAATGGCATCCCAAGGGGAGCACAGAACTGCCATAACATGGCTGCCTCCACTGCATTTTCCTTGGCACCATCCCTAACTCTAGGCTGAGTTTCCTGCCTAGGGTTAGGCTTAGGGTTTAACCTAGGCTAAGGGGTTTTTTAAACTAGGAAAGTCTGAGCTCAAGGAGCACTGCAGCTGTGAAAAGCATCACAAGGGGAGCGCATAAGTTCCAGAACATGGCTGCTTTCACAGCTTTTTCCTTGGCACCATCCCGACCCCTAGGCTGATTGACCTGTTTAGGGTTAGGGTTAGGACTGGGGTTCCGGCTAGGGTTAGGATTAGGAGTAGGGTTAGGGCAAGGGTGAGGACTAGGGTTAGGGTTATGATCACTATTAGGGTTAGGGTTAGGTTTAGGGTTACGGTTACGTTTAGGGTTAGGGTTACTTTTACGTTTTGGGCTAGGGTTCGGGTTAGAGTTGATGTTTAGGCTTAGGGTTAGGGTTAGGGTTAGGGCTAGGGGTCGGTTTAGGTCTAGTCTTTAGGCTTAGTGTTAGGGTTAGGGTTAGGGTTTCTTAAACCAGAAAAATCTTACCTGAAGGAACACTTCAGCTGCAAAAGTCATCCCAAGGGGAGCGCAAAAGTATAACAACCACGCTGCATCCTTCTCTTTTTCCTGGGACTATCCCTAACCCTAGGCTGATTTACCTGCCTCCTATTACTCTTACAGTCAGGCTTAGGGTCAGGGTTAAGCTTAGGGCTTCTTAAACATGGAAAATCTTACCTCAAGGAGCACTTTACCTCTAAAAGTCATCCCAACTGCAGCATAATATTACCACAACAATGCTGCCTCCACCTCTTTTTCCTTGAGACAATGCCCAACCGTGGGCTGATTTACCTGCCTAGGCTTGGGGTTAGGCTTCTGCCTAGTGTTGAGCCTTCTCTTAGGGTTAGGTTTAGGGTTTAGGGTTGGGCTTGGGTTTAGGGTTTGGTATACGGTTAGAGTTAGGGTAGCGCTTGGGTTAGGGTTGGGTTTAGGTTAGGTACAGAGATAGGGTTAGGGTTAAGGTTTAGGATTAGGGTTAGCGTTAGGGTAAGGTTTAGGGTTAGGTTTAGGGTTAGGGAGAAGAGTAACGTTAGGTTTAGGGTTAGGGTTAGGGTTAGGGTTAGGGTTACGGTTAAATTTTGGGTAATGATAAGGGTTTCTTAAACCAGGAAAATCTCACTTCCAGGAACAATTCAACTCTAAAATTCGTCCCAAGGACACCGCAAAATTTCCGCAACAAGGCTGCCTCCACCTCTTTTTCCTTGGCACCATCCCTAACCCTGGGCTTATTTACCTGCCTAGGGTTAGGGTTTGGGTTAGGGTTAGGGTTAGGATAAGGGTTAGGGTTAGGTTTCAGTGTTAAGGTTAGAGGTAGGGTTTGGCTTAGGGTTAGGGTTAGGATTAGGGTTACGGTTACGTTTAGGGTTAGGGTTACTTTTACGGTTAGGGCTAGGGTTCGGGTTAGAGTTGATGTTTAGGCTTAGGGTTAGGGTTACGGTTAGGGCTAGGGATCGGTTTAGGTTTAGTCTTTAGGCTTAGTGTTTGGGTTAGGGTTAGGTTTTCTTAAACCAGAAAAATCTTACCTCAAGGAACACTTCAGCTACAAATGTCATCCCATGGGGTGCGCAAAAGTACAACAACAACGCTGCATCCTCCTCTTTTTCCTGGGACTATCCCTAACCCTAGGCTGATTTACCTGCCTCCTATTACTCTTACAGTCAGGCTTAGGGTTAGTGTTACGCTTAGGGCTTCTTAAACATGGAAAATCTTACCTCAAGGAGCACTTTACCTCTAAAAGTCATCCCAACTGCAGCATAATATTACCACAACAATGCTGCCTCCACCTGTTTTTCCTTGAGACAATGCCCAACCGTGGGCTGATTTACCTGCCTAGGCTTGGGGTTAGGCTTCTGCCTAGTGTTGAGCCTTCTCTTAGGGTTAGGTTTAGGGTTTAGGGTTGGGCTTGGGTTTAGGGTTTGGTATACGGTTAGAGTTAGGGTAGCGCTTGGGTTAGGGTTGGGTTTAGGTTAGGTACAGAGTTAGGGTTAGGGTTAGGGTTTAGGATTAGGGTTAGCATTAGGGTAAGGTTTAGGGTTAGGTTTAGGGTAAGGGGTAAGAGTAAGGTTAGGGTAAGGGTTAGGGTTAGGGTTAGGGTTAGGGTTAGGATGAGGATTAGGTTTAGGCTTAGGCTTAGGGTTAGGGTTAGGGTTAGAGTAAGGGCTAGGTTTAGGGTTAGGCTTTTTTAAACCTGGAAAATCTCACCTCAAGGAACACCTCAGCTGCAAAAGTCATCCCAAGCGGAGCGCAAAAGTATCACAATAAGGCTGCCTCCACCTCTTTTTCCTATGGACCGTCCCTAACCCTAGGTAGATGGACCTGCCTCCACTTAGGGTCAGGGTAAGGGTTACGCCTTGGGTTGGGGTTTTTAAACTAGGAAACCCAGAGCTCCAAGCACACTGCAGCTGCCAAAGGATCTCAAGGGCAGCGCAAATGTTCCACAACATGGCTGCTTTCACAGCTTTTTCCTCCGCACCATTCCGACCCCTAGGTTGATTTACCTGTCTAGGGTTATGGTTACGATGAGGGCTTTTGTTTAACAAGGAATTTCTGAGCTGAAGCAATTTGGCCGCTGCAAAAGGCATCCCAAGGGGAGCGCTAAAGTACCACAACAAGGCTGCCTCCACCTCTTCTTCCTGGGGACCGTCCTTAACCCTAGGCTGATTTACCTGCCTAGGGTCAGGGTTAGTGTTAAGCCTAGGTTTAGGGTTTGGTAAACCACTGAACCCTGAGCTCCAAGCACACTGCAGCTGCCAATGGCATCCCAAGGGGAGCACAGAACTGCCATAACATGGCTGCCTCCACTGCATTTTCCTTGGCACCATCCCTAACTCTAGGCTGAGTTTCCTGCCTAGGGTTAGGCTTAGGGTTTAACCTAGGCTAAGGGGTTTTTTAAACTAGGAAAGTCTGAGCTCAAGGAGCACTGCAGCTGTGAAAAGCATCACAAGGGGAGCGCATAAGTTCCAGAACATGGCTGCTTTCACAGCTTTTTCCTTGGCACCATCCCGACCCCTAGGCTGAGTGACCTGTTTAGGGTTAGGGTTAGGACTGGGGTTCCGGCTAGGGTTAGGATTAGGAGTAGGGTTAGGGCAAGGGTGAGGACTAGGGTTAGGGTTATGGTCACTATTAGGGTTAGGGTTAGGTTTAGGGTTACGGTTATGTTTAGGGTTAGGGTTACTTTTACGTTTTGGGCTAGGGTTCGGGTTAGAGTTGATGTTTAGGCTTAGGGTTAGGGTTAGGGTTAGGGCTAGGCGTCGGTTTAGGTCTAGTCTTTAGGCTTAGTGTTAGGGTTAGGGTTAGGGTTTCTTAAACCAGAAAAATCTTACCTCAAGGAACACTTCAGCTGCAAAAGTCATCCCAAGGGGAGCGCAAAAGTATAACAACCACGCTGCATCCTTCTCTTTTTCCTGGGACTATCCCTAACCCTAGGCTGATTTACCTGCCTCCTATTACTCTTACAGTCAGGCTTAGGGTCAGGGTTAAGCTTAGGGCTTCTTAAACATGGAAAATCTTACCTCAAGGAGCACTTTACCTCTAAAAGTCATCCCAACTGCAGCATAAAATTACCACAACAATGCTGCCTCCACCTCTTTTTCCTTGAGACAATGCCCAACCGTGGGCTGATTTACCTGCCTAGGCTTGGGGTTAGGCTTCTGCCTAGTGTTGAGCCTTCTCTTAGGGTTAGGTTTAGGGTTTAGGGTTGGGCTTGGGTTTAGGGTTTGGTATACGGTTAGAGTTAGGGTAGCGCTTGGGTTAGGGTTGTGTTTAGGTTAGGTACAGAGATAGGGTTAGGGTTAAGGTTTAGGATTAGGGTTAGCGTTAGGGTAAGGTTTAGGGTTAGGTTTAGGGTTAGGGAGAAGAGTAAGGTTAGGTTTAGGGTTAGGGTTAGGGTTAGGGTAAGGGTTAGGGTTACGGTTAAATTTTGGGTAATGATAAGGGTTTCTTAAACCAGGAAAATCTCACTTCCAGGAACAATTCAACTCTAAAATTCGTCCCAAGGACACCGCAAAATTTCCGCAACAAGGCTGCCTCCACCTCTTTTTCCTTGGCACCATCCCTAACCCTGCGCTTATTTACCTGCCTAGGGTTAGGGTTTGGGTTAGGGTTAGGGTTAGGATAAGGGTTAGGGTTAGGTTTCAGTGTTAAGGTTAGAGGTAGGGTTTGGCTTAGGGTTAGGGTTAGGATTAGGGTTACGGTTACGTTTAGGGTTAGGGTTACTTTTACGGTTAGGGCTAGGGTTCGGGTTAGAGTTGATGTTTATGCTTAGGGTTAGGGTTACGGTTAGGGCGACTAATCGGTTTAGGTTTAGTCTTTAGGCTTAGTGTTTGGGTTAGGGTTAGGTTTTCTTAAACCAGAAAAATCTTACCTCAAGGAACACTTCAGCTGCAAAAGTCATCCCATGCGGTGCGCAAAAGTACAACAACAACGCTGCATCCTCCTCTTTTTCCTGGGACTATCCCTAACCCTAGGCTGATTTACCTGCCTCCTATTACTCTTACAGTCAGGCTTAGGGTTAGTGTTACGCTTAGGGCTTCTTAAACATGGAAAATCTTACCTCAAGGAGCACTTTACCTCTAAAAGTCATCCCAACTGCAGCATAAAATTACCACAACAATGCTGCCTCCACCTGTTTTTCCTTGAGACAATGCCCAACCGTGGGCTGATTTACCTGCCTAGGCTTGGGGTTAGGCTTCTGCCTAGTGTTGAGCCTTCTCTTAGGGTTAGGTTTAGGGTTTAGGGTTGGGCTTGGGTTTAGGGTTTGGTATACGGTTAGAGTTAGGGTAGCGCTTGGGTTAGGGTTGGGTTTAGGTTAGGTACAGAGTTAGGGTTAGGGTTAGGGTTTAGGATTAGGGTTAGCATTAGGGTAAGGTTTAGGCTTAGGTTTAGGGATAGGGGTAAGAGTAAGGTTAGCGTAAGGGTTAGGGTTAGGGTTAGAGTTAGGGTTAGGCTTAGGGTTAGGGTGAGGATTAGGGTGAGGATTAGGTTTTGGATTAGGCTTAGGGTTAGGGTTAGAGTAAGGGCTAGGTTTAGGGTTAGGCTTTTTTAAACCTGGAAAATCTCACCTCAAGGAACACCTCAGCTGCAAAAGTCATCCCAAGCGGAGCGCAAAAATACAACAACAAAGCTGCATCCTCCTCTTTTTCCTATGGACCGTCCCTAACCCTAGGTAGATGGACCTGCCTCCACTTAGGGTCAGGGTAAGGGTTACGCCTTGGGTTGGGGTTTTTAAACTAGGAAACCCAGAGCTCCAAGCACACTGCAGCTGCCAAAGGATCTCAAGGGCAGCGCAAATGTTCCACAATATGGCTGCTTTCACAGCTTTTTCCTCCGCACCATTCCGACCCCTAGGTTGATTTACCTGTCTAGGGTTATGGTTACGATGAGGGCTTTTGTTTAACAAGGAATTTCTGAGCTGAAGCAATTTGGCCGCTGCAAAAGGCATCCCAAGGGGAGCGCTAAAGTACCACAACAAGGCTGCCTCCACCTCTTCTTCCTGGGGACCCTCCTTAACCCTAGGCTGATTTACCTGCCTAGGGTCAGGGTTAGTGTTAAGCCTAGGTTTAGGGTTTGGTAAACCACTGAACCCTGAGCTCCAAGCACACTGCAGCTGCCAATGGCATCCCAAGGGGAGCACAGAACTGCCATAACATGGCTGCCTCCACTGCATTTTCCTTGGCACCATCCCTAACTCTAGGCTGAGTTTCCTGCCTAGGGTTAGGCTTAGGGTTTAACCTAGGCTAAGGGGTTTTTTAAACTAGGAAAGTCTGAACTCAAGGAGCCCTGCAGCTGTGAAAAGCATCACAAGGGGAGCGCATAAGTTCCAGAACATGGCTGCTTTCACAGCTTTTTCCTTGGCACCATCCCAACCCCTAGGCTGATTGACCTGTTTAGGGTTAGG
This sequence comes from Ammospiza caudacuta, assembly GCF_027887145.1. Taxonomy (NCBI): domain Eukaryota; kingdom Metazoa; phylum Chordata; class Aves; order Passeriformes; family Passerellidae; genus Ammospiza; species Ammospiza caudacuta. Next base: position 17,659,545 of record NC_080595.1, on the reverse strand, counting down.
GTTAGGACTGGGGTTCCGGCTAGGGTTAGGATTAGGAGTAGGGTTAGGGCAAGGGTGAGGACTAGGGTTAGGGTTATGGTCACTATTAGGGTTAGGGTTAGGTTTAGGGTTACGGTTATGTTTAGGGTTAGGGTTACTTTTACGTTTTGGGCTAGGGTTCGGGTTAGAGTTGATGTTTAGGCTTAGGGTTAGGGTTAGGGTTAGGGCTAGTGGTCGGTTTAGGTTTAGTCTTTAGGCTTAGTGTTAGGGTTAGGGTTAGGGTTTCTTAAACCAGAAAAATCTTACCTGAAGGAACACTTCAGCTGCAAAAGTCATCCCAAGGGGAGCGCAAAAGTATAACAACCACGCTGCATCCTCCTCTTTTTCCTGGGACTATCCCTAACCCTAGGCTGATTTACCTGCCTCCTATTACTCTTACAGTCAGGCTTAGGATTAGGGTTAAGCTTAGGGCTTCTTAAACATGGAAAATCTTACCTCAAGGAGCACTTTACCTCTAAAAGTCATCCCAACTGCAGCATAAAATTACCACAACAATGCTGCCTCCACCTGTTTTTCCTTGAGACAATGCCCAACCGTGGGCTGATTTACCTGCCTAGGCTTGGGGTTAGGCTTCTGCCTAGTGTTGAGCCTTCTCTTAGGGTTAGGTTTAGGGTTTAGGGTTGGGCTTGGGTTTAGGGTTTGGTATACGGTTAGAGTTAGGGTAGCGCTTGGGTTAGGGTTGGGTTTAGGTTAGGTACAGAGTTAGGGTTAGGGTTAGGTTTTAGGATTAGGGTTAGCATTAAGGTAAGGTTTAGGGTTAGGTTTAGGGTAAGGGGTAAGAGTAAGGTTAGGGTAAGGGTTAGGGTTAGGGTTAGGGTTAGGCTTAGGGTTAGGGTGAGGATTAGGCTTAGGATTAGGCTTAGGGTTAGGGTTAGAGTAAGGGCTAGGTTTAGGGTTAGGCTTTTTTAAACCTGGAAAATCTCACCTCAAGGAACACCTCAGCTGCAAAAGTCATCCCAAGCGGAGCGCAAAAGTATCACAATAAGGCTGCCTCCACCTCTTTTTCCTATGGACCGTCCCTAACCCTAGGTAGATGGACCTGCCTCCACTTAGGGTCAGGGTAAGGGTTACGCCTTGGGTTGGGGTTTTTAAACTAGGAAACCCAGAGCTCCAAGCACACTGCAGCTGCCAAAGGATCTCAAGGGCAGCGCAAATGTTCCACAACATGGCTGCTTTCACAGCTTTTTCCTCCGCACCATTCCGACCCCTAGGTTGATTTACCTGTCTAGGGTTATGGTTACGATGAGGGCTTTTGTTTAACAAGGAATTTCTGAGCTGAAGCAATTTGGCCGCTGCAAAAGGCATCCCAAGGGGAGCGCTAAAGTACCACAACAAGGCTGCCTCCACCTCTTCTTCCTGGGGACCGTCCTTAACCCTAGGCTGATTTACCTGCCTAGGGTCAGGGTTAGTGTTAAGCCTAGGTTTAGGGTTTGGTAAACCACTGAACCCTGAGCTCCAAGCACACTGCAGCTGCCAATGGCATCCCAAGGGGAGCACAGAACTGCCATAACATGGCTGCCTCCACTGCATTTTCCTTGGCACCATCCCTAACTCTAGGCTGAGTTTCCTGCCTAGGGTTAGGCTTAGAGTTTAACCTAGGCTAAGGGGTTTTTTAAACTAGGAAAGTCTGAGCTCAAGGAGCCCTGCAGCTGTGAAAAGCATCACAAGGGGAGCGCATAAGTTCCAGAACATGGCTGCTTTCACAGCTTTTTCCTTGGCACCATCCCGACCCCTAGGCTGATTGACCTGTTTAGGGTTAGGGTTAGGACTGGGGTTCCGGCTAGGGTTAGGATTAGGAGTAGGGTTAGGGCAAGGGTGAGGACTAGGGTTAGGGTTATGATCACTATTAGGGTTAGGGTTAGGTTTAGGGTTACGGTTACGTTTAGGGTTAGGGTTACTTTTACGTTTTGGGCTAGGGTTCGGGTTAGAGTTGATGTTTAGGGTTAGGGTTAGGGTTAGGGTTAGGGCTAGGGGTCGGTTTAGGTCTAGTCTTTAGGCTTAGTGTTAGGGTTAGGGTTAGGGTTTCTTAAACCAGAAAAATCTTACCTGAAGGAACACTTCAGCTGCAAAAGTCATCCCAAGGGGAGCGCAAAAGTATAACAACCACGCTGCATCCTTCTCTTTTTCCTGGGACTATCCCTAACCCTAGGCTGATTTACCTGCCTCCTATTACTCTTACAGTCAGGCTTAGGGTCAGGGTTAAGCTTAGGGCTTCTTAAACATGGAAAATCTTACCTCAAGGAGCACTTTACCTCTAAAAGTCATCCCAACTGCAGCATAATATTACCACAACAATGCTGCCTCCACCTGTTTTTCCTTGAGACAATGCCCAACCGTGGGCTGATTTACCTGCCTAGGCTTGGGGTTAGGCTTCTGCCTAGTGTTGAGCCTTCTCTTAGGGTTAGGTTTAGGGTTTAGGGTTGGGCTTGGGTTTAGGGTTTGGTATACGGTTAGGGTTAGGGTAAGCGCTTGGGTTAGGGTTGGGTTTATGGTTAGGTATAGAGTTAGGGCTAGGGTTAGGGTTTAGGATTAGGGTTAGCATTAGGGTAAGGTTTAGGCTTAGGTTTAGGGTTAGGGAGAAGAGTAAGGTTAGGTTTAGGGTTAGGGTTAGGGTTAGGGTTAGGGTTAGGGTTACGGTTAAATTTTGGGTAATGATAAGGGTTTCTTAAACCAGGAAAATCTCACTTCCAGGAACAATTCAACTCTAAAATTCGTCCCAAGCACACCGCAAAATTTCCGCAACAAGGCTGCTTCCACCTCTTTTTCCTTGGCACCATCCCTAACCCTGGGCTGATTTACCTGCCTAGGTTTAGGGTTTGGGTTAGGGTTAGGGTTAGGATAAGGGTTAGGGTTAGGTTTCAGTGTTAAGGTTAGAGGTAGGGTTTGGCTTAGGGTTAGGGTTAGGATTAGGGTTACGGTTACGTTTAGGGTTAGGGTTACTTTTACGGTTAGGGCTAGGGTTCGGGTTAGAGTTGATGTTTATGCTTAGGGTTAGGGTTACGGTTAGGGCGACTAATCGGTTTAGGTTTAGTCTTTAGGCTTAGTGTTTGGGTTAGGGTTAGGTTTTCTTAAACCAGAAAAATCTTACCTCAAGGAACACTTCAGCTGCAAAAGTCATCCCAAGGGGAGCGCAAAAGTACAACAACCACGCTGCATCCTCCTCTTTTTCCTGGGACTATCCCTAACCCTAGGCTGATTTACCTGCCTCCTATTACTCTTACAGTCAGGCTTAGGGTTAGTGTTAGGCTTAGGGCTTCTTAAACATGGAAAATCTTACCTCAAGGAGCACTTTACCTCTAAAAGTCATCCCAACTGCAGCATAATATTACCACAACAATGCTGCCTCCACCTGTTTTTCCTTGAGACAATGCCCAACCGTGGGCTGATTTACCTGCCTAGGCTTGGGGTTAGGCTTCTGCCTAGTGTTGAGCCTTCTCTTAGGGTTAGGTTTAGGGTTTAGGGTTGGGCTTGGGTTTAGGGTTTGGTATACGGTTAGAGTTAGGGTAGCGCTTGGGTTAGGGTTGGGTTTAGGTTAGGTACAGAGTTAGGGTTAGGGTTAGGGTTTAGGATTAGGGTTAGCATTAGGGTAAGGTTTAGGGTTAGGTTTAGGGTAAGGGGTAAGAGTAAGGTTAGGGTAAGGGTTAGGGTTAGGGTTAGGGTTAGGGTTAGGGTTAGGATGAGGATTAGGTTTAGGCTTAGGCTTAGGGTTAGGGTTAGGGTTAGAGTAAGGGCTAGGTTTAGGGTTAGGCTTTTTTAAACCTGGAAAATCTCACCTCAAGGAACACCTCAGCTGCAAAAGTCATCCCAAGCGGAGCGCAAAAGTATCACAATAAGGCTGCCTCCACCTCTTTTTCCTATGGACCGTCCCTAACCCTAGGTAGATGGACCTGCCTCCACTTAGGGTCAGGGTAAGGGTTACGCCTTGGGTTGAGGTTTTTAAACTAGGAAACCCAGAGCTCCAAGCACACTGCAGCTGCCAAAGGATCTCAAGGGCAGCGCAAATGTTCCACAATATGGCTGCTTTCACAGCTTTTTCCTCCGCACCATTCCGACCCCTAGGTTGATTTACCTGTCTAGGGTTATGGTTACGATGAGGGCTTTTGTTTAACAAGGAATTTCTGAGCTGAAGCAATTTGGCCGCTGCAAAAGGCATCCCAAGGGGAGCGCTAAAGTACCACAACAAGGCTGCCTCCACCTCTTCTTCCTGGGGACCCTCCTTAACCCTAGGCTGATTTACCTGCCTAGGGTCAGGGTTAGTGTTAAGCCTAGGTTTAGGGTTTGGTAAACCACTGAACCCTGAGCTCCAAGCACACTGCAGCTGCCAATGGCATCCCAAGGGGAGCACAGAACTGCCATAACATGGCTGCCTCCACTGCATTTTCCTTGGCACCATCCCTAACTCTAGGCTGAGTTTCCTGCCTAGGGTTAGGCTTAGGGTTTAACCTAGGCTAAGGGGTTTTTTAAACTAGGAAAGTCTGAACTCAAGGAGCACTGCAGCTGTGAAAAGCATCACAAGGGGAGCGCATAAGTTCCAGAACATGGCTGCTTTCACAGCTTTTTCCTTGGCACCATCCCAACCCCTAGGCTGATTGACCTGTTTAGGGTTAGGGTTAGGACTGGGGTTCCGGCTAGGGTTAGGATTAGGAGTAGGGTTAGGGCAAGGGTGAGGACTAGGGTTAGGGTTATGGTCACTATTAGGGTTAGGGTTAGGTTTAGGGTTACGGTTATGTTTAGGGTTAGGGTTACTTTTACGTTTTGGGCTAGGGTTCGGGTTAGAGTTGATGTTTAGGCTTAGGGTTAGGGTTAGGGTTAGGGCTAGTGGTCGGTTTAGGTTTAGTCTTTAGGCTTAGTGTTAGGGTTAGGGTTAGGGTTTCTTAAACCAGAAAAATCTTACCTCAAGGAACACTTCAGCTGCAAAAGTCATCCCAAGGGGAGCGCAAAAGTATAACAACCACGCTGCATCCTCCTCTTTTTCCTGGGACTATCCCTAACCCTAGGCTGATTTACCTGCCTCCTATTACTCTTACAGTCAGGCTTAGGATTAGGGTTAAGCTTAGGGCTTCTTAAACATGGAAAATCTTACCTCAAGGAGCACTTTACCTCTAAAAGTCATCCCAACTGCAGCATAAAATTACCACAACAATGCTGCCTCCACCTGTTTTTCCTTGAGACAATGCCCAACCGTGGGCTGATTTACCTGCCTAGGCTTGGGGTTAGGCTTCTGCCTAGTGTTGAGCCTTCTCTTAGGGTTAGGTTTAGGGTTTAGGGTTGGGCTTGGGTTTAGGGTTTGGTATACGGTTAGAGTTAGGGTAGCGCTTGGGTTAGGGTTGGGTTTAGGTTAGGTACAGAGTTAGGGTTAGGGTTAGGTTTTAGGATTAGGGTTAGCATTAGGGTAAGGTTTAGGCTTAGGTTTAGGGATAGGGGTAAGAGTAAGGTTAGGGTAAGGGTTAGGGTTAGGGTTAGGGTTAGGCTTAGGGTTAGGGTGAGGATTAGGCTTAGGATTAGGCTTAGGGTTAGGGTTAGAGTAAGGGCTAGGTTTAGGGTTAGGCTTTTTTAAACCTGGAAAATCTCACCTCAAGGAACACCTCAGCTGCAAAAGTCATCCCAAGCGGAGCGCAAAAGTATCACAATAAGGCTGCCTCCACCTCTTTTTCCTATGGACCGTCCCTAACCCTAGGTAGATGGACCTGCCTCCACTTAGGGTCAGGGTAAGGGTTACGCCTTGGGTTGGGGTTTTTAAACTAGGAAACCCAGAGCTCCAAGCACACTGCAGCTGCCAAAGGATCTCAAGGGCAGCGCAAATGTTCCACAACATGGCTGCTTTCACAGCTTTTTCCTCGGCACCATTCCGACCCCTAGGTTGATTTACCTGTCTAGGGTTATGGTTACGATGAGGGCTTTTGTTTAACAAGGAATTTCTGAGCTGAAGCAATTTGGCCGCTGCAAAAGGCATCCCAAGGGGAGCGCTAAAGTACCACAACAAGGCTGCCTCCACCTCTTCTTCCTGGGGACCGTCCTTAACCCTAGGCTGATTTACCTGCCTAGGGTCAGGGTTAGTGTTAAGCCTAGGTTTAGGGTTTGGTAAACCACTGAACCCTGAGCTCCAAGCACACTGCAGCTGCCAATGGCATCCCAAGGGGAGCACAGAACTGCCATAACATGGCTGCCTCCACTGCATTTTCCTTGGCACCATCCCTAACTCTAGGCTGAGTTTCCTGCCTAGGGTTAGGCTTAGAGTTTAACCTAGGCTAAGGGGTTTTTTAAACTAGGAAAGTCTGAGCTCAAGGAGCACTGCAGCTGTGAAAAGCATCACAAGGGGAGCGCATAAGTTCCAGAACATGGCTGCTTTCACAGCTTTTTCCTTGGCACCATCCCGACCCCTAGGCTGATTGACCTGTTTAGGGTTAGGGTTAGGACTGGGGTTCCGGCTAGGGTTAGGATTAGGAGTAGGGTTAGGGCAAGGGTGAGGACTAGGGTTAGGGTTATGATCACTATTAGGGTTAGGGTTAGGTTTAGGGTTACGGTTACGTTTAGGGTTAGGGTTACTTTTACGTTTTGGGCTAGGGTTCGGGTTAGAGTTGATGTTTAGGGTTAGGGTTAGGGTTAGGGTTAGGGCTAGGGGTCGGTTTAGGTCTAGTCTTTAGGCTTAGTGTTAGGGTTAGGGTTAGGGTTTCTTAAACCAGAAAAATCTTACCTGAAGGAACACTTCAGCTGCAAAAGTCATCCCAAGGGGAGCGCAAAAGTATAACAACCACGCTGCATCCTTCTCTTTTTCCTGGGACTATCCCTAACCCTAGGCTGATTTACCTGCCTCCTATTACTCTTACAGTCAGGCTTAGGGTCAGGGTTAAGCTTAGGGCTTCTTAAACATGGAAAATCTAACCTCAAGGAGCACTTTACCTCTAAAAGTCATCCCAACTGCAGCATAATATTACCACAACAATGCTGCCTCCACCTGTTTTTCCTTGAGACAATGCCCAACCGTGGGCTGATTTACCTGCCTAGGCTTGGGGTTAGGCTTCTGCCTAGTGTTGAGCCTTCTCTTAGGGTTAGGTTTAGGGTTTAGGGTTGGGCTTGGGTTTAGGGTTTGGTATACGGTTAGGGTTAGGGTAAGCGCTTGGGTTAGGGTTGGGTTTATGGTTAGGTATAGAGTTAGGGCTAGGGTTAGGGTTTAGGATTAGGGTTAGCATTAGGGTAAGGTTTAGGCTTAGGTTTAGGGTTAGGGAGAAGAGTAAGGTTAGGTTTAGGGTTAGGGTTAGGGTTAGGGTTAGGGTTAGGGTTACGTTTAAATTTTGGGTAATGATAAGGGTTTCTTAAACCAGGAAAATCTCACTTCCAGGAACAATTCAACTCTAAAATTCGTCCCAAGCACACCGCAAAATTTCCGCAACAAGGCTGCTTCCACCTCTTTTTCCTTGGCACCATCCCTAACCCTGGGCTGATTTACCTGCCTAGGTTTAGGGTTTGGGTTAGGGTTAGGGTTAGGATAAGGGTTAGGGTTAGGTTTCAGTGTTAAGGTTAGAGGTAGGGTTTGGCTTAGGGTTAGGGTTAGGATTAGGGTTACGGTTACGTTTAGGGTTAGGGTTACTTTTACGGTTAGGGCTAGGGTTCGGGTTAGAGTTGATGTTTATGCTTAGGGTTAGGGTTACGGTTAGGGCGACTAATCGGTTTAGGTTTAGTCTTTAGGCTTAGTGTTACGGTTAGGGTTAGGTTTTCTTAAACCAGAAAAATCTTACCTCAAGGAACACTTCAGCTGCAAAAGTCATCCCATGCGGTGCGCAAAAGTACAACAACAACGCTGCATCCTCCTCTTTTTCCTGGGACTATCCCTAACCCTAGGCTGATTTACCTGCCTCCTATTACTCTTACAGTCAGGCTTAGGGTTAGTGTTACGCTTAGGGCTTCTTAAACATGGAAAATCTTACCTCAAGGAGCACTTTACCTCTAAAAGTCATCCCAACTGCAGCATAATATTACCACAACAATGCTGCCTCCACCTGTTTTTCCTTGAGACAATGCCCAACCGTGGGCTGATTTACCTGCCTAGGCTTGGGGTTAGGCTTCTGCCTAGTGTTGAGCCTTCTCTTAGGGTTAGGTTTAGGGTTTAGGGTTGGGCTTGGGTTTAGGGTTTGGTATACGGTTAGAGTTAGGGTAGCGCTTGGGTTAGGGTTGGGTTTAGGTTAGGTACAGAGTTAGGGTTAGGGTTAGGGTTTAGGATTAGGGTTAGCATTAGGGTAAGGTTTAGGGTTAGGTTTAGGGTAAGGGGTAAGAGTAAGGTTAGGGTAAGGGTTAGGGTTAGGGTTAGGGTTAGGGTTAGGATGAGGATTAGGTTTAGGCTTAGGCTTAGGGTTAGGGTTAGGGTTAGAGTAAGGGCTAGGTTTAGGGTTAGGCTTTTTTAAACCTGGAAAATCTCACCTCAAGGAACACCTCAGCTGCAAAAGTCATCCCAAGCGGAGCGCAAAAGTATCACAATAAGGCTGCCTCCACCTCTTTTTCCTATGGACCGTCCCTAACCCTAGGTAGATGGACCTGCCTCCACTTAGGGTCAGGGTAAGGGTTACGCCTTGGGTTGGGGTTTTTAAACTAGGAAACCCAGAGCTCCAAGCACACTGCAGCTGCCAAAGGATCTCAAGGGCAGCGCAAATGTTCCACAATATGGCTGCTTTCACAGCTTTTTCCTCCGCACCATTCCGACCCCTAGGTTGATTTACCTGTCTAGGGTTATGGTTACGATGAGGGCTTTTGTTTAACAAGGAATTTCTGAGCTGAAGCAATTTGGCCGCTGCAAAAGGCATCCCAAGGGGAGCGCTAAAGTACCACAACAAGGCTGCCTCCACCTCTTCTTCCTGGGGACCCTCCTTAACCCTAGGCTGATTTACCTGCCTAGGGTCAGGGTTAGTGTTAAGCCTAGGTTTAGGGTTTGGTAAACCACTGAACCCTGAGCTCCAAGCACACTGCAGCTGCCAATGGCATCCCAAGGGGAGCACAGAACTGCCATAACATGGCTGCCTCCACTGCATTTTCCTTGGCACCATCCCTAACTCTAGGCTGAGTTTCCTGCCTAGGGTTAGGCTTAGGGTTTAACCTAGGCTAAGGGGTTTTTTAAACTAGGAAAGTCTGAACTCAAGGAGCACTGCAGCTGTGAAAAGCATCACAAGGGGAGCGCATAAGTTCCAGAACATGGCTGCTTTCACAGCTTTTTCCTTGGCACCATCCCAACCCCTAGGCTGATTGACCTGTTTAGGGTTAGGGTTAGGACTGGGGTTCCGGCTAGGGTTAGGATTAGGAGTAGGGTTAGGGCAAGGGTGAGGACTAGGGTTAGGGTTATGGTCACTATTAGGGTTAGGGTTAGGTTTAGGGTTACGGTTATGTTTAGGGTTAGGGTTACTTTTACGTTTTGGGCTAGGGTTCGGGTTAGAGTTGATGTTTAGGCTTAGGGTTAGGGTTAGGGTTAGGGCTAGTGGTCGGTTTAGGTTTAGTCTTTAGGCTTAGTGTAAGGGTTAGGGTTAGGGTTTCTTAAACCAGAAAAATCTTACCTCAAGGAACACTTCAGCTGCAAAAGTCATCCCAAGGGGAGCGCAAAAGTATAACAACCACGCTGCATCCTCCTCTTTTTCCTGGGACTATCCCTAACCCTAGGCTGATTTACCTGCCTCCTATTACTCTTACAGTCAGGCTTAGGATTAGGGTTAAGCTTAGGGCTTCTTAAACATGGAAAATCTTACCTCAAGGAGCACTTTACCTCTAAAAGTCATCCCAACTGCAGCATAAAATTACCACAACAATGCTGCCTCCACCTGTTTTTCCTTGAGACAATGCCCAACCGTGGGCTGATTTACCTGCCTAGGCTTGGGGTTAGGCTTCTGCCTAGTGTTGAGCCTTCTCTTAGGGTTAGGTTTAGGGTTTAGGGTTGGGCTTGGGTTTAGGGTTTGGTATACGGTTAGAGTTAGGGTAGCGCTTGGGTTAGGGTTGGGTTTAGGTTAGGTACAGAGTTAGGGTTAGGGTTAGGTTTTAGGATTAGGGTTAGCATTAGGGTAAGGTTTAGGCTTAGGTTTAGGGATAGGGGTAAGAGTAAGGTTAGGGTAAGGGTTAGGGTTAGGGTTAGGGTTAGGCTTAGGGTTAGGGTGAGGATTAGGCTTAGGATTAGGCTTAGGGTTAGGGTTAGAGTAAGGGCTAGGTTTAGGGTTAGGCTTTTTTAAACCTGGAAAATCTCACCTCAAGGAACACCTCAGCTGCAAAAGTCATCCCAAGCGGAGCGCAAAAGTATCACAATAAGGCTGCCTCCACCTCTTTTTCCTATGGACCGTCCCTAACCCTAGGTAGATGGACCTGCCTCCACTTAGGGTCAGGGTAAGGGTTACGCCTTGGGTTGGGGTTTTTAAACTAGGAAACCCAGAGCTCCAAGCACACTGCAGCTGCCAAAGGATCTCAAGGGCAGCGCAAATGTTCCACAACATGGCTGCTTTCACAGCTTTTTCCTCGGCACCATTCCGACCCCTAGGTTGATTTACCTGTCTAGGGTTATGGTTACGATGAGGGCTTTTGTTTAACAAGGAATTTCTGAGCTGAAGCAATTTGGCCGCTGCAAAAGGCATCCCAAGGGGAGCGCTAAAGTACCACAACAAGGCTGCCTCCACCTCTTCTTCCTGGGGACCGTCCTTAACCCTAGGCTGATTTACCTGCCTAGGGTCAGGGTTAGTGTTAAGCCTAGGTTTAGGGTTTGGTAAACCACTGAACCCTGAGCTCCAAGCACACTGCAGCTGCCAATGGCATCCCAAGGGGAGCACAGAACTGCCATAACATGGCTGCCTCCACTGCATTTTCCTTGGCACCATCCCTAACTCTAGGCTGAGTTTCCTGCCTAGGGTTAGGCTTAGAGTTTAACCTAGGCTAAGGGGTTTTTTAAACTAGGAAAGTCTGAGCTCAAGGAGCACTGCAGCTGTGAAAAGCATCACAAGGGGAGCGCATAAGTTCCAGAACATGGCTGCTTTCACAGCTTTTTCCTTGGCACCATCCCGACCCCTAGGCTGATTGACCTGTTTAGGGTTAGGGTTAGGACTGGGGTTCCGGCTAGGGTTAGGATTAGGAGTAGGGTTAGGGCAAGGGTGAGGACTAGGGTTAGGGTTATGATCACTATTAGGGTTAGGGTTAGGTTTAGGGTTACGGTTACGTTTAGGGTTAGGGTTACTTTTACGTTTTGGGCTAGGGTTCGGGTTAGAGTTGATGTTTAGGGTTAGGGTTAGGGTTAGGGTTAGGGCTAGGGGTCGGTTTAGGTCTAGTCTTTAGGCTTAGTGTTAGGGTTAGGGTTAGGGTTTCTTAAACCAGAAAAATCTTACCTGAAGGAACACTTCAGCTGCAAAAGTCATCCCAAGGGGAGCGCAAAAGTATAACAACCACGCTGCATCCTTCTCTTTTTCCTGGGACTATCCCTAACCCTAGGCTGATTTACCTGCCTCCTATTACTCTTACAGTCAGGCTTAGGGTCAGGGTTAAGCTTAGGGCTTCTTAAACATGGAAAATCTTACCTCAAGGAGCACTTTACCTCTAAAAGTCATCCCAACTGCAGCATAATATTACCACAACAATGCTGCCTCCACCTGTTTTTCCTTGAGACAATGCCCAACCGTGGGCTGATTTACCTGCCTAGGCTTGGGGTTAGGCTTCTGCCTAGTGTTGAGCCTTCTCTTAGGGTTAGGTTTAGGGTTTAGGGTTGGGCTTGGGTTTAGGGTTTGGTATACGGTTAGGGTTAGGGTAAGCGCTTGGGTTAGGGTTGGGTTTATGGTTAGGTATAGAGTTAGGGCTAGGGTTAGGGTTTAGGATTAGGGTTAGCATTAGGGTAAGGTTTAGGCTTAGGTTTAGGGTTAGGGAGAAGAGTAAGGTTAGGTTTAGGGTTAGGGTTAGGGTTAGGGTTAGGGTTAGGGTTACGTTTAAATTTTGGGTAATGATAAGGGTTTCTTAAACCAGGAAAATCTCACTTCCAGGAACAATTCAACTCTAAAATTCGTCCCAAGCACACCGCAAAATTTCCGCAACAAGGCTGCTTCCACCTCTTTTTCCTTGGCACCATCCCTAACCCTGGGCTGATTTACCTGCCTAGGTTTAGGGTTTGGGTTAGGGTTAGGGTTAGGATAAGGGTTAGGGTTAGGTTTCAGTGTTAAGGTTAGAGGTAGGGTTTGGCTTAGGGTTAGGGTTAGGATTAGGGTTACGGTTACGTTTAGGGTTAGGGTTACTTTTACGGTTAGGGCTAGGGTTCGGGTTAGAGTTGATGTTTATGCTTAGGGTTAGGGTTACGGTTAGGGCGACTAATCGGTTTAGGTTTAGTCTTTAGGCTTAGTGTTACGGTTAGGGTTAGGTTTTCTTAAACCAGAAAAATCTTACCTCAAGGAACACTTCAGCTGCAAAAGTCATCCCATGCGGTGCGCAAAAGTACAACAACAACGCTGCATCCTCCTCTTTTTCCTGGGACTATCCCTAACCCTAGGCTGATTTACCTGCCTCCTATTACTCTTACAGTCAGGCTTAGGGTTAGTGTTACGCTTAGGGCTTCTTAAACATGGAAAATCTTACCTCAAGGAGCACTTTACCTCTAAAAGTCATCCCAACTGCAGCATAATATTACCACAACAATGCTGCCTCCACCTGTTTTTCCTTGAGACAATGCCCAACCGTGGGCTGATTTACCTGCCTAGGCTTGGGGTTAGGCTTCTGCCTAGTGTTGAGCCTTCTCTTAGGGTTAGGTTTAGGGTTTAGGGTTGGGCTTGGGTTTAGGGTTTGGTATACGGTTAGAGTTAGGGTAGCGCTTGGGTTAGGGTTGGGTTTAGGTTAGGTACAGAGTTAGGGTTAGGGTTAGGGTTTAGGATTAGGGTTAGCATTAGGGTAAGGTTTAGGGTTAGGTTTAGGGTAAGGGGTAAGAGTAAGGTTAGGGTAAGGGTTAGGGTTAGGGTTAGGGTTAGGGTTAGGATGAGGATTAGGTTTAGGCTTAGGCTTAGGGTTAGGGTTAGGGTTAGAGTAAGGGCTAGGTTTAGGGTTAGGCTTTTTTAAACCTGGAAAATCTCACCTCAAGGAACACCTCAGCTGCAAAAGTCATCCCAAGCGGAGCGCAAAAGTATCACAATAAGGCTGCCTCCACCTCTTTTTCCTATGGACCGTCCCTAACCCTAGGTAGATGGACCTGCCTCCACTTAGGGTCAGGGTAAGGGTTACGCCTTGGGTTGGGGTTTTTAAACTAGGAAACCCAGAGCTCCAAGCACACTGCAGCTGCCAAAGGATCTCAAGGGCAGTGCAAATGTTCCACAATATGGCTGCTTTCACAGCTTTTTCCTCCGCACCATTCCGACCCCTAGGTTGATTTACCTGTCTAGGGTTATGGTTACGATGAGGGCTTTTGTTTAACAAGGAATTTCTGAGCTGAAGCAATTTGGCCGCTGCAAAAGGCATCCCAAGGGGAGCGCTAAAGTACCACAACAAGGCTGCCTCCACCTCTTCTTCCTGGGGACCGTCCTTAACCCTAGGCTGATTTACCTGCCTAGGGTCAGGGTTAGTGTTAAGCCTAGGTTTAGGGTTTGGTAAACCACTGAACCCTGAGCTCCAAGCACACTGCAGCTGCCAATGGCATCCCAAGGGGAGCACAGAACTGCCATAACATGGCTGCCTCCACTGCATTTTCCTTGGCACCATCCCTAACTCTAGGCTGAGTTTCCTGCCTAGGGTTAGGCTTAGGGTTTAACCTAGGCTAAGGGGTTTTTTAAACTAGGAAAGTCTGAGCTCAAGGAGCACTGCAGCTGTGAAAAGCATCACAAGGGGAGCGCATAAGTTCCAGAACATGGCTGCTTTCACAGCTTTTTCCTTGGCACCATCCCGACCCCTAGGCTGATTGACCTGTTTAGGGTTAGGGTTAGGACTGGGGTTCCGGCTAGGGTTAGGATTAGGAGTAGGGTTAGGGCAAGGGTGAGGACTAGGGTTAGGGTTATGGTCACTATTAGGGTTAGGGTTAGGTTTAGGGTTACGGTTATGTTTAGGGTTAGGGTTACTTTTACGTTTTGGGCTAGGGTTCGGGTTAGAGTTGATGTTTAGGCTTAGGGTTAGGGTTAGGGTTAGGGCTAGGCGTCGGTTTAGGTCTAGTCTTTAGGCTTAGTGTTAGGGTTAGGGTTAGGGTTTCTTAAACCAGAAAAATCTTACCTCAAGGAACACTTCAGCTGCAAAAGTCATCCCAAGGGGAGCGCAAAAGTATAACAACCACGCTGCATCCTTCTCTTTTTCCTGGGACTATCCCTAACCCTAGGCTGATTTACCTGCCTCCTATTACTCTTACAGTCAGGCTTAGGGTCAGGGTTAAGCTTAGGGCTTCTTAAACATGGAAAATCTTACCTCAAGGAGCACTTTACCTCTAAAAGTCATCCCAACTGCAGCATAATATTACCACAACAATGCTGCCTCCACCTGTTTTTCCTTGAGACAATGCCCAACCGTGGGCTGATTTACCTGCCTAGGCTTGGGGTTAGGCTTCTGCCTAGTGTTGAGCCTTCTCTTAGGGTAAGGTTTAGGGTTTAGGGTTGGGCTTGGGTTTAGGGTTTGGTATACGGTTAGGGTTAGGGTAAGCGCTTGGGTTAGGGTTGGGTTTATGGTTAGGTATAGAGTTAGGGCTAGGGTTATGGTTTAGGATTAGGGTTAGCATTAGGGTAAGGTTTAGGCTTAGGTTTAGGGTTAGGGAGAAGAGTAAGGTTAGGGTTAGGGTTAGGGTTAGGGTTAGGGTTAGGGTTAGGGTTACGGTTAAATTTTGGGTAATGATAAGGGTTTCTTAAACCAGGAAAATCTCACTTCCAGGAACAATTCAACTCTAAAATTCGTCCCAAGCACACCGCAAAATTTCCGCAACAAGGCTGCCTCCACCTCTTTTTCCTTGGCACCATCCCTAACCCTGGGCTGATTTACCTGCCTAGGTTTAGCGTTTGGGTTAGGGTTAGGGTTAGGATAAGGGTTAGGGTTAGGTTTCAGTGTTAAGGTTAGAGGTAGGGTTTGGCTTAGGGTTAGGGTTAGGATTAGGGTTACGGTTACGTTTAGGGTTAGGGTTACTTTTACGGTTAGGGCTAGGGTTCGGGTTAGAGTTGATGTTTATGCTTAGGGTTAGGGTTACGGTTAGGGCGACTAATCGGTTTAGGTTTAGTCTTTAGGCTTAGTGTTACGGTTAGGGTTAGGTTTTCTTAAACCAGAAAAATCTTACCTCAAGGAACACTTCAGCTGCAAAAGTCATCCCATGCGGTGCGCAAAAGTACAACAACAACGCTGCATCCTCCTCTTTTTCCTGGGACTATCCCTAACCCTAGGCTGATTTACCTGCCTCCTATTACTCTTACAGTCAGGCTTAGGGTTAGTGTTGCGCTTAGGGCTTCTTAAACATGGAAAATCTTACCTCAAGGAGCACTTTACCTCTAAAAGTCATCCCAACTGCAGCATAAAATTACCACAACAATGCTGCCTCCACCTGTTTTTCCTTGAGACAATGCCCAACCGTGGGCTGATTTACCTGCCTAGGCTTGGGGTTAGGCTTCTGCCTAGTGTTGAGCCTTCTCTTAGGGTTAGGTTTAGGGTTTAGGGTTGGGCTTGGGTTTAGGGTTTGGTATACGGTTAGAGTTAGGGTAGCGCTTGGGTTAGGGTTGGGTTTAGGTTAGGTACAGAGTTAGGGTTAGGGTTAGGGTTTAGGATTAGGGTTAGCATTAGGGTAAGGTTTAGGCTTAGGTTTAGGGATAGGGGTAAGAGTAAGGTTAGCGTAAGGGTTAGGGTTAGGGTTAGAGTTAGGGTTAGGCTTAGGGTTAGGGTGAGGATTAGGGTGAGGATTAGGTTTTGGATTAGGCTTAGGGTTAGGGTTAGAGTAAGGGCTAGGTTTAGGGTTAGGCTTTTTTAAACCTGGAAAATCTCACCTCAAGGAACACCTCAGCTGCAAAAGTCATCCCAAGCGGAGCGCAAAAATACAACAACAAAGCTGCATCCTCCTCTTTTTCCTATGGACCGTCCCTAACCCTAGGTAGATGGACCTGCCTCCACTTAGGGTCAGGGTAAGGGTTACGCCTTGGGTTGGGGTTTTTAAACTAGGAAACCCAGAGCTCCAAGCACACTGCAGCTGCCAAAGGATCTCAAGGGCAGCGCAAATGTTCCACAATATGGCTGCTTTCACAGCTTTTTCCTCCGCACCATTCCGACCCCTAGGTTGATTTACCTGTCTAGGGTTATGGTTACGATGAGGGCTTTTGTTTAACAAGGAATTTCTGAGCTGAAGCAATTTGGCCGCTGCAAAAGGCATCCCAAGGGGAGCGCTAAAGTACCACAACAAGGCTGCCTCCACCTCTTCTTCCTGGGGACCGTCCTTAACCCTAGGCTGATTTACCTGCCTAGGGTCAGGGTTAGTGTTAAGCCTAGGTTTAGGGTTTGGTAAACCACTGAACCCTGAGCTCCAAGCACACTGCAGCTGCCAATGGCATCCCAAGGGGAGCACAGAACTGCCATAACATGGCTGCCTCCACTGCATTTTCCTTGGCACCATCCCTAACTCTAGGCTGAGTTTCCTGCCTAGGGTTAGGCTTAGGGTTTAACCTAGGCTAAGGGGTTTTTTAAACTAGGAAAGTCTGAACTCAAGGAGCCCTGCAGCTGTGAAAAGCATCACAAGGGGAGCGCATAAGTTCCAGAACATGGCTGCTTTCACAGCTTTTTCCTTGGCACCATCCCGACCCCTAGGCTGATTGACCTGTTTAGGGTTAGGGTTAGGACTGGGGTTCCGGCTAGGGTTAGGATTAGGAGTAGGGTTAGGGCAAGGGTGAGGACTAGGGTTAGGGTTATGGTCACTATTAGGGTTAGGGTTAGGTTTAGGGTTACGGTTATGTTTAGGGTTAGGGTTACTTTTACGTTTTGGGCTAGGGTTCGGGTTAGAGTTGATGTTTAGGCTTAGGGTTAGGGTTAGGGTTAGGGCTAGTGGTCGGTTTAGGTTTAGTCTTTAGGCTTAGTGTTAGGGTTAGGGTTAGGGTTTCTTAAACCAGAAAAATCTTACCTCAAGGAACACTTCAGCTGCAAAAGTCATCCCAAGGGGAGCGCAAAAGTATAACAACCACGCTGCATCCTCCTCTTTTTCCTGGGACTATCCCTAACCCTAGGCTGATTTACCTGCCTCCTATTACTCTTACAGTCAGGCTTAGGATTAGGGTTAAGCTTAGGGCTTCTTAAACATGGAAAATCTTACCTCAAGGAGCACTTTACCTCTAAAAGTCATCCCAACTGCAGCATAAAATTACCACAACAATGCTGCCTCCACCTGTTTTTCCTTGAGACAATGCCCAACCGTGGGCTGATTTACCTGCCTAGGCTTGGGGTTAGGCTTCTGCCTAGTGTTGAGCCTTCTCTTAGGGTTAGGTTTAGGGTTTAGGGTTGGGCTTGGGTTTAGGGTTTGGTATACGGTTAGAGTTAGGGTAGCGCTTGGGTTAGGGTTGGGTTTAGGTTAGGTACAGAGTTAGGGTTAGGGTTAGGTTATAGGATTAGGGTTAGCAATAGGGTAAGGTTTAGGCTTAGGTTTAGGGATAGGGGTAAGAGTAAGGTTAGGGTAAGGGTTAGGGTTAGGGTTAGGGTTAGGGTTAGGCTTAGGGTTAGGGTGAGGATTAGGCTTAGGATTAGGCTTAGGGTTAGGGTTAGAGTAAGGGCTAGGTTTAGGGTTAGGCTTTTTTAAACCTGGAAAATCTCACCTCAAGGAACACCTCAGCTGCAAAAGTCATCCCAAGCGGAGCGCAAAAGTATCACAATAAGGCTGCCTCCACCTCTTTTTCCTATGGACCGTCCCTAACCCTAGGTAGATGGACCTGCCTCCACTTAGGGTCAGGGTAAGGGTTACGTCTTGGGTTGGGGTTTTTAAACTAGGAAACCCAGAGCTCCAAGCACACTGCAGCTGCCAAAGGATCTCAAGGGCAGCGCAAATGTTCCACAACATGGCTGCTTTCACAGCTTTTTCCTCCGCACCATTCCGACCCCTAGGTTGATTTACCTGTCTAGGGTTATGGTTACGATGAGGGCTTTTGTTTAACAAGGAATTTCTGAGCTGAAGCAATTTGGCCGCTGCAAAAGGCATCCCAAGGGGAGCGCTAAAGTACCACAACAAGGCTGCCTCCACCTCTTCTTCCTGGGGACCGTCCTTAACCCTAGGCTGATTTACCTGCCTAGGGTCAGGGTTAGTGTTAAGCCTAGGTTTAGGGTTTGGTAAACCACTGAACCCTGAGCTCCAAGCACACTGCAGCTGCCAATGGCATCCCAAGGGGAGCACAGAACTGCCATAACATGGCTGCCTCCACTGCATTTTCCTTGGCACCATCCCTAACTCTAGGCTGAGTTTCCTGCCTAGGGTTAGGCTTAGGGTTTAACCTAGGCTAAGGGGTTTTTTAAACTAGGAAAGTCTGAGCTCAAGGAGCACTGCAGCTGTGAAAAGCATCACAAGGGGAGCGCATAAGTTCCAGAACATGGCTGCTTTCACAGCTTTTTCCTTGGCACCATCCCGACCCCTAGGCTGATTGACCTGTTTAGGGTTAGGGTTAGGACTGGGGTTCCGGCTAGGGTTAGGATTAGGAGTAGGGTTAGGGCAAGGGTGAGGACTAGGGTTAGGGTTATGGTCACTATTAGGGTTAGGGTTAGGTTTAGGGTTACGGTTATGTTTAGGGTTAGGGTTACTTTTACGTTTTGGGCTAGGGTTCGGGTTAGAGTTGATGTTTAGGCTTAGGGTTAGGGTTAGGGTTAGGGCTAGGGGTCGGTTTAGGTCTAGTCTTTAGGCTTAGTGTTAGGGTTAGGGTTAGGGTTTCTTAAACCAGAAAAATCTTACCTCAAGGAACACTTCAGCTGCAAAAGTCATCCCAAGGGGAGCGCAAAAGTATAACAACCACGCTGCATCCTCCTCTTTTTCCTGGCACTATCCCTAACCCTAAGCTGATTTACCTGCCTCCTATTACTCTTACAGTCAGGCTTAGGGTTAGGCTTAGGCTTAGGGCTTCTTAAACATGGAAAATCTTACCTCAAGGAGCACTTTACCTCTAAAAGTCATCCCAACTGCAGCATAATATTACCACAACAATGCTGCCTCCACCTGTTTTTCCTTAAAACAATGCCCAACCGTGGGCTGATTTACCTGCCTAGGCTTGGGGTTAGGCTTCTGCCTAGTGTTGAGCCTTCTCTTAGGGTAAGGTTTAGGGTTTAGGGTTGGGCTTGGGTTTAGGGTTTGGTATACGGTTAGGGTTAGGGTAAGCGCTTGGGTTAGGGTTGGGTTTATGGTTAGGTATAGAGTTAGGGCTAGGGTTAGTGTTTAGGATTAGGGTTAGCGTTAGGGTAAGGATTAGGCTTAGGTTTAGGGTTAGGGAGAAGAGTAAGGTTAGGTTTCGGGTTAGGGTTAGGGTTAGGGTTAGGGTTACGGTTAAATTTTGGGTAATGATAAGGGTTTCTTAAACCAGGAAAATCTCACTTCCAGGAACAATTCAACTCTAAAATTCGTCCCAAGGACACCGCAAAATTTCCGCATCAAGGCTGCCTCCACCTCTTTTTCCTTGGCACCATCCCTAACCCTGGGCTGATTTACCTGCCTAGGGTTAGGGTTTGGGTAAGGGTTAGGGTTAGGATAAGGGTTAGGGTTAGGTTTCAGTGTTAAGGTTAGAGGTAGGGTTTGGCTTAGGGTTAGGGTTAGGATTAGGGTTACGGTTACGTTTAGGGTTAGGGTTACTTTTACGGTTAGGGCTAGGGTTCGGGTTAGAGTTGATGTTTAGGCTTAGGGTTAGGGTTACGGTTAGGGCTAGGGATCGGTTTAGGTTTAGTCTTTAGGCTTAGTGTTTGGGTTAGGGTTAGGGTTTCTTAAACCAGAAAAATCTTACCTCAAGGAACACTTCAGCTGCAAAAGTCATCCCATGGGGTGCGCAAAAGTACAACAACAACGCTGCATCCTCCTCTTTTTCCTGGCACTATCCCTAACCCTAGGCTGATTTACCTGCCTCCTATTACTCTTACAGTCAGGCTTAGGGTTAGTGTTAGGCTTAGGGCTTCTTAAACATGGAAAATCTTACCTCAAGGAGCACTTTACCTCTAAAAGTCATCCCAACTGCAGCATAAAATTACCACAACAATGCTGCCTCCACCTCCTTTTCCTTAAAACAATGCCCAACCGTGGGCTGATTTACCTGCCTAGGCTTGGGGTTAGGCTTCTGCCTAGTGTTGAGCCTTCTCTTAGGGTTAGGTTTAGGGTTTAGGGTTGGGCTTGGGTTTAGGGTTTGGTATACGGTTAGAGTTAGGCTAGCGCTTGGGTTAGGGTTGGGTTTAGGTTAGGTACAGAGTTAGGGTTAGGGTTAAGGTTTAGGATTAGGGTTAGCATTAGGGTAAGGTTTAGGCTTAGGTTTAGGGATAGGGGTAAGAGTAAGGTTAGGGTAAGGGTTAGGGTTAGGGTTAGGGTTAGGCTTAGGGTTAGGGTGAGGATTAGGCTTAGGATTAGGCTTAGGGTTAGGGTTAGAGTAAGGGCTAGGTTTAGGGTTAGGCTTTTTTAAACCTGGAAAATCTCACCTCAAGGAACACCTCAGCTGCAAAAGTCATCCCAAGCGGAGCGCAAAAGTATCACAATAAGGCTGCCTCCACCTCTTTTTCCTATGGACCGTCCCTAACCCTAGGTAGATGGACCTGCCTCCACTTAGGGTCAGGGTAAGGGTTACGCCTTGGGTTGGGGTTTTTAAACTAGGAAACCCAGAGCTCCAAGCACACTGCAGCTGCCAAAGGATCTCAAGGGCAGCGCAAATGTTCCACAACATGGCTGCTTTCACAGCTTTTTCCTCCGCACCATTCCGACCCCTAGGTTGATTTACCTGTCTAGGGTTATGGTTACGATGAGGGCTTTTGTTTAACAAGGAATTTCTGAGCTGAAGCAATTTGGCCGCTGCAAAAGGCATCCCAAGGGGAGCGCTAAAGTACCACAACAAGGCTGCCTCCACCTCTTCTTCCTGGGGACCGTCCTTAACCCTAGGCTGATTTACCTGCCTAGGGTCAGGGTTAGTGTTAAGCCTAGGTTTAGGGTTTGGTAAACCACTGAACCCTGAGCTCCAAGCACACTGCAGCTGCCAATGGCATCCCAAGGGGAGCACAGAACTGCCATAACATGGCTGCCTCCACTGCATTTTCCTTGGCACCATCCCTAACTCTAGGCTGAGTTTCCTGCCTACGGTTAGGCTTAGGGTTTAACCTAGGCTAAGGGGTTTTTTAAACTAGGAAAGTCTGAGCTCAAGGAGCACTGCAGCTGTGAAAAGCATCACAAGGGGAGCGCATAAGTTCCAGAACATGGCTGCTTTCACAGCTTTTTCCTTGGCACCATCCCGACCCCTAGGCTGATTGACCTGTTTAGGGTTAGGGTTAGGACTGGGGTTCCGGCTAGGGTTAGGATTAGGAGTAGGGTTAGGGCAAGGGTGAGGACTAGGGTTAGGGTTATGGTCACTATTAGGGTTAGGGTTAGGTTTAGGGTTACGGTTATGTTTAGGGTTAGGGTTACTTTTACGTTTTGGGCTAGGGTTCGGGTTAGAGTTGATGTTTAGGCTTAGGGTTAGGGTTAGGGTTAGGGCTAGGGGTCGGTTTAGGTCTAGTCTTTAGGCTTAGTGTTAGGGTTAGGGTTAGGGTTTCTTAAACCAGAAAAATCTTACCTCAAGGAACACTTCAGCTGCAAAAGTCATCCCAAGGGGAGCGCAAAAGTATAACAACCACGCTGCATCCTTCTCTTTTTCCTGGGACTATCCCTAACCCTAGGCTGATTTACCTGCCTCCTATTACTCTTACAGTCAGGCTTAGGGTTAGGGTTAAGCTTAGGGCTTCTTAAACATGGAAAATCTTACCTCAAGGAGCACTTTACCTCTAAAAGTCATCCCAACTGCAGCATAATATTACCACAACAATGCTGCCTCCACCTGTTTTTCCTTGAGACAATGCCCAACCGTGGGCTGATTTACCTGCCTAGGCTTGGGGTTAGGCTTCTGCCTAGTGTTGAGCCTTCTCTTAGGGTAAGGTTTAGGGTTTAGGGTTGGGCTTGGGTTTAGGGTTTGGTATACGGTTAGGGTTAGGGTAAGCGCTTGGGTTAGGGTTGGGTTTATGGTTAGGTATAGAGTTAGGGCTAGGGTTAGTGTTTAGGATTAGGGTTAGCGTTAGGGTAAGGATTAGGCTTAGGTTTAGGGTTAGGGAGAAGAGTAAGGTTAGGTTTCGGGTTAGGGTTAGGGTTAGGGTTACGGTTAAATTTTGGGTAATGATAAGGGTTTCTTAAACCAGGAAAATCTCACTTCCAGGAACAATTCAACTCTAAAATTCGTCCCAAGGACACCGCAAAATTTCCGCAACAAGGCTGCCTCCACCTCTTTTTCCTTGGCACCATCCCTAACCCTGGGCTTATTTACCTGCCTAGGGTTAGGGTTTGGGTTAGGGTTAGGGTTAGGATAAGGGTTAGGGTTAGGTTTCAGTGTTAAGGTTAGAGGTAGGGTTTGGCCTAGGTTTAGGGTTAGGATTAGGGTTACGGTTACGTTTAGGGTTAGGGTTACTTTTACGGTTAGGGCTAGGGTTCGGGTTAGAGTTGATGTTTAGGCTTAGGGTTAGGGTTACGGTTAGGGCTAGGGATCGGTTTAGGTTTAGTCTTTAGGCTTAGTGTTTGGGTTAGGGTTAGGTTTTCTTAAACCAGAAAAATCTTACCTCAAGGAACAATTCAGCTACAAATGTCATCCCATGGGGTGCGCAAAAGTACAACAACAACGCTGCATCCTCCTCTTTTTCCTGGGACTATCCCTAACCCTAGGCTGATTTACCTGCCTCCTATTACTCTTACAGTCAGGCTTAGGGTTAGTGTTAGGCTTAGGGCTTCTTAAACATGGAAAATCTTACCTCAAGGAGCACTTTACCTCTAAAAGTCATCCCAACTGCAGCATAAAATTACCACAACAATGCTGCCTCCACCTGTTTTTCCTTAAAACAATGCCCAACCGTGGGCTGATTTACCTGCCTAGGCTTGGGGTTAGGCTTCTGCCTAGTGTTGAGCCTTCTCTTAGGGTTAGGTTTAGGGTTTAGGGTTGGGCTTGGGTTTAGGGTTTGGTATACGGTTAGAGTTAGGGTAGCGCTTGGGTTAGGGTTGGGTTTAGGTTAGGTACAGAGTTAGGGTTAGGGTTAAGGTTTAGGATTAGGGTTAGCATTAGGGTAAGGTTTAGGCTTAGGTTTAGGGATAGGGGTAAGGGTTAGGGTTAGGGTTAGGGTTAGGCTTAGGGTTAGAGTGAGGATTAGGCTTAGGATTAGGCTTAGGGTTAGGGTTAGAGTAAGGGCTAGGTTTAGGGTTAGGCTTTTTTAAACCTGGAAAATCTCACCTCAAGGAACACCTCAGCTGCAAAAGTCATCCCAAGCGGAGCGCAAAAGTATCACAATAAGGCTGCCTCCACCTCTTTTTCCTATGGACTGTCCCTAACCCTAGGTAGATGGACCTGCCTCCACTTAGGGTCAGGGTAGGGGTTACGTCTTGGGTTGGGGTTTTTAAACTAGGAAACCCAGAGCTCCAAGCACACTGCAGCTGCCAAAGGATCTCAAGGGCAGCGCAAATGTTCCACAACATGGCTGCTTTCACAGCTTTTTCCTCCGCACCATTCCGACCCCTAGGTTGATTTACCTGTCTAGGGTT
The DNA here is from genome assembly GCF_027887145.1 of Ammospiza caudacuta. NCBI lineage: Eukaryota > Metazoa > Chordata > Aves > Passeriformes > Passerellidae > Ammospiza > Ammospiza caudacuta. Next base: position 17,635,826 of record NC_080595.1, on the reverse strand, counting down.
ATGGTTACGATGAGGGCTTTTGTTTAACAAGGAATTTCTGAGCTGAAGCAATTTGGCCGCTGCAAAAGGCATCCCAAGGGGAGCGCTAAAGTACCACAACAAGGCTGCCTCCACCTCTTCTTCCTGGGGACCGTCCTTAACCCTAGGCTGATTTACCTGCCTAGGGTCAGGGTTAGTGTTAAGCCTAGGTTTAGGGTTTGGTAAACCACTGAACCCTGAGCTCCAAGCACACTGCAGCTGCCAATGGCATCCCAAGGGGAGCACAGAACTGCCATAACATGGCTGCCTCCACTGCATTTTCCTTGGCACCATCCCTAACTCTAGGCTGAGTTTCCTGCCTACGGTTAGGCTTAGGGTTTAACCTAGGCTAAGGGGTTTTTTAAACTAGGAAAGTCTGAGCTCAAGGAGCACTGCAGCTGTGAAAAGCATCACAAGGGGAGCGCATAAGTTCCAGAACATGGCTGCTTTCACAGCTTTTTCCTTGGCACCATCCCGACCCCTAGGCTGATTGACCTGTTTAGGGTTAGGGTTAGGACTGGGGTTCCGGCTAGGGTTAGGATTAGGAGTAGGGTTAGGGCAAGGGTGAGGACTAGGGTTAGGGTTATGGTCACTATTAGGGCTAGGGTTAGGTTTAGGGTTACGGTTATGTTTAGGGTTAGGGTTACTTTTACGTTTTGGGCTAGGGTTCGGGTTAGAGTTGATGTTTAGGCTTAGGGTTAGGGTTAGGGTTAGGGCTAGGGGTCGGTTTAGGTCTAGTCTTTAGGCTTAGTGTTAGGGTTAGGGTTAGGGTTTCTTAAACCAGAAAAATCTTACCTCAAGGAACACTTCAGCTGCAAAAGTCATCCCAAGGGGAGCGCAAAAGTATAACAACCACGCTGCATCCTTCTCTTTTTCCTGGGACTATCCCTAACCCTAGGCTGATTTACCTGCCTCCTATTACTCTTACAGTCAGGCTTAGGGTTAGGGTTAAGCTTAGGGCTTCTTAAACATGGAAAATCTTACCTCAAGGAGCACTTTACCTCTAAAAGTCATCCCAACTGCAGCATAATATTACCACAACAATGCTGCCTCCACCTGTTTTTCCTTAAAACAATGCCCAACCGTGGGCTGATTTACCTGCCTAGGCTTGGGGTTAGGCTTCTGCCTAGTGTTGAGCCTTCTCTTAGGGTAAGGTTTAGGGTTTAGGGTTGGGCTTGGGTTTAGGGTTTGGTATACGGTTAGGGTTAGGGTAAGCGCTTGGGTTAGGGTTGGGTTTATGATTAGGTATAGAGTTAGGGCTAGGGTTAGTGTTTAGGATTAGGGTTTGCGTTAGGGTAACGATTAGGCTTAGGTTTAGGGTTAGGGAGAAGAGTAAGTTTAGGTTTAGGGTTAGGGTTAGGGTTAGGGTTACGGTTAAATTTTGGGTAATGATAAGGGTTTCTTAAACCAGGAAAATCTCACTTCCAGGAACAATTCAACTCTAAAATTCGTCCCAAGGACACCGCAAAATTTCCGCAACAAGGCTGCCTCCACCTCTTTTTCCTTGGCACCATCCCTAACCCTGGGCTTATTTACCTGCCTAGGGTTAGGGTTTGGGTTAGGGTTAGGGTTAGGATAAGGGTTAGGGTTAGGTTTCAGTGTTAAGGTTAGAGGTAGGGTTTGGCCTAGGGTTAGGGTTAGGATTAGGGTTACGGTTACGTTTAGGGTTAGGGTTACTTTTACGGTTAGGGCTAGGGTTCGGGTTAGAGTTGATGTTTAGGCTTAGGGTTAGGGTTACGGTTAGGGCTAGGGATCGGTTTAGGTTTAGTCTTTAGGCTTAGTGTTTGGGTTAGGGTTAGGTTTTCTTAAACCAGAAAAATCTTACCTCAAGGAACAATTCAGCTACAAATGTCATCCCATGGGGTGCGCAAAAGTACAACAACAACGCTGCATCCTCCTCTTTTTCCTGGGACTATCCCTAACCCTAGGCTGATTTACCTGCCTCCTATTACTCTTACAGTCAGGCTTAGGGTTAGTGTTAGGCTTAGGGCTTCTTAAACATGGAAAATCTTACCTCAAGGAGCACTTTACCTCTAAAAGTCATCCCAACTGCAGCATAAAATTACCACAACAATGCTGCCTCCACCTGTTTTTCCTTAAAACAATGCCCAACCGTGGGCTGATTTACCTGCCTAGGCTTGGGGTTAGGCTTCTGCCTAGTGTTGAGCCTTCTCTTAGGGTTAGGTTTAGGGTTTAGGGTTGGGCTTGGGTTTAGGGTTTGGTATACGGTTAGAGTTAGGGTAGCGCTTGGGTTAGGGTTGGGTTTAGGTTAGGTACAGAGTTAGGGTTAGGGTTAAGGTTTAGGATTAGGGTTAGCATTAGGGTAAGGTTTAGGCTTAGGTTTAGGGATAGGGATAGGGGTAAGAGTAAGGTTAGGGTAAGGGTTAGGGTTAGGGTTAGGCTTAGGCTTAGGGTTAGGGTGAGGATTAGGCTTAGGATTAGGCTTAGGGTTAGGGTTAGAGTAAGGGCTAGGTTTAGGGTTAGGCTTTTTTAAACCTGGAAAATCTCACCTCAAGGAACACCTCAGCTGCAAAAGTCATCCCAAGCGGAGCGCAAAAGTATCACAATAAGGCTGCCTCCACCTCTTTTTCCTATGGACCGTCCCTAACCCTAGGTAGATGGACCTGCCTCCACTTAGGGTCAGGGTAAGGGTTACGCCTTGGGTTGGGGTTTTTAAACTAGGAAACCCAGAGCTCCAAGCACACTGCAGCTGCCAAAGGATCTCAAGGGCAGCGCAAATGTTCCACAACATGGCTGCTTTCACAGCTTTTTCCTCGGCACCATTCCGACCCCTAGGTTGATTTACCTGTCTAGGGTTATGGTTACGATGAGGGCTTTTGTTTAACAAGGAATTTCTGAGCTGAAGCAATTTGGCCGCTGCAAAAGGCATCCCAAGGGGAGCGCTAAAGTACCACAACAAGGCTGCCTCCACCTCTTCTTCCTGGGGACCGTCCTTAACCCTAGGCTGATTTACCTGCCTAGGGTCAGGGTTAGTGTTAAGCCTAGGTTTAGGGTTTGGTAAACCACTGAACCCTGAGCTCCAAGCACACTGCAGCTGCCAATGGCATCCCAAGGGGAGCACAGAACTGCCATAACATGGCTGCCTCCACTGCATTTTCCTTGGCACCATCCCTAACTCTAGGCTGAGTTTCCTGCCTACGGTTAGGCTTAGGGTTTAACCTAGGCTAAGGGGTTTTTTAAACTAGGAAAGTCTGAGCTCAAGGAGCACTGCAGCTGTGAAAAGCATCACAAGGGGAGCGCATAAGTTCCAGAACATGGCTGCTTTCACAGCTTTTTCCTTGGCACCATCCCGACCCCTAGGCTGATTGACCTGTTTAGGGTTAGGGTTAGGACTGGGGTTCCGGCTAGGGTTAGGATTAGGAGTAGGGTTAGGGCAAGGGTGAGGACTAGGGTTAGGGTTATGGTCACTATTAGGGTTAGGGTTAGGTTTAGGGTTACGGTTATGTTTAGGGTTAGGGTTACTTTTACGTTTTGGGCTAGGGTTCGGGTTAGAGTTGATGTTTAGGCTTAGGGTTAGGGTTAGGGTTAGGGCTAGGGGTCGGTTTAGGTCTAGTCTTTAGGCTTAGTGTTAGGGTTAGGGTTAGGGTTTCTTAAACCAGAAAAATCTTACCTGAAGGAACACTTCAGCTGCAAAAGTCATCCCAAGGGGAGCGCAAAAGTATAACAACCACGCTGCATCCTTCTCTTTTTCCTGGGACTATCCCTAACCCTAGGCTGATTTACCTGCCTCCTATTACTCTTACAGTCAGGCTTAGGGTTAGGGTTAAGCTTAGGGCTTCTTAAACATGGAAAATCTTACCTCAAGGAGCACTTTACCTCTAAAAGTCATCCCAACTGCAGCATAATATTACCACAACAATGCTGCCTCCACCTGTTTTTCCTTAAAACAATGCCCAACCGTGGGCTGATTTACCTGCCTAGGCTTGGGGTTAGGCTTCTGCCTAGTGTTGAGCCTTCTCTTAGGGTAAGGTTTAGGGTTTAGGGTTGGGCTTGGGTTTAGGGTTTGGTATACGGTTAGGGTTAGGGTAAGCGCTTGGGTTAGGGTTGGGTTTATGGTTAGGTATAGAGTTAGGGCTAGGGTTAGTGTTTAGGATTAGGGTTAGCGTTAGGGTAAGGTTTAGGCTTAGGTTTAGGGTTAGGGAGAAGAGTAAGGTTAGGTTTAGGGTTAGGGTTAGGGTTAGGGTTAGGGTTACGGTTAAATTTTGGGTAATGATAAGGGTTTCTTAAACCAGGAAAATCTCACTTCCAGGAACAATTCAACTCTAAAATTCGTCCCAAGGACACCGCAAAATTTCCGCAACAAGGCTGCCTCCACCTCTTTTTCCTTGGCACCATCCCTAACCCTGGGCTTATTTACCTGCCTAGGGTTAGGGTTTGGGTTAGGGTTAGGGTTAGGATAAGGGTTAGGGTTAGGTTTCAGTGTTAAGGTTAGAGGTAGGGTTTGGCTTAGGGTTAGGGTTAGGATTAGGGTTACGGTTACGTTTAGGGTTAGGGTTACTTTTACGGTTAGGGCTAGGGTTCGGGTTAGAGTTGATGTTTAGGCTTAGGGTTAGGGTTACGGTTAGGGCTAGGGATCGGTTTAGGTTTAGTCTTTAGGCTTAGTGTTTGGGTTAGGGTTAGGTTTTCTTAAACCAGAAAAATCTTACCTCAAGGAACAATTCAGCTACAAATGTCATCCCATGGGGTGCGCAAAAGTACAACAACAACGCTGCATCCTCCTCTTTTTCCTGGCACTATCCCTAACCCTAGGCTGATTTACCTGCCTCCTATTACTCTTACAGTCAGGCTTAGGGTTAGTGTTAGGCTTAGGGCTTCTTAAACATGGAAAATCTTACCTCAAGGAGCACTTTACCTCTAAAAGTCATCCCAACTGCAGCATAAAATTACCACAACAATGCTGCCTCCACCTGTTTTTCCTTAAAACAATGCCCAACCGTGGGCTGATTTACCTGCCTAGGCTTGGGGTTAGGCTTCTGCCTAGTGTTGAGCCTTCTCTTAGGGTTAGGTTTAGGGTTTAGGGTTGGGCTTGGGTTTAGGGTTTGGTATACGGTTAGAGTTAGGGTAGCGCTTGGGTTAGGGTTGGGTTTAGGTTAGGTACAGAGTTAGGGTTAAGGTTAAGGTTTAGGATTAGGGTTAGCATTAGGGTAAGGTTTAGGCTTAGGTTTAGGGATAGGGGTAAGAGTAAGGTTAGGGTAAGGGTTAGGGTTAGGGTTAGGGTTAGGGTTAGGCTTAGGTTTAGGGTGAGGATTAGGCTTAGGATTAGGCTTAGGTTTAGGGTTAGAGTAAGGGCTAGGTTTAGGGTTAGGCTTTTTTAAACCTGGAAAATCTCACCTCAAGGAACACCTCAGCTGCAAAAGTCATCCCAAGCGGAGCGCAAAAGTATCACAATAAGGCTGCCTCCACCTCTTTTTCCTATGGACCGTCCCTAACCCTAGGTAGATGGACCTGCCTCCACTTAGGGTCAGGGTAAGGGTTACGTCTTGGGTTGGGGTTTTTAAACTAGGAAACCCAGAGCTCCAAGCACACTGCAGCTGCCAAAGGATCTCAAGGGCAGCGCAAATGTTCCACAACATGGCTGCTTTCACAGCTTTTTCCTCCGCACCATTCCGACCCCTAGGTTGATTTACCTGTCTAGGGTTATGGTTACGATGAGGGCTTTTGTTTAACAAGGAATTTCTGAGCTGAAGCAATTTGGCCGCTGCAAAAGGCATCCCAAGGGGAGCGCTAAAGTACCACAACAAGGCTGCCTCCACCTCTTCTTCCTGGGGACCGTCCTTAACCCTAGGCTGATTTACCTGCCTAGGGTCAGGGTTAGTGTTAAGCCTAGGTTTAGGGTTTGGTAAACCACTGAACCCTGAGCTCCAAGCACACTGCAGCTGCCAATGGCATCCCAAGGGGAGCACAGAACTGCCATAACATGGCTGCCTCCACTGCATTTTCCTTGGCACCATCCCTAACTCTAGGCTGAGTTTCCTGCCTAGGGTTAGGCTTAGGGTTTAACCTAGGCTAAGGGGTTTTTTAAACTAGGAAAGTCTGAGCTCAAGGAGCACTGCAGCTGTGAAAAGCATCACAAGGGGAGCGCATAAGTTCCAGAACATGGCTGCTTTCACAGCTTTTTCCTTGGCACCATCCCGACCCCTAGGCTGATTGACCTGTTTAGGGTTAGGGTTAGGACTGGGGTTCCGGCTAGGGTTAGGATTAGGAGTAGGGTTAGGGCAAGGGTGAGGACTAGGGTTAGGGTTATGGTCACTATTAGGGTTAGGGTTAGGTTTAGGGTTACGGTTATGTTTAGGGTTAGGGTTACTTTTACGTTTTGGGCTAGGGTTCGGGTTAGAGTTGATGTTTAGGCTTAGGGTTAGGGTTAGGGTTAGGGCTAGGGGTCGGTTTAGGTCTAGTCTTTAGGCTTAGTGTTAGGGTTAGGGTTAGGGTTTCTTAAACCAGAAAAATCTTACCTCAAGGAACACTTCAGCTGCAAAAGTCATCCCAAGGGGAGCGCAAAAGTATAACAACCACGCTGCATCCTTCTCTTTTTCCTGGGACTATCCCTAACCCTAGGCTGATTTACCTGCCTCCTATTACTCTTACAGTCAGGCTTAGGGTTAGGGTTAAGCTTAGGGCTTCTTAAACATGGAAAATCTTACCTCAAGGAGCACTTTACCTCTAAAAGTCATCCCAACTGCAGCATAATATTACCACAACAATGCTGCCTCCACCTGTTTTTCCTTAAAACAATGCCCAACCGTGGGCTGATTTACCTGCCTAGGCTTGGGGTTAGGCTTCTGCCTAGTGTTGAGCCTTCTCTTAGGGTAAGGTTTAGGGTTTAGGGTTGGGCTTGTGTTTAGGGTTTGGTATACGGTTAGGGTTAGGGTAAGCGCTTGGGTTAGGGTTGGGTTTATGGTTAGGTATAGAGTTAGGGCTAGGGTTAGTGTTTAGGATTAGGGTTAGCGTTAGGGTAAGGTTTAGGCTTAGGTTTAGGGTTAGGGAGAAGAGTAAGGTTAGGTTTAGGGTTAGGGTTAGGGTTAGGGTTAGGGTTACGGTTAAATTTTGGGTAATGATAAGGGTTTCTTAAACCAGGAAAATCTCACTTCCAGGAACAATTCAACTCTAAAATTCGTCCCAAGGACACCGCAAAATTTCCGCAACAAGGCTGCCTCCACCTCTTTTTCCTTGGCACCATCCCTAACCCTGCGCTTATTTACCTGCCTAGGGTTAGGGTTTGGGTTAGGGTTAGGGTTAGGATAAGGGTTAGGGTTAGGTTTCAGTGTTAAGGTTAGAGGTAGGGTTTGGCTTAGGGTTAGGGTTAGGATTAGGGTTACGGTTACGTTTAGGGTTAGGGTTACTTTTACGGTTAGGGCTAGGGTTCGGGTTAGAGTTGATGTTTAGGCTTAGGGTTAGGGTTACGGTTAGGGCTACTAATCGGTTTAGGTTTAGTCTTTAGGCTTAGTGTTTGGGTTAGGGTTAGGTTTTCTTAAACCAGAAAAATCTTACCTCAAGGAACAATTCAGCTACAAATGTCATCCCATGGGGTGCGCAAAAGTACAACAACAACGCTGCATCCTCCTCTTTTTCCTGGCACTATCCCTAACCCTAGGCTGATTTACCTGCCTCCTATTACTCTTACAGTCAGGCTTAGGGTTAGTGTTAGGCTTAGGGCTTCTTAAACATGGAAAATCTTACCTCAAGGAGCACTTTACCTGTAAAAGTCATCCCAACTGCAGCATAAAATTACCACAACAATGCTGCCTCCACCTGTTTTTCCTTAAAACAATGCCCAACCGTGGGCTGATTTACCTGCCTAGGCTTGGGGTTAGGCTTCTGCCTAGTGTTGAGCCTTCTCTTAGGGTTAGGTTTAGGGTTTAGGGTTGGGCTTGGGTTTAGGGTTTGGTATACGGTTAGAGTTAGGGTAGCGCTTGGGTTAGGGTTGGGTTTAGGTTAGGTACAGAGTTAGGGTTAAGGTTAAGGTTTAGGATTAGGGTTAGCATTAGGGTAAGGTTTAGGCTTGGGTTTAGGGATAGGGGTAAGAGTAAGGTTAGGGTAAGGGTTAGGGTTAGGGTTAGGGTTAGGGTTAGGCTTAGGTTTAGGGTGAGGATTAGGCTTAGGATTAGGCTTAGGTTTAGGGTTAGAGTAAGGGCTAGGTTTAGGGTTAGGCTTTTTTAAACCTGGAAAATCTCACCTCAAGGAACACCTCAGCTGCAAAAGTCATCCCAAGCGGAGCGCAAAAGTATCACAATAAGGCTGCCTCCACCTCTTTTTCCTATGGACCGTCCCTAACCCTAGGTAGATGGACCTGCCTCCACTTAGGGTCAGGGTAAGGGTTACGCCTTGGGTTGGGGTTTTTAAACTAGGAAACCCAGAGCTCCAAGCACACTGCAGCTGCCAAAGGATCTCAAGGGCAGCGCAAATGTTCCACAACATGGCTGCTTTCACAGCTTTTTCCTCCGCACCATTCCGACCCCTAGGTTGATTTACCTGTCTAGGGTTATGGTTACGATGAGGGCTTTTGTTTAACAAGGAATTTCTGAGCTGAAGCAATTTGGCCGCTGCAAAAGGCATCCCAAGGGGAGCGCTAAAGTACCACAACAAGGCTGCCTCCACCTCTTCTTCCTGGGGACCGTCCTTAACCCTAGGCTGATTTACCTGCCTAGGGTCAGGGTTAGTGTTAAGCCTAGGTTTAGGGTTTGGTAAACCACTGAACCCTGAGCTCCAAGCACACTGCAGCTGCCAATGGCATCCCAAGGGGAGCACAGAACTGCCATAACATGGCTGCCTCCACTGCATTTTCCTTGGCACCATCCCTAACTCTAGGCTGAGTTTCCTGCCTACGGTTAGGCTTAGGGTTTAACCTAGGCTAAGGGGTTTTTTAAACTAGGAAAGTCTGAGCTCAAGGAGCACTGCAGCTGTGAAAAGCATCACAAGGGGAGCGCATAAGTTCCAGAACATGGCTGCTTTCACAGCTTTTTCCTTGGCACCATCCCGACCCCTAGGCTGATTGACCTGTTTAGGGTTAGGGTTAGGACTGGGGTTCCGGCTAGGGTTAGGATTAGGAGTAGGGTTAGGGCAAGGGTGAGGACTAGGGTTAGGGTTATGGTCACTATTAGGGTTAGGGTTAGGTTTAGGGTTACGGTTATGTTTAGGGTTAGGGTTACTTTTACGTTTTGGGCTAGGGTTCGGGTTAGAGTTGATGTTTAGGCTTAGGGTTAGGGTTAGGGTTAGGGCTAGGCGTCGGTTTAGGTCTAGTCTTTAGGCTTAGTGTTAGGGTTAGGGTTAGGGTTTCTTAAACCAGAAAAATCTTACCTCAAGGAACACTTCAGCTGCAAAAGTCATCCCAAGGGGAGCGCAAAAGTATAACAACCACGCTGCATCCTTCTCTTTTTCCTGGGACTATCCCTAACCCTAGGCTGATTTACCTGCCTCCTATTACTCTTACAGTCAGGCTTAGGGTTAGGGTTAAGCTTAGGGCTTCTTAAACATGGAAAATCTTACCTCAAGGAGCACTTTACCTCTAAAAGTCATCCCAACTGCAGCATAATATTACCACAACAATGCTGCCTCCACCTGTTTTTCCTTAAAACAATGCCCAACCGTGGGCTGATTTACCTGCCTAGGCTTGGGGTTAGGCTTCTGCCTAGTGTTGAGCCTTCTCTTAGGGTAAGGTTTAGGGTTTAGGGTTGGGCTTGTGTTTAGGGTTTGGTATACGGTTAGGGTTAGGGTAAGCGCTTGGGTTAGGGTTGGGTTTATGGTTAGGTATAGAGTTAGGGCTAGGGTTAGTGTTTAGGATTAGGGTTAGCGTTAGGGTAAGGTTTAGGCTTAGGTTTAGGGTTAGGGAGAAGAGTAAGGTTAGGTTTAGGGTTAGGGTTAGGGTTAGGGTTAGGGTTACGGTTAAATTTTGGGTAATGATAAGGGTTTCTTAAACCAGGAAAATCTCACTTCCAGGAACAATTCAACTCTAAAATTCGTCCCAAGGACACCGCAAAATTTCCGCAACAAGGCTGCCTCCACCTCTTTTTCCTTGGCACCATCCCTAACCCTGCGCTTATTTACCTGCCTAGGGTTAGGGTTTGGGTTAGGGTTAGGGTTAGGATAAGGGTTAGGGTTAGGTTTCAGTGTTAAGGTTAGAGGTAGGGTTTGGCTTAGGGTTAGGGTTAGGATTAGGGTTACGGTTACGTTTAGGGTTAGGGTTACTTTTACGGTTAGGGCTAGGGTTCGGGTTAGAGTTGATGTTTAGGCTTAGGGTTAGGGTTACGGTTAGGGCTACTAATCGGTTTAGGTTTAGTCTTTAGGCTTAGTGTTTGGGTTAGGGTTAGGTTTTCTTAAACCAGAAAAATCTTACCTCAAGGAACAATTCAGCTACAAATGTCATCCCATGGGGTGCGCAAAAGTACAACAACAACGCTGCATCCTCCTCTTTTTCCTGGCACTATCCCTAACCCTAGGCTGATTTACCTGCCTCCTATTACTCTTACAGTCAGGCTTAGGGTTAGTGTTAGGCTTAGGGCTTCTTAAACATGGAAAATCTTACCTCAAGGAGCACTTTACCTGTAAAAGTCATCCCAACTGCAGCATAAAATTACCACAACAATGCTGCCTCCACCTGTTTTTCCTTAAAACAATGCCCAACCGTGGGCTGATTTACCTGCCTAGGCTTGGGGTTAGGCTTCTGCCTAGTGTTGAGCCTTCTCTTAGGGTTAGGTTTAGGGTTTAGGGTTGGGCTTGGGTTTAGGGTTTGGTATACGGTTAGAGTTAGGGTAGCGCTTGGGTTAGGGTTGGGTTTAGGTTAGGTACAGAGTTAGGGTTAAGGTTAAGGTTTAGGATTAGGGTTAGCATTAGGGTAAGGTTTAGGCTTGGGTTTAGGGATAGGGGTAAGAGTAAGGTTAGGGTAAGGGTTAGGGTTAGGGTTAGGGTTAGGGTTAGGCTTAGGTTTAGGGTGAGGATTAGGCTTAGGATTAGGCTTAGGTTTAGGGTTAGAGTAAGGGCTAGGTTTAGGGTTAGGCTTTTTTAAACCTGGAAAATCTCACCTCAAGGAACACCTCAGCTGCAAAAGTCATCCCAAGCGGAGCGCAAAAGTATCACAATAAGGCTGCCTCCACCTCTTTTTCCTATGGACCGTCCCTAACCCTAGGTAGATGGACCTGCCTCCACTTAGGGTCAGGGTAAGGGTTACGCCTTGGGTTGGGGTTTTTAAACTAGGAAACCCAGAGCTCCAAGCACACTGCAGCTGCCAAAGGATCTCAAGGGCAGCGCAAATGTTCCACAACATGGCTGCTTTCACAGCTTTTTCCTCCGCACCATTCCGACCCCTAGGTTGATTTACCTGTCTAGGGTTATGGTTACGATGAGGGCTTTTGTTTAACAAGGAATTTCTGAGCTGAAGCAATTTGGCCGCTGCAAAAGGCATCCCAAGGGGAGCGCTAAAGTACCACAACAAGGCTGCCTCCACCTCTTCTTCCTGGGGACCGTCCTTAACCCTAGGCTGATTTACCTGCCTAGGGTCAGGGTTAGTGTTAAGCCTAGGTTTAGGGTTTGGTAAACCACTGAACCCTGAGCTCCAAGCACACTGCAGCTGCCAATGGCATCCCAAGGGGAGCACAGAACTGCCATAACATGGCTGCCTCCACTGCATTTTCCTTGGCACCATCCCTAACTCTAGGCTGAGTTTCCTGCCTACGGTTAGGCTTAGGGTTTAACCTAGGCTAAGGGGTTTTTTAAACTAGGAAAGTCTGAGCTCAAGGAGCACTGCAGCTGTGAAAAGCATCACAAGGGGAGCGCATAAGTTCCAGAACATGGCTGCTTTCACAGCTTTTTCCTTGGCACCATCCCGACCCCTAGGCTGATTGACCTGTTTAGGGTTAGGGTTAGGACTGGGGTTCCGGCTAGGGTTAGGATTAGGAGTAGGGTTAGGGCAAGGGTGAGGACTAGGGTTAGGGTTATGGTCACTATTAGGGTTAGGGTTAGGTTTAGGGTTACGGTTATGTTTAGGGTTAGGGTTACTTTTACGTTTTGGGCTAGGGTTCGGGTTAGAGTTGATGTTTAGGCTTAGGGTTAGGGTTAGGGTTAGGGCTAGTGGTCGGTTTAGGTCTAGTCTTTAGGCTTAGTGTTAGGGTTAGGGTTAGGGTTTCTTAAACCAGAAAAATCTTACCTGAAGGAACACTTCAGCTGCAAAAGTCATCCCAAGGGGAGCGCAAAAGTATAACAACCACGCTGCATCCTTCTCTTTTTCCTGGGACTATCCCTAACCCTAGGCTGATTTACCTGCCTCCTATTACTCTTACAGTCAGGCTTAGGGTTAGGGTTAAGCTTAGGGCTTCTTAAACATGGAAAATCTTACCTCAAGGAGCACTTTACCTCTAAAAGTCATCCCAACTGCAGCATAATATTACCACAACAATGCTGCCTCCACCTCTTTTTCCTTAAAACAATGCCCAACCGTGGGCTGATTTACCTGCCTAGGCTTGGGGTTAGGCTTCTGCCTAGTGTTGAGCCTTCTCTTAGGGTAAGGTTTAGGGTTTAGGGTTGGGCTTGGGTTTAGGGTTTGGTATACGGTTAGGGTTAGGGTAAGCGCTTGTGTTAGGGTTGGGTTTATGGTTAGGTATAGAGTTAGGGCTAGGGTTAGTGTTTAGGATTAGGGTTAGCGTTAGGGTAAGGATTAGGCTTAGGTTTAGGGTTAGGGAGAAGAGTAAGGTTAGGTTTAGGGTTAGGGTTAGGGTTAGGGTTAGGGTTACGGTTAAATTTTGGGTAATGATAAGGGTTTCTTAAACCAGGAAAATCTCACTTCCAGGAACAATTCAACTCTAAAATTCGTCCCAAGGACACCGCAAAATTTCCGCAACAAGGCTGCCTCCACCTCTTTTTCCTTGGCACCATCCCTAACCCTGGGCTTATTTACCTGCCTAGGGTTAGGGTTTGGGTAAGGGTTAGGGTTAGGATAAGGGTTAGGGTTAGGTTTCAGTGTTAAGGTTAGAGGTAGGGTTTGGCTTAGGGTTAGGGTTAGGATTAGGGTTACGGTTACGTTTAGGGTTAGGGTTACTTTTACGGTTAGGGCTAGGGTTCGGGTTAGAGTTGATGTTTAGGCTTAGGGTTAGGGTTACGGTTAGGGCTAGGGATCGGTTTAGGTTTAGTCTTTAGGCTTAGTGTTTGGGTTAGGGTTAGGGTTCCTTAAACCAGAAAAATCTTACCTCAAGGAACACTTCAGCTGCAAAAGTCATCCCATGGGGTGCGCAAAAGTACAACAACAACGCTGCATCCTCCTCTTTTTCCTGGCACTATCCCTAACCCTAGGCTGATTTACCTGCCTCCTATTACTCTTACAGTCAGGCTTAGGGTTAGTGTTAGTCTTAGGGCTTCTTAAACATGGAAAATCTTACCTCAAGGAGCACTTTACCTGTAAAAGTCATCCCAACTGCAGCATAATATTACCACAACAATGTTGCCTCCACCTGTTTTTCCTTAAAACAATGCCCAACCGTGGGCTGATTTACCTGCCTAGGCTTGGGGTTAGGCTTCTGCCTAGTGTTGAGCCTTCTCTTAGGGTTAGGTTTAGGGTTTAGGGTTGGGCTTGGGTTTAGGGTTTGGTATACGGTTAGAGTTAGGGTAGCGCTTGGGTTAGGGTTGGGTTTAGGTTAGGTACAGAGTTAGGGTTAAGGTTAAGGTTTAGGATTAGGGTTAGCATTAGGGTAAGGTTTAGGCTTGGGTTTAGGGATAGGGGTAAGAGTAAGGTTAGGGTAAGGGTTAGGGTTAGGGTTAGGGTTAGGGTTAGGCTTAGGTTTAGGGTGAGGATTAGGCTTAGGATTAGGCTTAGGTTTAGGGTTAGAGTAAGGGCTAGGTTTAGGGTTAGGCTTTTTTAAACCTGGAAAATCTCACCTCAAGGAACACCTCAGCTGCAAAAGTCATCCCAAGCGGAGCGCAAAAGTATCACAATAAGGCTGCCTCCACCTCTTTTTCCTATGGACCGTCCCTAACCCTAGGTAGATGGACCTGCCTCCACTTAGGGTCAGGGTAAGGGTTACGCCTTGGGTTGGGGTTTTTAAACTAGGAAACCCAGAGCTCCAAGCACACTGCAGCTGCCAAAGGATCTCAAGGGCAGCGCAAATGTTCCACAACATGGCTGCTTTCACAGCTTTTTCCTCGGCACCATTCCGACCCCTAGGTTGATTTACCTGTCTAGGGTTATGGTTACGATGAGGGCTTTTGTTTAACAAGGAATTTCTGAGCTGAAGCAATTTGGCCGCTGCAAAAGGCATCCCAAGGGGAGCGCTAAAGTACCACAACAAGGCTGCCTCCACCTCTTCTTCCTGGGGACCGTCCTTAACCCTAGGCTGATTTACCTGCCTAGGGTCAGGGTTAGTGTTAAGCCTAGGTTTAGGGTTTGGTAAACCACTGAACCCTGAGCTCCAAGCACACTGCAGCTGCCAATGGCATCCCAAGGGGAGCACAGAACTGCCATAACATGGCTGCCTCCACTGCATTTTCCTTGGCACCATCCCTAACTCTAGGCTGAGTTTCCTGCCTAGGGTTAGGCTTAGGGTTTAACCTAGGCTAAGGGGTTTTTTAAACTAGGAAAGTCTGAGCTCAAGGAGCACTGCAGCTGTGAAAAGCATCACAAGGGGAGCGCATAAGTTCCAGAACATGGCTGCTTTCACAGCTTTTTCCTTGGCACCATCCCGACCCCTAGGCTGATTGACCTGTTTAGGGTTAGGGTTAGGACTGGGGTTCCGGCTAGGGTTAGGATTAGGAGTAGGGTTAGGGCAAGGGTGAGGACTAGGGTTAGGGTTATGGTCACTATTAGGGTTAGGGTTAGGTTTAGGGTTACGGTTATGTTTAGGGTTAGGGTTACTTTTACGTTTTGGGCTAGGGTTCGGGTTAGAGTTGATGTTTAGGCTTAGGGTTAGGGTTAGGGCTAGGGGTCGGTTTAGGTCTAGTCTTTAGGCTTAGTGTTAGGGTTAGGGTTAGGGTTTCTTAAACCAGAAAAATCTTACCTCAAGGAACACTTCAGCTGCAAAAGTCATCCCAAGGGGAGCGCAAAAGTATAACAACCACGCTGCATCCTTCTCTTTTTCCTGGGACTATCCCTAACCCTAGGCTGATTTACCTGCCTCCTATTACTCTTACAGTCAGGCTTAGGGTTAGGGTTAAGCTTAGGGCTTCTTAAACATGGAAAATCTTACCTCAAGGAGCACTTTACCTCTAAAAGTCATCCCAACTGCAGCATAATATTACCACAACAATGCTGCCTCCACCTGTTTTTCCTTAAAACAATGCCCAACCGTGGGCTGATTTACCTGCCTAGGCTTGGGGTTAGGCTTCTGCCTAGTGTTGAGCCTTCTCTTAGGGTAAGGTTTAGGGTTTAGGGTTGGGCTTGGGTTTAGGGTTTGGTATACGGTTAGGGTTAGGGTAAGCGCTTGGGTTAGGGTTGGGTTTATGGTTAGGTTTAGAGTTAGGGCTAGGGTTAGTGTTTAGGATTAGGGTTAGCGTTAGGGTAAGGATTAGGCTTAGGTTTAGGGTTAGGGAGAAGAGTAAGGTTAGGTTTAGGGTTAGGGTTAGGGTTAGGGTTAGGGTTACGGTTAAATTTTGGGTAATGATAAGGGTTTCTTAAACCAGGAAAATCTCACTTCCAGGAACAATTCAACTCTAAAATTCGTCCCAAGGACACCGCAAAATTTCCGCAACAAGGCTGCCTCCACCTCTTTTTCCTTGGCACCATCCCTAACCCTGGGCTTATTTACCTGCCTAGGGTTAGGGTTTGGGTAAGGGTTAGGGTTAGGATAAGGGTTAGGGTTAGGTTTCAGGGTTAAGGTTAGAGGTAGGGTTTGGCTTAGGGTTAGGGTTAGGATTAGGGTTACGGTTACGTTTAGGGTTAGGGTTACTTTTACGGTTAGGGCTAGGGTTCGGGTTAGAGTTGATGTTTAGGCTTAGGGTTAGGGTTACGGTTAGGGCTAGGGATCGGTTTAGGTTTAGTCTTTAGGCTTAGTGTTTGGGTTAGGGTTAGGGTTCCTTAAACCAGAAAAATCTTACCTCAAGGAACACTTCAGCTGCAAAAGTCATCCCATGGGGTGCGCAAAAGTACAACAACAACGCTGCATCCTCCTCTTTTTCCTGGCACTATCCCTAACCCTAGGCTGATTTACCTGCCTCCTATTACTCTTACAGTCAGGCTTAGGGTTAGTGTTAGTCTTAGGGCTTCTTAAACATGGAAAATCTTACCTCAAGGAGCACTTTACCTGTAAAAGTCATCCCAACTGCAGCATAATATTACCACAACAATGCTGCCTCCACCTGTTTTTCCTTAAAACAATGCCCAACCGTGGGCTGATTTACCTGCCTAGGCTTGGGGTTAGGCTTCTGCCTAGTGTTGAGCCTTCTCTTAGGGTTAGGTTTAGGGTTTAGGGTTGGGCTTGGGTTTAGGGTTTGGTATACGGTTAGAGTTAGGGTAGCGCTTGGGTTAGGGTTGGGTTTAGGTTAGGTACAGAGTTAGGGTTAAGGTTAAGGTTTAGGATTAGGGTTAGCATTAGGGTAAGGTTTAGGCTTAGGTTTAGGGATAGGGGTAAGAGTAAGGTTAGGGTAAGGGTTAGGGTTAGGGTTAGGGTTAGGCTTAGGTTTAGGGTGAGGATTAGGCTTAGGATTAGGCTTAGGTTTAGGGTTAGAGTAAGGGCTAGGTTTAGGGTTAGGCTTTTTTAAACCTGGAAAATCTCACCTCAAGGAACACCTCAGCTGCAAAAGTCATCCCAAGCGGAGCGCAAAAGTATCACAATAAGGCTGCCTCCACCTCTTTTTCCTATGGACCGTCCCTAACCCTAGGTAGATGGACCTGCCTCCACTTAGGGTCAGGGTAAGGGTTACGCCTTGGGTTGGGGTTTTTAAACTAGGAAACCCAGAGCTCCAAGCACACTGCAGCTGCCAAAGGATCTCAAGGGCAGCGCAAATGTTCCACAACATGGCTGCTTTCACAGCTTTTTCCTCCGCACCATTCCGACCCCTAGGTTGATTTACCTGTCTAGGGTTATGGTTACGATGAGGGCTTTTGTTTAACAAGGAATTTCTGAGCTGAAGCAATTTGGCCGCTGCAAAAGGCATCCCAAGGGGAGCGCTAAAGTACCACAACAAGGCTGCCTCCACCTCTTCTTCCTGGGGACCGTCCTTAACCCTAGGCTGATTTACCTGCCTAGGGTCAGGGTTAGTGTTAAGCCTAGGTTTAGGGTTTGGTAAACCACTGAACCCTGAGCTCCAAGCACACTGCAGCTGCCAATGGCATCCCAAGGGGAGCACAGAACTGCCATAACATGGCTGCCTCCACTGCATTTTCCTTGGCACCATCCCTAACTCTAGGCTGAGTTTCCTGCCTACGGTTAGGCTTAGGGTTTAACCTAGGCTAAGGGGTTTTTTAAACTAGGAAAGTCTGAGCTCAAGGAGCACTGCAGCTGTGAAAAGCATCACAAGGGGAGCGCATAAGTTCCAGAACATGGCTGCTTTCACAGCTTTTTCCTTGGCACCATCCCGACCCCTAGGCTGATTGACCTGTTTAGGGTTAGGGTTAGGACTGGGGTTCCGGCTAGGGTTAGGATTAGGAGTAGGGTTAGGGCAAGGGTGAGGACTAGGGTTAGGGTTATGGTCACTATTAGGGTTAGGGTTAGGTTTAGGGTTACGGTTATGTTTAGGGTTAGGGTTACTTTTACGTTTTGGGCTAGGGTTCGGGTTAGAGTTGATGTTTAGGCTTAGGGTTAGGGTTAGGGTTAGGGCTAGTGGTCGGTTTAGGTCTAGTCTTTAGGCTTAGTGTTAGGGTTAGGGTTAGGGTTTCTTAAACCAGAAAAATCTTACCTGAAGGAACACTTCAGCTGCAAAAGTCATCCCAAGGGGAGCGCAAAAGTATAACAACCACGCTGCATCCTTCTCTTTTTCCTGGGACTATCCCTAACCCTAGGCTGATTTACCTGCCTCCTATTACTCTTACAGTCAGGCTTAGGGTTAGGGTTAAGCTTAGGGCTTCTTAAACATGGAAAATCTTACCTCAAGGAGCACTTTACCTCTAAAAGTCATCCCAACTGCAGCATAATATTACCACAACAATGCTGCCTCCACCTGTTTTTCCTTAAAACAATGCCCAACCGTGGGCTGATTTACCTGCCTAGGCTTGGGGTTAGGCTTCTGCCTAGTGTTGAGCCTTCTCTTAGGGTAAGGTTTAGGGTTTAGGGTTGGGCTTGGGTTTAGGGTTTGGTATACGGTTAGGGTTAGGGTAAGCGCTTGGGTTAGGGTTGGGTTTATGGTTAGGTATAGAGTTAGGGCTAGGGTTAGTGTTTAGGATTAGGGTTAGCGTTAGGGTAAGGATTAGGCTTAGGTTTAGGGTTAGGGAGAAGAGTAAGGTTAGGTTTAGGGTTAGGGTTAGGGTTAGGGTTAGGGTTAGGGTTACGGTTAAATTTTGGGTAATGATAAGGGTTTCTTAAACCAGGAAAATCTCACTTCCAGGAACAATTCAACTCTAAAATTCGTCCCAAGGACACCGCAAAATTTCCGCAACAAGGCTGCCTCCACCTCTTTTTCCTTGGCACCATCCCTAACCCTGGGCTTATTTACCTGCCTAGGGTTAGGGTTTGGGTAAGGGTTAGGGTTAGGATAAGGGTTAGGGTTAGGTTTCAGTGTTAAGGTTAGAGGTAGGGTTTGGCTTAGGGTTAGGGTTAGGATTAGGGTTACGGTTACGT
This sequence comes from Ammospiza caudacuta, assembly GCF_027887145.1. Taxonomy (NCBI): domain Eukaryota; kingdom Metazoa; phylum Chordata; class Aves; order Passeriformes; family Passerellidae; genus Ammospiza; species Ammospiza caudacuta. The sequence goes on along the minus strand of NC_080595.1, from coordinate 17,617,101 downwards.
TTAGGGTTAGGGTTACTTTTACGGTTAGGGCTAGGGTTCGGGTTAGAGTTGATGTTTAGGCTTAGGGTTAGGGTTACGGTTAGGGCTAGGGATCGGTTTAGGTTTAGTCTTTAGGCTTAGTGTTTGGGTTAGGGTTAGGGTTCCTTAAACCAGAAAAATCTTACCTCAAGGAACACTTCAGCTGCAAAAGTCATCCCATGGGGTGCGCAAAAGTACAACAACAACGCTGCATCCTCCTCTTTTTCCTGGCACTATCCCTAACCCTAGGCTGATTTACCTGCCTCCTATTACTCTTACAGTCAGGCTTAGGGTTAGTGTTAGTCTTAGGGCTTCTTAAACATGGAAAATCTTACCTCAAGGAGCACTTTACCTGTAAAAGTCATCCCAACTGCAGCATAATATTACCACAACAATGCTGCCTCCACCTGTTTTTCCTTAAAACAATGCCCAACCGTGGGCTGATTTACCTGCCTAGGCTTGGGGTTAGGCTTCTGCCTAGTGTTGAGCCTTCTCTTAGGGTTAGGTTTAGGGTTTAGGGTTGGGCTTGGGTTTAGGGTTTGGTATACGGTTAGAGTTAGGGTAGCGCTTGGGTTAGGGTTGGGTTTAGGTTAGGTACAGAGTTAGGGTTAAGGTTAAGGTTTAGGATTAGGGTTAGCATTAGGGTAAGGTTTAGGCTTAGGTTTAGGGATAGGGGTAAGAGTAAGGTTAGGGTAAGGGTTAGGGTTAGGGTTAGGGTTAGGGTTAGGCTTAGGTTTAGGGTGAGGATTAGGCTTAGGATTAGGCTTAGGTTTAGGGTTAGAGTAAGGGCTAGGTTTAGGGTTAGGCTTTTTTAAACCTGGAAAATCTCACCTCAAGGAACACCTCAGCTGCAAAAGTCATCCCAAGCGGAGCGCAAAAGTATCACAATAAGGCTGCCTCCACCTCTTTTTCCTATGGACCGTCCCTAACCCTAGGTAGATGGACCTGCCTCCACTTAGGGTCAGGGTAAGGGTTACGCCTTGGGTTGGGGTTTTTAAACTAGGAAACCCAGAGCTCCAAGCACACTGCAGCTGCCAAAGGATCTCAAGGGCAGCGCAAATGTTCCACAACATGGCTGCTTTCACAGCTTTTTCCTCCGCACCATTCCGACCCCTAGGTTGATTTACCTGTCTAGGGTTATGGTTACGATGAGGGCTTTTGTTTAACAAGGAATTTCTGAGCTGAAGCAATTTGGCCGCTGCAAAAGGCATCCCAAGGGGAGCGCTAAAGTACCACAACAAGGCTGCCTCCACCTCTTCTTCCTGGGGACCGTCCTTAACCCTAGGCTGATTTACCTGCCTAGGGTCAGGGTTAGTGTTAAGCCTAGGTTTAGGGTTTGGTAAACCACTGAACCCTGAGCTCCAAGCACACTGCAGCTGCCAATGGCATCCCAAGGGGAGCACAGAACTGCCATAACATGGCTGCCTCCACTGCATTTTCCTTGGCACCATCCCTAACTCTAGGCTGAGTTTCCTGCCTACGGTTAGGCTTAGGGTTTAACCTAGGCTAAGGGGTTTTTTAAACTAGGAAAGTCTGAGCTCAAGGAGCACTGCAGCTGTGAAAAGCATCACAAGGGGAGCGCATAAGTTCCAGAACATGGCTGCTTTCACAGCTTTTTCCTTGGCACCATCCCGACCCCTAGGCTGATTGACCTGTTTAGGGTTAGGGTTAGGACTGGGGTTCCGGCTAGGGTTAGGATTACGAGTAGGGTTAGGGCAAGGGTGAGGACTAGGGTTAGGGTTATGGTCACTATTAGGGTTAGGGTTAGGTTTAGGGTTACGGTTACGTTTAGGGTTAGGGTTACTTTTACGTTTTGGGCTAGGGTTCGGGTTAGAGTTGATGTTTAGGCTTAGGGTTAGGGTTAGGGTTAGGGCTAGGGGTCGGTTTAGGTCTAGTCTTTAGGCTTAGTGTTAGGGTTAGGGTTAGGGTTTCTTAAACCAGAAAAATCTTACCTGAAGGAACACTTCAGCTGCAAAAGTCATCCCAAGGGGAGCGCAAAAGTATAACAACCACGCTGCATCCTTCTCTTTTTCCTGGGACTATCCCTAACCCTAGGCTGATTTACCTGCCTCCTATTACTCTTACAGTCAGGCTTAGGGTTAGGGTTAAGCTTAGGGCTTCTTAAACATGGAAAATCTTACCTCAAGGAGCACTTTACCTCTAAAAGTCATCCCAACTGCAGCATAATATTACCACAACAATGCTGCCTCCACCTGTTTTTCCTTAAAACAATGCCCAACCGTGGGCTGATTTACCTGCCTAGGCTTGGGGTTAGGCTTCTGCCTAGTGTTGAGCCTTCTCTTAGGGTAAGGTTTAGGGTTTAGGGTTGGGCTTGGGTTTAGGGTTTGGTATACGGTTAGGGTTAGGGTAAGCGCTTGGGTTAGGGTTGGGTTTATGGTTAGGTATAGAGTTAGGGCTAGGGTTAGTGTTTAGGATTAGGGTTAGCGTTAGGGTAAGGATTAGGCTTAGGTTTAGGGTTAGGGAGAAGAGTAAGGTTAGGTTTAGGGTTAGGGTTAGGGTTAGGGTTAGGGTTACGGTTAAATTTTGGGTAATGATAAGGGTTTCTTAAACCAGGAAAATCTCACTTCCAGGAACAATTCAACTCTAAAATTCGTCCCAAGGACACCGCAAAATTTCCGCAACAAGGCTGCCTCCACCTCTTTTTCCTTGGCACCATCCCTAACCCTGGGCTTATTTACCTGCCTAGGGTTAGGGTTTGGGTAAGGGTTAGGGTTAGGATAAGGGTTAGGGTTAGGTTTCAGTGTTAAGGTTAGAGGTAGGGTTTGGCTTAGGGTTAGGGTTAGGATTAGGGTTACGGTTACGTTTAGGGTTAGGGTTACTTTTACGGTTAGGGCTAGGGTTCGGGTTAGAGTTGATGTTTAGGCTTAGGGTTAGGGTTACGGTTAGGGCTAGGGATCGGTTTAGGTTTAGTCTTTAGGCTTAGTGTTTGGGTTAGGGTTAGGGTTCCTTAAACCAGAAAAATCTTACCTCAAGGAACACTTCAGCTGCAAAAGTCATCCCATGGGGTGCGCAAAAGTACAACAACAACGCTGCATCCTCCTCTTTTTCCTGGCACTATCCCTAACCCTAGGCTGATTTACCTGCCTCCTATTACTCTTACAGTCAGGCTTAGGGTTAGTGTTAGTCTTAGGGCTTCTTAAACATGGAAAATCTTACCTCAAGGAGCACTTTACCTGTAAAAGTCATCCCAACTGCAGCATAATATTACCACAACAATGTTGCCTCCACCTGTTTTTCCTTAAAACAATGCCCAACCGTGGGCTGATTTACCTGCCTAGGCTTGGGGTTAGGCTTCTGCCTAGTGTTGAGCCTTCTCTTAGGGTTAGGTTTAGGGTTTAGGGTTGGGCTTGGGTTTAGGGTTTGGTATACGGTTAGAGTTAGGGTAGCGCTTGGGTTAGGGTTGGGTTTAGGTTAGGTACAGAGTTAGGGTTAAGGTTAAGGTTTAGGATTAGGGTTAGCATTAGGGTAAGGTTTAGGCTTAGGTTTAGGGATAGGGGTAAGAGTAAGGTTAGGGTAAGGGTTAGGGTTAGGGTTAGGGTTAGGCTTAGGTTTAGGGTGAGGATTAGGCTTAGGATTAGGCTTAGGTTTAGGGTTAGAGTAAGGGCTAGGTTTAGGGTTAGGCTTTTTTAAACCTGGAAAATCTCACCTCAAGGAACACCTCAGCTGCAAAAGTCATCCCAAGCGGAGCGCAAAAGTATCACAATAAGGCTGCCTCCACCTCTTTTTCCTATGGACCGTCCCTAACCCTAGGTAGATGGACCTGCCTCCACTTAGGGTCAGGGTAAGGGTTACGCCTTGGGTTGGGGTTTTTAAACTAGGAAACCCAGAGCTCCAAGCACACTGCAGCTGCCAAAGGATCTCAAGGGCAGCGCAAATGTTCCACAACATGGCTGCTTTCACAGCTTTTTCCTCCGCACCATTCCGACCCCTAGGTTGATTTACCTGTCTAGGGTTATGGTTACGATGAGGGCTTTTGTTTAACAAGGAATTTCTGAGCTGAAGCAATTTGGCCGCTGCAAAAGGCATCCCAAGGGGAGCGCTAAAGTACCACAACAAGGCTGCCTCCACCTCTTCTTCCTGGGGACCGTCCTTAACCCTAGGCTGATTTACCTGCCTAGGGTCAGGGTTAGTGTTAAGCCTAGGTTTAGGGTTTGGTAAACCACTGAACCCTGAGCTCCAAGCACACTGCAGCTGCCAATGGCATCCCAAGGGGAGCACAGAACTGCCATAACATGGCTGCCTCCACTGCATTTTCCTTGGCACCATCCCTAACTCTAGGCTGAGTTTCCTGCCTACGGTTAGGCTTAGGGTTTAACCTAGGCTAAGGGGTTTTTTAAACTAGGAAAGTCTGAGCTCAAGGAGCACTGCAGCTGTGAAAAGCATCACAAGGGGAGCGCATAAGTTCCAGAACATGGCTGCTTTCACAGCTTTTTCCTTGGCACCATCCCGACCCCTAGGCTGATTGACCTGTTTAGGGTTAGGGTTAGGACTGGGGTTCCGGCTAGGGTTAGGATTAGGAGTAGGGTTAGGGCAAGGGTGAGGACTAGGGTTAGGGTTATGGTCACTATTAGGGTTAGGGTTAGGTTTAGGGTTACGGTTATGTTTAGGGTTAGGGTTACTTTTACGTTTTGGGCTAGGGTTCGGGTTAGAGTTGATGTTTAGGCTTAGGGTTAGGGTTAGGGCTAGGGGTCGGTTTAGGTCTAGTCTTTAGGCTTAGTGTTAGGGTTAGGGTTAGGGTTTCTTAAACCAGAAAAATCTTACCTCAAGGAACACTTCAGCTGCAAAAGTCATCCCAAGGGGAGCGCAAAAGTATAACAACCACGCTGCATCCTTCTCTTTTTCCTGGGACTATCCCTAACCCTAGGCTGATTTACCTGCCTCCTATTACTCTTACAGTCAGGCTTAGGGTTAGGGTTAAGCTTAGGGCTTCTTAAACATGGAAAATCTTACCTCAAGGAGCACTTTACCTCTAAAAGTCATCCCAACTGCAGCATAATATTACCACAACAATGCTGCCTCCACCTGTTTTTCCTTAAAACAATGCCCAACCGTGGGCTGATTTACCTGCCTAGGCTTGGGGTTAGGCTTCTGCCTAGTGTTGAGCCTTCTCTTAGGGTAAGGTTTAGGGTTTAGGGTTGGGCTTGGGTTTAGGGTTTGGTATACGGTTAGGGTTAGGGTAAGCGCTTGGGTTAGGGTTGGGTTTATGGTTAGGTATAGAGTTAGGGCTAGGGTTAGTGTTTAGGATTAGGGTTAGCGTTAGGGTAAGGATTAGGCTTAGGTTTAGGGTTAGGGAGAAGAGTAAGGTTAGGTTTAGGGTTAGGGTTAGGGTTAGGGTTAGGGTTACGGTTAAATTTTGGGTAATGATAAGGGTTTCTTAAACCAGGAAAATCTCACTTCCAGGAACAATTCAACTCTAAAATTCGTCCCAAGGACACCGCAAAATTTCCGCAACAAGGCTGCCTCCACCTCTTTTTCCTTGGCACCATCCCTAACCCTGGGCTTATTTACCTGCCTAGGGTTAGGGTTTGGGTAAGGGTTAGGGTTAGGATAAGGGTTAGGGTTAGGTTTCAGTGTTAAGGTTAGAGGTAGGGTTTGGCTTAGGGTTAGGGTTAGGATTAGGGTTACGGTTACGTTTAGGGTTAGGGTTACTTTTACGGTTAGGGCTAGGGTTCGGGTTAGAGTTGATGTTTAGGCTTAGGGTTAGGGTTACGGTTAGGGCTAGGGATCGGTTTAGGTTTAGTCTTTAGGCTTAGTGTTTGGGTTAGGGTTAGGGTTCCTTAAACCAGAAAAATCTTACCTCAAGGAACACTTCAGCTGCAAAAGTCATCCCATGGGGTGCGCAAAAGTACAACAACAACGCTGCATCCTCCTCTTTTTCCTGGCACTATCCCTAACCCTAGGCTGATTTACCTGCCTCCTATTACTCTTACAGTCAGGCTTAGGGTTAGTGTTAGTCTTAGGGCTTCTTAAACATGGAAAATCTTACCTCAAGGAGCACTTTACCTGTAAAAGTCATCCCAACTGCAGCATAATATTACCACAACAATGCTGCCTCCACCTGTTTTTCCTTAAAACAATGCCCAACCGTGGGCTGATTTACCTGCCTAGGCTTGGGGTTAGGCTTCTGCCTAGTGTTGAGCCTTCTCTTAGGGTTAGGTTTAGGGTTTAGGGTTGGGCTTGGGTTTAGGGTTTGGTATACGGTTAGAGTTAGGCTAGCGCTTGGGTTAGGGTTGGGTTTAGGTTAGGTACAGAGTTAGGGTTAGGGTTAAGGTTTAGGATTAGGGTTAGCATTAGGGTAAGGTTTAGGCTTAGGTTTAGGGATAGGGGTAAGAGTAAGGTTAGGGTAAGGGTTAGGGTTAGGGTTAGGGTTAGGCTTAGGGTTAGGGTGAGGATTAGGCTTAGGATTAGGCTTAGGGTTAGGGTTAGAGTAAGGGCTAGGTTTAGGGTTAGGCTTTTTTAAACCTGGAAAATCTCACCTCAAGGAACACCTCAGCTGCAAAAGTCATCCCAAGTGGAGCGCAAAAGTATCACAATAAGGCTGCCTCCACCTCTTTTTCCTATGGACCGTCCCTAACCCTAGGTAGATGGACCTGCCTCCACTTAGGGTCAGGGTAAGGGTTACGCCTTGGGTTGGGGTTTTTAAACTAGGAAACCCAGAGCTCCAAGCACACTGCAGCTGCCAAAGGATCTCAAGGGCAGCGCAAATGTTCCACAACATGGCTGCTTTCACAGCTTTTTCCTCCGCACCATTCCGACCCCTAGGTTGATTTACCTGTCTAGGGTTATGGTTACGATGAGGGCTTTTGTTTAACAAGGAATTTCTGAGCTGAAGCAATTTGGCCGCTGCAAAAGGCATCCCAAGGGGAGCGCTAAAGTACCACAACAAGGCTGCCTCCACCTCTTCTTCCTGGGGACCGTCCTTAACCCTAGGCTGATTTACCTGCCTAGGGTCAGGGTTAGTGTTAAGCCTAGGTTTAGGGTTTGGTAAACCACTGAACCCTGAGCTCCAAGCACACTGCAGCTGCCAATGGCATCCCAAGGGGAGCACAGAACTGCCATAACATGGCTGCCTCCACTGCATTTTCCTTGGCACCATCCCTAACTCTAGGCTGAGTTTCCTGCCTACGGTTAGGCTTAGGGTTTAACCTAGGCTAAGGGGTTTTTTAAACTAGGAAAGTCTGAGCTCAAGGAGCACTGCAGCTGTGAAAAGCATCACAAGGGGAGCGCATAAGTTCCAGAACATGGCTGCTTTCACAGCTTTTTCCTTGGCACCATCCCGACCCCTAGGCTGATTGACCTGTTTAGGGTTAGGGTTAGGACTGGGGTTCCGGCTAGGGTTAGGATTACGAGTAGGGTTAGGGCAAGGGTGAGGACTAGGGTTAGGGTTATGGTCACTATTAGGGTTAGGGTTAGGTTTAGGGTTACGGTTACGTTTAGGGTTAGGGTTACTTTTACGTTTTGGGCTAGGGTTCGGGTTAGAGTTGATGTTTAGGCTTAGGGTTAGGGTTAGGGTTAGGGCTAGGGGTCGGTTTAGGTCTAGTCTTTAGGCTTAGTGTTAGGGTTAGGGTTAGGGTTTCTTAAACCAGAAAAATCTTACCTCAAGGAACACTTCAGCTGCAAAAGTCATCCCAAGGGGAGCGCTAAAGTACCACAACAAGGCTGCATCCTTCTCTTTTTCCTGGGACTATCCCTAACCCTAGGCTGATTTACCTGCCTCCTATTACTCTTACAGTCAGGCTTAGGGTTAGGGTTAAGCTTAGGGCTTCTTAAACATGGAAAATCTTACCTCAAGGAGCACTTTACCTGTAAAAGTCATCCCAACTGCAGCATAATATTACCACAACAATGCTGCCTCCACCTGTTTTTCCTTAAAACAATGCCCAACCGTGGGCTGATTTACCTGCCTAGGCTTGGGGTTAGGCTTCTGCCTAGTCTTGAGCCTTCTCTTAGGGTTAGGTTTAGGGTTTAGGGTTGGGCTTGGGTTTAGGGTTTGGTATACGGTTAGGGTTAGGGTAAGCGCTTGGGTTAGGGTTGGGTTTATGGTTAGGTATAGAGTTAGGGCTAGGGTTAGTGTTTAGGATTAGGGTTAGCGTTAGGGTAAGGTTTAGGCTTAGGTTTAGGGTTAGGGAGAAGAGTAAGGTTAGGTTTAGGGTTAGGGTTAGGGTTAGGGTTACGGTTAAATTTTGGGTAATGATAAGGGTTTCTTAAACCAGGAAAATCTCACTTCCAGGAACAATTCAACTCTAAAATTCGTCCCAAGGACACCGCAAAATTTCCGCAACAAGGCTGCCTCCACCTCTTTTTCCTTGGCACCATCCCTAACCCTGCGCTTATTTACCTGCCTAGGGTTAGGGTTTGGGTTAGGGTTAGGGTTAGGATAAGGGTTAGGGTTAGGTTTCAGTGTTAAGGTTAGAGGTAGGGTTTGGCTTAGGGTTAGGGTTAGGATTAGGGTTACGGTTACGTTTAGGGTTAGGGTTACTTTTACGGTTAGGGCTAGGGTTCGGGTTAGAGTTGATGTTTAGGCTTAGGGTTAGGGTTACGGTTAGGGCTAGGGATCGGTTTAGGTTTAGTCTTTAGGCTTAGTGTTTGGGTTAGGGTTAGGTTTTCTTAAACCAGAAAAATCTTACCTCAAGGAACACTTCAGCTGCAAATGTCATCCCATGGGGTGCGCAAAAGTACAACAACAACGCTGCATCCTCCTCTTTTTCCTGGCACTATCCCTAACCCTAGGCTGATTTACCTGCCTCCTATTACTCTTACAGTCAGGCTTAGGGTTAGTTTTAGTCTTAGGGCTTCTTAAACATGGAAAATCTTACCTCAAGGAGCACTTTACCTGTAAAAGTCATCCCAACTGCAGCATAATATTACCACAACAATGCTGCCTCCACCTGTTTTTCCTTAAAACAATGCCCAACCGTGGGCTGATTTACCTGCCTAGGCTTGGGGTTAGGCTTCTGCCTAGTGTTGAGCCTTCTCTTAGGGTTAGGTTTAGGGTTTAGGGTTGGGCTTGGGTTTAGGGTTTGGTATACGGTTAGAGTTAGGCTAGCGCTTGGGTTAGGGTTGGGTTTAGGTTAGGTACAGAGTTAGGGTTAGGGTTAAGGTTTAGGATTAGGGTTAGCATTAGGGTAAGGTTTAGGCTTAGGTTTAGGGATAGGGGTAAGAGTAAGGTTAGGGTAAGGGTTAGGGTTAGGGTTAGGGTTAGGCTTAGGGTTAGGGTGAGGATTAGGCTTAGGATTAGGCTTAGGGTTAGGGTTAGAGTAAGGGCTAGGTTTAGGGTTAGGCTTTTTTAAACCTGGAAAATCTCACCTCAAGGAACACCTCAGCTGCAAAAGTCATCCCAAGCGGAGCGCAAAAGTATCACAATAAGGCTGCCTCCACCTCTTTTTCCTATGGACCGTCCCTAACCCTAGGTAGATGGACCTGCCTCCACTTAGGGTCAGGGTAAGGGTTACGCCTTGGGTTGGGGTTTTTAAACTAGGAAACCCAGAGCTCCAAGCACACTGCAGCTGCCAAAGGATCTCAAGGGCAGCGCAAATGTTCCACAACATGGCTGCTTTCACAGCTTTTTCCTCCGCACCATTCCGACCCCTAGGTTGATTTACCTGTCTAGGGTTATGGTTACGATGAGGGCTTTTGTTTAACAAGGAATTTCTGAGCTGAAGCAATTTGGCCGCTGCAAAAGGCATCCCAAGGGGAGCGCTAAAGTACCACAACAAGGCTGCCTCCACCTCTTCTTCCTGGGGACCGTCCTTAACCCTAGGCTGATTTACCTGCCTAGGGTCAGGGTTAGTGTTAAGCCTAGGTTTAGGGTTTGGTAAACCACTGAACCCTGAGCTCCAAGCACACTGCAGCTGCCAATGGCATCCCAAGGGGAGCACAGAACTGCCATAACATGGCTGCCTCCACTGCATTTTCCTTGGCACCATCCCTAACTCTAGGCTGAGTTTCCTGCCTAGGGTTAGGCTTAGGGTTTAACCTAGGCTAAGGGGTTTTTTAAACTAGGAAAGTCTGAGCTCAAGGAGCACTGCAGCTGTGAAAAGCATTACAAGGGGAGCGCATAAGTTCCAGAACATGGCTGCTTTCACAGCTTTTTCCTTGGCACCATCCCGACCCCTAGGCTGATTGACCTGTTTAGGGTTAGGGTTAGGACTGGGGTTCCGGCTAGGGTTAGGATTAGGAGTAGGGTTAGGGCAAGGGTGAGGACTAGGGTTAGGGTTATGGTCACTATTAGGGTTAGGGTTAGGTTTAGGGTTACGGTTATGTTTAGGGTTAGGGTTACTTTTACGTTTTGGGCTAGGGTTCGGGTTAGAGTTGATGTTTAGGCTTAGGGTTAGGGTTAGGGTTAGGGCTAGGGGTCGGTTTAGGTCTAGTCTTTAGGCTTAGTGTTAGGGTTAGGGTTAGGGTTTCTTAAACCAGAAAAATCTTACCTGAAGGAACACTTCAGCTGCAAAAGTCATCCCAAGGGGAGCGCAAAAGTATAACAACCACGCTGCATCCTTCTCTTTTTCCTGGGACTATCCCTAACCCTAGGCTGATTTACCTGCCTCCTATTACTCTTACAGTCAGGCTTAGGGTTAGGGTTAAGCTTAGGGCTTCTTAAACATGGAAAATCTTACCTCAAGGAGCACTTTACCTCTAAAAGTCATCCCAACTGCAGCATAATATTACCACAACAATGCTGCCTCCACCTGTTTTTCCTTAAAACAATGCCCAACCGTGGGCTGATTTACCTGCCTAGGCTTGGGGTTAGGCTTCTGCCTAGTGTTGAGCCTTCTCTTAGGGAAAGGTTTAGGGTTTAGGGTTGGGCTTGGGTTTAGGGTTTGGTATACGGTTAGGGTTAGGGTAAGCGCTTGGGTTAGGGTTGGGTTTATGGTTAGGTATAGAGTTAGGGTTAGGGTTAGTGTTTAGGATTAGGGTTAGCGTTAGGGTAAGGTTTAGGGTTAGGTTTAGGGTTAGGGAGAAGAGTAAGGTTAGGTTTAGGGTTAGGGTTAGGGTTAGGGTTAGGGTTACGGTTAAATTTTGGGTAATGATAAGGGTTTCTTAAACCAGGAAAATCTCACTTCCAGGAACAATTCAACTCTAAAATTCGTCCCAAGGACACCGCAAAATTTCCGCAACAAGGCTGCCTCCACCTCTTTTTCCTTGGCACCATCCCTAACCCTGCGCTTATTTACCTGCCTAGGGTTAGGGTTTGGGTTAGGGTTAGGGTTAGGATAAGGGTTAGGGTTAGGTTTCAGTGTTAAGGTTAGAGGTAGGGTTTGGCTTAGGGTTAGGGTTAGGATTAGGGTTACGGTTACGTTTAGGGTTAGGGTTACTTTTACGGTTAGGGCTAGGGTTCGGGTTAGAGTTGATGTTTAGGCTTAGGGTTAGGGTTACGGTTAGGGCTAGGGATCGGTTTAGGTTTAGTCTTTAGGCTTAGTGTTTGGGTTAGGGTTAGGTTTTCTTAAACCAGAAAAATCTTACCTCAAGGAACAATTCAGCTACAAATGTCATCCCATGGGGTGCGCAAAAGTTCAACAACAACGCTGCATCCTCCTCTTTTTCCTGGCACTATCCCTAACCCTAGGCTGATTTACCTGCCTCCTATTACTCTTACAGTCAGGCTTAGGGTTAGTGTTAGGCTTAGGGCTTCTTAAACATGGAAAATCTTACCTCAAGGAGCACTTTACCTGTAAAAGTCATCCCAACTGCAGCATAAAATTACCACAACAATGCTGCCTCCACCTGTTTTTCCTTAAAACAATGCCCAACCGTGGGCTGATTTACCTGCCTAGGCTTGGGGTTAGGCTTCTGCCTAGTGTTGAGCCTTCTCTTAGGGTTAGGTTTAGGGTTTAGGGTTGGGCTTGGGTTTAGGGTTTGGTATACGGTTAGAGTTAGGCTAGCGCTTGGGTTAGGGTTGGGTTTAGGTTAGGTACAGAGTTAGGGTTAGGGTTAAGGTTTAGGATTAGGGTTAGCATTAGGGTAAGGTTTAGGCTTAGGTTTAGGGATAGGGGTAAGAGTAAGGTTAGGGTAAGGGTTAGGGTTAGGGTTAGGGTTAGGGTTAGGGTTAGGGTTAGGGTTAGGGTTAGGGTTAGGCTTAGGGTTAGGGTGAGGATTAGGCTTAGGATTAGGCTTAGGGTTAGGGTTAGAGTAAGGGCTAGGTTTAGGGTTAGGCTTTTTTAAACCTGGAAAATCTCACCTCAAGGAACACCTCAGCTGCAAAAGTCATCCCAAGCGGAGCGCAAAAGTATCACAATAAGGCTGCCTCCACCTCTTTTTCCTATGGACCGTCCCTAACCCTAGGTAGATGGACCTGCCTCCACTTAGGGTCAGGGTAAGGGTTACGCCTTGGGTTGGGGTTTTTAAACTAGGAAACCCAGAGCTCCAAGCACACTGCAGCTGCCAAAGGATCTCAAGGGCAGCGCAAATGTTCCACAACATGGCTGCTTTCACAGCTTTTTCCTCCGCACCATTCCGACCCCTAGGTTGATTTACCTGTCTAGGGTTATGGTTACGATGAGGGCTTTTGTTTAACAAGGAATTTCTGAGCTGAAGCAATTTGGCCGCTGCAAAAGGCATCCCAAGGGGAGCGCTAAAGTACCACAACAAGGCTGCCTCCACCTCTTCTTCCTGGGGACCGTCCTTAACCCTAGGCTGATTTACCTGCCTAGGGTCAGGGTTAGTGTTAAGCCTAGGTTTAGGGTTTGGTAAACCACTGAACCCTGAGCTCCAAGCACACTGCAGCTGCCAATGGCATCCCAAGGGGAGCACAGAACTGCCATAACATGGCTGCCTCCACTGCATTTTCCTTGGCACCATCCCTAACTCTAGGCTGAGTTTCCTGCCTAGGGTTAGGCTTAGAGTTTAACCTAGGCTAAGGGGTTTTTTAAACTAGGAAAGTCTGAGCTCAAGGAGCACTGCAGCTGTGAAAAGCATCACAAGGGGAGCGCATAAGTTCCAGAACATGGCTGCTTTCACAGCTTTTTCCTTGGCACCATCCCGACCCCTAGGCTGATTGACCTGTTTAGGGTTAGGGTTAGGACTGGGGTTCCGGCTAGGGTTAGGATTAGGAGTAGGGTTAGGGCAAGGGTGAGGACTAGGGTTAGGGTTATGGTCACTATTAGGGTTAGGGTTAGGTTTAGGGTTACGGTTACGTTTAGGGTTAGGGTTACTTTTACGTTTTGGGCTAGGGTTCGGGTTAGAGTTGATGTTTAGGCTTAGGGTTAGGGTTAGGGTTAGGGCTAGGCGTCGGTTTAGGTCTAGTCTTTAGGCTTAGTGTTAGGGTTAGGGTTAGGGTTTCTTAAACCAGAAAAATCTTACCTCAAGGAACACTTCAGCTGCAAAAGTCATCCCAAGGGGAGCGCAAAAGTATAACAACCACGCTGCATCCTTCTCTTTTTCCTGGGACTATCCCTAACCCTAGGCTGATTTACCTGCCTCCTATTACTCTTACAGTCAGGCTTAGGGTTAGGGTTAAGCTTAGGGCTTCTTAAACATGGAAAATCTTACCTCAAGGAGCACTTTACCTCTAAAAGTCATCCCAACTGCAGCATAATATTACCACAACAATGCTGCCTCCACCTGTTTTTCCTTAAAACAATGCCCAACCGTGGGCTGATTTACCTGCCTAGGCTTGGGGTTAGGCTTCTGCCTAGTGTTGAGACTTCTCTTAGGGTAAGGTTTAGGGTTTAGGGTTGGGCTTGGGTTTAGGGTTTGGTATACGGTTAGGGTTAGGGTAAGCGCTTGGGTTAGGGTTGGGTTTATGGTTAGGTATAGAGTTAGGGCTAGGGTTAGTGTTTAGGATTAGGGTTAGCGTTAGGGTAAGGATTAGGCTTAGGTTTAGGGTTAGGGAGAAGAGTAAGGTTAGGTTTAGGGTTAGGGTTAGGGTTAGGGTTAGGGTTACGTTTAAATTTTGGGTAATGATAAGGGTTTCTTAAACCAGGAAAATCTCACTTCCAGGAACAATTCAACTCTAAAATTCGTCCCAAGGACACCGCAAAATTTCCGCAACAAGGCTGCCTCCACCTCTTTTTTCTTTGGCACCATCCCTAACCCTGCGCTTATTTACCTGCCTAGGGTTAGGGTTTGGGTAAGGGTTAGGGTTAGGATAAGGGTTAGGGTTAGGTTTCAGTGTTAAGGTTAGAGGTAGGGTTTGGCTTAGGGTTAGGGTTAGGATTAGGGTTACGGTTACGTTTAGGGTTAGGGTTACTTTTACGGTTAGGGCTAGGGTTCGGGTTAGAGTTGATGTTTAGGCTTAGGGTTAGGGTTACGGTTAGGGCTAGGAATCGGTTTAGGTTTAGTCTTTAGGCTTAGTGTTTGGGTTAGGGTTAGGTTTTCTTAAACCAGAAAAATCTTACCTCAAGGAACAATTCAGCTACAAATGTCATCCCATGGGGTGCGCAAAAGTTCAACAACAACGCTGCATCCTCCTCTTTTTCCTGGCACTATCCCTAACCCTAGGCTGATTTACCTGCCTCCTATTACTCTTACAGTCAGGCTTAGGGTTAGTGTTAGGCTTAGGGCTTCTTAAACAAGGAAAATCTTACCTCAAGGAGCACTTTACCTGTAAAAGTCATCCCAACTGCAGCATAAAATTACCACAACAATGCTGCCTCCACCTGTTTTTCCTTAAAACAATGCCCAACCGTGGGCTGATTTACCTGCCTAGGCTTGGGGTTAGGCTTCTGCCTAGTGTTGAGCCTTCTCTTAGGGTTAGGTTTAGGGTTTAGGGTTGGGCTTGGGTTTAGGGTTTGGTATACGGTTAGAGTTAGGGTAGCGCTTGGGTTAGGGTTGGGTTTAGGTTAGGTACAGAGTTAGGGTTAGGGTTAAGGTTTAGGATTAGGGTTAGCATTAGGGTAAGGTTTAGGCTTAGGTTTAGGGATAGGGGTAAGAGTAAGGTTAGGGTAAGGGTTAGGGTTAGGGTTAGGGTTAGGGTTAGGCTTAGGGTTAGGGTGAGGATTAGGCTTAGGATTAGGCTTAGGGTTAGGGTTAGAGTAAGGGCTAGGTTTAGGGTTAGGCTTTTTTAAACCTGGAAAATCTCACCTCAAGGAACACCTCAGCTGCAAAAGTCATCCCAAGCGGAGCGCAAAAGTATCACAATAAGGCTGCCTCCACCTCTTTTTCCTATGGACCGTCCCTAACCCTAGGTAGATGGACCTGCCTCCACTTAGGGTCAGGGTAAGGGTTACGCCTTGGGTTGGGGTTTTTAAACTAGGAAACCCAGAGCTCCAAGCACACTGCAGCTGCCAAAGGATCTCAAGGGCAGCGCAAATGTTCCACAACATGGCTGCTTTCACAGCTTTTTCCTCCGCACCATTCCGACCCCTAGGTTGATTTACCTGTCTAGGGTTATGGTTACGATGAGGGCTTTTGTTTAACAAGGAATTTCTGAGCTGAAGCAATTTGGCCGCTGCAAAAGGCATCCCAAGGGGAGCGCTAAAGTACCACAACAAGGCTGCCTCCACCTCTTCTTCCTGGGGACCGTCCTTAACCCTAGGCTGATTTACCTGCCTAGGGTCAGGGTTAGTGTTAAGCCTAGGTTTAGGGTTTGGTAAACCACTGAACCCTGAGCTCCAAGCACACTGCAGCTGCCAATGGCATCCCAAGGGGAGCACAGAACTGCCATAACATGGCTGCCTCCACTGCATTTTCCTTGGCACCATCCCTAACTCTAGGCTGAGTTTCCTGCCTAGGGTTAGGCTTAGGGTTTAACCTAGGCTAAGGGGTTTTTTAAACTAGGAAAGTCTGAGCTCAAGGAGCACTGCAGCTGTGAAAAGCATCACAAGGGGAGCGCATAAGTTCCAGAACATGGCTGCTTTCACAGCTTTTTCCTTGGCACCATCCCGACCCCTAGGCTGATTGACCTGTTTAGGGTTAGGGTTAGGACTGGGGTTCCGGCTAGGGTTAGGATTAGGAGTAGGGTTAGAGCAAGGGTGAGGACTAGGGTTAGGGTTATGGTCACTATTAGGGTTAGGGTTAGGTTTAGGGTTACGGTTATGTTTAGGGTTAGGGTTACTTTTACGTTTTGGGCTAGGGTTCGGGTTAGAGTTGATGTTTAGGCTTAGGGTTAGGGTTAGGGTTAGGGCTAGGCGTCGGTTTAGGTCTAGTCTTTAGGCTTAGTGTTAGGGTTAGGGTTAGGGTTTCTTAAACCAGAAAAATCTTACCTCAAGGAACACTTCAGCTGCAAAAGTCATCCCAAGGGGAGCGCAAAAGTATAACAACCACGCTGCATCCTTCTCTTTTTCCTGGGACTATCCCTAACCCTAGGCTGATTTACCTGCCTCCTATTACTCTTACAGTCAGGCTTAGGGTTAGGGTTAAGCTTAGGGCTTCTTAAACATGGAAAATCTTACCTCAAGGAGCACTTTACCTCTAAAAGTCATCCCAACTGCAGCATAATATTACCACAACAATGCTGCCTCCACCTGTTTTTCCTTAAAACAATGCCCAACCGTGGGCTGATTTACCTGCCTTGGCATGGGGTTAGGCTTATGCCTAGTGTTGAGCCTTCTCTTAGGGTAAGGTTTAGGGTTTAGGGTTGGGCTTGGGTTTAGGGTTTGGTATACGGTTAGGGTTAGGGTAAGCGCTTGGGTTAGGGTTGGGTTTATGGTTAGGTATAGAGTTAGGGCTAGGGTTAGGGTTTAGGATTAGGGTTAGTGTTAGGGTAAGGTTTAGGCTTAGGTTTAGGGTTAGGGAGAAGAGTAAGGTTAGGTTTAGGGTTAGGGTTAGGGTTAGGGTTAGGGTTAGGGTTAGGGTTACGGTTAAATTTTGGGTAATGATAAGGGTTTCTTAAACCAGGAAAATCTCACTTCCAGGAACAATTCAACTCTAAAATTCGTCCCAAGGACACCGCAAAATTTCCGCAACAAGGCTGCCTCCACCTCTTTTTCCTTGGCACCATCCCTAAACCTGGGCTGATTTACCTGCCTAGGGTTAGGGTTTGGGTTAGGGTTAGGGTTAGGATAAGGGTTAGGGTTAGGTTTCAGTGTTAAGGTTAGAGGTAGGGTTTGGCGTAGGGTTAGGGTTAGGATTAGGGTTACGGTTACGTTTAGGGTTAGGGTTACTTTTACGGTTAGGGCTAGGGTTCGGGTTAGAGTTGATGTTTAGGCTTAGGGTTAGGGTTACGGTTAGGGCTAGGGATCGGTTTAGGTTTAGTCTTTAGGCTTAGTGTTTGGGTTAGGGTTAGGGTTTCTTAAACCAGAAAAATCTTACCTCAAGGAACACTTCAGCTGCAAATGTCATCCCATGGGGTGCGCAAAAGTACAACAACAACGCTGCATCCTCCTCTTTTTCCTGGCACTATCCCTAACCCTAGGCTGATTTACCTGCCTCCTATTACTCTTACAGTCAGGCTTAGGGTTAGTGTTAGTCTTAGGGCTTCTTAAACATGGAAAATCTTACCTCAAGGAGCACTTTACCTCTAAAAGTCATCCCAACTGCAGCATAATATTACCACAACAATGCTGCCTCCACCTGTTTTTCCTTAAAACAATGCCCAACCGTGGGCTGATTTACCTGCCTAGGCTTGGGGTTAGGCTTCTGCCTAGTGTTGAGCCTTCTCTTAGGGTTAGGTTTAGGGTTTAGGGTTGGGCTTGGGTTTAGGGTTTGGTATACGGTTAGAGTTAGGGTAGCGCTTGGGTTAGGGTTGGGTTTAGGTTAGGTACAGAGTTAGGGTTAGGGTTAAGGTTTAGGATTAGGGTTAGCATTAGGGTAAGGTTTAGGCTTAGGTTTAGGGATAGGGGTAAGAGTAAGGTTAGGGTAAGGGTTAGGGTTAGGGTTAGGGTTAGGCTTAGGGTTAGGGTGAGGATTAGGCTTAGGATTAGGCTTAGGGTTAGGGTTAGAGTAAGGGCTAGGTTTAGGGTTAGGCTTTTTTAAACCTGGAAAATCTCACCTCAAGGAACACCTCAGCTGCAAAAGTCATCCCAAGCGGAGCGCAAAAGTATCACAATAAGGCTGCCTCCACCTCTTTTTCCTATGGACCGTCCCTAACCCTAGGTAGATGGACCTGCCTCCACTTAGGGTCAGGGTAAGGGTTACGCCTTGGGTTGGGGTTTTTAAACTAGGAAACCCAGAGCTCCAAGCACACTGCAGCTGCCAAAGGATCTCAAGGGCAGCGCAAATGTTCCACAACATGGCTGCTTTCACAGCTTTTTCCTCCGCACCATTCCGACCCCTAGGTTGATTTACCTGTCTAGGGTTATGGTTACGATGAGGGCTTTTGTTTAACAAGGAATTTCTGAGCTGAAGCAATTTGGCCGCTGCAAAAGGCATCCCAAGGGGAGCGCTAAAGTACCACAACAAGGCTGCCTCCACCTCTTCTTCCTGGGGACCGTCCTTAACCCTAGGCTGATTTACCTGCCTAGGGTCAGGGTTAGTGTTAAGCCTAGGTTTAGGGTTTGGTAAACCACTGAACCCTGAGCTCCAAGCACACTGCAGCTGCCAATGGCATCCCAAGGGGAGCACAGAACTGCCATAACATGGCTGCCTCCACTGCATTTTCCTTGGCACCATCCCTAACTCTAGGCTGAGTTTCCTGCCTAGGGTTAGGCTTAGGGTTTAACCTAGGCTAAGGGGTTTTTTAAACTAGGAAAGTCTGAGCTCAAGGAGCACTGCAGCTGTGAAAAGCATCACAAGGGGAGCGCATAAGTTCCAGAACATGGCTGCTTTCACAGCTTTTTCCTTGGCACCATCCCGACCCCTAGGCTGATTGACCTGTTTAGGGTTAGGGTTAGGACTGGGGTTCCGGCTAGGGTTAGGATTAGGAGTAGGGTTAGGGCAAGGGTGAGGACTAGGGTTAGGGTTATGGTCACTATTAGGGTTAGGGTTAGGTTTAGGGTTACGGTTATGTTTAGGGTTAGGGTTACTTTTACGTTTTGGGCTAGGGTTCGGGTTAGAGTTGATGTTTAGGCTTAGGGTTAGGGTTAGGGTTAGGGCTAGGGGTCGGTTTAGGTCTAGTCTTTAGGCTTAGTGTTAGGGTTAGGGTTAGGGTTTCTTAAACCAGAAAAATCTTACCTCAAGGAACACTTCAGCTGCAAAAGTCATCCCAAGGGGAGCGCAAAAGTATAACAACCACGCTGCATCCTTCTCTTTTTCCTGGGACTATCCCTAACCCTAGGCTGATTTACCTGCCTCCTATTACTCTTACAGTCAGGCTTAGGGTTAGGGTTAAGCTTAGGGCTTCTTAAACATGGAAAATCTTACCTCAAGGAGCACTTTACCTCTAAAAGTCATCCCAACTGCAGCATAATATTACCACAACAATGCTGCCTCCACCTGTTTTTCCTTAAAACAATGCCCAACCGTGGGCTGATTTACCTGCCTAGGCTTGGGGTTAGGCTTCTGCCTAGTGTTGAGCCTTCTCTTAGGGTAAGGTTTAGGGTTTAGGGTTGGGCTTGGGTTTAGGGTTTGGTATACGGTTAGGGTTAGGGTAAGCGCTTGGGTTAGGGTTGGGTTTATGGTTAGGTATAGAGTTAGGGCTAGGGTTAGTGTTTAGGATTAGGGTTAGCGTTAGGGTAAGGTTTAGGCTTAGGTTTAGGGTTAGGGAGAAGAGTAAGGTTAGGTTTAGGGTTAGGGTTAGGGTTAGGGTTAGGGTTAGGGTTACGGTTAAATTTTGGGTAATGATAAGGGTTTCTTAAACCAGGAAAATCTCACTTCCAGGAACAATTCAACTCTAAAATTCGTCCCAAGGACACCGCAAAATTTCCGCAACAAGGCTGCCTCCACCTCTTTTTCCTTGGCACCATCCCTAACCCTGGGCTTATTTACCTGCCTAGGGTTAGGGTTTGGGTTAGGGTTAGGGTTAGGATAAGGGTTAGGGTTAGGTTTCAGTGTTAAGGTTAGAGGTAGGGTTTGGCTTAGGGTTAGGGTTAGGATTAGGGTTACGGTTACGTTTAGGGTTAGGGTTACTTTTACGGTTAGGGCTAGGGTTCGGGTTAGAGTTGATGTTTAGGCTTAGGGTTAGGGTTACGGTTAGGGCTAGGGATCGGTTTAGGTTTAGTCTTTAGGCTTAGTGTTTGGGTTAGGATTAGGTTTTCTTAAACCAGAAAAATCTTACCTCAAGGAACAATTCAGCTACAAATGTCATCCCATGGGGTGCGCAAAAGTACAACAACAACGCTGCATCCTCCTCTTTTTCCTGGCACTATCCCTAACCCTAGGCTGATTTACCTGCCTCCTATTACTCTTACAGTCAGGCTTAGGGTTAGTGTTAGGCTTAGGGCTTCTTAAACATGGAAAATCTTACCTCAAGGAGCACTTTACCTGTAAAAGTCATCCCAACTGCAGCATAAAATTACCACAACAATGCTGCCTCCACCTGTTTTTCCTTAAAACAATGCCCAACCGTGGGCTGATTTACCTGCCTAGGCTTGGGGTTAGGCTTCTGCCTAGTGTTGAGCCTTCTCTTAGGGTTAGGTTTAGGGTTTAGGGTTGGGCTTGGGTTTAGGGTTTGGTATACGGTTAGAGTTAGGCTAGCGCTTGGGTTAGGGTTGGGTTTAGGTTAGGTACAGAGTTAGGGTTAGGGTTAAGGTTTAGGATTAGGGTTAGCATTAGGGTAAGGTTTAGGCTTAGGTTTAGGGATAGGGGTAAGAGTAAGGTTAGGGTAAGGGTTAGGGTTAGGGTTAGGGTTAGGGTTAGGGTTAGGGTTAGGGTTAGGGTTAGGCTTAGGGTGAGGATTAGGCTTAGGATTAGGCTTAGGGTTAGGGTTAGAGTAAGGGCTAGGTTTAGGGTTAGGCTTTTTTAAACCTGGAAAATCTCACCTCAAGGAACACCTCAGCTGCAAAAGTCATCCCAAGCGGAGCGCAAAAGTATCACAATAAGGCTGCCTCCACCTCTTTTTCCTATGGACCGTCCCTAACCCTAGGTAGATGGACCTGCCTCCACTTAGGGTCAGGGTAAGGGTTACGCCTTGGGTTGGGGTTTTTAAACTAGGAAACCCAGAGCTCCAAGCACACTGCAGCTGCCAAAGGATCTCAAGGGCAGCGCAAATGTTCCACAACATGGCTGCTTTCACAGCTTTTTCCTCCGCACCATTCCGACCCCTAGGTTGATTTACCTGTCTAGGGTTATGGTTACGATGAGGGCTTTTGTTTAACAAGGAATTTCTGAGCTGAAGCAATTTGGCCGCTGCAAAAGGCATCCCAAGGGGAGCGCTAAAGTACCACAACAAGGCTGCCTCCACCTCTTCTTCCTGGGGACCGTCCTTAACCCTAGGCTGATTTACCTGCCTAGGGTCAGGGTTAGTGTTAAGCCTAGGTTTAGGGTTTGGTAAACCACTGAACCCTGAGCTCCAAGCACACTGCAGCTGCCAATGGCATCCCAAGGGGAGCACAGAACTGCCATAACATGGCTGCCTCCACTGCATTTTCCTTGGCACCATCCCTAACTCTAGGCTGAGTTTCCTGCCTAGGGTTAGGCTTAGGGTTTAACCTAGGCTAAGGGGTTTTTTAAACTAGGAAAGTCTGAGCTCAAGGAGCACTGCAGCTGTGAAAAGCATCACAAGGGGAGCGCATAAGTTCCAGAACATGGCTGCTTTCACAGCTTTTTCCTTGGCACCATCCCGACCCCTAGGCTGATTGACCTGTTTAGGGTTAGGGTTAGGACTGGGGTTCCGGCTAGGGTTAGGATTAGGAGTAGGGTTAGGGCAAGGGTGAGGACTAGGGTTAGGGTTATGGTCACTATTAGGGTTAGGGTTAGGTTTAGGGTTACGGTTATGTTTAGGGTTAGGGTTACTTTTACGTTTTGGGCTAGGGTTCGGGTTAGAGTTGATGTTTAGGCTTAGGGTTAGGGTTAGGGTTAGGGCTAGGGGTCGGTTTAGGTCTAGTCTTTAGGCTTAGTGTTAGGGTTAGGGTTAGGGTTTCTTAAACCAGAAAAATCTTACCTGAAGGAACACTTCAGCTGCAAAAGTCATCCCAAGGGGAGCGCAAAAGTATAACAACCACGCTGCATCCTTCTCTTTTTCCTGGGACTATCCCTAACCCTAGGCTGATTTACCTGCCTCCTATTACTCTTACAGTCAGGCTTAGGGTTAGGGTTAAGCTTAGGGCTTCTTAAACATGGAAAATCTTACCTCAAGGAGCACTTTACCTCTAAAAGTCATCCCAACTGCAGCATAATATTACCACAACAATGCTGCCTCCACCTGTTTTTCCTTAAAACAATGCCCAACCGTGGGCTGATTTACCTGCCTAGGCTTGGGGTTAGGCTTCTGCCTAGTGTTGAGCCTTCTCTTAGGGAAAGGTTTAGGGTTTAGGGTTGGGCTTGGGTTTAGGGTTTGGTATACGGTTAGGGTTAGGGTAAGCGCTTGGGTTAGGGTTGGGTTTATGGTTAGGTATAGAGTTAGGGTTAGGGTTAGTGTTTAGGATTAGGGTTAGCGTTAGGGTAAGGTTTAGGCTTAGGTTTAGGGTTAGGGAGAAGAGTAAGGTTAGGTTTAGGGTTAGGGTTAGGGTTAGGGTTAGGGTTACGGTTAAATTTTGGGTAATGATAAGGGTTTCTTAAACCAGGAAAATCTCACTTCCAGGAACAATTCAACTCTAAAATTCGTCCCAAGGACACCGCAAAATTTCCGCAACAAGGCTGCCTCCACCTCTTTTTCCTTGGCACCATCCCTAACCCTGCGCTTATTTACCTGCCTAGGGTTAGGGTTTGGGTTAGGGTTAGGGTTAGGATAAGGGTTAGGGTTAGGTTTCAGTGTTAAGGTTAGAGGTAGGGTTTGGCTTAGGGTTAGGGTTAGGATTAGGGTTACGGTTACGTTTAGGGTTAGGGTTACTTTTACGGTTAGGGCTAGGGTTCGGGTTAGAGTTGATGTTTAGGCTTAGGGTTAGGGTTACGGTTAGGGCTAGGGATCGGTTTAGGTTTAGTCTTTAGGCTTAGTGTTTGGGTTAGGGTTAGGTTTTCTTAAACCAGAAAAATCTTACCTCAAGGAACAATTCAGCTACAAATGTCATCCCATGGGGTGCGCAAAAGTTCAACAACAACGCTGCATCCTCCTCTTTTTCCTGGCACTATCCCTAACCCTAGGCTGATTTACCTGCCTCCTATTACTCTTACAGTCAGGCTTAGGGTTAGTGTTAGGCTTAGGGCTTCTTAAACATGGAAAATCTTACCTCAAGGAGCACTTTACCTGTAAAAGTCATCCCAACTGCAGCATAAAATTACCACAACAATGCTGCCTCCACCTGTTTTTCCTTAAAACAATGCCCAACCGTGGGCTGATTTACCTGCCTAGGCTTGGGGTTAGGCTTCTGCCTAGTGTTGAGCCTTCTCTTAGGGTTAGGTTTAGGGTTTAGGGTTGGGCTTGGGTTTAGGGTTTGGTATACGGTTAGAGTTAGGGTAGCGCTTGGGTTAGGGTTGGGTTTAGGTTAGGTACAGAGTTAGGGTTAGGGTTAAGGTTTAGGATTAGGGTTAGCATTAGGGTAAGGTTTAGGCTTAGGTTTAGGGATAGGGGTAAGAGTAAGGTTAGGGTAAGGGTTAGGGTTAGGGTTAGGGTTAGGGTTAGGGTTAGGGTTAGGGTTAGGGTTAGGGTTAGGCTTAGGGTTAGGGTGAGGATTAGGCTTAGGATTAGGCTTAGGGTTAGGGTTAGAGTAAGGGCTAGGTTTAGGGTTAGGCTTTTTTAAACCTGGAAAATCTCACCTCAAGGAACACCTCAGCTGCAAAAGTCATCCCAAGCGGAGCGCAAAAGTATCACAATAAGGCTGCCTCCACCTCTTTTTCCTATGGACCGTCCCTAACCCTAGGTAGATGGACCTGCCTCCACTTAGGGTCAGGGTAAGGGTTACGCCTTGGGTTGGGGTTTTTAAACTAGGAAACCCAGAGCTCCAAGCACACTGCAGCTGCCAAAGGATCTCAAGGGCAGCGCAAATGTTCCACAACATGGCTGCTTTCACAGCTTTTTCCTCCGCACCATTCCGACCCCTAGGTTGATTTACCTGTCTAGGGTTATGGTTACGATGAGGGCTTTTGTTTAACAAGGAATTTCTGAGCTGAAGCAATTTGGCCGCTGCAAAAGGCATCCCAAGGGGAGCGCTAAAGTACCACAACAAGGCTGCCTCTACCTCTTCTTCCTGGGGACCGTCCTTAACCCTAGGCTGATTTACCTGCCTAGGGTCAGGGTTAGTGTTAAGCCTAGGTTTAGGGTTTGGTAAACCACTGAACCCTGAGCTCCAAGCACACTGCAGCTGCCAATGGCATCCCAAGGGGAGCACAGAACTGCCATAACATGGCTGCCTCCACTGCATTTTCCTTGGCACCATCCCTAACTCTAGGCTGAGTTTCCTGCCTACGGTTAGGCTTAGGGTTTAACCTAGGCTAAGGGGTTTTTTAAACTAGGAAAGTCTGAGCTCAAGGAGCACTGCAGCTGTGAAAAGCATTACAAGGGGAGCGCATAAGTTCCAGAACATGGCTGCTTTCACAGCTTTTTCCTTGGCACCATCCCGACCCCTAGGCTGATTGACCTGTTTAGGGTTAGGGTTAGGACTGGGGTTCCGGCTAGGGTTAGGATTAGGAGTAGGGTTAGGGCAAGGGTGAGGACTAGGGTTAGGGTTATGGTCACTATTAGGGTTAGGGTTAGGTTTAGGGTTACGGTTATGTTTAGGGTTAGGGTTACTTTTACGTTTTGGGCTAGGGTTCGGGTTAGAGTTGATGTTTAGGCTTAGGGTTAGGGTTAGGGTTAGGGCTAGGGGTCGGTTTAGGTCTAGTCTTTAGGCTTAGTGTTAGGGTTAGGGTTAGGGTTTCTTAAACCAGAAAAATCTTACCTCAAGGAACACTTCAGCTGCAAAAGTCATCCCAAGGGGAGCGCAAAAGTATAACAACCACGCTGCATCCTTCTCTTTTTCCTGGGACTATCCCTAACCCTAGGCTGATTTACCTGCCTCCTATTACTCTTACAGTCAGGCTTAGGGTTAGGGTTAAGCTTAGGGCTTCTTAAACATGGAAAATCTTACCTCAAGGAGCACTTTACCTCTAAAAGTCATCCCAACTGCAGCATAATATTACCACAACAATGCTGCCTCCACCTGTTTTTCCTTAAAACAATGCCCAACCGTGGGCTGATTTACCTGCCTAGGCTTGGGGTTAGGCTTCTGCCTAGTGTTGAGCCTTCTCTTAGGGAAAGGTTTAGGGTTTAGGGTTGGGCTTGGGTTTAGGGTTTGGTATACGGTTAGGGTTAGGGTAAGCGCTTGGGTTAGGGTTGGGTTTATGGTTAGGTATAGAGTTAGGGTTAGGGTTAGTGTTTAGGATTAGGGTTAGCGTTAGGGTAAGGTTTAGGCTTAGGTTTAGGGTTAGGGAGAAGAGTAAGGTTAGGTTTAGGGTTAGGGTTAGGGTTAGGGTTAGGGTTACGGTTAAATTTTGGGTAATGATAAGGGTTTCTTAAACCAGGAAAATCTCACTTCCAGGAACAATTCAACTCTAAAATTCGTCCCAAGGACACCGCAAAATTTCCGCAACAAGGCTGCCTCCACCTCTTTTTCCTTGGCACCATCCCTAACCCTGCGCTTATTTACCTGCCTAGGGTTAGGGTTTGGGTTAGGGTTAGGGTTAGGATAAGGGTTAGGGTTAGGTTTCAGTGTTAAGGTTAGAGGTAGGGTTTGGCTTAGGGTTAGGGTTAGGATTAGGGTTACGGTTACGTTTAGGGTTAGGGTTACTTTTACGGTTAGGGCTAGGGTTCGGGTTAGAGTTGATGTTTAGGCTTAGGGTTAGGGTTACGGTTAGGGCTAGGGATCGGTTTAGGTTTAGTCTTTAGGCTTAGTGTTTGGGTTAGGGTTAGGTTTTCTTAAACCAGAAAAATCTTACCTCAAGGAACAATTCAGCTACAAATGTCATCCCATGGGGTGCGCAAAAGTTCAACAACAACGCTGCATCCTCCTCTTTTTCCTGGCACTATCCCTAACCCTAGGCTGATTTACCTGCCTCCTATTACTCTTACAGTCAGGCTTAGGGTTAGTGTTAGGCTTAGGGCTTCTTAAACATGGAAAATCTTACCTCAAGGAGCACTTTACCTGTAAAAGTCATCCCAACTGCAGCATAAAATTACCACAACAATGCTGCCTCCACCTGTTTTTCCTTAAAACAATGCCCAACCGTGGGCTGATTTACCTGCCTAGGCTTGGGGTTAGGCTTCTGCCTAGTGTTGAGCCTTCTCTTAGGGTTAGGTTTAGGGTTTAGGGTTGGGCTTGGGTTTAGGGTTTGGTATACGGTTAGAGTTAGGGTAGCGCTTGGGTTAGGGTTGGGTTTAGGTTAGGTACAGAGTTAGGGTTAGGGTTAAGGTTTAGGATTAGGGTTAGCATTAGGGTAAGGTTTAGGCTTAGGTTTAGGGATAGGGGTAAGAGTAAGGTTAGGGTAAGGGTTAGGGTTAGGGTTAGGGTTAGGGTTAGGGTTAGGGTTAGGGTTAGGGTTAGGCTTAGGGTTAGGGTGAGGATTAGGCTTAGGATTAGGCTTAGGGTTAGGGTTAGAGTAAGGGCTAGGTTTAGGGTTAGGCTTTTTTAAACCTGGAAAATCTCACCTCAAGGAACACCTCAGCTGCAAAAGTCATCCCAAGCGGAGCGCAAAAGTATCACAATAAGGCTGCCTCCACCTCTTTTTCCTATGGACCGTCCCTAACCCTAGGTAGATGGACCTGCCTCCACTTAGGGTCAGGGTAAGGGTTACGCCTTTGGTTGGGGTTTTTAAACTAGGAAACCCAGAGCTCCAAGCACACTGCAGCTGCCAAAGGATCTCAAGGGCAGCGCAAATGTTCCACAACATGGCTGCTTTCACAGCTTTTTCCTCCGCACCATTCCGACCCCTAGGTTGATTTACCTGTCTAGGGTTATGGTTACGATGAGGGCTTTTGTTTAACAAGGAATTTCTGAGCTGAAGCAATTTGGCCGCTGCAAAAGGCATCCCAAGGGGAGCGCTAAAGTACCACAACAAGGCTGCCTCCACCTCTTCTTCCTGGGGACCGTCCTTAACCCTAGGCTGATTTACCTGCCTAGGGTCAGGGTTAGTGTTAAGCCTAGGTTTAGGGTTTGGTAAACCACTGAACCCTGAGCTCCAAGCACACTGCAGCTGCCAATGGCATCCCAAGGGGAGCACAGAACTGCCATAACATGGCTGCCTCCACTGCATTTTCCTTGGCACCATCCCTAACTCTAGGCTGAGTTTCCTGCCTACGGTTAGGCTTAGAGTTTAACCTAGGCTAAGGGGTTTTTTAAACTAGGAAAGTCTGAGCTCAAGGAGCACTGCAGCTGTGAAAAGCATCACAAGGGGAGCGCATAAGTTCCAGAACATGGCTGCTTTCACAGCTTTTTCCTTGGCACCATCCCGACCCCTAGGCTGATTGACCTGTTTAGGGTTAGGGTTAGGACTGGGGTTCCGGCTAGGGTTAGGATTAGGAGTAGGGTTAGGGCAAGGGTGAGGACTAGGGTTAGGGTTATGGTCACTATTAGGGTTAGGGTTAGGTTTAGGGTTACGGTTACGTTTAGGGTTAGGGTTACTTTTACGTTTTGGGCTAGGGTTCGGGTTAGAGTTGATGTTTAGGCTTAGGGTTAGGGTTAGGGTTAGGGCTAGGCGTCGGTTTAGGTCTAGTCTTTAGGCTTAGTGTTAGGGTTAGGGTTAGGGTTTCTTAAACCAGAAAAATCTTACCTCAAGGAACACTTCAGCTGCAAAAGTCATCCCAAGGGGAGCGCAAAAGTATAACAACCACGCTGCATCCTTCTCTTTTTCCTGGGACTATCCCTAACCCTAGGCTGATTTACCTGCCTCCTATTACTCTTACAGTCAGGCTTAGGGTTAGGGTTAAGCTTAGGGCTTCTTAAACATGGAAAATCTTACCTCAAGGAGCACTTTACCTCTAAAAGTCATCCCAACTGCAGCATAATATTACCACAACAATGCTGCCTCCACCTGTTTTTCCTTAAAACAATGCCCAACCGTGGGCTGATTTACCTGCCTAGGCTTGGGGTTAGGCTTCTGCCTAGTGTTGAGACTTCTCTTAGGGTAAGGTTTAGGGTTTAGGGTTGGGCTTGGGTTTAGGGTTTGGTATACGGTTAGGGTTAGGGTAAGCGCTTGGGTTAGGGTTGGGTTTATGGTTAGGTATAGAGTTAGGGCTAGGGTTAGTGTTTAGGATTAGGGTTAGCGTTAGGGTAAGGATTAGGCTTAGGTTTAGGGTTAGGGAGAAGAGTAAGGTTAGGTTTAGGGTTAGGGTTAGGGTTAGGGTTAGGGTTACGGTTAAATTTTGGGTAATGATAAGGGTTTCTTAAACCAGGAAAATCTCACTTCCAGGAACAATTCAACTCTAAAATTCGTCCCAAGGACACCGCAAAATTTCCGCAACAAGGCTGCCTCCACCTCTTTTTTCTTTGGCACCATCCCTAACCCTGCGCTTATTTACCTGCCTAGGGTTAGGGTTTGGGTAAGGGTTAGGGTTAGGATAAGGGTTAGGGTTAGGTTTCAGTGTTAAGGTTAGAGGTAGGGTTTGGCTTAGGGTTAGGGTTAGGATTAGGGTTACGGTTACGTTTAGGGTTAGGGTTACTTTTACGGTTAGGGCTAGGGTTCGGGTTAGAGTTGATGTTTAGGCTTAGGGTTAGGGTTACGGTTAGGGCTAGGAATCGGTTTAGGTTTAGTCTTTAGGCTTAGTGTTTGGGTTAGGGTTAGGTTTTCTTAAACCAGAAAAATCTTACCTGAAGGAACAATTCAGCTACAAATGTCATCCCATGGGGTGCGCAAAAGTTCAACAACAACGCTGCATCCTCCTCTTTTTCCTGGCACTATCCCTAACCCTAGGCTGATTTACCTGCCTCCTATTACTCTTACAGTCAGGCTTAGGGTTAGTGTTAGGCTTAGGGCTTCTTAAACAAGGAAAATCTTACCTCAAGGAGCACTTTACCTGTAAAAGTCATCCCAACTGCAGCATAAAATTACCACAACAATGCTGCCTCCACCTGTTTTTCCTTAAAACAATGCCCAACCGTGGGCTGATTTACCTGCCTAGGCTTGGGGTTAGGCTTCTGCCTAGTGTTGAGCCTTCTCTTAGGGTTAGGTTTAGGGTTTAGGGTTGGGCTTGGGTTTAGGGTTTGGTATACGGTTAGAGTTAGGGTAGCGCTTGGGTTAGGGTTGGGTTTAGGTTAGGTACAGAGTTAGGGTTAGGGTTAAGGTTTAGGATTAGGGTTAGCATTAGGGTAAGGTTTAGGCTTAGGTTTAGGGATAGGGGTAAGAGTAAGGTTAGGGTAAGGGTTAGGGTTAGGGTTAGGGTTAGGGTTAGGCTTAGGGTTAGGGTGAGGATTAGGCTTAGGATTAGGCTTAGGGTTAGGGTTAGAGTAAGGGCTAGGTTTAGGGTTAGGCTTTTTTAAACCTGGAAAATCTCACCTCAAGGAACACCTCAGCTGCAAAAGTCATCCCAAGCGGAGCGCAAAAGTATCACAATAAGGCTGCCTCCACCTCTTTTTCCTATGGACCGTCCCTAACCCTAGGTAGATGGACCTGCCTCCACTTAGGGTCAGGGTAAGGGTTACGCCTTGGGTTGGGGTTTTTAAACTAGGAAACCCAGAGCTCCAAGCACACTGCAGCTGCCAAAGGATCTCAAGGGCAGCGCAAATGTTCCACAACATGGCTGCTTTCACAGCTTTTTCCTCCGCACCATTCCGACCCCTAGGTTGATTTACCTGTCTAGGGTTATGGTTACGATGAGGGCTTTTGTTTAACAAGGAATTTCTGAGCTGAAGCAATTTGGCCGCTGCAAAAGGCATCCCAAGGGGAGCGCTAAAGTACCACAACAAGGCTGCCTCCACCTCTTCTTCCTGGGGACCGTCCTTAACCCTAGGCTGATTTACCTGCCTAGGGTCAGGGTTAGTGTTAAGCCTAGGTTTAGGGTTTGGTAAACCACTGAACCCTGAGCTCCAAGCACACTGCAGCTGCCAATGGCATCCCAAGGGGAGCACAGAACTGCCATAACATGGCTGCCTCCACTGCATTTTCCTTGGCACCATCCCTAACTCTAGGCTGAGTTTCCTGCCTAGGGTTAGGCTTAGGGTTTAACCTAGGCTAAGGGGTTTTTTAAACTAGGAAAGTCTGAGCTCAAGGAGCACTGCAGCTGTGAAAAGCATCACAAGGGGAGCGCATAAGTTCCAGAACATGGCTGCTTTCACAGCTTTTTCCTTGGCACCATCCCGACCCCTAGGCTGATTGACCTGTTTAGGGTTAGGGTTAGGACTGGGGTTCCGGCTAGGGTTAGGATTAGGAGTAGGGTTAGGGCAAGGGTGAGGACTAGGGTTAGGGTTATGGTCACTATTAGGGTTAGGGTTAGGTTTAGGGTTACGGTTACGTTTAGGGTTAGGGTTACTTTTACGTTTTGGGCTAGGGTTCGGGTTAGAGTTGATGTTTAGGCTTAGGGTTAGGGTTAGGGTTAGGGCTAGGGGTCGGTTTAGGTCTAGTCTTTAGGCTTAGTGTTAGGGTTAGGGTTAGGGTTTCTTAAACCAGAAAAATCTTACCTCAAGGAACACTTCAGCTGCAAAAGTCATCCCAAGGGGAGCGCTAAAGTACCACAACAAGGCTGCATCCTTCTCTTTTTCCTGGGACTATCCCTAACCCTAGGCTGATTTACCTGCCTCCTATTACTCTTACAGTCAGGCTTAGGGTTAGGGTTAAGCTTAGGGCTTCTTAAACATGGAAAATCTTACCTCAAGGAGCACTTTACCTGTAAAAGTCATCCCAACTGCAGCATAATATTACCACAACAATGCTGCCTCCACCTGTTTTTCCTTAAAACAATGCCCAACCGTGGGCTGATTTACCTGCCTAGGCTTGGGGTTAGGCTTCTGCCTAGTGTTGAGCCTTCTCTTAGGGTAAGGTTTAGGGTTTAGGGTTGGGCTTGGGTTTAGGGTTTGGTATACGGTTAGGGTTAGGGTAAGCGCTTGGGTTAGGGTTGGGTTTATGGTTAGGTATAGAGTTAGGGCTAGGGTTAGTGTTTAGGATTAGGGTTAGCGTTAGGGTAAGGTTTAGGCTTAGGTTTAGGGTTAGGGAGAAGAGTAAGGTTAGGTTTAGGGTTAGGGTTAGGGTTAGGGTTAGGGTTAGGGTTAGGGTTACGGTTAAATTTTGGGTAATGATAAGGGTTTCTTAAACCAGGAAAATCTCACTTCCAGGAACAATTCAACTCTAAAATTCGTCCCAAGGACACCGCAAAATTTCCGCAACAAGGCTGCCTCCACCTCTTTTTCCTTGGCACCATCCCTAAACCTGGGCTGATTTACCTGCCTAGGGTTAGGGTTTGGGTTAGGGTTAGGGTTAGGATAAGGGTTAGGGTTAGGTTTCAGTGTTAAGGTTAGAGGTAGGGTTTGGCGTAGGGTTAGGGTTAGGATTAGGGTTACGGTTACGTTTAGGGTTAGGGTTACTTTTACGGTTAGGGCTAGGGTTCGGGTTAGAGTTGATGTTTAGGCTTAGGGTTAGGGTTACGGTTAGGGCTAGGGATCGGTTTAGGTTTAGTCTTTAGGCTTAGTGTTTGGGTTAGGGTTAGGGTTTCTTAAACCAGAAAAATCTTACCTCAAGGAACACTTCAGCTGCAAATGTCATCCCATGGGGTGCGCAAAAGTACAACAACAACGCTGCATCCTCCTCTTTTTCCTGGCACTATCCCTAACCCTAGGCTGATTTACCTGCCTCCTATTACTCTTACAGTCAGGCTTAGGGTTAGTGTTAGTCTTAGGGCTTCTTAAACATGGAAAATCTTACCTCAAGGAGCACTTTACCTCTAAAAGTCATCCCAACTGCAGCATAATATTACCACAACAATGCTGCCTCCACCTGTTTTTCCTTAAAACAATGCCCAACCGTGGGCTGATTTACCTGCCTAGGCTTGGGGTTAGGCTTCTGCCTAGTGTTGAGCCTTCTCTTAGGGTTAGGTTTAGGGTTTAGGGTTGGGCTTGGGTTTAGGGTTTGGTATACGGTTAGAGTTAGGGTAGCGCTTGGGTTAGGGTTGGGTTTAGGTTAGGTACAGAGTTAGGGTTAGGGTTAAGGTTTAGGATTAGGGTTAGCATTAGGGTAAGGTTTAGGCTTAGGTTTAGGGATAGGGGTAAGAGTAAGGTTAGGGTAAGGGTTAGGGTTAGGGTTAGGGTTAGGGTTAGGCTTAGGGTTAGGGTGAGGATTAGGCTTAGGATTAGGCTTAGGGTTAGGGTTAGAGTAAGGGCTAGGTTTAGGGTTAGGCTTTTTTAAACCTGGAAAATCTCACCTCAAGGAACACCTCAGCTGCAAAAGTCATCCCAAGCGGAGCGCAAAAGTATCACAATAAGGCTGCCTCCACCTCTTTTTCCTATGGACCGTCCCTAACCCTAGGTAGATGGACCTGCCTCCACTTAGGGTCAGGGTAAGGGTTACGCCTTGGGTTGGGGTTTTTAAACTAGGAAACCCAGAGCTCCAAGCACACTGCAGCTGCCAAAGGATCTCAAGGGCAGCGCAAATGTTCCACAACATGGCTGCTTTCACAGCTTTTTCCTCCGCACCATTCCGACCCCTAGGTTGATTTACCTGTCTAGGGTTATGGTTACGATGAGGGCTTTTGTTTAACAAGGAATTTCTGAGCTGAAGCAATTTGGCCGCTGCAAAAGGCATCCCAAGGGGAGCGCTAAAGTACCACAACAAGGCTGCCTCCACCTCTTCTTCCTGGGGACCGTCCTTAACCCTAGGCTGATTTACCTGCCTAGGGTCAGGGTTAGTGTTAAGCCTAGGTTTAGGGTTTGGTAAACCACTGAACCCTGAGCTCCAAGCACACTGCAGCTGCCAATGGCATCCCAAGGGGAGCACAGAACTGCCATAACATGGCTGCCTCCACTGCATTTTCCTTGGCACCATCCCTAACTCTAGGCTGAGTTTCCTGCCTACGGTTAGGCTTAGGGTTTAACCTAGGCTAAGGGGTTTTTTAAACTAGGAAAGTCTGAGCTCAAGGAGCACTGCAGCTGTGAAAAGCATCACAAGGGGAGCGCATAAGTTCCAGAACATGGCTGCTTTCACAGCTTTTTCCTTGGCACCATCCCGACCCCTAGGCTGATTGACCTGTTTAGGGTTAGGGTTAGGACTGGGGTTCCGGCTAGGGTTAGGATTAGGAGTAGGGTTAGGGCAAGGGTGAGGACTAGGGTTAGGGTTATGGTCACTATTAGGGTTAGGGTTAGGTTTAGGGTTACGGTTATGTTTAGGGTTAGGGTTACTTTTACGTTTTGGGCTAGGGTTCGGGTTAGAGTTGATGTTTAGGCTTAGGGTTAGGGTTAGGGTTAGGGCTAGGGGTCGGTTTAGGTCTAGTCTTTAGGCTTAGTGTTAGGGTTAGGGTTAGGGTTTCTTAAACCAGAAAAATCTTACCTCAAGGAACACTTCAGCTGCAAAAGTCATCCCAAGGGGAGCGCAAAAGTATAACAACCACGCTGCATCCTTCTCTTTTTCCTGGGACTATCCCTAACCCTAGGCTGATTTACCTGCCTCCTATTACTCTTACAGTCAGGCTTAGGGTTAGGGTTAAGCTTAGGGCTTCTTAAACATGGAAAATCTTACCTCAAGGAGCACTTTACCTCTAAAAGTCATCCCAACTGCAGCATAATATTACCACAACAATGCTGCCTCCACCTGTTTTTCCTTAAAACAATGCCCAACCGTGGGCTGATTTACCTGCCTAGGCTTGGGGTTAGGCTTCTGCCTAGTGTTGAGCCTTCTCTTAGGGTAAGGTTTAGGGTTTAGGGTTGGGCTTGGGTTTAGGGTTTGGTATACGGTTAGGGTTAGGGTAAGCGCTTGGGTTAGGGTTGGGTTTATGGTTAGGTATAGAGTTAGGGCTAGGGTTAGTGTTTAGGATTAGGGTTAGCGTTAGGGTAAGGTTTAGGCTTAGGTTTAGGGTTAGGGAGAAGAGTAAGGTTAGGTTTAGGGTTAGGGTTAGGGTTAGGGTTAGGGTTACGGTTAAATTTTGGGTAATGATAAGGGTTTCTTAAACCAGGAAAATCTCACTTCCAGGAACAATTCAACTCTAAAATTCGTCCCAAGGACACCGCAAAATTTCCGCAACAAGGCTGCCTCCACCTCTTTTTCCTTGGCACCATCCCTAACCCTGGGCTTATTTACCTGCCTAGGGTTAGGGTTTGGGTTAGGGTTAGGGTTAGGATAAGGGTTAGGGTTAGGTTTCAGTGTTAAGGTTAGAGGTAGGGTTTGGCTTAGGGTTAGGGTTAGGATTAGGGTTACGGTTACGTTTAGGGTTAGGGTTACTTTTACGGTTAGGGCTAGGGTTCGGGTTAGAGTTGATGTTTAGGCTTAGGGTTAGGGTTACGGTTAGGGCTAGGGATCGGTTTAGGTTTAGTCTTTAGGCTTAGTGTTTGGGTTAGGATTAGGTTTTCTTAAACCAGAAAAATCTTACCTCAAGGAACAATTCAGCTACAAATGTCATCCCATGGGGTGCGCAAAAGTACAACAACAACGCTGCATCCTCCTCTTTTTCCTGGCACTATCCCTAACCCTAGGCTGATTTACCTGCCTCCTATT
This sequence comes from Ammospiza caudacuta, assembly GCF_027887145.1. Classification (NCBI taxonomy): domain Eukaryota; kingdom Metazoa; phylum Chordata; class Aves; order Passeriformes; family Passerellidae; genus Ammospiza; species Ammospiza caudacuta. Next base: position 17,582,610 of record NC_080595.1, on the reverse strand, counting down.
ACTCTTACAGTCAGGCTTAGGGTTAGTGTTAGGCTTAGGGCTTCTTAAACATGGAAAATCTTACCTCAAGGAGCACTTTACCTGTAAAAGTCATCCCAACTGCAGCATAAAATTACCACAACAATGCTGCCTCCACCTGTTTTTCCTTAAAACAATGCCCAACCGTGGGCTGATTTACCTGCCTAGGCTTGGGGTTAGGCTTCTGCCTAGTGTTGAGCCTTCTCTTAGGGTTAGGTTTAGGGTTTAGGGTTGGGCTTGGGTTTAGGGTTTGGTATACGGTTAGAGTTAGGGTAGCGCTTGGGTTAGGGTTGGGTTTAGGTTAGGTACAGAGTTAGGGTTAAGGTTAAGGTTTAGGATTAGGGTTAGCATTAGGGTAAGGTTTAGGCTTAGGTTTAGGGATAGGGGTAAGAGTAAGGTTAGGGTAAGGGTTAGGGTTAGGGTTAGGGTTAGGCTTAGGTTTAGGGTGAGGATTAGGCTTAGGATTAGGCTTAGGTTTAGGGTTAGAGTAAGGGCTAGGTTTAGGGTTAGGCTTTTTTAAACCTGGAAAATCTCACCTCAAGGAACACCTCAGCTGCAAAAGTCATCCCAAGCGGAGCGCAAAAGTATCACAATAAGGCTGCCTCCACCTCTTTTTCCTATGGACCGTCCCTAACCCTAGGTAGATGGACCTGCCTCCACTTAGGGTCAGGGTAAGGGTTACGTCTTGGGTTGGGGTTTTTAAACTAGGAAACCCAGAGCTCCAAGCACACTGCAGCTGCCAAAGGATCTCAAGGGCAGCGCAAATGTTCCACAACATGGCTGCTTTCACAGCTTTTTCCTCCGCACCATTCCGACCCCTAGGTTGATTTACCTGTCTAGGGTTATGGTTACGATGAGGGCTTTTGTTTAACAAGGAATTTCTGAGCTGAAGCAATTTGGCCGCTGCAAAAGGCATCCCAAGGGGAGCGCTAAAGTACCACAACAAGGCTGCCTCCACCTCTTCTTCCTGGGGACCGTCCTTAACCCTAGGCTGATTTACCTGCCTAGGGTCAGGGTTAGTGTTAAGCCTAGGTTTAGGGTTTGGTAAACCACTGAACCCTGAGCTCCAAGCACACTGCAGCTGCCAATGGCATCCCAAGGGGAGCACAGAACTGCCATAACATGGCTGCCTCCACTGCATTTTCCTTGGCACCATCCCTAACTCTAGGCTGAGTTTCCTGCCTAGGGTTAGGCTTAGGGTTTAACCTAGGCTAAGGGGTTTTTTAAACTAGGAAAGTCTGAGCTCAAGGAGCACTGCAGCTGTGAAAAGCATCACAAGGGGAGCGCATAAGTTCCAGAACATGGCTGCTTTCACAGCTTTTTCCTTGGCACCATCCCGACCCCTAGGCTGATTGACCTGTTTAGGGTTAGGGTTAGGACTGGGGTTCCGGCTAGGGTTAGGATTAGGAGTAGGGTTAGGGCAAGGGTGAGGACTAGGGTTAGGGTTATGGTCACTATTAGGGTTAGGGTTAGGTTTAGGGTTACGGTTATGTTTAGGGTTAGGGTTACTTTTACGTTTTGGGCTAGGGTTCGGGTTAGAGTTGATGTTTAGGCTTAGGGTTAGGGTTAGGGTTAGGGCTAGGGGTCGGTTTAGGTCTAGTCTTTAGGCTTAGTGTTAGGGTTAGGGTTAGGGTTTCTTAAACCAGAAAAATCTTACCTCAAGGAACACTTCAGCTGCAAAAGTCATCCCAAGGGGAGCGCAAAAGTATAACAACCACGCTGCATCCTTCTCTTTTTCCTGGGACTATCCCTAACCCTAGGCTGATTTACCTGCCTCCTATTACTCTTACAGTCAGGCTTAGGGTTAGGGTTAAGCTTAGGGCTTCTTAAACATGGAAAATCTTACCTCAAGGAGCACTTTACCTCTAAAAGTCATCCCAACTGCAGCATAATATTACCACAACAATGCTGCCTCCACCTGTTTTTCCTTAAAACAATGCCCAACCGTGGGCTGATTTACCTGCCTAGGCTTGGGGTTAGGCTTCTGCCTAGTGTTGAGCCTTCTCTTAGGGTAAGGTTTAGGGTTTAGGGTTGGGCTTGTGTTTAGGGTTTGGTATACGGTTAGAGTTAGGGTAAGCGCTTGGGTTAGGGTTGGGTTTATGGTTAGGTATAGAGTTAGGGCTAGGGTTAGTGTTTAGGATTAGGGTTAGCGTTAGGGTAAGGTTTAGGCTTAGGTTTAGGGTTAGGGAGAAGAGTAAGGTTAGGTTTAGGGTTAGGGTTAGGGTTAGGGTTAGGGTTAGGGTTAGGGTTACGGTTAAATTTTGGGTAATGATAAGGGTTTCTTAAACCAGGAAAATCTCACTTCCAGGAACAATTCAACTCTAAAATTCGTCCCAAGGACACCGCAAAATTTCCGCAACAAGGCTGCCTCCACCTCTTTTTCCTTGGCACCATCCCTAAACCTGGGCTGATTTACCTGCCTAGGGTTAGGGTTTGGGTTAGGGTTAGGGTTAGGATAAGGGTTAGGGTTAGGTTTCAGTGTTAAGGTTAGAGGTAGGGTTTGGCGTAGGGTTAGGGTTAGGATTAGGGTTACGGTTACGTTTAGGGTTAGGGTTACTTTTACGGTTAGGGCTAGGGTTCGGGTTAGAGTTGATGTTTAGGCTTAGGGTTAGGGTTACGGTTAGGGCTAGGGATCGGTTTAGGTTTAGTCTTTAGGCTTAGTGTTTGGGTTAGGGTTAGGGTTTCTTAAACCAGAAAAATCTTACCTCAAGGAACACTTCAGCTGCAAATGTCATCCCATGGGGTGCGCAAAAGTACAACAACAACGCTGCATCCTCCTCTTTTTCCTGGCACTATCCCTAACCCTAGGCTGATTTACCTGCCTCCTATTACTCTTACAGTCAGGCTTAGGGTTAGTGTTAGTCTTAGGGCTTCTTAAACATGGAAAATCTTACCTCAAGGAGCACTTTACCTGTAAAAGTCATCCCAACTGCAGCATAATATTACCACAACAATGTTGCCTCCACCTGTTTTTCCTTAAAACAATGCCCAACCGTGGGCTGATTTACCTGCCTAGGCTTGGGGTTAGGCTTCTGCCTAGTGTTGAGCCTTCTCTTAGGGTTAGGTTTAGGGTTTAGGGTTGGGCTTGGGTTTAGGGTTTGGTATACGGTTAGAGTTAGGGTAGCGCTTGGGTTAGGGTTGGGTTTAGGTTAGGTACAGAGTTAGGGTTAGGGTTAAGGTTTAGGATTAGGGTTAGCATTAGGGTAAGGTTTAGGCTTAGGTTTAGGGATAGGGGTAAGAGTAAGGTTAGGGTAAGGGTTAGGGTTAGGGTTAGGGTTAGGGTTAGGCTTAGGGTTAGGGTGAGGATTAGGCTTAGGATTAGGCTTAGGGTTAGGGTTAGAGTAAGGGCTAGGTTTAGGGTTAGGCTTTTTTAAACCTGGAAAATCTCACCTCAAGGAACACCTCAGCTGCAAAAGTCATCCCAAGCGGAGCGCAAAAGTATCACAATAAGGCTGCCTCCACCTCTTTTTCCTATGGACCGTCCCTAACCCTAGGTAGATGGACCTGCCTCCACTTAGGGTCAGGGTAAGGGTTACGCCTTGGGTTGGGGTTTTTAAACTAGGAAACCCAGAGCTCCAAGCACACTGCAGCTGCCAAAGGATCTCAAGGGCAGCGCAAATGTTCCACAACATGGCTGCTTTCACAGCTTTTTCCTCCGCACCATTCCGACCCCTAGGTTGATTTACCTGTCTAGGGTTATGGTTACGATGAGGGCTTTTGTTTAACAAGGAATTTCTGAGCTGAAGCAATTTGGCCGCTGCAAAAGGCATCCCAAGGGGAGCGCTAAAGTACCACAACAAGGCTGCCTCCACCTCTTCTTCCTGGGGACCGTCCTTAACCCTAGGCTGATTTACCTGCCTAGGGTCAGGGTTAGTGTTAAGCCTAGGTTTAGGGTTTGGTAAACCACTGAACCCTGAGCTCCAAGCACACTGCAGCTGCCAATGGCATCCCAAGGGGAGCACAGAACTGCCATAACATGGCTGCCTCCACTGCATTTTCCTTGGCACCATCCCTAACTCTAGGCTGAGTTTCCTGCCTACGGTTAGGCTTAGGGTTTAACCTAGGCTAAGGGGTTTTTTAAACTAGGAAAGTCTGAGCTCAAGGAGCACTGCAGCTGTGAAAAGCATCACAAGGGGAGCGCATAAGTTCCAGAACATGGCTGCTTTCACAGCTTTTTCCTTGGCACCATCCCGACCCCTAGGCTGATTGACCTGTTTAGGGTTAGGGTTAGGACTGGGGTTCCGGCTAGGGTTAGGATTAGGAGTAGGGTTAGGGCAAGGGTGAGGACTAGGGTTAGGGTTATGGTCACTATTAGGGTTAGGGTTAGGTTTAGGGTTACGGTTATGTTTAGGGTTAGGGTTACTTTTACGTTTTGGGCTAGGGTTCGGGTTAGAGTTGATGTTTAGGCTTAGGGTTAGGGTTAGGGTTAGGGCTAGGGGTCGGTTTAGGTCTAGTCTTTAGGCTTAGTGTTAGGGTTAGGGTTAGGGTTTCTTAAACCAGAAAAATCTTACCTCAAGGAACACTTCAGCTGCAAAAGTCATCCCAAGGGGAGCGCAAAAGTATAACAACCACGCTGCATCCTTCTCTTTTTCCTGGGACTATCCCTAACCCTAGGCTGATTTACCTGCCTCCTATTACTCTTACAGTCAGGCTTAGGGTTAGGGTTAAGCTTAGGGCTTCTTAAACATGGAAAATCTTACCTCAAGGAGCACTTTACCTCTAAAAGTCATCCCAACTGCAGCATAATATTACCACAACAATGCTGCCTCCACCTGTTTTTCCTTAAAACAATGCCCAACCGTGGGCTGATTTACCTGCCTAGGCTTGGGGTTAGGCTTCTGCCTAGTGTTGAGCCTTCTCTTAGGGTAAGGTTTAGGGTTTAGGGTTGGGCTTGGGTTTAGGGTTTGGTATACGGTTAGGGTTAGGGTAAGCGCTTGGGTTAGGGTTGGGTTTATGGTTAGGTATAGAGTTAGGGCTAGGGTTAGTGTTTAGGATTAGGGTTAGCGTTAGGGTAAGGTTTAGGCTTAGGTTTAGGGTTAGGGAGAAGAGTAAGGTTAGGTTTAGGGTTAGGGTTAGGGTTAGGGTTAGGGTTACGGTTAAATTTTGGGTAATGATAAGGGTTTCTTAAACCAGGAAAATCTCACTTCCAGGAACAATTCAACTCTAAAATTCGTCCCAAGGACACCGCAAAATTTCCGCAACAAGGCTGCCTCCACCTCTTTTTCCTTGGCACCATCCCTAACCCTGGGCTTATTTACCTGCCTAGGTTTAGGGTTTGGGTTAGGGTTAGGGTTAGGATAAGGGTTAGGGTTAGGTTTCAGTGTTAAGGTTAGAGGTAGGGTTTGGCTTAGGGTTAGGGTTAGGATTAGGGTTACGGTTACGTTTAGGGTTAGGGTTACTTTTACGGTTAGGGCTAGGGTTCGGGTTAGAGTTGATGTTTAGGCTTAGGGTTAGGGTTACGGTTAGGGCTAGGGATCGGTTTAGGTTTAGTCTTTAGGCTTAGTGTTTGGGTTAGGATTAGGTTTTCTTAAACCAGAAAAATCTTACCTCAAGGAACAATTCAGCTACAAATGTCATCCCATGGGGTGCGCAAAAGTACAACAACAACGCTGCATCCTCCTCTTTTTCCTGGCACTATCCCTAACCCTAGGCTGATTTACCTGCCTCCTATTACTCTTACAGTCAGGCTTAGGGTTAGTGTTAGGCTTAGGGCTTCTTAAACATGGAAAATCTTACCTCAAGGAGCACTTTACCTGTAAAAGTCATCCCAACTGCAGCATAAAATTACCACAACAATGCTGCCTCCACCTGTTTTTCCTTAAAACAATGCCCAACCGTGGGCTGATTTACCTGCCTAGGCTTGGGGTTAGGCTTCTGCCTAGTGTTGAGCCTTCTCTTAGGGTTAGGTTTAGGGTTTAGGGTTGGGCTTGGGTTTAGGGTTTGGTATACGGTTAGAGTTAGGGTAGCGCTTGGGTTAGGGTTGGGTTTAGGTTAGGTACAGAGTTAGGGTTAAGGTTAAGGTTTAGGATTAGGGTTAGCATTAGGGTAAGGTTTAGGCTTAGGTTTAGGGATAGGGGTAAGAGTAAGGTTAGGGTAAGGGTTAGGGTTAGGGTTAGGGTTAGGCTTAGGTTTAGGGTGAGGATTAGGCTTAGGATTAGGCTTAGGTTTAGGGTTAGAGTAAGGGCTAGGTTTAGGGTTAGGCTTTTTTAAACCTGGAAAATCTCACCTCAAGGAACACCTCAGCTGCAAAAGTCATCCCAAGCGGAGCGCAAAAGTATCACAATAAGGCTGCCTCCACCTCTTTTTCCTATGGACCGTCCCTAACCCTAGGTAGATGGACCTGCCTCCACTTAGGGTCAGGGTAAGGGTTACGTCTTGGGTTGGGGTTTTTAAACTAGGAAACCCAGAGCTCCAAGCACACTGCAGCTGCCAAAGGATCTCAAGGGCAGCGCAAATGTTCCACAACATGGCTGCTTTCACAGCTTTTTCCTCCGCACCATTCCGACCCCTAGGTTGATTTACCTGTCTAGGGTTATGGTTACGATGAGGGCTTTTGTTTAACAAGGAATTTCTGAGCTGAAGCAATTTGGCCGCTGCAAAAGGCATCCCAAGGGGAGCGCTAAAGTACCACAACAAGGCTGCCTCCACCTCTTCTTCCTGGGGACCGTCCTTAACCCTAGGCTGATTTACCTGCCTAGGGTCAGGGTTAGTGTTAAGCCTAGGTTTAGGGTTTGGTAAACCACTGAACCCTGAGCTCCAAGCACACTGCAGCTGCCAATGGCATCCCAAGGGGAGCACAGAACTGCCATAACATGGCTGCCTCCACTGCATTTTCCTTGGCACCATCCCTAACTCTAGGCTGAGTTTCCTGCCTAGGGTTAGGCTTAGGGTTTAACCTAGGCTAAGGGGTTTTTTAAACTAGGAAAGTCTGAGCTCAAGGAGCACTGCAGCTGTGAAAAGCATCACAAGGGGAGCGCATAAGTTCCAGAACATGGCTGCTTTCACAGCTTTTTCCTTGGCACCATCCCGACCCCTAGGCTGATTGACCTGTTTAGGGTTAGGGTTAGGACTGGGGTTCCGGCTAGGGTTAGGATTAGGAGTAGGGTTAGGGCAAGGGTGAGGACTAGGGTTAGGGTTATGGTCACTATTAGGGTTAGGGTTAGGTTTAGGGTTACGGTTATGTTTAGGGTTAGGGTTACTTTTACGTTTTGGGCTAGGGTTCGGGTTAGAGTTGATGTTTAGGCTTAGGGTTAGGGTTAGGGTTAGGGCTAGGGGTCGGTTTAGGTCTAGTCTTTAGGCTTAGTGTTAGGGTTAGGGTTAGGGTTTCTTAAACCAGAAAAATCTTACCTCAAGGAACACTTCAGCTGCAAAAGTCATCCCAAGGGGAGCGCAAAAGTATAACAACCACGCTGCATCCTTCTCTTTTTCCTGGGACTATCCCTAACCCTAGGCTGATTTACCTGCCTCCTATTACTCTTACAGTCAGGCTTAGGGTTAGGGTTAAGCTTAGGGCTTCTTAAACATGGAAAATCTTACCTCAAGGAGCACTTTACCTCTAAAAGTCATCCCAACTGCAGCATAATATTACCACAACAATGCTGCCTCCACCTGTTTTTCCTTAAAACAATGCCCAACCGTGGGCTGATTTACCTGCCTAGGCTTGGGGTTAGGCTTCTGCCTAGTGTTGAGCCTTCTCTTAGGGTAAGGTTTAGGGTTTAGGGTTGGGCTTGTGTTTAGGGTTTGGTATACGGTTAGAGTTAGGGTAAGCGCTTGGGTTAGGGTTGGGTTTATGGTTAGGTATAGAGTTAGGGCTAGGGTTAGTGTTTAGGATTAGGGTTAGCGTTAGGGTAAGGTTTAGGCTTAGGTTTAGGGTTAGGGAGAAGAGTAAGGTTAGGTTTAGGGTTAGGGTTAGGGTTAGGGTTAGGGTTACGGTTAAATTTTGGGTAATGATAAGGGTTTCTTAAACCAGGAAAATCTCACTTCCAGGAACAATTCAACTCTAAAATTCGTCCCAAGGACACCGCAAAATTTCCGCAACAAGGCTGCCTCCACCTCTTTTTCCTTGGCACCATCCCTAACCCTGCGCTTATTTACCTGCCTAGGGTTAGGGTTTGGGTTAGGGTTAGGGTTAGGATAAGGGTTAGGGTTAGGTTTCAGTGTTAAGGTTAGAGGTAGGGTTTGGCTTAGGGTTAGGGTTAGGATTAGGGTTACGGTTACGTTTAGGGTTAGGGTTACTTTTACGGTTAGGGCTAGGGTTCGGGTTAGAGTTGATGTTTAGGCTTAGGGTTAGGGTTACGGTTAGGGCTACTAATCGGCTTAGGTTTAGTCTTTAGGCTTAGTGTTTGGGTTAGGGTTAGGTTTTCTTAAACCAGAAAAATCTTACCTCAAGGAACAATTCAGCTACAAATGTCATCCCATGGGGTGCGCAAAAGTACAACAACAACGCTGCATCCTCCTCTTTTTCCTGGCACTATCCCTAACCCTAGGCTGATTTACCTGCCTCCTATTACTCTTACAGTCAGGCTTAGGGTTAGTGTTAGGCTTAGGGCTTCTTAAACATGGAAAATCTTACCTCAAGGAGCACTTTACCTGTAAAAGTCATCCCAACTGCAGCATAAAATTACCACAACAATGCTGCCTCCACCTGTTTTTCCTTAAAACAATGCCCAACCGTGGGCTGATTTACCTGCCTAGGCTTGGGGTTAGGCTTCTGCCTAGTGTTGAGCCTTCTCTTAGGGTTAGGTTTAGGGTTTAGGGTTGGGCTTGGGTTTAGGGTTTGGTATACGGTTAGAGTTAGGGTAGCGCTTGGGTTAGGGTTGGGTTTAGGTTAGGTACAGAGTTAGGGTTAAGGTTAAGGTTTAGGATTAGGGTTAGCATTAGGGTAAGGTTTAGGCTTAGGTTTAGGGATAGGGGTAAGAGTAAGGTTAGGGTAAGGGTTAGGGTTAGGGTTAGGGTTAGGCTTAGGTTTAGGGTGAGGATTAGGCTTAGGATTAGGCTTAGGTTTAGGGTTAGAGTAAGGGCTAGGTTTAGGGTTAGGCTTTTTTAAACCTGGAAAATCTCACCTCAAGGAACACCTCAGCTGCAAAAGTCATCCCAAGCGGAGCGCAAAAGTATCACAATAAGGCTGCCTCCACCTCTTTTTCCTATGGACCGTCCCTAACCCTAGGTAGATGGACCTGCCTCCACTTAGGGTCAGGGTAAGGGTTACGCCTTGGGTTGGGGTTTTTAAACTAGGAAACCCAGAGCTCCAAGCACACTGCAGCTGCCAAAGGATCTCAAGGGCAGCGCAAATGTTCCACAACATGGCTGCTTTCACAGCTTTTTCCTCCGCACCATTCCGACCCCTAGGTTGATTTACCTGTCTAGGGTTATGGTTACGATGAGGGCTTTTGTTTAACAAGGAATTTCTGAGCTGAAGCAATTTGGCCGCTGCAAAAGGCATCCCAAGGGGAGCGCTAAAGTACCACAACAAGGCTGCCTCCACCTCTTCTTCCTGGGGACCGTCCTTAACCCTAGGCTGATTTACCTGCCTAGGGTCAGGGTTAGTGTTAAGCCTAGGTTTAGGGTTTGGTAAACCACTGAACCCTGAGCTCCAAGCACACTGCAGCTGCCAATGGCATCCCAAGGGGAGCACAGAACTGCCATAACATGGCTGCCTCCACTGCATTTTCCTTGGCACCATCCCTAACTCTAGGCTGAGTTTCCTGCCTACGGTTAGGCTTAGGGTTTAACCTAGGCTAAGGGGTTTTTTAAACTAGGAAAGTCTGAGCTCAAGGAGCACTGCAGCTGTGAAAAGCATCACAAGGGGAGCGCATAAGTTCCAGAACATGGCTGCTTTCACAGCTTTTTCCTTGGCACCATCCCGACCCCTAGGCTGATTGACCTGTTTAGGGTTAGGGTTAGGACTGGGGTTCCGGCTAGGGTTAGGATTAGGAGTAGGGTTAGGGCAAGGGTGAGGACTAGGGTTAGGGTTATGGTCACTATTAGGGTTAGGGTTAGGTTTAGGGTTACGGTTATGTTTAGGGTTAGGGTTACTTTTACGTTTTGGGCTAGGGTTCGGGTTAGAGTTGATGTTTAGGCTTAGGGTTAGGGTTAGGGTTAGGGCTAGGGGTCGGTTTAGGTCTAGTCTTTAGGCTTAGTGTTAGGGTTAGGGTTAGGGTTTCTTAAACCAGAAAAATCTTACCTCAAGGAACACTTCAGCTGCAAAAGTCATCCCAAGGGGAGCGCAAAAGTATAACAACCACGCTGCATCCTTCTCTTTTTCCTGGGACTATCCCTAACCCTAGGCTGATTTACCTGCCTCCTATTACTCTTACAGTCAGGCTTAGGGTTAGGGTTAAGCTTAGGGCTTCTTAAACATGGAAAATCTTACCTCAAGGAGCACTTTACCTCTAAAAGTCATCCCAACTGCAGCATAATATTACCACAACAATGCTGCCTCCACCTGTTTTTCCTTAAAACAATGCCCAGCCGTGGGCTGATTTACCTGCCTAGGCTTGGGGTTAGGCTTCTGCCTAGTGTTGAGCCTTCTCTTAGGGTAAGGTTTAGGGTTTAGGGTTGGGCTTGGGTTTAGGGTTTGGTATACGGTTAGGGTTAGGGTAAGCGCTTGGGTTAGGGTTGGGTTTATGGTTAGGTATAGAGTTAGGGCTAGGGTTAGTGTTTAGGATTAGGGTTAGCGTTAGGGTAAGGATTAGGCTTAGGTTTAGGGTTAGGGAGAAGAGTAAGGTTAGGTTTAGGGTTAGGGTTAGGGTTAGGGTTAGGGTTACGGTTAAATTTTGGGTAATGATAAGGGTTTCTTAAACCAGGAAAATCTCACTTCCAGGAACAATTCAACTCTAAAATTCGTCCCAAGGACACCGCAAAATTTCCGCAACAAGGCTGCCTCCACCTCTTTTTCCTTGGCACCATCCCTAACCCTGCGCTTATTTACCTGCCTAGGGTTAGGGTTTGGGTAAGGGTTAGGGTTAGGATAAGGGTTAGGGTTAGGTTTCAGTGTTAAGGTTAGAGGTAGGGTTTGGCTTAGGGTTAGGGTTAGGATTAGGGTTACGGTTACGTTTAGGGTTAGGGTTACTTTTACGGTTAGGGCTAGGGTTCGGGTTAGAGTTGATGTTTAGGCTTAGGGTTAGGGTTACGGTTAGGGCTAGGGATCGGTTTAGGTTTAGTCTTTAGGCTTAGTGTTTGGGTTAGGGTTAGGGTTCCTTAAACCAGAAAAATCTTACCTCAAGGAACACTTCAGCTGCAAAAGTCATCCCATGGGGTGCGCAAAAGTACAACAACAGCGCTGCATCCTCCTCTTTTTCCTGGCACTATCCCTAACCCTAGGCTGATTTACCTGCCTCCTATTACTCTTACAGTCAGGCTTAGGGTTAGTGTTAGTCTTAGGGCTTCTTAAACATGGAAAATCTTACCTCAAGGAGCACTTTACCTGTAAAAGTCATCCCAACTGCAGCATAATATTACCACAACAATGTTGCCTCCACCTGTTTTTCCTTAAAACAATGCCCAACCGTGGGCTGATTTACCTGCCTAGGCTTGGGGTTAGGCTTCTGCCTAGTGTTGAGCCTTCTCTTAGGGTTAGGTTTAGGGTTTAGGGTTGGGCTTGGGTTTAGGGTTTGGTATACGGTTAGAGTTAGGGTAGCGCTTGGGTTAGGGTTGGGTTTAGGTTAGGTACAGAGTTAGGGTTAAGGTTAAGGTTTAGGATTAGGGTTAGCATTAGGGTAAGGTTTAGGCTTAGGTTTAGGGATAGGGGTAAGAGTAAGGTTAGGGTAAGGGTTAGGGTTAGGGTTAGGGTTAGGCTTAGGTTTAGGGTGAGGATTAGGCTTAGGATTAGGCTTAGGGTTAGGGTTAGAGTAAGGGCTAGGTTTAGGGTTAGGCTTTTTTAAACCTGGAAAATCTCACCTCAAGGAACACCTCAGCTGCAAAAGTCATCCCAAGCGGAGCGCAAAAGTATCACAATAAGGCTGCCTCCACCTCTTTTTCCTATGGACCGTCCCTAACCCTAGGTAGATGGACCTGCCTCCACTTAGGGTCAGGGTAAGGGTTACGCCTTGGGTTGGGGTTTTTAAACTAGGAAACCCAGAGCTCCAAGCACACTGCAGCTGCCAAAGGATCTCAAGGGCAGCGCAAATGTTCCACAACATGGCTGCTTTCACAGCTTTTTCCTCCGCACCATTCCGACCCCTAGGTTGATTTACCTGTCTAGGGTTATGGTTACGATGAGGGCTTTTGTTTAACAAGGAATTTCTGAGCTGAAGCAATTTGGCCGCTGCAAAAGGCATCCCAAGGGGAGCGCTAAAGTACCACAACAAGGCTGCCTCCACCTCTTCTTCCTGGGGACCGTCCTTAACCCTAGGCTGATTTACCTGCCTAGGGTCAGGGTTAGTGTTAAGCCTAGGTTTAGGGTTTGGTAAACCACTGAACCCTGAGCTCCAAGCACACTGCAGCTGCCAATGGCATCCCAAGGGGAGCACAGAACTGCCATAACATGGCTGCCTCCACTGCATTTTCCTTGGCACCATCCCTAACTCTAGGCTGAGTTTCCTGCCTACGGTTAGGCTTAGGGTTTAACCTAGGCTAAGGGGTTTTTTAAACTAGGAAAGTCTGAGCTCAAGGAGCACTGCAGCTGTGAAAAGCATCACAAGGGGAGCGCATAAGTTCCAGAACATGGCTGCTTTCACAGCTTTTTCCTTGGCACCATCCCGACCCCTAGGCTGATTGACCTGTTTAGGGTTAGGGTTAGGACTGGGGTTCCGGCTAGGGTTAGGATTAGGAGTAGGGTTAGGGCAAGGGTGAGGACTAGGGTTAGGGTTATGGTCACTATTAGGGTTAGGGTTAGGTTTAGGGTTACGGTTACGTTTAGGGTTAGGGTTACTTTTACGTTTTGGGCTAGGGTTCGGGTTAGAGTTGATGTTTAGGCTTAGGGTTAGGGTTAGGGCTAGGGGTCGGTTTAGGTCTAGTCTTTAGGCTTAGTGTTAGGGTTAGGGTTAGGGTTTCTTAAACCAGAAAAATCTTACCTCAAGGAACACTTCAGCTGCAAAAGTCATCCCAAGGGGAGCGCAAAAGTATAACAACCACGCTGCATCCTTCTCTTTTTCCTGGGACTATCCCTAACCCTAGGCTGATTTACCTGCCTCCTATTACTCTTACAGTCAGGCTTAGGGTTAGGGTTAAGCTTAGGGCTTCTTAAACATGGAAAATCTTACCTCAAGGAGCACTTTACCTCTAAAAGTCATCCCAACTGCAGCATAATATTACCACAACAATGCTGCCTCCACCTGTTTTTCCTTAAAACAATGCCCAACCGTGGGCTGATTTACCTGCCTAGGCTTGGGGTTAGGCTTCTGCCTAGTGTTGAGCCTTCTCTTAGGGTTAGGTTTAGGGTTTAGGGTTGGGCTTGGGTTTAGGGTTTGGTATACGGTTAGGGTTAGGGTAAGCGCTTGGGTTAGGGTTGGGTTTATGGTTAGGTATAGAGTTAGGGCTAGGGTTAGTGTTTAGGATTAGGGTTAGCGTTAGGGTAAGGATTAGGCTTAGGTTTAGGGTTAGGGAGAAGAGTAAGGTTAGGTTTAGGGTTAGGGTTAGGGTTAGGGTTAGGGTTACGGTTAAATTTTGGGTAATGATAAGGGTTTCTTAAACCAGGAAAATCTCACTTCCAGGAACAATTCAACTCTAAAATTCGTCCCAAGGACACCGCAAAATTTCCGCAACAAGGCTGCCTCCACCTCTTTTTCCTTGGCACCATCCCTAACCCTGGGCTTATTTACCTGCCTAGGGTTAGGGTTTGGGTAAGGGTTAGGGTTAGGATAAGGGTTAGGGTTAGGTTTCAGGGTTAAGGTTAGAGGTAGGGTTTGGCTTAGGGTTAGGGTTAGGATTAGGTTTACGGTTACGTTTAGGGTTAGGGTTACTTTTACGGTTAGGGCTAGGGTTCGGGTTAGAGTTGATGTTTAGGCTTAGGGTTAGGGTTACGGTTAGGGCTAGGGATCGGTTTAGGTTTAGTCTTTAGGCTTAGTGTTTGGGTTAGGGTTAGGGTTCCTTAAACCAGAAAAATCTTACCTCAAGGAACACTTCAGCTGCAAAAGTCATCCCATGGGGTGCGCAAAAGTACAACAACAACGCTGCATCCTCCTCTTTTTCCTGGCACTATCCCTAACCCTAGGCTGATTTACCTGCCTCCTATTACTCTTACAGTCAGGCTTAGGGTTAGTGTTAGTCTTAGGGCTTCTTAAACATGGAAAATCTTACCTCAAGGAGCACTTTACCTGTAAAAGTCATCCCAACTGCAGCATAATATTACCACAACAATGCTGCCTCCACCTGTTTTTCCTTAAAACAATGCCCAACCGTGGGCTGATTTACCTGCCTAGGCTTGGGGTTAGGCTTCTGCCTAGTGTTGAGCCTTCTCTTAGGGTTAGGTTTAGGGTTTAGGGTTGGGCTTGGGTTTAGGGTTTGGTATACGGTTAGAGTTAGGCTAGCGCTTGGGTTAGGGTTGGGTTTAGGTTAGGTACAGAGTTAGGGTTAGGGTTAAGGTTTAGGATTAGGGTTAGCATTAGGGTAAGGTTTAGGCTTAGGTTTAGGGATAGGGGTAAGAGTAAGGTTAGCGTAAGGGTTAGGGTTAGGGTTAGGGTTAGGCTTAGGGTTAGGGTGAGGATTAGGCTTAGGATTAGGCTTAGGGTTAGGGTTAGAGTAAGGGCTAGGTTTAGGGTTAGGCTTTTTTAAACCTGGAAAATCTCACCTCAAGGAACACCTCAGCTGCAAAAGGCATCCCAAGCGGAGCGCAAAAGTATCACAATAAGGCTGCCTCCACCTCTTTTTCCTATGGACCGTCCCTAACCCTAGGTAGATGGACCTGCCTCCACTTAGGGTCAGGGTAAGGGTTACGCCTTGGGTTGGGGTTTTTAAACTAGGAAACCCAGAGCTCCAAGCACACTGCAGCTGCCAAAGGATCTCAAGGGCAGCGCAAATGTTCCACAACATGGCTGCTTTCACAGCTTTTTCCTCCGCACCATTCCGACCCCTAGGTTGATTTACCTGTCTAGGGTTATGGTTACGATGAGGGCTTTTGTTTAACAAGGAATTTCTGAGCTGAAGCAATTTGGCCGCTGCAAAAGGCATCCCAAGGGGAGCGCTAAAGTACCACAACAAGGCTGCCTCCACCTCTTCTTCCTGGGGACCGTCCTTAACCCTAGGCTGATTTACCTGCCTAGGGTCAGGGTTAGTGTTAAGCCTAGGTTTAGGGTTTGGTAAACCACTGAACCCTGAGCTCCAAGCACACTGCAGCTGCCAATGGCATCCCAAGGGGAGCACAGAACTGCCATAACATGGCTGCCTCCACTGCATTTTCCTTGGCACCATCCCTAACTCTAGGCTGAGTTTCCTGCCTACGGTTAGGCTTAGGGTTTAACCTAGGCTAAGGGGTTTTTTAAACTAGGAAAGTCTGAGCTCAAGGAGCACTGCAGCTGTGAAAAGCATCACAAGGGGAGCGCATAAGTTCCAGAACATGGCTGCTTTCACAGCTTTTTCCTTGGCACCATCCCGACCCCTAGGCTGATTGACCTGTTTAGGGTTAGGGTTAGGACTGGGGTTCCGGCTAGGGTTAGGATTAGGAGTAGGGTTAGGGCAAGGGTGAGGACTAGGGTTAGGGTTATGGTCACTATTAGGGTTAGGGTTAGGTTTAGGGTTACGGTTACGTTTAGGGTTAGGGTTACTTTTACGTTTTGGGCTAGGGTTCGGGTTAGAGTTGATGTTTAGGCTTAGGGTTAGGGTTAGGGTTAGGGCTAGGGGTCGGTTTAGGTCTAGTCTTTAGGCTTAGTGTTAGGGTTAGGGTTAGGGTTTCTTAAACCAGAAAAATCTTACCTCAAGGAACACTTCAGCTGCAAAAGTCATCACAAGGGGAGCGCTAAAGTACCACAACAAGGCTGCATCCTTCTCTTTTTCCTGGGACTATCCCTAACCCTAGGCTGATTTACCTGCCTCCTATTACTCTTACAGTCAGGCTTAGGGTTAGGGTTAAGCTTAGGGCTTCTTAAACATGGAAAATCTTACCTCAAGGAGCACTTTACCTGTAAAAGTCATCCCAACTGCAGCATAATATTACCACAACAATGCTGCCTCCACCTGTTTTTCCTTAAAACAATGCCCAGCCGTGGGCTGATTTACCTGCCTAGGCTTGGGGTTAGGCTTCTGCCTAGTCTTGAGCCTTCTCTTAGGGTAAGGTTTAGGGTTTAGGGTTGGGCTTGGGTTTAGGGTTTGGTATATGGTTAGGGTTAGGGTAAGCGCTTGGGTTAGGGTTGGGTTTATGGTTAGGTATAGAGTTAGGGCTAGGGTTAGTGTTTAGGATTAGGGTTAGCGTTAGGGTAAGGTTTAGGCTTAGGTTTAGGGTTAGGGAGAAGAGTAAGGTTAGGTTTAGGGTTAGGGTTAGGGTTAGGGTTACGGTTAAATTTTGGGTAATGATAAGGGTTTCTTAAACCAGGAAAATCTCACTTCCAGGAACAATTCAACTCTAAAATTCGTCCCAAGGACACCGCAAAATTTCCGCAACAAGGCTGCCTCCACCTCTTTTTCCTTGGCACCATCCCTAACCCTGCGCTTATTCACCTGCCTAGGGTTAGGGTTTGGGTTAGGGTTAGGGTTAGGATAAGGGTTAGGGTTAGGTTTCAGTGTTAACGTTAGAGGTAGGGTTTGGCTTAGGGTTAGGGTTAGGATTAGGGTTACGGTTACGTTTAGGGTTAGGGTTACTTTTACGGTTAGGGCTAGGGTTCGGGTTAGAGTTGATGTTTAGGCTTAGGGTTAGGGTTACGGTTAGGGCTAGGGATCGGTTTAGGTTTAGTCTTTAGGCTTAGTGTTTGGGTTAGGGTTAGGTTTTCTTAAACCAGAAAAATCTTACCTCAAGGAACACTTCAGCTGCAAATGTCATCCCATGGGGTGCGCAAAAGTACAACAACAACGCTGCATCCTCCTCTTTTTCCTGGCACTATTCCTAACCCTAGGCTGATTTACCTGCCTCCTATTACTCTTACAGTCAGGCTTAGGGTTAGTGTTAGTCTTAGGGCTTCTTAAACATGGAAAATCTTACCTCAAGGAGCACTTTACCTGTAAAAGTCATCCCAACTGCAGCATAATATTACCACAACAATGCTGCCTCCACCTGTTTTTCCTTAAAACAATGCCCAACCGTGGGCTGATTTACCTGCCTAGGCTTGGGGTTAGGCTTCTGCCTAGTGTTGAGCCTTCTCTTAGGGTTAGGTTTAGGGTTTAGGGTTGGGCTTGGGTTTAGGGTTTGGTATACGGTTAGAGTTAGGCTAGCGCTTGGGTTAGGGTTGGGTTTAGGTTAGGTACAGAGTTAGGGTTAGGGTTAAGGTTTAGGATTAGGGTTAGCATTAGGGTAAGGTTTAGGCTTAGGTTTAGGGATAGGGGTAAGAGTAAGGTTAGGGTAAGGGTTAGGGTTAGGGTTAGGGTTAGGCTTAGGGTTAGGGTGAGGATTAGGCTTAGGATTAGGCTTAGGGTTAGGGTTAGAGTAAGGGCTAGGTTTAGGGTTAGGCTTTTTTAAACCTGGAAAATCTCACCTCAAGGAACACCTCAGCTGCAAAAGTCATCCCAAGCGGAGCGCAAAAGTATCACAATAAGGCTGCCTCCACCTCTTTTTCCTATGGACCGTCCCTAACCCTAGGTAGATGGACCTGCCTCCACTTAGGGTCAGGGTAAGGGTTACGCCTTGGGTTGGGGATTTTAAACTAGGAAACCCAGAGCTCCAAGCACACTGCAGCTGCCAAAGGATCTCAAGGGCAGCGCAAATGTTCCACAACATGGCTGCTTTCACAGCTTTTTCCTCCGCACCATTCCGACCCCTAGGTTGATTTACCTGTCTAGGGTTATGGTTACGATGAGGGCTTTTGTTTAACAAGGAATTTCTGAGCTGAAGCAATTTGGCCGCTGCAAAAGGCATCCCAAGGGGAGCGCTAAAGTACCACAACAAGGCTGCCTCCACCTCTTCTTCCTGGGGACCGTCCTTAACCCTAGGCTGATTTACCTGCCTAGGGTCAGGGTTAGTGTTAAGCCTAGGTTTAGGGTTTGGTAAACCACTGAACCCTGAGCTCCAAGCACACTGCAGCTGCCAATGGCATCCCAAGGGGAGCACAGAACTGCCATAACATGGCTGCCTCCACTGCATTTTCCTTGGCACCATCCCTAACTCTAGGCTGAGTTTCCTGCCTAGGGTTAGGCTTAGGGTTTAACCTAGGCTAAGGGGTTTTTTAAACTAGGAAAGTCTGAGCTCAAGGAGCACTGCAGCTGTGAAAAGCATCACAAGGGGAGCGCATAAGTTCCAGAACATGGCTGCTTTCACAGCTTTTTCCTTGGCACCATCCCGACCCCTAGGCTGATTGACCTGTTTAGGGTTAGGGTTAGGACTGGGGTTCCGGCTAGGGTTAGGATTAGGAGTAGGGTTAGGGCAAGGGTGAGGACTAGGGTTAGGGTTATGGTCACTATTAGGGTTAGGGTTAGGTTTAGGGTTACGGTTACGTTTAGGGTTAGGGTTACTTTTACGTTTTGGGCTAGGGTTCGGGTTAGAGTTGATGTTTAGGCTTAGGGTTAGGGTTAGGGTTAGGGCTAGGCGTCGGTTTAGGTCTAGTCTTTAGGCTTAGTGTTAGGGTTAGGGTTAGGGTTTCTTAAACCAGAAAAATCTTACCTCAAGGAACACTTCAGCTGCAAAAGTCATCCCAAGGGGAGCGCAAAAGTATAACAACCACGCTGCATCCTTCTCTTTTTCCTGGGACTATCCCTAACCCTAGGCTTATTTACCTGCCTCCTATTACTCTTACAGTCAGGCTTAGGGTTAGGGTTAAGCTTAGGGCTTCTTAAACATGGAAAATCTTACCTCAAGGAGCACTTTACCTCTAAAAGTCATCCCAACTGCAGCATAATATTACCACAACAATGCTGCCTCCACCTGTTTTTCCTTAAAACAATGCCCAACCGTGGGCTGATTTACCTGCCTAGGCTTGGGGTTAGGCTTCTGCCTAGTGTTGAGACTTCTCTTAGGGTAAGGTTTAGGGTTTAGGGTTGGGCTTGGGTTTAGGGTTTGGTATACGGTTAGGGTTAGGGTAAGCGCTTGGGTTAGGGTTGGGTTTATGGTTAGGTATAGAGTTAGGGCTAGGGTTAGTGTTTAGGATTAGGGTTAGCGTTAGGGTAAGGATTAGGCTTAGGTTTAGGGTTAGGGAGAAGAGTAAGGTTAGGTTTAGGGTTAGGGTTAGGGTTAGGGTTAGGGTTACGTTTAAATTTTGGGTAATGATAAGGGTTTCTTAAACCAGGAAAATCTCACTTCCAGGAACAATTCAACTCTAAAATTCGTCCCAAGGACACCGCAAAATTTCCGCATCAAGGCTGCCTCCACCTCTTTTTTCTTTGGCACCATCCCTAACCCTGCGCTTATTTACCTGCCTAGGGTTAGGGTTTGGGTAAGGGTTAGGGTTAGGATAAGGGTTAGGGTTAGGTTTCAGTGTTAAGGTTAGAGGTAGGGTTTGGCTTAGGGTTAGGGTTAGGATTAGGGTTACGGTTACGTTTAGGGTTAGGGTTACTTTTACGGTTAGGGCTAGGGTTCGGGTTAGAGTTGATGTTTAGGCTTAGGGTTAGGGTTACGGTTAGGGCTAGGGATCGGTTTAGGTTTAGTCTTTAGGCTTAGTGTTTGGGTTAGGGTTAGGTTTTCTTAAACCAGAAAAATCTTACCTCAAGGAACAATTCAGCTACAAATGTCATCCCATGGGGTGCGCAAAAGTTCAACAACAACGCTGCATCCTCCTCTTTTTCCTGGCACTATCCCTAACCCTAGGCTGATTTACCTGCCTCCTATTACTCTTACAGTCAGGCTTAGGGTTAGTGTTAGGCTTAGGGCTTCTTAAACAAGGAAAATCTTACCTCAAGGAGCACTTTACCTGTAAAAGTCATCCCAACTGCAGCATAAAATTACCACAACAATGCTGCCTCCACCTGTTTTTCCTTAAAACAATGCCCAACCGTGGGCTGATTTACCTGCCTAGGCTTGGGGTTAGGCTTCTGCCTAGTGTTGAGCCTTCTCTTAGGGTTAGGTTTAGGGTTTAGGGTTGGGCTTGGGTTTAGGGTTTGGTATACGGTTAGAGTTAGGGTAGCGCTTGGGTTAGGGTTGGGTTTAGGTTAGGTACAGAGTTAGGGTTAGGGTTAAGGTTTAGGATTAGGGTTAGCATTAGGGTAAGGTTTAGGCTTAGGTTTAGGGATAGGGGTAAGAGTAAGGTTAGGGTAAGGGTTAGGGTTAGGGTTAGGGTTAGGGTTAGGCTTAGGGTTAGGGTGAGGATTAGGCTTAGGATTAGGCTTAGGGTTAGGGTTAGAGTAAGGGCTAGGTTTAGGGTTAGGCTTTTTTAAACCTGGAAAATCTCACCTCAAGGAACACCTCAGCTGCAAAAGTCATCCCAAGCGGAGCGCAAAAGTATCACAATAAGGCTGCCTCCACCTCTTTTTCCTATGGACCGTCCCTAACCCTAGGTAGATGGACCTGCCTCCACTTAGGGTCAGGGTAAGGGTTACGCCTTGGGTTGGGGTTTTTAAACTAGGAAACCCAGAGCTCCAAGCACACTGCAGCTGCCAAAGGATCTCAAGGGCAGCGCAAATGTTCCACAACATGGCTGCTTTCACAGCTTTTTCCTCCGCACCATTCCGACCCCTAGGTTGATTTACCTGTCTAGGGTTATGGTTACGATGAGGGCTTTTGTTTAACAAGGAATTTCTGAGCTGAAGCAATTTGGCCGCTGCAAAAGGCATCCCAAGGGGAGCGCTAAAGTACCACAACAAGGCTGCCTCCACCTCTTCTTCCTGGGGACCGTCCTTAACCCTAGGCTGATTTACCTGCCTAGGGTCAGGGTTAGTGTTAAGCCTAGGTTTAGGGTTTGGTAAACCACTGAACCCTGAGCTCCAAGCACACTGCAGCTGCCAATGGCATCCCAAGGGGAGCACAGAACTGCCATAACATGGCTGCCTCCACTGCATTTTCCTTGGCACCATCCCTAACTCTAGGCTGAGTTTCCTGCCTAGGGTTAGGCTTAGGGTTTAACCTAGGCTAAGGGGTTTTTTAAACTAGGAAAGTCTGAGCTCAAGGAGCACTGCAGCTGTGAAAAGCATCACAAGGGGAGCGCATAAGTTCCAGAACATGGCTGCTTTCACAGCTTTTTCCTTGGCACCATCCCGACCCCTAGGCTGATTGACCTGTTTAGGGTTAGGGTTAGGACTGGGGTTCCGGCTAGGGTTAGGATTAGGAGTAGGGTTAGGGCAAGGGTGAGGACTAGGGTTAGGGTTATGGTCACTATTAGGGTTAGGGTTAGGTTTAGGGTTACGGTTATGTTTAGGGTTAGGGTTACTTTTACGTTTTGGGCTAGGGTTCGGGTTAGAGTTGATGTTTAGGCTTAGGGTTAGGGTTAGGGTTAGGGGTCGGTTTAGGTCTAGTCTTTAGGCTTAGTGTTAGGGTTAGGGTTAGGGTTTCTTAAACCAGAAAAATCTTACCTCAAGGAACACTTCAGCTGCAAAAGTCATCCCAAGGGGAGCGCAAAAGTATAACAACCACGCTGCATCCTTCTCTTTTTCCTGGGACTATCCCTAACCCTAGGCTGATTTACCTGCCTCCTATTACTCTTACAGTCAGGCTTAGGGTTAGGGTTAAGCTTAGGGCTTCTTAAACATGGAAAATCTTACCTCAAGGAGCACTTTACCTCTAAAAGTCATCCCAACTGCAGCATAATATTACCACAACAATGCTGCCTCCACCTGTTTTTCCTTAAAACAATGCCCAACCGTGGGCTGATTTACCTGCCTAGGCTTGGGGTTAGGCTTCTGCCTAGTGTTGAGCCTTCTCTTAGGGTAAGGTTTAGGGTTTAGGGTTGGGCTTGGGTTTAGGGTTTGGTATACGGTTAGGGTTAGGGTAAGCGCTTGGGTTAGGGTTGGGTTTATGGTTAGGTATAGAGTTAGGGCTAGGGTTAGGGTTTAGGATTAGGGTTAGTGTTAGGGTAAGGTTTAGGCTTAGGTTTAGGGTTAGGGAGAAGAGTAAGGTTAGGTTTAGGGTTAGGGTTAGGGTTAGGGTTAGGGTTAGGGTTAGGGTTAGGGTTACGGTTAAATTTTGGGTAATGATAAGGGTTTCTTAAACCAGGAAAATCTCACTTCCAGGAACAATTCAACTCTAAAATTCGTCCCAAGGACACCGCAAAATTTCCGCAACAAGGCTGCCTCCACCTCTTTTTCCTTGGCACCATCCCTAAACCTGGGCTGATTTACCTGCCTAGGGTTAGGGTTTGGGTTAGGGTTAGGGTTAGGATAAGGGTTAGGGTTAGGTTTCAGTGTTAAGGTTAGAGGTAGGGTTTGGCTTAGGGTTAGGGTTAGGATTAGGGTTACGGTTACGTTTAGGGTTAGGGTTACTTTTACGGTTAGGGCTAGGGTTCGGGTTAGAGTTGATGTTTAGGCTTAGGGTTAGGGTTACGGTTAGGGCTAGGGATCGGTTTAGGTTTAGTCTTTAGGCTTAGTGTTTGGGTTAGGGTTAGGGTTTCTTAAACCAGAAAAATCTTACCTCAAGGAACACTTCAGCTGCAAATGTCATCCCATGGGGTGCGCAAAAGTACAACAACAACGCTGCATCCTCCTCTTTTTCCTGGCACTATCCCTAACCCTAGGCTGATTTACCTGCCTCCTATTACTCTTACAGTCAGGCTTAGGGTTAGTGTTAGTCTTAGGGCTTCTTAAACATGGAAAATCTTACCTCAAGGAGCACTTTACCTCTAAAAGTCATCCCAACTGCAGCATAATATTACCACAACAATGCTGCCTCCACCTGTTTTTCCTTAAAACAATGCCCAACCGTGGGCTGATTTACCTGCCTAGGCTTGGGGTTAGGCTTCTGCCTAGTGTTGAGCCTTCTCTTAGGGTTAGGTTTAGGGTTTAGGGTTGGGCTTGGGTTTAGGGTTTGGTATACGGTTAGAGTTAGGGTAGCGCTTGGGTTAGGGTTGGGTTTAGGTTAGGTACAGAGTTAGGGTTAGGGTTAAGGTTTAGGATTAGGGTTAGCATTAGGGTAAGGTTTAGGCTTAGGTTTAGGGATAGGGGTAAGAGTAAGGTTAGGGTAAGGGTTAGGGTTAGGGTTAGGGTTAGGCTTAGGGTTAGGGTGAGGATTAGGCTTAGGATTAGGCTTAGGGTTAGGGTTAGAGTAAGGGCTAGGTTTAGGGTTAGGCTTTTTTAAACCTGGAAAATCTCACCTCAAGGAACACCTCAGCTGCAAAAGTCATCCCAAGCGGAGCGCAAAAGTATCACAATAAGGCTGCCTCCACCTCTTTTTCCTATGGACCGTCCCTAACCCTAGGTAGATGGACCTGCCTCCACTTAGGGTCAGGGTAAGGGTTACGCCTTGGGTTGGGGTTTTTAAACTAGGAAACCCAGAGCTCCAAGCACACTGCAGCTGCCAAAGGATCTCAAGGGCAGCGCAAATGTTCCACAATATGGCTGCTTTCACAGCTTTTTCCTCGGCACCATTCCGACCCCTAGGTTGATTTACCTGTCTAGGGTTATGGTTACGATGAGGGCTTTTGTTTAACAAGGAATTTCTGAGCTGAAGCAATTTGGCCGCTGCAAAAGGCATCCCAAGGGGAGCGCTAAAGTACCACAACAAGGCTGCCTCCACCTCTTCTTCCTGGGGACCGTCCTTAACCCTAGGCTGATTTACCTGCCTAGGGTCAGGGTTAGTGTTAAGCCTAGGTTTAGGGTTTGGTAAACCACTGAACCCTGAGCTCCAAGCACACTGCAGCTGCCAATGGCATCCCAAGGGGAGCACAGAACTGCCATAACATGGCTGCCTCCACTGCATTTTCCTTGGCACCATCCCTAACTCTAGGCTGAGTTTCCTGCCTACGGTTAGGCTTAGGGTTTAACCTAGGCTAAGGGGTTTTTTAAACTAGGAAAGTCTGAGCTCAAGGAGCACTGCAGCTGTGAAAAGCATCACAAGGGGAGCGCATAAGTTCCAGAACATGGCTGCTTTCACAGCTTTTTCCTTGGCACCATCCCGACCCCTAGGCTGATTGACCTGTTTAGGGTTAGGGTTAGGACTGGGGTTCCGGCTAGGGTTAGGATTAGGAGTAGGGTTAGGGCAAGGGTGAGGACTAGGGTTAGGGTTATGGTCACTATTAGGGTTAGGGTTAGGTTTAGGGTTACGGTTACGTTTAGGGTTAGGGTTACTTTTACGTTTTGGGCTAGGGTTCGGGTTAGAGTTGATGTTTAGGCTTAGGGTTAGGGTTAGGGTTAGGGCTAGGCGTCGGTTTAGGTCTAGTCTTTAGGCTTAGTGTTAGGGTTAGGGTTAGGGTTTCTTAAACCAGAAAAATCTTACCTGAAGGAACACTTCAGCTGCAAAAGTCATCCCAAGGGGAGCGCAAAAGTATAACAACCACGCTGCATCCTCCTCTTTTTCCTGGGACTATCCCTAACCTTAGGCTGATTTACCTGCCTCCTATTACTCTTACAGTCAGGCTTAGGGTTAGGGTTAAGCTTAGGGCTTCTTAAACATGGAAAATCTTACCTCAAGGAGCACTTTACCTCTAAAAGTCATCCCAACTGCAGCATAATATTACCACAACAATGCTGCCTCCACCTGTTTTTCCTTGAGACAATGCCCAACCATGGGCTGATTTACCTGCCTAGGCTTGGGGTTAGGCTTCTGCCTAGTGTTGAGCCTTCTCTTAGGGTAAGGTTTAGGGTTTAGGGTTGGGCTTGGGTTTAGGGTTTGGTATACGGTTAGGGTTAGGGTAAGCGCTTGGGTTAGGGTTGGGTTTATGGTTAGGTATAGAGTTAGGGCTAGGGTTAGGGTTTAGGATTAGGGTTAGTGTTAGGGTAAGGTTTAGGCTTAGGTTTAGGGTTAGGGAGAAGAGTAAGGTTAGGTTTAGGGTTAGGGTTAGGGTTAGGGTTAGGGTTAGGGTTAGGGTTAGGGTTACGGTTAAATTTTGGGTAATGATAAGGGTTTCTTAAACCAGGAAAATCTAACTTCCAGGAACAATTCAACTCTAAAATTCGTCCCAAGGACACCGCAAAATTTCCGCAACAAGGCTGCCTCCACCTCTTTTTCCTTGGCACCATCCCTAACCCTGGGCTTATTTACCTGCCTAGGGTTAGGGTTTGGGTTAGGGTTAGGGTTAGGATAAGGGTTAGGGTTAGGTTTCAGTGTTAAGGTTAGAGGTAGGGTTTGGCTTAGGTTTAGGGTTAGGATTAGGGTTACGGTTACGTTTAGGGTTAGGGTTACTTTTACGGTTAGGGCTAGGGTTCGGGTTAGAGTTGATGTTTAGGCTTAGGGTTAGGGTTACGGTTAGGGCTAGGGATCGGTTTAGGTTTAGTCTTTAGGCTTAGTGTTTGGGTTAGGGTTAGGTTTTCTTAAACCAGAAAAATCTTACCTCAAGGAACACTTCAGCTGCAAAAGTCATCCCATGGGGTGCGCAAAAGTACAACAACAACGCTGCATCCTCCTCTTTTTCCTGGCACTATCCCTAACCCTAGGCTGATTTACCTGCCTCCTATTACTCTTACAGTCAGGCTTAGGGTTAGTGTTACGCTTAGGGCTTCTTAAACATGGAAAATCTTACCTCAAGGAGCACTTTACCTGTAAAAGTCATCCCAACTGCAGCATAAAATTACCACAACAATGCTGCCTCCACCTGTTTTTCCTTGAGACAATGCCCAACCGTGGGCTGATTTACCTGCCTAGGCTTGGGGTTAGGCTTCTGCCTAGTGTTGAGCCTTCTCTTAGGGTTAGGTTTAGGGTTTAGGGTTGGGCTTGGGTTTAGGGTTTGGTATACGGTTAGAGTATGGGTAGCGCTTGGGTTAGGGTTGGGTTTAGGTTAGGTACAGAGTTAGGGTTAGGGTTAAGGTTTAGGATTAGGGTTAGCATTAGGGTAAGGTTTAGGCTTAGGTTTAGGGATAGGGGTAAGAGTAAGGTTAGGGTAAGGGTTAGGGTTAGGGTTAGGGTTAGGGTTAGGGTTAGGCTTAGGGTTAGGGTGAGGATTAGGCTTAGGATTAGGCTTAGGGTTAGGGTTAGAGTAAGGGCTAGGTTTAGGGTTAGGCTTTTTTAAACCTGGAAAATCTCACCTCAAGGAACACCTCAGCTGCAAAAGTCATCCCAAGCGGAGCGCAAAAGTATCACAATAAGGCTGCCTCCACCTCTTTTTCCTATGCACCGTCCCTAACCCTAGGTAGATGGACCTGCCTCCACTTAGGGTCAGGGTAAGGGTTACGCCTTGGGTTGGGGTTTTTAAACTAGGAAACCCAGAGCTCCAAGCACACTGCAGCTGCCAAAGGATCTCAAGGGCAGCGCAAATGTTCCACAACATGGCTGCTTTCACAGCTTTTTCCTCCGCACCATTCCGACCCCTAGGTTGATTTACCTGTCTAGGGTTATGGTTACGATGAGGGCTTTTGTTTAACAAGGAATTTCTGAGCTGAAGCAATTTGGCCGCTGCAAAAGGCATCCCAAGGGGAGCGCTAAAGTACCACAACAAGGCTGCCTCCACCTCTTCTTCCTGGGGACCGTCCTTAACCCTAGGCTGATTTACCTGCCTAGGGTCAGGGTTAGTGTTAAGCCTAGGTTTAGGGTTTGGTAAACCACTGAACCCTGAGCTCCAAGCACACTGCAGCTGCCAATGGCATCCCAAGGGGAGCACAGAACTGCCATAACATGGCTGCCTCCACTGCATTTTCCTTGGCACCATCCCTAACTCTAGGCTGAGTTTCCTGCCTACGGTTAGGCTTAGGGTTTAACCTAGGCTAAGGGGTTTTTTAAACTAGGAAAGTCTGAGCTCAAGGAGCACTGCAGCTGTGAAAAGCATCACAAGGGGAGCGCATAAGTTCCAGAACATGGCTGCTTTCACAGCTTTTTCCTTGGCACCATCCCTAACTCTAGGCTGAGTTTCCTGCCTACGGTTAGGCTTAGGGTTTAACCTAGGCTAAGGGGTTTTTTAAACTAGGAAAGTCTGAGCTCAAGGAGCACTGCAGCTGTGAAAAGCATCACAAGGGGAGCGCATAAGTTCCAGAACATGGCTGCTTTCACAGCTTTTTCCTTGGCACCATCCCGACCCCTAGGCTGATTGACCTGTTTAGGGTTAGGGTTAGGACTGGGGTTCCGGCTAGGGTTAGGATTACGAGTAGGGTTAGGGCAAGGGTGAGGACTAGGGTTAGGGTTATGGTCACTATTAGGGTTAGGGTTAGGTTTAGGGTTACGGTTACGTTTAGGGTTAGGGTTACTTTTACGTTTTGGGCTAGGGTTCGGGTTAGAGTTGATGTTTAGGCTTAGGGTTAGGGTTAGGGTTAGGGCTAGTGGTCGGTTTAGGTCTAGTCTTTAGGCTTAGTGTTAGGGTTAGGGTTAGGGTTTCTTAAACCAGAAAAATCTTACCTCAAGGAACACTTCAGCTGCAAAAGTCATCCCAAGGGGAGCGCTAAAGTATAACAACCACGCTGCATCCTTCTCTTTTTCCTGGGACTATCCCTAACCCTAGGCTGATTTACCTGCCTCCTATTACTCTTACAGTCAGGCTTAGGGTTAGGGTTAAGCTTAGGGCTTCTTAAACATGGAAAATCTTACCTCAAGGAGCACTTTACCTCTAAAAGTCATCCCAACTGCAGCATAATATTACCACAACAATGCTGCCTCCACCTGTTTTTCCTTAAAACAATGCCCAACCGTGGGCTGATTTACCTGCCTAGGCTTGGGGTTAGGCTTCTGCCTAGTGTTGAGACTTCTCTTAGGGTAAGGTTTAGGGTTCAGGGTTGGGCTTGGGTTTAGGGTTTGGTATACGGTTAGGGTTAGGGTAAGCGCTTGGGTTAGGGTTGGGTTTATGGTTAGGTATAGAGTTAGGGCTAGGGTTAGTGTTTAGGATTAGGGTTAGCGTTAGGGTAAGGATTAGGCTTAGGTTTAGGGTTAGGGAGAAGAGTAAGGTTAGGTTTAGGGTTAGGGTTAGGGTTAGGGTTAGGGTTACGTTTAAATTTTGGGTAATGATAAGGGTTTCTTAAACCAGGAAAATCTCACTTCCAGGAACAATTCAACTCTAAAATTCGTCCCAAGGACACCGCAAAATTTCCGCAACAAGGCTGCCTCCACCTCTTTTTTCTTTGGCACCATCCCTAACCCTGCGCTTATTTACCTGCCTAGGGTTAGGGTTTGGGTAAGGGTTAGGGTTAGGATAAGGGTTAGGGTTAGGTTTCAGTGTTAAGGTTAGAGGTAGGGTTTGGCTTAGGTTTAGGGTTAGGATTAGGGTTACGGTTACGTTTAGGGTTAGGGTTACTTTTACGGTTAGGGCTAGGGTTCGGGTTAGAGTTGATGTTTAGGCTTAGGGTTAGGGTTACGGTTAGGGCTAGGGATCGGTTTAGGTTTAGTCTTTAGGCTTAGTGTTTGGGTTAGGGTTAGGTTTTCTTAAACCAGAAAAATCTTACCTCAAGGAACAATTCAGCTACAAATGTCATCCCATGGGGTGCGCAAAAGTACAACAACAACGCTGCATCCTCCTCTTTTTCCTGGCACTATCCCTAACCCTAGGCTGATTTACCTGCCTCCTATTACTCTTACAGTCAGGCTTAGGGTTAGTGTTACGCTTAGGGCTTCTTAAACATGGAAAATCTTACCTCAAGGAGCACTTTACCTCTAAAAGTCATCCCAACTGCAGCATAAAATTACCACAACAATGCTGCCTCCACCTGTTTTTCCTTAAAACAATGCCCAACCGTGGGCTGATTTACCTGCCTAGGCTTGGGGTTAGGCTTCTGCCTAGTGTTGAGCCTTCTCTTAGGGTTAGGTTTAGGGTTTAGGGTTGGGCTTGGGTTTAGGGTTTGGTATACGGTTAGAGTTAGGGTAGCGCTTGGGTTAGGGTTGGGTTTAGGTTAGGTACAGAGTTAGGGTTAGGGTTAAGGTTTAGGATTAGGGTTAGCATTAGGGTAAGGTTTAGGCTTAGGTTTAGGGATAGGGGTAAGAGTAAGGTTAGGGTAAGGGTTAGGGTTAGGGTTAGGGTTAGGGTTAGAATGAGGATTAGGTTTAGGCTTAGGCTTAGGGTTAGGGTTAGGGTTAGAGTAAGGGCTAGGTTTAGGGTTAGGCTTTTTTAAACCTGGAAAATCTCACCTCAAGGAACACCTCAGCTGCAAAAGTCATCCCAAGCGGAGCGCAAAAGTATCACAATAAGGCTGCCTCCACCTCTTTTTCCTATGCACCGTCCCTAACCCTAGGTAGATGGACCTGCCTCCACTTAGGGTCAGGGTAAGGGTTACGCCTTGGGTTGGGGTTTTTAAACTAGGAAACCCAGAGCTCCAAGCACACTGCAGCTGCCAAAGGATCTCAAGGGCAGCGCAAATGTTCCACAACATGGCTGCTTTCACAGCTTTTTCCTCCGCACCATTCCGACCCCTAGGTTGATTTACCTGTCTAGGGTTATGGTTACGATGAGGGCTTTTGTTTAACAAGGAATTTCTGAGCTGAAGCAATTTGGCCGCTGCAAAAGGCATCCCAAGGGGAGCGCTAAAGTACCACAACAAGGCTGCCTCCACCTCTTCTTCCTGGGGACCGTCCTTAACCCTAGGCTGATTTACCTGCCTAGGGTCAGGGTTAGTGTTAAGCCTAGGTTTAGGGTTTGGTAAACCACTGAACCCTGAGCTCCAAGCACACTGCAGCTGCCAATGGCATCCCAAGGGGAGCACAGAACTGCCATAACATGGCTGCCTCCACTGCATTTTCCTTGGCACCATCCCTAACTCTAGGCTGAGTTTCCTGCCTACGGTTAGGCTTAGGGTTTAACCTAGGCTAAGGGGTTTTTTAAACTAGGAAAGTCTGAGCTCAAGGAGCACTGCAGCTGTGAAAAGCATCACAAGGGGAGCGCATAAGTTCCAGAACATGGCTGCTTTCACAGCTTTTTCCTTGGCACCATCCCGACCCCTAGGCTGATTGACCTGTTTAGGGTTAGGGTTAGGACTGGGGTTCCGGCTAGGGTTAGGATTACGAGTAGGGTTAGGGCAAGGGTGAGGACTAGGGTTAGGGTTATGGTCACTATTAGGGTTAGGGTTAGGTTTAGGGTTACGGTTATGTTTAGGGTTAGGGTTACTTTTACGTTTTGGGCTAGGGTTCGGGTTAGAGTTGATGTTTAGGCTTAGGGTTAGGGTTAGGGTTAGGGGTCGGTTTAGGTCTAGTCTTTAGGCTTAGTGTTAGGGTTAGGGTTAGGGTTTCTTAAACCAGAAAAATCTTACCTCAAGGAACACTTCAGCTGCAAAAGTCATCCCAAGGGGAGCGCAAAAGTATAACAACCACGCTGCATCCTTCTCTTTTTCCTGGGACTATCCCTAACCCTAGGCTGATTTACCTGCCTCCTATTACTCTTACAGTCAGGCTTAGGGTTAGGGTTAAGCTTAGGGCTTCTTAAACATGGAAAATCTTACCTCAAGGAGCACTTTACCTCTAAAAGTCATCCCAACTGCAGCATAATATTACCACAACAATGCTGCCTCCACCTGTTTTTCCTTAAAACAATGCCCAACCGTGGGCTGATTTACCTGCCTAGGCTTGGGGTTAGGCTTCTGCCTAGTGTTGAGCCTTCTCTTAGGGTAAGGTTTAGGGTTTAGGGTTGGGCTTGGGTTTAGGGTTTGGTATACGGTTAGGGTTAGGGTAAGCGCTTGGGTTAGGGTTGGGTTTATGGTTAGGTATAGAGTTAGGGCTAGGGTTAGGGTTTAGGATTAGGGTTAGTGTTAGGGTAAGGTTTAGGCTTAGGTTTAGGGTTAGGGAGAAGAGTAAGGTTAGGTTTAGGGTTAGGGTTAGGGTTAGGGTTAGGGTTAGGGTTACGGTTAAATTTTGGGTAATGATAAGGGTTTCTTAAACCAGGAAAATCTCACTTCCAGGAACAATTCAACTCTAAAATTCGTCCCAAGGACACCGCAAAATTTCCGCAACAAGGCTGCCTCCACCTCTTTTTCCTTGGCACCATCCCTAAACCTGGGCTGATTTACCTGCCTAGGGTTAGGGTTTGGGTTAGGGTTAGGGTTAGGATAAGGGTTAGGGTTAGGTTTCAGTGTTAAGGTTAGAGGTAGGGTTTGGCGTAGGGTTAGGGTTAGGATTAGGGTTACGGTTACGTTTAGGGTTAGGGTTACTTTTACGGTTAGGGCTAGGGTTCGGGTTAGAGTTGATGTTTAGGCTTAGGGTTAGGGTTACGGTTAGGGCTAGGGATCGGTTTAGGTTTAGTCTTTAGGCTTAGTGTTTGGGTTAGGGTTAGGGTTTCTTAAACCAGAAAAATCTTACCTCAAGGAACACTTCAGCTGCAAATGTCATCCCATGGGGTGCGCAAAAGTACAACAACAACGCTGCATCCTCCTCTTTTTCCTGGCACTATCCCTAACCCTAGGCTGATTTACCTGCCTCCTATTACTCTTACAGTCAGGCTTAGGGTTAGTGTTAGTCTTAGGGCTTCTTAAACATGGAAAATCTTACCTCAAGGAGCACTTTACCTCTAAAAGTCATCCCAACTGCAGCATAAAATAACCACAACAATGCTGCCTCCACCTGTTTTTCCTTAAAACAATGCCCAACCGTGGGCTGATTTACCTGCCTAGGCTTGGGGTTAGGCTTCTGCCTAGTGTTGAGCCTTCTCTTAGGGTTAGGTTTAGGGTTTAGGGTTGGGCTTGGGTTTAGGGTTTGGTATACGGTTAGAGTTAGGGTAGCGCTTGGGTTAGGGTTGGGTTTAGGTTAGGTACAGAGTTAGGGTTAGGGTTAAGGTTTAGGATTAGGGTTAGCATTAGGGTAAGGTTTAGGCTTAGGTTTAGGGATAGGGGTAAGAGTAAGGTTAGGGTAAGGGTTAGGGTTAGGGTTAGGGTTAGGGTTAGGCTTAGGGTTAGGGTGAGGATTAGGCTTAGGATTAGGCTTAGGGTTAGGGTTAGAGTAAGGGCTAGGTTTAGGGTTAGGCTTTTTTAAACCTGGAAAATCTCACCTCAAGGAACACCTCAGCTGCAAAAGTCATCCCAAGCGGAGCGCAAAAGTATCACAATAAGGCTGCCTCCACCTCTTTTTCCTATGGACCGTCCCTAACCCTAGGTAGATGGACCTGCCTCCACTTAGGGTCAGGGTAAGGGTTACGCCTTGGGTTGGGGTTTTTAAACTAGGAAACCCAGAGCTCCAAGCACACTGCAGCTGCCAAAGGATCTCAAGGGCAGCGCAAATGTTCCACAACATGGCTGCTTTCACAGCTTTTTCCTCCGCACCATTCCGACCCCTAGGTTGATTTACCTGTCTAGGGTTATGGTTACGATGAGGGCTTTTGTTTAACAAGGAATTTCTGAGCTGAAGCAATTTGGCCGCTGCAAAAGGCATCCCAAGGGGAGCGCTAAAGTACCACAACAAGGCTGCCTCCACCTCTTCTTCCTGGGGACCGTCCTTAACCCTAGGCTGATTTACCTGCCTAGGGTCAGGGTTAGTGTTAAGCCTAGGTTTAGGGTTTGGTAAACCACTGAACCCTGAGCTCCAAGCACACTGCAGCTGCCAATGGCATCCCAAGGGGAGCACAGAACTGCCATAACATGGCTGCCTCCACTGCATTTTCCTTGGCACAATCCCTAACTCTAGGCTGAGTTTCCTGCCTAGGGTTAGGCTTAGGGTTTAACCTAGGCTAAGGGGTTTTTTAAACTAGGAAAGTCTGAGCTCAAGGAGCACTGCAGCTGTGAAAAGCATCACAAGGGGAGCGCATAAGTTCCAGAACATGGCTGCTTTCACAGCTTTTTCCTTGGCACCATCCCGACCCCTAGGCTGATTGACCTGTTTAGGGTTAGGGTTAGGACTGGGGTTCCGGCTAGGGTTAGGATTAGGAGTAGGGTTAGGGCAAGGGTGAGGACTAGGGTTAGGGTTATGGTCACTATTAGGGTTAGGGTTAGGTTTAGGGTTACGGTTATGTTTAGGGTTAGGGTTACTTTTACGTTTTGGGCTAGGGTTCGGGTTAGAGTTGATGTTTAGGCTTAGGGTTAGGGTTAGGGTTAGGGGTCGGTTTAGGTCTAGTCTTTAGGCTTAGTGTTAGGGTTAGGGTTAGGGTTTCTTAAACCAGAAAAATCTTACCTCAAGGAACACTTCAGCTGCAAAAGTCATCCCAAGGGGAGCGCAAAAGTATAACAACCACGCTGCATCCTTCTCTTTTTCCTGGGACTATCCCTAACCCTAGGCTGATTTACCTGCCTCCTATTACTCTTACAGTCAGGCTTAGGGTTAGGGTTAAGCTTAGGGCTTCTTAAACATGGAAAATCTTACCTCAAGGAGCACTTTACCTCTAAAAGTCATCCCAACTGCAGCATAATATTACCACAACAATGCTGCCTCCACCTGTTTTTCCTTAAAACAATGCCCAACCGTGGGCTGATTTACCTGCCTAGGCTTGGGGTTAGGCTTCTGCCTAGTGTTGAGCCTTCTCTTAGGGTAAGGTTTAGGGTTTAGGGTTGGGCTTGGGTTTAGGGTTTGGTATACGGTTAGGGTTAGGGTAAGCGCTTGGGTTAGGGTTGGGTTTATGGTTAGGTATAGAGTTAGGGCTAGGGTTAGGGTTTAGGATTAGGGTTAGTGTTAGGGTAAGGTTTAGGCTTAGGTTTAGGGTTAGGGAGAAGAGTAAGGTTAGGTTTAGGGTTAGGGTTAGGGTTAGGGTTAGGGTTAGGGTTAGGGTTAGGGTTACGGTTAAATTTTGGGTAATGATAAGGGTTTCTTAAACCAGGAAAATCTCACTTCCAGGAACAATTCAACTCTAAAATTCGTCCCAAGGACACCGCAAAATTTCCGCAACAAGGCTGCCTCCACCTCTTTTTCCTTGGCACCATCCCTAAACCTGGGCTGATTTACCTGCCTAGGGTTAGGGTTTGGGTTAGGGTTAGGGTTAGGATAAGGGTTAGGGTTAGGTTTCAGTGTTAAGGTTAGAGGTAGGGTTTGGCTTAGGGTTAGGGTTAGGATTAGGGTTACGGTTACGTTTAGGGTTAGGGTTACTTTTACGGTTAGGGCTAGGGTTCGGGTTAGAGTTGATGTTTAGGCTTAGGGTTAGGGTTACGGTTAGGGCTAGGGATCGGTTTAGGTTTAGTCTTTAGGCTTAGTGTTTGGGTTAGGGTTAGGGTTTCTTAAACCAGAAAAATCTTACCTCAAGGAACACTTCAGCTGCAAATGTCATCCCATGGGGTGCGCAAAAGTACAACAACAACGCTGCATCCTCCTCTTTTTCCTGGCACTATCCCTAACCCTAGGCTGATTTACCTGCCTCCTATTACTCTTACAGTCAGGCTTAGGGTTAGTGTTAGTCTTAGGGCTTCTTAAACATGGAAAATCTTACCTCAAGGAGCACTTTACCTCTAAAAGTCATCCCAACTGCAGCATAATATTACCACAACAATGCTGCCTCCACCTGTTTTTCCTTAAAACAATGCCCAACCGTGGGCTGATTTACCTGCCTAGGCTTGGGGTTAGGCTTCTGCCTAGTGTTGAGCCTTCTCTTAGGGTTAGGTTTAGGGTTTAGGGTTGGGCTTGGGTTTAGGGTTTGGTATACGGTTAGAGTTAGGGTAGCGCTTGGGTTAGGGTTGGGTTTAGGTTAGGTACAGAGTTAGGGTTAGGGTTAAGGTTTAGGATTAGGGTTAGCATTAGGGTAAGGTTTAGGCTTAGGTTTAGGGATAGGGGTAAGAGTAAGGTTAGGGTAAGGGTTAGGGTTAGGGTTAGGGTTAGGGTTAGGCTTAGGGTTAGGGTGAGGATTAGGCTTAGGATTAGGCTTAGGGTTAGGGTTAGAGTAAGGGCTAGGTTTAGGGTTAGGCTTTTTTAAACCTGGAAAATCTCACCTCAAGGAACACCTCAGCTGCAAAAGTCATCCCAAGCGGAGCGCAAAAGTATCACAATAAGGCTGCCTCCACCTCTTTTTCCTATGGACCGTCCCTAACCCTAGGTAGATGGACCTGCCTCCACTTAGGGTCAGGGTAAGGGTTACGCCTTGGGTTGGGGTTTTTAAACTAGGAAACCCAGAGCTCCAAGCACACTGCAGCTGCCAAAGGATCTCAAGGGCAGCGCAAATGTTCCACAACATGGCTGCTTTCACAGCTTTTTCCTCCGCACCATTCCGACCCCTAGGTTGATTTACCTGTCTAGGGTTATGGTTACGATGAGGGCTTTTGTTTAACAAGGAATTTCTGAGCTGAAGCAATTTGGCCGCTGCAAAAGGCATCCCAAGGGGAGCGCTAAAGTACCACAACAAGGCTGCCTCCACCTCTTCTTCCTGGGGACCGTCCTTAACCCTAGGCTGATTTACCTGCCTAGGGTCAGGGTTAGTGTTAAGCCTAGGTTTAGGGTTTGGTAAACCACTGAACCCTGAGCTCCAAGCACACTGCAGCTGCCAATGGCATCCCAAGGGGAGCACAGAACTGCCATAACATGGCTGCCTCCACTGCATTTTCCTTGGCACCATCCCTAACTCTAGGCTGAGTTTCCTGCCTACGGTTAGGCTTAGGGTTTAACCTAGGCTAAGGGGTTTTTTAAACTAGGAAAGTCTGAGCTCAAGGAGCACTGCAGCTGTGAAAAGCATCACAAGGGGAGCGCATAAGTTCCAGAACATGGCTGCTTTCACAGCTTTTTCCTTGGCACCATCCCGACCCCTAGGCTGATTGACCTGTTTAGGGTTAGGGTTAGGACTGGGGTTCCGGCTAGGGTTAGGATTAGGAGTAGGGTTAGGGCAAGGGTGAGGACTAGGGTTAGGGTTATGGTCACTATTAGGGTTAGGGTTAGGTTTAGGGTTACGGTTATGTTTAGGGTTAGGGTTACTTTTACGTTTTGGGCTAGGGTTCGGGTTAGAGTTGATGTTTAGGCTTAGGGTTAGGGTTAGGGTTAGGGGTCGGTTTAGGTCTAGTCTTTAGGCTTAGTGTTAGGGTTAGGGTTAGGGTTTCTTAAACCAGAAAAATCTTACCTCAAGGAACACTTCAGCTGCAAAAGTCATCCCAAGGGGAGCGCAAAAGTATAACAACCACGCTGCATCCTTCTCTTTTTCCTGGGACTATCCCTAACCCTAGGCTGATTTACCTGCCTCCTATTACTCTTACAGTCAGGCTTAGGGTTAGGGTTAAGCTTAGGGCTTCTTAAACATGGAAAATCTTACCTCAAGGAGCACTTTACCTCTAAAAGTCATCCCAACTGCAGCATAATATTACCACAACAATGCTGCCTCCACCTGTTTTTCCTTAAAACAATGCCCAACCGTGGGCTGATTTACCTGCCTAGGCTTGGGGTTAGGCTTCTGCCTAGTGTTGAGCCTTCTCTTAGGGTAAGGTTTAGGGTTTAGGGTTGGGCTTGGGTTTAGGGTTTGGTATACGGTTAGGGTTAGGGTAAGCGCTTGGGTTAGGGTTGGGTTTATGGTTAGGTATAGAGTTAGGGCTAGGGTTAGGGTTTAGGATTAGGGTTAGTGTTAGGGTAAGGTTTAGGCTTAGGTTTAGGGTTAGGGAGAAGAGTAAGGTTAGGTTTAGGGTTAGGGTTAGGGTTAGGGTTAGGGTTAGGGTTAGGGTTACGGTTAAATTTTGGGTAATGATAAGGGTTTCTTAAACCAGGAAAATCTCACTTCCAGGAACAATTCAACTCTAAAATTCGTCCCAAGGACACCGCAAAATTTCCGCAACAAGGCTGCCTCCACCTCTTTTTCCTTGGCACCATCCCTAAACCTGGGCTGATTTACCTGCCTAGGGTTAGGGTTTTGGTTAGGGTTAGGGTTAGGATAAGGGTTAGGGTTAGGTTTCAGTGTTAAGGTTAGAGGTAGGGTTTGGCGTAGGGTTAGGGTTAGGATTAGGGTTACGGTTACGTTTAGGGTTAGGGTTACTTTTACGGTTAGGGCTAGGGTTCGGGTTAGAGTTGATGTTTAGGCTTAGGGTTAGGGTTACGGTTAGGGCTAGGGATCGGTTTAGGTTTAGTCTTTAGGCTTAGTGTTTGGGTTAGGGTTAGGTTTTCTTAAACCAGAAAAATCTTACCTCAAGGAACACTTCAGCTGCAAAAGTCATCCCATGGGGTGCGCAAAAGTACAACAACAACGCTGCATCCTCCTCTTTTTCCTGGCACTATCCCTAACCCTAGGCTGATTTACCTGCCTCCTATTACTCTTACAGTCAGGCTTAGGGTTAGTGTTACGCTTAGGGCTTCTTAAACATGGAAAATCTTACCTCAAGGAGCACTTTACCTCTAAAAGTCACCCCAACTGCAGCATAAAATTACCACAACAATGCTGCCTCCACCTGTTTTTCCTTAAAACAATGCCCAACTGTGGGCTGATTTACCTGCCTAGGCTTGGGGTTAGACTTCTGCCTAGTGTTGAGCCTTCTCTTAGGGTTAGGTTTAGGGTTTAGGGTTGGGCTTGGGTTTAGGGTTTGGTATACGGTTAGAGTTAGGGTAGCGCTTGGGTTAGGGTTGGGTTTAGGTTAGGTACAGAGTTAGGGTTAGGGTTAAGGTTTAGGATTAGGGTTAGCATTAGGGTAAGGTTTAGGCTTAGGTTTAGGGATAGGGGTAAGAGTAAGGTTAGGGTAAGGGTTAGGGTTAGGGTTAGGCTTAGGGTTAGGGTTAGGCTTAGGGTTAGGGTTAGGGTGAGGATTAGGCTTAGGATTAGGCTTAGGGTTAGGGTTAGAGTAAGGGCTAGGTTTAGGGTTAGGCTTTTTTAAACCTGGAAAATCTCACCTCAAGGAACACCTCAGCTGCAAAAGTCATCCCAAGCGGAGCGCAAAAGTATCACAATAAGGCTGCCTCCACCTCTTTTTCCTATGGACCGTCCCT
Source organism: Ammospiza caudacuta (assembly GCF_027887145.1). Classification (NCBI taxonomy): domain Eukaryota; kingdom Metazoa; phylum Chordata; class Aves; order Passeriformes; family Passerellidae; genus Ammospiza; species Ammospiza caudacuta. The sequence goes on along the minus strand of NC_080595.1, from coordinate 17,544,809 downwards.
AACCCTAGGTAGATGGACCTGCCTCCACTTAGGGTCAGGGTAAGGGTTACGCCTTGGGTTGGGGTTTTTAAACTAGGAAACCCAGAGCTCCAAGCACACTGCAGCTGCCAAAGGATCTCAAGGGCAGCGCAAATGTTCCACAATATGGCTGCTTTCACAGCTTTTTCCTCCGCACCATTCCGACCCCTAGGTTGATTTACCTGTCTAGGGTTATGGTTACGATGAGGGCTTTTGTTTAACAAGGAATTTCTGAGCTGAAGCAATTTGGCCGCTGCAAAAGGCATCCCAAGGGGAGCGCTAAAGTACCACAACAAGGCTGCCTCCACCTCTTCTTCCTGGGGACCGTCCTTAACCCTAGGCTGATTTACCTGCCTAGGGTCAGGGTTAGTGTTAAGCCTAGGTTTAGGGTTTGGTAAACCACTGAACCCTGAGCTCCAAGCACACTGCAGCTGCCAATGGCATCCCAAGGGGAGCACAGAACTGCCATAACATGGCTGCCTCCACTGCATTTTCCTTGGCACCATCCCTAACTCTAGGCTGAGTTTCCTGCCTAGGGTTAGGCTTAGGGTTTAACCTAGGCTAAGGGGTTTTTTAAACTAGGAAAGTCTGAGCTCAAGGAGCACTGCAGCTGTGAAAAGCATCACAAGGGGAGCGCATAAGTTCCAGAACATGGCTGCTTTCACAGCTTTTTCCTTGGCACCATCCCGACCCCTAGGCTGATTGACCTGTTTAGGGTTAGGGTTAGGACTGGGGTTCCGGCTAGGGTTAGGATTACGAGTAGGGTTAGGGCAAGGGTGAGGACTAGGGTTAGGGTTATGGTCACTATTAGGGTTAGGGTTAGGTTTAGGGTTACGGTTACGTTTAGGGTTAGGGTTACTTTTACGTTTTGGGCTAGGGTTCGGGTTAGAGTTGATGTTTAGGCTTAGGGTTAGGGTTAGGGTTAGGGCTAGGGATCGGTTTAGGTTTAGTCTTTAGGCTTAGTGTTTGGGTTAGGGTTAGGTTTTCTTAAACCAGAAAAATCTTACCTCAAGGAACACTTCAGCTGCAAAAGTCATCCCATGGGGTGCGCAAAAGTACAACAACAACGCTGCATCCTCCTCTTTTTCCTGGCACTATCCCTAACCCTAGGCTGATTTACCTGCCTCCTATTACTCTTACAGTCAGGCTTAGGGTTAGTGTTACGCTTAGGGCTTCTTAAACATGGAAAATCTTACCTCAAGGAGCACTTTACCTCTAAAAGTCACCCCAACTGCAGCATAAAATTACCACAACAATGCTGCCTCCACCTGTTTTTCCTTAAAACAATGCCCAACTGTGGGCTGATTTACCTGCCTAGGCTTGGGGTTAGACTTCTGCCTAGTGTTGAGCCTTCTCTTAGGGTTAGGTTTAGGGTTTAGGGTTGGGCTTGGGTTTAGGGTTTGGTATACGGTTAGAGTTAGGGTAGCGCTTGGGTTAGGGTTGGGTTTAGGTTAGGTACAGAGTTAGGGTTAGGGTTAAGGTTTAGGATTAGGGTTAGCATTAGGGTAAGGTTTAGGCTTAGGTTTAGGGATAGGGGTAAGAGTAAGGTTAGGGTAAGGGTTAGGGTTAAGGTTAGGCTTAGGGTTAGGGTTAGGCTTAGGGTTAGGGTTAGGGTGAGGATTAGGCTTAGGATTAGGCTTAGGGTTAGGGTTAGAGTAAGGGCTAGGTTTAGGGTTAGGCTTTTTTAAACCTGGAAAATCTCACCTCAAGGAACACCTCAGCTGCAAAAGTCATCCCAAGCGGAGCGCAAAAGTATCACAATAAGGCTGCCTCCACCTCTTTTTCCTATGGACCGTCCCTAACCCTAGGTAGATGGACCTGCCTCCACTTAGGGTCAGGGTAAGGGTTACGCCTTGGGTTGGGGTTTTTAAACTAGGAAACCCAGAGCTCCAAGCACACTGCAGCTGCCAAAGGATCTCAAGGGCAGCGCAAATGTTCCACAACATGGCTGCTTTCACAGCTTTTTCCTCCGCACCATTCCGACCCCTAGGTTGATTTACCTGTCTAGGGTTATGGTTACGATGAGGGCTTTTGTTTAACAAGGAATTTCTGAGCTGAAGCAATTTGGCCGCTGCAAAAGGCATCCCAAGGGGAGCGCTAAAGTACCACAACAAGGCTGCCTCCACCTCTTCTTCCTGGGGACCGTCCTTAACCCTAGGCTGATTTACCTGCCTAGGGTCAGGGTTAGTGTTAAGCCTAGGTTTAGGGTTTGGTAAACCACTGAACCCTGAGCTCCAAGCACACTGCAGCTGCCAATGGCATCCCAAGGGGAGCACAGAAGTGCCATAACATGGCTGCCTCCACTGCATTTTCCTTGGCACCATCCCTAACTCTAGGCTGAGTTTCCTGCCTAGGGTTAGGCTTAGGGTTTAACCTAGGCTAAGGGGTTTTTTAAACTAGGAAAGTCTGAGCTCAAGGAGCACTGCAGCTGTGAAAAGCATCACAAGGGGAGCGCATAAGTTCCAGAACATGGCTGCTTTCACAGCTTTTTCCTTGGCACCATCCCGACCCCTAGGCTGATTGACCTGTTTAGGGTTAGGGTTAGGACTGGGGTTCCGGCTAGGGTTAGGATTAGGAGTAGGGTTAGGGCAAGGGTGAGGACTAGGGTTAGGGTTATGGTCACTATTAGGGTTAGGGTTAGGTTTAGGGTTACGGTTATGTTTAGGGTTAGGGTTACTTTTACGTTTTGGGCTAGGGTTCGGGTTAGAGTTGATGTTTAGGCTTAGGGTTAGGGTTAGGGTTAGGGGTCGGTTTAGGTCTAGTCTTTAGGCTTAGTGTTAGGGTTAGGGTTAGGGTTTCTTAAACCAGAAAAATCTTACCTCAAGGAACACTTCAGCTGCAAAAGTCATCCCAAGGGGAGCGCAAAAGTATAACAACCACGCTGCATCCTTCTCTTTTTCCTGGGACTATCCCTAACCCTAGGCTGATTTACCTGCCTCCTATTACTCTTACAGTCAGGCTTAGGGTTAGGGTTAAGCTTAGGGCTTCTTAAACATGGAAAATCTTACCTCAAGGAGCACTTTACCTCTAAAAGTCATCCCAACTGCAGCATAATATTACCACAACAATGCTGCCTCCACCTGTTTTTCCTTAAAACAATGCCCAACCGTGGGCTGATTTACCTGCCTAGGCTTGGGGTTAGGCTTCTGCCTAGTGTTGAGCCTTCTCTTAGGGTAAGGTTTAGGGTTTAGGGTTGGGCTTGGGTTTAGGGTTTGGTATACGGTTAGGGTTAGGGTAAGCGCTTGGGTTAGGGTTGGGTTTATGGTTAGGTATAGAGTTAGGGCTAGGGTTAGGGTTTAGGATTAGGGTTAGTGTTAGGGTAAGGTTTAGGCTTAGGTTTAGGGTTAGGGAGAAGAGTAAGGTTAGGTTTAGGGTTAGGGTTAGGGTTAGGGTTAGGGTTAGGGTTAGGGTTACGGTTAAATTTTGGGTAATGATAAGGGTTTCTTAAACCAGGAAAATCTCACTTCCAGGAACAATTCAACTCTAAAATTCGTCCCAAGGACACCGCAAAATTTCCGCATCAAGGCTGCCTCCACCTCTTTTTCCTTGGCACCATCCCTAAACCTGGGCTGATTTACCTGCCTAGGGTTAGGGTTTTGGTTAGGGTTAGGGTTAGGATAAGGGTTAGGGTTAGGTTTCAGTGTTAAGGTTAGAGGTAGGGTTTGGCGTAGGGTTAGGGTTAGGATTAGGGTTACGGTTACGTTTAGGGTTAGGGTTACTTTTACGGTTAGGGCTAGGGTTCGGGTTAGAGTTGATGTTTAGGCTTAGGGTTAGGGTTACGGTTAGGGCTAGGGATCGGTTTAGGTTTAGTCTTTAGGCTTAGTGTTTGGGTTAGGGTTAGGTTTTCTTAAACCAGAAAAATCTTACCTCAAGGAACACTTCAGCTGCAAAAGTCATCCCATGGGGTGCGCAAAAGTACAACAACAACGCTGCATCCTCCTCTTTTTCCTGGCACTATCCCTAACCCTAGGCTGATTTACCTGCCTCCTATTACTCTTACAGTCAGGCTTAGGGTTAGTGTTACGCTTAGGGCTTCTTAAACATGGAAAATCTTACCTCAAGGAGCACTTTACCTCTAAAAGTCACCCCAACTGCAGCATAAAATTACCACAACAATGCTGCCTCCACCTGTTTTTCCTTAAAACAATGCCCAACTGTGGGCTGATTTACCTGCCTAGGCTTGGGGTTAGACTTCTGCCTAGTGTTGAGCCTTCTCTTAGGGTTAGGTTTAGGGTTTAGGGTTGGGCTTGGGTTTAGGGTTTGGTATACGGTTAGAGTTAGGGTAGCGCTTGGGTTAGGGTTGGGTTTAGGTTAGGTACAGAGTTAGGGTTAGGGTTAAGGTTTAGGATTAGGGTTAGCATTAGGGTAAGGTTTAGGCTTAGGTTTAGGGATAGGGGTAAGAGTAAGGTTAGGGTAAGGGTTAGGGTTAGGGTTAGGCTTAGGGTTAGGGTTAGGCTTAGGGTTAGGGTTAGGGTGAGGATTAGGCTTAGGATTAGGCTTAGGGTTAGGGTTAGAGTAAGGGCTAGGTTTAGGGTTAGGCTTTTTTAAACCTGGAAAATCTCACCTCAAGGAACACCTCAGCTGCAAAAGTCATCCCAAGCGGAGCGCAAAAGTATCACAATAAGGCTGCCTCCACCTCTTTTTCCTATGGACCGTCCCTAACCCTAGGTAGATGGACCTGCCTCCACTTAGGGTCAGGGTAAGGGTTACGCCTTGGGTTGGGGTTTTTAAACTAGGAAACCCAGAGCTCCAAGCACACTGCAGCTGCCAAAGGATCTCAAGGGCAGCGCAAATGTTCCACAATATGGCTGCTTTCACAGCTTTTTCCTCCGCACCATTCCGACCCCTAGGTTGATTTACCTGTCTAGGGTTATGGTTACGATGAGGGCTTTTGTTTAACAAGGAATTTCTGAGCTGAAGCAATTTGGCCGCTGCAAAAGGCATCCCAAGGGGAGCGCTAAAGTACCACAACAAGGCTGCCTCCACCTCTTCTTCCTGGGGACCGTCCTTAACCCTAGGCTGATTTACCTGCCTAGGGTCAGGGTTAGTGTTAAGCCTAGGTTTAGGGTTTGGTAAACCACTGAACCCTGAGCTCCAAGCACACTGCAGCTGCCAATGGCATCCCAAGGGGAGCACAGAACTGCCATAACATGGCTGCCTCCACTGCATTTTCCTTGGCACCATCCCTAACTCTAGGCTGAGTTTCCTGCCTAGGGTTAGGCTTAGGGTTTAACCTAGGCTAAGGGGTTTTTTAAACTAGGAAAGTCTGAGCTCAAGGAGCACTGCAGCTGTGAAAAGCATCACAAGGGGAGCGCATAAGTTCCAGAACATGGCTGCTTTCACAGCTTTTTCCTTGGCACCATCCCGACCCCTAGGCTGATTGACCTGTTTAGGGTTAGGGTTAGGACTGGGGTTCCGGCTAGGGTTAGGATTACGAGTAGGGTTAGGGCAAGGGTGAGGACTAGGGTTAGGGTTATGGTCACTATTAGGGTTAGGGTTAGGTTTAGGGTTACGGTTACGTTTAGGGTTAGGGTTACTTTTACGTTTTGGGCTAGGGTTCGGGTTAGAGTTGATGTTTAGGCTTAGGGTTAGGGTTAGGGTTAGGGCTAGGGATCGGTTTAGGTTTAGTCTTTAGGCTTAGTGTTTGGGTTAGGGTTAGGTTTTCTTAAACCAGAAAAATCTTACCTCAAGGAACACTTCAGCTGCAAAAGTCATCCCATGGGGTGCGCAAAAGTACAACAACAACGCTGCATCCTCCTCTTTTTCCTGGCACTATCCCTAACCCTAGGCTGATTTACCTGCCTCCTATTACTCTTACAGTCAGGCTTAGGGTTAGTGTTACGCTTAGGGCTTCTTAAACATGGAAAATCTTACCTCAAGGAGCACTTTACCTCTAAAAGTCACCCCAACTGCAGCATAAAATTACCACAACAATGCTGCCTCCACCTGTTTTTCCTTAAAACAATGCCCAACTGTGGGCTGATTTACCTGCCTAGGCTTGGGGTTAGACTTCTGCCTAGTGTTGAGCCTTCTCTTAGGGTTAGGTTTAGGGTTTAGGGTTGGGCTTGGGTTTAGGGTTTGGTATACGGTTAGAGTTAGGGTAGCGCTTGGGTTAGGGTTGGGTTTAGGTTAGGTACAGAGTTAGGGTTAGGGTTAAGGTTTAGGATTAGGGTTAGCATTAGGGTAAGGTTTAGGCTTAGGTTTAGGGATAGGGGTAAGAGTAAGGTTAGGGTAAGGGTTAGGGTTAGGGTTAGGCTTAGGGTTAGGGTTAGGCTTAGGGTTAGGGTTAGGGTGAGGATTAGGCTTAGGATTAGGCTTAGGGTTAGGGTTAGAGTAAGGGCTAGGTTTAGGGTTAGGCTTTTTTAAACCTGGAAAATCTCACCTCAAGGAACACCTCAGCTGCAAAAGTCATCCCAAGCGGAGCGCAAAAGTATCACAATAAGGCTGCCTCCACCTCTTTTTCCTATGGACCGTCCCTAACCCTAGGTAGATGGACCTGCCTCCACTTAGGGTCAGGGTAAGGGTTACGCCTTGGGTTGGGGTTTTTAAACTAGGAAACCCAGAGCTCCAAGCACACTGCAGCTGCCAAAGGATCTCAAGGGCAGCGCAAATGTTCCACAATATGGCTGCTTTCACAGCTTTTTCCTCCGCACCATTCCGACCCCTAGGTTGATTTACCTGTCTAGGGTTATGGTTACGATGAGGGCTTTTGTTTAACAAGGAATTTCTGAGCTGAAGCAATTTGGCCGCTGCAAAAGGCATCCCAAGGGGAGCGCTAAAGTACCACAACAAGGCTGCCTCCACCTCTTCTTCCTGGGGACCGTCCTTAACCCTAGGCTGATTTACCTGCCTAGGGTCAGGGTTAGTGTTAAGCCTAGGTTTAGGGTTTGGTAAAACACTGAACCCTGAGCTCCAAGCACACTGCAGCTGCCAATGGCATCCCAAGGGGAGCACAGAACTGCCATAACATGGCTGCCTCCACTGCATTTTCCTTGGCACCATCCCTAACTCTAGGCTGAGTTTCCTGCCTACGGTTAGGCTTAGGGTTTAACCTAGGCTAAGGGGTTTTTTAAACTAGGAAAGTCTGAGCTCAAGGAGCACTGCAGCTGTGAAAAGCATCACAAGGGGAGCGCATAAGTTCCAGAACATGGCTGCTTTCACAGCTTTTTCCTTGGCACCATCCCGACCCCTAGGCTGATTGACCTGTTTAGGGTTAGGGTTAGGACTGGGGTTCCGGCTAGGGTTAGGATTACGAGTAGGGTTAGGGCAAGGGTGAGGACTAGGGTTAGGGTTATGGTCACTATTAGGGTTAGGGTTAGGTTTAGGGTTACGGTTACGTTTAGGGTTAGGGTTACTTTTACGTTTTGGGCTAGGGTTCGGGTTAGAGTTGATGTTTAGGCTTAGGGTTAGGGTTAGGGTTAGGGCTAGGCGTCGGTTTAGGTTTAGTCTTTAGGCTTAGTGTTAGGGTTAGGGTTAGGGTTTCTTAAACCAGAAAAATCTTACCTGAAGGAACACTTCAGCTGCAAAAGTCATCCCAAGGGGAGTGCAAAATTATAACAACCACGCTGCATCCTCCTCTTTTTCCTGGGACTATCCCTAACCTTAGGCTGATTTACCTGCCTCCTATTACTCTTACAGTCAGGCTTAGGGTTAGGGTTAAGCTTAGGGCTTCTTAAACATGGAAAATCTTACCTCAAGGAGCACTTTACCTCTAAAAGTCATCCCAACTGCAGCATAATATTACCACAACAATGCTGCCTCCACCTGTTATTCCTTGAGACAATGCCCAACCATGGGCTGATTTACCTGCCTAGGCTTGGGGTTAGGCTTCTGCCTAGTGTTGAGCCTTCTCTTAGGGTAAGGTTTAGGGTTTAGGGTTGGGCTTGGGTTTAGGGTTTGGTATACGGTTAGGGTTAGGGTAAGCGCTTGGGTTAGGGTTGGGTTTATGGTTAGGTATAGAGTTAGGGCTAGGGTTAGGCTTTAGGATTAGGGTTAGTGTTAGGGTAAGGTTTAGGCTTAGGTTTAGGGTTAGGGAGAAGAGTAAGGTTAGGTTTAGGGTTAGGGTTAGGGTTAGGGTTAGGGTTAGGGTTACGGTTAAATTTTGGGTAATGATAAGGGTTTCTTAAACCAGGAAAATCTAACTTCCAGGAACAATTCAACTCTAAAATTCGTCCCAAGGACACCGCAAAATTTCCGAACAAGGCTGCCTCCACCTCTTTTTCCTTGGCACCATCCCTAACCCTGGGCTTATTTACCTGCCTAGGGTTAGGGTTTGGGTTAGGGTTAGGGTTAGGATAAGGGTTAGGGTTAGGTTTCAGTGTTAAGGTTAGAGGTAGGGTTTGGCTTAGGTTTAGGGTTAGGATTAGGGTTACGGTTACGTTTAGGGTTAGGGTTACTTTTACGGTTAGGGCTAGGGTTCGGGTTAGAGTTGATGTTTAGGCTTAGGGTTAGGGTTACGGTTAGGGCTAGGGATCAGTTTAGGTTTAGTCTTTAGGCTTAGTGTTTGGGTTAGGGTTAGGTTTTCTTAAACCAGAAAAATCTTACCTGAAGGAACACTTCAGCTGCAAAAGTCATCCCATGGGGTGCGCAAAAGTACAACAACAACGCTGCATCCTCCTCTTTTTCCTGGCACTATCCCTAACCCTAGGCTGATTTACCTGCCTCCTATTACTCTTACAGTCAGGCTTAGGGTTAGTGTTACGCTTAGGGCTTCTTAAACATGGAAAATCTTACCTCAAGGAGCACTTTACCTCTAAAAGTCACCCCAACTGCAGCATAAAATTTCCACAACAATGCTGCCTCCACCTGTTTTTCCTTAAAACAATGCCCAACCGTGGGCTGATTTACCTGCCTAGGCTTGGGGTTAGGCTTCTGCCTAGTGTTGAGCCTTCTCTTAGGGTTAGGTTTAGGGTTTAGGGTTGGGCTTGGGTTTAGGGTTTGGTATACGGTTAGAGTTAGGGTAGCGCTTGGGTTAGGGTTGGGTTTAGGTTAGGTACAGAGTTAGGGTTAGGGTTAAGGTTTAGGATTAGGGTTAGCATTAGGGTAAGGTTTAGGCTTAGGTTTAGGGATAGGGGTAAGAGTAAGGTTAGGGTAAGGGTTAGGGTTAGGGTTAGGGTTAGGGTTAGGGTTAGGGTGAGGATTAGGCTTAGGATTAGGCTTAGGGTTAGGGTTAGAGTAAGGGCTAGGTTTAGGGTTAGGCTTTTTTAAACCTGGAAAATCTCACCTCAAGGAACACCTCAGCTGCAAAAGTCATCCCAAGCGGAGCGCAAAAGTATCACAATTAGGCTGCCTCCACCTCTTTTTCCTATGGACCGTCCCTAACCCTAGGTAGATGGACCTGCCTCCACTTAGGGTCAGGGTAAGGGTTACGCCTTGGGTTGGGGTTTTTAAACTAGGAAACCCAGAGCTCCAAGCACACTGCAGCTGCCAAAGGATCTCAAGGGCAGCGCAAATGTTCCACAACATGGCTGCTTTCACAGCTTTTTCCTCCGCACCATTCCGACCCCTAGGTTGATTTACCTGTCTAGGGTTATGGTTACGATGAGGGCTTTTGTTTAACAAGGAATTTCTGAGCTGAAGCAATTTGGCCGCTGCAAAAGGCATCCCAAGGGGAGCGCTAAAGTACCACAACAAGGCTGCCTCCACCTCTTCTTCCTGGGGACCGTCCTTAACCCTAGGCTGATTTACCTGCCTAGGGTCAGGGTTAGTGTTAAGCCTAGGTTTAGGGTTTGGTAAACCACTGAACCCTGAGCTCCAAGCACACTGCAGCTGCCAATGGCATCCCAAGGGGAGCACAGAAGTGCCATAACATGGCTGCCTCCACTGCATTTTCCTTGGCACCATCCCTAACTCTAGGCTGAGTTTCCTGCCTAGGGTTAGGCTTAGGGTTTAACCTAGGCTAAGGGGTTTTTTAAACTAGGAAAGTCTGAGCTCAAGGAGCACTGCAGCTGTGAAAAGCATCACAAGGGGAGCGCATAAGTTCCAGAACATGGCTGCTTTCACAGCTTTTTCCTTGGCACCATCCCGACCCCTAGGCTGATTGACCTGTTTAGGGTTAGGGTTAGGACTGGGGTTCCGGCTAGGGTTAGGATTAGGAGTAGGGTTAGGGCAAGGGTGAGGACTAGGGTTAGGGTTATGGTCACTATTAGGGTTAGGGTTAGGTTTAGGGTTACGGTTACGTTTAGGGTTAGGGTTACTTTTACGTTTTGGGCTAGGGTTCGGGTTAGAGTTGATGTTTAGGCTTAGGGTTAGGGTTAGGGTTAGGGCTAGTGGTCGGTTTAGGTTTAGTCTTTAGGCTTAGTGTTAGGGTTAGGGTTAGGGTTTCTTAAACCAGAAAAATCTTACCTCAAGGAACACTTCAGCTGCAAAAGTCATCCCAAGGGGAGCGCAAAAGTATAACAACCACGCTGCATCCTCCTCTTTTTCCTGGGACTATCCCTAACCTTAGGCTGATTTACCTGCCTCCTATTACTCTTACAGTCAGGCTTAGGGTTAGGGTTAAGCTTAGGGCTTCTTAAACACGGAAAATCTTACCTCAAGGAGCACTTTACCTCTAAAAGTCATCCCAACTGCACCATAATATTACCACAACAATGCTGCCTCCACCTGTTTTTCCTTGAGACAATGCCCAACCATGGGCTGATTTACCTGCCTAGGCTTGGGGTTAGGCTTCTGCCTAGTGTTGAGCCTTCTCTTAGGGTAAGGTTTAGGGTTTAGGATTGGGCTTGGGTTTAGGGTTTGGTATACGGTTAGGGTTAGGGTAAGCGCTTGGGTTAGGGTTGGGTTTATGGTTAGGTATAGAGTTAGGGCTAGGGTTAGGCTTTAGGATTAGGGTTAGTGTTAGGGTAAGGTTTAGGCTTAGGTTTAGGGTTAGGGAGAAGAGTAAGGTTAGGTTTAGGGTTAGGGTTAGGGTTAGGGTTAGGGTTAGGGTTACGGTTAGGGTTACGGTTAAATTTTGGGTAATGATAAGGGTTTCTTAAACCAGGAAAATCTCACTTCCAGGAACAATTCAACTCTAAAATTCGTCCCAAGGACACCGCAAAATTTCCGCAACAAGGCTGCCTCCACCTCTTTTTCCTTGGCACCATCCCTAACCCTGGGCTTATTTACCTGCCTAGGGTTAGGGTTTGGGTTAGGGTTAGGGTTAGGATAAGGGTTAGGGTTAGGTTTCAGTGTTAAGGTTAGAGGTAGGGTTTGGCTTAGGTTTAGGGTTAGGATTAGGGTTACGGTTACGTTTAGGGTTAGGGTTACTTTTACGGTTAGGGCTAGGGTTCGGGTTAGAGTTGATGTTTAGGCTTAGGGTTAGGGTTACGGTTAGGGCTAGGGATCGGTTTAGGTTTAGTCTTTAGGCTTAGTGTTTGGGTTAGGGTTAGGTTTTCTTAAACCAGAAAAATCTTACCTCAAGGAACACTTCAGCTGCAAAAGTCATCCCATGGGGTGCGCAAAAGTACAACAACAACGCTGCATCCTCCTCTTTTTCCTGGCACTATCCCTAACCCTAGGCTGATTTACCTGCCTCCTATTACTCTTACAGTCAGGCTTAGGGTTAGTGTTAGGCTTAGGGCTTCTTAAACATGGAAAATCTTACCTCAAGGAGCACTTTACCTCTAAAAGTCATCCCAACTGCAGCATAAAATTACCACAACAATGCTGCCTCCACCTCTTTTTCCTTAAAACAATGCCCAACCGTGGGCTGATTTACCTGCCTAGGCTTGGGGTTAGGCTTCTGCCTAGTGTTGAGCCTTCTCTTAGGGTTAGGTTTAGGGTTTAGGGTTGGGCTTGGGTTTAGGGTTTGGTATACGGTTAGAGTTAGGGTAGCGCTTGGGTTAGGGTTGGGTTTAGGTTAGGTACAGAGTTAGGGTTAGGGTTAAGGTTTAGGATTAGGGTTAGCATTAGGGTAAGGTTTAGGCTTAGGTTTAGGGATAGGGGTAAGAGTAAGGTTAGGGTAAGGGTTAGGGTTAGGGTTAGGCTTAGGGTTAGGGTTAGGGTTAGGGTGAGGATTAGGCTTAGGATTAGGCTTAGGGTTAGGGTTAGAGTAAGGGCTAGGTTTAGGGTTAGGCTTTTTTAAACCTGGAAAATCTCACCTCAAGGAACACCTCAGCTGCAAAAGTCATCCCAAGCGGAGCGCAAAAGTATCACAATAAGGCTGCCTCCACCTCTTTTTCCTATGGACCGTCCCTAACCCTAGGTAGATGGACCTGCCTCCACTTAGGGTCAGGGTAAGGGTTACGCCTTGGGTTGGGGTTTTTAAACTAGGAAACCCAGAGCTCCAAGCACACTGCAGCTGCCAAAGGATCTCAAGGGCAGCGCAAATGTTCCACAACATGGCTGCTTTCACAGCTTTTTCCTCTGCACCATTCCGACCCCTAGGTTGATTTACCTGTCTAGGGTTATGGTTACGATGAGGGCTTTTGTTTAACAAGGAATTTCTGAGCTGAAGCAATTTGGCCGCTGCAAAAGGCATCCCAAGGGGAGCGCTAAAGTACCACAACAAGGCTGCCTCCACCTCTTCTTCCTGGGGACCGTCCTTAACCCTAGGCTGATTTACCTGCCTAGGGTCAGGGTTAGTGTTAAGCCTAGGTTTAGGGTTTGGTAAACCACTGAACCCTGAGCTCCAAGCACACTGCAGCTGCCAATGGCATCCCAAGGGGAGCACAGAACTGCCATAACATGGCTGCCTCCACTGCATTTTCCTTGGCACCATCCCTAACTCTAGGCTGAGTTTCCTGCCTACGGTTAGGCTTAGGGTTTAACCTAGGCTAAGGGGTTTTTTAAACTAGGAAAGTCTGAGCTCAAGGAGCACTGCAGCTGTGAAAAGCATCACAAGGGGAGCGCATAAGTTCCAGAACATGGCTGCTTTCACAGCTTTTTCCTTGGCACCATCCCAACCCCTAGGCTGATTGACCTGTTTAGGGTTAGGGTTAGGACTGGGGTTCCGGCTAGGGTTAGGATTAGGAGTAGGGTTAGGGCAAGGGTGAGGACTAGGGTTAGGGTTATGGTCACTATTAGGGTTAGGGTTAGGTTTAGGGTTACGGTTATGTTTAGGGTTAGGGTTACTTTTACGTTTTGGGCTAGGGTTTGGGTTAGAGTTGATGTTTAGGCTTAGGGTTAGAGTTAGGGTTAGGGCTAGGCGTCGGTTTAGGTTTAGTCTTTAGGCTTAGTGTTAGGGTTAGGGTTAGGGTTTCTTAAACCAGAAAAATCTTACCTCAAGGAACACTTCAGCTGCAAAAGTCATCCCAAGGGGAGCGCAAAAGTATAACAACCACGCTGCATCCTCCTCTTTTTCCTGGGACTATCCCTAACCTTAGGCTGATTTACCTGCCTCCTATTACTCTTACAGTCAGGCTTAGGGTTAGGGTTAAGCTTAGGGCTTCTTAAACATGGAAAATCTTACCTCAAGGAGCACTTTACCTCTAAAAGTCATCCCAACTGCAGCATAATATTACCACAACAATGCTGCCTCCACCTGTTTTTCCTTAAAACAATGCCCAACCGTGGGCTGATTTACCTGCCTAGGCTTGGGGTTAGGCTTCTGCCTAGTGTTGAGCCTTCTCTTAGGGTAAAATTTAGGGTTTAGGGTTGGGCTTGGGTTTAGGGTTTGGTATACGGTTAGGGTTAGGGTAAGCGCTTGGGTTAGGTTTGGGTTTATGGTTAGGTATAGAGTTATGGCTAGGGTTAGGGTTTAGGATTAGGGTTAGTGTTAGGGTAAGGTTTAGGCTTAGGTTTAGGGTTAGGGAGAAGAGTAAGGTTAGGTTTAGGGTTAGGGTTAGGGTTAGGGTTAGGGTTAGGGTTAGGGTTACGGTTAAATTTTGGGTAATGATAAGGGTTTCTTAAACCAGGAAAATCTCACTTCCAGGAACAATTCAACTCTAAAATTCGTCCCAAGGACACCGCAAAATTTCCGCAACAAGGCTGCCTCCACCTCTTTTTCCTTGGCACCATCCCTAACCCTGCGCTTATTTACCTGCCTAGGGTTAGGGTTTGGGTTAGGGTTAGGGTTAGGATAAGGGTTAGGGTTAGGTTTCAGTGTTAAGGTTAGAGGTAGGGTTTGGCTTAGGTTTAGGGTTAGGATTAGGGTTACGGTTACGTTTAGGGTTAGGGTTACTTTTACGGTTAGGGCTAGGGTTCGGGTTAGAGTTGATGTTTAGGCTTAGGGTTAGGGTTACGGTTAGGGCGACTAATCGGTTTAGGTTTAGTCTTTAGGCTTAGTGTTTGGGTTAGGGTTAGGTTTTCTTAAACCAGAAAAATCTTACCTCAAGGAACACTTCAGCTGCAAAAGTCATCCCATGGGGTGCGCAAAAGTACAACAACAACGCTGCATCCTCCTCTTTTTCCTGGCACTATCCCTAACCCTAGGCTGATTTACCTGCCTCCTATTACTCTTACAGTCAGGCTTAGGGTTAGTGTTAGGCTTAGGGCTTCTTAAACATGGAAAATCTTACCTCAAGGAGCACTTTACCTCTAAAAGTCATCCCAACTGCAGCATAAAATTACCACAACAATGCTGCCTCCACCTCTTTTTCCTTAAAACAATGCCCAACCGTGGGCTGATTTACCTGCCTAGGCTTGGGGTTAGGCTTCTGCCTAGTGTTGAGCCTTCTCTTAGGGTTAGGTTTAGGGTTTAGGGTTGGGCTTGGGTTTAGGGTTTGGTATACGGTTAGGGTTAGGGTAAGCGCTTGGGTTAGGGTTGGGTTTATGGTTAGGTATAGAGTTAGGGCTAGGGTTAGGGTTTAGGATTAGGGTTAGTGTTAGGGTAAGGTTTAGGCTTAGGTTTAGGGTTAGGGAGAAGAGTAAGGTTAGGTTTAGGGTTAGGGTTAGGGTTAGGGTTAGGGTTAGGGTTAGGGTTACGGGTAGGGTTACGGTTAAATTTTGGGTAATGATAAGGGTTTCTTAAACCAGGAAAATCTCACTTCCAGGAACAATTCAACTCTAAAATTCGTCCCAAGGACACCGCAAAATTTCCGCAACAAGGCTGCCTCCACCTCTTTTTCCTTGGCACCATCCCTAACCCTGGGCTTATTTACCTGCCTAGGGTTAGGGTTTGGGTTAGGGTTAGGGTTAGGATAAGGGTTAGCGTTAGGTTTCAGTGTTAAGGTTAGAGGTAGGGTTTGGCTTAGGTTTAGGGTTAGGATTAGGGTTACGGTTACGTTTAGGGTTAGGGTTACTTTTACGGTTAGGGCTAGGGTTCGGGTTAGAGTTGATGTTTAGGCTTAGGGTTAGGGTTACGGTTAGGGCTAGGGATCGGTTTAGGTTTAGTCTTTAGGCTTAGTGTTTGGGTTAGGGTTAGGTTTTCTTAAACCAGAAAAATCTTACCTCAAGGAACACTTCAGCTGCAAAAGTCATCCCATGGGGTGCGCAAAAGTACAACAACAACGCTGCATCCTCCTCTTTTTCCTGGCACTATCCCTAACCCTAGGCTGATTTACCTGCCTCCTATTACTCTTACAGTCAGGCTTAGGGTTAGTGTTAGGCTTAGGGCTTCTTAAACATGGAAAATCTTACCTCAAGGAGCACTTTACCTCTAAAAGTCATCCCAACTGCAGCATATTACCACAACAATGCTGCCTCCACCTGTTTTTCCTTAAAACAATGCCCAACCGTGGGCTGATTTACCTGCCTAGGCTTGGGGTTAGGCTTCTGCCTAGTGTTGAGCCTTCTCTTAGGGTTAGGTTTAGGGTTTAGGGTTGGGCTTGGGTTTAGGGTTTGGTATACGGTTAGAGTTAGGGTAGCGCTTGGGTTAGGGTTGGGTTTAGGTTAGGTACAGAGTTAGGGTTAGGGTTAAGGTTTAGGATTAGGGTTAGCATTAGGGTAAGGTTTAGGCTTAGGTTTAGGGATAGGGGTAAGAGTAAGGTTAGCGTAAGGGTTAGGGTTAGGGTTAGGGTTAGGCTTAGGGTTAGGCTTAGGGTTAGGGTGAGGATTAGGCTTAGGATTAGGCTTAGGGTTAGGGTTAGAGTAAGGGCTAGGTTTAGGGTTAGGCTTTTTTAAACCTGGAAAATCTCACCTCAAGGAACACCTCAGCTGCAAAAGTCATCCCAAGCGGAGCGCAAAAGTATCACAATAAGGCTGCCTCCACCTCTTTTTCCTATGGACCGTCCCTAACCCTAGGTAGATGGACCTGCCTCCACTTAGGGTCAGGGTAAGGGTTACGCCTTGGGTTGGGGTTTTTAAACTAGGAAACCCAGAGCTCCAAGCACACTGCAGCTGCCAAAGGATCTCAAGGGCAGCGCAAATGTTCCACAACATGGCTGCTTTCACAGCTTTTTCCTCTGCACCATTCCGACCCCTAGGTTGATTTACCTGTCTAGGGTTATGGTTACGATGAGGGCTTTTGTTTAACAAGGAATTTCTGAGCTGAAGCAATTTGGCCGCTGCAAAAGGCATCCCAAGGGGAGCGCTAAAGTACCACAACAAGGCTGCCTCCACCTCTTCTTCCTGGGGACCGTCCTTAACCCTAGGCTGATTTACCTGCCTAGGGTCAGGGTTAGTGTTAAGCCTAGGTTTAGGGTTTGGTAAACCACTGAACCCTGAGCTCCAAGCACACTGCAGCTGCCAATGGCATCCCAAGGGGAGCACAGAACTGCCATAACATGGCTGCCTCCACTGCATTTTCCTTGGCACCATCCCTAACTCTAGGCTGAGTTTCCTGCCTACGGTTAGGCTTAGGGTTTAACCTAGGCTAAGGGGTTTTTTAAACTAGGAAAGTCTGAGCTCAAGGAGCACTGCAGCTGTGAAAAGCATCACAAGGGGAGCGCATAAGTTCCAGAACATGGCTGCTTTCACAGCTTTTTCCTTGGCACCATCCCAACCCCTAGGCTGATTGACCTGTTTAGGGTTAGGGTTAGGACTGGGGTTCCGGCTAGGGTTAGGATTAGGAGTAGGGTTAGGGCAAGGGTGAGGACTAGGGTTAGGGTTATGGTCACTATTAGGGTTAGGGTTAGGTTTAGGGTTACGGTTATGTTTAGGGTTAGGGTTACTTTTACGTTTTGGGCTAGGGTTTGGGTTAGAGTTGATGTTTAGGCTTAGGGTTAGAGTTAGGGTTAGGGCTAGGCGTCGGTTTAGGTTTAGTCTTTAGGCTTAGTGTTAGGGTTAGGGTTAGGGTTTCTTAAACCAGAAAAATCTTACCTCAAGGAACACTTCAGCTGCAAAAGTCATCCCAAGGGGAGCGCAAAAGTATAACAACCACGCTGCATCCTCCTCTTTTTCCTGGGACTATCCCTAACCTTAGGCTGATTTACCTGCCTCCTATTACTCTTACAGTCAGGCTTAGGGTTAGGGTTAAGCTTAGGGCTTCTTAAACATGGAAAATCTTACCTCAAGGAGCACTTTACCTCTAAAAGTCATCCCAACTGCAGCATAATATTACCACAACAATGCTGCCTCCACCTGTTTTTCCTTAAAACAATGCCCAACCGTGGGCTGATTTACCTGCCTAGGCTTGGGGTTAGGCTTCTGCCTAGTGTTGAGCCTTCTCTTAGGGTAAAATTTAGGGTTTAGGGTTGGGCTTGGGTTTAGGGTTTGGTATACGGTTAGGGTTAGGGTAAGCGCTTGGGTTAGGTTTGGGTTTATGGTTAGGTATAGAGTTATGGCTAGGGTTAGGGTTTAGGATTAGGGTTAGTGTTAGGGTAAGGTTTAGGCTTAGGTTTAGGGTTAGGGAGAAGAGTAAGGTTAGGTTTAGGGTTAGGGTTAGGGTTAGGGTTAGGGTTAGGGTTAGGGTTACGGTTAAATTTTGGGTAATGATAAGGGTTTCTTAAACCAGGAAAATCTCACTTCCAGGAACAATTCAACTCTAAAATTCGTCCCAAGGACACCGCAAAATTTCCGCAACAAGGCTGCCTCCACCTCTTTTTCCTTGGCACCATCCCTAACCCTGCGCTTATTTACCTGCCTAGGGTTAGGGTTTGGGTTAGGGTTAGGGTTAGGATAAGGGTTAGGGTTAGGTTTCAGTGTTAAGGTTAGAGGTAGGGTTTGGCTTAGGTTTAGGGTTAGGATTAGGGTTACGGTTACGTTTAGGGTTAGGGTTACTTTTACGGTTAGGGCTAGGGTTCGGGTTAGAGTTGATGTTTAGGCTTAGGGTTAGGGTTACGGTTAGGGCGACTAATCGGTTTAGGTTTAGTCTTTAGGCTTAGTGTTTGGGTTAGGGTTAGGTTTTCTTAAACCAGAAAAATCTTACCTCAAGGAACACTTCAGCTGCAAAAGTCATCCCATGGGGTGCGCAAAAGTACAACAACAACGCTGCATCCTCCTCTTTTTCCTGGCACTATCCCTAACCCTAGGCTGATTTACCTGCCTCCTATTACTCTTACAGTCAGGCTTAGGGTTAGTGTTAGGCTTAGGGCTTCTTAAACATGGAAAATCTTACCTCAAGGAGCACTTTACCTCTAAAAGTCATCCCAACTGCAGCATAAAATTACCACAACAATGCTGCCTCCACCTCTTTTTCCTTAAAACAATGCCCAACCGTGGGCTGATTTACCTGCCTAGGCTTGGGGTTAGGCTTCTGCCTAGTGTTGAGCCTTCTCTTAGGGTTAGGTTTAGGGTTTAGGGTTGGGCTTGGGTTTAGGGTTTGGTATACGGTTAGGGTTAGGGTAAGCGCTTGGGTTAGGGTTGGGTTTATGGTTAGGTATAGAGTTAGGGCTAGGGTTAGGGTTTAGGATTAGGGTTAGTGTTAGGGTAAGGTTTAGGCTTAGGTTTAGGGTTAGGGAGAAGAGTAAGGTTAGGTTTAGGGTTAGGGTTAGGGTTAGGGTTAGGGTTAGGGTTAGGGTTACGGGTAGGGTTACGGTTAAATTTTGGGTAATGATAAGGGTTTCTTAAACCAGGAAAATCTCACTTCCAGGAACAATTCAACTCTAAAATTCGTCCCAAGGACACCGCAAAATTTCCGCAACAAGGCTGCCTCCACCTCTTTTTCCTTGGCACCATCCCTAACCCTGGGCTTATTTACCTGCCTAGGGTTAGGGTTTGGGTTAGGGTTAGGGTTAGGATAAGGGTTAGCGTTAGGTTTCAGTGTTAAGGTTAGAGGTAGGGTTTGGCTTAGGTTTAGGGTTAGGATTAGGGTTACGGTTACGTTTAGGGTTAGGGTTACTTTTACGGTTAGGGCTAGGGTTCGGGTTAGAGTTGATGTTTAGGCTTAGGGTTAGGGTTACGGTTAGGGCTAGGGATCGGTTTAGGTTTAGTCTTTAGGCTTAGTGTTTGGGTTAGGGTTAGGTTTTCTTAAACCAGAAAAATCTTACCTCAAGGAACACTTCAGCTGCAAAAGTCATCCCATGGGGTGCGCAAAAGTACAACAACAACGCTGCATCCTCCTCTTTTTCCTGGCACTATCCCTAACCCTAGGCTGATTTACCTGCCTCCTATTACTCTTACAGTCAGGCTTAGGGTTAGTGTTACGCTTAGGGCTTCTTAAACATGGAAAATCTTACCTCAAGGAGCACTTTACCTCTAAAAGTCATCCCAACTGCAGCATATTACCACAACAATGCTGCCTCCACCTGTTTTTCCTTAAAACAATGCCCAACCGTGGGCTGATTTACCTGCCTAGGCTTGGGGTTAGGCTTCTGCCTAGTGTTGAGCCTTCTCTTAGGGTTAGGTTTAGGGTTTAGGGTTGGGCTTGGGTTTAGGGTTTGGTATACGGTTAGAGTTAGGGTAGCGCTTGGGTTAGGGTTGGGTTTAGGTTAGGTACAGAGTTAGGGTTAGGGTTAAGGTTTAGGATTAGGGTTAGCATTAGGGTAAGGTTTAGGCTTAGGTTTAGGGATAGGGGTAAGAGTAAGGTTAGCGTAAGGGTTAGGGTTAGGGTTAGGGTTAGGCTTAGGGTTAGGCTTAGGGTTAGGGTGAGGATTAGGCTTAGGATTAGGCTTAGGGTTAGGGTTAGAGTAAGGGCTAGGTTTAGGGTTAGGCTTTTTTAAACCTGGAAAATCTCACCTCAAGGAACACCTCAGCTACAAAAGTCATCCCAAGCGGAGCGCAAAAGTATCACAATAAGGCTGCCTCCACCTCTTTTTCCTATGGACCGTCCCTAACCCTAGGTAGATGGACCTGCCTCCACTTAGGGTCAGGGTAAGGGTTACGCCTTGGGTTGGGGTTTTTAAACTAGGAAACCCAGAGCTCCAAGCACACTGCAGCTGCCAAAGGATCTCAAGGGCAGCGCAAATGTTCCACAATATGGCTGCTTTCACAGCTTTTTCCTCCGCACCATTCCGACCCCTAGGTTGATTTACCTGTCTAGGGTTATGGTTACGATGAGGGCTTTTGTTTAACAAGGAATTTCTGAGCTGAAGCAATTTGGCCGCTGCAAAAGGCATCCCAAGGGGAGCGCTAAAGTACCACAACAAGGCTGCCTCCACCTCTTCTTCCTGGGGACCGCCCTTAACCCTAGGCTGATTTACCTGCCTAGGGTCAGGGTTAGTGTTAAGCCTAGGTTTAGGGTTTGGTAAAACACTGAACCCTGAGCTCCAAGCACACTGCAGCTGCCAATGGCATCCCAAGGGGAGCACAGAACTGCCATAACATGGCTGCCTCCACTGCATTTTCCTTGGCACCATCCCTAACTCTAGGCTGAGTTTCCTGCCTACGGTTAGGCTTAGGGTTTAACCTAGGCTAAGGGGTTTTTTAAACTAGGAAAGTCTGAGCTCAAGGAGCACTGCAGCTGTGAAAAGCATCACAAGGGGAGCGCATAAGTTCCAGAACATGGCTGCTTTCACAGCTTTTTCCTTGGCACCATCCCGACCCCTAGGCTGATTGACCTGTTTAGGGTTAGGGTTAGGACTGGGGTTGCAGCTAGGGTTAGGATTAGGAGTAGGGTTAGGGCAAGGGTGAGGACTAGGGTTAGGGTTATGGTCACTATTAGGGTTAGGGTTAGGTTTAGGGTTACGGTTACGTTTAGGGTTAGGGTTACTTTTACGTTTTGGGCTAGGGTTCGGGTTAGAGTTGATGTTTAGGCTTAGGGTTAGGGTTAGGGTTAGGGCTAGTGGTCGGTTTAGGTCTAGTCTTTAGGCTTAGTGTTAGGGTTAGGGTTAGGGTTTCTTAAACCAGAAAAATCTTACCTGAAGGAACACTTCAGCTGCAAAAGTCATCCCAAGGGGAGCGCAAAAGTATAACAACCACGCTGCATCCTCCTCTTTTTCCTGGGACTATCCCTAACCTTAGGCTGATTTACCTGCCTCCTATTACTCTTACAGTCAGGCTTAGGGTTAGGGTTAAGCTTAGGGCTTCTTAAACATGGAAAATCTTACCTCAAGGAGCACTTTACCTCTAAAAGTCATCCCAACTGCAGCATAATATTACCACAACAATGCTGCCTCCACCTGTTTTTCCTTGAGACAATGCCCAACCGTGGGCTGATTTACCTGCCTAGGCTTGGGGTTAGGCTTCTGCCTAGTGTTGAGCCTTCTCTTAGGGTAAGGTTTAGGGTTTAGGGTTGGGCTTGGGTTTAGGGTTTGGTATACGGTTAGGGTTAGGGTAAGCGCTTGGGTTAGGGTTGGGTTTATGGTTAGGTATAGAGTTAGGGCTAGGATTAGGGTTTAGGATTAGGGTTAGTGTTAGGGTAAGGTTTAGGCTTAGGTTTAGGGTTAGGGAGAAGAGTAAGGTTAGGTTTAGGGTTAGGGTTAGGGTTAGGGTTAGGGTTACGGTTAAATTTTGGGTAATGATAAGGGTTTCTTAAACCAGGAAAATCTCACTTCCAGGAACAATTCAACTCTAAAATTCGTCCCAAGGACACCGCAAAATTTCCGCAACAAGGCTGCCTCCACCTCTTTTTCCTTGGCACCATCCCTAACCCTGGGCTTATTTACCTGCCTAGGGTTAGGGTTTGGGTTAGGGTTAGGGTTAGGATAAGGGTTAGGGTTAGTTTTCAGTGTTAAGGTTAGAGATAGGGTTTGGCTTAGGTTTAGGGTTAGGATTAGGGTTACGGTTACGTTTAGGGTTAGGGTTACTTTTACGGTTAGGGCTAGGGTTCGGGTTAGAGTTGATGTTTAGGCTTAGGGTTAGGGTTACGGTTAGGGCTAGGGATCGGTTTAGGTTTAGTCTTTAGGCTTAGTGTTTGGGTTAGGGTTAGGTTTTCTTAAACCAGAAAAATCTTACCTCAAGGAACAATTCAGCTACAAATGTCATCCCATGGGGTGCGCAAAAGTACAACAACAACGCTGCATCCTCCTCTTTTTCCTGGCACTATCCCTAACCCTAGGCTGATTTACCTGCCTCCTATTACTCTTACAGTCTGGCTTAGGGTTAGTGTTAGGCTTAGGGCTTCTTAAACATGGAAAATCTTACCTCAAGGAGCACTTTACCTCTAAAAGTCATCCCAACTGCAGCATAAAATTACCACAACAATGCTGCCTCCACCTGTTTTTCCTTAAAACAATGCCCAACCGTGGGCTGATTTACCTGCCTAGGCTTGGGGTTAGGCTTCTGCCTAGTGTTGAGCCTTCTCTTAGGGTTAGGTTTAGGGTTTAGGGTTGGGCTTGGGTTTAGGGTTTGGTATACGGTTAGAGTATGGGTAGCGCTTGGGTTAGGGTTGGGTTTAGGTTAGGTACAGAGTTAGGGTTAGGGTTAAGGTTTAGGATTAGGGTTAGCATTAGGGTAAGGTTTAGGCTTAGGTTTAGGGATAGGGGTAAGAGTAAGGTTAGCGTAAGGGTTAGGGTTAGGGTTAGGGTTAGGGTTAGGCTTAGGGTTAGGGTGAGGATTAGGTTTAGGATTAGGCTTAGGGTTAGGGTTAGAGTAAGGGCTAGGTTTAGCGTTAGGCTTTTTTAAACCTGGAAAATCTCACCTCAAGGAACACCTCAGCTGCAAAAGTCATCCCAAGCGGAGCGCAAAAGTATCACAATAAGGCTGCCTCCACCTCTTTTTCCTATGGACCGTCCCTAACCCTAGGTAGATGGACCTGCCTCCACTTAGGGTCAGGGTAAGGGTTACGCCTTGGGTTGGGGTTTTTAAACTAGGAAACCCAGAGCTCCAAGCACACTGCAGCTGCCAAAGGATCTCAAGGGCAGCGCAAATGTTCCACAACATGGCTGCTTTCACAGCTTTTTCCTCCGCACCATTCCGACCCCTAGGTTGATTTACCTGTCTAGGGTTATGGTTACGATGAGGGCTTTTGTTTAACAAGGAATTTCTGAGCTGAAGCAATTTGGCCGCTGCAAAAGGCATCCCAAGGGGAGCGCTAAAGTACCACAACAAGGCTGCCTCCACCTCTTCTTCCTGGGGACCGTCCTTAACCCTAGGCTGATTTACCTGCCTAGGGTCAGGGTTAGTGTTAAGCCTAGGTTTAGGGTTTGGTAAACCACTGAACCCTGAGCTCCAAGCACACTGCAGCTGCCAATGGCATCCCAAGGGGAGCACAGAACTGCCATAACATGGCTGCCTCCACTGCATTTTCCTTGGCACCATCCCTAACTCTAGGCTGAGTTTCCTGCCTAGGGTTAGGCTTAGGGTTTAACCTAGGCTAAGGGGTTTTTTAAACTAGGAAAGTCTGAGCTCAAGGAGCACTGCAGCTGTGAAAAGCATCACAAGGGGAGCGCATAAGTTCCAGAACATGGCTGCTTTCACAGCTTTTTCCTTGGCACCATCCCGACCCCTAGGCTGATTGACCTGTTTAGGGTTAGGGTTAGGACTGGGGTTCCGGCTAGGGTTAGGATTAGGAGTAGGGTTAGGGCAAGGGTGAGGACTAGGGTTAGGGTTATGGTCACTATTAGGGTTAGGGTTAGGTTTAGGGTTACGGTTATGTTTAGGGTTAGGGTTACTTTTACGTTTTGGGCTAGGGTTCGGGTTAGAGTTGATGTTTAGGCTTAGGGTTAGGGTTAGGGTTAGGGCTAGGGGTCGGTTTAGGTCTAGTCTTTAGGCTTAGTGTTAGGGTTAGGGTTAGGGTTTCTTAAACCAGAAAAATCTTACCTGAAGGAACACTTCAGCTGCAAAAGTCATCCCAAGTGGAGCGCAAAAGTACAACAACCACGCTGCATCCTCCTCTTTTTCCTGGGACTATCCCTAACCCTAGGCTGATTTACCTGCCTCCTATTACTCTTACAGTCAGGCTTAGGGTTAGGGTTAAGCTTAGGGCTTCTTAAACATGGAAAATCTTACCTCAAGGAGCACTTTACCTCTAAAAGTCATCCCAACTGCAGCATAATATTACCACAACAATGCTGCCTCCACCTGTTTTTCCTTAAAACAATGCCCAACCGTGGGCTGATTTACCTGCCTAGGCTTGGGGTTAGGCTTCTGCCTAGTGTTGAGCCTTCTCTTAGGGTAAGGTTTAGGGTTTAGGGTTGGGCTTGGGTTTAGGGTTTGGTATACGGTTAGGGTTAGGGTAAGCGCTTGGGTTAGGGTTGGGTTTATGGTTAGGTATAGAGTTAGGGCTAGGGTTAGGGTTTAGGATTAGGGTTAGTGTTAGGGTAAGGTTTAGGCTTAGGTTTAGGGGTAGGGAGAAGAGTAAGGTTAGGTTTAGGGTTAGGGTTAGGGTTAGGGTTAGGGTTAGGGTTAGGGTTACGGTTAAATTTTGGGTAATGATAAGGGTTTCTTAAACCAGGAAAATCTCACTTCCAGGAACAATTCAACTCTAAAATTCGTCCCAAGGACACCGCAAAATTTCCGCAACAAGGCTGCCTCCACCTCTTTTTCCTTGGCACCATCCCTAACCCTGGGCTTATTTACCTGCCTAGGGTTAGGGTTTGGGTTAGGGTTAGGGTTAGGATAAGGGTTAGGGTTAGGTTTCAGTGTTAAGGTTAGAGGTAGGGTTTGGCTTAGGGTTAGGGTTAGGATTAGGGTTACGGTTACGTTTAGGGTTAGGGTTACTTTTACGGTTAGGGCTAGGGTTCGGGTTAGAGTTGATGTTTAGGCTTAGGGTTAGGGTTACGGTTAGGGCTAGGGATCGGTTTAGGTTTAGTCTTTAGGCTTAGTGTTTGGGTTAGGGTTAGGTTTTCTTAAACCAGAAAAATCTTACCTCAAGGAACAATTCAGCTACAAATGTCATCCCATGGGGTGCGCAAAAGTACAACAACAACGCTGCATCCTCCTCTTTTTCCTGGCACTATCCCTAACCCTAGGCTGATTTACCTGCCTCCTATTACTCTTACAGTCTGGCTTAGGGTTAGTGTTAGGCTTAGGGCTTCTTAAACATGGAAAATCTTACCTCAAGGAGCACTTTACCTCTAAAAGTCATCCCAACTGCAGCATAAAATTACCACAACAATGCTGCCTCCACATCTTTTTCCTTAAAACAATGCCCAACCGTGGGCTGATTTACCTGCCTAGGCTTGGGGTTAGGCTTCTGCCTAGTGTTGAGCCTTCTCTTAGGGTTAGGTTTAGGGTTTAGGGTTGGGCTTGGGTTTAGGGTTTGGTATACGGTTAGAGTTAGGCTAGCGCTTGGGTTAGGGTTGGGTTTAGGTTAGGTACAGAGTTAGGGTTAGGGTTAAGGTTTAGGATTAGGGTTAGCATTAGGGTAAGGTTTAGGCTTAGGTTTAGGGATAGGGGTAAGAGTAAGGTTAGCGTAAGGGTTAGGGTTAGGGTTAGGGTTAGGGTTAGGCTTAGGGTTAGGGTGAGGATTAGGCTTAGGATTAGGCTTAGGGTTAGGGTTAGAGTAAGGGCTAGGTTTAGGGTTAGGCTTTTTTAAACCTGGAAAATCTCACCTCAAGGAACACCTCAGCTGCAAAAGTCATCCCAAGCGGAGCGCAAAAGTATCACAATAAGGCTGCCTCCACCTCTTTTTCCTATGGACCGTCCCTAACCCTAGGTAGATGGACCTGCCTCCACTTAGGGTCAGGGTAAGGGTTACGCCTTGGGTTGGAGTTTTTAAACTAGGAAACCCAGAGCTCCAAGCACACTGCAGCTGCCAAAGGATCTCAAGGGCAGCGCAAATGTTCCACAACATGGCTGCTTTCACAGCTTTTTCCTCTGCACCATTCCGACCCCTAGGTTGATTTACCTGTCTAGGGTTATGGTTACGATGAGGGCTTTTGTTTAACAAGGAATTTCTGAGCTGAAGCAATTTGGCCGCTGCAAAAGGCATCCCAAGGGGAGCGCTAAAGTACCACAACAAGGCTGCCTCCACCTCTTCTTCCTGGGGACCGTCCTTAACCCTAGGCTGATTTACCTGCCTAGGGTCAGGGTTAGTGTTAAGCCTAGGTTTAGGGTTTGGTAAACCACTGAACCCTGAGCTCCAAGCACACTGCAGCTGCCAATGGCATCCCAAGGGGAGCACAGAACTGCCATAACATGGCTGCCTCCACTGCATTTTCCTTGGCACCATCCCTAACTCTAGGCTGAGTTTCCTGCCTAGGGTTAGGCTTAGGGTTTAACCTAGGCTAAGGGGTTTTTTAAACTAGGAAAGTCTGAGCTCAAGGAGCACTGCAGCTGTGAAAAGCATCACAAGGGGAGCGCATAAGTTCCAGAACATGGCTGCTTTCACAGCTTTTTCCTTGGCACCATCCCGACCCCTAGGCTGATTGACCTGTTTAAGGTTAGGGTTAGGACTGGGGTTGCGGCTAGGGTTAGGATTAGGAGTAGGGTTAGGGCAAGGGTGAGGACTAGGGTTAGGGTTATGGTCACTATTAGGGTTAGGGTTAGGTTTAGGGTTACGGTTATGTTTAGGGTTAGGGTTACTTTTACGTTTTGGGCTAGGGTTCGGGTTAGAGTTGATGTTTAGGCTTAGGGTTAGGGTTAGGGTTAGGGCTAGGGGTCGGTTTAGGTCTAGTCTTTAGGCTTAGTGTTAGGGTTAGGGTTAGGGTTTCTTAAACCAGAAAAATCTTACCTGAAGGAACACTTCAGCTGCAAAAGTCATCCCAAGGGGAGCGCAAAAGTATAACAACCACGCTGCATCCTTCTCTTTTTCCTGGGACTATCCCTAACCCTAGGCTGATTTACCTGCCTCCTATTACTCTTACAGTCAGGCTTAGGGTTAGGGTTAAGCTTAGGGCTTCTTAAACATGGAAAATCTTACCTCAAGGAGCACTTTACCTCTAAAAGTCATCCCAACTGCAGCATAATATTACCACAACAATGCTGCCTCCACCTGTTTTTCCTTAAAACAATGCCCAACCGTGGGCTGATTTACCTGCCTAGGCTTGGGGTTAGGCTTCTGCCTAGTGTTGAGCCTTCTCTTAGGGTAAGGTTTAGGGTTTAGGGTTGGGCTTGGGTTTAGGGTTTGGTATACGGTTAGGGTTAGGGTAAGCGCTTGGGTTAGGGTTGGGTTTATGGTTAGGTATAGAGTTAGGGCTAGGGTTAGTGTTTAGGATTAGGGTTAGCGTTAGGGTAAGCTTTAGGCTTAGGTTTAGGGTTAGGGAGAAGAGTAAGGTTAGGTTTAGGGTTAGGGTTAGGGTTAGGGTTAGGGTTAGGGTTACGGTTAAATTTTGGGTAATGATAAGGGTTTCTTAAACCAGGAAAATCTCACTTCCAGGAACAATTCAACTCTAAAATTCGTCCCAAGGACACCGCAAAATTTCCGCAACAAGGCTGCCTCCACCTCTTTTTCCTTGGCACCATCCCTAACCCTGCGCTTATTTACCTGCCTAGGGTTAGGGTTTGGGTTAGGGTTAGGGTTAGGATAAGGGTTAGGGTTAGGTTTCAGTGTTAAGGTTAGAGGTAGGGTTTGGCTTAGGTTTAGGGTTAGGATTAGGGTTACGGTTACGTTTAGGGTTAGGGTTACTTTTACGGTTAGGGCTAGGGTTCGGGTTAGAGTTGATGTTTAGGCTTAGGGTTAGGGTTACGGTTAGGGCTACGGATCGGTTTAGGTTTAGTCTTTAGGCTTAGTGTTTGGGTTAGGGTTAGGTTTTCTTAAACCAGAAAAATCTTACCTCAAGGAACACTTCAGCTGCAAAAGTCATCCCATGGGGTGCGCAAAAGTACAACAACAACGCTGCATCCTCCTCTTTTTCCTGGCACTATCCCTAACCCTAGGCTGATTTACCTGCCTCCTATTACTCTTACAGTCAGGCTTAGGGTTAGTGTTACGCTTAGGGCTTCTTAAACATGGAAAATCTTACCTCAAGGAGCACTTTACCTCTAAAAGTCATCCCAACTGCAGCATAAAATTACCACAACAATGCTGCCTCCACCTGTTTTTCCTTGAGACAATGCCCAACCGTGGGCTGATTTACCTGCCTAGGCTTGGGGTTAGGCTTCTGCCTAGTGTTGAGCCTTCTCTTAGGGTTAGGTTTAGGGTTTAGGGTTGGGCTTGGGTTTAGGGTTTGGTATACGGTTAGAGTTAGGCTAGCGCTTGGGTTAGGGTTGGGTTTAGGTTAGGTACAGAGTTAGGGTTAGGGTTAAGGTTTAGGATTAGGGTTAGCATTAGGGTAAGGTTTAGGCTTAGGTTTAGGGATAGGGGTAAGAGTAAGGTTAGGGTAAGGGTTAGGGTTAGGGTTAGGGTTAGGCTTAGGGTTAGGGTGAGGATTAGGCTTAGGATTAGGCTTAGGGTTAGGGTTAGAGTAAGGGCTAGGTTTAGGGTTAGGCTTTTTTAAACCTGGAAAATCTCACCTCAAGGAACACCTCAGCTGCAAAAGTCATCCCAAGCGGAGCGCAAAAGTATCACAATAAGGCTGCCTCCACCTCTTTTTCCTATGGACCGTCCCTAACCCTAGGTAGATGGACCTGCCTCCACTTAGGGTCAGGGTAAGGGTTACGCCTTGGGTTGGGGTTTTTAAACTAGGAAACCCAGAGCTCCAAGCACACTGCAGCTGCCAAAGGATCTCAAGGGCAGCGCAAATGTTCCACAACATGGCTGCTTTCACAGCTTTTTCCTCCGCACCATTCCGACCCCTAGGTTGATTTACCTGTCTAGGGTTATGGTTACGATGAGGGCTTTTGTTTAACAAGGAATTTCTGAGCTGAAGCAATTTGGCCGCTGCAAAAGGCATCCCAAGGGGAGCGCTAAAGTACCACAACAAGGCTGCCTCCACCTCTTCTTCCTGGGGACCGTCCTTAACCCTAGGCTGATTTACCTGCCTAGGGTCAGGGTTAGTGTTAAGCCTAGGTTTAGGGTTTGGTAAACCACTGAACCCTGAGCTCCAAGCACACTGCAGCTGCCAATGGCATCCCAAGGGGAGCACAGAACTGCCATAACATGGCTGCCTCCACTGCATTTTCCTTGGCACCATCCCTAACTCTAGGCTGAGTTTCCTGCCTAGGGTTAGGCTTAGGGTTTAACCTAGGCTAAGGGGTTTTTTAAACTAGGAAAGTCTGAGCTCAAGGAGCACTGCAGCTGTGAAAAGCATCACAAGGGGAGCGCATAAGTTCCAGAACATGGCTGCTTTCACAGCTTTTTCCTTGGCACCATCCCGACCCCTAGGCTGATTGACCTGTTTAGGGTTAGGGTTAGGACTGGGGTTGCGGCTAGGGTTAGGATTACGAGTAGGGTTAGGGCAAGGGTGAGGACTAGGGTTAGGGTTATGGTCACTATTAGGGTTAGGGTTAGGTTTAGGGTTACGGTTATGTTTAGGGTTAGGGTTACTTTTACGTTTTGGGCTAGGGTTCGGGTTAGAGTTGATGTTTAGGCTTAGGGTTAGGGTTAGGGTTAGGGCTAGGGGTCGGTTTAGGTCTAGTCTTTAGGCTTAGTGTTAGGGTTAGGGTTAGGGTTTCTTAAACCAGAAAAATCTTACCTGAAGGAACACTTCAGCTGCAAAAGTCATCCCAAGGGGAGCGCAAAAGTATAACAACCACGCTGCATCCTTCTCTTTTTCCTGGGACTATCCCTAACCCTAGGCTGATTTACCTGCCTCCTATTACTCTTACAGTCAGGCTTAGGGTTAGGGTTAAGCTTAGGGCTTCTTAAACATGGAAAATCTTACCTCAAGGAGCACTTTACCTCTAAAAGTCATCCCAACTGCAGCATAATATTACCACAACAATGCTGCCTCCACCTGTTTTTCCTTAAAACAATGCCCAACCGTGGGCTGATTTACCTGCCTAGGCTTGGGGTTAGGCTTCTGCCTAGTGTTGAGCCTTCTCTTAGGGTAAGGTTTAGGGTTTAGGGTTGGGCTTGGGTTTAGGGTTTGGTATACGGTTAGGGTTAGGGTAAGCGCTTGGGTTAGGGTTGGGTTTATGGTTAGGTATAGAGTTAGGGCTAGGGTTAGTGTTTAGGATTAGGGTTAGCGTTAGGGTAAGGTTTAGGCTTAGGTTTAGGGTTAGGGAGAAGAGTAAGGTTAGGTTTAGGGTTAGGGTTAGGGTTAGGGTTAGGGTTAGGGTTAGGGTTAGGGTTACGGTTAAATTTTGGGTAATGATAAGGGTTTCTTAAACCAGGAAAATCTCACTCCCAGGAACAATTCAACTCTAAAATTCGTCCCAAGGACACCGCAAAATTTCCGCAACAAGGCTGCCTCCACCTCTTTTTCCTTGGCACCATCCCTAACCCTGCGCTTATTTACCTGCCTAGGGTTAGGGTTTGGGTTAGGGTTAGGGTTAGGATAAGGGTTAGGGTTAGGTTTCAGTGTTAAGGTTAGAGGTAGGGTTTGGCTTAGGGTTAGGGTTAGGATTAGGGTTACGGTTACGTTTAGGGTTAGGGTTACTTTTACGGTTAGGGCTAGGGTTCGGGTTAGAGTTGATGTTTAGGCTTAGGGTTAGGGTTAGGGTTAGGGCTAGGGATCGGTTTAGGTTTAGTCTTTAGGCTTAGTGTTTGGGTTAGGGTTAGGTTTTCTTAAACCAGAAAAATCTTACCTCAAGGAACACTTCAGCTGCAAAAGTCATCCCATGGGGTGCGCAAAAGTACAACAACAACGCTGCATCCTCCTCTTTTTCCTGGCACTATCCCTAACCCTAGGCTGATTTACCTGCCTCCTATTACTCTTACAGTCAGGCTTAGGGTTAGTGTTACGCTTAGGGCTTCTTAAACATGGAAAATCTTACCTCAAGGAGCACTTTACCTCTAAAAGTCATCCCAACTGCAGCATAAAATTACCACAACAATGCTGCCTCCACCTGTTTTTCCTTAAAACAATGCCCAACCGTGGGCTGATTTACCTGCCTAGGCTTGGGGTTAGGCTTCTGCCTAGTGTTGAGCCTTCTCTTAGGGTTAGGTTTAGGGTTTAGGGTTGGGCTTGGGTTTAGGGTTTGGTATACGGTTAGAGTTAGGGTAGCGCTTGGGTTAGGGTTGGGTTTAGGTTAGGTACAGAGTTAGGGTTAGGGTTAAGGTTTAGGATTAGGGTTAGCATTAGGGTAAGGTTTAGGCTTAGGTTTAGGGATAGGGGTAAGAGTAAGGTTAGCGTAAGGGTTAGGGTTAGGGTTAGGGTTAGGCTTAGGGTTAGGGTGAGGATTAGGCTTAGGATTAGGCTTAGGGTTAGGGTTAGAGTAAGGGCTAGGTTTAGGGTTAGGCTTTTTTAAACCTGGAAAATCTCACCTCAAGGAACACCTCAGCTGCAAAAGTCATCCCAAGCGGAGCGCAAAAGTATCACAATAAGGCTGCCTCCACCTCTTTTTCCTATGGACCGTCCCTAACCCTAGGTAGATGGACCTGCCTCCACTTAGGGTCAGGGTAAGGGTTACGCCTTGGGTTGGGGTTTTTAAACTAGGAAACCCAGAGCTCCAAGCACACTGCAGCTGCCAAAGGATCTCAAGGGCAGCGCAAATGTTCCACAATATGGCTGCTTTCACAGCTTTTTCCTCCGCACCATTCCGACCCCTAGGTTGATTTACCTGTCTAGGGTTATGGTTACGATGAGGGCTTTTGTTTAACAAGGAATTTCTGAGCTGAAGCAATTTGGCCGCTGCAAAAGGCATCCCAAGGGGAGCGCTAAAGTACCACAACAAGGCTGCCTCCACCTCTTCTTCCTGGGGACCGTCCTTAACCCTAGGCTGATTTACCTGCCTAGGGTCAGGGTTAGTGCTAAGCCTAGGTTTAGGGTTTGGTAAACCACTGAACCCTGAGCTCCAAGCACACTGCAGCTGCCAATGGCATCCCAAGGGGAGCACAGAAGTGCCATAACATGGCTGCCTCCACTGCATTTTCCTTGGCACCATCCCTAACTCTAGGCTGAGTTTCCTGCCTAGGGTTAGGCTTAGGGTTTAACCTAGGCTAAGGGGTTTTTTAAACTAGGAAAGTCTGAGCTCAAGGAGCACTGCAGCTGTGAAAAGCATCACAAGGGGAGCGCATAAGTTCCAGAACATGGCTGCTTTCACAGCTTTTTCCTTGGCACCATCCCGACCCCTAGGCTGATTGACCTGTTTAGGGTTAGGGTTAGGACTGGGGTTGCGGCTAGGGTTAGGATTAGGAGTAGGGTTAGGGCAAGGGTGAGGACTAGGGTTAGGGTTATGGTCACTATTAGGGTTAGGGTTAGGTTTAGGGTTACGGTTATGTTTAGGGTTAGGGTTACTTTTACGTTTTGGGCTAGGGTTCGGGTTAGAGTTGATGTTTAGGCTTAGGGTTAGGGTTAGGGTTAGGGCTAGGCGTCGGTTTAGGTTTAGTCTTTAGGCTTAGTGTTAGGGTTAGGGTTAGGGTTTCTTAAACCAGAAAAATCTTACCTCAAGGAACACTTCAGCTGCAAAAGTCATCCCAAGGGGAGCGCAAAATTATAACAACCACGCTGCATCCTTCTCTTTTTCCTGGGACTATCCCTAAACTTAGGCTGATTTTCCTGCCTCCTATTACTCTTACAGTCAGGCTTAGGGTTAGGGTTAAGCTTAGGGCTTCTTAAACATGGAAAATCTTACCTCAAGGAGCACTTTACCTCTAAAAGTCATCCCAACTGCAGCATAATATTACCACAACAATGCTGCCTCCACCTGTTTTTCCTTAAAACAATGCCCAACCGTGGGCTGATTTACCTGCCTAGGCTTGGGGTTAGGCTTCTGCCTAGTGTTGAGCCTTCTCTTAGGGTAAGCTTTAGGGTTTAGGGTTGGGCTTGGGTTTAGGGTTTGGTATACGGTTAGGGTTAGGGTAAGCGCTTGGGTTAGGGTTGGGTTTATGGTTAGGTATAGAGTTAGGGCTAGGGTTAGTGTTTAGGATTAGGGTTAGCGTTAGGGTAAGGTTTAGGCTTAGGTTTAGGGTTAGGGAGAAGAGTAAGGTTAGGGTTAGGGTTAGGGTTAGGGTTAGGGTTAGGGTTAGGGTTACGGTTAAATTTTGGGTAATGATAAGGGTTTCTTAAACCAGGAAAATCTCACTTCCAGGAACAATTCAACTCTAAAATTCGTCCCAAGGACACCGCAAAATTTCCGCAACAAGGCTGCCTCCACCTCTTTTTCCTTGGCACCATCCCTAAACCTGGGCTGATTTACCTGCCTAGGGTTAGGGTTTGGGTTAGGGTTAGGGTTAGGATAAGGGTTAGGGTTAGGTTTCAGTGTTAAGGTTAGAGGTAGGGTTTGGCGTAGGGTTAGGGTTAGGATTAGGGTTACGGTTACGTTTAGGGTTAGGGTTACTTTTACGGTTAGGGCTAGGGTTCGGGTTAGAGTTGATGTTTAGGCTTAGGGTTAGGGTTACGGTTAGGGCTAGGGATCGGTTTAGGTTTAGTCTTTAGGCTTAGTGTTTGGGTTAGGGTTAGGGTTTCTTAAACCAGAAAAATCTTACCTCAAGGAACACTTCAGCTGCAAATGTCATCCCATGGGGTGCGCAAAAGTACAACAACAACGCTGCATCCTCCTCTTTTTCCTGGCACTATCCCTAACCCTAGGCTGATTTACCTGCCTCCTATTACTCTTACAGTCAGGCTTAGGGTTAGTGTTACGCTTAGGGCTTCTTAAACATGGAAAATCTTACCTCAAGGAGCACTTTACCTCTAAAAGTCATCCCAACTGCAGCATAAAATAACCACAACAATGCTGCCTCCACCTGTTTTTCCTTAAAACAATGCCCAACCGTGGGCTGATTTACCTGCCTAGGCTTGGGGTTAGGCTTCTGCCTAGTGTTGAGCCTTCTCTTAGGGTTAGGTTTAGGGTTTAGGGTTGGGCTTGGGTTTAGGGTTTGGTATACGGTTAGAGTTAGGGTAGCGCTTGGGTTAGGGTTGGGTTTAGGTTAGGTACAGAGTTAGGGTTAGGGTTAAGGTTTAGGATTAGGGTTAGCATTAGGGTAAGGTTTAGGCTTAGGTTTAGGGATAGGGGTAAGAGTAAGGTTAGGGTAAGGGTTAGGGTTAGGGTTAGGGTTAGGCTTAGGGTTAGGGTGAGGATTAGGCTTAGGATTAGGCTTAGGGTTAGGGTTAGAGTAAGGGCTAGGTTTAGGGTTAGGCTTTTTTAAACCTGGAAAATCTCACCTCAAGGAACACCTCAGCTGCAAAAGTCATCCCAAGCGGAGCGCAAAAGTATCACAATAAGGCTGCCTCCACCTCTTTTTCCTATGGACCGTCCCTAACCCTAGGTAGATGGACCTGCCTCCACTTAGGGTCAGGGTAAGGGTTACGCCTTGGGTTGGGGTTTTTAAACTAGGAAACCCAGAGCTCCAAGCACACTGCAGCTGCCAAAGGATCTCAAGGGCAGCGCAAATGTTCCACAATATGGCTGCTTTCACAGCTTTTTCCTCCGCACCATTCCGACCCCTAGGTTGATTTACCTGTCTAGGGTTATGGTTACGATGAGGGCTTTTGTTTAACAAGGAATTTCTGAGCTGAAGCAATTTGGCCGCTGCAAAAGGCATCCCAAGGGGAGCGCTAAAGTACCACAACAAGGCTGCCTCCACCTCTTCTTCCTGGGGACCGTCCTTAACCCTAGGCTGATTTACCTGCCTAGGGTCAGGGTTAGTGTTAAGCCTAGGTTTAGGGTTTGGTAAACCACTGAACCCTGAGCTCCAATCACACTGCAGCTGCCAATGGCATCCCAAGGGGAGCACAGAACTGCCATAACATGGCTGCCTCCACTGCATTTTCCTTGGCACCATCCCTAACTCTAGGCTGAGTTTCCTGCCTAGGGTTAGGCTTAGGGTTTAACCTAGGCTAAGGGGTTTTTTAAACTAGGAAAGTCTGAGCTCAAGGAGCACTGCAGCTGTGAAAAGCATCACAAGGGGAGCGCATAAGTTCCAGAACATGGCTGCTTTCACAGCTTTTTCCTTGGCACCATCCCGACCCCTAGGCTGATTGACCTGTTTAGGGTTAGGGTTAGGACTGGGGTTCCGGCTAGGGTTAGGATTAGGAGTAGGGTTAGGGCAAGGGTGAGGACTAGGGTTAGGGTTATGGTCACTATTAGGGTTAGGGTTAGGTTTAGGGTTACGGTTACGTTTAGGGTTAGGGTTACTTTTACGTTTTGGGCTAGGGTTCGGGTTAGAGTTGTGTAGGCTTAGGGTTAGGGTTAGGGTTAGGGCTAGGCGTCGGTTTAGGTTTAGTCTTTAGGCTTAGTGTTAGGGTTAGGGTTAGGGTTTCTTAAACCAGAAAAATCTTACCTGAAGGAACACTTCAGCTGCAAAAGTCATCCCAAGGGGAGCGCAAAAGTATAACAACCACGCTGCATCCTCCTCTTTTTCCTGGGACTATCCCTAACCTTAGGCTGATTTATCTGCCTCCTATTACTCTTACAGTCAGGCTTAGGGTTAGGGTTAAGCTTAGGGCTTCTTAAACATGGAAAATCTTACCTCAAGGAGCACTTTACCTCTAAAAGTCATCCCAACTGCAGCATAATATTACCACAACAATGCTGCCTCCACCTGTTTTTCCTTAAAACAATGCCCAACCGTGGGCTGATTTACCTGCCTAGGCTTGGGGTTAGGCTTCTGCCTAGTGTTGAGCCTTCTCTTAGGGTAAGGTTTAGGGTTTAGGGTTGGGCTTGGGTTTAGGGTTTGGTATACGGTTAGGGTTAGGGTAAGCGCTTGGGTTAGGGTTGGGTTTATGATTAGGTATAGAGTTAGGGCTAGGGTTAGGGTTTAGGATTAGGGTTAGTGTTAGGGTAAGGTTTAGGCTTAGGTTTAGGGTTAGGGAGAAGAGTAAGGTTAGGTTTAGGGTTAGGGTTAGGGTTAGGGTTAGGGTTACGGTTAAATTTTGGGTAATGATAAGGGTTTCTTAAACCAGGAAAATCTCACTTCCAGGAACAATTCAACTCTAAAATTTGTCCCAAGGACACCGCAAAATTTCCGCAACAAGGCTGCCTCCACCTCTTTTTCCTTGGCACCATCCCTAACCCTGGGCTTATTTACCTGCCTAGGGTTAGGGTTTGGGTTAGGGTTAGGGTTAGGATAAGGGTTAGGGTTAGGTTTCAGTGTTAAGGTTAGAGGTAGGGTTTGGCTTAGGTTTAGGGTTAGGATTAGGGTTACGGTTACGTTTAGGGTTAGGGTTACTTTTACGGTTAGGGCTAGGGTTCGGGTTAGAGTTGATGTTTAGGCTTAGGGTTAGGGTTACGGTTAGGGTAGTGATCGGTTTAGGTTTAGTCTTTAGGCTTAGTGTTTGGGTTAGGGTTAGGTTTTCTTAAACCAGAAAAATCTTACCTCAAGGAACAATTCAGCTACAAATGTCATCCCATGGGGTGCGCAAAAGTACAACAACAACGCTGCATCCTCCTCTTTTTCCTGTCACTATCCCTAACCCTAGGCTTATTTACCTGCCTCCTATTACTCTTACAGTCTGGCTTAGGGTTAGTGTTAGGCTTAGGGCTTCTTAAACATGGAAAATCTTACCTCAAGGAGCACTTTACCTCTAAAAGTCATCCCAACTGCAGCATAAAATTACCACAACAATGCTGCCTCCACCTGTTTTTCCTTAAAACAATGCCCAACCGTGGGCTGATTTACCTGCCTAGGCTTGGGGTTAGGCTTCTGCCTAGTGTTGAGCCTTCTCTTAGGGTTAGGTTTAGGGTTTAGGGTTGGGCTTGGGTTTAGGGTTTGGTATACGGTTAGAGTTAGGGTAGCGCTTGGGTTAGGGTTGGGTTTAGGTTAGGTACAGAGTTAGGGTTAGGGTTAAGGTTTAGGATTAGGGTTAGCATTAGGGTAAGGTTTAGGCTTAGGTTTAGGGATAGGGGTAAGAGTAAGGTTAGCGTAAGGGTTAGGGTTAGGGTTAGGGTTAGGCTTAGGGTTAGGGTGAGGATTAGGCTTAGGATTAGGCTTAGGGTTAGGGTTAGAGTAAGGGCTAGGTTTAGGGTTAGGCTTTTTTAAACCTGGAAAATCTCACCTCAAGGAACACCTCAGCTGCAAAAGTCATCCCAAGCGGAGCGCAAAAGTATCACAATAAGGCTGCCTCCACCTCTTTTTCCTATGGACCGTCCCTAACCCTAGGTAGATGGACCTGCCTCCACTTAGGGTCAGGGTAAGGGTTACGCCTTGGGTTGGGGTTTTTAAACTAGGAAACCCAGAGCTCCAAGCACACTGCA
This sequence comes from Ammospiza caudacuta, assembly GCF_027887145.1. Lineage (NCBI taxonomy): Eukaryota > Metazoa > Chordata > Aves > Passeriformes > Passerellidae > Ammospiza > Ammospiza caudacuta. The sequence goes on along the minus strand of NC_080595.1, from coordinate 17,507,609 downwards.
GCTGCCAAAGGATCTCAAGGGCAGCGCAAATGTTCCACAACATGGCTGCTTTCACAGCTTTTTCCTCCGCACCATTCCGACCCCTAGGTTGATTTACCTGTCTAGGGTTATGGTTACGATGAGGGCTTTTGTTTAACAAGGAATTTCTGAGCTGAAGCAATTTGGCCGCTGCAAAAGGCATCCCAAGGGGAGCGCTAAAGTACCACAACAAGGCTGCCTCCACCTCTTCTTCCTGGGGACCGTCCTTAACCCTAGGCTGATTTACCTGCCTAGGGTCAGGGTTAGTGTTAAGCCTAGGTTTAGGGTTTGGTAAACCACTGAACCCTGAGCTCCAAGCACACTGCAGCTGCCAATGGCATCCCAAGGGGAGCACAGAACTGCCATAACATGGCTGCCTCCACTGCATTTTCCTTGGCACCATCCCTAACTCTAGGCTGAGTTTCCTGCCTAGGGTTAGGCTTAGGGTTTAACCTAGGCTAAGGGGTTTTTTAAACTAGGAAAGTCTGAGCTCAAGGAGCACTGCAGCTGTGAAAAGCATCACAAGGGGAGCGCATAAGTTCCAGAACATGGCTGCTTTCACAGCTTTTTCCTTGGCACCATCCCGACCCCTAGGCTGATTGACCTGTTTAGGGTTAGGGTTAGGACTGGGGTTCCGGCTAGGGTTAGGATTAGGAGTAGGGTTAGGGCAAGGGTGAGGACTAGGGTTAGGGTTATGGTCACTATTAGGGTTAGGGTTAGGTTTAGGGTTACGGTTATGTTTAGGGTTAGGGTTACTTTTACGTTTTGGGCTAGGGTTCGGGTTAGAGTTGATGTTTAGGCTTAGGGTTAGGGTTAGGGTTAGGGGTCGGTTTAGGTCTAGTCTTTAGGCTTAGTGTTAGGGTTAGGGTTAGGGTTTCTTAAACCAGAAAAATCTTACCTGAAGGAACACTTCAGCTGCAAAAGTCATCCCAAGGGGAGCGCAAAAGTATAACAACCACGCTGCATCCTTCTCTTTTTCCTGGGACTATCCCTAACCCTAGGCTGATTTACCTGCCTCCTATTACTCTTACAGTCAGGCTTAGGGTTAGTGTTAGGCTTAGGGCTTCTTAAACATGGAAAATCTTACCTCAAGGAGCACTTTACCTCTAAAAGTCATCCCAACTGCAGCATAATATTACCACAACAATGCTGCCTCCACCTGTTTTTCCTTAAAACAATGCCCAACCGTGGGCTGATTTACCTGCCTAGGCTTGGGGTTAGGCTTCTGCCTAGTGTTGAGCCTTCTCTTAGGGTAAGGTTTAGGGTTTAGGGTTGGGCTTGGGTTTAGGGTTTGGTATACGGTTAGGGTTAGGGTAAGCGCTTGGGTTAGGGTTGGGTTTATGGTTAGGTATAGAGTTAGGGCTAGGGTTAGTGTTTAGGATTAGGGTTAGCGTTAGGGTAAGGTTTAGGCTTAGGTTTAGGGTTAGGGAGAAGAGTAAGGTTAGGTTTAGGGTTAGGGTTAGGGTTAGGGTTAGGGTTAGGGTTACGGTTAAATTTTGGGTAATGATAAGGGTTTCTTAAACCAGGAAAATCTCACTTCCAGGAACAATTCAACTCTAAAATTCGTCCCAAGGACCCCGCAAAATTTCCGCAACAAGGCTGCCTCCACCTCTTTTTCCTTGGCACCATCCCTAACCCTGGGCTTATTTACCTGCCTAGGGTTAGGGTTTGGGTTAGGGTTAGGGTTAGGATAAGGGTTAGGGTTAGGTTTCAGTGTTAAGGTTAGAGGTAGGGTTTGGCTTAGGGTTAGGGTTAGGATTAGGGTTACGGTTACGTTTAGGGTTAGGGTTACTTTTACGTTTTGGGCCAGGGTTCGGGTTAGAGTTGATGTTTAGGCTTAGGGTTAGGGTTAGGGTTAGGGCTAGGCGTCGGTATAGGTTTAGTCTTTAGGCTTAGTGTTAGGGTTAGGGTTAGGGTTTCTTAAACCAGAAAAATCTTACCTCAAGGAACACTTCAGCTGCAAAAGTCATCCCAAGGGGAGCGCAAAAGTATAACAACCACGCTGCATCCTTCTCTTTTTCCTGGGACTATCCCTAAACTTAGGCTGATTTTCCTGCCTCCTATTACTCTTACAGTCAGGCTTAGGGTTAGGGTTAAGCTTAGGGCTTCTTAAACATGGAAAATCTTACCTCAAGGAGCACTTTACCTCTAAAAGTCATCCCAACTGCAGCATAATATTACCACAACAATGCTGCCTCCACCTGTTTTTCCTTAAAACAATGCCCAACCGTGGGCTGATTTACCTGCCTAGGCTTGGGGTTAGGCTTCTGCCTAGTGTTGAGCCTTCTCTTAGGGTTAGGTTTAGGGTTTAGGGTTGGGCTTGGGTTTAGGGTTTGGTATACGGTTAGGGTTAGGGTAAGCGCTTGGGTTAGGGTTGGGTTTATGGTTAGGTATAGAGTTAGGGCTAGGGTTAGGGTTTAGGATTAGGGTTAGTGTTAGGGTAAGGTTTAGGCTTAGGTTTAGGGTTAGGGAGAAGAGTAAGGTTAGGTTTAGGGTTAGGGTTAGGGTTAGGGTTAGGGTTAGGGTTAGGGTTAGGGTTACGGTTAAATTTTGGGTAATGATAAGGGTTTCTTAAACCAGGAAAATCTCACTCCCAGGAACAATTCAACTCTAAAATTCGTCCCAAGGACACCGCAAAATTTCCGCAACAAGGCTGCCTCCACCTCTTTTTCCTTAGCACCATCCCTAACCCTGGGCTTATTTACCTGCCTAGGGTTAGGGTTTGGGTTAGGGTTAGGGTTAGGATAAGGGTTAGGGTTAGGTTTCAGTGTTAAGGTTAGAGGTAGGGTTTGGCTTAGGGTTAGGGTTAGGATTAGGGTTACGGTTACGTTTAGGGTTAGGGTTACTTTTACGGTTAGGGCTAGGGTTCGGGTTAGAGTTGATGTTTAGGCTTAGGGTTAGGGTTACGGTTAGGGCGACTAATCGGTTTAGGTTTAGTCTTTAGGCTTAGTGTTTGGGTTAGGGTTAGGGTTTCTTAAACCAGAAAAATCTTACCTCAAGGAACACTTCAGCTGCAAAAGTCATCCCATGGGGTGCGCAAAAGTACAACAACAACGCTGCATCCTCCTCTTTTTCCTGGCACTATCCCTAACCCTAGGCTGATTTACCTGCCTCCTATTACTCTTACAGTCAGGCTTAGGGTTAGTGTTAGGCTTAGGGCTTCTTAAACATGGAAAATCTTACCTCAAGGAGCACTTTACCTGTAAAAGTCATCCCAACTGCAGCATAAAATTACCACAACAATGCTGCCTCCACCTGTTTTTCCTTGAGACAATGCCCAACCGTGGGCTGATTTACCTGCCTAGGCTTGGGGTTAGGCTTCTGCCTAGTGTTGAGCCTTCTCTTAGGGTTAGGTTTAGGGTTTAGGGTTGGGCTTGGGTTTAGGGTTTGGTATACGGTTAGAGTTAGGGTAGCGCTTGGGTTAGGGTTGGGTTTAGGTTAGGTACAGAGTTAGGGTTAGGGTTAAGGTTTAGGATTAGGGTTAGCATTAGGGTAAGGTTTAGGCTTAGGTTTAGGGATAGGGGTAAGAGTAAGGTTAGGGTAAGGGTTAGGGTTAGGGTTAGGGTTAGGGTTAGGCTTAGGGTTAGGGTGAGGATTAGGCTTAGGATTAGGCTTAGGGTTAGGGTTAGAGTAAGGGCTAGGTTTAGGGTTAGGCTTTTTTAAACCTGGAAAATCTCACCTCAAGGAACACCTCAGCTGCAAAAGTCATCCCAAGCGGAGCGCAAAAGTATCACAATAAGGCTGCCTCCACCTCTTTTTCCTATGGACCGTCCCTAACCCTAGGTAGATGGACCTGCCTCCACTTAGGGTCAGGGTAAGGGTTACGCCTTGGGTTGGGGTTTTTAAACTAGGAAACCCAGAGCTCCAAGCACACTGCAGCTGCCAAAGGATCTCAAGGGCAGCGCAAATGTTCCACAATATGGCTGCTTTCACAGCTTTTTCCTCCGCACCATTCCGACCCCTAGGTTGATTTACCTGTCTAGGGTTATGGTTACGATGAGGGCTTTTGTTTAACAAGGAATTTCTGAGCTGAAGCAATTTGGCCGCTGCAAAAGGCATCCCAAGGGGAGCGCTAAAGTACCACAACAAGGCTGCCTCCACCTCTTCTTCCTGGGGACCGTCCTTAACCCTAGGCTGATTTACCTGCCTAGGGTCAGGGTTAGTGTTAAGCCTAGGTTTAGGGTTTGGTAAACCACTGAACCCTGAGCTCCAAGCACACTGCAGCTGCCAATGGCATCCCAAGGGGAGCACAGAAGTGCCATAACATGGCTGCCTCCACTGCATTTTCCTTGGCACCATCCCTAACTCTAGGCTGAGTTTCCTGCCTAGGGTTAGGCTTAGGGTTTAACCTAGGCTAAGGGGTTTTTTAAACTAGGAAAGTCTGAGCTCAAGGAGCACTGCAGCTGTGAAAAGCATCACAAGGGGAGCGCATAAGTTCCAGAACATGGCTGCTTTCACAGCTTTTTCCTTGGCACCATCCCGACCCCTAGGCTGATTGACCTGTTTAGGGTTAGGGTTAGGACTGGGGTTCCGGCTAGGGTTAGGATTAGGAGTAGGGTTAGGGCAAGGGTGAGGACTAGGGTTAGGGTTATGGTCACTATTAGGGTTAAGGTTAGGTTTAGGGTTACGGTTACGTTTAGGGTTAGGGTTACTTTTACGTTTTGGGCTAGGGTTCGGGTTAGAGTTGTGTAGGCTTAGTGTTAGGGTTAGGGTTAGGGTTTCTTAAACCAGAAAAATCTTACCTGAAGGAACACTTCAGCTGCAAAAGTCATCCCAAGGGGAGCGCAAAAGTATAACAACCACGCTGCATCCTTCTCTTTTTCCTGGGACTATCCCTAACCCTAGGCTGATTTACCTGCCTCCTATTACTCTTACAGTCAGGCTTAGGGTTAGTGTTAGGCTTAGGGCTTCTTAAACATGGAAAATCTTACCTCAAGGAGCACTTTACCTCTAAAAGTCATCCCAACTGCAGCATAATATTACCACAACAATGTTGCCTCCACCTGTTTTTCCTTAAAACAATGCCCAACCGTGGGCTGATTTACCTGCCTAGGCTTGGGGTTAGGCTTCTGCCTAGTGTTGAGCCTTCTCTTAGGGTAAGGTTTAGGGTTTAGGGTTGGGCTTGGGTTTAGGGTTTGGTATACGGTTAGGGTTAGGGTAAGCGCTTGGGTTAGGGTTGGGTTTATGGTTAGGTATAGAGTTAGGGCTAGGGTTAGTGTTTAGGATTAGGGTTAGCGTTAGGGTAAGGTTTAGGCTTAGTTTAGGGTTAGGGAGAAGAGTAAGGTTAGGTTTAGGGTTAGGGTTAGGGTTAGGGTTAGGGTTAGGGTTACGGTTAAATTTTGGGTAATGATAAGGGTTTCTTAAACCAGGAAAATCTCACTTCCAGGAACAATTCAACTCTAAAATTCGTCCCAAGGACACCGCAAAATTTCCGCAACAAGGCTGCCTCCACCTCTTTTTCCTTAGCACCATCCCTAATCCTGGGCTTATTTACCTGCCTAGGGTTAGGGTTTGGGTTAGGGTTAGGGTTAGGATAAGGGTTAGGGTTAGGTTTCAGTGTTAAGGTTAGAGGTAGGGTTTGGCTTAGGTTTAGGGTTAGGATTAGGGTTACGGTTACGTTTAGGGTTAGGGTTACTTTTACGGTTAGGGCTAGGGTTCGGGTTAGAGTTGATGTTTAGGCTTAGGGTTAGGGTTACGGTTAGGGCTACTAATCGGTTTAGGTTTAGTCTTTAGGCTTAGTGTTTGGGTTAGGGTTAGGTTTTCTTAAACCAGAAAAATCTTACCTCAAGGAACACTTCAGCTGCAAAAGTCATCCCATGGGGTGCGCAAAAGTACAACAACAACGCTGCATCCTCCTCTTTTTCCTGGCACTATCCCTAACCCTAGGCTGATTTACCTGCCTCCTATTACTCTTACAGTCAGGCTTAGGGTTAGTGTTAGGCTTAGGGCTTCTTAAACATGGAAAATCTTACCTCAAGGAGCACTTTACCTGTAAAAGTCATCCCAACTGCAGCATAAAATTACCACAACAATGCTGCCTCCACCTGTTTTTCCTTGAGACAATGCCCAACCGTGGGCTGATTTACCTGCCTAGGCTTGGGGTTAGGCTTCTGCCTAGTGTTGAGCCTTCTCTTAGGGTTAGGTTTAGGGTTTAGGGTTGGGCTTGGGTTTAGGGTTTGGTATACGGTTAGAGTTAGGCTAGCGCTTGGGTTAGGGTTGGGTTTAGGTTAGGTACAGAGTTAGGGTTAGGGTTAAGGTTTAGGATTAGGGTTAGCATTAGGGTAAGGTTTAGGCTTAGGTTTAGGGATAGGGGTAAGAGTAAGGTTAGGGTAAGGGTTAGGGTTAGGGTTAGGGTTAGGCTTAGGGTTAGGGTGAGGATTAGGCTTAGGATTAGGCTTAGGGTTAGGGTTAGAGTAAGGGCTAGGTTTAGGGTTAGGCTTTTTTAAACCTGGAAAATCTCACCTCAAGGAACACCTCAGCTGCAAAAGTCATCCCAAGCGGAGCGCAAAAGTATCACAATAAGGCTGCCTCCACCTCTTTTTCCTATGGACCGTCCCTAACCCTAGGTAGATGGACCTGCCTCCACTTAGGGTCAGGGTAAGGGTTACGCCTTGGGTTGGGGTTTTTAAACTAGGAAACCCAGAGCTCCAAGCACACTGCAGCTGCCAAAGGATCTCAAGGGCAGCGCAAATGTTCCACAATATGGCTGCTTTCACAGCTTTTTCCTCGGCACCATTCCGACCCCTAGGTTGATTTACCTGTCTAGGGTTATGGTTACGATGAGGGCTTTTGTTTAACAAGGAATTTCTGAGCTGAAGCAATTTGGCCGCTGCAAAAGGCATCCCAAGGGGAGCGCTAAAGTACCACAACAAGGCTGCCTCCACCTCTTCTTCCTGGGGACCGTCCTTAACCCTAGGCTGATTTACCTGCCTAGGGTCAGGGTTAGTGTTAAGCCTAGGTTTAGGGTTTGGTAAACCACTGAACCCTGAGCTCCAAGCACACTGCAGCTGCCAATGGCATCCCAAGGGGAGCACAGAACTGCCATAACATGGCTGCCTCCACTGCATTTTCCTTGGCACCATCCCTAACTCTAGGCTGAGTTTCCTGCCTACGGTTAGGCTTAGGGTTTAACCTAGGCTAAGGGGTTTTTTAAACTAGGAAAGTCTGAGCTCAAGGAGCACTGCAGCTGTGAAAAGCATCACAAGGGGAGCGCATAAGTTCCAGAACATGGCTGCTTTCACAGCTTTTTCCTTGGCACCATCCCGACCCCTAGGCTGATTGACCTGTTTAGGGTTAGGGTTAGGACTGGGGTTCCGGCTAGGGTTAGGATTAGGAGTAGGGTTAGGGCAAGGGTGAGGACTAGGGTTAGGGTTATGGTCACTATTAGGGTTAGGGTTAGGTTTAGGGTTACGGTTACGTTTAGGGTTAGGGTTACTTTTACGTTTTGGGCTAGGGTTCGGGTTAGAGTTGTGTAGGCTTAGGGTTAGGGTTAGGGTTAGGGCTAGGCGTCGGTTTAGGTTTAGTCTTTAGGCTTAGTGTTAGGGTTAGGGTTAGGGTTTCTTAAACCAGAAAAATCTTACCTGAAGGAACACTTCAGCTGCAAAAGTCATCCCAAGGGGAGCGCAAAAGTATAACAACCACGCTGCATCCTCCTCTTTTTCCTGGGACTATCCCTAACCTTAGGCTGATTTATCTGCCTCCTATTACTCTTACAGTCAGGCTTAGGGTTAGGGTTAAGCTTAGGGCTTCTTAAACATGGAAAATCTTACCTCAAGGAGCACTTTACCTCTAAAAGTCATCCCAACTGCAGCATAATATTACCACAACAATGCTGCCTCCACCTGTTTTTCCTTAAAACAATGCCCAACCGTGGGCTGATTTACCTGCCTAGGCTTGGGGTTAGGCTTCTGCCTAGTGTTGAGCCTTCTCTTAGGGTAAGGTTTAGGGTTTAGGGTTGGGCTTGGGTTTAGGGTTTGGTATACGGTTAGGGTTAGGGTAAGCGCTTGGGTTAGGGTTGGGTTTATGATTAGGTATAGAGTTAGGGCTAGGGTTAGGGTTTAGGATTAGGGTTAGCGTTAGGGTAAGGTTTAGGCTTAGGTTTAGGGTTAGGGAGAAGAGTAAGGTTAGGTTTAGGGTTAGGGTTAGGGTTAGGGTTAGGGTTACGGTTAAATTTTGGGTAATGATAAGGGTTTCTTAAACCAGGAAAATCTCACTTCCAGGAACAATTCAACTCTAAAATTTGTCCCAAGGACACCGCAAAATTTCCGCAACAAGGCTGCCTCCACCTCTTTTTCCTTGGCACCATCCCTAACCCTGGGCTTATTTACCTGCCTAGGGTTAGGGTTTGGGTTAGGGTTAGGGTTAGGATAAGGGTTAGGGTTAGGTTTCAGTGTTAAGGTTAGAGGTAGGGTTTGGCTTAGGTTTAGGGTTAGGATTAGGGTTACGGTTACGTTTAGGGTTAGGGTTACTTTTACGGTTAGGGCTAGGGTTCGGGTTAGAGTTGATGTTTAGGCTTAGGGTTAGGGTTACGGTTAGGGCTAGTGATCGGTTTAGGTTTAGTCTTTAGGCTTAGTGTTTGGGTTAGGGTTAGGTTTTCTTAAACCAGAAACATCTTACCTCAAGGAACAATTCAGCTACAAATGTCATCCCATGGGGTGCGCAAAAGTACAACAACAACGCTGCATCCTCCTCTTTTTCCTGTCACTATCCCTAACCCTAGGCTTATTTACCTGCCTCCTATTACTCTTACAGTCTGGCTTAGGGTTAGTGTTAGGCTTAGGGCTTCTTAAACATGGAAAATCTTACCTCAAGGAGCACTTTACCTCTAAAAGTCATCCCAACTGCAGCATAAAATTACCACAACAATGCTGCCTCCACCTGTTTTTCCTTAAAACAATGCCCAACCGTGGGCTGATTTACCTGCCTAGGCTTGGGGTTAGGCTTCTGCCTAGTGTTGAGCCTTCTCTTAGGGTTAGGTTTAGGGTTTAGGGTTGGGCTTGGGTTTAGGGTTTGGTATACGGTTAGAGTTAGGCTAGCGCTTGGGTTAGGGTTGGGTTTAGGTTAGGTACAGAGTTAGGGTTAGGGTTAAGGTTTAGGATTAGGGTTAGCATTAGGGTAAGGTTTAGGCTTAGGTTTAGGGATAGGGGTAAGAGTAAGGTTAGCGTAAGGGTTAGGGTTAGGGTTAGGGTTAGGCTTAGGGTTAGGGTGAGGATTAGGCTTAGGATTAGGCTTAGGGTTAGGGTTAGAGTAAGGGCTAGGTTTAGGGTTAGGCTTTTTTAAACCTGGAAAATCTCACCTCAAGGAACACCTCAGCTGCAAAAGTCATCCCAAGCGGAGCGCAAAAGTATCACAATAAGGCTGCCTCCACCTCTTTTTCCTATGGACCGTCCCTAACCCTAGGTAGATGGACCTGCCTCCACTTAGGGTCAGGGTAAGGGTTACGCCTTGGGTTGGGGTTTTTAAACTAGGAAACCCAGAGCTCCAAGCACACTGCAGCTGCCAAAGGATCTCAAGGGCAGCGCAAATGTTCCACAACATGGCTGCTTTCACAGCTTTTTCCTCCGCACCATTCCGACCCCTAGGTTGATTTACCTGTCTAGGGTTATGGTTACGATGAGGGCTTTTGTTTAACAAGGAATTTCTGAGCTGAAGCAATTTGGCCGCTGCAAAAGGCATCCCAAGGGGAGCGCTAAAGTACCACAACAAGGCTGCCTCCACCTCTTCTTCCTGGGGACCGTCCTTAACCCTAGGCTGATTTACCTGCCTAGGGTCAGGGTTAGTGTTAAGCCTAGGTTTAGGGTTTGGTAAACCACTGAACCCTGAGCTCCAATCACACTGCAGCTGCCAATGGCATCCCAAGGGGAGCACAGAACTGCCATAACATGGCTGCCTCCACTGCATTTTCCTTGGCACCATCCCTAACTCTAGGCTGAGTTTCCTGCCTAGGGTTAGGCTTAGGGTTTAACCTAGGCTAAGGGGTTTTTTAAACTAGGAAAGTCTGAGCTCAAGGAGCACTGCAGCTGTGAAAAGCATCACAAGGGGAGCGCATAAGTTCCAGAACATGGCTGCTTTCACAGCTTTTTCCTTGGCACCATCCCGACCCCTAGGCTGATTGACCTGTTTAGGGTTAGGGTTAGGACTGGGGTTCCGGCTAGGGTTAGGATTAGGAGTAGGGTTAGGGCAAGGGTGAGGACTAGGGTTAGGGTTATGGTCACTATTAGGGTTAGGGTTAGGTTTAGGGTTACGGTTATGTTTAGGGTTAGGGTTACTTTTACGTTTTGGGCTAGGGTTCGGGTTAGAGTTGATGTTTAGGCTTAGGGTTAGGGTTAGGGTTAGGGGTCGGTTTAGGTCTAGTCTTTAGGCTTAGTGTTAGGGTTAGGGTTAGGGTTTCTTAAACCAGAAAAATCTTACCTGAAGGAACACTTCAGCTGCAAAAGTCATCCCAAGGGGAGCGCAAAAGTATAACAACCACGCTGCATCCTTCTCTTTTTCCTGGGACTATCCCTAACCCTAGGCTGATTTACCTGCCTCCTATTACTCTTACAGTCAGGCTTAGGGTTAGTGTTAGGCTTAGGGCTTCTTAAACATGGAAAATCTTACCTCAAGGAGCACTTTACCTCTAAAAGTCATCCCAACTGCAGCATAATATTACCACAACAATGCTGCCTCCACCTGTTTTTCCTTAAAACAATGCCCAACCGTGGGCTGATTTACCTGCCTAGGCTTGGGGTTAGGCTTCTGCCTAGTGTTGAGCCTTCTCTTAGGGTAAGGTTTAGGGTTTAGGGTTGGGCTTGGGTTTAGGGTTTGGTATACGGTTAGGGTTAGGGTAAGCGCTTGGGTTAGGGTTGGGTTTATGGTTAGGTATAGAGTTAGGGCTAGGGTTAGGGTTTAGGATTAGGGTTAGCGTTAGGGTAAGGTTTAGGCTTAGTTTAGGGTTAGGGAGAAGAGTAAGGTTAGGTTTAGGGTTAGGGTTAGGGTTAGGGTTAGGGTTAGGGTTACGGTTAAATTTTGGGTAATGATAAGGGTTTCTTAAACCAGGAAAATCTCACTTCCAGGAACAATTCAACTCTAAAATTCTTCCCAAGGACACCGCAAAATTTCCGCAACAAGGCTGCCTCCACATCTTTTTCCTTGGCACCATCCCTAACCCTGGGCTTATTTACCTGCCTAGGGTTAGGGTTTGGGTTAGGGTTAGGGTTAGGATAAGGGTTAGGGTTAGGTTTCAGTGTTAAGGTTAGAGGTAGGGTTTGGCTTAGGGTTAGGGTTAGGATTAGGGTTACGGTTACGTTTAGGGTTAGGGTTACTTTTACGGTTAGGGCTAGGGTTCGGGTTAGAGTTGATGTTTAGGCTTAGGGTTAGGGTTACGGTTAGGGCTACTAATCGGTTTAGGTTTAGTCTTTAGGCTTAGTGTTAGGGTTAGGGTTAGGTTTTCTTAAACCAGAAAAATCTTACCTCAAGGAACAATTCAGCTACCAATGTCATCCCATGGGGTGCGCAAAAGTACAACAACAACGCTGCATCCTCCTCTTTTTCCTGGCACTATCCCTAACCCTAGGCTGATTTACCTGCCTCCTATTACTCTTACAGTCAGGCTTAGGGTTAGTGTTAGGCTTAGGGCTTCTTAAACATGGAAAATCTTACCTCAAGGAGCACTTTACCTGTAAAAGTCATCCCAACTGCAGCATAAAATTACCACAACAATGCTGCCTCCACCTGTTTTTCCTTGAGACAATGCCCAACCGTGGGCTGATTTACCTGCCTAGGCTTGGGGTTAGGCTTCTGCCTAGTGTTGAGCCTTCTCTTAGGGTTAGGTTTAGGGTTTAGGGTTGGGCTTGGGTTTAGGGTTTGGTATACGGTTAGAGTTAGGCTAGCGCTTGGGTTAGGGTTGGGTTTAGGTTAGGTACAGAGTTAGGGTTAGGGTTAAGGTTTAGGATTAGGGTTAGCATTAGGGTAAGGTTTAGGCTTAGGTTTAGGGATAGGGGTAAGAGTAAGGTTAGGGTAAGGGTTAGGGTTAGGGTTAGGGTTAGGCTTAGGGTTAGGGTGAGGATTAGGCTTAGGATTAGGCTTAGGGTTAGGGTTAGAGTAAGGGCTAGGTTTAGGGTTAGGCTTTTTTAAACCTGGAAAATCTCACCTCAAGGAACACCTCAGCTGCAAAAGTCATCCCAAGCGGAGCGCAAAAGTATCACAATAAGGCTGCCTCCACCTCTTTTTCCTATGGACCGTCCCTAACCCTAGGTAGATGGACCTGCCTCCACTTAGGGTCAGGGTAAGGGTTACGCCTTGGGTTGGGGTTTTTAAACTAGGAAACCCAGAGCTCCAAGCACACTGCAGCTGCCAAAGGATCTCAAGGGCAGCGCAAATGTTCCACAATATGGCTGCTTTCACAGCTTTTTCCTCGGCACCATTCCGACCCCTAGGTTGATTTACCTGTCTAGGGTTATGGTTACGATGAGGGCTTTTGTTTAACAAGGAATTTCTGAGCTGAAGCAATTTGGCCGCTGCAAAAGGCATCCCAAGGGGAGCGCTAAAGTACCACAACAAGGCTGCCTCCACCTCTTCTTCCTGGGGACCGTCCTTAACCCTAGGCTGATTTACCTGCCTAGGGTCAGGGTTAGTGTTAAGCCTAGGTTTAGGGTTTGGTAAACCACTGAACCCTGAGCTCCAAGCACACTGCAGCTGCCAATGGCATCCCAAGGGGAGCACAGAACTGCCATAACATGGCTGCCTCCACTGCATTTTCCTTGGCACCATCCCTAACTCTAGGCTGAGTTTCCTGCCTACGGTTAGGCTTAGGGTTTAACCTAGGCTAAGGGGTTTTTTAAACTAGGAAAGTCTGAGCTCAAGGAGCACTGCAGCTGTGAAAAGCATCACAAGGGGAGCGCATAAGTTCCAGAACATGGCTGCTTTCACAGCTTTTTCCTTGGCACCATCCCGACCCCTAGGCTGATTGACCTGTTTAGGGTTAGGGTTAGGACTGGGGTTCCGGCTAGGGTTAGGATTAGGAGTAGGGTTAGGGCAAGGGTGAGGACTAGGGTTAGGGTTATGGTCACTATTAGGGTTAGGGTTAGGTTTAGGGTTACGGTTACGTTTAGGGTTAGGGTTACTTTTACGTTTTGGGCTAGGGTTCGGGTTAGAGTTGTGTAGGCTTAGGGTTAGGGTTAGGGTTAGGGCTAGGCGTCGGTTTAGGTTTAGTCTTTAGGCTTAGTGTTAGGGTTAGGGTTAGGGTTTCTTAAACCAGAAAAATCTTACCTGAAGGAACACTTCAGCTGCAAAAGTCATCCCAAGGGGAGCGCAAAAGTATAACAACCACGCTGCATCCTCCTCTTTTTCCTGGGACTATCCCTAACCTTAGGCTGATTTATCTGCCTCCTATTACTCTTACAGTCAGGCTTAGGGTTAGGGTTAAGCTTAGGGCTTCTTAAACATGGAAAATCTTACCTCAAGGAGCACTTTACCTCTAAAAGTCATCCCAACTGCAGCATAATATTACCACAACAATGCTGCCTCCACCTGTTTTTCCTTAAAACAATGCCCAACCGTGGGCTGATTTACCTGCCTAGGCTTGGGGTTAGGCTTCTGCCTAGTGTTGAGCCTTCTCTTAGGGTAAGGTTTAGGGTTTAGGGTTGGGCTTGGGTTTAGGGTTTGGTATACGGTTAGGGTTAGGGTAAGCGCTTGGGTTAGGGTTGGGTTTATGATTAGGTATAGAGTTAGGGCTAGGGTTAGGGTTTAGGATTAGGGTTAGTGTTAGGGTAAGGTTTAGGCTTAGGTTTAGGGTTAGGGAGAAGAGTAAGGTTAGGTTTAGGGTTAGGGTTAGGGTTAGGGTTAGGGTTACGGTTAAATTTTGGGTAATGATAAGGGTTTCTTAAACCAGGAAAATCTCACTTCCAGGAACAATTCAACTCTAAAATTTGTCCCAAGGACACCGCAAAATTTCCGCAACAAGGCTGCCTCCACCTCTTTTTCCTTGGCACCATCCCTAACCCTGGGCTTATTTACCTGCCTAGGGTTAGGGTTTGGGTTAGGGTTAGGGTTAGGATAAGGGTTAGGGTTAGGTTTCAGTGTTAAGGTTAGAGGTAGGGTTTGGCTTAGGTTTAGGGTTAGGATTAGGGTTACGGTTACGTTTAGGGTTAGGGTTACTTTTACGGTTAGGGCTAGGGTTCGGGTTAGAGTTGATGTTTAGGCTTAGGGTTAGGGTTACGGTTAGGGCTAGTGATCGGTTTAGGTTTAGTCTTTAGGCTTAGTGTTTGGGTTAGGGTTAGGTTTTCTTAAACCAGAAACATCTTACCTCAAGGAACAATTCAGCTACAAATGTCATCCCATGGGGTGCGCAAAAGTACAACAACAACGCTGCATCCTCCTCTTTTTCCTGTCACTATCCCTAACCCTAGGCTTATTTACCTGCCTCCTATTACTCTTACAGTCTGGCTTAGGGTTAGTGTTAGGCTTAGGGCTTCTTAAACATGGAAAATCTTACCTCAAGGAGCACTTTACCTCTAAAAGTCATCCCAACTGCAGCATAAAATTACCACAACAATGCTGCCTCCACCTGTTTTTCCTTAAAACAATGCCCAACCGTGGGCTGATTTACCTGCCTAGGCTTGGGGTTAGGCTTCTGCCTAGTGTTGAGCCTTCTCTTAGGGTTAGGTTTAGGGTTTAGGGTTGGGCTTGGGTTTAGGGTTTGGTATACGGTTAGAGTTAGGCTAGCGCTTGGGTTAGGGTTGGGTTTAGGTTAGGTACAGAGTTAGGGTTAGGGTTAAGGTTTAGGATTAGGGTTAGCATTAGGGTAAGGTTTAGGCTTAGGTTTAGGGATAGGGGTAAGAGTAAGGTTAGCGTAAGGGTTAGGGTTAGGGTTAGGGTTAGGCTTAGGGTTAGGGTGAGGATTAGGCTTAGGATTAGGCTTAGGGTTAGGGTTAGAGTAAGGGCTAGGTTTAGGGTTAGGCTTTTTTAAACCTGGAAAATCTCACCTCAAGGAACACCTCAGCTGCAAAAGTCATCCCAAGCGGAGCGCAAAAGTATCACAATAAGGCTGCCTCCACCTCTTTTTCCTATGGACCGTCCCTAACCCTAGGTAGATGGACCTGCCTCCACTTAGGGTCAGGGTAAGGGTTACGCCTTGGGTTGGGGTTTTTAAACTAGGAAACCCAGAGCTCCAAGCACACTGCAGCTGCCAAAGGATCTCAAGGGCAGCGCAAATGTTCCACAACATGGCTGCTTTCACAGCTTTTTCCTCCGCACCATTCCGACCCCTAGGTTGATTTACCTGTCTAGGGTTATGGTTACGATGAGGGCTTTTGTTTAACAAGGAATTTCTGAGCTGAAGCAATTTGGCCGCTGCAAAAGGCATCCCAAGGGGAGCGCTAAAGTACCACAACAAGGCTGCCTCCACCTCTTCTTCCTGGGGACCGTCCTTAACCCTAGGCTGATTTACCTGCCTAGGGTCAGGGTTAGTGTTAAGCCTAGGTTTAGGGTTTGGTAAACCACTGAACCCTGAGCTCCAATCACACTGCAGCTGCCAATGGCATCCCAAGGGGAGCACAGAACTGCCATAACATGGCTGCCTCCACTGCATTTTCCTTGGCACCATCCCTAACTCTAGGCTGAGTTTCCTGCCTAGGGTTAGGCTTAGGGTTTAACCTAGGCTAAGGGGTTTTTTAAACTAGGAAAGTCTGAGCTCAAGGAGCACTGCAGCTGTGAAAAGCATCACAAGGGGAGCGCATAAGTTCCAGAACATGGCTGCTTTCACAGCTTTTTCCTTGGCACCATCCCGACCCCTAGGCTGATTGACCTGTTTAGGGTTAGGGTTAGGACTGGGGTTCCGGCTAGGGTTAGGATTAGGAGTAGGGTTAGGGCAAGGGTGAGGACTAGGGTTAGGGTTATGGTCACTATTAGGGTTAGGGTTAGGTTTAGGGTTACGGTTATGTTTAGGGTTAGGGTTACTTTTACGTTTTGGGCTAGGGTTCGGGTTAGAGTTGATGTTTAGGCTTAGGGTTAGGGTTAGGGTTAGGGGTCGGTTTAGGTCTAGTCTTTAGGCTTAGTGTTAGGGTTAGGGTTAGGGTTTCTTAAACCAGAAAAATCTTACCTGAAGGAACACTTCAGCTGCAAAAGTCATCCCAAGGGGAGCGCAAAAGTATAACAACCACGCTGCATCCTTCTCTTTTTCCTGGGACTATCCCTAACCTTAGGCTGATTTACCTGCCTCCTATTACTCTTACAGTCAGGCTTAGGGTTAGTGTTAGGCTTAGGGCTTCTTAAACATGGAAAATCTTACCTCAAGGAGCACTTTACCTCTAAAAGTCATCCCAACTGCAGCATAATATTACCACAACAATGCTGCCTCCACCTGTTTTTCCTTAAAACAATGCCCAACCGTGGGCTGATTTACCTGCCTAGGCTTGGGGTTAGGCTTCTGCCTAGTGTTGAGCCTTCTCTTAGGGTAAGGTTTAGGGTTTAGGGTTGGGCTTGGGTTTAGGGTTTGGTATACGGTTAGGGTTAGGGTAAGCGCTTGGGTTAGGGTTGGGTTTATGGTTAGGTATAGAGTTAGGGCTAGGGTTAGGGTTTAGGATTAGGGTTAGCGTTAGGGTAAGGTTTAGGCTTAGTTTAGGGTTAGGGAGAAGAGTAAGGTTAGGTTTAGGGTTAGGGTTAGGGTTAGGGTTAGGGTTAGGGTTAGGGTTACGGTTAAATTTTGGGTAATGATAAGGGTTTCTTAAACCAGGAAAATCTCACTTCCAGGAACAATTCAACTCTAAAATTCTTCCCAAGGACACCGCAAAATTTCCGCAACAAGGCTGCCTCCACATCTTTTTCCTTGGCACCATCCCTAACCCTGGGCTTATTTACCTGCCTAGGGTTAGGGTTTGGGTTAGGGTTAGGGTTAGGATAAGGGTTAGGGTTAGGTTTCAGTGTTAAGGTTAGAGGTAGGGTTTGGCTTAGGGTTAGGGTTAGGATTAGGGTTACGGTTACGTTTAGGGTTAGGGTTACTTTTACGGTTAGGGCTAGGGTTCGGGTTAGAGTTGATGTTTAGGCTTAGGGTTAGGGTTACGGTTAGGGCTACTAATCGGTTTAGGTTTAGTCTTTAGGCTTAGTGTTTGGGTTAGGGTTAGGTTTTCTTAAACCAGAAAAATCTTACCTCAAGGAACAATTCAGCTACCAATGTCATCCCATGGGGTGCGCAAAAGTACAACAACAACGCTGCATCCTCCTCTTTTTCCTGGCACTATCCCTAACCCTAGGCTTATTTACCTGCCTCCTATTACTCTTACAGTCAGGCTTAGGGTTAGTGTTAGGCTTAGGGCTTCTTAAACATGGAAAATCTTACCTCAAGGAGCACTTTACCTCTAAAAGTCATCCCAACTGCAGCATAAAATTACCACAACAATGCTGCCTCCACCTGTTTTTCCTTAAAACAATGCCCAACCGTGGGCTGATTTACCTGCCTAGGCTTGGGGTTAGGCTTCTGCCTAGTGTTGAGCCTTCTCTTAGGGTTAGGTTTAGGGTTTAGGGTTGGGCTTGGGTTTAGGGTTTGGTATACGGTTAGAGTTAGGGTAGCGCTTGGGTTAGGGTTGGGTTTAGGTTAGGTACAGAGTTAGGGTTAGGGTTAAGGTTTAGGATTAGGGTTAGCATTAGGGTAAGGTTTAGGCTTAGGTTTAGGGATAGGGGTAAGAGTAAGGTTAGCGTAAGGGTTAGGGTTAGGGTTAGGGTTAGGCTTAGGTTTAGGGTGAGGATTAGGCTTAGGATTAGGCTTAGGGTTAGGGTTAGAGTAAGGGCTAGGTTTAGGGTTAGGCTTTTTTAAACCTGGAAAATCTCACCTCAAGGAACACCTCAGCTGCAAAAGTCATCCCAAGCGGAGCGCAAAAGTATCACAATAAGGCTGCCTCCACCTCTTTTTCCTATGGACCGTCCCTAACCCTAGGTAGATGGACCTGCCTCCACTTAGGGTCAGGGTAAGGGTTACGCCTTGGGTTGGGGTTTTTAAACTAGGAAACCCAGAGCTCCAAGCACACTGCAGCTGCCAAAGGATCTCAAGGGCAGCGCAAATGTTCCACAACATGGCTGCTTTCACAGCTTTTTCCTCCGCACCATTCCGACCCCTAGGTTGATTTACCTGTCTAGGGTTATGGTTACGATGAGGGCTTTTGTTTAACAAGGAATTTCTGAGCTGAAGCAATTTGGCCGCTGCAAAAGGCATCCCAAGGGGAGCGCTAAAGTACCACAACAAGGCTGCCTCCACCTCTTCTTCCTGGGGACCGTCCTTAACCCTAGGCTGATTTACCTGCCTAGGGTCAGGGTTAGTGTTAAGCCTAGGTTTAGGGTTTGGTAAACCACTGAACCCTGAGCTCCAAGCACACTGCAGCTGCCAATGGCATCCCAAGGGGAGCACAGAACTGCCATAACATGGCTGCCTCCACTGCATTTTCCTTGGCACCATCCCTAACTCTAGGCTGAGTTTCCTGCCTACGGTTAGGCTTAGGGTTTAACCTAGGCTAAGGGGTTTTTTAAACTAGGAAAGTCTGAGCTCAAGGAGCACTGCAGCTGTGAAAAGCATCACAAGGGGAGCGCATAAGTTCCAGAACATGGCTGCTTTCACAGCTTTTTCCTTGGCACCATCCCGACCCCTAGGCTGATTGACCTGTTTAGGGTTAGGGTTAGGACTGGGGTTCCGGCTAGGGTTAGGATTAGGAGTAGGGTTAGGGCAAGGGTGAGGACTAGGGTTAGGGTTATGGTCACTATTAGGGTTAAGGTTAGGTTTAGGGTTACGGTTACGTTTAGGGTTAGGGTTACTTTTACGTTTTGGGCTAGGGTTCGGGTTAGAGTTGATGTTTAGGCTTAGGGTTAGGGTTAGGGTTAGGGCTAGTGGTCGGTTTAGGTCTAGTCTTTAGGCTTAGTGTTAGGGTTAGGGTTAGGGTTTCTTAAACCAGAAAAATCTTACCTCAAGGAACACTTCAGCTGCAAAAGTCATCCCAAGGGGAGCGCAAAAGTATAACAACCATGCTGCATCCTTCTCTTTTTCCTGGGACTATCCCTAACCCTAGGCTTATTTACCTGCCTCCTATTACTCTTACAGTAAGGCTTAGGGTTAGGGTTAAGCTTAGGGCTTCTTAAACATGGAAAATCTTACCTCAAGGAGCACTTTACCTCTAAAAGTCATCCCAACTGCAGCATAATATTACCACAACAATGCTGCCTCCACCTGTTTTTCCTTAAAACAATGCCCAACCGTGGGCTGATTTACCTGCCTAGGCTTGGGGTTAGGCTTCTGCCTAGTGTTGAGCCTTCTCTTAGGGTAAGGTTTAGGGTTTAGGGTTGGGCTTGGGTTTAGGGTTTGGTATACGGTTAGGGTTAGGGTAAGCGCTTGGGTTAGGGTTGGGTTTATGGTTAGGTATAGAGTTAGGGCTAGGGTTAGTGTTTAGGATTAGGGTTAGCGTTAGGGTAAGGATTAGGCTTAGGTTTAGGGTTAGGGAGAAGAGTAAGGTTAGGTTTAGGGTTAGGGTTAGGGTTAGGGTTAGGGTTAGGGTTACGGTTAAATTTTGGGTAATGATAAGGGTTTCTTAAACCAGGAAAATCTCACTTCCAGGAACAATTCAACTCTAAAATTCGTCCCAAGGACACCGCAAAATTTCCGCAACAAGGCTGCCTCCACCTCTTTTTCCTTGGCACCATCCCTAACCCTGGGCTTATTTACCTGCCTAGGGTTAGGGTTTGGGTTAGGGTTAGGGTTAGGATAAGGGTTAGGGTTAGGTTTCAGTGTTAAGGTTAGAGGTAGGGTTTGGCTTAGGGTTAGGGTTAGGATTAGGGTTACGGTTACGTTTAGGGTTAGGGTTACTTTTACGTTTTGGGCCAGGGTTCGGGTTAGAGTTGATGTTTAGGCTTAGGGTTAGGGTTAGGGTTAGGGCTAGGCGTCGGTATAGGTTTAGTCTTTAGGCTTAGTGTTAGGGTTAGGGTTAGGGTTTCTTAAACCAGAAAAATCTTACCTCAAGGAACACTTCAGCTGCAAAAGTCATCCCAAGGGGAGCGCAAAAGTATAACAACCACGCTGCATCCTTCTCTTTTTCCTGGGACTATCCCTAACCCTAGGCTGATTTACCTGCCTCCTATTACTCTTACAGTCAGGCTTAGGGTTAGGGTTAAGCTTAGGGCTTCTTAAACATGGAAAATCTTACCTCAAGGAGCACTTTACCTCTAAAAGTCATCCCAACTGCAGCATAATATTACCACAACAATGCTGCCTCCACCTGTTTTTCCTTAAAACAATGCCCAACCGTGGGCTGATTTACCTGCCTAGGCTTGGGGTTAGGCTTCTGCCTAGTGTTGAGCCTTCTCTTAGGGTTAGGTTTAGGGTTTAGGGTTGGGCTTGGGTTTAGGGTTTGGTATACGGTTAGGGTTAGGGTAAGCGCTTGGGTTAGGGTTGGGTTTATGGTTAGGTATAGAGTTAGGGCTAGGGTTAGGGTTTAGGATTAGGGTTAGTGTTAGGGTAAGGTTTAGGCTTAGGTTTAGGGTTAGGGAGAAGAGTAAGGTTAGGTTTAGGGTTAGGGTTAGGGTTAGGGTTAGGGTTAGGGTTAGGGTTAGGGTTACGGTTAAATTTTGGGTAATGATAAGGGTTTCTTAAACCAGGAAAATCTCACTCCCAGGAACAATTCAACTCTAAAATTCGTCCCAAGGACACCGCAAAATTTCCGCAACAAGGCTGCCTCCACCTCTTTTTCCTTAGCACCATCCCTAACCCTGGGCTTATTTACCTGCCTAGGGTTAGGGTTTGGGTTAGGGTTAGGGTTAGGATAAGGGTTAGGGTTAGGTTTCAGTGTTAAGGTTAGAGGTAGGGTTTGGCTTAGGGTTAGGGTTAGGATTAGGGTTACGGTTACGTTTAGGGTTAGGGTTACTTTTACGGTTAGGGCTAGGGTTCGGGTTAGAGTTGATGTTTAGGCTTAGGGTTAGGGTTACGGTTAGGGCGACTAATCGGTTTAGATTTAGTCTTTAGGCTTAGTGTTTGGGTTAGGGTTAGGGTTTCTTAAACCAGAAAAATCTTACCTCAAGGAACACTTCAGCTGCAAAAGTCATCCCATGGGGTGCGCAAAAGTACAACAACAACGCTGCATCCTCCTCTTTTTCCTGGCACTATCCCTAACCCTAGGCTGATTTACCTGCCTCCTATTACTCTTACAGTCAGGCTTAGGGTTAGTGTTACGCTTAGGGCTTCTTAAACATGGAAAATCTTACCTCAAGGAGCACTTTACCTCTAAAAGTCATCCCAACTGCAGCATAAAATTACCACAACAATGCTGCCTCCACCTGTTTTTCCTTGAGACAATGCCCAACCGTGGGCTGATTTACCTGCCTAGGCTTGGGGTTAGGCTTCTGCCTAGTGTTGAGCCTTCTCTTAGGGTTAGGTTTAGGGTTTAGGGTTGGGCTTGGGTTTAGGGTTTGGTATACGGTTAGAGTTAGGCTAGCGCTTGGGTTAGGGTTGGGTTTAGGTTAGGTACAGAGTTAGGGTTAGGGTTAAGGTTTAGGATTAGGGTTAGCATTAGGGTAAGGTTTAGGCTTAGGTTTAGGGATAGGGGTAAGAGTAAGGTTAGGGTAAGGGTTAGGGTTAGGGTTAGGGTTAGGGTTAGGCTTAGGGTTAGGGTGAGGATTAGGCTTAGGATTAGGCTTAGGGTTAGGGTTAGAGTAAGGGCTAGGTTTAGGGTTAGGCTTTTTTAAACCTGGAAAATCTCACCTCAAGGAACACCTCAGCTGCAAAAGTCATCCCAAGCGGAGCGCAAAAGTATCACAATAAGGCTGCCTCCACCTCTTTTTCCTATGGACCGTCCCTAACCCTAGGTAGATGGACCTGCCTCCACTTAGGGTCAGGGTAAGGGTTACGCCTTGGGTTGGGGTTTTTAAACTAGGAAACCCAGAGCTCCAAGCACACTGCAGCTGCCAAAGGATCTCAAGGGCAGCGCAAATGTTCCACAATATGGCTGCTTTCACAGCTTTTTCCTCCGCACCATTCCGACCCCTAGGTTGATTTACCTGTCTAGGGTTATGGTTACGATGAGGGCTTTTGTTTAACAAGGAATTTCTGAGCTGAAGCAATTTGGCCGCTGCAAAAGGCATCCCAAGGGGAGCGCTAAAGTACCACAACAAGGCTGCCTCCACCTCTTCTTCCTGGGGACCGTCCTTAACCCTAGGCTGATTTACCTGCCTAGGGTCAGGGTTAGTGTTAAGCCTAGGTTTAGGGTTTGGTAAACCACTGAACCCTGAGCTCCAAGCACACTGCAGCTGCCAATGGCATCCCAAGGGGAGCACAGAACTGCCATAACATGGCTGCCTCCACTGCATTTTCCTTGGCACCATCCCTAACTCTAGGCTGAGTTTCCTGCCTAGGGTTAGGCTTAGGGTTTAACCTAGGCTAAGGGGTTTTTTAAACTAGGAAAGTCTGAGCTCAAGGAGCACTGCAGCTGTGAAAAGCATCACAAGGGGAGCGCATAAGTTCCAGAACATGGCTGCTTTCACAGCTTTTTCCT
This sequence comes from Ammospiza caudacuta, assembly GCF_027887145.1. Lineage (NCBI taxonomy): Eukaryota > Metazoa > Chordata > Aves > Passeriformes > Passerellidae > Ammospiza > Ammospiza caudacuta. The sequence continues at coordinate 17,485,095 of NC_080595.1, read as the reverse complement.
TGGCACCATCCCGACCCCTAGGCTGATTGACCTGTTTAGGGTTAGGGTTAGGACTGGGGTTCCGGCTAGGGTTAGGATTAGGAGTAGGGTTAGGGCAAGGGTGAGGACTAGGGTTAGGGTTATGGTCACTATTAGGGTTAAGGTTAGGTTTAGGGTTACGGTTACGTTTAGGGTTAGGGTTACTTTTACGTTTTGGGCTAGGGTTCGGGTTAGAGTTGTGTAGGCTTAGTGTTAGGGTTAGGGTTAGGGTTTCTTAAACCAGAAAAATCTTACCTGAAGGAACACTTCAGCTGCAAAAGTCATCCCAAGGGGAGCGCAAAAGTATAACAACCACGCTGCATCCTCCTCTTTTTCCTGGCACTATCCCTAACCCTAGGCTGATTTACCTGCCTCCTATTACTCTTACAGTCAGGCTTAGGGTTAGTGTTAGGCTTAGGGCTTCTTAAACATGGAAAATCTTACCTCAAGGAGCACTTTACCTCTAAAAGTCATCCCAACTGCAGCATAATATTACCACAACAATGTTGCCTCCACCTGTTTTTCCTTAAAACAATGCCCAACCGTGGGCTGATTTACCTGCCTAGGCTTGGGGTTAGGCTTCTGCCTAGTGTTGAGCCTTCTCTTAGGGTAAGGTTTAGGGTTTAGGGTTGGGCTTGGGTTTAGGGTTTGGTATACGGTTAGGGTTAGGGTAAGCGCTTGGGTTAGGGTTGGGTTTATGGTTAGGTATAGAGTTAGGGCTAGGGTTAGTGTTTAGGATTAGGGTTAGCGTTAGGGTAAGGTTTAGGCTTAGTTTAGGGTTAGGGAGAAGAGTAAGGTTAGGTTTAGGGTTAGGGTTAGGGTTAGGGTTAGGGTTAGGGTTACGGTTAAATTTTGGGTAATGATAAGGGTTTCTTAAACCAGGAAAATCTCACTTCCAGGAACAATTCAACTCTAAAATTCTTCCCAAGGACACCGCAAAATTTCCGCAACAAGGCTGCCTCCACATCTTTTTCCTTGGCACCATCCCTAACCCTGGGCTTATTTACCTGCCTAGGGTTAGGGTTTGGGTTAGGGTTAGGGTTAGGATTAGGGTTACGGTTACGTTTAGGGTTAGGGTTACTTTTACGGTTAGGGCTAGGGTTCGGGTTAGAGTTGATGTTTAGGCTTAGGGTTAGGGTTACGGTTAGGGCTACTAATCGGTTTAGGTTTAGTCATTAGGCTTAGTGTTTGGGTTAGGGTTAGGTTTTCTTAAACCAGAAAAATCTTACCTCAAGGAACAATTCAGCTACAAATGTCATCCCATGGGGTGCGCAAAAGTACAACAACAACGCTGCATCCTCCTCTTTTTCCTGGCACTATCCCTAACCCTAGGCTGATTTACCTGCCTCCTATTACTCTTACAGTCAGGCTTAGGGTTAGTGTTAGGCTTAGGGCTTCTTAAACATGGAAAATCTTACCTCAAGGAGCACTTTACCTCTAAAAGTCATCCCAACTGCAGCATAAAATTACCACAACAATGCTGCCTCCACCTGTTTTTCCTTAAAACAATGCCCAACCGTGGGCTGATTTACCTGCCTAGGCTTGGGGTTAGGCTTCTGCCTAGTGTTGAGCCTTCTCTTAGGGTTAGGTTTAGGGTTTAGGGTTGGGCTTGGGTTTAGGGTTTGGTATACGGTTAGAGTTAGTGTAGCGCTTGGGTTAGGGTTGGGTTTAGGTTAGGTACAGAGTTAGGGTTAGGGTTAAGGTTTAGGATTAGGGTTAGCATTAGGGTAAGGTTTAGGCTTAGGTTTAGGGATAGGGGTAAGAGTAAGGTTAGGGTAAGGGTTAGGGTTAGGGTTAGGGTTAGGCTTTGGTTTAGGGTGAGGATTAGGCTTAGGATTAGGCTTAGGGTTAGGGTTAGAGTAAGGGCTAGGTTTAGGGTTAGGCTTTTTTAAACCTGGAAAATCTCACCTCAAGGAACACCTCAGCTGCAAAAGTCATCCCAAGCGGAGCGCAAAAGTATCACAATAAGGCTGCCTCCACCTCTTTTTCCTATGGACCGTCCCTAACCCTAGGTAGATGGACCTGCCTCCACTTAGGGTCAGGGTAAGGGTTACGCCTTGGGTTGGGGTTTTTAAACTAGGAAACCCAGAGCTCCAAGCACACTGCAGCTGCCAAAGGATCTCAAGGGCAGCGCAAATGTTCCACAATATGGCTGCTTTCACAGCTTTTTCCTCGGCACCATTCCGACCCCTAGGTTGATTTACCTGTCTAGGGTTATGGTTACGATGAGGGCTTTTGTTTAACAAGGAATTTCTGAGCTGAAGCAATTTGGCCGCTGCAAAAGGCATCCCAAGGGGAGCGCTAAAGTACCACAACAAGGCTGCCTCCACCTCTTCTTCCTGGGGACCGTCCTTAACCCTAGGCTGATTTACCTGCCTAGGGTCAGGGTTAGTGTTAAGCCTAGGTTTAGGGTTTGGTAAACCACTGAACCCTGAGCTCCAAGCACACTGCAGCTGCCAATGGCATCCCAAGGGGAGCACAGAACTGCCATAACATGGCTGCCTCCACTGCATTTTCCTTGGCACCATCCCTAACTCTAGGCTGAGTTTCCTGCCTAGGGTTAGGCTTAGGGTTTAACCTAGGCTAAGGGGTTTTTTAAACTAGGAAAGTCTGAGCTCAAGGAGCACTGCAGCTGTGAAAAGCATCACAAGGGGAGCGCATAAGTTCCAGAACATGGCTGCTTTCACAGCTTTTTCCTTGGCACCATCCCGACCCCTAGGCTGATTGACCTGTTTAGGGTTAGGGTTAGGACTGGGGTTCCGGCTAGGGTTAGGATTAGGAGTAGGGTTAGGGCAAGGGTGAGGACTAGGGTTAGGGTTATGGTCACTATTAGGGTTAGGGTTAGGTTTAGGGTTACGGTTATGTTTAGGGTTAGGGTTACTTTTACGTTTTGGGCTAGGGTTCGGGTTAGAGTTGATGTTTAGGCTTAGGGTTAGGGTTAGGGTTAGGGCTAGTGGTCGGTTTAGGTCTAGTCTTTAGGCTTAGTGTTAGGGTTAGGGTTAGGGTTTCTTAAACCAGAAAAATCTTACATCAAGGAACACTTCAGCTGCAAAAGTCATCCCAAGGGGAGCGCAAAAGTATAACAACCACGCTGCATCCTTCTCTTTTTCCTGGGACTATCCCTAACCCTAGGCTTATTTACCTGCCTCCTATTACTCTTACAGTAAGGCTTAGGGTTAGGGTTAAGCTTAGGGCTTCTTAAACATGGAAAATCTTACCTCAAGGAGCACTTTACCTCTAAAAGTCATCCCAACTGCAGCATAATATTACCACAACAATGCTGCCTCCACCTGTTTTTCCTTAAAACAATGCCCAACCGTGGGCTGATTTACCTGCCTAGGCTTGGGGTTAGGCTTCTGCCTAGTGTTGAGCCTTCTCTTAGGGTAAGGTTTAGGGTTTAGGGTTGGGCTTGGGTTTAGGGTTTGGTATACGGTTAGGGTTAGGGTAAGCGCTTGGGTTAGGGTTGGGTTTATGGTTAGGTATAGAGTTAGGGCTAGGGTTAGTGTTTAGGATTAGGGTTAGCGTTAGGGTAAGGATTAGGCTTAGGTTTAGGGTTAGGGAGAAGAGTAATGTTAGGTTTAGGGTTAGGTTAGGGTTAGGGTTACGGTTACGGTTAAATTTTGGGTAATGATAAGGGTTTCTTAAACCAGGAAAATCTAACTTCCAGGAACAATTCAACTCTAAAATTCGTCCCAAGCACACCGCAAAATTTCCGCAACAAGGCTGCCTCCACCTCTTTTTCCTTGGCACCATCCCTAACCCTGGGCTTATTTACCTGCCTAGGGTTAGGGTTTGGGTTAGGGTTAGGGTTAGGATAAGGGTTAGGGTTAGGTTTCAGTGTTAACGTTAGAGGTAGGGTTTGGCTTAGGGTTAGGGTTAGGATTAGGGTTACGGTTACGTTTACGGTTAGGGTTACTTTTACGGTTAGGGCTAGGGTTCGGGTTAGAGTTGATGTTTAGGCTTAGGGTTAGGGTTACGGTTAGGGCTAGGGATCGGTTTAGGTTTAGTCTTTAGGCTTAGTGTTTGGGTTAGGGTTAGGGTTTCTTAAACCAGAAAAATCTTACCTCAAGGAACACTTCAGCTGCAAAAGTCATCCCATGGGGTGCGCAAAAGTACAACAACAACGCTGCATCCTCCTCTTTTTCCTGGGACTATCCCTAACCCTAGGCTGATTTACCTGCCTCCTATTACTCTTACAGTCAGGCTTAGGGTTAGTGTTTGTCTTAGGGCTTCTTAAACATGGAAAATCTTACCTCAAGGAGCACTTTACCTCTAAAAGTCATCCCAACTGCAGCATAAAATAACCACAACAATGCTGCCTCCACCTGTTTTTCCTTAAAACAATGCCCAACCGTGGGCTGATTTACCTGCCTAGGCTTGGGGTTAGGCTTCTGCCTAGTGTTGAGCCTTCTCTTAGGGTTAGGTTTAGGGTTTAGGGTTGGGCTTGGGTTTAGGGTTTGGTATACGGTTAGAGTTAGGGTAGCGCTTGGGTTAGGGTTGGGTTTAGGTTAGGTACAGAGTTAGGGTTAGGGTTAAGGTTTAGGATTAGGGTTAGCATTAGGGTAAGGTTTAGGCTTAGGTTTAGGGATAGGGGTAAGAGTAAGGTTAGCGTAAGGGTTAGGGTTAGGGTTAGGGTTAGGCTTAGGGTTAGGGTGAGGATTAGGCTTAGGATTAGGCTTAGGGTTAGGGTTAGAGTAAGGGCTAGGTTTAGGGTTAGGCTTTTTTAAACCTGGAAAATCTCACCTCAAGGAACACCTCAGCTGCAAAAGTCATCCCAAGCGGAGCGCAAAAGTATCACAATAAGGCTGCCTCCACCTCTTTTTCCTATGGACCGTCCCTAACCCTAGGTAGATGGACCTGCCTCCACTTAGGGTCAGGGTAAGGGTTACGCCTTGGGTTGGGGTTTTTAAACTAGGAAACCCAGAGCTCCAAGCACACTGCAGCTGCCAAAGGATCTCAAGGGCAGCGCAAATGTTCCACAATATGGCTGCTTTCACAGCTTTTTCCTCGGCACCATTCCGACCCCTAGGTTGATTTACCTGTCTAGGGTTATGGTTACGATGAGGGCTTTTGTTTAACAAGGAATTTCTGAGCTGAAGCAATTTGGCCGCTGCAAAAGGCATCCCAAGGGGAGCGCTAAAGTACCACAACAAGGCTGCCTCCACCTCTTCTTCCTGGGGACCGTCCTTAACCCTAGGCTGATTTACCTGCCTAGGGTTAGGGTTAGTGTTAAGCCTAGGTTTAGGGTTTGGTAAACCACCGAACCCTGAGCTCCAAGCACACTGCAGCTGCCAATGGCATCCCAAGGGGAGCACAGAACTGCCATAACATGGCTGCCTCCACTGCATTTTCCTTGGCACCATCCCTAACTCTAGGCTGAGTTTCCTGCCTAGGGTTAGGCTTAGGGTTTAACCTAGGCTAAGGGGTTTTTTAAACTAGGAAAGTCTGAGCTCAAGGAGCACTGCAGCTGTGAAAAGCATCACAAGGGGAGCGCATAAGTTCCAGAACATGGCTGCTTTCACAGCTTTTTCCTTGGCACCATCCCGACCCCTAGGCTGATTGACCTGTTTAGGGTTAGGGTTAGGACTGGGGTTCCGGCTAGGGTTAGGATTAGGAGTAGGGTTAGGGCAAGGGTGAGGACTAGGGTTAGGGTTATGGTCACTATTAGGGTTAGGGTTAGGTTTAGGGTTACGGTTATGTTTAGGGTTAGGGTTACTTTTACGTTTTGGGCTAGGGTTCGGGTTAGAGTTGATGTTTAGGCTTAGGGTTAGGGTTAGGGTTAGGGCTAGGGGTCGGTTTAGGTCTAGTCTTTAGGCTTAGTGTTAGGGTTAGGGTTATGGTTTCTTAAACCAGAAAAATCTTACCTGAAGGAACACTTCAGCTGCAAAAGTCATCCCAAGGGGAGCGCAAAAGTATAACAACCACGCTGCATCCTTCTCTTTTTCCTGGGACTATCCCTAACCCTAGGCTTATTTACCTGCCTCCTATTACTCTTACAGTAAGGCTTAGGGTTAGGGTTAAGCTTAGGGCTTCTTAAACATGGAAAATCTTACCTCAAGGAGCACTTTACCTCTAAAAGTCATCCCAACTGCAGCATAATATTACCACAACAATGCTGCCTCCACCTGTTTTTCCTTAAAACAATGCCCAACCGTGGGCTGATTTACCTGCCTAGGCTTGGGGTTAGGCTTCTGCCTAGTGTTGAGCCTTCTCTTAGGGTAAGGTTTAGGGTTTAGGGTTGGGCTTGGGTTTAGGGTTTGGTATACGGTTAGGGTTAGGGTAAGCGCTTGGGTTAGGGTTGGGTTTATGGTTAGGTATAGAGTTAGGGCTAGGGTTAGTGTTTAGGATTAGGGTTAGCGTTAGGGTAAGGATTAGGCTTAGGTTTAGGGTTAGGGAGAAGAGTAAGGTTAGGTTTAGGGTTAGGGTTAGGGTTAGGGTTACGGTTACGGTTAAATTTTGGGTAATGATAAGGGTTTCTTAAACCAGGAAAATCTCACTTCCAGGAACAATTCAACTCTAAAATTCGTCCCAAGCACACCGCAAAATTTCCGCAACAAGGCTGCCTCCACCTCTTTTTCCTTGGCACCATCCCTAACCCTGGGCTTATTTACCTGCCTAGGGTTAGGGTTTGGGTTAGGGTTAGGGTTAGGATAAGGGTTAGGGTTAGGTTTCAGTGTTAAGGTTAGAGGTAGGGTTTGGCTTAGGGTTAGGGTTAGGATTAGGGTTACGGTTACGTTTACGGTTAGGGTTACTTTTACGGTTAGGGCTAGGGTTCGGGTTAGAGTTGATGTTTAGACTTAGGGTTAGGGTTACGGTTAGGGCTAGGGATCGGTTTAGGTTTAGTCTTTAGGCTTAGTGTTTGGGTTAGGGTTAGGGTTTCTTAAACCAGAAAAATCTTACCTCAAGGAACACTTCAGCTGCAAAAGTCATCCCATGGGGTGCGCAAAAGTACAACAACAACGCTGCATCCTCCTCTTTTTCCTGGGACTATCCCTAACCCTAGGCTTATTTACCTGCCTCCTATTACTCTTACAGTCAGGCTTAGGGTTAGTGTTTGTCTTAGGGCTTCTTAAACATGGAAAATCTTACCTCAAGGAGCACTTTACCTCTAAAAGTCATCCCAACTGCAGCATAAAATAACCACAACAATGCTGCCTCCACCTGTTTTTCCTTAAAACAATGCCCAACCGTGGGCTGATTTACCTGCCTAGGCTTGGGGTTAGGCTTCTGCCTAGTGTTGAGCCTTCTCTTAGGGTTAGGTTTAGGGTTTAGGGTTGGGCTTGGGTTTAGGGTTTGGTATACGGTTAGAGTTAGGCTAGCGCTTGGGTTAGGGTTGGGTTTAGGTTAGGTACAGAGTTAGGGTTAGGGTTAAGGTTTAGGATTAGGGTTAGCATTAGGGTAAGGTTTAGGCTTAGGTTTAGGGATAGGGGTAAGAGTAAGGTTAGCGTAAGGGTTAGGGTTAGGGTTAGGGTTAGGCTTAGGGTTAGGGTGAGGATTAGGCTTAGGATTAGGCTTAGGGTTAGGGTTAGAGTAAGGGCTAGGTTTAGGGTTAGGCTTTTTTAAACCTGGAAAATCTCACCTCAAGGAACACCTCAGCTGCAAAAGTCATCCCAAGCGGAGCGCAAAAGTATCACAATAAGGCTGCCTCCACCTCTTTTTCCTATGGACCGTCCCTAACCCTAGGTAGATGGACCTGCCTCCACTTAGGGTCAGGGTAAGGGTTACGCCTTGGGTTGGGGTTTTTAAACTAGGAAACCCAGAGCTCCAAGCACACTGCAGCTGCCAAAGGATCTCAAGGGCAGCGCAAATGTTCCACAATATGGCTGCTTTCACAGCTTTTTCCTCGGCACCATTCCGACCCCTAGGTTGATTTACCTGTCTAGGGTTATGGTTACGATGAGGGCTTTTGTTTAACAAGGAATTTCTGAGCTGAAGCAATTTGGCCGCTGCAAAAGGCATCCCAAGGGGAGCGCTAAAGTACCACAACAAGGCTGCCTCCACCTCTTCTTCCTGGGGACCGTCCTTAACCCTAGGCTGATTTACCTGCCTAGGGTTAGGGTTAGTGTTAAGCCTAGGTTTAGGGTTTGGTAAACCACCGAACCCTGAGCTCCAAGCACACTGCAGCTGCCAATGGCATCCCAAGGGGAGCACAGAACTGCCATAACATGGCTGCCTCCACTGCATTTTCCTTGGCACCATCCCTAACTCTAGGCTGAGTTTCCTGCCTAGGGTTAGGCTTAGGGTTTAACCTAGGCTAAGGGGTTTTTTAAACTAGGAAAGTCTGAGCTCAAGGAGCACTGCAGCTGTGAAAAGCATCACAAGGGGAGCGCATAAGTTCCAGAACATGGCTGCTTTCACAGCTTTTTCCTTGGCACCATCCCGACCCCTAGGCTGATTGACCTGTTTAGGGTTAGGGTTAGGACTGGGGTTCCGGCTAGGGTTAGGATTAGGAGTAGGGTTAGGGCAAGGGTGAGGACTAGGGTTAGGGTTATGGTCACTATTAGGGTTAGGGTTAGGTTTAGGGTTACGGTTATGTTTAGGGTTAGGGTTACTTTTACGTTTTGGGCTAGGGTTCGGGTTAGAGTTGATGTTTAGGCTTAGGGTTAGGGTTAGGGTTAGGGCTAGGGGTCGGTTTAGGTCTAGTCTTTAGGCTTAGTGTTAGGGTTAGGGTTATGGTTTCTTAAACCAGAAAAATCTTACCTGAAGGAACACTTCAGCTGCAAAAGTCATCCCAAGGGGAGCGCAAAAGTATAACAACCACGCTGCATCCTTCTCTTTTTCCTGGGACTATCCCTAACCCTAGGCTTATTTACCTGCCTCCTATTACTCTTACAGTAAGGCTTAGGGTTAGGGTTAAGCTTAGGGCTTCTTAAACATGGAAAATCTTACCTCAAGGAGCACTTTACCTCTAAAAGTCATCCCAACTGCAGCATAATATTACCACAACAATGCTGCCTCCACCTGTTTTTCCTTAAAACAATGCCCAACCGTGGGCTGATTTACCTGCCTAGGCTTGGGGTTAGGCTTCTGCCTAGTGTTGAGCCTTCTCTTAGGGTAAGGTTTAGGGTTTAGGGTTGGGCTTGGGTTTAGGGTTTGGTATACGGTTAGGGTTAGGGTAAGCGCTTGGGTTAGGGTTGGGTTTATGGTTAGGTATAGAGTTAGGGCTAGGGTTAGTGTTTAGGATTAGGGTTAGCGTTACGGTAAGGATTAGGCTTAGGTTTAGGGTTAGGGAGAAGAGTAAGGTTAGGTTTAGGGTTAGGGTTTGGGTTAGGGTTAGGGTTACGGTTAAATTTTGGGTAATGATAAGGGTTTCTTAAACCAGGAAAATCTCACTTCCAGGAACAATTCAACTCTAAAATTCGTCCCAAGGACCCCGCAAAATTTCCGCAACAAGGCTGCCTCCACCTCTTTTTCCTTGGCACCATCCCTAACCCTGGTCTTATTTACCTGCCTAGGGTTAGGGTTTGGGTTAGGGTTAGGGTTAGGATAAGGGTTAGGGTTAGGTTTCAGTGTTAAGGTTAGAGGTAGGGTTTGGCTTAGGGTTAGGGTTAGGATTAGGGTTACGGTTACGTTTAGGGTTAGGGTTACTTTTACGGTTAGGGCTAGGGTTCAGGTTAGAGTTGATGTTTAGGCTTAGGGTTAGGGTTACGGTTAGGGCTAGGGATCGGTTTAGGTTTAGTCTTTAGGCTTAGTGTTTGGGTTAGGGTTAGGTTTTCTTAAACCAGAAAAATCTTACCTCAAGGAACACTTCAGCTGCAAAAGTCATCCCATGGGGTGCGCAAAAGTACAACAACAACGCTGCATCCTCCTCTTTTTCCTGGCACTATCCCTAACCCTAGGCTGATTTACCTGCCTCCTATTACTCTTACAGTCAGGCTTAGGGTTAGTGTTACGCTTAGGGCTTCTTAAACATGGAAAATCTTACCTCAAGGAGCACTTTACCTCTAAAAGTCATCCCAACTGCAGCATAAAATTACCACAACAATGCTGCCTCCACCTCTTTTTCCTTAAAACAATGCCCAACCATGGGCTGATTTACCTGCCTAGGCTTGGGGTTAGGCTTCTGCCTAGTGTTGAGCCTTCTCTTAGGGTTAGGTTTAGGGTTTAGGGTTGGGCTTGGGTTTAGGGTTTGCTATACGGTTAGAGTTAGGGTAGCGCTTGGGTTAGGGTTGGGTTTAGGTTAGGTACAGAGTTAGGGTTAGGGTTAAGGTTTAGGATTAGGGTTAGCATTAGGGTAAGGTTTAGGCTTAGGTTTAGGGATAGGGGTAAGAGTAAGGTTAGCGTAAGGGTTAGGGTTAGGGTTAGGGTTAGGCTTAGGGTTAGGGTGAGGATTAGGCTTAGGATTAGGCTTAGGGTTAGGGTTAGAGTAAGGGCTAGGTTTAGGGTTAGGCTTTTTTAAACCTGGAAAATCTCACCTCAAGGAACACCTCAGCTGCAAAAGTCATCCCAAGCGGAGCGCAAAAGTATCACAATAAGGCTGCCTCCACCTCTTTTTCCTATGGACCGTCCCTAACCCTAGGTAGATGGACCTGCCTCCACTTAGGGTCAGGGTAAGGGTTACGCCTTGGGTTGGGGTTTTTAAACTAGGAAACCCAGAGCTCCAAGCACACTGCAGCTGCCAAAGGATCTCAAGGGCAGCGCAAATGTTCCACAACATGGCTGCTTTCACAGCTTTTTCCTCCGCACCATTCCGACCCCTAGGTTGATTTACCTGTCTAGGGTTATGGTTACGATGAGGGCTTTTGTTTAACAAGGAATTTCTGAGCTGAAGCAATTTGGCCGCTGCAAAAGGCATCCCAAGGGGAGCGCTAAAGTACCACAACAAGGCTGCCTCCACCTCTTCTTCCTGGGGACCGTCCTTAACCCTAGGCTGATTTACCTGCCTAGGGTCAGGGTTAGTGTTAAGCCTAGGTTTAGGGTTTGGTAAACCACTGAACCCTGAGCTCCAAGCACACTGCAGCTGCCAATGGCATCCCAAGGGGAGCACAGAACTGCCATAACATGGCTGCCTCCACTGCATTTTCCTTGGCACCATCCCTAACTCTAGGCTGAGTTTCCTGCCTAGGGTTAGGCTTAGGGTTTAACCTAGGCTAAGGGGTTTTTTAAACTAGGAAAGTCTGAGCTCAAGGAGCACTGCAGCTGTGAAAAGCATCACAAGGGGAGCGCATAAGTTCCAGAACATGGCTGCTTTCACAGCTTTTTCCTTGGCACCATCCCGACCCCTAGGCTGATTGACCTGTTTAGGGTTAGGGTTAGGACTGGGGTTCCGGCTAGGGTTAGGATTAGGAGTAGGGTTAGGGCAAGGGTGAGGACTAGGGTTAGGGTTATGGTCACTATTAGGGTTAGGGTTAGGTTTAGGGTTACGGTTACGTTTAGGGTTAGGGTTACTTTTACGTTTTGGGCTAGGGTTCGGGTTAGAGTTGATGTTTAGGCTTAGGGTTAGGGTTAGGGTTAGGGCTAGGGGTCGGTTTAGGTCTAGTCTTTAGGCTTAGTGTTAGGGTTAGGGTTAGGGTTTCTTAAACCAGAAAAATCTTACCTGAAGGAACACTTCAGCTGCAAAAGTCATCCCAAGGGGAGCGCAAAAGTATAACAACCACGCTGCATCCTTCTCTTTTTCCTGGGACTATCCCTAACCCTAGGCTGATTTACCTGCCTCCTATTACTCTTACAGTCAGGCTTAGGGTTAGTGTTAGGCTTAGGGCTTCTTAAACATGGAAAATCTTACCTCAAGGAGCACTTTACCTCTAAAAGTCATCCCAACTGCAGCATAATATTACCACAACAATGTTGCCTCCACCTGTTTTTCCTTAAAACAATGCCCAACCGTGGGCTGATTTACCTGCCTAGGCTTGGGGTTAGGCTTCTGCCTAGTGTTGAGCCTTCTCTTAGGGTAAGGTTTAGGGTTTAGGGTTGGGCTTGGGTTTAGGGTTTGGTATACGGTTAGGGTTAGGGTAAGCGCTTGGGTTAGGGTTGGGTTTATGGTTAGGTATAGAGTTAGGGCTAGGGTTAGTGTTTAGGATTAGGGTTAGCGTTAGGGTAAGGTTTAGGCTTAGTTTAGGGTTAGGGAGAAGAGTAAGGTTAGGTTTAGGGTTAGGGTTAGGGTTAGGGTTAGGGTTAGGGTTACGGTTAAATTTTGGGTAATGATAAGGGTTTCTTAAACCAGGAAAATCTCACTTCCAGGAACAATTCAACTCTAAAATTCTTCCCAAGGACACCGCAAAATTTCCGCAACAAGGCTGCCTCCACATCTTTTTCCTTGGCACCATCCCTAACCCTGGGCTTATTTACCTGCCTAGGGTTAGGGTTTGGGTTAGGGTTAGGGTTAGGATAAGGGTTAGGGTTAGGTTTCAGTGTTAAGGTTAGAGGTATGGTTTGGCTTAGGGTTAGGGTTAGGATTAGGGTTACGGTTACGTTTAGGGTTAGGGTTACTTTTACGGTTAGGGCTAGGGTTCGGGTTAGAGTTGATGTTTAGGCTTAGGGTTAGGGTTACGGTTAGGGCTACTAATCGGTTTAGGTTTAGTCATTAGGCTTAGTGTTTGGGTTAGGGTTAGGTTTTCTTAAACCAGAAAAATCTTACCTCAAGGAACAATTCAGCTACAAATGTCATCCCATGGGGTGCGCAAAAGTACAACAACAACGCTGCATCCTCCTCTTTTTCCTGGCACTATCCCTAACCCTAGGCTGATTTACCTGCCTCCTATTACTCTTACAGTCAGGCTTAGGGTTAGTGTTACGCTTAGGGCTTCTTAAACATGGAAAATCTTACCTCAAGGAGCACTTTACCTCTAAAAGTCATCCCAACTGCAGCATAATATTACCACAACAATGCTGCCTCCACCTGTTTTTCCTTAAAACAATGCCCAACCGTGGGCTGATTTACCTGCCTAGGCTTGGGGTTAGGCTTCTGCCTAGTGTTGAGCCTTCTCTTAGGGTTAGGTTTAGGGTTTAGGGTTGGGCTTGGGTTTAGGGTTTGGTATACGGTTAGGGTTAGGGTAAGCGCTTGGGTTAGGGTTGGGTTTATGGTTAGGTATAGAGTTAGGGCTAGGGTTAGGGTTTAGGATTAGGGTTAGCGTTAGGGTAAGGTTTAGGCTTAGGTTTAGGGTTAGGGAGAAGAGTAAGGTTAGGTTTAGGGTTAGGGTTAGGGTTAGGGTTAGGGTTAGGGTTACGGTTAAATTTTGGGTAATGATAAGGGTTTCTTAAACCAGGAAAATCTCACTTCCAGGAACAATTCAACTCTAAAATTCGTCCCAAGGACACCGCAAAATTTCCGCAACAAGGCTGCCTCCACCTCTTTTTCCTTGGCACCATCCCTAACCCTGGGCTGATTTACCTGCCTAGGGTTAGGGTTAGGGTTTGGGTTAGGGTTAGGGTTAGGATAAGGGTTAGGGTTAGATTTCAGTGTTAAGGTTAGAGGTAGGGTTTGGCGTAGGTTTAGGGTTAGGATTAGGGTTACAGTTACGTTTAGGGTTAGGGTTACTTTTACGGTTAGGGCTAGGGTTCAGGTTAGAGTTGATGTTTAGGCTTAGGGTTAGGGTTACGGTTAGGGCTAGGGATCGGTTTAGGTTTAGTCTTTAGGCTTAGTGTTTGGGTTAGGGTTAGGTTTTCTTAAACCAGAAAAATCTTACCTCAAGGAACACTTCAGCTACAAATGTCATCCCATGGGGTGCGCAAAAGTACAACAACAACGCTGCATCCTCCTCTTTTTCCTGGCACTATCCCTAACCCTAGGCTGATTTACCTGCCTCCTATTACTCTTACAGTCAGGCTTAGGGTTAGTGTTAGGCTTAGGGCTTCTTAAACATGGAAAATCTTACCTCAAGGAGCACTTTACCTCTAAAAGTCATCCCAACTGCAGCATAATATTACCACAACAATGCTGCCTCCACCTGTTTTTCCTTGAGACAATGCCCAACCGTGGGCTGATTTACCTGCCTAGGCTTGGGGATAGGCTTCTGCCTAGTGTTGAGCCTTCTCTTAGGGTTAGGTTTAGGGTTTAGGGTTGGGCTTGGGTTTAGGGTTTGGTATACGGTTAGAGTTAGGCTAGCGCTTGGGTTAGGGTTGGGTTTAGGTTAGGTACAGAGTTAGGGTTAGGGTTAGGCTTTAGGATTAGGGTTAGCATTAGGGTAAGGTTTAGGCTTAGGTTTAGGGATAGGGGTAAGAGTAAGGTTAGGGTAAGGGTTAGGGTTAGGGTTAGGGTTAGGCTTAGGGTTAGGGTGAGGATTAGGCTTAGGATTAGTCTTAGGGTTAGGGTTAGAGTAAGGGCTAGGTTTAGGGTTAGGCTTTTTTAAACCTGGAAAATCTCACCTCAAGGAACACCTCAGCTGCAAAAGTCATCCCAAGCGGAGCGCAAAAGTATCACAATAAGGCTGCCTCCACCTCTTTTTCCTATGGACCGTCCCTAACCCTAGGTAGATGGACCTGCCTCCACTTAGGGTCAGGGTAAGGGTTACGCCTTGGGTTGGGGTTTCTAAACTAGGAAACCCAGAGCTCCAAGCACACTGCAGCTGCCAAAGGATCTCAAGGGCAGCGCAAATGTTCCACAATATGGCTGCTTTCACAGCTTTTTCCTCCGCACCATTCCGACCCCTAGGTTGATTTACCTGTCTAGGGTTATGGTTACGATGAGGGCTTTTGTTTAACAAGGAATTTCTGAGCTGAAGCAATTTGGCCGCTGCAAAAGGCATCCCAAGGGGAGCGCTAAAGTACCACAACAAGGCTGCCTCCACCTCTTCTTCCTGGGGACCGTCCTTAACCCTAGGCTGATTTACCTGCCTAGGGTCAGGGTTAGTGTTAAGCCTAGGTTTAGGGTTTGGTAAACCACTGAACCCTGAGCTCCAAGCACACTGCAGCTGCCAATGGCATCCCAAGGGGAGCACAGAAGTGCCATAACATGGCTGCCTCCACTGCATTTTCCTTGGCACCATCCCTAACTCTAGGCTGAGTTTCCTGCCTACGGTTAGGCTTAGGGTTTAACCTAGGCTAAGGGGTTTTTTAAACTAGGAAAGTCTGAGCTCAAGGAGCACTGCAGCTGTGAAAAGCATCACAAGGGGAGCGCATAAGTTCCAGAACATGGCTGCTTTCACAGCTTTTTCCTTGGCACCATCCCGACCCCTAGGCTGATTGACCTGTTTAGGGTTAGGGTTAGGACTGGGGTTCCGGCTAGGGTTAGGATTAGGAGTAGGGTTAGGGCAAGGGTGAGGACTAGGGTTAGGGTTATGGTCACTATTAGGGTTAGGGTTAGGTTTAGGGTTACGGTTATGTTTAGGGTTAGGGTTACTTTTACGTTTTGGGCTAGGGTTCGGGTTAGAGTTGATGTTTAGGCTTAGGGTTAGGGTTAGGGTTAGGGCTAGTGGTCGGTTTAGGTCTAGTCTTTAGGCTTAGTGTTAGGGTTAGGGTTAGGGTTTCTTAAACCAGAAAAATCTTACCTCAAGGAACACTTCAGCTGCAAAAGTCATCCCAAGGGGAGCGCAAAAGTATAACAACCACGCTGCATCCTTCTCTTTTTCCTGGGACTATCCCTAACCCTAGGCTGATTTACCTGCCTCCTATTACTCTTACAGTAAGGCTTAGGGTTAGGGTTAAGCTTAGGGCTTCTTAAACATGGAAAATCTTACCTCAAGGAGCACTTTACCTCTAAAAGTCATCCCAACTGCAGCATAATATTACCACAACAATGCTGCCTCCACCTGTTTTTCCTTAAAACAATGCCCAACCGTGGGCTGATTTACCTGCCTAGGCTTGGGGTTAGGCTTCTGCCTAGTGTTGAGCCTTCTCTTAGGGTTAGGTTTAGGGTTTAGGGTTGGGCTTGGGTTTAGGGTTTGGTATACGGTTAGGGTTAGGGTAAGCGCTTGGGTTAGGGTTGGGTTTATGGTTAGGTATAGAGTTAGGGCTAGGGTTAGTGTTTAGGATTAGGGTTAGCGTTAGGGTAAGGTTTAGGCTTAGGTTTAGGGTTAGGGAGAAGAGTAAGGTTAGGTTTAGGGTTAGGGTTAGGGTTAGGGTTAGGGTTACGGTTAAATTTTGGGTAATGATAAGGGTTTCTTAAACCAGGAAAATCTCACTTCCAGGAACAATTCAACTCTAAAATTCGTCCCAAGGACCCCGCAAAATTTCCGCAACAAGGCTGCCTCCACCTCTTTTTCCTTGGCACCATCCCTAACCCTGGGCTTATTTACCTGCCTAGGGTTAGGGTTTGGGTTAGGGTTAGAGTTAGGATAAGGGTTAGGGTTAGGTTTCAGTGTTAAGGTTAGAGGTAGGGTTTGGCTTAGGGTTAGGGTTAGGATTAGGGTTACGGTTACGTTTAGGGTTAGGGTTACTTTTACGGTTAGGGCTAGGGTTCGGGTTAGAGTTGATGTTTAGGCTTAGGGTTAGGGTTACGGTTAGGGCTAGGGATCGGTTTAGGTTTAGTCTTTAGGCTTAGTGTTTGGGTTAGGGTTAGGTTTTCTTAAACCAGAAAAATCTTACCTCAAGGAACACTTCAGCTGCAAAAGTCATCCCATGGGGTGCGCAAAAGTACAACAACAACGCTGCATCCTCCTCTTTTTCCTGGGACTATCCCTAACCCTAGGCTGATTTACCTGCCTCCTATTACTCTTACAGTCTGGCTTAGGGTTAGTGTTAGGCTTAGGGCTTCTTAAACATGGAAAATCTTACCTCAAGGAGCACTTTACCTGTAAAAGTCATCCCAACTGCAGCATAAAATAACCACAACAATGCTGCCTCCACCTCTTTTTCCTTAAAACAATGCCCAACCGTGGGCTGATTTACCTGCCTAGGCTTGGGGTTAGGCTTCTGCCTAGTGTTGAGCCTTCTCTTAGGGTTAGGTTTAGGGTTTAGGGTTGGGCTTGGGTTTAGGGTTTGGTATACGGTTAGAGTTAGGGTAGCGCTTGGGTTAGGGTTGGGTTTAGGTTAGGTACAGAGTTAGGGTTAGGGTTAAGGTTTAGGATTAGGGTTAGCATTAGGGTAAGGTTTAGGCTTAGGTTTAGGGATAGGGGTAAGAGTAAGGTTAGGGTAAGGGTTAGGGTTAGACTTAGGGTTAGGCTTAGGGTTAGGGTGAGGATTAGGCTTAGGATTAGGCTTAGGGTTAGGGTTAGAGTAAGGGCTAGGTTTAGGGTTAGGCTTTTTTAAACCTGGAAAATCTCACCTCAAGGAACACCTCAGCTGCAAAAGTCATCCCAAGCGGAGCGCAAAAGTATCACAATAAGGCTGCCTCCACCTCTTTTTCCTATGGACCGTCCCTAACCCTAGGTAGATGGACCTGCCTCCACTTAGGGTCAGGGTAAGGGTTACGCCTTGGGTTGGGGTTTTTAAACTAGGAAACCCAGAGCTCCAAGCACACTGCAGCTGCCAAAGGATCTCAAGGGCAGCGCAAATGTTCCACAATATGGCTGCTTTCACAGCTTTTTCCTCGGCACCATTCCGACCCCTAGGTTGATTTACCTGTCTAGGGTTATGGTTACGATGAGGGCTTTTGTTTAACAAGGAATTTCTGAGCTGAAGCAATTTGGCCGCTGCAAAAGGCATCCCAAGGGGAGCGCTAAAGTACCACAACAAGGCTGCCTCCACCTCTTCTTCCTGGGGACCGTCCTTAACCCTAGGCTGATTTACCTGCCTAGGGTTAGGGTTAGTGTTAAGCCTAGGTTTAGGGTTTGGTAAACCACCGAACCCTGAGCTCCAAGCACACTGCAGCTGCCAATGGCATCCCAAGGGGAGCACAGAAGTGCCATAACATGGCTGCCTCCACTGCATTTTCCTTGGCACCATCCCTAACTCTAGGCTGAGTTTCCTGCCTAGGGTTAGGCTTAGGGTTTAACCTAGGCTAAGGGGTTTTTTAAACTAGGAAAGTCTGAGCTCAAGGAGCACTGCAGCTGTGAAAAGCATCACAAGGGGAGCGCATAAGTTCCAGAACATGGCTGCTTTCACAGCTTTTTCCTTGGCACCATCCCGACCCCTAGGCTGATTGACCTGTTTAGGGTTAGGGTTAGGACTGGGGTTCCGGCTAGGGTTAGGATTAGGAGTAGGGTTAGGGCAAGGGTGAGGACTAGGGTTAGGGTTATGGTCACTATTAGGGTTAGGGTTAGGTTTAGGGTTACGGTTACGTTTAGGGTTAGGGTTACTTTTACGTTTTGGGCTAGGGTTCGGGTTAGAGTTGATGTTTAGGCTTAGGGTTAGGGTTAGGGTTAGGGCTAGGGGTCGGTTTAGGTCTAGTCTTTAGGCTTAGTGTTAGGGTTAGGGTTAGGGTTTCTTAAACCAGAAAAATCTTACCTCAAGGAACACTTCAGCTGCAAAAGTCATCCCAAGGGGAGCGCAAAAGTATAACAACCACGCAGCATCCTTCTCTTTTTCCTGGGACTATCCCTAACCCTAGGCTTATTTACCTGCCTCCTATTACTCTTACAGTAAGGCTTAGGGTTAGGGTTAAGCTTAGGGCTTCTTAAACATGGAAAATCTTACCTCAAGGAGCACTTTACCTCTAAAAGTCATCCCAACTGCAGCATAATATTACCACAACAATGCTGCCTCCACCTGTTTTTCCTTAAAACAATGCCCAACCGTGGGCTGATTTACCTGCCTAGGCTTGGGGTTAGGCTTCTGCCTAGTGTTGAGCCTTCTCTTAGGGTAAGGTTTAGGGTTTAGGGTTGGGCTTGGGTTTAGGGTTTGGTATACGGTTAGGGTTAGGGTAAGCGCTTGGGTTAGGGTTGGGTTTATGGTTAGGTATAGAGTTAGGGCTAGGGTTAGTGTTTAGGATTAGGGTTAGCGTTACGGTAAGGATTAGGCTTAGGTTTAGGGTTAGGGAGAAGAGTAAGGTTAGGTTTAGGGTTAGGGTTAGGGTTAGGGTTAGGGTTACGGTTAAATTTTGGGTAATGATAAGGGTTTCTTAAACCAGGAAAATCTCACTTCCAGGAACAATTCAACTCTAAAATTCGTCCCAAGGACCCCGCAAAATTTCCGCAACAAGGCTGCCTCCACCTCTTTTTCCTTGGCACCATCCCTAACCCTGGGCTTATTTACCTGCCTAGGGTTAGGGTTTGGGTTAGGGTTAGGGTTAGGATAAGGGTTAGGGTTAGGTTTCAGTGTTAAGGTTAGAGGTAGGGTTTGGCTTAGGGTTAGGGTTAGGATTAGGGTTACGGTTACGTTTACGGTTAGGGTTACTTTTACGGTTAGGGCTAGGGTTCGGGTTAGAGTTGATGTTTAGGCTTAGGGTTAGGGTTACGGTTAGGGCTAGGGATCGGTTTAGGTTTAGTCTTTAGGCTTAGTGTTTGGGTTAGGGTTAGGGTTTCTTAAACCAGAAAAATCTTACCTCAAGGAACACTTCAGCTGCAAAAGTCATCCCATGGGGTGCGCAAAAGTACAACAACAACGCTGCATCCTCCTCTTTTTCCTGGGACTATCCCTAACCCTAGGCTGATTTACCTGCCTCCTATTACTCTTACAGTCAGGCTTAGGGTTAGTGTTTGTCTTAGGGCTTCTTAAACATGGAAAATCTTACCTCAAGGAGCACTTTACCTGTAAAAGTCATCCCAACTGCAGCATAAAATAACCACAACAATGCTGCCTCCACCTCTTTTTCCTTAAAACAATGCCCAACCGTGGGCTGATTTACCTGCCTAGGCTTGGGGTTAGGCTTCTGCCTAGTGTTGAGCCTTCTCTTAGGGTTAGGTTTAGGGTTTAGGGTTGGGCTTGGGTTTAGGGTTTGGTATACGGTTAGAGTTAGGGTAGCGCTTGGGTTAGGGTTGGGTTTAGGTTAGGTACAGAGTTAGGGTTAGGGTTAAGGTTTAGGATTAGGGTTAGCATTAGGGTAAGGTTTAGGCTTAGGTTTAGGGATAGGGGTAAGAGTAAGGTTAGCGTAAGGGTTAGGGTTAGGGTTAGGGTTAGGGTTAGGCTTAGGGTTAGGGTGAGGATTAGGCTTAGGATTAGGCTTAGGGTTAGGGTTAGAGTAAGGGCTAGGTTTAGGGTTAGGCTTTTTTAAACCTGGAAAATCTCACCTCAAGGAACACCTCAGCTGCAAAAGTCATCCCAAGCGGAGCGCAAAAGTATCACAATAAGGCTGCCTCCACCTCTTTTTCCTATGGACCGTCCCTAACCCTAGGTAGATGGACCTGCCTCCACTTAGGGTCAGGGTAAGGGTTACGCCTTGGGTTGGGGTTTTTAAACTAGGAAACCCAGAGCTCCAAGCACACTGCAGCTGCCAAAGGATCTCAAGGGCAGCGCAAATGTTCCACAATATGGCTGCTTTCACAGCTTTTTCCTCGGCACCATTCCGACCCCTAGGTTGATTTACCTGTCTAGGGTTATGGTTACGATGAGGGCTTTTGTTTAACAAGGAATTTCTGAGCTGAAGCAATTTGGCCGCTGCAAAAGGCATCCCAAGGGGAGCGCTAAAGTACCACAACAAGGCTGCCTCCACCTCTTCTTCCTGGGGACCGTCCTTAACCCTAGGCTGATTTACCTGCCTAGGGTCAGGGTTAGTGTTAAGCCTAGGTTTAGGGTTTGGTAAACCACCGAACCCTGAGCTCCAAGCACACTGCAGCTGCCAATGGCATCCCAAGGGGAGCACAGAACTGCCATAACATGGCTGCCTCCACTGCATTTTCCTTGGCACCATCCCTAACTCTAGGCTGAGTTTCCTGCCTACGGTTAGGCTTAGGGTTTAACCTAGGCTAAGGGGTTTTTTAAACTAGGAAAGTCTGAGCTCAAGGAGCACTGCAGCTGTGAAAAGCATCACAAGGGGAGCGCATAAGTTCCAGAACATGGCTGCTTTCACAGCTTTTTCCTTGGCACCATCCCGACCCCTAGGCTGATTGACCTGTTTAGGGTTAGGGTTAGGACTGGGGTTCCGGCTAGGGTTAGGATTAGGAGTAGGGTTAGGGCAAGGGTGAGGACTAGGGTTAGGGTTATGGTCACTATTAGGGTTAGGGTTAGGTTTAGGGTTACGGTTACGTTTAGGGTTAGGGTTACTTTTACGTTTTGGGCTAGGGTTCGGGTTAGAGTTGATGTTTAGGCTTAGGGTTAGGGTTAGGGTTAGGGCTAGGCGTCGGTTTAGGTTTAGTCTTTAGGCTTAGTGTTAGGGTTAGGGTTAGGGTTTCTTAAACCAGAAAAATCTTACCTCAAGGAACACTTCAGCTGCAAAAGTCATCCCAAGGGGAGCGCAAAAGTATAACAACCACGCTGCATCCTCCTCTTTTTCCTGGGACTATCCCTAACCTTAGGCTGATTTACCTGCCTCCTATTACTCTTACAGTCAGGCTTAGGATTAGGGTTAAGCTTAGGGCTTCTTAAACATGGAAAATCTTACCTCAAGGAGCACTTTACCTCTAAAAGTCATCCCAACTGCAGCATAATATTACCACAACAATGCTGCCTCCACCTGTTTTTCCTTAAAACAATGCCCAACCGTGGGCTGATTTACCTGCCTAGGCTTGGGGTTAGGCTTCTGCCTAGTGTTGAGCCTTCTCTTAGGGTTAGGTTTAGGGTTTAGGGTTGGGCTTGGGTTTAGGGTTTGGTATACGGTTAGGGTTAGGGTAAGCGCTTGGGTTAGGGTTGGGTTTATGGTTAGGTATAGAGTTAGGGCTAGGGTTAGGGTTTAGGATTAGGGTTAGTGTTAGGGTAAGGTTTAGGCTTAGGTTTAGGGTTAGGGAGAAGAGTAAGGTTAGGTTTAGGGTTAGGGTTAGGGTTAGGGTTAGGGTTAGGGTTACGGTTAAATTTTGGGTAATGATAAGGGTTTCTTAAACCAGGAAAATCTCACTTCCAGGAACAATTCAACTCTAAAATTCGTCCCAAGGACACCGCAAAATTTCCGCAACAAGGCTGCCTCCACCTCTTTTTCCTTGGCACCATCCCTAACCCTGGGCTTATTTACCTGCCTAGGGTTAGGGTTTGGGTTAGGGTTAGGGTTAGGATAAGGGTTAGGGTTAGGTTTCAGTGTTAAGGTTAGAGGTAGGGTTTGGCTTAGGGTTAGGGTTAGGATTAGGGTTACGGTTACGTTTAGGGTTAGGGTTACTTTTACGGTTAGGGCTAGGGTTCAGGTTAGAGTTGATGTTTAGGCTTAGGGTTAGGGTTACGGTTAGGGCTAGGGATCGGTTTAGGTTTAGTCTTTAGGCTTAGTGTTTGGGTTAGGGTTAGGTTTTCTTAAACCAGAAAAATCTTACCTCAAGGAACACTTCAGCTGCAAAAGTCATCCCATGGGGTGCGCAAAAGTACAACAACAACGCTGCATCCTCCTCTTTTTCCTGGCACTATCCCTAACCCTAGGCTGATTTACCTGCCTCCTATTACTCTTACAGTCAGGCTTAGGGTTAGTGTTACGCTTAGGGCTTCTTAAACATGGAAAATCTTACCTCAAGGAGCACTTTACCTCTAAAAGTCATCCCAACTGCAGCATAATATTACCACAACAATGCTGCCTCCACCTGTTTTTCCTTAAAACAATGCCCAACCGTGGGCTGATTTACCTGCCTAGGCTTGGGGTTAGGCTTCTGCCTAGTGTTGAGCCTTCTCTTAGGGTTAGGTTTAGGGTTTAGGGTTGGGCTTGGGTTTAGGGTTTGGTATACGGTTAGAGTTAGGCTAGCGCTTGGGTTAGGGTTGGGTTTAGGTTAGGTACAGAGTTAGGGTTAGGGTTAAGGTTTAGGATTGGGGTTAGCATTAGGGTAAGGTTTAGGCTTAGGTTTAGGGATAGGGGTAAGAGTAAGGTTAGGGTAAGGGTTAGGGTTAGACTTAGGGTTAGGCTTAGGGTTAGGGTGAGGATTAGGCTTAGGATTAGGCTTAGGGTTAGGGTTAGAGTAAGGGCTAGGTTTAGGGTTAGGCTTTTTTAAACCTGGAAAATCTCACCTCAAGGAACACCTCAGCTGCAAAAGTCATCCCAAGCGGAGCGCAAAAGTATCACAATAAGGCTGCCTCCACCTCTTTTTCCTATGGACCGTCCCTAACCCTAGGTAGATGGACCTGCCTCCACTTAGGGTCAGGGTAAGGGTTACGCCTTGGGTTGGGGTTTTTAAACTAGGAAACCCAGAGCTCCAAGCACACTGCAGCTGTGAAAAGCATCACAAGGGGAGCGCATAAGTTCCAGAACATGGCTGCTTTCACAGCTTTTTCCTTGGCACCATCCCGACCCCTAGGCTGATTGACCTGTTTAGGGTTAGGGTTAGGACTGGGGTTCCGGCTAGGGTTAGGATTAGGAGTAGGGTTAGGGCAAGGGTGAGGACTAGGGTTAGGGTTATGGTCACTATTAGGGTTAGGGTTAGGTTTAGGGTTACGGTTACGTTTAGGGTTAGGGTTACTTTTACGTTTTGGGCTAGGGTTCGGGTTAGAGTTGATGTTTAGGCTTAGGGTTAGGGTTAGGGTTAGGGCTAGGCGTCGGTTTAGGTTTAGTCTTTAGGCTTAGTGTTAGGGTTAGGGTTAGGGTTTCTTAAACCAGAAAAATCTTACCTCAAGGAACACTTCAGCTGCAAAAGTCATCCCAAGGGGAGCGCAAAAGTACAACAACAACGCTGCATCCTCCTCTTTTTCCTGGCACTATCCCTAACCCTAGGCTGATTTACCTGCCTCCTATTACTCTTACAGTCAGGTTTAGGGTTAGTGTTAGGCTTAGGGCTTCTTAAACATGGAAAATCTTACCTCAAGGAGCACTTTACCTCTAAAAGTCATCCCAACTGCAGCATAATATTACCACAACAATGCTGCCTCCACCTGTTTTTCCTTAAAACAATGCCCAACCGTGGGCTGATTTACCTGCCTAGGCTTGGGGTTAGGCTTCTGCCTAGTGTTGAGCCTTCTCTTAGGGTAAGGTTTAGGGTTTAGGGTTGGGCTTGGGTTTAGGGTTTGGTATACGGTTAGGGTTAGGGTAAGCGCTTGGGTTAGGGTTGGGTTTATGGTTAGGTATAGAGTTAGGGCTAGGGTTAGGGTTTAGGATTAGGGTTAGTGTTAGGGTAAGGTTTAGGCTTAGGTTTAGGGTTAGGGAGAAGAGTAAGGTTAGGTTTAGGGTTAGGGTTAGGGTTAGGGTTAGGGTTAGGGTTAGGGTTACGGTTAAATTTTGGGTAATGATAAGGGTTTCTTAAACCAGGAAAATCTCACTTCCAGGAACAATTCAACTCTAAAATTCGTCCCAAGGACACCGCAAAATTTCCGCAACAAGGCTGCCTCCACCTCTTTTTCCTTGGCACCATCCCTAACCCTGGGCTTATTTACCTGCCTAGGGTTAGGGTTTGGGTTAGGGTTAGGGTTAGGATAAGGGTTAGGGTTAGGTTTCAGTGTTAAGGTTAGAGGTAGGGTTTGGCTTAGGTTTAGGGTTAGGATTAGGGTTACGGTTACGTTTAGGGTTAGGGTTACTTTTACGGTTAGGGCTAGGGTTCGGGTTAGAGTTGATGTTTAGGCTTAGGGTTAGGGTTACGGTTAGGGCTAGGGATCGGTTTAGGTTTAGTCTTTAGGCTTAGTGTTTGGGTTAGGGTTAGGTTTTCTTAAACCAGAAAAATCTTACCTCAAGGAACACTTCAGCTGCAAAAGTCATCCCATGGGGTGCGCAAAAGTACAACAACAACGCTGCATCCTCCTCTTTTTCCTGGCACTATCCCTAACCCTAGGCTGATTTACCTGCCTCCTATTACTCTTACAGTCAGGCTTAGGGTTAGTGTTACGCTTAGGGCTTCTTAAACATGGAAAATCTTACCTCAAGGAGCACTTTACCTCTAAAAGTCATCCCAACTGCAGCATAAAATTACCACAACAATGCTGCCTCCACCTCTTTTTCCTTAAAACAATGCCCAGCCGTGGGCTGATTTACCTGCCTAGGCTTGGGGTTAGGCTTCTGCCTAGTGTTGAGCCTTCTCTTAGGGTTAGGTTTAGGGTTTAGGGTTGGGCTTGGGTTTAGGGTTTGGTATACGGTTAGAGTTAGGCTAGCGCTTGGGTTAGGGTTGGGTTTAGGTTAGGTACAGAGTTAGGGTTAGGGTTAAGGTTTAGGATTAGGGTTAGCATTAGGGTAAGGTTTAGGCTTAGGTTTAGGGATAGGGGTAAGAGTAAGGTTAGGGTTAGGGTTAGGATTAGGGTTAGGGTTAGGGTTAGGGTTAGGGTTAGGGTGAGGATTAGGCTTAGGATTAGGCTTAGGGTTAGGGTTAGATTAAGGGCTAGGTTTAGGGTCAGGCTTTTTTAAACCTGGAAAATCTCACCTCAAGGAACACCTCAGCTGCAAAAGTCATCCCAAGCGGAGCGCAAAAGTATCACAATAAGGCTGCCTCCACCTCTTTTTCCTATGGACCGTCCCTAACCCTAGGTAGATGGACCTGCCTCCACTTAGGGTCAGGGTAAGGGTTACGCCTTGGGTTGGGGTTTTTAAACTAGGAAACCCAGAGCTCCAAGCACACTGCAGCTGCCAAAGGATCTCAAGGGCAGCGCAAATGTTCCACAACATGGCTGCTTTCACAGCTTTTTCCTCCGCACCATTCCGACCCCTAGGTTGATTTACCTGTCTAGGGTTATGGTTACGATGAGGGCTTTTGTTTAACAAGGAATTTCTGAGCTGAAGCAATTTGGCCGCTGCAAAAGGCATCCCAAGGGGAGCGCTAAAGTACCACAACAAGGCTGCCTCCACCTCTTCTTCCTGGGGACCCTCCTTAACCCTAGGCTGATTTACCTGCCTAGGGTCAGGGTTAGCGTTAAGCCTAGGTTTAGGGTTTGGTAAACCACTGAACCCTGAGCTCCAAGCACACTGCAGCTGCCAATGGCATCCCAAGGGGAGCACAGAACTGCCATAACATGGCTGCCTCCACTGCATTTTCCTTGGCACCATCCCTAACTCTAGGCTGAGTTTCCTGCCTACGGTTAGGCTTAGGGTTTAACCTAGGCTAAGGGGTTTTTTAAACTAGGAAAGTCTGAGCTCAAGGAGCACTGCAGCTGTGAAAAGCATCACAAGGGGAGCGCATAAGTTCCAGAACATGGCTGCTTTCACAGCTTTTTCCTTGGCACCATCCCGACCCCTAGGCTGATTGACCTGTTTAGGGTTAGGGTTAGGACTGGGGTTCCGGCTAGGGTTAGGATTAGGAGTAGGGTTAGGGCAAGGGTGAGGACTAGGGTTAGGGTTATGGTCA
Organism: Ammospiza caudacuta; assembly: GCF_027887145.1. Lineage (NCBI taxonomy): Eukaryota > Metazoa > Chordata > Aves > Passeriformes > Passerellidae > Ammospiza > Ammospiza caudacuta. Next base: position 17,459,005 of record NC_080595.1, on the reverse strand, counting down.
CTATTAGGGTTAGGGTTAGGTTTAGGGTTACGGTTATGTTTAGGGTTAGGGTTACTTTTACGTTTTGGGCTAGGGTTCGGGTTAGAGTTGATGTTTAGGCTTAGGGTTAGGGTTAGGGTTAGGGTTACGGTTAGGGGTCGGTTTAGGTTTAGTCTTTAGGCTTACTGTTAGGGTTAGGGTTAGGGTTTCTTAAACCAGAAAAATCTTACCTGAAGGAACACTTCAGCTGCAAAAGTCATCCCAAGGGGAGCGCAAAAGTATAACAACCACGCTGCATCCTCCTCTTTTTCCTGGGACTATCCCTAACCTTAGGCTGATTTACCTGCCTCCTATTACTCTTACAGTCAGGCTTAGGATTAGGGTTAAGCTTAGGGCTTCTTAAACATGGAAAATCTTACCTCAAGGAGCACTTTACCTCTAAAAGTCATCCCAACTGCAGCATAATATTACCACAACAATGCTGCCTCCACCTGTTTTTCCTTAAAACAATGCCCAACCGTGGGCTGATTTACCTGCCTAGGCTTGGGGTTAGGCTTCTGCCTAGTGTTGAGCCTTCTCTTAGGGTTAGGTTTAGGGTTTAGGGTTGGGCTTGGGTTTAGGGTTTGGTATACGGTTAGGGTTAGGGTAAGCGCTTGGGTTAGGGTTGGGTTTATGGTTAGGTATAGAGTTAGGGCTAGGGTTAGGGTTTAGGATTAGGGTTAGTGTTAGGGTAAGGTTTAGGCTTAGGTTTAGGGTTAGGGAGAAGAGTAAGGTTAGGTTTAGGGTTAGGGTTAGGGTTAGGGTTAGGGTTAGGGTTAGGGTTACGGTTAAATTTTGGGTAATGATAAGGGTTTCTTAAACCAGGAAAATCTCACTTCCAGGAACAATTCAACTCTAAAATTCGTCCCAAGGACACCGCAAAATTTCCGCAACAAGGCTGCCTCCACCTCTTTTTCCTTGGCACCATCCCTAACCCTGGGCTTATTTACCTGCCTAGGGTTAGGGTTTGGGTTAGGGTTAGGGTTAGGATAAGGGTTAGGGTTAGGTTTCAGTGTTAAGGTTAGAGGTAGGGTTTGGCTTAGGGTTAGGGTTAGGATTAGGGTTACGGTTACGTTTAGGGTTAGGGTTACTTTTACGGTTAGGGCTAGGGTTCAGGTTAGAGTTGATGTTTAGGCTTAGGGTTAGGGTTACGGTTAGGGCTAGGGATCGGTTTAGGTTTAGTCTTTAGGCTTAGTGTTTGGGTTAGGGTTAGGTTTTCTTAAACCAGAAAAATCTTACCTCAAGGAACACTTCAGCTGCAAAAGTCATCCCATGGGGTGCGCAAAAGTACAACAACAACGCTGCATCCTCCTCTTTTTCCTGGCACTATCCCTAACCCTAGGCTGATTTACCTGCCTCCTATTACTCTTACAGTCAGGCTTAGGGTTAGTGTTACGCTTAGGGCTTCTTAAACATGGAAAATCTTACCTCAAGGAGCACTTTACCTCTAAAAGTCATCCCAACTGCAGCATAATATTACCACAACAATGCTGCCTCCACCTCTTTTTCCTTAAAACAATGCCCAACCGTGGGCTGATTTACCTGCCTAGGCTTGGGGTTAGGCTTCTGCCTAGTGTTGAGCCTTCTCTTAGGGTTAGGTTTAGGGTTTAGGGTTGGGCTTGGGTTTAGGGTTTGGTATACGGTTAGAGTTAGGGTAGCGCTTGGGTTAGGGTTGGGTTTAGGTTAGGTACAGAGTTAGGGTTAGGGTTAAGGTTTAGGATTAGGGTTAGCATTAGGGTAAGGTTTAGGCTTAGGTTTAGGGATAGGGGTAAGAGTAAGGTTAGGGTAAGGGTTAGGGTTAGACTTAGGGTTAGGCTTAGGGTTAGGGTGAGGATTAGGCTTAGGATTAGGCTTAGGGTTAGGGTTAGAGTAAGGGCTAGGTTTAGGGTTAGGCTTTTTTAAACCTGGAAAATCTCACCTCAAGGAACACCTCAGCTGCAAAAGTCATCCCAAGCGGAGCGCAAAAGTATCACAATAAGGCTGCCTCCACCTCTTTTTCCTATGGACCGTCCCTAACCCTAGGTAGATGGACCTGCCTCCACTTAGGGTCAGGGTAAGGGTTACGCCTTGGGTTGGGGTTTTTAAACTAGGAAACCCAGAGCTCCAAGCACACTGCAGCTGCCAAAGGATCTCAAGGGCAGCGCAAATGTTCCACAATATGGCTGCTTTCACAGCTTTTTCCTCGGCACCATTCCGACCCCTAGGTTGATTTACCTGTCTAGGGTTATGGTTACGATGAGGGCTTTTGTTTAACAAGGAATTTCTGAGCTGAAGCAATTTGGCCGCTGCAAAAGGCATCCCAAGGGGAGCGCTAAAGTACCACAACAAGGCTGCCTCCACCTCTTCTTCCTGGGGACCGTCCTTAACCCTAGGCTGATTTACCTGCCTAGGGTCAGGGTTAGTGTTAAGCCTAGGTTTAGGGTTTGGTAAACCACTGAACCCTGAGCTCCAAGCACACTGCAGCTGCCAATGGCATCCCAAGGGGAGCACAGAACTGCCATAACATGGCTGCCTCCACTGCATTTTCCTTGGCACCATCCCTAACTCTAGGCTGAGTTTCCTGCCTAGGGTTAGGCTTAGGGTTTAACCTAGGCTAAGGGGTTTTTTAAACTAGGAAAGTCTGAGCTCAAGGAGCACTGCAGCTGTGAAAAGCATCACAAGGGGAGCGCATAAGTTCCAGAACATGGCTGCTTTCACAGCTTTTTCCTTGGCACCATCCCGACCCCTAGGCTGATTGACCTGTTTAGGGTTAGGGTTAGGACTGGGGTTCCGGCTAGGGTTAGGATTAGGAGTAGGGTTAGGGCAAGGGTGAGGACTAGGGTTAGGGTTATGGTCACTATTAGGGTTAGGGTTAGGTTTAGGGTTACGGTTACGTTTAGGGTTAGGGTTACTTTTACGTTTTGGGCTAGGGTTCGGGTTAGAGTTGATGTTTAGGCTTAGGGTTAGGGTTACGGTTAGGGCTAGGGATCGGTTTAGGTTTAGTCTTTAGGCTTAGTGTTAGGGTTAGGGTTTCTTAAACCAGAAAAATCTTACCTCAAGGAACACTTCAGCTGCAAAAGTCATCCCAAGGGGAGCGCAAAAGTATAACAACCACGCTGCATCCTCCTCTTTTTCTTGGGACTATCCCTAACCTTAGGCTGATTTACCTGCCTCCTATTACTCTTACAGTCAGGCTTAGGGTTAGGGTTAAGCTTAGGGCTTCTTAAACATGGAAAATCTTACCTCAAGGAGCACTTTACCTCTAAAAGTCATCCCAACTGCAGCATAATATTACCACAACAATGCTGCCTCCACCTGTTTTTCCTTAAAACAATGCCCAACCGTGGGCTGATTTACCTGCCTAGGCTTGGGGTTAGGCTTCTGCCTAGTGTTGAGACTTCTCTTAGGGTAAGGTTTAGGGTTTAGGGTTGGGCTTGGGTTTAGGGTTTGGTATACGGTTAGGGTTAGGGTAAGCGCTTGGGTTAGGGTTGGGTTTATGGTTAGGTATAGAGTTAGGGCTAGGGTTAGGCTTTAGGATTAGGGTTAGAGTTAGGGTAAGGTTTAGGCTTAGGTTTAGGGTTAGGGAGAAGAGTAAGGTTAGGTTTAGGGTTAGGGTTAGGGTTAGGGTTAGGGTTACGGTTAAATTTTGGGTAATGATAAGGGTTTCTTAAACCAGGAAAATCTCACTTCCAGGAACAATTCAACTCTAAAATTCGTCCCAAGGACACCGCAAAATTTCCGCAACAAGGCTGCCTCCACCTCTTTTTCCTTGGCACCATCCCTAACCCTGGGCTTATTTACCTGCCTAGGGTTAGGGTTTGGGTTAGGGTTAGGGTTAGGATAAGGGTTAGGGTTAGGTTTCAGTGTTAAGGTTAGAGGTAGGGTTTGGCTTAGGTTTAGGGTTAGGATTAGGGTTACGGTTACGTTTAGGGTTAGGGTTACTTTTACGGTTAGGGCTAGGGTTTGGGTTAGAGTTGATGTTTAGGCTTAGGGGTAGGGTTACGGTTAGGGCTAGGGATCGGTTTAGGTTTAGTCTTTAGGCTTAGTGTTTGGGTTAGGGTTAGGTTTTCTTAAACCAGAAAAATCTTACCTCAAGAAACACTTCAGCTGCAAAAGTCATCCCATGGGGTGCGCAAAAGTACAACAACAACGCTGCATCCTCCTCTTTTTCCTGGGACTATCCCTAACCCTAGGCTGATTTACCTGCCTCCTATTACTCTTACAGTCAGGCTTAGGGTTAGTGTTACGCTTAGGGCTTCGTAAACATGGAAAATCTTACCTCAAGGAGCACTTTACCTCTAAAAGTCATCCCAACTGCAGCATATTACCACAACAATGCTGCCTCCACATCTTTTTCCTTAAAACAATGCCCAACCGTGGGCTGATTTACCTGCCTAGGCTTGGGGTTAGGCTTCTGCCTAGTGTTGAGCCTTCTCTTAGGGTTAGGTTTAGGGTTTAGGGTTGGGCTTGGGTTTAGGGTTTGGTATACGGTTAGAGTTAGGGTAGCGCTTGGGTTAGGGTTGGGTTTAGGTTAGGTACAGAGTTAGGGTTAGGGTTAAGGTTTAGGATTAGGGTTAGCATTAGGGTAAGGTTTAGGCTTAGGTTTAGGGATAGGGGTAAGAGTAAGGTTAGGGTAAGGGTTAGGGTTAGACTTAGGGTTAGGCTTAGGGTTGGGGTGAGGATTAGGCTTAGGATTAGGCTTAGGGTTAGGGGTAGAGTAAGGGCTAGGTTTAGGGTTAGGCTTTTTTAAACCTGGAATATCTCACCTCAAGGAACACCTCAACTGCAAAAGTCATCCCAAGCGGAGCGCAAAAGTATCACAATAAGGCTGCCTCCACCTCTTTTTCCTATGGACCGTCCCTAACCCTAGGTAGATGGACCTGCCTCCACTTAGGGTCAGGGTAAGGGTTACGCCTTGGGTTGGGGTTTTTAAACTAGGAAACCCAGAGCTCCAAGCACACTGCAGCTGTGAAAAGCATCACAAGGGGAGCGCATAAGTTCCAGAACATGGCTGCTTTCACAGCTTTTTCCTTGGCACCATCCCGACCCCTAGGCTGATTGACCTGTTTAGGGTTAGGGTTAGGACTGGGGTTCCGGCTAGGGTTAGGATTAGGAGTAGGGTTAGGGCAAGGGTGAGGACTAGGGTTAGGGTTATGGTCACTATTAGGGTTAGGGTTAGGTTTAGGGTTACGGTTACGTTTAGGGTTAGGGTTACTTTTACGTTTTGGGCTAGGGTTCGGGTTAGAGTTGATGTTTAGGCTTAGGGTTAGGGTTAGGGTTAGGGCTAGGCGTCGGTTTAGGTCTAGTCTTTAGGCTTAGTGTTAGGGTTAGGGTTAGGGTTTCTTAAACCAGAAAAATCTTACCTCAAGGAACACTTCAGCTGCAAAAGTCATCCCAAGGGGAGCGCAAAAGTACAACAACAACGCTGCATCCTCCTCTTTTTCCTGGCACTATCCCTAACCCTAGGCTGATTTACCTGCCTCCTATTACTCTTACAGTCAGGTTTAGGGTTAGTGTTAGGCTTAGGGCTTCTTAAACATGGAAAATCTTACCTCAAGGAGCACTTTACCTCTAAAAGTCATCCCAACTGCAGCATAATATTACCACAACAATGCTGCCTCCACCTGTTTTTCCTTAAAACAATGCCCAACCGTGGGCTGATTTACCTGCCTAGGCTTGGGGTTAGGCTTCTGCCTAGTGTTGAGCCTTCTCTTAGGGTAAGGTTTAGGGTTTAGGGTTGGGCTTGGGTTTAGGGTTTGGTATACGGTTAGGGTTAGGGTAAGCGCTTGGGTTAGGGTTGGGTTTATGGTTAGGTATAGAGTTAGGGCTAGGGTTAGGGTTTAGGATTAGGGTTAGTGTTAGGGTAAGGTTTAGGCTTAGGTTTAGGGTTAGGGAGAAGAGTAAGGTTAGGTTTAGGGTTAGGGTTAGGGTTAGGGTTAGGGTTAGGGTTAGGGTTACGGTTAAATTTTGGGTAATGATAAGGGTTTCTTAAACCAGGAAAATCTCACTTCCAGGAACAATTCAACTCTAAAATTCGTCCCAAGGACACCGCAAAATTTCCGCAACAAGGCTGCCTCCACCTCTTTTTCCTTGGCACCATCCCTAACCCTGGGCTTATTTACCTGCCTAGGGTTAGGGTTTGGGTTAGGGTTAGGGTTAGGATAAGGGTTAGGGTTAGGTTTCAGTGTTAAGGTTAGAGGTAGGGTTTGGCTTAGGGTTAGGGTTAGGATTAGGGTTACGGTTACGTTTAGGGTTAGGGTTACTTTTACGGTTAGGGCTAGGGTTCGGGTTAGAGTTGATGTTTAGGCTTAGGGTTAGGGTTACGGTTAGGGCTAGGGATCGGTTTAGGTTTAGTCTTTAGGCTTAGTGTTTGGGTTAGGGTTAGGTTTTCTTAAACCAGAAAAATCTTACCTCAAGGAACACTTCAGCTGCAAAAGTCATCCCATGGGGTGCGCAAAAGTACAACAACAACGCTGCATCCTCCTCTTTTTCCTGGCACTATCCCTAACCCTAGGCTGATTTACCTGCCTCCTATTACTCTTACAGTCAGGCTTAGGGTTAGTGTTACGCTTAGGGCTTCTTAAACATGGAAAATCTTACCTCAAGGAGCACTTTACCTCTAAAAGTCATCCCAACTGCAGCATAAAATTACCACAACAATGCTGCCTCCACCTCTTTTTCCTTAAAACAATGCCCAGCCGTGGGCTGATTTACCTGCCTAGGCTTGGGGTTAGGCTTCTGCCTAGTGTTGAGCCTTCTCTTAGGGTTAGGTTTAGGGTTTAGGGTTGGGCTTGGGTTTAGGGTTTGGTATACGGTTAGAGTTAGGCTAGCGCTTGGGTTAGGGTTGGGTTTAGGTTAGGTACAGAGTTAGGGTTAGGGTTAAGGTTTAGGATTAGGGTTAGCATTAGGGTAAGGTTTAGGCTTAGGTTTAGGGATAGGGGTAAGAGTAAGGTTAGGGTTAGGGTTAGGATTAGGGTTAGGGTTAGGGTTAGGGTTAGGGTTAGGGTTAGGGTTAGGGTTAGGGTGAGGATTAGGCTTAGGATTAGGCTTAGGGTTAGGGTTAGAGTAAGGGCTAGGTTTAGGGTTAGGCTTTTTTAAACCTGGAAAATCTCACCTCAAGGAACACCTCAGCTGCAAAAGTCATCCCAAGCGGAGCGCAAAAGTATCACAATAAGGCTGCCTCCACCTCTTTTTCCTATGGACCGTCCCTAACCCTAGGTAGATGGACCTGCCTCCACTTAGGGTCAGGGTAAGGGTTACGCCTTGGGTTGGGGTTTTTAAACTAGGAAACCCAGAGCTCCAAGCACACTGCAGCTGCCAAAGGATCTCAAGGGCAGCGCAAATGTTCCACAACATGGCTGCTTTCACAGCTTTTTCCTCCGCACCATTCCGACCCCTAGGTTGATTTACCTGTCTAGGGTTATGGTTACGATGAGGGCTTTTGTTTAACAAGGAATTTCTGAGCTGAAGCAATTTGGCCGCTGCAAAAGGCATCCCAAGGGGAGCGCTAAAGTACCACAACAAGGCTGCCTCCACCTCTTCTTCCTGGGGACCCTCCTTAACCCTAGGCTGATTTACCTGCCTAGGGTCAGGGTTAGTGTTAAGCCTAGGTTTAGGGTTTGGTAAACCACTGAACCCTGAGCTCCAAGCACACTGCAGCTGCCAATGGCATCCCAAGGGGAGCACAGAACTGCCATAACATGGCTGCCTCCACTGCATTTTCCTTGGCACCATCCCTAACTCTAGGCTGAGTTTCCTGCCTACGGTTAGGCTTAGGGTTTAACCTAGGCTAAGGGGTTTTTTAAACTAGGAAAGTCTGAGCTCAAGGAGCACTGCAGCTGTGAAAAGCATCACAAGGGGAGCGCATAAGTTCCAGAACATGGCTGCTTTCACAGCTTTTTCCTTGGCACCATCCCGACCCCTAGGCTGATTGACCTGTTTAGGGTTAGGGTTAGGACTGGGGTTCCGGCTAGGGTTAGGATTAGGAGTAGGGTTAGGGCAAGGGTGAGGACTAGGGTTAGGGTTATGGTCACTATTAGGGTTAGGGTTAGGTTTAGGGTTACGGTTATGTTTAGGGTTAGGGTTACTTTTACGTTTTGGGCTAGGGTTCGGGTTAGAGTTGATGTTTAGGCTTAGGGTTAGGGTTAGGGTTAGGGTTACGGTTAGGGGTCGGTTTAGGTTTAGTCTTTAGGCTTAGTGTTAGGGTTAGGGTTAGGGTTTCTTAAACCAGAAAAATCTTACCTCAAGGAACACTTCAGCTGCAAAAGTCATCCCAAGGGGAGCGCAAAAGTATAACAACCACGCTGCATCCTCCTCTTTTTCCTGGGACTATCCCTAACCTTAGGCTGATTTACCTGCCTCCTATTACTCTTACAGTCAGGCTTAGGATTAGGGTTAAGCTTAGGGCTTCTTAAACATGGAAAATCTTACCTCAAGGAGCACTTTACCTCTAAAAGTCATCCCAACTGCAGCATAATATTACCACAACAATGCTGCCTCCACCTGTTTTTCCTTAAAACAATGCCCAACCGTGGGCTGATTTACCTGCCTAGGCTTGGGGTTAGGCTTCTGCCTAGTGTTGAGCCTTCTCTTAGGGTTAGGTTTAGGGTTTAGGGTTGGGCTTGGGTTTAGGGTTTGGTATACGGTTAGGGTTAGGGTAAGCGCTTGGGTTAGGGTTGGGTTTATGGTTAGGTATAGAGTTAGGGCTAGGGTTAGGCTTTAGGATTAGGGTTAGCGTTAGGGTAAGGTTTAGGCTTAGGTTTAGGGTTAGGGAGAAGAGTAAGGTTAGGGTAAGGGTTAGGGTTAGGGTTAGGGTTAGGGTTACGGTTAAATTTTGGGTAATGATAAGGGTTTCTTAAACCAGGAAAATCTCACTTCCAGGAACAATTCAACTCTAAAATTCGTCCCAAGGACACCGCAAAATTTCTGCAACAAGGCTGCCTCCACCTCTTTTTCCTTGGCACCATCCCTAACCCTGGGCTTATTTACCTGCCTAGGGTTAGGGTTTGGGTTAGGGTTAGGGTTAGGATAAGGGTTAGGGTTAGGTTTCAGTGTTAAGGTTAGAGGTAGGGTTTGGCGTAGGGTTAGGGTTAGGATTAGGGTTACGGTTACGTTTAGGGTTAGGGTTACTTTTACGGTTAGGGCTAGGGTTCGGGTTAGAGTTTATGTTTAGGCTTAGGGTTAGGGTTACGGTTAGGGCTAGGGATCGGTTTAGGTTTAGTCTTTAGGCTTAGTGTTTGGGTTAGGGTTAGGTTTTCTTAAACCAGAAAAATCTTACCTCAAGGAACACTTCAGCTGCAAAAGTCATCCCATGGGGTGCGCAAAAGTACAACAACAACGCTGCATCCTCCTCTTTTTCCTGGCACTATCCCTAACCCTAGGCTGATTTACCTGCCTCCTATTACTCTTACAGTCAGGCTTAGGGTTAGTGTTAGGCTTAGGGCTTCTTAAACATGGAAAATCTTACCTCAAGGAGCACTTTACCTCTAAAAGTCATCCCAACTGCAGCATAATATTACCACAACAATGCTGCCTCCACCTGTTTTTCCTTAAAACAATGCCCAACCGTGGGCTGATTTACCTGCCTAGGCTTGGGGTTAGGCTTCTGCCTAGTGTTGAGCCTTCTCTTAGGGTTAGGTTTAGGGTTTAGGGTTGGGCTTGGGTTTAGGGTTTGGTATACGGTTAGAGTTAGGGTAGCGCTTGGGTTAGGGTTGGGTTTAGGTTAGGTACAGAGTTAGGGCTAGGGTTAAGGTTTAGGATTAGGGTTAGCATTAGGGTAAGGTTTAGGCTTAGGTTTAGGGATAGGGGTAAGAGTAAGGTTAGGTTTAGGGTTAGGGTTAGGGTTAGGGTCAGGGTTAGGGTTAGGGTTAGGGTTAGGCTTAGGGTTAGGGTGAGGATTAGGCTTAGGATTAGGCTTAGGGTTAGGGTTAGAGTAAGGGCTAGGTTTAGGGTTAGGCTTTTTTAAACCTGGAAAATCTCACCTCAAGGAACACCTCAGCTGCAAAAGTCATCCCAAGCGGAGCGCAAAAGTATCACAATAAGGCTGCCTCCACCTCTTTTTCCTATGGACCGTCCCTAACCCTAGGTAGATGGACCTGCCTCCACTTAGGGTCAGGGTAAGGGTTACGCCTTGGGTTGGGGTTTTTAAACTAGGAAACCCAGAGCTCCAAGCACACTGCAGCTGCCAAAGGATCTCAAGGGCAGCGCAAATGTTCCACAATATGGCTGCTTTCACAGCTTTTTCCTCCGCACCATTCCGACCCCTAGGTTGATTTACCTGTCTAGGGTTATGGTTACGATGAGGGCTTTTGTTTAACAAGGAATTTCTGAGCTGAAGCAATTTGGCCGCTGCAAAAGGCATCCCAAGGGGAGCGCTAAAGTACCACAACAAGGCTGCCTCCACCTCTTCTTCCTGGGGACCGTCCTTAACCCTAGGCTGATTTACCTGCCTAGGGTCAGGGTTAGTGTTAAGCCTAGGTTTAGGGTTTGGTAAACCACTGAACCCTGAGCTCCAAGCACACTGCAGCTGCCAATGGCATCCCAAGGGGAGCACAGAACTGCCATAACATGGCTGCCTCCACTGCATTTTCCTTGGCACCATCCCTAACTCTAGGCTGAGTTTCCTGCCTACGGTTAGGCTTAGGGTTTAACCTAGGCTAAGGGGTTTTTTAAACTAGGAAAGTCTGAGCTCAAGGAGCACTGCAGCTGTGAAAAGCATCACAAGGGGAGCGCATAAGTTCCAGAACATGGCTGCTTTCACAGCTTTTTCCTTGGCACCATCCCGACCCCTAGGCTGATTGACCTGTTTAGGGTTAGGGTTAGGACTGGGGTTCCGGCTAGGGTTAGGATTAGGAGTAGGGTTAGGGCAAGGGTGAGGACTAGGGTTAGGGTTATGGTCACTATTAGGGTTAGGGTTAGGTTTAGGGTTACGGTTACGTTTAGGGTTAGGGTTACTTTTACGTTTTGGGCTAGGGTTCGGGTTAGAGTTGATGTTTAGGCTTAGGGTTAGGGTTAGGGTTAGGGTTACGGTTAGGGGTCGGTTTAGGTTTAGTCTTTAGGCTTAGTGTTAGGGTTAGGGTTAGGGTTTCTTAAACCAGAAAAATCTTACCTCAAGGAACACTTCAGCTGCAAAAGTCATCCCAAGGGGTGCGCAAAAGTATAACAACCACGCTGCATCCTCCTCTTTTTCCTGGGACTATCCCTAACCCTAGGCTGATTTACCTGCCTCCTATTACTCTTACAGTCAGGCTTAGGGTTAGGGTTAAGCTTAGGGCTTCTTAAACATGGAAAATCTTACCTCAAGGAGCACTTTACCTCTAAAAGTCATCCCAACTGCAGCATAATATTACCACAACAATGCTGCCTCCACCTGTTTTTCCTTAAAACAATGCCCAACCGTGGGCTGATTTACCTGCCTAGGCTTGGGGTTAGGCTTCTGCCTAGTGTTGAGCCTTCTCTTAGGGTTAGGTTTAGGGTTTAGGGTTGGGCTTGGGTTTAGGGTTTGGTATACGGTTAGGGTTAGGGTAAGCGCTTGGGTTAGGGTTGGGTTTATGGTTAGGTATAGAGTTAGGGCTAGGGTTAGGGTTTAGGATTAGGGTTAGCGTTAGGGTAAGGTTTAGGCTTAGGTTTAGGGTTAGGGAGAAGAGTAAGGTTAGGTTTAGGGTTAGGGTTAGGGTTAGGGTTAGGGTTAGGGTTACGGTTAAATTTTGGGTAATGATAAGGGTTTCTTAAACCAGGAAAATCTCACTTCCAGGAACAATTCAACTCTAAAATTCGTCCCAAGGACACCGCAAAATTTCCGCAACAAGGCTGCCTCCACCTCTTTTTCCTTGGCACCATCCCTAACCCTGGGCTTATTTACCTGCCTAGGGTTAGGGTTTGGGTTAGGGTTAGGGTTAGGGTTAGGATAAGGGTTAGGGTTAGGTTTCAGTGTTAAGGTTAGAGGTAGGGTTTGGCGTAGGGTTAGGGTTAGGATTAGGGTTACGGTTACGTTTAGGGTTAGGGTTACTTTTACGGTTAGGGCTAGGGTTCAGGTTAGAGTTGATGTTTAGGCTTAGGGTTAGGGTTACGGTTAGGGCTAGGGATCGGTTTAGGTTTAGTCTTTAGGCTTAGTGTTTGGGTTAGGGTTAGGTTTTCTTAAACCAGAAAAATCTTACCTCAAGGAACACTTCAGCTGCAAAAGTCATCCCATGGGGTGCGCAAAAGTACAACAACAACGCTGCATCCTCCTCTTTTTCCTGGCACTATCCCTAACCCTAGGCTGATTTACCTGCCTCCTATTACTCTTACAGTCAGGCTTAGGGTTAGTGTTACGCTTAGGGCTTCTTAAACATGGAAAATCTTACCTCAAGGAGCACTTTACCTCTAAAAGTCATCCCAACTGCAGCATAATATTACCACAACAATGCTGCCTCCACCTGTTTTTCCTTAAAACAATGCCCAACCGTGGGCTGATTTACCTGCCTAGGCTTGGGGTTAGGCTTCTGCCTAGTGTTGAGCCTTCTCTTAGGGTTAGGTTTAGGGTTTAGGGTTGGGCTTGGGTTTAGGGTTTGGTATACGGTTAGAGGTAGGGTAGCGCTTGGGTTAGGGTTGGGTTTAGGTTAGGTACAGAGTTAGGGTTAGGGTTAGGCTATAGGATTAGGGTTAGCATTAGGGTAAGGTTTAGGCTTAGGTTTAGGGATAGGGGTAAGAGTAAGGTTAGGTTTAGGGTTAGGGTTAGGGTTAGGGTCAGGGTTAGGGTTAGGGTTAGGGTTAGGCTTAGGGTTAGGGTGAGGATTAGGCTTAGGATTAGGCTTAGGGTTAGGGTTAGAGTAAGGGCTAGGTTTAGGGTTAGGCTTTTTTAAACCTGGAAAATCTCACCTCAAGGAACACCTCAGCTGCAAAAGTCATCCCAAGCAGAGCGCAAAAGTATCACAATAAGGCTGCCTCCACCTCTTTTTCCTATGGACCGTCCCTAACCCTAGGTAGATGGACCTGCCTCCACTTAGGGTCAGGGTAAGGGTTACGCCTTGGGTTGGGGTTTTTAAACTAGGAAACCCAGAGCTCCAAGCACACTGCAGCTGCCAAAGGATCTCAAGGGCAGCGCAAATGTTCCACAATATGGCTGCTTTCACAGCTTTTTCCTCCGCACCATTCCGACCCCTAGGTTGATTTACCTGTCTAGGGTTATGGTTACGATGAGGGCTTTTGTTTAACAAGGAATTTCTGAGCTGAAGCAATTTGGCCGCTGCAAAAGGCATCCCAAGGGGAGCGCTAAAGTACCACAACAAGGCTGCCTCCACCTCTTCTTCCTGGGGACCGTCCTTAACCCTAGGCTGATTTACCTGCCTAGGGTCAGGGTTAGTGTTAAGCCTAGGTTTAGGGTTTGGTAAACCACTGAACCCTGAGCTCCAAGCACACTGCAGCTGCCAATGGCATCCCAAGGGGAGCACAGAACTGCCATAACATGGCTGCCTCCACTGCATTTTCCTTGGCACCATCCCTAACTCTAGGCTGAGTTTCCTGCCTACGGTTAGGCTTAGGGTTTAACCTAGGCTAAGGGGTTTTTTAAACTAGGAAAGTCTGAGCTCAAGGAGCACTGCAGCTGTGAAAAGCATCACAAGGGGAGCGCATAAGTTCCAGAACATGGCTGCTTTCACAGCTTTTTCCTTGGCACCATCCCGACCCCTAGGCTGATTGACCTGTTTAGGGTTAGGGTTAGGACTGGGGTTCCGGCTAGGGTTAGGATTAGGAGTAGGGTTAGGGCAAGGGTGAGGACTAGGGTTAGGGTTATGGTCACTATTAGGGTTAGGGTTAGGTTTAGGGTTACGGTTATGTTTAGGGTTAGGGTTACTTTTACGTTTTGGGCTAGGGTTCGGGTTAGAGTTGATGTTTAGGCTTAGGGTTAGGGTTAGGGTTAGGGTTACGGTTAGGGGTCGGTTTAGGTTTAGTCTTTAGGCTTAGTGTTAGGGTTAGGGTTAGGGTTTCTTAAACCAGAAAAATCTTACCTCAAGGAACACTTCAGCTGCAAAAGTCATCCCAAGGGGAGCGCAAAAGTATAACAACCACGCTGCATCCTCCTCTTTTTCCTGGGACTATCCCTAACCTTAGGCTGATTTACCTGCCTCCTATTACTCTTACAGTCAGGCTTAGGATTAGGGTTAAGCTTAGGGCTTCTTAAACATGGAAAATCTTACCTCAAGGAGCACTTTACCTCTAAAAGTCATCCCAACTGCAGCATAATATTACCACAACAATGCTGCCTCCACCTGTTTTTCCTTGAGACAATGCCCAACCGTGGGCTGATTTACCTGCCTAGGCTTGGGGTTAGGCTTCTGCCTAGTGTTGAGCCTTCTCTTAGGGTTAGGTTTAGGGTTTAGGGTTGGGCTTGGGTTTAGGGTTTGGTATACGGTTAGGGTTAGGGTAAGCGCTTGGGTTAGGGTTGGGTTTATGGTTAGGTATAGAGTTAGGGCTAGGGTTAGGGTTTAGGATTAGGGTTAGCGTTAGGGTAAGGTTTAGGCTTAGGTTTAGGGTTAGGGAGAAGAGTAAGGTTAGGTTTAGGGTTAGGGTTAGGGTTAGGGTTAGGGTTACGGTTAAATTTTGGGTAATGATAAGGGTTTCTTAAACCAGGAAAATCTCACTTCCAGGAACAATTCAACTCTAAAATTCGTCCCAAGGACACCGCAAAATTTCCGCAACAAGGCTGCCTCCACCTCTTTTTCCTTGGCACCATCCCTAACCCTGCGCTTATTTACCTGCCTAGGGTTAGGGTTTGGGTTAGGGTTAGGGTTAGGATAAGGGTTAGGGTTAGGTTTCAGTGTTAAGGTTAGAGGTAGGGTTTGGCGTAGGGTTAGGGTTAGGATTAGGGTTACGGTTACGTTTAGGGTTAGGGTTACTTTTACGGTTAGGGCTAGGGTTCGGGTTAGAGTTGATATTTAGGCTTAGGGTTAGGGTTACGGTTAGGGCTAGGGATCGGTTTAGGTTTAGTCTTTAGGCTTAGTGTTTGGGTTAGGGTTAGGTTTTCTTAAACCAGAAAAATCTTACCTCAAGGAACACTTCAGCTGCAAAAGTCATCCCATGGGGTGCGCAAAAGTACAACAACAACGCTGCATCCTCCTCTTTTTCCTGGCACTATCCCTAACCCTAGGCTGATTTACCTGCCTCCTATTACTCTTACAGTCTGGCTTAGGGTTAGTGTTAGGCTTAGGGCTTCTTAAACATGGAAAATCTTACCTCAAGGAGCACTTTACCTCTAAAAGTCATCCCAACTGCAGCATAATATTACCACAACAATGCTGCCTCCACCTGTTTTTCCTTAAAACAATGCCCAACCGTGGGCTGATTTACCTGCCTAGGCTTGGGGTTAGGCTTCTGCCTAGTGTTGAGCCTTCTCTTAGGGTTAGGTTTAGGGTTTAGGGTTGGGCTTGGGTTTAGGGTTTGGTATACGGTTAGAGTTAGGCTAGCGCTTGGGTTAGGGTTGGGTTTAGGTTAGGTACAGAGTTAGGGCTAGGGTTAGGCTTTAGGATTAGGGTTAGCATTAGGGTAAGGTTTAGGCTTAGGTTTAGGGATAGGGGTAAGAGTAAGGTTAGGTTTAGGGATAGGGTTAGGGTTAGGTTTAGGGTTAGGGTTAGGGTTAGAGTTAGGCTTAGGGTTAGGGTGAGGATTAGGCTTAGGATTAGGCTTAGGGTTAGGGTTAGAGTAAGGGCTAGGTTTAGGGTTAGGCTTTTTTAAACCTGGAAAATCTCACCTCAAGGAACACCTCAGCTGCAAAAGTCATCCCAAGCGGAGCGCAAAAGTATCACAATAAGGCTGCCTCCACCTCTTTTTCCTATGGACCATCCCTAACCCTAGGTAGATGGACCTGCCTCCACTTAGGGTCAGGGTAAGGGTTACGCCTTGGGTTGGGGTTTTTAAACTAGGAAACCCAGAGCTCCAAGCACACTGCAGCTGCCAAAGGATCTCAAGGGCAGCGCAAATGTTCCACAATATGGCTGCTTTCACAGCTTTTTCCTCCGCACCATTCCGACCCCTAGGTTGATTTACCTGTCTAGGGTTATGGTTACGATGAGGGCTTTTGTTTAACAAGGAATTTCTGAGCTGAAGCAATTTGGCCGCTGCAAAAGGCATCCCAAGGGGAGCGCTAAAGTACCACAACAAGGCTGCCTCCACCTCTTCTTCCTGGGGACCGTCCTTAACCCTAGGCTGATTTACCTGCCTAGGGTCAGGGTTAGTGTTAAGCCTAGGTTTAGGGTTTGGTAAACCACTGAACCCTGAGCTCCAAGCACACTGCAGCTGCCAATGGCATCCCAAGGGGAGCACAGAACTGCCATAACATGGCTGCCTCCACTGCATTTTCCTTGGCACCATCCCTAACACTAGGCTGAGTTTCCTGCCTAGGGTTAGGCTTAGGGTTTAACCTAGGCTAAGGGGTTTTTTAAACTAGGAAAGTCTGAGCTCAAGGAGCACTGCAGCTGTGAAAAGCATCACAAGGGGAGTGCATAAGTTCCAGAACATGGCTGCTTTCACAGCTTTTTCCTTGGCACCATCCCGACCCCTAGGCTGATTGACCTGTTTAGGGTTAGGGTTAGGACTGGGGTTCCGGCTAGGGTTAGGATTAGGAGTAGGGTTAGGGCAAGGGTGAGGACTAGGGTTAGGGTTATGGTCACTATTAGGGTTAGGGTTAGGTTTAGGGTTACGGTTATGTTTAGGGTTAGGGTTACTTTTACGTTTTGGGCTAGGGTTCGGGTTAGAGTTTATGTTTAGGCTTAGGGTTAGGGTTAGGGTTAGGGTTAGGGCTAGGGGTCGGTTTAGGTCTAGTCTTTAGGCTTAGTGTTAGGGTTAGGGTTTCTTAAACCAGAAAAATCTTACCTCAAGGAACACTTCAGCTGCAAAAGTCATCCCAAGGGGAGTGCAAAAGTATAACAACCACGCTGCATCCTCCTCTTTTTCCTGGGACTATCCCTAACCCTAGGTTGATTTACCTGCCTCCTATTACTCTTACAGTCAGGCTTAGGATTAGGGTTAAGCTTAGGGCTTCTTAAACATGGAAAATCTTACCTCAAGGAGCACTTTACCTCTAAAAGTCATCCCAACTGCAGCATAATATTACCACAACAATGCTGCCTCCACCTGTTTTTCCTTAAAACAATGCCCAACCGTGGGCTGATTTACCTGCCTAGGCTTGGGGTTAGGCTTCTGCCTAGTGTTGAGCCTTCTCTTAGGGTTAGGTTTAGGGTTTAGGGTTGGGCTTGGGTTTAGGGTTTGGTATACGGTTAGGGTTAGGGTAAGCGCTTGGGTTAGGGTTGGGTTTATGGTTAGGTATAGAGTTAGGGCTAGGGTTAGGGTTTAGGATTAGGGTTAGCGTTAGGGTAAGGTTTAGGCTTAGGTTTAGGGTTAGGGAGAAGAGTAAGGTTAGGTTTAGGGTTAGGGTTAGGGTTAGGGTTAGGGTTACGGTTAAATTTTGGGTAATGATAAGGGTTTCTTAAACCAGGAAAATCTCACTTCCAGGAACAATTCAACTCTAAAATTCGTCCCAAGGACACCGCAAAATTTCCGCAACAAGGCTGCCTCCACCTCTTTTTCCTTGGCACCATCCCTAACCCTGCGCTTATTTACCTGCCTAGGGTTAGGGTTTGGGTTAGGGTTAGGGTTAGGATAAGGGTTAGGGTTAGGTTTCAGTGTTAAGGTTAGAGGTAGGGTTTGGCGTAGG
Source organism: Ammospiza caudacuta (assembly GCF_027887145.1). Lineage (NCBI taxonomy): Eukaryota > Metazoa > Chordata > Aves > Passeriformes > Passerellidae > Ammospiza > Ammospiza caudacuta. The sequence continues at coordinate 17,441,322 of NC_080595.1, read as the reverse complement.
GTTAGGGTTAGGATTAGGGTTACGGTTACGTTTAGGGTTAGGGTTACTTTTACGGTTAGGGCTAGGGTTCGGGTTAGAGTTGATGTTTAGGCTTAGGGTTAGGGTTACGGTTAGGGCTAGGGATCGGTTTAGGTTTAGTCTTTAGGCTTAGTGTTTGGGTTAGGGTTAGGTTTTCTTAAACCAGAAAAATCTTACCTCAAGGAACACTTCAGCTGCAAAAGTCATCCCATGGGGTGCGCAAAAGTACAACAACAACGCTGCATCCTCCTCTTTTTCCTGGGACTATCCCTAACCCTAGGCTGATTTACCTGCCTCCTATTACTCTTACAGTCAGGCTTAGGGTTAGTGTTAGGCTTAGGGCTTCTTAAACATGGAAAATCTTACCTCAAGGAGCACTTTACCTCTAAAAGTCATCCCAACTGCAGCATAAAATTACCACAACAATGCTGCCTCCACCTGTTTTTCCTTGAGACAATGCCCAACCGTGGGCTGATTTACCTGCCTAGGCTTGGGGTTAGGCTTCTGCCTAGTGTTGAGCATTCTCTTAGGGTTAGGTTTAGGGTTTAGGGTTGGGCTTGGGTTTAGGGTTTGGTATACGGTTAGAGTTAGGGTAGCGCTTGGGTTAGGGTTGGGTTTAGGTTAGGTACAGAGTTAGGGCTAGGGTTAGGCTTTAGGATTAGGGTTAGCATTAGGGTAAGGTTTAGGCTTAGGTTTAGGGATAGGGGTAAGAGTAAGGTTAGGGTAAGGGTTAGGGTTAGGGTAAGGGTTAGGGTTAGGGTTAGGCTTAGGGTTAGGGTGAGTATTAGGCTTAGGATTAGGCTTAGGGTTAGGGTTAGAGTAAGGGCTAGGTTTAGGGTTAGGCTTTTTTAAACCTGGAAAATCTCACCTCAAGGAACACCTCAGCTGCAAAAGTCATCCCAAGCGGAGCGCAAAAGTATCACAATAAGGCTGCCTCCACCTCTTTTTCCTATGGACCGTCCCTAACCCTAGGTAGATGGACCTGCCTCCACTTAGGGTCAGGGTAAGGGTTACGCCTTGGGTTAGGGTTTTTAAACTAGGAAACCCAGAGCTCCAAGCACACTGCAGCTGCCAAAGGATCTCAAGGGCAGCGCAAATGTTCCACAACATGGCTGCTTTCACAGCTTTTTCCTCGGCACCATTCCGACCCCTAGGTTGATTTACCTGTCTAGGGTTATGGTTACGATGAGGGCTTTTGTTTAACAAGGAATTTCTGAGCTGAAGCAATTTGGCCGCTGCAAAAGGCATCCCAAGGGGAGCGCTAAAGTACCACAACAAGGCTGCCTCCACCTCTTCTTCCTGGGGACCGTCCTTAACCCTAGGCTGATTTACCTGCCTAGGGTCAGGGTTAGTGTTAAGCCTAGGTTTAGGGTTTGGTAAACCACTGAACCCTGAGCTCCAAGCACACTGCAGCTGCCAATGGCATCCCAAGGGGAGCACAGAACTGCCATAACATGGCTGCCTCCACTGCATTTTCCTTGGCACCATCCCTAACTCTAGGCTGAGTTTCCTGCCTACGGTTAGGCTTAGGGTTTAACCTAGGCTAAGGGGTTTTTTAAACTAGGAAAGTCTGAGCTCAAGGAGCACTGCAGCTGTGAAAAGCATCACAAGGGGAGCGCATAAGTTCCAGAACATGGCTGCTTTCACAGCTTTTTCCTTGGCACCATCCCGACCCCTAGGCTGATTGACCTGTTTAGGGTTAGGGTTAGGACTGGGGTTCCGGCTAGGGTTAGGATTAGGAGTAGGGTTAGGGCAAGGGTGAGGACTAGGGTTAGGGTTATGGTCACTATTAGGGTTAGGGTTAGGTTTAGGGTTACGGTTATGTTTAAGGTTAGGGTTACTTTTACGTTTTGGGCTAGGGTTCTGGTTAGAGTAAATGTTTAGGCTTAGGGTTAGGGTTAGGGTTAGGGCTAGGGGTCGGTTTAGGTTTAGTCTTTAGGCTTATTGTTAGGGTTAGGGTTTCTTAAACCAGAAAAATCTTACCTCAAGGAACACTTCAGCTGCAAAAGTCATCCCAAGGGGAGCGCAAAAGTATAACAACCACGCTGCATCCTCCTCTTTTTCCTGGGACTATCCCTAACCTTAGGCTGATTTACCTGCCTCCTATTACTCTTACAGTCAGGCTTAGGATTAGGGTTAAGCTTAGGGCTTCTTAAACATGGAAAATCTTACCTCAAGGAGCACTTTACCTCTAAAAGTCATCCCAACTGCAGCATAATATTACCACAACAATGCTGCCTCCACCTGTTTTTCCTTAAAACAATGCCCAACCGTGGGCTGATTTACCTGCCTAGGCTTGGGGTTAGGCTTCTGCCTAGTGTTGAGCCTTCTCTTAGGGTTAGGTTTAGGGTTTAGGGTTGGGCTTGGGTTTAGGGTTTGGTATACGGTTAGGGTTAGGGTAAGCGCTTGGGTTAGGGTTGGGTTTATGGTTAGGTATAGAGTTAGGGCTAGGGTTAGGGTTTAGGATTAGGGTTAGCGTTAGGGTAAGGTTTAGGCTTAGGTTTAGGGTTAGGGAGAAGAGTAAGGTTAGGTTTAGGGTTAGGGTTAGGGTTAGGGTTAGGGTTACGGTTAAATTTTGGGTAATGATAAGGGTTTCTTAAACCAGGAAAATCTCACTTCCAGGAACAATTCAACTCTAAAATTCGTCCCAAGGACACCGCAAAATTTCCGCAACAAGGCTGCCTCCACCTCTTTTTCCTTGGCACCATCCCTAACCCTGGGCTTATTTACCTGCCTAGGGTTAGGGTTTGGGTTAGGGTTAGGGTTAGGATAAGGGTTAGGGTTAGGTTTCAGTGTTAAGGTTAGAGGTAGGGTTTGGCGTAGGGTTAGGGTTAGGATTAGGGTTACGGTTACGTTTAGGGTTAGGGTTACTTTTACGGTTAGGGCTAGGGTTCGGGTTAGAGTTGATGTTTAGGCTTAGGGTTAGGGTCAGGGTTAGGGCTAGGGATCGGTTTAGGTTTAGTCTTTAGGCTTAGTGTTTGGGTTAGGGTTAGGTTTTCTTAAACCAGAAAAATCTTACCTCAAGGAACACTTCAGCTGCAAAAGTCATCCCATGGGGTGCGCAAAAGTACAACAACAACGCTGCATCCTCCTCTTTTTCCTGGGACTATCCCTAACCCTAGGCTGATTTACCTGCCTCCTATTACTCTTACAGTCAGGCTTAGGGTTAGTGTTAGGCTTAGGGCTTCTTAAACATGGAAAATCTTACCTCAAGGAGCACTTTACCTCTAAAAGTCATCCCAACTGCAGCATAAAATTACCACAACAATGCTGCCTCCACCTGTTTTTCCTTGAGACAATGCCCAACCGTGGGCTGATTTACCTGCCTAGGCTTGGGGTTAGGCTTCTGCCTAATGTTGAGCATTCTCTTAGGGTTAGATTTAGGGTTTAGGGTTGGGCTTGGGTTTAGGGTTTGGTATACGGTTAGAGTTAGGGTAGCGCTTGGGTTAGGGTTGGGTTTAGGTTAGGTACAGACTTAGGGCTAGGGTTAGGCTTTAGGATTAGGGTTAGCATTAGGGTAAGGTTTAGGCTTAGGTTTAGGGATAGGGGTAAGAGTAAGGTTAGGGTAAGAGTTAGGGTTAGGGTTAGGGTTAGGGTTAGGCTTAGGGTTAGGGTGAGGATTAGGCTTAGGATTAGGCTTAGGGTTAGGGTTAGAGTAAGGGCTAGGTTTAGGGTTAGGCTTTTTTAAACCTGGAAAATCTCACCTCAAGGAACACCTCAGCTGCAAAAGTCATCCCAAGCGGAGCGCAAAAGTATCACAATAAGGCTGCCTCCACCTCTTTTTCCTATGGACCGTCCCTAACCCTAGGTAGATGGACCTGCCTCCACTTAGGGTCAGGGTAAGGGTTACGCCTTGGGTTGGGGTTTTTAAACTAGGAAACCCAGAGCTCCAAGCACACTGCAGCTGCCAAAGGATCTCAAGGGCAGCGCAAATGTTCCACAATATGGCTGCTTTCACAGCTTTTTCCTCCGCACCATTCCGACCCCTAGGTTGATTTACCTGTCTAGGGTTATGGTTACGATGAGGGCTTTTGTTTAACAAGGAATTTCTGAGCTGAAGCAATTTGGCCGCTGCAAAAGGCATCCCAAGGGGAGCGCTAAAGTACCACAACAAGGCTGCCTCCACCTCTTCTTCCTGGGGACCGTCCTTAACCCTAGGCTGATTTACCTGCCTAGGGTCAGGGTTAGTGTTAAGCCTAGGTTTAGGGTTTGGTAAACCACTGAACCCTGAGCTCCAAGCACACTGCAGCTGCCAATGGCATCCCAAGGGGAGCACAGAACTGCCATAACATGGCTGCCTCCACTGCATTTTCCTTGGCACCATCCCTAACTCTAGGCTGAGTTTCCTGCCTACGGTTAGGCTTAGGGTTTAACCTAGGCTAAGGGGTTTTTAAACTAGGAAAGTCTGAGCTCAAGGAGCACTGCAGCTGTGAAAAGCATCACAAGGGGAGCGCATAAGTTCCAGAACATGGCTGCTTTCACAGCTTTTTCCTTGGCACCATCCCGACCCCTAGGCTGATTGACCTGTTTAGGGTTAGGGTTAGGACTGGGGTTCCGGCTAGGGTTAGGATTAGGAGTAGGGTTAGGGCAAGGGTGAGGACTAGGGTTAGGGTTATGGTCACTATTAGGGTTAGGGTTAGGTTTAGGGTTACGGTTACGTTTAGGGTTAGGGTTACTTTTACGTTTTGGGCTAGGGTTCGGGTTAGAGTTGATGTTTAGGCTTAGGGTTAGGGTTAGGGTTAGGGCTAGGGGTCGGTTTAGGTTTAGTCTTTAGGCTTAGTGTTAGGGTTAGGGTTTCTTAAACCAGAAAAATCTTACCTGAAGGAACACTTCAGCTGCAAAAGTCATCCCAAGGGGAGCGCAAAAGTATAACAACCACGCTGCATCCTCCTCTTTTTCCTGGGGCTATCCCTAACCTTAGGCTGATTTACCTGCCTCCTATTACTCTTACAGTCAGGCTTAGGATTAGGGTTAAGCTTAGGGCTTCTTAAACATGGAAAATCTTACCTCAAGGAGCACTTTACCTCTAAAAGTCATCCCAACTGCAGCATAATATTACCACAACAATGCTGCCTCCACCTGTTTTTCCTTAAAACAATGCCCAACCGTGGGCTGATTTACCTGCCTAGGCTTGGGGTTAGGCTTCTGCCTAGTGTGGAGCCTTCTCTTAGGGTTAGGTTTAGGGTTTAGGGTTGGGCTTGGGTTTAGGGTTTGGTATACGGTTAGGGTTAGGGTAAGCGCTTGGGTTAGGGTTGGGTTTATGGTTAGGTATAGAGTTAGGGCTAGGGTTAGGGTTTAGGATTAGGGTTAGCGTTAGGGTAAGGTTTAGGCTTAGGTTTAGGGTTAGGGAGAAGAGTAAGGTTAGGTTTAGGGTTAGGGTTAGGGTTAGGGTTAGGGTTACGGTTAAATTTTGGGTAATGATAAGGGTTTCTTAAACCAGGAAAATCTCACTTCCAGGAACAATTCAACTCTAAAATTCGTCCCAAGGACACCGCAAAATTTCCGCAACAAGGCTGCCTCCACCTCTTTTTCCTTGGCACCATCCCTAACCCTGGGCTTATTTACCTGCCTAGGGTTAGGGTTTGGGTTAGGGTTAGGGTTAGGATAAGGGTTAGGGTTAGGTTTCAGTGTTAAGGTTAGAGGTAGGGTTTGGCGTAGGGTTAGGGTTAGGATTAGGGTTACGGTTACGTTTAGGGTTAGGGTTACTTTTACGGTTAGGGCTAGGGTTCGGGTTAGAGTTGATGTTTAGGCTTAGGGTTAGGGTCAGGGTTAGGGCTAGGGATCGGTTTAGGTTTAGTCTTTAGGCTTAGTGTTTGGGTTAGGGTTAGGTTTTCTTAAACCAGAAAAATCTTACCTCAAGGAACACTTCAGCTGCAAAAGTCATCCCATGGGGTGCGCAAAAGTACAACAACAACGCTGCATCCTCCTCTTTTTCCTGGGACTATCCCTAACCCTAGGCTGATTTACCTGCCTCCTATTACTCTTACAGTCAGGCTTAGGGTTAGTGTTAGGCTTAGGGCTTCTTAAACATGGAAAATCTTACCTCAAGGAGCACTTTACCTCTAAAAGTCATCCCAACTGCAGCATAAAATTACCACAACAATGCTGCCTCCACCTGTTTTTCCTTGAGACAATGCCCAACCGTGGGCTGATTTACCTGCCTAGGCTTGGGGTTAGGCTTCTGCCTAATGTTGAGCATTCTCTTAGGGTTAGATTTAGGGTTTAGGGTTGGGCTTGGGTTTAGGGTTTGGTATACGGTTAGAGTTAGGGTAGCGCTTGGGTTAGGGTTGGGTTTAGGTTAGGTACAGACTTAGGGCTAGGGTTAGGCTTTAGTATTAGGGTTAGCATTAGGGTAAGGTTTAGGCTTAGGTTTAGGGATAGGGGTAAGAGTAAGGTTAGGGTAAGGGTTAGGGTTAGGGTAAGGGTTAGGGTTAGGCTTAGGCTTTTTTAAACCTGGAAAATCTCACCTCAAGGAACACCTCAGCTGCAAAAGTCATCCCAAGCGGAGCGCAAAATATCACAATAAGGCTGCCTCCACCTCTTTTTCCTATGGACCGTCCCTAACCCTAGGTAGATGGACCTGCCTCCACTTAGGGTCAGGGTAAGGGTTACGCCTTGGGTTGGGGTTTTTAAACTAGGAAACCCAGAGCTCCAAGCACACTGCAGCTGCCAAAGGATCTCAAGGGCAGCGCAAATGTTCCACAATATGGCTGCTTTCACAGCTTTTTCCTCCGCACCATTCCGACCCCTAGGTTGATTTACCTGTCTAGGGTTATGGTTACGATGAGGGCTTTTGTTTAACAAGGAATTTCTGAGCTGAAGCAATTTGGCCGCTGCAAAAGGCATCCCAAGGGGAGCGCTAAAGTACCACAACAAGGCTGCCTCCACCTCTTCTTCCTGGGGACCGCCCTTAACCCTAGGCTGATTTACCTGCCTAGGGTCAGGGTTAGTGTTAAGCCTAGGTTTAGGGTTTGGTAAACCACTGAACCCTGAGCTCCAAGCACACTGCAGCTGCCAATGGCATCCCAAGGGGAGCACAGAACTGCCATAACATGGCTGCCTCCACTGCATTTTCCTTGGCACCATCCCTAACTCTAGGCTGAGTTTCCTGCCTACGGTTAGGCTTAGGGTTTAACCTAGGCTAAGGGGTTTTTTAAACTAGGAAAGTCTGAGCTCAAGGAGCACTGCAGCTGTGAAAAGCATCACAAGGGGAGCGCATAAGTTCCAGAACATGGCTGCTTTCACAGCTTTTTCCTTGGCACCATCCCGACCCCTAGGCTGATTGACCTGTTTAGGGTTAGGGTTAGGACTGGGGTTCCGGCTAGGGTTAGGATTAGGAGTAGGGTTAGGGCAAGGGTGAGGACTAGGGTTAGGGTTATGGTCACTATTAGGGTTAGGGTTAGGTTTAGGGTTACGGTTATGTTTAAGGTTAGGGTTACTTTTACGTTTTGGGCTAGGGTTTGGGTTAGAGTTGATGTTTAGGCTTAGGGTTAGGGTTAGGGTTAGGGCTAGGGGTCGGTTTAGGTTTAGTCTTTAGGCTTAGTGTTAGGGTTAGGGTTTCTTAAACCAGAAAAATCTTACCTCAAGGAACACTTCAGCTGCAAAAGTCATCCCAAGGGGAGCGCAAAAGTATAACAACCACGCTGCATCCTCCTCTTTTTCCTGGCACTATCCCTAACCTTAGGCAGATTTACCTGCCTCCTATTACTCTTACAGTCAGGCTTAGGATTAGGGTTAAGCTTAGGGCTTCTTAAACATGGAAAATCTTACCTCAAGGAGCACTTTACCTCTAAAAGTCATCCCAACTGCAGCATAATATTACCACAACAATGCTGCCTCCACCTGTTTTTCCTTAAAACAATGCCCAACCGTGGGCTGATTTACCTGCCTAGGCTTGGGGTTAGGCTTCTGCCTAGTGTTGAGCCTTCTCTTAGGGTTAGGTTTAGGGTTTAGGGTTGGGCTTGGGTTTAGGGTTTGGTATACGGTTAGGGTTAGGGTAAGCGCTTGGGTTAGGGTTGGGTTTATGCTTAGGTATAGAGTTAGGGCTAGGGTTAGGCTTTAGGATTAGGGTTAGAGTTAGGGTAAGGTTTAGGCTTAGGTTTAGGGTTAGGGAGAAGAGTAAGGTTAGGTTTAGGGTTAGGGTTAGCGTTAGGGTTAGGGTTACGGTTAAATTTTGGGTAATGATAAGGGTTTCTTAAACCAGGAAAATCTCACTTCCAGGAACAATTCAACTCTAAAATTCGTCCCAAGGACACCGCAAAATTTCCGCAACAAGGCTGCCTCCACCTCTTTTTCCTTGGCACCATCCCTAACCCTGGGCTGATTTACCTGCCTAGGGTTAGGGTTTGGGTTAGGGTTAGGGTTAGGATAAGGGTTAGGGTTAGGTTTCAGTGTTAAGGTTAGAGGTAGGGTTTGGCTTAGGGTTAGGGTTAGGATTAGGGTTACGGTTACGTTTAGGGTTAGGGTTACTTTTACGGTTAGGGCTAGGGTTCGGGTTACAGTTGATGTTTAGGCTTAGGGTTAGGGTTACGGTTAGGGCTAGGGATCGGTTTAGGTTTAGTCTTTAGGCTTAGTGTTTGGGTTAGGGTTAGGTTTTCTTAAACCAGAAAAATCTTACCTCAAGAAACACTTCATCTGCAAAAGTCATCCCATGGGGTGCGCAAAAGTACAACAACAACGCTGCATCCTCCTCTTTTTCCTGGCACTATCCCTAACGCTAGGCTGATTTACCTGCCTCCTATTACTCTTACAGTCAGGCTTAGGGTTAGTGTTAGGCTTAGGGCTTCTTAAACATGGAAAATCTTACCTCAAGGAGCACTTTACCTCTAAAAGTCATCCCAACTGCAGCATAATATTACCACAACAATGCTGCCTCCACCTGTTTTTCCTTGAGACAATGCCCAACCGTGGGCTGATTTACCTGCCTAGGCTTGGGGTTAGGCTTCTGCCTAGTGTTGAGTCTTCTCTTAGGGTTAGGTTTAGGGTTTAGGGTTGGGCTTGGGTTTAGGGTTTGGTATACGGTTAGGGTTAGGGTAAGCGCTTGGGTTAGGTTTGGGTTTAGGTTAGGTACAGAGTTAGGGCTTGGGTTAGGCTTTAGGATTAGGGTTAGCATTAGGGTAAGGTTTAGGCTTAGGTTTAGGGATAGGGGTAAGAGTAAGGTTTGGGTAAGGGTTAGGGTTAGGGTTAGGGTTAGGGTTAGGGTTAGGGGTAGTGTTAGGGTTAGGGTTAGGGTTAGGGTTAGGGTAAGGGTTAGGGTTAGGCTTAGGGTTAGGGTGAGGATTAGGCTTAGGATTAGGCTTAGGGTTAGGGTTAGAGTAAGGGCTAGGTTTAGGTTTAGGCATTTTTAAACCTGGAAAATCTCACCTCAAGGAACACCTCAGCTGCAAAAGTCATCCCAAGCGGAGCGCAAAAGTATCACAATAAGGCTGCCTCCACCTCTTTTTCCTATGGACCGTCCCTAACCCTAGGTAGATGGACCTGCCTCCACTTAGGGTCAGGGTAAGGGTTACGCCTTGGGTTGGGGTTTTTAAACTAGGAAACCCAGAGCTCCAAGCACACTGCAGCTGCCAAAGGATCTCAAGGGCAGCGCAAATGTTCCACAATATGGCTGCTTTCACAGCTTTTTCCTCGGCACCATTCCGACCCCTAGGTTGATTTACCTGTCTAGGGTTATGGTTACGATGAGGGCTTTTGTTTAACAAGGAATTTCTGAGCTGAAGCAATTTGGCCGCTGCAAAAGGCATCCCAAGGGGAGCGCTAAAGTACCACAACAAGGCTGCCTCCACCTCTTCTTCCTGGGGACCGTCCTTAACCCTAGGCTGATTTACCTGCCTAGGGTCAGGGTTAGCGTTAAGCCTAGGTTTAGGGTTTGGTAAACCACTGAACCCTGAGCTCCAAGCACACTGCAGCTGCCAATGGCATCCCAAGGGGAGCACAGAACTGCCATAACATGGCTGCCTCCACTGCATTTTCCTTGGCACCATCCCTAACTCTAGGCTGAGTTTCCTGCCTACGGTTAGGCTTAGGGTTTAACCTAGGCTAAGGGGTTTTTTAAACTAGGAAAGTCTGAGCTCAAGGAGCACTGCAGCTGTGAAAAGCATCACAAGGGGAGTGCATAAGTTCCAGAACATGGCTGCTTTCACAGCTTTTTCCTTGGCACCATCCCGACCCCTAGGCTGATTGACCTGTTTAGGGTTAGGGTTAGGACTGGGGTTCCGGCTAGGGTTAGGATTAGGAGTAGTGTTAGGGCAAGGGTGAGGACTAGGGTTAGGGTTATGGTCACTATTAGGGTTAGGGTTAGGTTTAGGGTTACGGTTATGTTTAAGGTTAGGGTTACTTTTACGTTTTGGGCTAGGGTTTGGGTTAGAGTTGATGTTTAGGCTTAGGGTTAGGGTTAGGGTTAGGGCTAGGGGTCGGTTTAGGTTTAGTCTTTAGGCTTAGTGTTAGGGTTAGGGTTTCTTAAACCAGAAAAATCTTACCTGAAGGAACACTTCAGCTGCAAAAGTCATCCCAAGGGGAGCGCAAAAGTATAACAACCACGCTGCATCCTCCTCTTTTTCCTGGGGCTATCCCTAACCTTAGGCTGATTTACCTGCCTCCTATTACTCTTACAGTCAGGCTTAGGATTAGGGTTAAGCTTAGGGCTTCTTAAACATGGAAAATCTTACCTCAAGGAGCACTTTACCTCTAAAAGTCATCCCAACTGCAGCATAATATTACCACAACAATGCTGCCTCCACCTGTTTTTCCTTAAAACAATGCCCAACCGTGGGCTGATTTACCTGCCTAGGCTTGGGGTTAGGCTTCTGCCTAGTGTTGAGCCTTCTCTTAGGGTTAGGTTTAGGGTTTAGGGTTGGGCTTGGGTTTAGGGTTTGGTATACGGTTAGGGTTAGGGTAAGCGCTTGGGTTAGGGTTGGGTTTATGGTTAGGTATAGAGTTAGGGCTAGGGTTAGGGTTTAGGATTAGGGTTAGCGTTAGGGTAAGGTTTAGGCTTAGGTTTAGGGTTAGGGAGAAGAGTAAGGTTAGGTTTAGGGTTAGGGTTAGGGTTAGGGTTAGGGTTACGGTTAAATTTTGGGTAATGATAAGGGTTTCTTAAACCAGGAAAATCTCACTTCCAGGAACAATTCAACTCTAAAATTCGTCCCAAGGACACCGCAAAATTTCCGCAACAAGGCTGCCTCCACCTCTTTTTCCTTGGCACCATCCCTAACCCTGGGCTTATTTACCTGCCTAGGGTTAGGGTTTGGGTTAGGGTTAGGGTTAGGATAAGGGTTAGGGTTAGGTTTCAGTGTTAAGGTTAGAGGTAGGGTTTGGCGTAGGGTTAGGGTTAGGATTAGGGTTACGGTTACGTTTAGGGTTAGGGTTACTTTTACGGTTAGGGCTAGGGTTCGGGTTAGAGTTGATGTTTAGGCTTAGGGTTAGGGTCAGGGTTAGGGCTAGGGATCGGTTTAGGTTTAGTCTTTAGGCTTAGTGTTTGGGTTAGGGTTAGGTTTTCTTAAACCAGAAAAATCTTACCTCAAGGAACACTTCAGCTGCAAAAGTCATCCCATGGGGTGCGCAAAAGTACAACAACAACGCTGCATCCTCCTCTTTTTCCTGGGACTATCCCTAACCCTAGGCTGATTTACCTGCCTCCTATTACTCTTACAGTCAGGCTTAGGGTTAGTGTTAGGCTTAGGGCTTCTTAAACATGGAAAATCTTACCTCAAGGAGCACTTTACCTCTAAAAGTCATCCCAACTGCAGCATAAAATTACCACAACAATGCTGCCTCCACCTGTTTTTCCTTGAGACAATGCCCAACCGTGGGCTGATTTACCTGCCTAGGCTTGGGGTTAGGCTTCTGCCTAATGTTGAGCATTCTCTTAGGGTTAGATTTAGGGTTTAGGGTTGGGCTTGGGTTTAGGGTTTGGTATACGGTTAGAGTTAGGGTAGCGCTTGGGTTAGGGTTGGGTTTAGGTTAGGTACAGACTTAGGGCTAGGGTTAGGCTTTAGTATTAGGGTTAGCATTAGGGTAAGGTTTAGGCTTAGGTTTAGGGATAGGGGTAAGAGTAAGGTTAGGGTAAGGGTTAGGGTTAGGGTAAGGGTTAGGGTTAGGCTTAGGGTTAGGGTTAGGGTGAGTATTAGGCTTAGGATTAGGCTTAGGGTTAGGGTTAGAGTAAGGGCTAGGTTTAGGGTTAGGCTTTTTTAAACCTGGAAAATCTCACCTCAAGGAACACCTCAGCTGCAAAAGTCATCCCAAGCGGAGCGCAAAAGTATCACAATAAGGCTGCCTCCACCTCTTTTTCCTATGGACCGTCCCTAACCCTAGGTAGATGGACCTGCCTCCACTTAGGGTCAGGGTAAGGGTTACGCCTTGGGTTGGGGTTTTTAAACTAGGAAACCCAGAGCTCCAAGCACACTGCAGCTGCCAAAGGATCTCAAGGGCAGCGCAAATGTTCCACAATATGGCTGCTTTCACAGCTTTTTCCTCGGCACCATTCCGACCCCTAGGTTGATTTACCTGTCTAGGGTTATGGTTACGATGAGGGCTTTTGTTTAACAAGGAATTTCTGAGCTGAAGCAATTTGGCCGCTGCAAAAGGCATCCCAAGGGGAGCGCTAAAGTACCACAACAAGGCTGCCTCCACCTCTTCTTCCTGGGGACCGTCCTTAACCCTAGGCTGATTTACCTGCCTAGGGTCAGGGTTAGTGTTAAGCCTAGGTTTAGGGTTTGGTAAACCACTGAACCCTGAGCTCCAAGCACACTGCAGCTGCCAATGGCATCCCAAGGGGAGCACAGAACTGCCATAACATGGCTGCCTCCACTGCATTTTCCTTGGCACCATCCCTAACTCTAGGCTGAGTTTCCTGCCTACGGTTAGGCTTAGGGTTTAACCTAGGCTAAGGGGTTTTTTAAACTAGGAAAGTCTGAGCTCAAGGAGCACTGCAGCTGTGAAAAGCATCACAAGGGGAGCGCATAAGTTCCAGAACATGGCTGCTTTCACAGCTTTTTCCTTGGCACCATCCCGACCCCTAGGCTGATTGACCTGTTTAGGGTTAGGGTTAGGACTGGGGTTCCGGCTAGGGTTAGGATTAGGAGTAGTGTTAGGGCAAGGGTGAGGACTAGGGTTAGGGTTATGGTCACTATTAGGGTTAGGGTTAGGTTTAGGGTTACGGTTATGTTTAAGGTTAGGGTTACTTTTACGTTTTGGGCTAGGGTTTGGGTTAGAGTTGATGTTTAGGCTTAGGGTTAGGGTTAGGGTTAGGGCTAGGGGTCGGTTTAGGTTTAGTCTTTAGGCTTAGTGTTAGGGTTAGGGTTTCTTAAACCAGAAAAATCTTACCTGAAGGAACACTTCAGCTGCAAAAGTCATCCCAAGGGGAGCGCAAAAGTATAACAACCACGCTGCATCCTCCTCTTTTTCCTGGGGCTATCCCTAACCTTAGGCTGATTTACCTGCCTCCTATTACTCTTACAGTCAGGCTTAGGATTAGGGTTAAGCTTAGGGCTTCTTAAACATGGAAAATCTTACCTCAAGGAGCACTTTACCTCTAAAAGTCATCCCAACTGCAGCATAATATTACCACAACAATGCTGCCTCCACCTGTTTTTCCTTAAAACAATGCCCAACCGTGGGCTGATTTACCTGCCTAGGCTTGGGGTTAGGCTTCTGCCTAGTGTTGAGCCTTCTCTTAGGGTTAGGTTTAGGGTTTAGGGTTGGGCTTGGGTTTAGGGTTTGGTATACGGTTAGGGTTAGGGTAAGCGCTTGGGTTAGGGTTGGGTTTATGGTTAGGTATAGAGTTAGGGCTAGGGTTAGGGTTTAGGATTAGGGTTAGCGTTAGGGTAAGGTTTAGGCTTAGGTTTAGGGTTAGGGAGAAGAGTAAGGTTAGGTTTAGGGTTAGGGTTAGGGTTAGGGTTAGGGTTACGGTTAAATTTTGGGTAATGATAAGGGTTTCTTAAACCAGGAAAATCTCACTTCCAGGAACAATTCAACTCTAAAATTCGTCCCAAGGACACCGCAAAATTTCCGCAACAAGGCTGCCTCCACCTCTTTTTCCTTGGCACCATCCCTAACCCTGGGCTTATTTACCTGCCTAGGGTTAGGGTTTGGGTTAGGGTTAGGGTTAGGATAAGGGTTAGGGTTAGGTTTCAGTGTTAAGGTTAGAGGTAGGGTTTGGCGTAGGGTTAGGGTTAGGATTAGGGTTACGGTTACGTTTAGGGTTAGGGTTACTTTTACGGTTAGGGCTAGGGTTCGGGTTAGAGTTGATGTTTAGGCTTAGGGTTAGGGTCAGGGTTAGGGCTAGGGATCGGTTTAGGTTTAGTCTTTAGGCTTAGTGTTTGGGTTAGGGTTAGGTTTTCTTAAACCAGAAAAATCTTACCTCAAGGAACACTTCAGCTGCAAAAGTCATCCCATGGGGTGCGCAAAAGTACAACAACAACGCTGCATCCTCCTCTTTTTCCTGGGACTATCCCTAACCCTAGGCTGATTTACCTGCCTCCTATTACTCTTACAGTCAGGCTTAGGGTTAGTGTTAGGCTTAGGGCTTCTTAAACATGGAAAATCTTACCTCAAGGAGCACTTTACCTCTAAAAGTCATCCCAACTGCAGCATAAAATCACCACAACAATGCTGCCTCCACCTGTTTTTCCTTGAGACAATGCCCAACCGTGGGCTGATTTACCTGCCTAGGCTTGGGGTTAGGCTTCTGCCTAATGTTGAGCATTCTCTTAGGGTTAGATTTAGGGTTTAGGGTTGGGCTTGGGTTTAGGGTTTGGTATACGGTTAGAGTTAGGGTAGCGCTTGGGTTAGGGTTGGGTTTAGGTTAGGTACAGACTTAGGGCTAGGGTTAGGCTTTAGTATTAGGGTTAGCATTAGGGTAAGGTTTAGGCTTAGGTTTAGGGATAGGGGTAAGAGTAAGGTTAGGGTAAGGGTTAGGGTTAGGGTAAGGGTTAGGGTTAGGCTTAGGGTTAGGGTTAGGGTGAGTATTAGGCTTAGGATTAGGCTTAGGGTTAGGGTTAGAGTAAGGGCTAGGTTTAGGGTTAGGCTTTTTTAAACCTGGAAAATCTCACCTCAAGGAACACCTCAGCTGCAAAAGTCATCCCAAGCGGAGCGCAAAAGTATCACAATAAGGCTGCCTCCACCTCTTTTTCCTATGGACCGTCCCTAACCCTAGGTAGATGGACCTGCCTCCACTTAGGGTCAGGGTAAGGGTTACGCCTTGGGTTGGGGTTTTTAAACTAGGAAACCCAGAGCTCCAAGCACACTGCAGCTGCCAAAGGATCTCAAGGGCAGCGCAAATGTTCCACAATATGGCTGCTTTCACAGCTTTTTCCTCGGCACCATTCCGACCCCTAGGTTGATTTACCTGTCTAGGGTTATGGTTACGATGAGGGCTTTTGTTTAACAAGGAATTTCTGAGCTGAAGCAATTTGGCCGCTGCAAAAGGCATCCCAAGGGGAGCGCTAAAGTACCACAACAAGGCTGCCTCCACCTCTTCTTCCTGGGGACCGTCCTTAACCCTAGGCTGATTTACCTGCCTAGGGTCAGGGTTAGTGTTAAGCCTAGGTTTAGGGTTTGGTAAACCACTGAACCCTGAGCTCCAAGCACACTGCAGCTGCCAATGGCATCCCAAGGGGAGCACAGAACTGCCATAACATGGCTGCCTCCACTGCATTTTCCTTGGCACCATCCCTAACTCTAGGCTGAGTTTCCTGCCTACGGTTAGGCTTAGGGTTTAACCTAGGCTAAGGGGTTTTTAAACTAGGAAACTCTGAGCTCAAGGAGCACTGCAGCTGTGAAAAGCATCACAAGGGGAGCGCATAAGTTCCAGAACATGGCTGCTTTCACAGCTTTTTCCTTGGCACCATCCCGACCCCTAGGCTGATTGACCTGTTTAGGGTTAGGGTTAGGACTGGGGTTCCGGCTAGGGTTAGGATTAGGAGTAGGGTTAGGGCAAGGGTGAGGACTAGGGTTAGGGTTATGGTCACTATTAGGGTTAGGGTTAGGTTTAGGGTTACGGTTACGTTTAGGGTTAGGGTTACTTTTACGTTTTGGGCTAGGGTTCGGGTTAGAGTTGATGTTTAGGCTTAGGGTTAGGGTTAGGGTTAGGGCTAGGGGTCGGTTTAGGTCTAGTCTTTAGGCTTAGTGTTAGGGTTAGGGTTAGGGTTTCTTAAACCAGAAAAATCTTACCTCAAGGAACACTTCAGCTGCAAAAGTCATCCCAAGGGGAGCGCAAAAGTATAACAACCACGCTGCATCCTCCTCTTTTTCCTGGGACTATCCCTAACCCTAGGCTGATTTACCTGCCTCCTATTACTCTTACAGTCAGGCTTAGGGTTAAGGTTAGGCTTAGGGCTTCTTAAACATGGAAAATCTTACCTCAAGGAGCACTTTACCTCTAAAAGTCATCCCAACTGCAGCATAATATTACCACAACAATGCTGCCTCCACCTGTTTTTCCTTAAAACAATGCCCAACCGTGGGCTGATTTACCTGCCTAGGCTTGGGGTTAGGCTTCTGCCTAGTGTTGAGCCTTCTCTTAGGGTTAGGTTTAGGGTTTAGGGTTGGGCTTGGGTTTAGGGTTTGGTATACGGTTAGGGTTAGGGTAAGCGCTTGGGTTAGGGTTGGGTTTATGGTTAGGTATAGAGTTAGGGCTAGGGTTAGGGTTTAGGATTAGGGTTAGCGTTAGGGTAAGGTTTAGGCTTAGGTTTAGGGTTAGGGAGAAGAGTAAGGTTAGGTTTAGGGTTAGGGTTAGGGTTAGGGTTAGGGTTAGGGTTAGGGTTACGGTTAAATTTTGGGTAATGATAAGGGTTTCTTAAACCAGGAAAATCTCACTTCCAGGAACAATTCAACTCTAAAATTCGTCCCAAGGACACCGCAAAATTTCCGCAACAAGGCTGCCTCCACCTCTTTTTCCTTGGCACCATCCCTAACCCTGGGCTTATTTACCTGCCTAGGGTTAGGGTTTGGGTTAGGGTTAGGGTTAGGATAAGGGTTAGGGTTAGGTTTCAGTGTTAAGGTTAGAGGTAGGGTTTGGCTTAGGGTTAGGGTTAGGATTAGGGTTACGGTTACGTTTAGGGTTAGGGTTACTTTTACGGTTAGAGCTAGGGTTCGGGTTAGAGTTGATGTTTAGGCTTAGGGTTAGGGTTACGGTTAGGGCTAGGGATCGGTTTAGGTTTAGTCTTTAGGCTTAGTGTTTGGGTTAGGGTTAGGTTTTCTTAAACCAGAAAAATCTTACCTCAAGGAACACTTCAGCTGCAAAAGTCATCCCATGGGGTGCGCAAAAGTACAACAACAACGCTGCATCCTCCTCTTTTTCCTGGCACTATCCCTAACCCTAGGCTGATTTACCTGCCTCCTATTACTCTTACAGTCAGGCTTAGGGTTAGTGTTAGGCTTAGGGCTTCTTAAACATGGAAAATCTTACCTCAAGGAGCACTTTACCTCTAAAAGTCATCC
This sequence comes from Ammospiza caudacuta, assembly GCF_027887145.1. Taxonomy (NCBI): domain Eukaryota; kingdom Metazoa; phylum Chordata; class Aves; order Passeriformes; family Passerellidae; genus Ammospiza; species Ammospiza caudacuta. The sequence continues at coordinate 17,423,868 of NC_080595.1, read as the reverse complement.
CAACTGCAGCATAAAATTACCACAACAATGCTGCCTCCACCTGTTTTTCCTTGAGACAATGCCCAACCGTGGGCTGATTTACCTGCCTAGGCTTGGGGTTAGGCTTCTGCCTAGTGTGGAGCCTTCTCTTAGGGTTAGGTTTAGGGTTTAGGGTTGGGCTTGGGTTTAGGGTTTGGTATACGGTTAGAGTTAGGGTAGCGCTTGCGTTACGTTTGGGTTTAGGTTAGGTACAGAGTTAGGGCTTGGGTTAGGCTTTAGGATTAGGGTTAGCATTAGGGTAAGGTTTAGGCTTAGGTTTAGGGATAGGGGTAAGAGTAAGGTTTGGGTAAGGGTTAGGGTTAGGGTTAGGGTTAGGGTTAGGGTTAGGGGTAGGGTTAGGGTTAGGGTTAGGGTTAGGGTTAGGGTTAGGGTTAGGGTTAGGGTTAGGGTTAGGCTTAGGGTTAGAGTGAGGATTAGGCTTAGGATTAGGCTTAGGGTTAGGGTTAGAGTAAGGGCTAGGTTTAGGTTTAGGCATTTTTAGACCTCGAAAATCTCACCTCAAGGAACACCTCAGCTGCAAAAGTCATCCCAAGCGGAGCGCAAAAGTATCACAATAAGGCTGCCTCCACCTCTTTTTCCTATGGACCGTCCCTAACCCTAGGTAGATGGACCTGCCTCCACTTAGGGTCAGGGTAAGGGTTACGCCTTGGGTTGGGGTTTTTAAACTAGGAAACCCAGAGCTCCAAGCACACTGCAGCTGCCAAAGGATCTCAAGGGCAGCGCAAATGTTCCACAATATGGCTGCTTTCACAGCTTTTTCCTCGGCACCATTCCGACCCCTAGGTTGATTTACCTGTCTAGGGTTATGGTTACGATGAGGGCTTTTGTTTAACAAGGAATTTCTGAGCTGAAGCAATTTGGCCGCTGCAAAAGGCATCCCAAGGGGAGCGCTAAAGTACCACAACAAGGCTGCCTCCACCTCTTCTTCCTGGGGACCGTCCTTAACCCTAGGCTGATTTACCTGCCTAGGGTCAGGGTTAGTGTTAAGCCTAGGTTTAGGGTTTGGTAAACCACTGAACCCTGAGCTCCAAGCACACTGCAGCTGCCAATGGCATCCCAAGGGGAGCACAGAACTGCCATAACATGGCTGCCTCCACTGCATTTTCCTTGGCACTATCCCTAACTCTAGGCTGAGTTTCCTGCCTAGGGTTAGGCTTAGGGTTTAACCTAGGCTAAGGGGTTTTTTAAACTAGGAAAGTCTGAGCTCAACGAGCACTGCAGCTGTGAAAAGCATCACAAGGGGAGCGCATAAGTTCCAGAACATGGCTGCTTTCACAGCTTTTTCCTTGGCACCATCCCGACCCCTAGGCTGATTGACCTGTTTAGGGTTAGGGTTAGGACTGGGGTTCCCGCTAGGGTTAGGATTAGGAGTAGGGTTAGGGCAAGGGTGAGGACTAGGGTTAGGGTTATGGTCACTATTAGGGTTAGGGTTAGGTTTAGGGTTACGGTTATGTTTAAGGTTAGGGTTACTTTTACGTTTTGGGCTAGGGTTTGGGTTAGAGTTGATGTTTAGGCTTAGGGTTAGGGTTAGGGTTAGGGCTAGGGGTCGGTTTAGGTTTAGTCTTTAGGCTTAGTGTTAGGGTTAGGGTTTCTTAAACCAGAAAAATCTTACCTGAAGGAACACTTCAGCTGCAAAAGTCATCCCAAGGGTAGCGCAAAAGTACAACAACCACGCTGCATCCTCCTCTTTTTCCTGGGACTATCCCTAACCTTAGGCTGATTTACCTGCCTCCTATTACTCTTACAGTCAGGCTTAGGGTTAGGGTTAAGCTTAGGGCTTCTTAAACATGGAAAATCTTACCTCAAGGAGCACTTTACCTCTAAAAGTCATCCCAACTGCAGCATAATATTACCACAACAATGCTGCCTCCACCTGTCTTTCCTTAAAACAATGCCCAACCATGGGCTGATTTACCTGCCTAGGCTTGGGGATAGGCTTCTGCCTAGTGTTGAGCCTTCTCTTAGGGTTAGGTTTAGGGTTTAGGGTTGGGCTTGGGTTTAGGGTTTGGTATACGGTTAGGGTTAGGGTAAGCGCTTGGGTTAGGGTTGGGTTTATGGTTAGGTATAGAGTTAGGGCTAGGGTTACGTTTTAGGATTAGGGTTAGCGTTAGGGTAAGGTTTAGGCTTAGGTTTAGGGTTAGGGAGAAGAGTAAGGTTAGGTTTAGGGTTAGGGTTAGGGTTAGGGTTAGGGTTACGGTTAAATTTTGGGTAATGATAAGGGTTTCTTAAACCAGGAAAATCTCACTTCCAGGAACAATTCAACTCTAAAATTCGTCCCAAGGACACCGCAAAATTTCCGCAACAAGGCTGCCTCCACCTCTTTTTCCTTGGCACCATCCCTAACCCTGGGCTTATTTACCTGCCTAGGGTTAGGGTTTGGGTTAGGGTTAGGGTTAGGATAAGGGTTAGGGTTAGGTTTCAGTGTTAAGGTTAGAGGTAGGGTTTGGCTTAGGGTTAGGGTTAGGATTAGGGTTACGGTTACGTTTAGGGTTTGGGTTACTTTTACGGTTAGAGCTAGGGTTCGGGTTAGAGTTGATGTTTAGGCTTAGGGTTAGGGTTACGGTTAGGGCTAGGGATCGTTTTAGGTTTAGTCTTTAGGCTTAGTGTTTGGGTTAGGGTTAGGTTTTCTTAAACCAGAAAAATCTTACCTCAAGGAACACTTCAGCTGCAAAAGTCATCCCATGGGGTGCGCAAAAGTACAACAACAACGCTGCATCCTCCTCTTTTTCCTGGCACTATCCCTAACCCTAGGCTGATTTACCTGCCTCCTATTACTCTTACAGTCAGGTTTAGGGTTAGTGTTAGGGCTAGGGCTTCTTAAACATGGAAAATCTTACCTCAAGGAGCACTTTACCTCTAAAAGTCATCCCAACTGCAGCATAATATTACCACAACAATGCTGCCTCCACCTGTTTTTCCTTAAAACAATGCCCAACCGTGGGCTGATTTACCTGCCTAGGCTTGGGGTTAGGCTTCTGCCTAGTGTTGAGCCTTCTCTTAGGGTTAGGTTTAGGGTTTAGGGTTGGGCTTGGGTTTAGGGTTTGGTATACGGTTAGGGTTAGGCTAGCGCTTGGGTTAGTGTTGGGTTTAGGTTAGGTACAGAGTTAGGGCTAGGGTTAGGCTTTAGGATTAGGGTTAGCATTAGGGTAAGGTTTAGGCTTAGGTTTAGGGATAGGGGTAAGAGTACGGTTAGGGTTAGGGTTAGGGTAAGGGTTAGGGTTAGGGTTAGGGTTAGGCTTAGGGTGAGGATTAGGCTTAGGATTAGGCTTAGGGTTAGGGTTAGAGTAAGGGCTAGGTTTAGGGTTAGGCTTTTTTAAACCTGGAAAATCTCACCTCAAGGAACACCTCAGCTGCAAAAGTCATCCCAAGCGGAGCGCAAAAGTATCACAATAAGGCTGCCTCCACCTCTTTTTCCTATGGACCGTCCCTAACCCTAGGTAGATGGACCTGCCTCCACTTAGGGTCAGGGTAAGGGTTACGCCTTGGGTTGGGGTTTTTAAACTAGGAAACCCAGAGCTCCAAGCACACTGCAGCTGCCAAAGGATCTCAAGGGCAGCGCAAATGTTCCACAACATGGCTGCTTTCACAGCTTTTTCCTCCGCACCATTCCGACCCCTAGGTTGATTTACCTGTCTAGGGTTATGGTTACGATGAGGGCTTTTGTTTAACAAGGAATTTCTGAGCTGAAGCAATTTGGCCGCTGCAAAAGGCATCCCAAGGGGAGCGCTAAAGTACCACAACAAGGCTGCCTCCACCTCTTCTTCCTGGGGACCGTCCTTAACCCTAGGCTGATTTACCTGCCTAGGGTCAGGGTTAGTGTTAAGCCTAGGTTTAGGGTTTGGTAAACCACTGAACCCTGAGCTCCAAGCACACTGCAGCTGCCAATGGCATCCCAAGGGGAGCACAGAACTGCCATAACATGGCTGCCTCCACTGCATTTTCCTTGGCACCATCCCTAACTCTAGGCTGAGTTTCCTGCCTAGGGTTAGGCTTAGGGTTTAACCTAGGCTAAGGGGTTTTTTAAACTAGGAAAGTCTGAGCTCAAGGAGCACTGCAGCTGTGAAAAGCATCACAAGGGGAGCGCATAAGTTCCAGAACATGGCTGCTTTCACAGCTTTTTCCTTGGCACCATCCCGACCCCTAGGCTGATTGACCTGTTTAGGGTTAGGGTTAGGACTGGGGTTCCGGCTAGGGTTAGGATTAGGAGTAGGGTTAGGGCAAGGGTGAGGACTAGGGTTAGGGTTATGGTCACTATTAGGGTTAGGGTTAGGTTTAGGGTTACGGTTATGTTTAGGGTTAGGGTTACTTTTACGTTTTGGGCTAGGGTTCGGGTTAGAGTTGATGTTTAGGCTTAGGGTTAGGGTTAGGGTTAGGGCTAGGGGTCGGTTTAGGTCTAGTCTTTAGGCTTAGTGTTAGGGTTAGGGTTAGGGTTTCTTTAACCAGAAAAATCTTACATCAAGGAACACTTCAGCTGCAAAAGTCATCCAAAGGGGAGCGCAAAAGTACAACAACCACGCTGCATCCTCCTCTTTTTCCTGGTACTATCCCTAACCCTAGGCTGATTTACCTGCCTCCTATTACTCTTACAGTCAGGCTTAGGGTTAGGGTTAAGCTTAGGGCTTCTTAAACATGGAAAATCTTACCTCAAGGAGCACTTTACCTCTAAAAGTCATCCCAACTGCAGCATAATATTACCACAACAATGCTGCCTCCACCTGTTTTTCCTTGAGACAATGCCCAACCGTGGGCTGATTTACCTGCCTAGGCTTGGGGTTAGGCTTCTGCCTAGTGTTGAGCCTTCTCTTAGGGTTAGGTTTAGGGTTTAGGGTTGGGCTTGGGTTTAGGGTTTGGTATACGGTTAGAGTTAGGCTAGCGCTTGGGTTAGGGTTGGGTTTATGGTTAGGTATAGAGTTAGGGTTAGGGTTAGGCTTTAGGATTAGGGTTAGCATTAGGGTAAGGTTTAGGCTTAGGTTTAGGGATAGGGGTAAGAGTAAGGTTAGGGTTAGGGTTAGGGTAAGGGTTAGGGTTAGGGTTAGGCTTAGGGTTAGGGTGAGGATTAGGGTGAGGATTAGGCTTAGGATTAGGCTTAGGTTTAGGGTTAGAGTAAGGGCTAGGTTTAGGGTTAGGCTTTTTTAAACCTGGAAAATCTCACCTCAAGGAACACCTCAGCTGCAAAAGTCATCCCAAGCGGAGCGCAAAAGTATCACAATAAGGCTGCCTCCACCTCTTTTTCCTATGGACCGTCCCTAACCCTAGGTAGATGGACCTGCCTCCACTTAGGTTCAGGGTAAGGGTTACGCCTTGGGTTGGGGTTTTTAAACTAGGAAACCCAGAGCTCCAAGCACACTGCAGCTGCCAAAGGATCTCAAGGGCAGCGCAAATGTTCCACAATATGGCTGCTTTCACAGCTTTTTCCTCGGCACCATTCCGACCCCTAGGTTGATTTACCTGTCTAGGGTTATGGTTACGATGAGGGCTTTTGTTTAACAAGGAATTTCTGAGCTGAAGCAATTTGGCCGCTGCAAAAGGCATCCCAAGGGGAGCGCTAAAGTACCACAACAAGGCTGCCTCCACCTCTTCTTCCTGGGGACCGTCCTTAACCCTAGGCTGATTTACCTGCCTAGGGTCAGGGTTAGTGTTAAGCCTAGGTTTAGGGTTTGGTAAACCACTGAACCCTGAGCTCCAAGCACACTGCAGCTGCCAATGGCATCCCAAGGGGAGCACAGAACTGCCATAACATGGCTGCCTCCACTGCATTTTCCTTGGCACCATCCCTAACTCTAGGCTGAGTTTCCTGCCTAGGGTTAGGCTTAGGGTTTAACCTAGGCTAAGGGGTTTTTTAAACTAGGAAAGTCTGAGCTCAAGGAGCACTGCAGCTGTGAAAAGCATCACAAGGGGAGCGCATAAGTTCCAGAACATGGCTGCTTTCACAGCTTTTTCCTTGGCACCATCCCGACCCCTAGGCTGATTGACCTGTTTAGGGTTAGGGTTAGGACTGGGGTTCCGGCTAGGGTTAGGATTAGGAGTAGGGTTAGGGCAATGGTGAGGACTAGGGTTAGGGTTATGGTCACTATTAGGGTTAGGGTTAGGTTTAGGGTTACGGTTATGTTTAGGGTTAGGGTTACTTTTACGTTTTGGGCTAGGGTTCCGGTTAGAGTTGATGTTTAGGCTTAGGGTTAGGGTTAGGGTTAGGGCTAGGGGTCGGTTTAGGTTTAGTCTTTAGGCTTAGTGTTAGGGTTAGGGTTAGGGTTTCTTAAACCAGAAAAATCTTACCTCAAGGAACACTTCAGCTGCAAAAGTCATCCCAAGGGGAGCACAAAAGTATAACAACCACGCTGCATCCTCCTCTTTTTCCTGGGACTATCCCTAACCCTAGGCTGATTTACCTGCCTCCTATTGCTCTTACAGTCAGGCTTAGGATTAGGGTTAAGCTTAGGGCTTCTTAAACATGGAAAATCTTACCTCAAGGAGCACTTTACCTCTAAAAGTCATCCCAACTGCAGCATAATATTACCACAACAATGCTGCCTCCACCTGTTTTTCCTTAAAACAATGCCCAACCGTGGGCTGATTTACCTGCCTAGGCTTGGGGTTAGGCTTCTGCCTAGTGTTGAGCCTTCTCTTAGGGTTAGGTTTAGGGTTTAGGGTTGGGCTTGGGTTTAGGGTTTGGTATACGGTTAGGGTTAGGGTAAGCGCTTGGGTTAGGGTTGGGTTTATGGTTAGGTATAGAGTTAGGGCTAGGGTTAGGCTTTAGGATTAGGGTTAGAGTTAGGGTAAGGTTTAGGCTTAGGTTTAGGGTTAGGGAGAAGAGTAAGGTTTGGTTTAGGGTTAGGGTTAGGGTTAGGGTTAGGGTTAGGGTTACGGTTAAATTTTGGGTAATGATAAGGGTTTCTTAAACCAGGAAAATCTCACTTCCAGGAACAATTCAACTCTAAAATTCGTCCCAAGGACACCGCAAAATTTCCGCAACAAGGCTGCCTCCACCTCTTTTTCCTTGGCACCATCCCTAACCCTGGGCTTATTTACCTGCCTAGGGTTAGGGTTTGGGTTAGGGTTAGGGTTAGGATAAGGGTTAGGGTTAGGTTTCAGTGTTAAGGTTAGAGGTAGGGTTTGGCGTAGGGTTAGGGTTATGATTAGGGTTACGGTTACGTTTAGGGTTAGGGTTACTTTTACGGTTAGGGCTAGGGTTCGGGTTAGAGTTGATGTTTAGGCTTAGGGTTAGGGTTACGGTTAGGGCTAGGGATCGGTTTAGGTTTAGTCTTTAGGCTTAGTGTTTGGGTTAGGGTTAGGGTTTCTTAAACCAGAAAAATCTTACCTCAAGGAACACTTCAGCTGCAAAAGTCATCCCAAGGGGAGCGCAAAAGTATAACAACCACGCTGCATCCTCCTCTTTTTCCTGGGACTATCCCTAACCCTAGGCTGATTTACCTGCCTGCTATTACTCTTACAGTCAGGCTTAGGATTAGGGTTAAGCTTAGGGCTTCTTAAACATGGAAAATCTTACCTCAAGGAGCACTTTACCTCTAAAAGTCATCCCAACTGCAGCATAATATTACCACAACAATGCTGCCTCCACCTGTTTTTCCTTAAAACAATGCCCAACCGTGGGCTGATTTACCTGCCTAGGCTTGGGGTTAGGCTTCTGCCTAGTGTTGAGCCTTCTCTTAGGGTTAGGTTTAGGGTTTAGGGTTGGGCTTGGGTTTAGGGTTTGGTATACGGTTAGGGTTAGGGTAAGCGCTTGGGTTAGGGTTGGGTTTATGGTTAGGTATAGAGTTAGGGCTAGGGTTAGGCTTTAGGATTAGGGTTAGCGTTAGGGTAAGGTTTAGGCTTAGGTTTAGGGTTAGGGAGAAGAGTAAGGTTAGGTTTAGGGTTAGGGTTAGGGTTAGGGTTACGGTTAAATTTTGGGTAATGATAAGGGTTTCTTAAACCAGGAAAATCTCACTTCCAGGAACAATTCAACTCTAAAATTCGTCCCAAGGACACCTCAAAATTTCCGCAACAAGGCTGCCTCCACCTCTTTTTCCTTGGCCACCATCCCTAACCCTGGGCTTATTTACCTGCCTAGGGTTAGGGTTTGGCTTAGGGTTAGGGTTAGGATTAGGGTTACGGTTACGTTTAGGGTTAGGGTTACTTTTACGGTTAGAGCTAGGGTTCGGGTTAGAGTTGATGTTTAGGCTTAGGGTTAGGGTTACGGTTAGGGCTAGGGATCGGTTTAGGTTTAGTCTTTAGGCTTAGTGTTTGGGTTAGGGTTAGGTTTTCTTAAATCAGAAAAATCTTACCTCAAGGAACACTTCAGCTGCAAAAGTCATCCCATGGGGTGCACAAAAGTACAACAACAACGCTGCATCCTCCTCTTTTTCCTGGCACTATCCCTAACCCTAGGCTGATTTACCTGCCTCCTATTACTCTTACAGTCAGGCTTAGGGTTAGTGTTACGCTTAGGGCTTCTTAAACATGGAAAATCTTACCTCAAGGAGCACTTTACCTCTAAAAGTCATCCCAACTGCAGCATAATATTACCACAACAATGCTGCCTCCACCTGTTTTTCCTTGAGACAATGCCCAACCGTGGGCTGATTTACCTGCCTAGGCTTGGGGTTAGGCTTCTGCCTAGTGTTGAGCCTTCTCTTAGGGTTAGGTTTAGGGTTTAGGGTTGGGCTTGGGTTTAGGGTTTGGTATACGGTTAGAGTTAGGGTAGCGCTTGGGTTAGGGTTGGGTTTAGGTTAGGTACAGAGTTAGGGTTAGGGTTAGGCTTTAGGATTAGGGTTAGCATTAGGGTAAGGTTTAGGCTTAGGTTTAGGGATAGGGGTAAGAGTAAGGTTAGGGTAAGGGTTAGGGTTAGGGTTAGGGTTAGGGTTAGGGTTAGGGTTAGGCTTAGGGTTAGGGTGAGGATTAGGCTTAGGATTAGGCTTAGGGTTAGGGTTAGAGTAAGGGCTAGGTTTAGGGTTAGGCTTTTTTAAACCTGGAAAATCTCACCTCAAGGAACACCTCAGCTGCAAAAGTCATCCCAAGCGGAGCGCAAAAGTATCACAATAAGGCTGCCTCCACCTCTTTTTCCTATGGACCGTCCCTAACCCTAGGTAGATGGACCTGCCTCCACTTAGGGTCAGGGTAAGGGTTACGCCTTGGGTTGGGGTTTTTAAACTAGGAAACCCAGAGCTCCAAGCACACTGCAGCTGCCAAAGGATCTCAAGGGCAGCGCAAATGTTCCACAATATGGCTGCTTTCACAGCTTTTTCCTCGGCACCATTCCGACCCCTAGGTTGATTTACCTGTCTAGGGTTATGGTTACGATGAGGGCTTTTGTTTAACAAGGAATTTCTGAGCTGAAGCAATTTGGCCGCTGCAAAAGGCATCCCAAGGGGAGCGCTAAAGCACCACAACAAGGCTGCCTCCACCTCTTCTTCCTGGGGACCGTCCTTAACCCTAGGCTGATTTACCTGCCTAGGGTCAGGGTTAGTGTTAAGCCTAGGTTTAGGGTTTGGTAAACCACTGAACCCTGAGCTCCAAGCACACTGCAGCTGCCAATGGCATCCCAAGGGGAGCACAGAACTGCCATAACATGGCTGCCTCCACTGCATTTTCCTTGGCACCATCCCTAACTCTAGGCTGAGTTTCCTGCCTACGGTTAGGCTTAGGGTTTAACCTAGGCTAAGGGGTTTTTAAACTAGGAAACTCTGAGCTCAAGGAGCACTGCAGCTGTGAAAAGCATCACAAGGGGAGCGCATAAGTTCCAGAACATGGCTGCTTTCACAGCTTTTTCCTTGGCACCATCCCGACCCCTAGGCTGATTGACCTGTTTAGGGTTAGGGTTAGGACTGGGGTTCCGGCTAGGGTTAGGATTAGGAGTAGGCTTAGGGCAAGGGTGAGGACTAGGGTTAGGGTTATGGTCACTATTAGGGTTAGGGTTAGGTTTAGGGTTACGGTTATGTTTAGGGTTAGGGTTACTTTTACGTTTTGGGCTAGGGTTCGGGTTAGAGTTGATGTTTAGGCTTAGGGTTAGGGTTAGGGTTAGGGCTAGGGGTCGGTTTAGGTCTAGTCTTTAGGCTTAGTGTTAGGGTTAGGGTTAGGGTTTCTTAAACCAGAAAAATCTTACCTCAAGGAACACTTCAGCTGCAAAAGTCATCCCAAGGGGAGCGCAAAAGTATAACAACCACGCTGCATCCTCCTCTTTTTCCTGGGACTATCCCTAACCCTAGGCTGATTTACCTGCCTCCTATTACTCTTACAGTCAGGCTTAGGATTAGGGTTAAGCTTAGGGCTTCTTAAACATGGAAAATCTTACCTCAAGGAGCACTTTACCTCTAAAAGTCATCCCAACTGCAGCATAAAATTACCACAACAATGCTGCCTCCACCTGTTTTTCCTTGAGACAATGCCCAACCGTGGGCTGATTTACCTGCCTAGGCTTGGGGTTAGGCTTCTGCCTAGTGTTGAGCCTTCTCTTAGGGTTAGGTTTAGGGTTTAGGGTTGGGCTTGGGTTTAGGGTTTGGTATACGGTTAGGGTTAGGGTAAGCGCTTGGGTTAGGGTTGGGTTTATGGTTAGGTATAGAGTTAGGGCTAGGGTTAGGCTTTAGGATTAGGGTTAGCGTTAGGGTAAGGTTTAGGCTTAGGTTTAGGGTTAGGGAGAAGAGTAAGGTTAGGGTTAGGGTTAGGGTTAGGGTTAGGGTTAGGGTTACGGTTAAATTTTGGGTAATGATAAGGGTTTCTTAAACCAGGAAAATCTCACTTCCAGGAACAATTCAACTCTAAAATTCGTCCCAAGGATACCTCAAAATTTACACAACAAGGCTGCCTCCACCTCTTTTTCCTTGACCACCATCCCTAACCCTGGGCTTATTTACCTGCCTAGGGTTAGGGTTTGGCTTAGGGTTAGGGTTAGGATTAGGGTTACGGTTACGTTTAGGGTTAGGGTTACTTTTACGGTTTGAGCTAGGGTTCGGGTTAGAGTTGATGTTTAGGCTTAGGGTTAGGGTTACGGTTAGGGCTAGGGATCGGTTTAGGTTTAGTCTTTAGGCTTAGTGTTTGGGTTAGGGTTAGGTTTTCTTAAACCAGAAAAATCTTACCTCAAGAAACACTTCAGCTGCAAAAGTCATCCCATGGGGTGCGCAAAAGTACAACAACAACGCTGCATCCTCCTCTTTTTCCTGGGACTATCCCTAACCCTAGGCTGATTTACCTGCCTCCTATTACTCTTACAGTCCGGCTTAGGGTTAGTGTTAGGCTTAGGGCTTCTTAAACATGGAAAATCTTACCTCAAGGAGCACTTTACCTCTAAAATTCATCCCAACTGCAGCATAATATTACCACAACAATGCTGCCTCCACCTGTTTTTCCTTAAAACAATGCCCAACCGTGGGCTGATTTACCTGCCTAGGCTTGGGGTTAGGCTTCTGCCTAGTGTTGAGCCTTCTCTTAGGGTTAGGTTTAGGGTTTAGGGTTGGGCTTGGGTTTAGGGTTTGGTATACGGTTAGAGTTAGGCTAGCGCTTGGGTTAGGGTTGGGTTTAGGTTAGGTACAGAGTTAGGGCTAGGGTTAGGCTTTAGGATTAGGGTTAGCATTAGGGTAAGGTTTAGGCTTAGGTTTAGGGATAGGGGTAAGAGTAAGGTTAGGGTAAGGGTTAGGGTTAGGGTTAGGGTTAGGCTTAGGGTTAGGGTGAGGATTAGGCTTAGGATTAGGCTTAGGGTTAGGGTTAGAGTAAGGGCTAGGTTTAGGGTTAGGCTTTTTTAAACCTGGAAAATCTCACCTCAAGGAACACCTCAGCTGCAAAAGTCATCCCAAGCGGAGCGCAAAAGTATCACAATAAGGCTGCCTCCACCTCTTTTTCCTATGGACCGTCCCTAACCCTAGGTAGATGGACCTGCCTCCACTTAGGGTCAGGGTAAGGGTTACGCCTTGGGTTGGGGTTTTTAAACTAGGAAACCCAGAGCTCCAAGCACACTGCAGCTGCCAAAGGATCTCAAGGGCAGCGCAAATGTTCCACAATATGGCTGCTTTCACAGCTTTTTCCTCCGCACCATTCCGACCCCTAGGTTGATTTACCTGTCTAGGGTTATGGTTACGATGAGGGCTTTTGTTTAACAAGGAATTTCTGAGCTGAAGCAATTTGGCCGCTGCAAAAGGCATCCCAAGGGGAGCGCTAAAGTACCACAACAAGGCTGCCTCCACCTCTTCTTCCTGGGGACCGTCCTTAACCCTAGGCTGATTTACCTGCCTAGGGTCAGGGTTAGTGTTAAGCCTAGGTTTAGGGTTTGGTAAACCACTGAACCCTGAGCTCCAAGCACACTGCAGCTGCCAATGGCATCCCAAGGGGAGCACAGAACTGCCATAACATGGCTGCCTCCACTGCATTTTCCTTGGCACCATCCCTAACTCTAGGCTGAGTTTCCTGCCTACGGTTAGGCTTAGGGTTTAACCTAGGCTAAGGGGTTTTTTAAACTAGGAAAGTCTGAGCTCAAGGAGCACTGCAGCTGTGAAAAGCATCACAAGGGGAGCGCATAAGTTCCAGAACATGGCTGCTTTCACAGCTTTTTCCTTGGCACCATCCCGACCCCTAGGCTGATTGACCTGTTTAGGGTTAGGGTTAGGACTGGGGTTCCGGCTAGGGTTAGGATTAGGAGTAGGGTTAGGGCAAGGGTGAGGACTAGGGTTAGGGTTATGGTCACTATTAGGGTTAGGGTTAGGTTTAGGGTTACGGTTATGTTTAGGGTTAGGGTTACTTTTACGTTTTGGGCTAGGGTTCGGGTTAGAGTTGATGTTTAGGCTTAGGGTTAGGGTTAGGGTTAGGGCTAGGGGTCGGTTTAGGTCTAGTCTTTAGGCTTAGTGTTAGGGTTAGGGTTAGGGTTTCTTAAACCAGAAAAATCTTACCTCAAGGAACACTTCAGCTGCAAAAGTCATCCCAAGGGGAGCGCAAAAGTATAACAACCACGCTGCATCCTCCTCTTTTTCCTGGGACTATCCCTAACCTTAGGCTGATTTACCTGCCTCCTATTACTCTTACAGTCAGGCTTAGGATTAGGGTTAAGCTTAGGGCTTCTTAAACATGGAAAATCTTACCTCAAGGAGCACTTTACCTCTAAAAGTCATCCCAACTGCAGCATAATATTACCACAACAATGCTGCCTCCACCTGTTTTTCCTTAAAACAATGCCCAACCGTGGGCTGATTTACCTGCCTAGGCTTGGGGTTAGGCTTCTGCCTAGTGTTGAGCCTTCTCTTAGGGTTAGGTTTAGGGTTTAGGGTTGGGCTTGGGTTTAGGGTTTGGTATACGGTTAGGGTTAGGGTAAGCGCTTGGGTAAGGGTTGGGTTTATGGTTAGGTATAGAGTTAGGGCTAGGGTTAGGGTTTAGGATTAGGGTTAGCGTTAGGGTAAGGTTTAGGCTTAGGTTTAGGGTTAGGGAGAAGAGTAAGGTTAGGTTTAGTGTTAGGGTTAGGGTTAGGGTTAGGGTTACGGTTAAATTTTGGGTAATGATAAGGGTTTCTTAAACCAGGAAAATCTCACTTCCAGGAACAATTCAACTCTAAAATTCGTCCCAAGGACACCTCAAAATTTCCGCAACAAGGCTGCCTCCACCTCTTTTTCCTTGACCACCATCCCTAACCCTGGGCTTATTTACCTGCCTAGGGTTAGGGTTTGGCTTAGGGTTAGGGTTAGGATTAGGGTTACGGTTACGTTTAGGGTTAGGGTTACTTTTACGGTTAGAGCTAGGGTTCGGGTTAGAGTTGATGTTTAGGCTTAGGGTTAGGGTTACGGTTAGGGCTAGGGATCGGTTTAGGTTTAGTCTTTAGGCTTAGTGTTTGGGTTAGGGTTAGGTTTTCTTAAACCAGAAAAATCTTACCTCAAGAAACACTTCAGCTGCAAAAGTCATCCCATGGGGTGCGCAAAAGTACAACAACAACGCTGCATCCTCCTCTTTTTCCTGGGACTATCCCTAACCCTAGGCTGATTTACCTGCCTCCTATTACTCTTACAGTCCGGCTTAGGGTTAGTGTTAGGCTTAGGGCTTCTTAAACATGGAAAATCTTACCTCAAGGAGCACTTTACCTCTAAAAGTCATCCCAACTGCAGCATAATATTACCACAACAATGCTGCCTCCACCTGTTTTTCCTTAAAACAATGCCCAACCGTGGGCTGATTTACCTGCCTAGGCTTGGGGTTAGGCTTCTGCCTAGTGTTGAGCCTTCTCTTAGGGTTAGGTTTAGGGTTTAGGGTTGGGCTTGGGTTTAGGGTTTGGTATACGGTTAGAGTTAGGCTAGCGCTTGGGTTAGGGTTGGGTTTAGGTTAGGTACAGAGTTAGGGCTAGGGTTAGGCTTTAGGATTAGGGTTAGCATTAGGGTAAGGTTTAGGCTTAGGTTTAGGGATAGGGGTAAGAGTAAGGTTAGGGTAAGGGTTAGGGTTAGGGTTAGGGTTAGGCTTAGGGTTAGGGTGAGGATTAGGCTTAGGATTAGGCTTAGGGTTAGGGTTAGAGTAAGGGCTAGGTTTAGGGTTAGGCTTTTTTAAACCTGGAAAATCTCACCTCAAGGAACACCTCAGCTGCAAAAGTCATCCCAAGCGGAGCGCAAAAGTATCACAATAAGGCTGCCTCCACCTCTTTTTCCTATGGACCGTCCCTAACCCTAGGTAGATGGACCTGCCTCCACTTAGGGTCAGGGTAAGGGTTACGCCTTGGGTTGGGGTTTTTAAACTAGGAAACCCAGAGCTCCAAGCACACTGCAGCTGCCAAAGGATCTCAAGGGCAGCGCAAATGTTCCACAATATGGCTGCTTTCACAGCTTTTTCCTCGGCACCATTCCGACCCCTAGGTTGATTTACCTGTCTAGGGTTATGGTTACGATGAGGGCTTTTGTTTAACAAGGAATTTCTGAGCTGAAGCAATTTGGCCGCTGCAAAAGGCATCCCAAGGGGAGCGCTAAAGTACCACAACAAGGCTGCCTCCACCTCTTCTTCCTGGGGACCGTCCTTAACCCTAGGCTGATTTACCTGCCTAGGGTCAGGGTTAGTGTTAAGCCTAGGTTTAGGGTTTGGTAAACCACTGAACCCTGAGCTCCAAGCACACTGCAGCTGCCAATGGCATCCCAAGGGGAGCACAGAACTGCCATAACATGGCTGCCTCCACTGCATTTTCCTTGGCACCATCCCTAACTCTAGGCTGAGTTTCCTGCCTACGGTTAGGCTTAGGGTTTAACCTAGGCTAAGGGGTTTTTTAAACTAGGAAAGTCTGAGCTCAAGGAGCACTGCAGCTGTGAAAAGCATCACAAGGGGAGCGCATAAGTTCCAGAACATGGCTGCTTTCACAGCTTTTTCCTTGGCACCATCCCGACCCCTAGGCTGATTGACCTGTTTAGGGTTAGGGTTAGGACTGGGGTTCCGGCTAGGGTTAGGATTAGGAGTAGGGTTAGGGCAAGGGTGAGGACTAGGGTTAGGGTTATGGTCACTATTAGGGTTAGGGTTAGGATTAGGGTTACGGTTATGTTTAGGGTTAGGGTTACTTTTACGTTTTGGGCTAGGGTTCGGGTTAGAGTTGATGTTTAGGCTTAGGGTTAGGGTTACGGTTAGGGCTAGGGGTCGGTTTAGGTTTAGTCTTTAGGCTTAGTGTTAGGGTTAGGGTTAGGGTTTCTTAAACCAGAAAAATCTTACCTCAAGGAACACTTCAGCTGCAAAAGTCATCCCATGGGGTGCGCAAAAGTACAACAACCACGCTGCATCCTCCTCTTTTTCCTGGGACTATCCCTATCCCTAGGCTGATTTACCTGCCTCCTATTACTCTTACAGTCAGGCTTAGGGTTAGGGTTAAGCTTAGGGCTTCTTAAACATGGAAAATCTTACCTCAAGGAGCACTTTACCTCTAAAAGTCATCCCAACTGCAGCATAATATTACCACAACAATGCTGCCTCCACCTGTTTTTCCTTAAAACAATGCCCAACCGTGGGCTGATTTACCTGCCTAGGCTTGGGGTTAGGCTTCTGCCTAGTGTTGAGCCTTCTCTTAGGGTTAGGTTTAGGGTTTAGGGTTGGGCTTGGGTTTAGGGTTTGGTATACGGTTAGGGTTAGGGTAAGCGCTTGGGTTAGGGTTGGGTTTATGGTTAGGTATAGAGTTAGGGCTAGGGTTAGGCTTTAGGATTAGGGTTAGAGTTAGGGTAAGGTTTAGGCTTAGGTTTAGGGTTAGGGAGAAGAGTAAGGTTAGGTTTACGGTTAGGGTTAGCGTTAGGGTTAGGGTTACGGTTAAATTTTGGGTAATGATAAGGGTTTCTTAAACCAGGAAAATCTCACTTCCAGGAACAATTCAACTCTAAAATTCGTCCCAAGGACACCGCAAAATTTCCGCAACAAGGCTGCCTCCACCTCTTTTTCCTTGGCACCATCCCTAACCCTGGGCTTATTTACCTGCCTAGGGTTAGGGTTTGGGTTAGGGTTAGGGTTAGGATAAGGGTTAGGGTTAGGTTTCAGTGTTAAGGTTTGAGGTAGGGTTTGGCTTAGGGTTAGGGTTAGGATTAGGGTTACGGTTACGTTTAGGGTTAGGGTTACTTTTACGGTTAGGGCTAGGGTTCGGGTTAGAGTTGATGTTTAGGCTTAGGGTTAGGGTTACGGTTAGGGCTAGGGATCGGTTTAGGTTTAGTCTTTAGGCTTAGTGTTTGGGTTAGGGTTAGGTTTTCTTAAACCAGAAAAATCTTACCTCAAGGAACACTTCAGCTGCAAAAGTCATCCCATGGGGTGCGCAAAAGTACAACAACAACGCTGCATCCTCCTCTTTTTCCTGGGACTATCCCTAACCCTAGGCTGATTTACCTGCCTCCTATTACTCTTACAGTCAGGTTTAGGGTTAGTGTTAGGCTTAGGGCTTCTTAAACATGGAAAATCTTACCTCAAGGAGCACTTTACCTCTAAAAGTCATCCCAACTGCAGCATAATATTACCACAACAATGCTGCCTCCACCTGTTTTTCCTTAAAACAATGCCCAACCGTGGGCTGATTTACCTGCCTAGGCTTGGGGTTAGGCTTCTGCCTAGTGTTGAGCCTTCTCTTAGGGTTAGGTTTAGGGTTTAGGGTTGGGCTTGGGTTTAGGGTTTGGTATACGGTTAGAGTTAGGGTAGCGCTTGGGTTAGGGTTGGGTTTAGGTTAGGTACAGAGTTAGGGTTAGGGTTAGGCTTTAGGATTAGGGTTAGCATTAGGGTAAGGTTTAGGCTTAGGTTTAGGGATAGGGGTAAGAGTAAGGTTAGGGTAAGGGTTAGGGTCAGGGTTAGGGTTAGGGTTAGGGTTAGGGTTAGGGTGAGGATTAGGCTTAGGATTAGGCTTAGGGTTAGGGTTAGAGTAAGGGCTAGGTTTAGGGTTAGGCTTTTTTAAACCTGGAAAATCTCACCTCAAGGAACACCTCAGCTGCAAAAGTCATCCCAAGCGGAGCGCAAAAGTATCACAATAAGGCTGCCTCCACCTCTTTTTCCTATGGACCGTCCCTAACCCTAGGTAGATGGACCTGCCTCCACTTAGGGTCAGGGTAAGGGTTACGCCTTGGGTTGGGGTTTTTAAACTAGGAAACCCAGAGCTCCAAGCACACTGCAGCTGCCAAAGGATCTCAAGGGCAGCGCAAATGTTCCACAATATGGCTGCTTTCACAGCTTTTTCCTCGGCACCATTCCGACCCCTAGGTTGATTTACCTGTCTAGGGTTATGGTTACGATGAGGGCTTTTGTTTAACAAGGAATTTCTGAGCTGAAGCAATTTGGCCGCTGCAAAAGGCATCCCAAGGGGAGCGCTAAAGTACCACAACAAGGCTGCCTCCACCTCTTCTTCCTGGGGACCGTCCTTAACCCTAGGCTGATTTACCTGCCTAGGGTCAGGGTTAGTGTTAAGCCTAGGTTTAGGGTTTGGTAAACCACTGAACCCTGAGCTCCAAGCACACTGCAGCTGCCAATGGCATCCCAAGGGGAGCACAGAACTGCCATAACATGGCTGCCTCCACTGCATTTTCCTTGGCACCATCCCTAACTCTAGGCTGAGTTTCCTGCCTACGGTTAGGCTTAGGGTTTAACCTAGGCTAAGGGGTTTTTAAACTAGGAAACTCTGAGCTCAAGGAGCACTGCAGCTGTGAAAAGCATCACAAGGGGAGCGCATAAGTTCCAGAACATGGCTGCTTTCACAGCTTTTTCCTTGGCACCATCCCGACCCCTAGGCTGATTGACCTGTTTAGGGTTAGGGTTAGGACTGGGGTTCCGGCTAGGGTTAGGATTAGGAGTAGGGTTAGGGCAAGGGTGAGGACTAGGGTTAGGGTTATGGTCACTATTAGGGTTAGGGTTAGGTTTAGGGTTACGGTTATGTTTAGGGTTAGGGTTACTTTTACGTTTTGGGCTAGGGTTCGGGTTAGAGTTGATGTTTAGGCTTAGGGTTAGGGTTAGGGTTAGGGCTAGGGGTCGGTTTAGGTCTAGTCTTTAGGCTTAGTTTTAGGATTAGGGTTAGGGTTAGGGTTAGGGTTAGGGTTAGGTTTCAGTGTTAAGGTTAGAGGTAGGGTTTGGCTTAGGGTTAGGGTTAGGATTAGGGTTACGGTACGTTTAGGGTTAGGGTTACTTTTACGGTTAGGGCTAGGGTTCGGGTTAGAGTTGATGTTTAGGCTTAGGGTTAGGGTTACGGTTAGGGCTAGGGATCGGTTTTGGTTTAGTCTTTAGGCTTAGTGTTTGGGTTAGGGTTAGGTTTTCTTAAACCAGAAAAATCTTACCTCAAGGAACACTTCAGCTGCAAAAGTCATCCCATGGGGTGCGCAAAAGTACAACAACAACGCTGCATCCTCCTCTTTTTCCTGGGACTATCCCTAACCCTAGGCTGATTTACCTGCCTCCTATTACTCTTACAGTCAGGTTTAGGGTTAGTGTTAGGCTTAGGGCTTCTTAAACATGGAAAATCTTACCTCAAGGAGCACTTTACCTCTAAAAGTCATCCCAACTGCAGCATAAAATTACCACAACAATGCTGCCTCCACCAGTTTTTCCTTGAGACAATGCCCAACCGTGGGCTGATTTACCTGCCTAGGCTTGGGGTTAGGCTTCTGCCTAGTGTTGAGCCTTCTCTTAGGGTTAGGTTTAGGGTTTAGGGTTGGGCTTGGGTTTAGGGTTTGGTATATGGTTAGGGTTAGGGCAAGCGCTTGGGTTAGGGTTGGGTTTATGGTTAGGTATAGAGTTAGGGCTAGGGTTAGGGTTTAGGATTAGGGTTAGCGTTAGGGTAAGGTTTAGGCTTAGGTTTAGGGTTAGGGAGAAGAGTAAGGTTAGGTTTAGGGTTAGGGTTAGGGTTAGGGTTAGGGTTAGGGTTACGGTTAAATTTTGGGTAATGATAAGGGTTTCTTAAACCAGGAAAATCTCACTTCCAGGAACAATTCAACTCTAAAATTCGTCCCAAGGACACCGCAAAATTTCCGCAACAAGGCTGCCTCCACCTCTTTTTCCTTGGCACCATCCCTAACCCTGGGCTTATTTACCTGCCTAGGGTTAGGGTTTGGGTTAGGGTTAGGGTTAGGATAAGGGTTAGGGTTAGGTTTCAGTGTTAAGGTTAGAGGTAGGGTTTGGCTTAGGGTTAGGGTTAGGATTAGGGTTACGGTTACGTTTAGGGTTAGGGTTACTTTTACGGTTAGAGCTAGGGTTCGGGTTAGAGTTGATGTTTAGGCTTAGGGTTAGGGTTACGGTTAGGGCTAGGGATCGGTTTAGGTTTAGTCTTTAGGCTTAGTGTTTGGGTTAGGGTTAGGTTTTCTTAAACCAGAAAAATCTTACCTCAAGGAACACTTCAGCTGCAAAAGTCATCCCATGGGGTGCGCAAAAGTACAACAACAACGCTGCATCCTCCTCTTTTTCCTGGGACTATCCCTAACCCTAGGCTGATTTACCTGCCTCCTATTACTCTTACAGTCAGGTTTAGGGTTAGTGTTAGGCTTAGGGCTTCTTAAACATGGAAAATCTTACCTCAAGGAGCACTTTACCTCTAAAAGTCATCCCAACTGCAGCATAAAATTACCACAACAATGCTGCCTCCACCTGTTTTTCCTTAAAACAATGCCCAACCGTGGGCTGATTTACCTGCCTAGGCTTGGGGTTAGGCTTCTGCCTAGTGTTGAGCCTTCTCTTAGGGTTAGGTTTAGGGTTTAGGGTTGGGCTTGGGTTTAGGGTTTGGTATACGGTTAGGGTTAGGGTAAGTGCTTGGGTTAGGGTTGGGTTTATGGTTAGGTATAGAGTTAGGGCTAGGGTTAGGGTTTAGGATTAGGGTTAGCGTTAGGGTAAGGTTTAGGCTTACGTTTAGGGTTAGGGAGAAGAGTAAGGTTAGGGTAAGGGTTAGGGTTAGGGTTAGGCTTAGGGTTAGGCTTAGGGTTAGGGTGAGGATTAGGCTTAGGATTAGGCTTAGGGTTAGGGTTAGAGTAAGGGCTAGGTTTAGGGTTAGGCTTTTTTAAACCTGGAAAATCTCACCTCAAGGAACACCTCAGCTGCAAAAGTCATCCCAAGCGGAGCGCAAAAGTATCACAATAAGGCTGCCTCCACCTCTTTTTCCTATGGACCGTCCCTAACCCTAGGTAGATGGACCTGCCTCCACTTAGGGTCAGGGTAAGGGTTACGCCTTGGGTTGGGGTTTTTAAACTAGGAAACCCAGAGCTCCAAGCACACTGCAGCTGCCAAAGGATCTCAAGGGCAGCGCAAATGTTCCACAATATGGCTGCTTTCACAGCTTTTTCCTCGGCACCATTCCGACCCCTAGGTTGATTTACCTGTCTAGGGTTATGGTTACGATGAGGGCTTTTGTTTAACAAGGAATTTCTGAGCTGAAGCAATTTGGCCGCTGCAAAAGGCATCCCAAGGGGAGCGCTAAAGTACCACAACAAGGCTGCCTCCACCTCTTCTTCCTGGGGACCGTCCTTAACCCTAGGCTGATTTACCTGCCTAGGGTCAGGGTTAGTGTTAAGCCTAGGTTTAGGGTTTGGTAAACCACTGAACCCTGAGCTCCAAGCACACTGCAGCTGCCAATGGCATCCCAAGGGGAGCACAGAACTGCCATAACATGGCTGCCTCCACTGCATTTTCCTTGGCACCATCCCTAACTCTAGGCTGAGTTTCCTGCCTACGGTTAGGCTTAGGGTTTAACCTAGGCTAAGGGGTTTTTAAACTAGGAAACTCTGAGCTCAAGGAGCACTGCAGCTGTGAAAAGCATCACAAGGGGAGCGCATAAGTTCCAGAACATGGCTGCTTTCACAGCTTTTTCCTTGGCACCATCCCGACCCCTAGGCTGATTGACCTGTTTAGGGTTAGGGTTAGGACTGGGGTTCCGGCTAGGGTTAGGATTAGGAGTAGGGTTAGGGCAATGGTGAGGACTAGGGTTAGGGTTATGGTCACTATTAGGGTTAGGGTTAGGTTTAGGGTTACGGTTATGTTTAGGGTTAGGGTTACTTTTACGTTTTGGGCTAGGGTTCGGGTTAGAGTTGATGTTTAGGCTTAGGGTTAGGGTTAGGGTTAGGGCTAGGGGTCGCTTTAGGTCTAGTCTTTAGGCTTAGTGTTAGGTTTAGGGTTAGGGTTAGGGTTAGGTTTCAGTGTTAAGGTTAGAGGTAGGGTTTTGCTTAGGGTTAGGGTTAGGATTAGGGTTACGGTTACGTTTAGGGTTAGGGTTACTTTTACGGTTAGGGCTAGGGTTCGGGTTAGAGTTGATGTTTAGGCTTAGGGTTAGGGTTACGGTTGGGGCTAGGGATCGGTTTAGGTTTAGTCTTTAGGCTTAGTGTTTGGGTTAGGGTTAGGTTTTCTTAAACCAGAAAAATCTTACCTCAAGGAACACTTCAGCTGCAAAAGTCATCCCATGGGGTGCGCAAAAGTACAACAACAACGCTGCATCCTCCTCTTTTTCCTGGGACTATCCCTAACCCTAGGCTGATTTACCTGCCTCCTATTACACTTACAGTAAGGTTTAGGGTTAGTGTTAGGCTTAGGGCTTCTTAAACATGGAAAATCTTACCTCAAGGAGCACTTTACCTCTAAAAGTCATCCCAACTGCAGCATAAAATTACCACAACAATGCTGCCTCCACCTGTTTTTCCTTAAAACAATGCCCAACCGTGGGCTGATTTACCTGCCTAGGCTTGGGGTTAGGCTTCTGCCTAGTGTTGAGTCTTCTCTTAGGGTTAGGTTTAGGGTTTAGGGTTGGGCTTGGGTTTAGGGTTTGGTATACGGTTAGAGTTAGGGTAGCGCTTGGGTTAGGGTTGGGTTTAGGTTAGGTACAGAGTTAGGGTTAGGGTTAGGCTTTAGGATTAGGGTTAGCATTAGGGTAAGGTTTAGGCTTAGGTTTAGGGATAGGGGTAAGAGTAAGGTTAGCGTAAGGGTTAGGGTTAGGGTTTGGGTTAGGCTTAGGGTTAGGGTGAGGATTAGGCTTAGGATTAGGCTTAGGGTTAGGGTTAGAGTAAGGGCTAGGTTTAGGGTTAGGCTTTTTTAAACCTGGAAAATCTCACCTCAAGGAACACCTCAGCTGCAAAAGTCATCCCAAGCGGAGCGCAAAAGTATCACAATAAGGCTGCCTCCACCTCTTTTTCCTATGGACCGTCCCTAACCCTAGTTAGATGGACCTGCCTCCACTTAGGGTCAGGGTAAGGGTTACGCCTTGGGTTGGGGTTTTTAAACTAGGAAACCCAGAGCTCCAAGCACACTGCAGCTGCCAAAGGATCTCAAGGGCAGCGCAAATGTTCCACAATATGGCTGCTTTCACAGCTTTTTCCTCGGCACCATTCCGACCCCTAGGTTGATTTACCTGTCTAGGGTTATGGTTACGATGAGGGCTTTTGTTTAACAAGGAATTTCTGAGCTGAAGCAATTTGGCCGCTGCAAAAGGCATCCCAAGGGGAGCGCTAAAGTACCACAACAAGGCTGCCTCCACCTCTTCTTCCTGGGGACCGTCCTTAACCCTAGGCTGATTTACCTGCCTAGGGTCAGGGTTAGTGTTAAGCCTAGGTTTAGGGTTTGGTAAACCACTGAACCCTGAGCTCCAAGCACACTGCAGCTGCCAATGGCATCCCAAGGGGAGCACAGAACTGCCATAACATGGCTGCCTCCACTGCATTTTCCTTGGCACCATCCCTAACTCTAGGCTGAGTTTCCTGCCTACGGTTAGGCTTAGGGTTTAACCTAGGCTAAGGGGTTTTTAAACTAGGAAACTCTGAGCTCAAGGAGCACTGCAGCTGTGAAAAGCATCACAAGGGGAGCGCATAAGTTCCAGAACATGGCTGCTTTCACAGCTTTTTCCTTGGCACCATCCCGACCCCTAGGCTGATTGACCTGTTTAGGGTTAGGGTTAGGACTGGGGTTCCGGCTAGGGTTAGGATTAGGAGTAGGGTTAGGGCAAGGGTGAGGACTAGGGTTAGGGTTATGGTCACTATTAGGGTTAGGGTTAGGTTTAGGGTTACGGTTATGTTTAGGGTTAGGGTTACTTTTACGTTTTGGGCTAGGGTTCGGGTTAGAGTTGATGTTTAGGCTTAGGGTTAGGGTTAGGGTTAGGGCTAGGGGTCGGTTTAGGTCTAGTCTTTAGGCTTAGTTTTAGGGTTAGGGTTAGGGTTAGGGTTAGGGTTAGGTTTCAGTGTTAAGGTTAGAGGTAGGGTTTGGCTTAAGGGTAGGGTTAGGATTAGGGTTACGGTACGTTTAGGGTTAGGGTTACTTTTACGGTTAGGGCTAGGGTTCGGGTTAGAGTTGATGTTTAGGCTTAGGGTTAGGGTTACGGTTAGGGCTAGGGATCGGTTTAGGTTTAGTCTTTAGGCTTAGTGTTTGGGCTAGGGTTAGGTTTTCTTAAACCAGAAAAATCTTACCTCAAGGAACACTTCAGCTGCAAAAGTCATCCCATGGGGTGCGCAAAAGTACAACAACAACGCTGCATCCTCCTCTTTTTCCTGGCACTATCCCTAACCCTAGGCTGATTTACCTGCCTCCTATTACTCTTACAGTCAGGTTTAGGGTTAGTGTTAGGCTTAGGGCTTCTTAAACATGGAAAATCTTACCTCAAGGAGCACTTTACCTCTAAAAGTCATCCCAACTGCAGCATAAAATTACCACAACAATGCTGCCTCCACCTGTTTTTCCTTGAGACAATGCCCAACCGTGGGCTGATTTACCTGCCTAGGCTTGGGGTTAGGCTTCTGCCTAGTGTTGAGCCTTCTCTTAGGGTTAGGTTTAGGGTTTAGGGTTGGGCTTGGGTTTAGGGTTTGGTATATGGTTAGGGTTAGGGCAAGCGCTTGGGTTAGGGTTGGGTTTATGGTTAGGTATAGAGTTAGGGCTAGGGTTAGTGTTTAGGATTAGGGTTAGCGTTAGGGTAAGGTTTAGGCTTAGGTTTAGGGTTAGGGAGAAGAGTATGGTTAGGTTTAGGGTTAGGGTTAGGGTTAGGGTTAGGGTTAGGGTTACGGTTAAATTTTGGGTAATGATAAGGGTTTCTTAAACCAGGAAAATCTCACTTCCAGGAACAATTCAACTCTAAAATTCGTCCCAAGGACACCGCAAAATTTCCGCAACAAGGCTGCCTCCACCTCTTTTTCCTTGGCACCATCCCTAACCCTGGGCTTATTTACCTGCCTAGGGTTAGGGTTTGGGTTAGGGTTAGGGTTAGGATAAGGGTTAGGGTTAGGTTTCAGTGTTAAGGTTAGAGGTAGGGTTTGGCTTAGGGTTAGGGTTAGGATTAGGGTTACGGTTACGTTTAGGGTTAGGGTTACTTTTACGGTTAGAGCTAGGGTTCGGGTTAGAGTTGATGTTTAGGCTTAGGGTTAGGGTTACGGTTAGGGCTAGGGATCGGTTTAGGTTTAGTCTTTAGGCTTAGTGTTTGGGTTAGGGTTAGGTTTTCTTAAACCAGAAAAATCTTACCTCAAGGAACACTTCAGCTGCAAAAGTCATCCCATGGGGTGCGCAAAAGTACAACAACAACGCTGCATCCTCCTCTTTTTCCTGGGACTATCCCTAACCCTAGGCTGATTTACCTGCCTCCTATTACTCTTACAGTCAGGTTTAGGGTTAGTGTTAGGCTTAGGGCTTCTTAAACATGGAAAATCTTACCTCAAGGAGCACTTTACCTCTAAAAGTCATCCCAACTGCAGCATAATATTACCACAACAATGCTGCCTCCACCTGTTTTTCCTTAAAACAATGCCCAACCGTGGGCTGATTTACCTGCCTAGGCTTGGGGTTAGGCTTCTGCCTAGTGTTGAGCCTTCTCTTAGGGTTAGGTTTAGGGTTTAGGGTTGGGCTTGGGTTTAGGGTTTGGTATACGGTTAGAGTTAGGGTAGCGCTTGGGTTAGGGTTGGGTTTAGGTTAGGTACAGAGTTAGGGTTAGGGTTAGGCTTTAGGATTAGGGTTAGCATTAGGGTAAGGTTTAGGCTTAGGTTTAGGGATAGGGGTAAGAGTAAGGTTAGGGTAAGGGTTAGGGTTAGGGTTAGGGTTAGGCTTAGGGTTAGGGTGAGGATTAGGCTTAGGATTAGGCTTAGGGTTAGGGTTAGAGTAAGGGCTAGGTTTAGGGTTAGGCTTTTTTAAACCTGGAAAATCTCACCTCAAGGAACACCTCAGCTGCAAAAGTCATCCCAAGCGGAGCGCAAAAGTATCACAATAAGGCTGCCTCCACCTCTTTTTCCTATGGACCGTCCCTAACCCTAGGTAGGTGGACCTGCCTCCACTTAGGGTCAGGGTAAGGGTTACGCCTTGGGTTGGGGTTTTTAAACTAGGAAACCCAGAGCTCCAAGCACACTGCAGCTGCCAAAGGATCTCAAGGGCAGCGCAAATGTTCCACAACATGGCTGCTTTCACAGCTTTTTCCTCCGCACCATTCCGACCCCTAGGTTGATTTACCTGTCTAGGGTTATGGTTACGATGAGGGCTTTTGTTTAACAAGGAATTTCTGAGCTGAAGCAATTTGGCCGCTGCAAAAGGCATCCCAAGGGGAGCGCTAAAGTACCACAACAAGGCTGCCTCCACCTCTTCTTCCTGGGGACCGTCCTTAACCCTAGGCTGATTTACCTGCCTAGGGTCAGGGTTAGTGTTAAGCCTAGGTTTAGGGTTTGGTAAACCACTGAACCCTGAGCTCCAAGCACACTGCAGCTGCCAATGGCATCCCAAGGGGAGCACAGAACTGCCATAACATGGCTGCCTCCACTGCATTTTCCTTGGCACCATCCCTAACTCTAGGCTGAGTTTCCTGCCTAGGGTTAGGCTTAGGGTTTAACCTAGGCTAAGGGGTTTTTTAAACTAGGAAACTCTGAACTCAAGGAGCACTGCAGCTGTGAAAAGCATCACAAGGGGAGCGCATAAGTTCCAGAACATGGCTGCTTTCACAGCTTTTTCCTTGGCACCATCCCGACCCCTAGGCTGATTGACCTGTTTAGGGTTAGGGTTAGGACTGGGGTTCCGGCTAGGGTTAGGATTAGGAGTAGGGTTAGGGCAATGGTGAGGACTAGGGTTAGGGTTATGGTCACTATTAGGGTTAGGGTTAGGTTTAGGGTTACGGTTATGTTTAGGGTTAGGGTTACTTTTACGTTTTGGGCCAGGGTTCGGGTTAGACTTGATGTTTAGGCTTAGGGTTAGGGTTAGGGTTAGGGCTAGGGGTCGGTTTAGGGTTAGGGTTAGGGTTAGGGTTAGGGTTAGGGCTAGGGGTCGGTTTAGGACTAGTCTTTAGGCTTAGTGTTAGGGTTAGGGTTAGGGTTTCTTAAACCAGAAAAATCTTACCTCAAGGAACACTTCAGCTGCAAAAGTCATCCCAAGGGGAGCGCAAAAGTATAACAACCACGCTGCATCCTCCTCTTTTTCCTGGGACTATCCCTAACCCTAGGCTGATTTACCTGCCTCCTATTACTCTTACAGTCAGGTTTAGGGTTAGTGTTAGGCTTAGGGCTTCTTAAACATGGAAAATCTTACCTCAAGGAGCACTTTACCTCTAAAAGTCATCCCAACTGCAGCATAAAATTACCACAACAATGCTGCCTCCACCTGTTTTTCCTTAAAACAATGCCCAACCGTGGGCTGATTTACCTGCCTAGGCTTGGGGTTAGGCTTCTGCCTAGTGTTGAGCCTTCTCTTAGGGTTAGGTTTAGGGTTTAGGGTTGGGCTTGGGTTTAGGGTTTGGTATACGGTTAGGGTTAGGGTAAGTGCTTGGGTTAGGGTTGGGTTTATGGTTAGGTATAGAGTTAGGGCTAGGGTTAGGGTTTAGGATTAGGGTTAGCGTTAGGGTAAGGTTTAGGCTTACGTTTAGGGTTAGGGAGAAGAGTAAGGTTAGGGTAAGGGTTAGGGTTAGGGTTAGGCTTAGGGTTAGGCTTAGGGTTAGGGTGAGGATTAGGCTTAGGATTAGGCTTAGGGTTAGGGTTAGAGTAAGGGCTAGGTTTAGGGTTAGGCTTTTTTAAACCTGGAAAATCTCACCTCAAGGAACACCTCAGCTGCAAAAGTCATCCCAAGCGGAGCGCAAAAGTATCACAATAAGGCTGCCTCCACCTCTTTTTCCTATGGACCGTCCCTAACCCTAGGTAGATGGACCTGCCTCCACTTAGGGTCAGGGTAAGGGTTACGCCTTGGGTTGGGGTTTTTAAACTAGGAAACCCAGAGCTCCAAGCACACTGCAGCTGCCAAAGGATCTCAAGGGCAGCGCAAATGTTCCACAATATGGCTGCTTTCACAGCTTTTTCCTCGGCACCATTCCGACCCCTAGGTTGATTTACCTGTCTAGGGTTATGGTTACGATGAGGGCTTTTGTTTAACAAGGAATTTCTGAGCTGAAGCAATTTGGCCGCTGCAAAAGGCATCCCAAGGGGAGCGCTAAAGTACCACAACAAGGCTGCCTCCACCTCTTCTTCCTGGGGACCGTCCTTAACCCTAGGCTGATTTACCTGCCTAGGGTCAGGGTTAGTGTTAAGCCTAGGTTTAGGGTTTGGTAAACCACTGAACCCTGAGCTCCAAGCACACTGCAGCTGCCAATGGCATCCCAAGGGGAGCACAGAACTGCCATAACATGGCTGCCTCCACTGCATTTTCCTTGGCACCATCCCTAACTCTAGGCTGAGTTTCCTGCCTACGGTTAGGCTTAGGGTTTAACCTAGGCTAAGGGGTTTTTAAACTAGGAAAGTCTGAGCTCAAGGAGCACTGCAGCTGTGAAAAGCATCACAAGGGGAGCGCATAAGTTCCAGAACATGGCTGCTTTCACAGCTTTTTCCTTGGCACCATCCCGACCCCTAGGCTGATTGACCTGTTTAGGGTTAGGGTTAGGACTGGGGTTCCGGCTAGGGTTAGGATTAGGAGTAGGGTTAGGGCAAGGGTGAGGACTAGGGTTAGGGTTATGGTCACTATTAGGGTTAGGGTTAGGTTTAGGGTTACGGTTATGTTTAGGGTTAGGGTTACTTTTACGTTTTGGGCTAGGGTTCGGGTTAGAGTTGATGTTTAGGCTTAGGGTTAGGGTTAGGGTTAGGGCTAGGGGTCGCTTTAGGTCTAGTCTTTAGGCTTAGTGTTAGGTTTAGGGTTAGGGTTAGGGTTAGGTTTCAGTGTTAAGGTTAGAGGTAGGGTTTTGCTTAGGGTTAGGGTTAGGATTAGGGTTACGGTTACGTTTAGGGTTAGGGTTACTTTTACGGTTAGGGCTAGGGTTCGGGTTAGAGTTGATGTTTAGGCTTAGGGTTAGGGTTACGGTTGGGGCTAGGGATCGGTTTAGGTTTAGTCTTTAGGCTTAGTGTTTGGGTTAGGGTTAGGTTTTCTTAAACCAGAAAAATCTTACCTCAAGGAACACTTCAGCTGCAAAAGTCATCCCATGGGGTGCGCAAAAGTACAACAACAACGCTGCATCCTCCTCTTTTTCCTGGGACTATCCCTAACCCTAGGCTGATTTACCTGCCTCCTATTACACTTACAGTAAGGTTTAGGGTTAGTGTTAGGCTTAGGGCTTCTTAAACATGGAAAATCTTACCTCAAGGAGCACTTTACCTCTAAAAGTCATCCCAACTGCAGCATAAAATTACCACAACAATGCTGCCTCCACCTGTTTTTCCTTAAAACAATGCCCAACCGTGGGCTGATTTACCTGCCTAGGCTTGGGGTTAGGCTTCTGCCTAGTGTTGAGTCTTCTCTTAGGGTTAGGTTTAGGGTTTAGGGTTGGGCTTGGGTTTAGGGTTTGGTATACGGTTAGAGTTAGGGTAGCGCTTGGGTTAGGGTTGGGTTTAGGTTAGGTACAGAGTTAGGGTTAGGGTTAGGCTTTAGGATTAGGGTTAGCATTAGGGTAAGGTTTAGGCTTAGGTTTAGGGATAGGGGTAAGAGTAAGGTTAGCGTAAGGGTTAGGGTTAGGGTTTGGGTTAGGCTTAGGGTTAGGGTGAGGATTAGGCTTAGGATTAGGCTTAGGGTTAGGGTTAGAGTAAGGGCTAGGTTTAGGGTTAGGCTTTTTTAAACCTGGAAAATCTCACCTCAAGGAACACCTCAGCTGCAAAAGTCATCCCAAGCGGAGCGCAAAAGTATCACAATAAGGCTGCCTCCACCTCTTTTTCCTATGGACCGTCCCTAACCCTAGTTAGATGGACCTGCCTCCACTTAGGGTCAGGGTAAGGGTTACGCCTTGGGTTGGGGTTTTTAAACTAGGAAACCCAGAGCTCCAAGCACACTGCAGCTGCCAAAGGATCTCAAGGGCAGCGCAAATGTTCCACAATATGGCTGCTTTCACAGCTTTTTCCTCGGCACCATTCCGACCCCTAGGTTGATTTACCTGTCTAGGGTTATGGTTACGATGAGGGCTTTTGTTTAACAAGGAATTTCTGAGCTGAAGCAATTTGGCCGCTGCAAAAGGCATCCCAAGGGGAGCGCTAAAGTACCACAACAAGGCTGCCTCCACCTCTTCTTCCTGGGGACCGTCCTTAACCCTAGGCTGATTTACCTGCCTAGGGTCAGGGTTAGTGTTAAGCCTAGGTTTAGGGTTTGGTAAACCACTGAACCCTGAGCTCCAAGCACACTGCAGCTGCCAATGGCATCCCAAGGGGAGCACAGAACTGCCATAACATGGCTGCCTCCACTGCATTTTCCTTGGCACCATCCCTAACTCTAGGCTGAGTTTCCTGCCTACGGTTAGGCTTAGGGTTTAACCTAGGCTAAGGGGTTTTTAAACTAGGAAACTCTGAGCTCAAGGAGCACTGCAGCTGTGAAAAGCATCACAAGGGGAGCGCATAAGTTCCAGAACATGGCTGCTTTCACAGCTTTTTCCTTGGCACCATCCCGACCCCTAGGCTGATTGACCTGTTTAGGGTTAGGGTTAGGACTGGGGTTCCGGCTAGGGTTAGGATTAGGAGTAGGGTTAGGGCAAGGGTGAGGACTAGGGTTAGGGTTATGGTCACTATTAGGGTTAGGGTTAGGTTTAGGGTTACGGTTATGTTTAGGGTTAGGGTTACTTTTACGTTTTGGGCTAGGGTTCGGGTTAGAGTTGATGTTTAGGCTTAGGGTTAGGGTTAGGGTTAGGGCTAGGGGTCGGTTTAGGTCTAGTCTTTAGGCTTAGTTTTAGGGTTAGGGTTAGGGTTAGGGTTAGGGTTAGGTTTCAGTGTTAAGGTTAGAGGTAGGGTTTGGCTTAAGGTTAGGGTTAGGATTAGGGTTACGGTACGTTTAGGGTTAGGGTTACTTTTACGGTTAGGGCTAGGGTTCGGGTTAGAGTTGATGTTTAGGCTTAGGGTTAGGGTTACGGTTAGGGCTAGGGATCGGTTTAGGTTTAGTCTTTAGGCTTAGTGTTTGGGTTAGGGTTAGGTTTTCTTAAACCAGAAAAATCTTACCTCAAGGAACACTTCAGCTGCAAAAGTCATCCCATGGGGTGCGCAAAAGTACAACAACAACGCTGCATCCTCCTCTTTTTCCTGGCACTATCCCTAACCCTAGGCTGATTTACCTGCCTCCTATTACTCTTACAGTCAGGTTTAGGGTTAGTGTTAGGCTTAGGGCTTCTTAAACATGGAAAATCTTACCTCAAGGAGCACTTTACCTCTAAAAGTCATCCCAACTGCAGCATAAAATTACCACAACAATGCTGCCTCCACCTGTTTTTCCTTGAGACAATGCCCAACCGTGGGCTGATTTACCTGCCTAGGCTTGGGGTTAGGCTTCTGCCTAGTGTTGAGCCTTCTCTTAGGGTTAGGTTTAGGGTTTAGGGTTGGGCTTGGGTTTAGGGTTTGGTATATGGTTAGGGTTAGGGCAAGCGCTTGGGTTAGGGTTGGGTTTATGGTTAGGTATAGAGTTAGGGCTAGGGTTAGTGTTTAGGATTAGGGTTAGCGTTAGGGTAAGGTTTAGGCTTAGGTTTAGGGTTAGGGAGAAGAGTATGGTTAGGTTTAGGGTTAGGGTTAGGGTTAGGGTTAGGGTTAGGGTTACGGTTAAATTTTGGGTAATGATAAGGGTTTCTTAAACCAGGAAAATCTCACTTCCAGGAACAATTCAACTCTAAAATTCGTCCCAAGGACACCGCAAAATTTCCGCAACAAGGCTGCCTCCACCTCTTTTTCCTTGGCACCATCCCTAACCCTGGGCTTATTTACCTGCCTAGGGTTAGGGTTTGGGTTAGGGTTAGGGTTAGGATAAGGGTTAGGGTTAGGTTTCAGTGTTAAGGTTAGAGGTAGGGTTTGGCTTAGGGTTAGGGTTAGGATTAGGGTTACGGTTACGTTTAGGGTTAGGGTTACTTTTACGGTTAGAGCTAGGGTTCGGGTTAGAGTTGATGTTTAGGCTTAGGGTTAGGGTTACGGTTAGGGCTAGGGATCGGTTTAGGTTTAGTCTTTAGGCTTAGTGTTTGGGTTAGGGTTAGGTTTTCTTAAACCAGAAAAATCTTACCTCAAGGAACACTTCAGCTGCAAAAGTCATCCCATGGGGTGCGCAAAAGTACAACAACAACGCTGCATCCTCCTCTTTTTCCTGGGACTATCCCTAACCCTAGGCTGATTTACCTGCCTCCTATTACTCTTACAGTCAGGTTTAGGGTTAGTGTTAGGCTTAGGGCTTCTTAAACATGGAAAATCTTACCTCAAGGAGCACTTTACCTCTAAAAGTCATCCCAACTGCAGCATAATATTACCACAACAATGCTGCCTCCACCTGTTTTTCCTTAAAACAATGCCCAACCGTGGGCTGATTTACCTGCCTAGGCTTGGGGTTAGGCTTCTGCCTAGTGTTGAGCCTTCTCTTAGGGTTAGGTTTAGGGTTTAGGGTTGGGCTTGGGTTTAGGGTTTGGTATACGGTTAGAGTTAGGGTAGCGCTTGGGTTAGGGTTGGGTTTAGGTTAGGTACAGAGTTAGGGTTAGGGTTAAGGTTTAGGATTAGGGTTAGCATTAGGGTAAGGTTTAGGCTTAGGTTTAGGGATAGGGGTAAGAGTAAGGTTAGGGTAAGGGTTAGGGTTAGGGTTAGGGTTAGGCTTAGGGTTAGGGTGAGGATTAGGCTTAGGATTAGGCTTAGGGTTAGGGTTAGAGTAAGGGCTAGGTTTAGGGTTAGGCTTTTTTAAACCTGGAAAATCTCACCTCAAGGAACACCTCAGCTGCAAAAGTCATCCCAAGCGGAGCGCAAAAGTATCACAATAAGGCTGCCTCCACCTCTTTTTCCTATGGACCGTCCCTAACCCTAGGTAGATGGACCTGCCTCCACTTAGGGTCAGGGTAAGGGTTACGCCTTGGGTTGGGGTTTTTAAACTAGGAAACCCAGAGCTCCAAGCACACTGCAGCTGCCAAAGGATCTCAAGGGCAGCGCAAATGTTCCACAACATGGCTGCTTTCACAGCTTTTTCCTCCGCACCATTCCGACCCCTAGGTTGATTTACCTGTCTAGGGTTATGGTTACGATGAGGGCTTTTGTTTAACAAGGAATTTCTGAGCTGAAGCAATTTGGCCGCTGCAAAAGGCATCCCAAGGGGAGCGCTAAAGTACCACAACAAGGCTGCCTCCACCTCTTCTTCCTGGGGACCGTCCTTAACCCTAGGCTGATTTACCTGCCTAGGGTCAGGGTTAGTGTTAAGCCTAGGTTTAGGGTTTGGTAAACCACTGAACCCTGAGCTCCAAGCACACTGCAGCTGCCAATGGCATCCCAAGGGGAGCACAGAACTGCCATAACATGGCTGCCTCCACTGCATTTTCCTTGGCACCATCCCTAACTCTAGGCTGAGTTTCCTGCCTAGGGTTAGGCTTAGGGTTTAACCTAGGCTAAGGGGTTTTTTAAACTAGGAAACTCTGAACTCAAGGAGCACTGCAGCTGTGAAAAGCATCACAAGGGGAGCGCATAAGTTCCAGAACATGGCTGCTTTCACAGCTTTTTCCTTGGCACCATCCCGACCCCTAGGCTGATTGACCTGTTTAGGGTTAGGGTTAGGACTGGGGTTCCGGCTAGGGTTAGGATTAGGAGTAGGGTTAGGGCAATGGTGAGGACTAGGGTTAGGGTTATGGTCACTATTAGGGTTAGGGTTAGGTTTAGGGTTACGGTTATGTTTAGGGTTAGGGTTACTTTTACGTTTTGGGCCAGGGTTCGGGTTAGACTTGATGTTTAGGCTTAGGGTTAGGGTTAGGGTTAGGGCTAGGGGTCGGTTTAGGGTTAGGGTTAGGGTTAGGGTTAGGGTTAGGGCTAGGGGTCGGTTTAGGACTAGTCTTTAGGCTTAGTGTTAGGGTTAGGGTTAGGGTTTCTTAAACCAGAAAAATCTTACCTCAAGGAACACTTCAGCTGCAAAAGTCATCCCAAGGGGAGCGCAAAAGTATAACAACCACGCTGCATCCTCCTCTTTTTCCTGGGACTATCCCTAACCTTAGGCTGATTTACCTGCCTCCTATTACTCTTTCAGTCAGGCTTAGGATTAGGGTTAAGCTTAGGGCTTCTTAAACATGAAAAATCTTACCTCAAGGAGCACTTTACCTCTAAAAGTCATCCCAACTGCAGCATAAAATTACCACAACAATGCTGCCTCCACCTGTTTTTCCTTAAAACAATGCCCAACCGTGGGCTGATTTACCTGCCTAGGCTTGGGGTTAGGCTTCTGCCTAGTGTTGAGCCTTCTCTTAGAGTTAGGTTTAGGGTTTAGGGTTGGGCTTGGGTTTAGGGTTTGGTATACGGTTAGGGTTAGGGTAAGCGCTTGGGTTAGGGTTGGGTTTATGGTTAGGTATAGAGTTAGGGCTAGGGTTAGGGTTTAGGATTAGGGTTAGCGTTAGGGTAAGGTTTAGGCTTAGGTTTAGGGTTAGGGAGAAGAGTAAGGTTAGGTTTAGGGTTAGGGTTAGGGTTACGGTTAAATTTTGGGTAATGATAAGGGTTTCTTAAACCAGGAAAATCTCACTTCCAGGAACAATTCAACTCTAAAATTCGTCCCAAGGACACCGCAAAATTTCCGCAACAAGGCTGCCTCCACCTCTTTTTCCTTGGCACCATCCCTAACCCTGAGCTTATTTACCTGCCTAGGGTTAGGGTTTGGGTTAGGGTTAGGGTTAGGATAAGGGTTAGGGTTAGGTTTCAGTGTTAAGGTTAGAGGTAGGGTTTGGCGTAGGGTTAGGGTTAGGATTAGGGTTACGGTTACGTTTAGGGTTAGGGTTACTTTTACGGTTAGAGCTAGGGTTCGGGTTAGAGTTGATGTTTAGGCTTAGGGTTAGGGTTACGGTTAGGGCTAGGGATCGGTTTAGGTTTAGTCTTTAGGCTTAGTGTTTGGGTTAGGGTTAGGTTTTCTTAAACCAGAAAAATCTTACCTCAAGGAACACTTCAGCTGCAAAAGTCATCCCATGGGGTGCGCAAAAGTACAACAACAACGCTGCATCCTCCTCTTTTTCCTGGGACTATCCCTAACCCTAGGCTGATTTACCTGCCTCCTATTACTCTTACAGTCAGGTTTAGGCTTAGTGTTAGGCTTAGGGCTTCTTAAACATGGAAAATCTTACCTCAAGGAGCACTTTACCTCTAAAAGTCATCCCAACTGCAGCATAATATTACCACAACAATGCTGCCTCCACCTGTTTTTCCTTAAAACAATGCCCAACCGTGGGCTGATTTACCTGCCTAGGCTTGGGGTTAGGCTTCTGCCTAGTGTTGAGCCTTCTCTTAGGGTTAGGTTTAGGGTTTAGGGTTGGGCTTGGGTTTAGGGTTTGGTATACGGTTAGAGTTAGGGTAGCGCTTGGGTTAGGGTTGGGTTTAGGTTAGGTACAGAGTTAGGGTTAGGGTTAGGCTTTAGGATTAGGGTTAGCATTAGGGTAAGGTTTAGGCTTAGGTTTAGGGATAGGGGTAAGAGTAAGGTTTGGGTAAGGGTTAGGGTTAGGGTTAGGGTTAGGCTTAGGGTTAGGGTGAGGATTAGGCTTAGGATTAGGCTTAGGGTTAGGGTTAGAGTAAGGGCTAGGTTTAGGGTTAGGCTTTTTTAAACCTGGAAAATCTCACCTCAAGGAACACCTCAGCTGCAAAAGTCATCCCAAGCGGAGCGCAAAAGTATCACAATAAGGCTGCCTCCACCTCTTTTTCCTATGGACCGTCCCTAACCCTAGGTAGATGGACCTGCCTCCACTTAGGGTCAGGGTATGGGTTACGCCTTGGGTTGGGGTTTTTAAACTAGGAAACCCAGAGCTCCAAGCACACTGCAGCTGCCAAAGGATCTCAAGGGCAGCGCAAATGTTCCACAATATGGCTGCTTTCACAGCTTTTTCCTCGGCACCATTCCGACCCCTAGGTTGATTTACCTGTCTAGGGTTATGGTTACGATGAGGGCTTTTGTTTAACAAGGAATTTCTGAGCTGAAGCAATTTGGCCGCTGCAAAAGGCATCCCAAGGGGAGCGCTAAAGTACCACAACAAGGCTGCCTCCACCTCTTCTTCCTGGGGACCATCCTTAACCCTAGGCTGATTTACCTGCCTAGGGTCAGGGTTAGTGTTAAGCCTAGGTTTAGGGTTTGGTAAACCACTGAACCCTGAGCTCCAAGCACACTGCAGCTGCCAATGGCATCCCAAGGGGAGCACAGAACTGCCATAACATGGCTGCCTCCACTGCATTTTCCTTGGCACCATCCCTAACTCTAGGCTGAGTTTCCTGCCTAGGGTTAGGCTTAGGGTTTAACCTAGGCTAAGGGGTTTTTTAAACTAGGAAACTCTGAACTCAAGGAGCACTGCAGCTGTGAAAAGCATCACAAGGGGAGCGCATAAGTTCCAGAACATGGCTGCTTTCACAGCTTTTTCCTTGGCACCATCCCGACCCCTAGGCTGATTGACCTGTTTAGGGTTAGGGTTAGGACTGGGGTTCCGGCTAGGGTTAGGATTAGGAGTAGGGTTAGGGCAATGGTGAGGACTAGGGTTAGGGTTATGGTCACTATTAGGGTTAGGGTTAGGTTTAGGGTTACGGTTATGTTTAGGGTTAGGGTTACTTTTACGTTTTGGGCCAGGGTTCGGGTTAGAGTTGATGTTTAGGCTTAGGGTTAGGGTTAGGGTTAGGGCTAGGGGTCGGTTTAGGGTTAGGGTTGGGGTTAGGGTTAGGGTTAGGGTTAGGGCTAGGGGTCGGTTTAGGTCTAGTCTTTAGGCTTAGTGTTAGGGTTAGGGTTAGGGTTTCTTAAACCAGAAAAATCTTACCTCAAGGAACACTTCAGCTGCAAAAGTCATCCCAAGGGGAGCGCAAAAGTATAACAACCACGCTGCATCCTCCTCTTTTTCCTGGGACTATCCCTAACCCTAGGCTGATTTACCTGCCTCCTATTACTCTTACAGTCAGGCTTAGGATTAGGGTTAAGCTTAGGGCTTCTTAAACATGGAAAATCTTACCTCAAGGAGCACTTTACCTCTAAAAGTCATCCCAACTGCAGCATAAAATTACCACAACAATGCTGCCTCCACCTGTTTTTCCTTGAGACAATGCCCAACCGTGGGCTGATTTACCTGCCTAGGCTTGGGGTTAGGCTTCTGCCTAGTGTTGAGCCTTCTCTTAGGGTTAGGTTTAGGGTTTAGGGTTGGGCTTGGGTTTAGGGTTTGGTATACGGTTAGGGTTAGGGTAAGCGCTTGGGTTAGGGTTGGGTTTATGGTTAGGTATAGAGTTAGGGCTAGGGTTAGGGTTTAGGATTAGGGTTAGCGTTAGGGTAAGGTTTAGGCTTAGGTTTAGGGTTAGGGAGAAGAGTAAGGTTAGGTTTAGGGTTAGGGTTAGGGTTAGGGTTACGGTTAAATTTTGGGTAATGATAAGGGTTTCTTAAACCAGGAAAATCTCACTTCCAGGAACAATTCAACTCTAAAATTCGTCCCAAGGACACCGCAAAATTTCCGCAACAAGGCTGCCTCCACCTCTTTTTCCTTGGCACCATCCCTAACCCTGGGCTTATTTACCTGCCTAGGGTTAGGGTTTGGGTTAGGGTTAGGGTTAGGATAAGGGTTAGGGTTAGGTTTCAGTGTTAAGGTTAGAGGTAGGGTTTGGCGTAGGGTTAGGGTTAGGATTAGGGTTACGGTTACGTTTAGGGTTAGGGTTACTTTTACGGTTAGAGCTAGGGTTCGGGTTAGAGTTGATGTTTAGGCTTAGGGTTAGGGTTACGGTTAGGGCTAGGGATCGGTTTAGGTTTAGTCTTTAGGCTTAGTGTTTGGGTTAGGGTTAGGTTTTCTTAAACCAGAAAAATCTTACCTCAAGGAACACTTCAGCTGCAAAAGTCATCCCATGGGGTGCGCAAAAGTACAACAACAACGCTGCATCCTCCTCTTTTTCCTGGGACTATCCCTAACCCTAGGCTGATTTACCTGCCTCCTATTACTCTTACAGTCAGGTTTAGGGTTAGTGTTAGGCTTAGGGCTTCTTAAACATGGAAAATCTTACCTCAAGGAGCACTTTACCTCTAAAAGTCATCCCAACTGCAGCATAATATTACCACAACAATGCTGCCTCCACCTGTTTTTCCTTAAAACAATGCCCAACCGTGGGCTGATTTACCTGCCTAGGCTTGGGGTTAGGCTTCTGCCTAGTGTTGAGCCTTCTCTTAGGGTTAGGTTTAGGGTTTAGGGTTGGGCTTGGGTTTAGGGTTTGGTATACGGTTAGAGTTAGGGTAGCGCTTGGGTTAGGGTTGGGTTTAGGTTAGGTACAGAGTTAGGGTGAGGGTTAAGGTTTAGGATTAGGGTTAGCATTAGGGTAAGGTTTAGGCTTAGGTTTAGGGATAGGGGTAAGAGTAAGGTTTGGGTAAGGGTTAGGGTTAGGGTTAGGGTTAGGGTTAGGCTTAGGGTTAGGGTGAGGATTAGGCTTAGGATTAGGCTTAGGGTTAGGGTTAGAGTAAGGGCTAGGTTTAGGGTTAGGCTTTTTTAAACCTGGAAAATCTCACCTCAAGGAACACCTCAGCTGCAAAAGTCATCCCAAGCGGAGCGCAAAAGTATCACAATAAGGCTGCCTCCACCTCTTTTTCCTATGGACCGTCCCTAACCCTAGGTAGATGGACCTGCCTCCACTTAGGGTCAGGGTAAGGGTTACGCCTTGGGTTGGGGTTTTTAAACTAGGAAACCCAGAGCTCCAAGCACACTGCAGCTGCCAAAGGATCTCAAGGGCAGCGCAAATGTTCCACAACATGGCTGCTTTCACAGCTTTTTCCTCGGCACCATTCCGACCCCTAGGTTGATTTACCTGTCTAGGGTTATGGTTACGATGAGGGCTTTTGTTTAACAAGGAATTTCTGAGCTGAAGCAATTTGGCCGCTGCAAAAGGCATCCCAAGGGGAGCGCTAAAGTACCACAACAAGGCTGCCTCCACCTCTTCTTCCTGGGGACCATCCTTAACCCTAGGCTGATTTACCTGCCTAGGGTCAGGGTTAGTGTTAAGCCTAGGTTTAGGGTTTGGTAAACCACTGAACCCTGAGCTCCAAGCACACTGCAGCTGCCAATGGCATCCCAAGGGGAGCACAGAACTGCCATAACATGGCTGCCTCCACTGCATTTTCCTTGGCACCATCCCTAACTCTAGGCTGACTTTCCTGCCTAGGGTTAGGCTTAGGGTTTAACCTAGGCTAAGGGGTTTTTTAAACTAGGAAAGTCTGAACTCAAGGAGCACTGCAGCTGTGAAAAGCATCACAAGGGGAGCGCATAAGTTCCAGAACATGGCTGCTTTCACAGCTTTTTCCTTGGCACCATCCCGACCCCTAGGCTGATTGACCTGTTTAGGGTTAGGGTTAGGACTGGGGTTCCGGCTAGGGTTAGGATTAGGAGTAGGGTTAGGGCAAGGGTGAGGACTAGGGTTAGGGTTATGGTCACTATTAGGGTTAGGGTTAGGTTTAGGGTTACGGTTATGTTTAGGGTTAGGGTTACTTTTACGTTTTGGGCCAGGGTTCGGGTTAGAGTTGATGTTTAGGCTTAGGGTTAGGGTTAGGGTTAGGGCTAGGGGTCGGTTTAGGTTTAGGGTTAGGGTTAGGGTTAGGGTTAGGGTTAGGGCTAGGGGTCGGTTTAGGACTAGTCTTTAGGCTTAGTGTTAGGGTTAGGGTTAGGGTTTCTTAAACCAGAAAAATCTTACCTCAAGGAACACTTCAGCTGCAAAAGTCATCCCAAGGGGAGCGCAAAAGTATAACAACCACGCTGCATCCTCCTCTTTTTCCTGGGACTATCCCTAACCCTAGGCTGATTTACCTGCCTCCTATTACTCTTACAGTCAGGCTTAGGATTAGGGTTAAGCTTAGGGCTTCTTAAACATGGAAAATCTTACCTCAAGGAGCACTTTACCTCTAAAAGTCATCCCAACTGCAGCATAATATTACCACAACAATGCTGCCTCCACCTGTTTTTCCTTGAGACAATGCCCAACCGTGGGCTGATTTACCTGCCTAGGCTTGGGGTTAGGCTTCTGCCTAGTGTTGAGCCTTCTCTTAGGGTTAGGTTTAGGGTTTAGGGTTGGGCTTGGGTTTAGGGTTTGGTATACGGTTAGGGTTAGGGTAAGCGCTTGGGTTAGGGTTGGGTTTATGGTTAGGTATAGAGTTAGGGCTAGGGTTAGGGTTTAGGATTAGGGTTAGCGTTAGGGTAAGGTTTAGGCTTAGGTTTAGGGTTAGGGAGAAGAGTAAGGTTAGGTTTAGGGTTAGGGTTAGGGTTAGGGTTACGGTTAAATTTTGGGTAATGATAAGGGTTTCTTAAACCAGGAAAATCTCACTTCCAGGAACAATTCAACTCTAAAATTCGTCCCAAGGACACCGCAAAATTTCCGCAACAAGGCTGCCTCCACCTCTTTTTCCTTGGCACCATCCCTAACCCTGGGCTTATTTACCTGCCTAGGGTTAGGGTTTGGGTTAGGGTTAGGGTTAGGATAAGGGTTAGGGTTAGGTTTCAGTGTTAAGGTTAGAGGTAGGGTTTGGCGTAGGGTTAGGGTTAGGATTAGGGTTACGGTTACGTTTAGGGTTAGGGTTACTTTTACGGTTAGAGCTAGGGTTCGGGTTAGAGTTGATGTTTAGGCTTAGGGTTAGGGTTACGGTTAGGGCTAGGGATCGGTTTAGGTTTAGTCTTTAGGCTTAGTGTTTGGGTTAGGGTTAGGTTTTCTTAAACCAGAAAAATCTTACCTCAAGGAACACTTCAGCTGCAAAAGTCATCCCATGGGGTGCGCAAAAGTACAACAACAACGCTGCATCCTCCTCTTTTTCCTGGGACTATCCCTAACCCTAGGCTGATTTACCTGCCTCCTATTACTCTTACAGTCAGGTTTAGGGTTAGTGTTAGGCTTAGGGCTTCTTAAACATGGAAAATCTTACCTCAAGGAGCACTTTACCTCTAAAAGTCATCCCAACTGCAGCATAATATTACCACAACAATGCTGCCTCCACCTGTTTTTCCTTAAAACAATGCCCAACCGTGGGCTGATTTACCTGCCTAGGCTTGGGGTTAGGCTTCTGCCTAGTGTTGAGCCTTCTCTTAGGGTTAGGTTTAGGGTTTAGGGTTGGGCTTGGGTTTAGGGTTTGGTATACGGTTAGAGTTAGGGTAGCGCTTGGGTTAGGGTTGGGTTTAGGTTAGGTACAGAGTTAGGGTGAGGGTTAAGGTTTAGGATTAGGGTTAGCATTAGGGTAAGGTTTAGGCTTAGGTTTAGGGATAGGGGTAAGAGTAAGGTTTGGGTAAGGGTTAGGGTTAGGGTTAGGGTTAGGGTTAGGCTTAGGGTTAGGGTGAGGATTAGGCTTAGGATTAGGCTTAGGGTTAGGGTTAGAGTAAGGGCTAGGTTTAGGGTTAGGCTTTTTTAAACCTGGAAAATCTCACCTCAAGGAACACCTCAGCTGCAAAAGTCATCCCAAGCGGAGCGCAAAAGTATCACAATAAGGCTGCCTCCACCTCTTTTTCCTATGGACCGTCCCTAACCCTAGGTAGATGGACCTGCCTCCACTTAGGGTCAGGGTATGGGTTACGCCTTGGGTTGGGGTTTTTAAACTAGGAAACCCAGAGCTCCAAGCACACTGCAGCTGCCAAAGGATCTCAAGGGCAGCGCAAATGTTCCACAACATGGCTGCTTTCACAGCTTTTTCCTCGGCACCATTCCGACCCCTAGGTTGATTTACCTGTCTAGGGTTATGGTTACGATGAGGGCTTTTGTTTAACAAGGAATTTCTGAGCTGAAGCAATTTGGCCGCTGCAAAAGGCATCCCAAGGGGAGCGCTAAAGTACCACAACAAGGCTGCCTCCACCTCTTCTTCCTGGGGACCATCCTTAACCCTAGGCTGATTTACCTGCCTAGGGTCAGGGTTAGTGTTAAGCCTAGGTTTAGGGTTTGGTAAACCACTGAACCCTGAGCTCCAAGCACACTGCAGCTGCCAATGGCATCCCAAGGGGAGCACAGAACTGCCATAACATGGCTGCCTCCACTGCATTTTCCTTGGCACCATCCCTAACTCTAGGCTGAGTTTCCTGCCTAGGGTTAGGCTTAGGGTTTAACCTAGGCTAAGGGGTTTTTTAAACTAGGAAAGTCTGAACTCAAGGAGCACTGCAGCTGTGAAAAGCATCACAAGGGGAGCGCATAAGTTCCAGAACATGGCTGCTTTCACAGCTTTTTCCTTGGCACCATCCCGACCCCTAGGCTGATTGACCTGTTTAGGGTTAGGGTTAGGACTGGGGTTCCGGCTAGGGTTAGGATTAGGAGTAGGGTTAGGGCAAGGGTGAGGACTAGGGTTAGGGTTATGGTCACTATTAGGGTTAGGGTTAGGTTTAGGGTTACGGTTATGTTTAGGGTTAGGGTTACTTTTACGTTTTGGGCCAGGGTTCGGGTTAGAGTTGATGTTTAGGCTTAGGGTTAGGGTTAGGGTTAGGGCTAGGGGTCGGTTTAGGTTTAGGGTTAGGGTTGGGGTTAGGGTTAGGGTTAGGGCTAGGGGTCGGTTTAGGACTAGTCTTTAGGCTTAGTGTTAGGGTTAGGGTTAGGGTTTCTTAAACCAGAAAAATCTTACCTCAAGGAACACTTCAGCTGCAAAAGTCATCCCAAGGGGAGCGCAAAAGTATAACAACCACGCTGCATCCTCCTCTTTTTCCTGGGACTATCCCTAACCCTAGGCTGATTTACCTGCCTCCTATTACTCTTACAGTCAGGCTTAGGATTAGGGTTAAGCTTAGGGCTTCTTAAACATGGAAAATCTTACCTCAAGGAGCACTTTACCTCTAAAAGTCATCCCAACTGCAGCATAATATTACCACAACAATGCTGCCTCCACCTGTTTTTCCTTGAGACAATGCCCAACCGTGGGCTGATTTACCTGCCTAGGCTTGGGGTTAGGCTTCTGCCTAGTGTTGAGCCTTCTCTTAGGGTTAGGTTTAGGGTTTAGGGTTGGGCTTGGGTTTAGGGTTTGGTATACGGTTAGGGTTAGGGTAAGCGCTTGGGTTAGGGTTGGGTTTATGGTTAGGTATAGAGTTAGGGCTAGGGTTAGGGTTTAGGATTAGGGTTAGCGTTAGGGTAAGGTTTAGGCTTAGGTTTAGGGTTAGGGAGAAGAGTAAGGTTAGGTTTAGGGTTAGGGTTAGGGTTAGGGTTACGGTTAAATTTTGGGTAATGATAAGGGTTTCTTAAACCAGGAAAATCTCACTTCCAGGAACAATTCAACTCTAAAATTCGTCCCAAGGACACCGCAAAATTTCCGCAACAAGGCTGCCTCCACCTCTTTTTCCTTGGCACCATCCCTAACCCTGGGCTTATTTACCTGCCTAGGGTTAGGGTTTGGGTTAGGGTTAGGGTTAGGATAAGGGTTAGGGTTAGGTTTCAGTGTTAAGGTTAGAGGTAGGGTTTGGC
This sequence comes from Ammospiza caudacuta, assembly GCF_027887145.1. Taxonomy (NCBI): domain Eukaryota; kingdom Metazoa; phylum Chordata; class Aves; order Passeriformes; family Passerellidae; genus Ammospiza; species Ammospiza caudacuta. The sequence goes on along the minus strand of NC_080595.1, from coordinate 17,380,714 downwards.
TTAGGGTTAGGGTTAGGATTAGGGTTACGGTTACGTTTAGGGTTAGGGTTACTTTTACGGTTAGAGCTAGGGTTCGGGTTAGAGTTGATGTTTAGGCTTAGGGTTAGGGTTACGGTTAGGGCTAGGGATCGGTTTAGGTTTAGTCTTTAGGCTTAGTGTTTGGGTTAGGGTTAGGTTTTCTTAAACCAGAAAAATCTTACCTCAAGGAACACTTCAGCTGCAAAAGTCATCCCATGGGGTGCGCAAAAGTACAACAACAACGCTGCATCCTCCTCTTTTTCCTGGGACTATCCCTAACCCTAGGCTGATTTACCTGCCTCCTATTACTCTTACAGTCAGGTTTAGGGTTAGTGTTAGGCTTAGGGCTTCTTAAACATGGAAAATCTTACCTCAAGGAGCACTTTACCTCTAAAAGTCATCCCAACTGCAGCATAATATTACCACAACAATGCTGCCTCCACCTGTTTTTCCTTAAAACAATGCCCAACCGTGGGCTGATTTACCTGCCTAGGCTTGGGGTTAGGCTTCTGCCTAGTGTTGAGTCTTCTCTTAGGGTTAGGTTTAGGGTTTAGGGTTGGGCTTGGGTTGAGGGTTTGCTATACGGTTAGAGTTAGGGTAGCGCTTGGGTTAGGGTTGGGTTTAGGTTAGGTACAGAGTTAGGGTTAGGGTTAGGCTTTAGGATTAGGGTTAGCATTAGGGTAAGGTTTAGGCTTAGGTTTAGGGATAGGGGTAAGAGTAAGGTTAGGGTAAGGGTTAGGGTTAGGGTTAGGGTTAGGCTTAGGGTTAGGGTGAGGATTAGGCTTAGGATTAGGCTTAGGGTTAGGGTTAGAGTAAGGGCTAGGTTTAGGGTTAGGCTTTTTTAAACCTGGAAAATCTCACCTCAAGGAACACCTCAGCTGCAAAAGTCATCCCAAGCGGAGCGCAAAAGTATCACAATAAGGCTGCCTCCACCTCTTTTTCCTATGGACCGTCCCTAACCCTAGGTAGATGGACCTGCCTCCACTTAGGGTCAGGGTAAGGGTTACGCCTTGGGTTGGGGTTTTTAAACTAGGAAACCCAGAGCTCCAAGCACACTGCAGCTGCCAAAGGATCTCAAGGGCAGCGCAAATGTTCCACAATATGGCTGCTTTCACAGCTTTTTCCTCGGCACCATTCCGACCCCTAGGTTGATTTACCTGTCTAGGGTTATGGTTACGATGAGGGCTTTTGTTTAACAAGGAATTTCTGAGCTGAAGCAATTTGGCCGCTGCAAAAGGCATCCCAAGGGGAGCACTAAAGTACCACAACAAGGCTGCCTCCACCTCTTCTTCCTGGGGACCGTCCTTAACCCTAGGCTGATTTACCTGCCTAGGGTCAGGGTTAGTGTTAAGCCTAGGTTTAGGGTTTGGTAAACCACTGAACCCTGAGCTCCAAGCACACTGCAGCTGCCAATGGCATCCCAAGGGGAGCACAGAACTGCCATAACATGGCTGCCTCCACTGCATTTTCCTTGGCACCATCCCTAACTCTAGGCTGAGTTTCCTGCCTAGGGTTAGGCTTAGGGTTTAACCTAGGCTAAGGGGTTTTTTAAACTAGGAAAGTCTGAACTCAAGGAGCACTGCAGCTGTGAAAAGCATCACAAGGGGAGCGCATAAGTTCCAGAACATGGCTGCTTTCACAGCTTTTTCCTTGGCACCATCCCGACCCCTAGGCTGATTGACCTGTTTAGGGTTAGGGTTAGGACTGGGGTTCCCGCTAGGGTTAGGATTAGGAGTAGGGTTAGGGCAAGGGTGAGGACTAGGGTTAGGGTTATGGTCACTATTAGGGTTAGGGTTAGGTTTAGGGTTACGGTTATGTTTAGGGTTAGGGTTACTTTTACGTTTTGGGCCAGGGTTCGGGTTAGAGTTGATGTTTAGGCTTAGGGTTAGGGTTAGGGTTAGGGCTAGGGGTCGGTTTAGGTCTAGTCTTTAGGCTTAGTGTTAGGGTTAGGGTTAGGGTTTCTTAAACCAGAAAAATCTTACCTCAAGGAACACTTCAGCTGCAAAAGTCATCCCAAGGGGAGCGCAAAAGTATAACAACCACGCTGCATCCTCCTCTTTTTCCTGGGACTATCCCTAACCCTAGGCTGATTTACCTGCCTCCTATTACTCTTACAGTCAGGCTTAGGATTAGGGTTAAGCTTAGGGCTTCTTAAACATGGAAAATCTTACCTCAAGGAGCACTTTACCTCTAAAAGTCATCCCAACTGCAGCATAATATTACCACAACAATGCTGCCTCCACCTGTTTTTCCTTGAGACAATGCCCAACCGTGGGCTGATTTACCTGCCTAGGCTTGGGGTTAGGCTTCTGCCTAGTGTTGAGCCTTCTCTTAGGGTTAGGTTTAGGGTTTAGGGTTGGGCTTGGGTTTAGGGTTTGGTATACGGTTAGGGTTAGGGTAAGCGCTTGGGTTAGGGTTGGGTTTATGGTTAGGTATAGAGTTAGGGCTAGGGTTAGGGTTTAGGATTAGGGTTAGCGTTAGGGTAAGGTTTAGGCTTAGGTTTAGGGTTAGGGAGAAGAGTAAGGTTAGGTTTAGGGTTAGGGTTAGGGTTAGGGTTACGGTTAAATTTTGGGTAATGATAAGGGTTTCTTAAACCAGGAAAATCTCACTTCCAGGAACAATTCAACTCTAAAATTCGTCCCAAGGACACCGCAAAATTTCCGCAACAAGGCTGCCTCCACCTCTTTTTCCTTGGCACCATCCCTAACCCTGGGCTTATTTACCTGCCTAGGGTTAGGGTTTGGGTTAGGGTTAGGGTTAGGATAAGGGTTAGGGTTAGGTTTCAGTGTTAAGGTTAGAGGTAGGGTTTGGCTTAGGGTTAGGGTTAGGATTAGGGTTACGGTTACGTTTAGGGTTAGGGTTACTTTTACGGTTAGAGCTAGGGTTCGGGTTAGAGTTGATGTTTAGGCTTAGGGTTAGGGTTACGGTTAGGGCTAGGGATCGGTTTAGGTTTAGTCTTTAGGCTTAGTGTTTGGGTTAGGGTTAGGTTTTCTTAAACCAGAAAAATCTTACCTCAAGGAACACTTCAGCTGCAAAAGTCATCCCATGGGGTGCGCAAAAGTACAACAACAACGCTGCATCCTCCTCTTTTTCCTGGGACTATCCCTAACCCTAGGCTGATTTACCTGCCTCCTATTACTCTTACAGTCAGGTTTAGGGTTAGTGTTAGGCTTAGGGCTTCTTAAACATGGAAAATCTTACCTCAAGGAGCACTTTACCTCTAAAAGTCATCCCAACTGCAGCATAATATTACCACAACAATGCTGCCTCCACCTGTTTTTCCTTAAAACAATGCCCAACCGTGGGCTGATTTACCTGCCTAGGCTTGGGGTTAGGCTTCTGCCTAGTGTTGAGCCTTCTCTTAGGGTTAGGTTTAGGGTTTAGGGTTGGGCTTGGGTTTAGGGTTTGGTATACGGTTAGAGTTAGGGTAGCGCTTGGGTTAGGGTTGGGTTTAGGTTAGGTACAGAGTTAGGGTTAGGGTTAGGCTTTAGGATTAGGGTTAGCATTAGGGTAAGGTTTAGGCTTAGGTTTAGGGATAGGGGTAAGAGTAAGGTTTGGGTAAGGGTTAGGGTTAGGGTTAGGGTTAGGCTTAGGGTTAGGGTGAGGATTAGGCTTAGGCTTAGGGTTAGGGTTAGGGTTAGAGTAAGGGCTAGGTTTAGGGTTAGGCTTTTTTAAACCTGGAAAATCTCACCTCAAGGAACACCTCAGCTGCAAAAGTCATCCCAAGCGGAGCGCAAAAGTATCACAATAAGGCTGCCTCCACCTCTTTTTCCTATGGACCGTCCCTAACCCTAGGTAGATGGACCTGCCTCCACTTAGGGTCAGGGTAAGGGTTACGCCTTGGGTTGGGGTTTTTAAACTAGGAAACCCAGAGCTCCAAGCACACTGCAGCTGCCAAAGGATCTCAAGGGCAGCGCAAATGTTCCACAATATGGCTGCTTTCACAGCTTTTTCCTCGGCACCATTCCGACCCCTAGGTTGATTTACCTGTCTAGGGTTATGGTTACGATGAGGGCTTTTGTTTAACAAGGAATTTCTGAGCTGAAGCAATTTGGCCGCTGCAAAAGGCATCCCAAGGGGAGCGCTAAAGTACCACAACAAGGCTGCCTCCACCTCTTCTTCCTGGGGACCGTCCTTAACCCTAGGCTGATTTACCTGCCTAGGGTCAGGGTTAGTGTTAAGCCTAGGTTTAGGGTTTGGTAAACCACTGAACCCTGAGCTCCAAGCACACTGCAGCTGCCAATGGCATCCCAAGGGGAGCACAGAACTGCCATAACATGGCTGCCTCCACTGCATTTTCCTTGGCACCATCCCTAACTCTAGGCTGAGTTTCCTGCCTACGGTTAGGCTTAGGGTTTAACCTAGGCTAAGGGGTTTTTTAAACTAGGAAAGTCTGAACTCAAGGAGCAGTGCAGCTGTGAAAAGCATCACAAGGGGAGCGCATAAGTTCCAGAACATGGCTGCTTTCACAGCTTTTTCCTTGGCACCATCCCGACCCCTAGGCTGATTGACCTGTTTAGGGTTAGGGTTAGGACTGGGGTTCCGGCTAGGGTTAGGATTAGGAGTAGGGTTAGGGCAAGGGTGAGGACTAGGGTTAGGGTTATGGTCACTATTAGGGTTAGGGTTAGGTTTAGGGTTACGGTTATGTTTAGGGTTAGGGTTACTTTTACGTTTTGGGCCAGGGTTCGGGTTAGAGTTGATGTTTAGGCTTAGGGTTAGGGTTAGGGTTAGGGCTAGGGGTCGGTTTAGGTCTAGTCTTTAGGCTTAGTGTTAGGGTTAGGGTTAGGGTTTCTTAAACCAGAAAAATCTTACCTCAAGGAACACTTCAGCTGCAAAAGTCATCCCAAGGGGAGCGCAAAAGTATAACAACCACGCTGCATCCTCCTCTTTTTCCTGGGACTATCCCTAACCCTAGGCTGATTTACCTGCCTCCTATTACTCTTACAGTCAGGCTTAGGATTAGGGTTAAGCTTAGGGCTTCTTAAACATGGAAAATCTTACGTCAAGGAGCACTTTACCTCTAAAAGTCATCCCAACTGCAGCATAAAATTACCACAACAATGCTGCCTCCACCTGTTTTTCCTTGAGATAATGCCCAACCGTGGGCTGATTTACCTGCCTAGGCTTGGGGTTAGGCTTCTGCCTAGTGTTGAGCCTTCTCTTAGGGTTAGGTTTAGGGTTTAGGGTTGGGCTTGGGTTTAGGGTTTGGTATACGGTTAGGGTTAGGCTAAGCGCTTGGGTTAGGGTTGGGTTTATGGTTAGGTATAGAGTTAGGGCTAGGGTTAGGGTTTAGGATTAGGGTTAGCGTTAGGGTAAGGTTTAGGCTTAGGTTTAGGGTTAGGGAGAAGAGTAAGGTTAGGTTTAGGGTTAGGGTTAGGGTTAGGGTTACGGTTAAATTTTGGGTAATGATAAGGGTTTCTTAAACCAGGAAAATCTCACTTCCAGGAACAATTCAACTCTAAAATTCGTCCCAAGGACACCGCAAAATTTCCGCAACAAGGCTGCCTCCACCTCTTTTTCCTTGGCACCATCCCTAACCCTGGGCTTATTTACCTGCCTAGGGTTAGGGTTTGGGTTAGGGTTAGGGTTAGGATAAGGGTTAGGGTTAGGTTTCAGTGTTAAGGTTAGAGGTAGGGTTTGGCTTAGGGTTAGGGTTAGGATTAGGGTTACGGTTACGTTTAGGGTTAGGGTTACTTTTACGGTTAGAGCTAGGGTTCGGGTTAGAGTTGATGTTTAGGCTTAGGGTTAGGGTTACGGTTAGGGCTAGGGATCGGTTTAGGTTTAGTCTTTAGGCTTAGTGTTTGGGTTAGGGTTAGGTTTTCTTAAACCAGAAAAATCTTACCTCAAGGAACACTTCAGCTGCAAAAGTCATCCCATGGGGTGCGCAAAAGTACAACAACAACGCTGCATCCTCCTCTTTTTCCTGGCACTATCCCTAACCCTAGGCTGATTTACCTGCCTCCTATTACTCTTACAGTCAGGTTTAGGGTTAGTGTTAGGCTTAGGGCTTCTTAAACATGGAAAATCTTACCTCAAGGAGCACTTTACCTCTAAAAGTCATCCCAACTGCAGCATAATATTACCACAACAATGCTGCCTCCACCTGTTTTTCCTTAAAACAATGCCCAACCGTGGGCTGATTTACCTGCCTAGGCTTGGGGTTAGGCTTCTGCCTAGTGTTGAGCCTTCTCTTAGGGTTAGGTTTAGGGTTTAGGGTTGGGCTTGGGTTTAGGGTTTGGTATACGGTTAGAGTTAGGGTAGCGCTTGGGTTAGGGTTGGGTTTAGGTTAGGTACAGAGTTAGGGTGAGGGTTAAGGTTTAGGATTAGGGTTAGCATTAGGGTAAGGTTTAGGCTTAGGTTTAGGGATAGGGGTAAGAGTAAGGTTTGGGTAAGGGTTAGGGTTAGGGTTAGGGTTAGGGTTAGGCTTAGGGTTAGGGTGAGGATTAGGCTTAGGATTAGGCTTAGGGTTAGGGTTAGAGTAAGGGCTAGGTTTAGGGTTAGGCTTTTTTAAACCTGGAAAATCTCACCTCAAGGAACACCTCAGCTGCAAAAGTCATCCCAAGCGGAGCGCAAAAGTATCACAATAAGGCTGCCTCCACCTCTTTTTCCTATGGACCGTCCCTAACCCTAGGTAGATGGACCTGCCTCCACTTAGGGTCAGGGTAAGGGTTACGCCTTGGGTTGGGGTTTTTAAACTAGGAAACCCAGAGCTCCAAGCACACTGCAGCTGCCAAAGGATCTCAAGGGCAGCGCAAATGTTCCACAACATGGCTGCTTTCACAGCTTTTTCCTCCGCACCATTCCGACCCCTAGGTTGATTTACCTGTCTAGGGTTATGGTTACGATGAGGGCTTTTGTTTAACAAGGAATTTCTGAGCTGAAGCAATTTGGCCGCTGCAAAAGGCATCCCAAGGGGAGCGCTAAAGTACCACAACAAGGCTGCCTCCACCTCTTCTTCCTGGGGACCATCCTTAACCCTAGGCTGATTTACCTGCCTAGGGTCAGGGTTAGTGTTAAGCCTAGGTTTAGGGTTTGGTAAACCACTGAACCCTGAGCTCCAAGCACACTGCAGCTGCCAATGGCATCCCAAGGGGAGCACAGAACTGCCATAACATGGCTGCCTCCACTGCATTTTCCTTGGCACCATCCCTAACTCTAGGCTGAGTTTCCTGCCTAGGGTTAGGCTTAGGGTTTAACCTAGGCTAAGGGGTTTTTTAAACTAGGAAAGTCTGAACTCAAGGAGCACTGCAGCTGTGAAAAGCATCACAAGGGGAGCGCATAAGTTCCAGAACATGGCTGCTTTCACAGCTTTTTCCTTGGCACCATCCCGACCCCTAGGCTGATTGACCTGTTTAGGGTTAGGGTTAGGACTGGGGTTCCGGCTAGGGTTAGGATTAGGAGTAGGGTTAGGGCAAGGGTGAGGACTAGGGTTAGGGTTATGGTCACTATTAGGGTTAGGGTTAGGTTTAGGGTTACGGTTATGTTTAGGGTTAGGGTTACTTTTACGTTTTGGGCCAGGGTTCGGGTTAGAGTTGATGTTTAGGCTTAGGGTTAGGGTTAGGGTTAGGGCTAGGGGTCGGTTTAGGTTTAGGGTTAGGGTTAGGGTTAGGGTTAGGGTTAGGGTTAGGGCTAGGGGTCGGTTTAGGACTAGTCTTTAGGCTTAGTGTTAGGGTTAGGGTTAGGGTTTCTTAAACCAGAAAAATCTTACCTCAAGGAACACTTCAGCTGCAAAAGTCATCCCAAGGGGAGCGCAAAAGTATAACAACCACGCTGCATCCTCCTCTTTTTCCTGGGACTATCCCTAACCCTAGGCTGATTTACCTGCCTCCTATTACTCTTACAGTCAGGCTTAGGATTAGGGTTAAGCTTAGGGCTTCTTAAACATGGAAAATCTTACCTCAAGGAGCACTTTACCTCTAAAAGTCATCCCAACTGCAGCATAAAATTACCACAACAATGCTGCCTCCACCTGTTTTTCCTTGAGACAATGCCCAACCGTGGGCTGATTTACCTGCCTAGGCTTGGGGTTAGGCTTCTGCCTAGTGTTGAGCCTTCTCTTAGGGTTAGGTTTAGGGTTTAGGGTTGGGCTTGGGTTTAGGGTTTGGTATATGGTTAGGGTTAGGGCAAGCGCTTGGGTTAGGGTTGGGTTTATGGTTAGGTATAGAGTTAGGGCTAGGGTTAGTGTTTAGGATTAGGGTTAGCGTTAGGGTAAGGTTTAGGCTTAGGTTTAGGGTTAGGGAGAAGAGTATGGTTAGGTTTAGGGTTAGGGTTAGGGTTAGGGTTAGGGTTAGGGTTACGGTTAAATTTTGGGTAATGATAAGGGTTTCTTAAACCAGGAAAATCTCACTTCCAGGAACAATTCAACTCTAAAATTCGTCCCAAGGACACCGCAAAATTTCCGCAACAAGGCTGCCTCCACCTCTTTTTCCTTGGCACCATCCCTAACCCTGGGCTTATTTACCTGCCTAGGGTTAGGGTTTGGGTTAGGGTTAGGGTTAGGATAAGGGTTAGGGTTAGGTTTCAGTGTTAAGGTTAGAGGTAGGGTTTGGCTTAGGGTTAGGGTTAGGATTAGGGTTACGGTTACGTTTAGGGTTAGGGTTACTTTTACGGTTAGAGCTAGGGTTCGGGTTAGAGTTGATGTTTAGGCTTAGGGTTAGGGTTACGGTTAGGGCTAGGGATCGGTTTAGGTTTAGTCTTTAGGCTTAGTGTTTGGGTTAGGGTTAGGTTTTCTTAAACCAGAAAAATCTTACCTCAAGGAACACTTCAGCTGCAAAAGTCATCCCATGGGGTGCGCAAAAGTACAACAACAACGCTGCATCCTCCTCTTTTTCCTGGGACTATCCCTAACCCTAGGCTGATTTACCTGCCTCCTATTACTCTTACAGTCAGGTTTAGGGTTAGTGTTAGGCTTAGGGCTTCTTAAACATGGAAAATCTTACCTCAAGGAGCACTTTACCTCTAAAAGTCATCCCAACTGCAGCATAATATTACCACAACAATGCTGCCTCCACCTGTTTTTCCTTAAAACAATGCCCAACCGTGGGCTGATTTACCTGCCTAGGCTTGGGGTTAGGCTTCTGCCTAGTGTTGAGCCTTCTCTTAGGGTTAGGTTTAGGGTTTAGGGTTGGGCTTGGGTTTAGGGTTTGGTATACGGTTAGAGTTAGGGTAGCGCTTGGGTTAGGGTTGGGTTTAGGTTAGGTACAGAGTTAGGGTTAGGGTTAGGCTTTAGGATTAGGGTTAGCATTAGGGTAAGGTTTAGGCTTAGGTTTAGGGATAGGGGTAAGAGTAAGGTTAGGTTTAGGGTTAGGGTTAGGGTTAGGGTTAGGCTTAGGGTTAGGGTGAGGATTAGGCTTAGGATTAGGCTTAGGGTTAGGGTTAGAGTAAGGGCTAGGTTTAGGGTTAGGCTTTTTTAAACCTGGAAAATCTCACCTCAAGGAACACCTCAGCTGCAAAAGTCATCCCAAGCGGAGCGCAAAAGTATCACAATAAGGCTGCCTCCACCTCTTTTTCCTATGGACCGTCCCTAACCCTAGGTAGATGGACCTGCCTCCACTTAGGGTCAGGGTAAGGGTTACGCCTTGGGTTGGGGTTTTTAAACTAGGAAACCCAGAGCTCCAAGCACACTGCAGCTGCCAAAGGATCTCAAGGGCAGCGCAAATGTTCCACAATATGGCTGCTTTCACAGCTTTTTCCTCGGCACCATTCCGACCCCTAGGTTGATTTACCTGTCTAGGGTTATGGTTACGATGAGGGCTTTTGTTTAACAAGGAATTTCTGAGCTGAAGCAATTTGGCCGCTGCAAAAGGCATCCCAAGGGGAGCACTAAAGTACCACAACAAGGCTGCCTCCACCTCTTCTTCCTGGGGACCGTCCTTAACCCTAGGCTGATTTACCTGCCTAGGGTCAGGGTTAGTGTTAAGCCTAGGTTTAGGGTTTGGTAAACCACTGAACCCTGAGCTCCAAGCACACTGCAGCTGCCAATGGCATCCCAAGGGGAGCACAGAACTGCCATAACATGGCTGCCTCCACTGCATTTTCCTTGGCACCATCCCTAACTCTAGGCTGAGTTTCCTGCCTAGGGTTAGGCTTAGGGTTTAACCTAGGCTAAGGGGTTTTTTAAACTAGGAAAGTCTGAACTCAAGGAGCACTGCAGCTGTGAAAAGCATCACAAGGGGAGCGCATAAGTTCCAGAACATGGCTGCTTTCACAGCTTTTTCCTTGGCACCATCCCGACCCCTAGGCTGATTGACCTGTTTAGGGTTAGGGTTAGGACTGGGGTTCCGGCTAGGGTTAGGATTAGGAGTAGGGTTAGGGCAAGGGTGAGGACTAGGGTTAGGGTTATGGTCACTATTAGGGTTAGGGTTAGGTTTAGGGTTACGGTTATGTTTAGGGTTAGGGTTACTTTTACGTTTTGGGCCAGGGTTCGGGTTAGAGTTGATGTTTAGGCTTAGGGTTAGGGTTAGGGTTAGGGCTAGGGGTCGGTTTAGGTCTAGTCTTTAGGCTTAGTGTTAGGGTTAGGGTTAGGGTTTCTTAAACCAGAAAAATCTTACCTCAAGGAACACTTCAGCTGCAAAAGTCATCCCAAGGGGAGCGCAAAAGTATAACAACCACGCTGCATCCTCCTCTTTTTCCTGGGACTATCCCTAACCCTAGGCTGATTTACCTGCCTCCTATTACTCTTACAGTCAGGCTTAGGATTAGGGTTAAGCTTAGGGCTTTTTAAACATGGAAAATCTTACCTCAAGGAGCACTTTACCTCTAAAAGTCATCCCAACTGCAGCATAAAATTACCACAACAATGCTGCCTCCACCTGTTTTTCCTTGAGATAATGCCCAACCGTGGGCTGATTTACCTGCCTAGGCTTGGGGTTAGGCTTCTGCCTAGTGTTGAGCCTTCTCTTAGGGTTAGGTTTAGGGTTTAGGGTTGGGCTTGGGTTTAGGGTTTGGTATACGGTTAGGGTTAGGCTAAGCGCTTGGGTTAGGGTTGGGTTTATGGTTAGGTATAGAGTTAGGGCTAGGGTTAGGGTTTAGGATTAGGGTTAGCGTTAGGGTAAGGTTTAGGCTTAGGTTTAGGGTTAGGGAGAAGAGTAAGGTTAGGTTTAGGGTTAGGGTTAGGGTTAGGGTTACGGTTAAATTTTGGGTAATGATAAGGGTTTCTTAAACCAGGAAAATCTCACTTCCAGGAACAATTCAACTCTAAAATTCGTCCCAAGGACACCGCAAAATTTCCGCAACAAGGCTGCCTCCACCTCTTTTTCCTTGGCACCATCCCTAACCCTGGGCTTATTTACCTGCCTAGGGTTAGGGTTTGGGTTAGGGTTAGGGTTAGGATAAGGGTTAGGGTTAGGTTTCAGTGTTAAGGTTAGAGGTAGGGTTTGGCTTAGGGTTAGGGTTAGGATTAGGGTTACGGTTACGTTTAGGGTTAGGGTTACTTTTACGGTTAGAGCTAGGGTTCGGGTTAGAGTTGATGTTTAGGCTTAGGGTTAGGGTTACGGTTAGGGCTAGGGATCGGTTTAGGTTTAGTCTTTAGGCTTAGTGTTTGGGTTAGGGTTAGGTTTTCTTAAACCAGAAAAATCTTACCTCAAGGAACACTTCAGCTGCAAAAGTCATCCCATGGGGTGCGCAAAAGTACAACAACAACGCTGCATCCTCCTCTTTTTCCTGGGACTATCCCTAACCCTAGGCTGATTTACCTGCCTCCTATTACTCTTACAGTCAGGTTTAGGGTTAGTGTTAGGCTTAGGGCTTCTTAAACATGGAAAATCTTACCTCAAGGAGCACTTTACCTCTAAAAGTCATCCCAACTGCAGCATAATATTACCACAACAATGCTGCCTCCACCTGTTTTTCCTTAAAACAATGCCCAACCGTGGGCTGATTTACCTGCCTAGGCTTGGGGTTAGGCTTCTGCCTAGTGTTGAGCCTTCTCTTAGGGTTAGGTTTAGGGTTTAGGGTTGGGCTTGGGTTTAGGGTTTGGTATACGGTTAGAGTTAGGGTAGCGCTTGGGTTAGGGTTGGGTTTAGGTTAGGTACAGAGTTAGGGTGAGGGTTAAGGTTTAGGATTAGGGTTAGCATTAGGGTAAGGTTTAGGCTTAGGTTTAGGGATAGGGGTAAGAGTAAGGTTTGGGTAAGGGTTAGGGTTAGGGTTAGGGTTAGGGTTAGGCTTAGGGTTAGGGTGAGGATTAGGCTTAGGATTAGGCTTAGGGTTAGGGTTAGAGTAAGGGCTAGGTTTAAGGTTAGGCTTTTTTAAACCTGGAAAATCTCACCTCAAGGAACACCTCAGCTGCAAAAGTCATCCCAAGCGGAGCGCAAAAGTATCACAATAAGGCTGCCTCCACCTCTTTTTCCTATGGACCGTCCCTAACCCTAGGTAGATGGACCTGCCTCCACTTAGGGTCAGGGTAAGGGTTACGCCTTGGGTTGGGGTTTTTAAACTAGGAAACCCAGAGCTCCAAGCACACTGCAGCTGCCAAAGGATCTCAAGGGCAGCGCAAATGTTCCACAACATGGCTGCTTTCACAGCTTTTTCCTCCGCACCATTCCGACCCCTAGGTTGATTTACCTGTCTAGGGTTATGGTTACGATGAGAGCTTTTGTTTAACAAGGAATTTCTGAGCTGAAGCAATTTGGCCGCTGCAAAAGGCATCCCAAGGGGAGCGCTAAAGTACCACAACAAGGCTGCCTCCACCTCTTCTTCCTGGGGACCATCCTTAACCCTAGGCTGATTTACCTGCCTAGGGTCAGGGTTAGTGTTAAGCCTAGGTTTAGGGTTTGGTAAACCACTGAACCCTGAGCTCCAAGCACACTGCAGCTGCCAATGGCATCCCAAGGGGAGCACAGAACTGCCATAACATGGCTGCCTCCACTGCATTTTCCTTGGCACCATCCCTAACTCTAGGCTGAGTTTCCTGCCTAGGGTTAGGCTTAGGGTTTAACCTAGGCTAAGGGGTTTTTTAAACTAGGAAAGTCTGAACTCAAGGAGCACTGCAGCTGTGAAAAGCATCACAAGGGGAGCGCATAAGTTCCAGAACATGGCTGCTTTCACAGCTTTTTCCTTGGCACCATCCCGACCCCTAGGCTGATTGACCTGTTTAGGGTTAGGGTTAGGACTGGGGTTCCGGCTAGGGTTAGGATTAGGAGTAGGCTTAGGGCAAGGGTGAGGACTAGGGTTAGGGTTATGGTCACTATTAGGGTTAGGGTTAGGTTTAGGGTTACGGTTATGTTTAGGGTTAGGGTTACTTTTACGTTTTGGGCCAGGGTTCGGGTTAGAGTTGATGTTTAGGCTTAGGGTTAGGGTTAGGGTTAGGGCTAGGGGTCGGTTTAGGTTTAGGGTTAGGGTTAGGGTTAGGGTTAGGGTTAGGGCTAGGGGTCGGTTTAGGACTAGTCTTTAGGCTTAGTGTTAGGGTTAGGGTTAGGGTTTCTTAAACCAGAAAAATCTTACCTCAAGGAACACTTCAGCTGCAAAAGTCATCCCAAGGGGAGCGCAAAAGTATAACAACCACGCTGCATCCTCCTCTTTTTCCTGGGACTATCCCTAACCCTAGGCTGATTTACCTGCCTCCTATTACTCTTACAGTCAGGCTTAGGATTAGGGTTAAGCTTAGGGCTTCTTAAACATGGAAAATCTTACCTCAAGGAGCACTTTACCTCTAAAAGTCATCCCAACTGCAGCATAATATTACCACAACAATGCTGCCTCCACCTGTTTTTCCTTGAGACAATGCCCAACCGTGGGCTGATTTACCTGCCTAGGCTTGGGGTTAGGCTTCTGCCTAGTGTTGAGCCTTCTCTTAGGGTTAGGTTTAGGGTTTAGGGTTGGGCTTGGGTTTAGGGTTTGGTATACAGTTAGGGTTAGGGTAAGCGCTTGGGTAAGGGTTGGGTTTATGGTTAGGTATAGAGTTAGGGCTAGGGTTAGGGTTTAGGATTAGGGTTAGCGTTAGGGTAAGGTTTAGGCTTAGGTTTAGGGTTAGGGAGAAGAGTAAGGTTAGGTTTAGGGTTAGGGTTAGGGTTAGGGTTACGGTTAAATTTTGGGTAATGATAAGGGTTTCTTAAACCAGGAAAATCTCACTTCCAGGAACAATTCAACTCTAAAATTCGTCCCAAGGACACCGCAAAATTTCCGCAACAAGGCTGCCTCCACCTCTTTTTCCTTGGCACCATCCCTAACCCTGGGCTTATTTACCTGCCTAGGGTTAGGGTTTGGGTTAGGGTTAGGGTTAGGATAAGGGTTAGGGTTAGGTTTCAGTGTTAAGGTTAGAGGTAGGGTTTGGCTTAGGGTTAGGGTTAGGATTAGGGTTACGGTTACGTTTAGGGTTAGGGTTACTTTTACGGTTAGAGCTAGGGTTCGGGTTAGAGTTGATGTTTAGGCTTAGGGTTAGGGTTACGGTTAGGGCTAGGGATCGGTTTAGGTTTAGTCTTTAGGCTTAGTGTTTGGGTTAGGGTTAGGTTTTCTTAAACCAGAAAAATCTTACCTCAAGGAACACTTCAGCTGCAAAAGTCATCCCATGGGGTGCGCAAAAGTACAACAACAACGCTGCATCCTCCTCTTTTTCCTGGGACTATCCCTAACCCTAGGCTGATTTACCTGCCTCCTATTACTCTTACAGTCAGGTTTAGGGTTAGTGTTAGGCTTAGGGCTTCTTAAACATGGAAAATCTTACCTCAAGGAGCACTTTACCTCTAAAAGTCATCCCAACTGCAGCATAATATTACCACAACAATGCTGCCTCCACCTGTTTTTCCTTAAAACAATGCCCAACCGTGGGCTGATTTACCTGCCTAGGCTTGGGGTTAGGCTTCTGCCTAGTGTTGAGCCTTCTCTTAGGGTTAGGTTTAGGGTTTAGGGTTGGGCTTGGGTTTAGGGTTTGGTATACGGTTAGAGTTAGGGTAGCGCTTGGGTTAGGGTTGGGTTTAGGTTAGGTACAGAGTTAGGGTGAGGGTTAAGGTTTAGGATTAGGGTTAGCATTAGGGTAAGGTTTAGGCTTAGGTTTAGGGATAGGGGTAAGAGTAAGGTTTGGGTAAGGGTTAGGGTTAGGGTTAGGGTTAGGGTTAGGCTTAGGGTTAGGGTGAGGATTAGGCTTAGGATTAGGCTTAGGGTTAGGGTTAGAGTAAGGGCTAGGTTTAAGGTTAGGCTTTTTTAAACCTGGAAAATCTCACCTCAAGGAACACCTCAGCTGCAAAAGTCATCCCAAGCGGAGCGCAAAAGTATCACAATAAGGCTGCCTCCACCTCTTTTTCCTATGGACCGTCCCTAACCCTAGGTAGATGGACCTGCCTCCACTTAGGGTCAGGGTAAGGGTTACGCCTTGGGTTGGGGTTTTTAAACTAGGAAACCCAGAGCTCCAAGCACACTGCAGCTGCCAAAGGATCTCAAGGGCAGCGCAAATGTTCCACAACATGGCTGCTTTCACAGCTTTTTCCTCCGCACCATTCCGACCCCTAGGTTGATTTACCTGTCTAGGGTTATGGTTACGATGAGGGCTTTTGTTTAACAAGGAATTTCTGAGCTGAAGCAATTTGGCCGCTGCAAAAGGCATCCCAAGGGGAGCGCTAAAGTACCACAACAAGGCTGCCTCCACCTCTTCTTCCTGGGGACCATCCTTAACCCTAGGCTGATTTACCTGCCTAGGGTCAGGGTTAGTGTTAAGCCTAGGTTTAGGGTTTGGTAAACCACTGAACCCTGAGCTCCAAGCACACTGCAGCTGCCAATGGCATCCCAAGGGGAGCACAGAACTGCCATAACATGGCTGCCTCCACTGCATTTTCCTTGGCACCATCCCTAACTCTAGGCTGAGTTTCCTGCCTAGGGTTAGGCTTAGGGTTTAACCTAGGCTAAGGGGTTTTTTAAACTAGGAAAGTCTGAACTCAAGGAGCACTGCAGCTGTGAAAAGCATCACAAGGGGAGCGCATAAGTTCCAGAACATGGCTGCTTTCACAGCTTTTTCCTTGGCACCATCCCGACCCCTAGGCTGATTGACCTGTTTAGGGTTAGGGTTAGGACTGGGGTTCCCGCTAGGGTTAGGATTAGGAGTAGGGTTAGGGCAAGGGTGAGGACTAGGGTTAGGGTTATGGTCACTATTAGGGTTAGGGTTAGGTTTAGGGTTACGGTTATGTTTAGGGTTAGGGTTACTTTTACGTTTTGGGCCAGGGTTCGGGTTAGAGTTGATGTTTAGGCTTAGGGTTAGGGTTAGGGTTAGGGCTAGGGGTCGGTTTAGGTCTAGTCTTTAGGCTTAGTGTTAGGGTTAGTGTTAGGGTTTCTTAAACCAGAAAAATCTTACCTCAAGGAACACTTCAGCTGCAAAAGTCATCCCAAGGGGAGCGCAAAAGTATAACAACCACGCTGCATCCTCCTCTTTTTCCTGGGACTATCCCTAACCCTAGGCTGATTTACCTGCCTCCTATTACTCTTACAGTCAGGCTTAGGATTAGGGTTAAGCTTAGGGCTTCTTAAACATGGAAAATCTTACCTCAAGGAGCACTTTACCTCTAAAAGTCATCCCAACTGCAGCATAAAATTACCACAACAATGCTGCCTCCACCTGTTTTTCCTTGAGACAATGCCCAACCGTGGGCTGATTTACCTGCCTAGGCTTGGGGTTAGGCTTCTGCCTAGTGTTGAGCCTTCTCTTAGGGTTAGGTTTAGGGTTTAGGGTTGGGCTTGGGTTTAGGGTTTGGTATACGGTTAGGGTTAGGGTAAGCGCTTGGGTAAGGGTTGGGTTTATGGTTAGGTATAGAGTTAGGGCTAGGGTTAGGGTTTAGGATTAGGGTTAGCGTTAGGGTAAGGTTTAGGCTTAGGTTTAGGGTTAGGGAGAAGAGTAAGGTTAGGTTTAGGGTTAGGGTTAGGGTTAGGGTTACGGTTAAATTTTGGGTAATGATAAGGGTTTCTTAAACCAGGAAAATCTCACTTCCAGGAACAATTCAACTCTAAAATTCGTCCCAAGGACACCGCAAAATTTCCGCAACAAGGCTGCCTCCACCTCTTTTTCCTTGGCACCATCCCTAACCCTGGGCTTATTTACCTGCCTAGGGTTAGGGTTTGGGTTAGGGTTAGGGTTAGGATAAGGGTTAGGGTTAGGTTTCAGTGTTAAGGTTAGAGGTAGGGTTTGGCTTAGGGTTAGGGTTAGGATTAGGGTTACGGTTACGTTTAGGGTTAGGGTTACTTTTACGGTTAGAGCTAGGGTTCGGGTTAGAGTTGATGTTTAGGCTTAGGGTTAGGGTTACGGTTAGGGCTAGGGATCGGTTTAGGTTTAGTCTTTAGGCTTAGTGTTTGGGTTAGGGTTAGGTTTTCTTAAACCAGAAAAATCTTACCTCAAGGAACACTTCAGCTGCAAAAGTCATCCCATGGGGTGCGCAAAAGTACAACAACAACGCTGCATCCTCCTCTTTTTCCTGGGACTATCCCTAACCCTAGGCTGATTTACCTGCCTCCTATTACTCTTACAGTCAGGTTTAGGGTTAGTGTTAGGCTTAGGGCTTCTTAAACATGGAAAATCTTACCTCAAGGAGCACTTTACCTCTAAAAGTCATCCCAACTGCAGCATAATATTACCACAACAATGCTGCCTCCACCTGTTTTTCCTTAAAACAATGCCCAACCGTGGGCTGATTTACCTGCCTAGGCTTGGGGTTAGGCTTCTGCCTAGTGTTGAGCCTTCTCTTAGGGTTAGGTTTAGGGTTTAGGGTTGGGCTTGGGTTTAGGGTTTGGTATACGGTTAGAGTTAGGGTAGCGCTTGGGTTAGGGTTGGGTTTAGGTTAGGTACAGAGTTAGGGTTAGGGTTAAGGTTTAGGATTAGGGTTAGCATTAGGGTAAGGTTTAGGCTTAGGTTTAGGGATAGGGGTAAGAGTAAGGTTAGCGTAAGGGTTAGGGTTAGGGTTAGGGTTAGGCTTAGGATTAGGGTGAGGATTAGGCTTAGGATTAGGCTTAGGGTTAGGGTTAGAGTAAGGGCTAGGTTTAGGGTTAGGCTTTTTTAAACCTGGAAAATCTCACCTCAAGGAACACCTCAGCTGCAAAAGTCATCCCAAGCGGAGCGCAAAAGTATCACAATAAGGCTGCCTCCACCTCTTTTTCCTATGGACCGTCCCTAACCCTAGGTAGATGGACCTGCCTCCACTTAGGGTCAGGGTAAGGGTTACGCCTTGGGTTGGGGTTTTTAAACTAGGAAACCCAGAGCTCCAAGCACACTGCAGCTGCCAAAGGATCTCAAGGGCAGCGCAAATGTTCCACAATATGGCTGCTTTCACAGCTTTTTCCTCGGCACCATTCCGACCCCTAGGTTGATTTACCTGTCTAGGGTTATGGTTACGATGGGGGCTTTTGTTTAACAAGGAATTTCTGAGCTGAAGCAATTTGGCCGCTGCAAAAGGCATCCCAAGGGGAGCGCTAAAGTACCACAACAAGGCTGCCTCCACCTCTTCTTCCTGGGGACCGTCCTTAACCCTAGGCTGATTTACCTGCCTAGGGTCAGGGTTAGTGTTAAGCCTAGGTTTAGGGTTTGGTAAACCACTGAACCCTGAGCTCCAAGCACACTGCAGCTGCCAATGGCATCCCAAGGGGAGCACAGAACTGCCATAACATGGCTGCCTCCACTGCATTTTCCTTGGCACCATCCCTAACTCTAGGCTGAGTTTCCTGCCTAGGGTTAGGCTTAGGGTTTAACCTAGGCTAAGGGGTTTTTTAAACTAGGAAAGTCTGAACTCAAGGAGCACTGCAGCTGTGAAAAGCATCACAAGGGGAGCGCATAAGTTCCAGAACATGGCTGCTTTCACAGCTTTTTCCTTGGCACCATCCCGACCCCTAGGCTGATTGACCTGTTTAGGGTTAGGGTTAGGACTGGGGTTCCGGCTAGGGTTAGGATTAGGAGTAGGGTTAGGGCAATGGTGAGGACTAGGGTTAGGGTTATGGTCACTATTAGGGTTAGGGTTAGGTTTAGGGTTACGGTTATGTTTAGGGTTAGGGTTACTTTTACGTTTTGGGCTAGGGTTCGGGTTAGAGTTGATGTTTAGGCTTAGGGTTAGGGTTAGGGTTAGGGCTAGGGGTCGGTTTAGGTCTAGTCTTTAGGCTTAGTGTTAGGGTTAGGGTTAGGGTTTCTTAAACCAGAAAAATCTTACCTCAAGGAACACTTCAGCTTCAAAAGTCATCCCAAGGGGTGCGCAAAAGTATAACAACCACGCTGCATCCTCCTCTTTTTCCTGGGACTATCCCTTACCCTAGGCTGATTTACCTGCCTCCTATTACTCTTACAGTCAGGCTTAGGATTAGGGTTAAGCTTAGGGCTTCTTAAACATGGAAAATCTTACCTCAAGGAGCACTTTACCTCTAAAAGTCATCCCAACTGCAGCATAAAATTACCACAACAATGCTGCCTCCACCTGTTTTTCCTTAAAACAATGCCCAACCGTGGGCTGATTTACCTGCCTAGGCTTGGGGTTAGGCTTCTGCCTAGTGTTGAGCCTTCTCTTAGGGTTAGGTTTAGGGTTTAGGGTTGGGCTTGGGTTTAGGGTTTGGTATACGGTTAGGGTTAGGGTAAGCGCTTGGGTTAGGGTTGGGTTTATGGTTAGGTATAGAGTTAGGGCTAGGGTTAGAGTTTAGGATTAGGGTTAGCGTTAGGGTAAGGTTTAGGCTTAGGTTTAGGGTTAGGGAGAAGAGTAAGGTTAGGTTTAGGGTTAGGGTTAGGGTTAGGGTTACGGTTAAATTTTGGGTAATGATAAGGGTTTCTTAAACCAGGAAAATCTCACTTCCAGGAACAATTCAACTCTAAAATTCGTCCCAAGGACACCGCAAAATTTCCGCAACAAGGCTGCCTCCACCTCTTTTTCCTTGGCACCATCCCTAACCCTGGGCTTATTTACCTGCCTAGGGTTAGGGTTTGGGTTAGGGTTAGGGTTAGGATAAGGGTTAGGGTTAGGTTTCAGTGTTAAGGTTAGAGGTAGGGTTTGGCTTAGGGTTAGGGTTAGGATTAGGGTTACGGTTACGTTTAGGGTTAGGGTTACTTTTACGGTTAGAGCTAGGGTTCGGGTTAGAGTTGATGTTTAGGCTTAGGGTTAGGGTTACGGTTAGGGCTAGGGATCGGTTTAGGTTTAGTCTTTAGGCTTAGTGTTAGGGTTAGGGTTAGGTTTTCTTAAACCTGAAAAATCTTACCTCAAGGAACACTTCAGCTGCAAAAGTCATCCCATGGGGTGCGCAAAAGTACAACAACAACGCTGCATCCTCCTCTTTTTCCTGGGACTATCCCTAACCCTAGGCTGATTTACCTGCCTCCTATTACTCTTACAGTCAGGTTTAGGGTTAGTGTTAGGCTTAGGGCTTCTTAAACATGGAAAATCTTACCTCAAGGAGCACTTTACCTCTAAAAGTCATCCCAACTGCAGCATAATATTACCACAACAATGCTGCCTCCACCTGTTTTTCCTTAAAACAATGCCCAACCGTGGGCTGATTTACCTGCCTAGGCTTGGGGTTAGGCTTCTGCCTAGTGTTGAGCCTTCTCTTAGGGTTAGGTTTAGGGTTTAGGGTTGGGCTTGGGTTTAGGGTTTGGTATACGGTTAGAGTTAGGGTAGCGCTTGGGTTAGGGTTGGGTTTAGGTTAGGTACAGAGTTAGGGTTAGGGTTAAGGTTTAGGATTAGGGTTAGCATTAGGGTAAGGTTTAGGCTTAGGTTTAGGGATAGGGGTAAGAGTAAGGTTAGGGTAAGGGTTAGGGTTAGGGTTAGGGTTAGGGTTAGGCTTAGGCTTAGGGTTAGGGTGAGGATTAGGCTTAGGATTAGGCTTAGGGTTAGGGTTAGAGTAAGGGCTAGGTTTAGGGTTAGGCTTTTTTAAACCTGGAAAATCTCACCTCAAGGAACACCTCAGCTGCAAAAGTCATCCCAAGCGGAGCGCAAAAGTATCACAATAAGGCTGCCTCCACCTCTTTTTCCTATGGACCGTCCCTAACCCTAGGTAGATGGACCTGCCTCCACTTAGGGTCAGGGTAAGGGTTACGCCTTGGGTTGGGGTTTTTAAACTAGGAAACCCAGAGCTCCAAGCACACTGCAGCTGCCAAAGGATCTCAAGGGCAGCGCAAATGTTCCACAATATGGCTGCTTTCACAGCTTTTTCCTCGGCACCATTCCGACCCCTAGGTTGATTTACCTGTCTAGGGTTATGGTTACGATGGGGGCTTTTGTTTAACAAGGAATTTCTGAGCTGAAGCAATTTGGCCGCTGCAAAAGGCATCCCAAGGGGAGCGCTAAAGTACCACAACAAGGCTGCCTCCACCTCTTCTTCCTGGGGACCGTCCTTAACCCTAGGCTGATTTACCTGCCTAGGGTCAGGGTTAGTGTTAAGCCTAGGTTTAGGGTTTGGTAAACCACTGAACCCTGAGCTCCAAGCACACTGCAGCTGCCAATGGCATCCCAAGGGGAGCACAGAACTGCCATAACATGGCTGCCTCCACTGCATTTTCCTTGGCACCATCCCTAACTCTAGGCTGAGTTTCCTGCCTACGGTTAGGCTTAGGGTTTAACCTAGGCTAAGGGGTTTTTTAAACTAGGAAAGTCTGAACTCAAGGAGCACTGCAGCTGTGAAAAGCATCACAAGGGGAGCGCATAAGTTCCAGAACATGGCTGCTTTCACAGCTTTTTCCTTGGCACCATCCCGACCCCTAGGCTGATTGACCTGTTTAGGGTTAGGGTTAGGACTGGGGTTCCGGCTAGGGTTAGGATTAGGAGTAGGGTTAGGGCAAGGGTGAGGACTAGGGTTAGGGTTATGGTCACTATTAGGGTTAGGGTTAGGTTTAGGGTTACGGTTATGTTTAGGGTTAGGGTTACTTTTACGTTTTGGGCCAGGGTTCGGGTTAGAGTTGATGTTTAGGCTTAGGGTTAGGGTTAGGGTTAGGGCTAGGGGTCGGTTTAGGTCTAGTCTTTAGGCTTAGTGTTAGGGTTAGGGTTAGGGTTTCTTAAACCAGAAAAATCTTACCTCAAGGAACACTTCAGCTGCAAAAGTCATCCCAAGGGGAGCGCAAAAGTATAACAACCACGCTGCATCCTCCTCTTTTTCCTGGGACTATCCCTAAACCTAGGCTGATTTACCTGCCTCCTATTACTCTTACAGTCAGGCTTAGGATTAGGGTTAAGCTTAGGGCTTCTTAAACATGGAAAATCTTACCTCAAGGAGCACTTTACCTCTAAAAGTCATCCCAACTGCAGCATAATATTACCACAACAATGCTGCCTCCACCTGTTTTTCCTTGAGACAATGCCCAACCGTGGGCTGATTTACCTGCCTAGGCTTGGGGTTAGGCTTCTGCCTAGTGTTGAGTCTTCTCTTAGGGTTAGGTTTAGGGTTTAGGGTTGGGCTTGGGTTTAGGGTTTGGTATACGGTTAGGGTTAGGGTAAGCGCTTGGGTTAGGGTTGGGTTTATGGTTAGGTATAGAGTTAGGGCTAGGGTTAGGGTTTAGGATTAGGGTTAGCGTTAGGGTAAGGTTTAGGCTTAGGTTTAGGGTTAGGGAGAAGAGTAAGGTTAGGTTTAGGGTTAGGGTTAGCGTTAGGGTTAGGGTTACGGTTAAATTTTGGGTAATGATAAGGGTTTCTTAAACCAGGAAAATCTCACTTCCAGGAACAATTCAACTCTAAAATTCGTCCCAAGCACACCGCAAAATTTCCGCAACAAGGCTGCCTCCACCTCTTTTTCCTTGGCACCATCCCTAACCCTGGGCTTATTTACCTGCCTAGGGTTAGGGTTTGGGTTAGGTTTAGGGTTAGGATAAGGGTTAGGGTTAGGTTTCAGTGTTAAGGTTAGAGGTAGGGTTTGGCTTAGGGTTAGGGTTAGGATTAGGGTTACGGTACGTTTAGGGTTAGGGTTACTTTTACGGTTAGGGCTAGGGTTCGGGTTAGAGTTGATGTTTAGGCTTAGGGTTAGGGTTACGGTTAGGGCTAGGGATCGGTTTAGGTTTAGTCTTTAGGCTTAGTGTTTGGGTTAGGGTTAGGTTTTCTTAAACCAGAAAAATCTTACCTCAAGGAACAATTCAGCTGCAAAAGTCATCCCATGGGGTGCGCAAAAGTACAGCAACAACGCTGCATCCTCCTCTTTTTCCTGGGACTATCCCTAACCCTAGGCTGATTTACCTGCCTCCTATTACTCTTACAGTCAGGTTTAGGGTTAGTGTTAGGCTTAGGGCTTCTTAAACATGGAAAATCTTACCTCAAGGAGCACTTTACCTCTAAAAGTCATCCCAACTGCAGCATAATATTACCACAACAATGCTGCCTCCACCTGTTTTTCCTTGAGATAATGCCCAACCGTGGGCTGATTTACCTGCCTAGGCTTGGGGTTAGGCTTCTGCCTAGTGTTGAGCCTTCTCTTAGGGTAAGGTTTAGGGTTTAGGGTTGGGCTTGGGTTTAGGGTTTGGTATACGGTTAGAGTTAGGGTAGCGCTTGGGTTAGGGTTGGGTTTAGGTTAGGTACAGAGTTAGGGTTAGGGTTAGGCTTTAGGATTAGGGTTAGCATTAGGGTAAGGTTTAGGCTTAGGTTTAGGGATAGGGGTAAGAGTAAGGTTAGGGTAAGGGTTAGGGTTAGGGTTAGGGTTAGGCTTAGGGTTAGGGTGAGGATTAGGCTTAGGATTAGGCTTAGGGTTAGGGTTAGAGTAAGGGCTAGGTTTAGGGTTAGGCTTTTTTAAACCTGGAAAATCTCACCTCAAGGAACACCTCAGCTGCAAAAGTCATCCCAAGCGGAGCGCAAAAGTATCACAATAAGGCTGCCTCCACCTCTTTTTCCTATGGACCGTCCCTAACCCTAGGTAGATGGACCTGCCTCCACTTAGGGTCAGGGTAAGGGTTACGCCTTGGGTTGGGGTTTTTAAACTAGGAAACCCAGAGCTCCAAGCACACTGCAGCTGCCAAAGGATCTCAAGGGCAGCGCAAATGTTCCACAATATGGCTGCTTTCACAGCTTTTTCCTCGGCACCATTCCGACCCCTAGGTTGATTTACCTGTCTAGGGTTATGGTTACGATGAGGGCTTTTGTTTAACAAGGAATTTCTGAGCTGAAGCAATTTGGCCGCTGCAAAAGGCATCCCAAGGGGAGCGCTAAAGTACCACAACAAGGCTGCCTCCACCTCTTCTTCCTGGGGACCGTCCTTAACCCTAGGCTGATTTACCTGCCTAGGGTCAGGGTTAGTGTTAAGCCTAGGTTTAGGGTTTGGTAAACCACTGAACCCTGAGCTCCAAGCACACTGCAGCTGCCAATGGCATCCCAAGGGGAGCACAGAACTGCCATAACATGGCTGCCTCCACTGCATTTTCCTTGGCACCATCCCTAACTCTAGGCTGAGTTTCCTGCCTAGGGTTAGGCTTAGGGTTTAACCTAGGCTAAGGGGTTTTTTAAACTAGGAAAGTCTGAGCTCAAGGAGCACTGCAGCTGTGAAAAGCATCACAAGGGGAGCGCATAAGTTCCAGAACATGGCTGCTTTCACAGCTTTTTCCTTGGCACCATCCCGACCCCTAGGCTGATTGACCTGTTTAGGGTTAGGGTTAGGACTGGGGTTCCGGCTAGGGTTAGGATTAGGAGTAGGGTTAGGGCAAGGGTGAGGACTAGGGTTAGGGTTATGGTCACTATTAGGGTTAGGGTTAGGTTTAGGGCTACGGTTATGTTTAGGGTTAGGGTTACTTTTACGTTTTGGGCTAGGGTTCGGGTTAGAGTTGATGTTTAGGCTTAGGGTTAGGGTTAGGGTTAGGGTTAGGGCTAGGGGTTGGTTTAGGTCTAGTCTTTAGGCTTAGTGTTAGGGTTAGGGTTAGGGTTTCTTAAACCAGAAAAATCTTACATCAAGGAACACTTCAGCTGCAAAAGTCATCCCAAGGGGAGCGCAAAAGTATAACAACCACGCTGCATCCTCCTCTTTTTCCTGGGACTATCCCTAACCCTAGGCTGATTTACCTGCCTCCTATTACTCTTACAGTCAGGTTTAGGGTTAGTGTTAGGCTTAGGGCTTCTTAAACATGGAAAATCTTACCTCAAGGAGCACTTTACCTCTAAAAGTCATCCCAACTGCAGCATAAAATTACCACAACAATGCTGCCTCCACCTGTTTTTCCTTAAAACAATGCCCAACCGTGGGCTGATTTACCTGCCTAGGCTTGGGGTTAGGCTTCTGCCTAGTGTTGAGCCTTCTCTTAGGGTTAGGTTTAGGGTTTAGGGTTGGGCTTGGGTTTAGGGTTTGGTATACGGTTAGAGTTAGGGTAGCGCTTGGGTTAGGGTTGGGTTTAGGTTAGGTACAGAGTTAGGTTTAGGGTTAGGCTTTAGGATTAGAGTTAGCATTAGGGTAAGGTTTAGGCTTAGGTTTAGGGATAGGGGTAAGAGTAAGGTTTGGGTAAGGGTTAGGGTTAGGGTTAGGGTTAGGCTTAGGGTTAGGGTGAGGATTAGGCTTAGGATTAGGCTTAGGGTTAGGGTTAGAGTAAGGGCTAGGTTTAGGGTTAGGCTTTTTTAAACCTGGAAAATCTCACCTCAAGGAACACCTCAGCTGCAAAAGTCATCCCAAGCGGAGCGCAAAAGTATCACAATAAGGCTGCCTCCACCTCTTTTTCCTATGGACCGTCCCTAACCCTAGGTAGATGGACCTGCCTCCACTTAGGGTCAGGGTAAGGGTTACGCCTTGGGTTGGGGTTTTTAAACTAGGAAACCCAGAGCTCCAAGCACACTGCAGCTGCCAAAGGATCTCAAGGGCAGCGCAAATGTTCCACAATATGGCTGCTTTCACAGCTTTTTCCTCGGCACCATTCCGACCCCTAGGTTGATTTACCTGTCTAGGGTTATGGTTACGATGAGGGCTTTTGTTTAACAAGGAATTTCTGAGCTGAAGCAATTTGGCCGCTGCAAAAGGCATCCCAAGGGGAGCGCTAAAGTACCACAACAAGGCTGCCTCCACCTCTTCTTCCTGGGGACCGTCCTTAACCCTAGGCTGATTTACCTGCCTAGGGTCAGGGTTAGTGTTAAGCCTAGGTTTAGGGTTTGGTAAACCACTGAACCCTGAGCTCCAAGCACACTGCAGCTGCCAATGGCATCCCAAGGGGAGCACAGAACTGCCATAACATGGCTGCCTCCACTGCATTTTCCTTGGCACCATCCCTAACTCTAGGCTGAGTTTCCTGCCTACGGTTAGGCTTAGGGTTTAACCTAGGCTAAGGGGTTTTTTAAACTAGGAAAGTCTGAGCTCAAGGAGCACTGCAGCTGTGAAAAGCATCACAAGGGGAGCGCATAAGTTCCAGAACATGGCTGCTTTCACAGCTTTTTCCTTGGCACCATCCCGACCCCTAGGCTGATTGACCTCTTTAGGGTTAGGGTTAGGACTGGGGTTCCGGCTAGGGTTAGGATTAGGAGTAGGCTTAGGGCAAGGGTGAGGACTAGGGTTAGGGTTATGGTCACTATTAGGGTTAGGGTTAGGTTTAGGGTTACGGTTATGTTTAGGGTTAGGGTTACTTTTACGTTTTGGGCTAGGGTTCGGGTTAGAGTTGATGTTTAGGCTTAGGGTTAGGGTTAGGGTTAGGCTAGGGGTCGGTTTAGGTTTAGTCTTTAGGCTTAGTGTTAGGGTTAGGGTTAGGGTTTCTTAAACCAGAAAAATCTTACCTCAAGGAACACTTCAGCTGCAAAAGTCATCCCATGGGGAGCGCAAAAGTATAACAACCACGCTGCATCCTCCTCTTTTTCCTGGGACTATCCCTAACCCTAGGCTGATTTACCTGCCTCCTATTACTCTTACAGTCAGGCTTAGGATTAGGGTTAAGCTTAGGGCTTCTTAAACATGGAAAATCTTACCTCAAGGAGCACTTTACCTCTAAAAGTCATCCCAACTGCAGCATAATATTACCACAACAATGCTGCCTCCACCTGTTTTTCCTTGAGACAATGCCCAACCGTGGGCTGATTTACCTGCCTAGGCTTGGGGTTAGGCTTCTGCCTAGTGTTGAGCCTTCTCTTAGGGTTAGGTTTAGGGTTTAGGGTTGGGCTTGGGTTTAGGGTTTGGTATACGGTTAGGGTTAGGGTAAGCGCTTGGGTTAGGGTTGGGTTTATGGTTAGGTATAGAGTTAGGGCTACGGTTAGGGTTTAGGATTAGGGTTAGCGTTAGGGTAAGGTTTAGGCTTAGGTTTAGGGTTAGGGAGAAGAGTAAGGTTAGGTTTAGGGTTAGGGTTAGCGTTAGGGTTAGGGTTACGGTTAAATTTTGGGTAATGATAAGGGTTTCTTAAACCAGGAAAATCTCACTTCCAGGAACAATTCAACTCTAAAATTCGTCCCAAGCACACCGCAAAATTTCCGCAACAAGGCTGCCTCCACCTCTTTTTCCTTGGCACCATCCCTAACCCTGGGCTTATTTACCTGCCTAGGGTTAGGGTTTGGGTTAGGGTTAGGGTTAGGATAAGGGTTAGGGTTAGGTTTCAGTGTTAAGGTTAGAGGTAGGGTTTGGCTTAGGGTTAGGGTTAGGATTAGGGTTACGGTACGTTTAGGGTTAGGGTTACTGTTACGGTTAGGGCTAGGGTTCGGGTTAGAGTTGATGTTTAGGCTTAGGGTTAGGGTTACGGTTAGGGCTAGGGATCGGTTTAGGTTTAGTCTTTAGGCTTAGTGTTTGGGTTAGGGTTAGGTTTTCTTAAACCAGAAAAATCTTACCTCAAGGAACACTTCAGCTGCAAAAGTCATCCCATGGGGTGCGCAAAAGTACAACAACAACGCTGCATCCTCCTCTTTTTCCTGGGACTATCCCTAACCCTAGGCTGATTTACCTGCCTCCTATTACTCTTACAGTCAGGTTTAGGCTTAGTGTTAGGCTTAGGGCTTCTTAAACATGGAAAATCTTACTTCAAGGAGCACTTTACCACCTCTAAAAGTCATCCCAACTGCAGCATAAAATTACCACAACAATGCTGCCTCCACCTGTTTTTCCTTAAAACAATGCCCAACCGTGGGCTGATTTACCTGCCTAGGCTTGGGGTTAGGCTTCTGCCTAGTGTTGAGTCTTCTCTTAGGGTTAGGTTTAGGGTTTAGGGTTGGGCTTGGGTTTAGGGTTTGGTATACGGTTAGAGTTAGGGTAGCGCTTGGGTTAGGGTTGGGTTTAGGTTAGGTACAGAGTTAGGGTTAGGGTTAGGCTTTAGGATTAGGGTTAGCATTAGGGTAAGGTTTAGGCTTAGGTTTAGGGATAGGGGTAAGAGTAAGATTAGGGTAAGGGTTAGGGTTAGGGTTAGGGTTAGGGTTAGGATTAGGCTTAGGGTTAGGGTGAGGATTAGGCTTAGGATTAGGTTAAGGGTTAGGGTTAGAGTAAGGGCTAGGTTTAAGGTTAGGCTTTTTTAAACCTGGAAAATCTCACCTCAAGGAACACCTCAGCTGCAAAAGGCATCCCAAGGGGAGCGCTAAAGTACCACAACAAGGCTGCCTCCACCTCTTCTTCCTGGGGACCGTCCTTAACCCTAGGCTGATTTACCTGCCTAGGGTCAGGGTTAGTGTTAAGCCTAGGTTTAGGGTTTGGTAAACCACTGAACCCTGAGCTCCAAGCACACTGCAGCTGCCAATGGCATCCCAAGGGGAGCACAGAACTGCCATAACATGGCTGCCTCCACTGCATTTTCCTTGGCACCATCCCTAACTCTAGGCTGAGTTTCCTGCCTAGGGTTAGGCTTAGGGTTTAACCTAGGCTAAGGGGTTTTTTAAACTAGGAAAGTCTGAGCTCAAGGAGCACTGCAGCTGTGAAAAGCATCACAAGGGGAGCGCATAAGTTCCAGAACATGGCTGCTTTCACAGCTTTTTCCTTGGCACCATCCCGACCCCTAGGCTGATTGACCTGTTTAGGGTTAGGGTTAGGACTGGGGTTCCGGCTAGGGTTAGGATTAGGAGTAGGGTTAGGGCAAGGGTGAGGACTAGGGTTAGGGTTATGGTCACTATTAGGGTTAGGGTTAGGTTTAGGGCTACGGTTATGTTTAGGGTTAGGGTTACTTTTACGTTTTGGGCTAGGGTTCGGGTTAGAGTTGATGTTTAGGCTTAGGGTTAGGGTTAGGGTTAGGGTTAGGGCTAGGGGTTGGTTTAGGTCTAGTCTTTAGGCTTAGTGTTAGGGTTAGGGTTAGGGTTTCTTAAACCAGAAAAATCTTACATCAAGGAACACTTCAGCTGCAAAAGTCATCCCAAGGGGAGCGCAAAAGTATAACAACCACGCTGCATCCTCCTCTTTTTCCTGGGACTATCCCTAACCCTAGGCTGATTTACCTGCCTCCTATTACTCTTACAGTCAGGTTTAGGGTTAGTGTTAGGCTTAGGGCTTCTTAAACATGGAAAATCTTACCTCAAGGAGCACTTTACCTCTAAAAGTCATCCCAACTGCAGCATAAAATTACCACAACAATGCTGCCTCCACCTGTTTTTCCTTAAAACAATGCCCAACCGTGGGCTGATTTACCTGCCTAGGCTTGGGGTTAGGCTTCTGCCTAGTGTTGAGCCTTCTCTTAGGGTTAGGTTTAGGGTTTAGGGTTGGGCTTGGGTTTAGGGTTTGGTATACGGTTAGAGTTAGGGTAGCGCTTGGGTTAGGGTTGGGTTTAGGTTAGGTACAGAGTTAGGGTTAGGGTTAAGGTTTAGGATTAGGGTTAGCATTAGGGTAAGGTTTAGGCTTAGGTTTAGGGATAGGGGTAAGAGTAATGTTAGGGTAAGGGTTAGGGTTAGGGTTAGGGTTAGGCTTAGGGTTAGGGTGAGGATTAGGCTTAGGATTAGGCTTAGGGTTAGGGTTAGAGTAAGGGCTAGGTTTAGGGTTAGGCTTTTTTAAACCTGGAAAATCTCACCTCAAGGAACACCTCAGCTGCAAAAGTCATCCCAAGCGGAGCGCAAAAGTATCACAATAAGGCTGCCTCCACCTCTTTTTCCTATGGACCGTCCCTAACCCTAGGTAGATGGACCTGCCTCCACTTAGGGTCAGGGTAAGGGTTACGCCTTGGGTTGGGGTTTTTAAACTAGGAAACCCAGAGCTCCAAGCACACTGCAGCTGCCAAAGGATCTCAAGGGCAGCGCAAATGTTCCACAATATGGCTGCTTTCACAGCTTTTTCCTCGGCACCATTCCGACCCCTAGGTTGATTTACCTGTCTAGGGTTATGGTTACGATGAGGGCTTTTGTTTAACAAGGAATTTCTGAGCTGAAGCAATTTGGCCGCTGCAAAAGGCATCCCAAGGGGAGCGCTAAAGTACCACAACAAGGCTGCCTCCACCTCTTCTTCCTGGGGACCGTCCTTAACCCTAGGCTGATTTACCTGCCTAGGGTCAGGGTTAGTGTTAAGCCTAGGTTTAGGGTTTGGTAAACCACTGAACCCTGAGCTCCAAGCACACTGCAGCTGCCAATGGCATCCCAAGGGGAGCACAGAACTGCCATAACATGGCTGCCTCCACTGCATTTTCCTTGGCACCATCCCTAACTCTAGGCTGAGTTTCCTGCCTACGGTTAGGCTTAGGGTTTAACCTAGGCTAAGGGGTTTTTTAAACTAGGAAAGTCTGAGCTCAAGGAGCACTGCAGCTGTGAAAAGCATCACAAGGGGAGCGCATAAGTTCCAGAACATGGCTGCTTTCACAGCTTTTTCCTTGGCACCATCCCGACCCCTAGGCTGATTGACCTCTTTAGGGTTAGGGTTAGGACTGGGGTTCCGGCTAGGGTTAGGATTAGGAGTAGGGTTAGGGCAAGGGTGAGGACTAGGGTTAGGGTTATGGTCACTATTAGGGTTAGGGTTAGGTTTAGGGTTACGGTTATGTTTAGGGTTAGGGTTACTTTTACGTTTTGGGCTAGGGTTCGGGTTAGAGTTGATGTTTAGGCTTAGGGTTAGGGTTAGGGTTAGGCTAGGGGTCGGTTTAGGTTTAGTCTTTAGGCTTAGTGTTAGGGTTAGGGTTAGGGTTTCTTAAACCAGAAAAATCTTACCTCAAGGAACACTTCAGCTGCAAAAGTCATCCCAAGGGGAGCGCAAAAGTATAACAACCACGCTGCATCCTCCTCTTTTTCCTGGGACTATCCCTAACCCTAGGCTGATTTACCTGCCTCCTATTACTCTTACAGTCAGGCTTAGGATTAGGGTTAAGCTTAGGGCTTCTTAAACATGGAAAATCTTACCTCAAGGAGCACTTTACCTCTAAAAGTCATCCCAACTGCAGCATAATATTACCACAACAATGCTGCCTCCACCTGTTTTTCCTTGAGACAATGCCCAACCGTGGGCTGATTTACCTGCCTAGGCTTGGGGTTAGGCTTCTGCCTAGTGTTGAGCCTTCTCTTAGGGTTAGGTTTAGGGTTTAGGGTTGGGCTTGGGTTTAGGGTTTGGTATACGGTTAGGGTTAGGGTAAGCGCTTGGGTTAGGGTTGGGTTTATGGTTAGGTATAGAGTTAGGGTTAGGGTTAGGCTTTAGGATTAGGGTTAGCGTTAGGGTAAGGTTTAGGCTTAGGTTTAGGGATAGGGGTAAGAGTAAGATTAGGGTAAGGGTTAGGGTTAGGGTTAGGGTTAGGGTTAGGGTTAGGGTTAGGGTTAGGGTTAGGGTTAGGGTTAGGGTTAGGCTTAGGGTTAGGCTTAGGATTAGGTTAAGGGTTAGGGTTAGAGTAAGGGCTAGGTTTAGGGTTAGGCTTTTTTAAACCTGGAAAATCTCACCTCAAGGAACACCTCAGCTGCAAAAGGCATCCCAAGGGGAGCGCTAAAGTACCACAACAAGGCTGCCTCCACCTCTTCTTCCTGGGGACCGTCCTTAACCCTCGGCTGATTTACCTGCCTAGGGTCAGGGTTAGTGTTAAGCCTAGGTTTAGGGTTTGGTAAACCACTGAACCCTGAGCTCCAAGCACACTGCAGCTGCCAATGGCATCCCAAGGGGAGCACAGAACTGCCATAACATGGCTGCCTCCACTGCATTTTCCTTGGCACCATCCCTAACTCTAGGCTGAGTTTCCTGCCTACGGTTAGGCTTAGGGTTTAACCTAGGCTAAGGGGTTTTTTAAACTAGGAAAGTCTGAGCTCAAGGAGCACTGCAGCTGTGAAAAGCATCACAAGGGGAGCGCATAAGTTCCAGAACATGGCTGCTTTCACAGCTTTTTCCTTGGCACCATCCCGACCCCTAGGCTGATTGACCTGTTTAGGGTTAGGGTTAGGACTGGGGTTCCGGCTAGGGTTAGGATTAGGAGTAGGGTTAGGGCAAGGGTGAGGACTAGGGTTAGGGTTATGGTCACTATTAGGGTTAGGGTTAGGTTTAGGGTTACGGTTATGTTTAGGGTTAGGGTTACTTTTACGTTTTGGGCTAGGGTTCGGGTTAGAGTTGATGTTTAGGCTTAGGGTTAGGGTTAGGGTTAGGGCTAGGGGTCGGTTTAGGTTTAGTCTTTAGGCTTAGTGTTAGGGTTAGGGTTAGGGTTTCTTAAACCAGAAAAATCTTACCTCAAGGAACACTTCAGCTGCAAAAGTCATCCCAAGGGGAGCGCAAAAGTATAACAACCACGCTGCATCCTCCTCTTTTTCCTGGGACTATCCCTAACCCTAGGCTGATTTACCTGCCTCCTATTACTCTTACAGTCAGGCTTAGGATTAGGGTTAAGCTTAGGGCTTCTTAAACATGGAAAATCTTACCTCAAGGAGCACTTTACCTCTAAAAGTCATCCCAACTGCAGCATAATATTACCACAACAATGCTGCCTCCACCTGTTTTTCCTTGAGACAATGCCCAACCGTGGGCTGATTTACCTGCCTAGGCTTGGGGTTAGGCTTCTGCCTAGTGTTGAGCCTTCTCTTAGGGTTAGGTTTAGGGTTTAGGGTTGGGCTTGGGTTTAGGGTTTGGTATACGGTTAGGGTTAGGGTAAGCGCTTGGGTTAGGGTTGGGTTTATGGTTAGGTATAGAGTTAGGGCTAGGGTTAGGGTTTAGGATTAGGGTTAGCGTTAGGGTAAGGTTTAGGCTTAGGTTTAGGGTTAGGGAGAAGAGTAAGGTTAGGTTTAGGGTTAGGGTTAGGGTTAGGGTTAGGGTTACGGTTAAATTTTGGGTAATGATAAGGGTTTCTTAAACCAGGAAAATCTCACTTCCAGGAACAATTCAACTCTAAAATTCGTCCCAAGCACACCGCAAAATTTCCGCAACAAGGCTGCCTCCACCTCTTTTTCCTTGGCACCATCCCTAACCCTGGGCTTATTTACCTGCCTAGGGTTAGGGTTTGGGTTAGGGTTAGGGTTAGGATAAGGGTTAGGGTTAGGTTTCAGTGTTAAGGTTAGAGGTAGGGTTTGGCTTAGGGTTAGGGTTAGGATTAGGGTTACGGTACGTTTAGGGTTAGGGTTACTTTTACGGTTAGGGCTAGGGTTCGGGTTAGAGTTGATGTTTAGACTTAGGGTTAGGGTTACGGTTAGGGCTAGGGATCGGTTTAGGTTTAGTCTTTAGGCTTAGTGTTTGGGTTAGGGTTAGGTTTTCTTAAACCAGAAAAATCTTACCTCAAGGAACACTTCAGCTGCAAAAGTCATCCCATGGGGTGCGCAAAAGTACAACAACAACGCTGCATCCTCCTCTTTTTCCTGGGACTATCCCTAACCCTAGGCTGATTTACCTGCCTCCTATTACTCTTACAGTCAGGTTTAGGCTTAGTGTTAGGCTTAGGGCTTCTTAAACATGGAAAATCTTACTTCAAGGAGCACTTTACCTCTAAAAGTCATCCCAACTGCAGCATAAAATTACCACAACAATGCTGCCTCCACCTGTTTTTCCTTAAAACAATGCCCAACCGTGGGCTGATTTACCTGCCTAGGCTTGGGGTTAGGCTTCTGCCTAGTGTTGAGTCTTCTCTTAGGGTTAGGTTTAGGGTTTAGGGTTGGGCTTGGGTTTAGGGTTTGGTATACGGTTAGAGTTAGGGTAGCGCTTGGGTTAGGGTTGGGTTTAGGTTAGGTACAGAGTTAGGGTTAGGGTTAGGCTTTAGGATTAGGGTTAGCATTAGGGTAAGGTTTAGGCTTAGGTTTAGGGATAGGGGTAAGAGTAAGATTAGGGTAAGGGTTAGGGTTAGGGTTAGGGTTAGGGTTAGGATTAGGCTTAGGGTTAGGGTGAGGATTAGGCTTAGGATTAGGTTAAGGGTTAGGGTTAGAGTAAGGGCTAGGTTTAAGGTTAGGCTTTTTTAAACCTGGAAAATCTCACCTCAAGGAACACCTCAGCTGCAAAAGGCATCCCAAGGGGAGCGCTAAAGTACCACAACAAGGCTGCCTCCACCTCTTCTTCCTGGGGACCGTCCTTAACCCTAGGCTGATTTACCTGCCTAGGGTCAGGGTTAGTGTTAAGCCTAGGTTTAGGGTTTGGTAAACCACTGAACCCTGAGCTCCAAGCACACTGCAGCTGCCAATGGCATCCCAAGGGGAGCACAGAACTGCCATAACATGGCTGCCTCCACTGCATTTTCCTTGGCACCATCCCTAACTCTAGGCTGAGTTTCCTGCCTAGGGTTAGGCTTAGGGTTTAACCTAGGCTAAGGGGTTTTTTAAACTAGGAAAGTCTGAGCTCAAGGAGCACTGCAGCTGTGAAAAGCATCACAAGGGGAGCGCATAAGTTCCAGAACATGGCTGCTTTCACAGCTTTTTCCTTGGCACCATCCCGACCCCTAGGCTGATTGACCTGTTTAGGGTTAGGGTTAGGACTGGGGTTCCGGCTAGGGTTAGGATTAGGAGTAGGGTTAGGGCAAGGGTGAGGACTAGGGTTAGGGTTATGGTCACTATTAGGGTTAGGGTTAGGTTTAGGGTTACGGTTATGTTTAGGGTTAGGGTTACTTTTACGTTTTGGGCTAGGGTTCGGGTTAGAGTTGATGTTTAGGCTTAGGGTTAGGGTTAGGGTTAGGGTTAGGGCTAGGGGTTGGTTTAGGTCTAGTCTTTAGGCTTAGTGTTAGGGTTAGGGTTAGGGTTTCTTAAACCAGAAAAATCTTACATCAAGGAACACTTCAGCTGCAAAAGTCATCCCAAGGGGAGCGCAAAAGTATAACAACCACGCTGCATCCTCCTCTTTTTCCTGGGACTATCCCTAACCCTAGGCTGATTTACCTGCCTCCTATTACTCTTACAGTCAGGTTTAGGGTTAGTGTTAGGCTTAGGGCTTCTTAAACATGGAAAATCTTACCTCAAGGAGCACTTTACCTCTAAAAGTCATCCCAACTGCAGCATAAAATTACCACAACAATGCTGCCTCCACCTGTTTTTCCTTAAAACAATGCCCAACCGTGGGCTGATTTACCTGCCTAGGCTTGGGGTTAGGCTTCTGCCTAGTGTTGAGCCTTCTCTTAGGGTTAGGTTTAGGGTTTAGGGTTGGGCTTGGGTTTAGGGTTTGGTATACGGTTAGAGTTAGGGTAGCGCTTGGGTTAGGGTTGGGTTTAGGTTAGGTACAGAGTTAGGGTTAGGGTTAAGGTTTAGGATTAGGGTTAGCATTAGGGTAAGGTTTAGGCTTAGGTTTAGGGATAGGGGTAAGAGTAATGTTAGGGTAAGGGTTAGGGTTAGGGTTAGGGTTAGGCTTAGGGTTAGGGTGAGGATTAGGTTTAGGATTAGGCTTAGGGTTAGGGTTAGAGTAAGGGCTAGGTTTAGGGTTAGGCTTTTTTAAACCTGGAAAATCTCACCTCAAGGAACACCTCAGCTGCAAAAGTCATCCCAAGCGGAGCGCAAAAGTATCACAATAAGGCTGCCTCCACCTCTTTTTCCTATGGACCGTCCCTAACCCTAGGTAGATGGACCTGCCTCCACTTAGGGTCAGGGTAAGGGTTACGCCTTGGGTTGGGGTTTTTAAACTAGGAAACCCAGAGCTCCAAGCACACTGCAGCTGCCAAAGGATCTCAAGGGCAGCGCAAATGTTCCACAATATGGCTGCTTTCACAGCTTTTTCCTCGGCACCATTCCGACCCCTAGGTTGATTTACCTGTCTAGGGTTATGGTTACGATGAGGGCTTTTGTTTAACAAGGAATTTCTGAGCTGAAGCAATTTGGCCGCTGCAAAAGGCATCCCAAGGGGAGCGCTAAAGTACCACAACAAGGCTGCCTCCACCTCTTCTTCCTGGGGACCGTCCTTAACCCTAGGCTGATTTACCTGCCTAGGGTCAGGGTTAGTGTTAAGCCTAGGTTTAGGGTTTGGTAAACCACTGAACCCTGAGCTCCAAGCACACTGCAGCTGCCAATGGCATCCCAAGGGGAGCACAGAACTGCCATAACATGGCTGCCTCCACTGCATTTTCCTTGGCACCATCCCTAACTCTAGGCTGAGTTTCCTGCCTAGGGTTAGGCTTAGGGTTTAACCTAGGCTAAGGGGTTTTTTAAACTAGGAAAGTCTGAGCTCAAGGAGCACTGCAGCTGTGAAAAGCATCACAAGGGGAGCGCATAAGTTCCAGAACATGGCTGCTTTCACAGCTTTTTCCTTGGCACCATCCCGACCCCTAGGCTGATTGACCTCTTTAGGGTTAGGGTTAGGACTGGGGTTCCGGCTAGGGTTAGGATTAGGAGTAGGGTTAGGGCAAGGGTGAGGACTAGGGTTAGGGTTATGGTCACTATTAGGGTTAGGGTTAGGTTTAGGGTTACGGTTATGTTTAGGGTTAGGGTTACTTTTACGTTTTGGGCTAGGGTTCGGGTTAGAGTTGATGTTTAGGCTTAGGGTTAGGGTTAGGGTTAGGCTAGGGGTCGGTTTAGGTTTAGTCTTTAGGCTTAGTGTTAGGGTTAGGGTTAGGGTTTCTTAAACCAGAAAAATCTTACCTCAAGGAACACTTCAGCTGCAAAAGTCATCCCAAGGGGAGCGCAAAAGTATAACAACCACGCTGCATCCTCCTCTTTTTCCTGGGACTATCCCTAACCCTAGGCTGATTTACCTGCCTCCTATTACTCTTACAGTCAGGCTTAGGATTAGGGTTAAGCTTAGGGCTTCTTAAACATGGAAAATCTTACCTCAAGGAGCACTTTACCTCTAAAAGTCATCCCAACTGCAGCATAATATTACCACAACAATGCTGCCTCCACCTGTTTTTCCTTGAGACAATGCCCAACCGTGGGCTGATTTACCTGCCTAGGCTTGGGGTTAGGCTTCTGCCTAGTGTTGAGCCTTCTCTTAGGGTTAGGTTTAGGGTTTAGGGTTGGGCTTGGGTTTAGGGTTTGGTATACGGTTAGGGTTAGGGTAAGCGCTTGGGTTAGGGTTGGGTTTATGGTTAGGTATAGAGTTAGGGTTAGGGTTAGGCTTTAGGATTAGGGTTAGCGTTAGGGTAAGGTTTAGGCTTAGGTTTAGGGATAGGGGTAAGAGTAAGATTAGGGTAAGGGTTAGGGTTAGGGTTAGGGTTAGGGTTAGGGTTAGGGTTAGGGTTAGGGTTAGGGTTAGGCTTAGGGTTAGGCTTAGGATTAGGTTAAGGGTTAGGGTTAGAGTAAGGGCTAGGTTTAGGGTTAGGCTTTTTTAAACCTGGAAAATCTCACCTCAAGGAACACCTCAGCTGCAAAAGGCATCCCAAGGGGAGCGCTAAAGTACCACAACAAGGCTGCCTCCACCTCTTCTTCCTGGGGACCGTCCTTAACCCTCGGCTGATTTACCTGCCTAGGGTCAGGGTTAGTGTTAAGCCTAGGTTTAGGGTTTGGTAAACCACTGAACCCTGAGCTCCAAGCACACTGCAGCTGCCAATGGCATCCCAAGGGGAGCACAGAACTGCCATAACATGGCTGCCTCCACTGCATTTTCCTTGGCACCATCCCTAACTCTAGGCTGAGTTTCCTGCCTACGGTTAGGCTTAGGGTTTAACCTAGGCTAAGGGGTTTTTTAAACTAGGAAAGTCTGAGCTCAAGGAGCACTGCAGCTGTGAAAAGCATCACAAGGGGAGCGCATAAGTTCCAGAACATGGCTGCTTTCACAGCTTTTTCCTTGGCACCATCCCGACCCCTAGGCTGATTGACCTGTTTAGGGTTAGGGTTAGGACTGGGGTTCCGGCTAGGGTTAGGATTAGGAGTAGGGTTAGGGCAAGGGTGAGGACTAGGGTTAGGGTTATGGTCACTATTAGGGTTAGGGTTAGGTTTAGGGTTACGGTTATGTTTAGGGTTAGGGTTACTTTTACGTTTTGGGCTAGGGTTCGGGTTAGAGTTGATGTTTAGGCTTAGGGTTAGGGTTAGGGTTAGGGCTAGGGGTCGGTTTAGGTTTAGTCTTTAGGCTTAGTGTTAGGGTTAGGGTTAGGGTTTCTTAAACCAGAAAAATCTTACCTCAAGGAACACTTCAGCTGCAAAAGTCATCCCAAGGGGAGCGCAAAAGTATAACAACCACGCTGCATCCTCCTCTTTTTCCTGGGACTATCCCTAACCCTAGGCTGATTTACCTGCCTCCTATTACTCTTACAGTCAGGCTTAGGATTAGGGTTAAGCTTAGGGCTTCTTAAACATGGAAAATCTTACCTCAAGGAGCACTTTACCTCTAAAAGTCATCCCAACTGCAGCATAATATTACCACAACAATGCTGCCTCCACCTGTTTTTCCTTGAGACAATGCCCAACCGTGGGCTGATTTACCTGCCTAGGCTTGGGGTTAGGCTTCTGCCTAGTGTTGAGCCTTCTCTTAGGGTTAGGTTTAGGGTTTAGGGTTGGGCTTGGGTTTAGGGTTTGGTATACGGTTAGGGTTAGGGTAAGCGCTTGGGTTAGGGTTGGGTTTATGGTTAGGTATAGAGTTAGGGCTAGGGTTAGGGTTTAGGATTAGGGTTAGCGTTAGGGTAAGGTTTAGGCTTAGGTTTAGGGTTAGGGAGAAGAGTAAGGTTAGGTTTAGGGTTAGGGTTAGGGTTAGGGTTAGGGTTACGGTTAAATTTTGGGTAATGATAAGGGTTTCTTAAACCAGGAAAATCTCACTTCCAGGAACAATTCAACTCTAAAATTCGTCCCAAGCACACCGCAAAATTTCCGCAACAAGGCTGCCTCCACCTCTTTTTCCTTGGCACCATCCCTAACCCTGGGCTTATTTACCTGCCTAGGGTTAGGGTTTGGGTTAGGGTTAGGGTTAGGATAAGGGTTAGGGTTAGGTTTCAGTGTTAAGGTTAGAGGTAGGGTTTGGCTTAGGGTTAGGGTTAGGATTAGGGTTACGGTACGTTTAGGGTTAGGGTTACTTTTACGGTTAGGGCTAGGGTTCGGGTTAGAGTTGATGTTTAGACTTAGGGTTAGGGTTACGGTTAGGGCTAGGGATCGGTTTAGGTTTAGTCTTTAGGCTTAGTGTTTGGGTTAGGGTTAGGTTTTCTTAAACCAGAAAAATCTTACCTCAAGGAACACTTCAGCTGCAAAAGTCATCCCATGGGGTGCGCAAAAGTACAACAACAACGCTGCATCCTCCTCTTTTTCCTGGGACTATCCCTAACCCTAGGCTGATTTACCTGCCTCCTATTACTCTTACAGTCAGGTTTAGGCTTAGTGTTAGGCTTAGGGCTTCTTAAACATGGAAAATCTTACTTCAAGGAGCACTTTACCACCTCTAAAAGTCATCCCAACTGCAGCATAAAATTACCACAACAATGCTGCCTCCACCTGTTTTTCCTTAAAACAATGCCCAACCGTGGGCTGATTTACCTGCCTAGGCTTGGGGTTAGGCTTCTGCCTAGTGTTGAGTCTTCTCTTAGGGTTAGGTTTAGGGTTTAGGGTTGGGCTTGGGTTTAGGGTTTGGTATACGGTTAGAGTTAGGGTAGCGCTTGGGTTAGGGTTGGGTTTAGGTTAGGTACAGAGTTAGGGTTAGGGTTAGGCTTTAGGATTAGGGTTAGCATTAGGGTAAGGTTTAGGCTTAGGTTTAGGGATAGGGGTAAGAGTAAGATTAGGGTAAGGGTTAGGGTTAGGGTTAGGGTTAGGGTTAGGATTAGGCTTAGGGTTAGGGTGAGGATTAGGCTTAGGATTAGGTTAAGGGTTAGGGTTAGAGTAAGGGCTAGGTTTAAGGTTAGGCTTTTTTAAACCTGGAAAATCTCACCTCAAGGAACACCTCAGCTGCAAAAGGCATCCCAAGGGGAGCGCTAAAGTACCACAACAAGGCTGCCTCCACCTCTTCTTCCTGGGGACCGTCCTTAACCCTAGGCTGATTTACCTGCCTAGGGTCAGGGTTAGTGTTAAGCCTAGGTTTAGGGTTTGGTAAACCACTGAACCCTGAGCTCCAAGCACACTGCAGCTGCCAATGGCATCCCAAGGGGAGCACAGAACTGCCATAACATGGCTGCCTCCACTGCATTTTCCTTGGCACCATCCCTAACTCTAGGCTGAGTTTCCTGCCTAGGGTTAGGCTTAGGGTTTAACCTAGGCTAAGGGGTTTTTTAAACTAGGAAAGTCTGAGCTCAAGGAGCACTGCAGCTGTGAAAAGCATCACAAGGGGAGCGCATAAGTTCCAGAACATGGCTGCTTTCACAGCTTTTTCCTTGGCACCATCCCGACCCCTAGGCTGATTGACCTGTTTAGGGTTAGGGTTAGGACTGGGGTTCCGGCTAGGGTTAGGATTAGGAGTAGGGTTAGGGCAAGGGTGAGGACTAGGGTTAGGGTTATGGTCACTATTAGGGTTAGGGTTAGGTTTAGGGTTACGGTTATGTTTAGGGTTAGGGTTACTTTTACGTTTTGGGCTAGGGTTCGGGTTAGAGTTGATGTTTAGGCTTAGGGTTAGGGTTAGGGTTAGGGCTAGGGGTCGGTTTAGGTTTAGTCTTTAGGCTTAGTGTTAGGGTTAGGGTTAGGGTTTCTTAAACCAGAAAAATCTTACCTCAAGGAACACTTCAGCTGCAAAAGTCATCCCAAGGGGAGCGCAAAAGTATAACAACCACGCTGCATCCTCCTCTTTTTCCTGGGACTATCCCTAACCCTAGGCTGATTTACCTGCCTCCTATTACTCTTACAGTCAGGCTTAGGATTAGGGTTAAGCTTAGGGCTTCTTAAACATGGAAAATCTTACCTCAAGGAGCACTTTACCTCTAAAAGTCATCCCAACTGCAGCATAATATTACCACAACAATGCTGCCTCCACCTGTTTTTCCTTGAGACAATGCCCAACCGTGGGCTGATTTACCTGCCTAGGCTTGGGGTTAGGCTTCTGCCTAGTGTTGAGCCTTCTCTTAGGGTTAGGTTTAGGGTTTAGGGTTGGGCTTGGGTTTAGGGTTTGGTATACGGTTAGGGTTAGGGTAAGCGCTTGGGTTAGGGTTGGGTTTATGGTTAGGTATAGAGTTAGGGCTAGGGTTAGGGTTTAGGATTAAGGTTAGCGTTAGGGTAAGGTTTAGGCTTAGGTTTAGGGTTAGGGAGAAGAGTAAGGTTAGGTTTAGGGTTAGGGTTAGCGTTAGGGTTAGGGTTACGGTTAAATTTTGGGTAATGATAAGGGTTTCTTAAACCAGGAAAATCTCACTTCCAGGAACAATTCAACTCTAAAATTCGTCCCAAGCACACCGCAAAATTTCCGCAACAAGGCTGCCTCCACCTCTTTTTCCTTGGCACCATCCCTAACCCTGGGCTTATTTACCTGCCTAGGGTTAGGGTTTGGGTTAGGGTTAGGGTTAGGATAAGGGTTAGGGTTAGGTTTCAGTGTTAAGGTTAGAGGTAGGGTTTGGCTTAGGGTTAGGGTTAGGATTAGGGTTACGGTACGTTTAGGGTTAGGGTTACTTTTACGGTTAGGGCTAGGGTTCGGGTTAGAGTTGATGTTTAGGCTTAGGGTTAGGGTTACGGTTAGGGCTAGGGATCGGTTTAGGTTTAGTCTTTAGGCTTAGTGTTTGGGTTAGGGTTAGGTTTTCTTAAACCAGAAAAATCTTACCTCAAGGAACACTTCAGCTGCAAAAGTCATCCCATGGGGTGCGCAAAATACAACAACAACGCTGCATCCTCCTCTTTTTCCTGGGACTATCCCTAACCCTAGGCTGATTTACCTGCCTCCTATTACTCTTACAGTCAGGCTTAGGATTAGGGTTAAGCTTAGGGCTTCTTAAACATGGAAAATCTTACCTCAAGGAGCACTTTACCTCTAAAAGTCATCCCAACTGCAGCATAAAATTACCACAACAATGCTGCCTCCACCTGTTTTTCCTTAAAACAATGCCCAACCGTGGGCTGATTTACCTGCCTAGGCTTGGGGTTAGGCTTCTGCCTAGTGTTGAGCCTTCTCTTAGGGTTAGGTTTAGGGTTTAGGGTTGGGCTTGGGTTTAGGGTTTGGTATACGGTTAGAGTTAGGGTAGCGCTTGGGTTAGGGTTGGGTTTAGGTTAGGTACAGGGTTAGGGTTAGGGTTAAGGTTTAGGATTAGGGTTAGCATTAGGGTAAGGTTTAGGCTTAGGTTTAGGGATAGGGGTAAGAGTAAGGTTTGGGTAAGGGTTAGGGTTAGGGTTAGGGTTAGGCTTAGGGTTAGGGTGAGGATTAGGCTTAGGATTAGGCTTAGGGTTAGGGTTAGAGTAAGGGCTAGGTTTAGGGTTAGGCTTTTTTAAACCTGGAAAATCTCACCTCAAGGAACACCTCAGCTGCAAAAGTCATCCCAAGCGGAGCGCAAAAGTATCACAATAAGGCTGCCTCCACCTCTTTTTCCTATGGACCGTCCCTAACCCTAGGTAGATGGACCTGCCTCCACTTAGGTTCAGGGTAAGGGTTACGCCTTGGGTTGGGGTTTTTAAACTAGGAAACCCAGAGCTCCAAGCACACTGCAGCTGCCAAAGGATCTCGAGGGCAGCGCAAATGTTCCACAATATGGCTGCTTTCACAGCTTTTTCCTCGGCACCATTCCGACCCCTAGGTTGATTTACCTGTCTAGGGTTATGGTTACGATGAGGGCTTTTGTTTAACAAGGAATTTCTGAGCTGAAGCAATTTGGCCGCTGCAAAAGGCATCCCAAGGGGAGCGCTAAAGTACCACAACAAGGCTGCCTCCACCTCTTCTTCCTGGGGACCGTCCTTAACCCTAGGCTGATTTACCTGCCTAGGGTCAGGGTTAGTGTTAAGCCTAGGTTTAGGGTTTGGTAAACCACTGAACCCTGAGCTCCAAGCACACTGCAGCTGCCAATGGCATCCCAAGGGGAGCACAGAACTGCCATAACATGGCTGCCTCCACTGCATTTTCCTTGGCACCATCCCTAACTCTAGGCTGAGTTTCCTGCCTACGGTTAGGCTTAGGGTTTAACCTAGGCTAAGGGGTTTTTTAAACTAGGAAAGTCTGAGCTCAAGGAGCACTGCAGCTGTGAAAAGCATCACAAGGGGAGCGCATAAGTTCCAGAACATGGCTGCTTTCACAGCTTTTTCCTTGGCACCATCCCGACCCCTAGGCTGATTGACCTGTTTAGGGTTAGGGTTAGGACTGGGGTTCCGGCTAGGGTTAGGATTAGGAGTAGGGTTAGGGCAAGGGTGAGGACTAGGGTTAGGGTTATGGTCACTATTAGGGTTAGGGTTAGGTTTAGGGTTACGGTTATATTTAGGGTTAGGGTTACTTTTACGTTTTGGGCTAGGGTTCGGGTTAGAGTTGATGTTTAGGCTTAGGGTTAGGGTTAGGGTTAGGGTTAGGCTAGGGGTCGGTTTAGGTTTAGTCTTTAGGCTTAGTGTTAGGGTTAGGGTTAGGGTTTCTTAAACCAGAAAAATCTTACCTCAAGGAACACTTCAGCTGCAAAAGTCATCCCAAGGGGAGCGCAAAAGTATAACAACCACGCTGCATCCTCCTCTTTTTCCTGGGACTATCCCTAACCCTAGGCTGATTTACCTGCCTCCTATTACTCTTACAGTCAGGTTTAGGCTTAGTGTTAAGCTTAGGGCTTCTTAAACATGGAAAATCTTACCTCAAGGAGCACTTTACCTCTAAAAGTCATCCCAACTGCAGCATAATATTACCACAACAATGCTGCCTCCACCTGTTTTTCCTTGAGACAATGCCCAACCGTGGGCTGATTTACCTGCCTAGGCTTGGGGTTAGGCTTCTGCCTAGTGTTGAGCCTTCTCTTAGGGTTAGGTTTAGGGTTTAGGGTTGGGCTTGGGTTTAGGGTTTGGTATACGGTTAGGGTTAGGGTAAGCGCTTGGGTTAGGGTTGGGTTTATGGTTAGGTATAGAGTTAGGGCTAGGGTTAGTGTTTAGGATTAGGGTTAGCGTTAGGGTAAGGTTTAGGCTTAGGTTTAGGGTTAGGGAGAAGAGTAAGGTTAGGTTTAGGGTTAGGGTTAGGGTTAGGGTTAGGGTTACGGTTAAATTTTGGGTAATGATAAGGGTTTCTTAAACCAGGAAAATCTCACTTCCAGGAACAATTCAACTCTAAAATTCGTCCCAAGCACACCGCAAAATTTCCGCAACAAGGCTGCCTCCACCTCTTTTTCCTTGGCACCATCCCTAACTCTGGGCTTATTTACCTGCCTAGGGTTAGGGTTTGGGTTAGGGTTAGGGTTAGGATAAGGGTTAGGGTTAGGTTTCAGTGTTAAGGTTAGAGGTAGGGTTTGGCTTAGGGTTAGGGTTAGGATTAGGGTTACGGTACGTTTAGGGTTAGGGTTACTTTTACGGTTAGGGCTAGGGTTCGGGTTAGAGTTGATGTTTAGGCTTAGGGTTAGGGTTACGGTTAGGGCTAGGGATCGGTTTAGGTTTAGTCTTTAGGCTTAGTGTTTGGGTTAGGGTTAGGTTTTCTTAAACCAGAAAAATCTTACCTCAAGGAACACTTCAGCTGCAAAAGTCATCCCATGGGGTGCGCAAAAGTACAACAACAATGCTGCATCCTCCTCTTTTTCCTGGGACTATCCCTAACCCTAGGCTGATTTACCTGCCTCCTATTACTCTTACAGTCAGGTTTAGGCTTAGTGTTAGGCTTAGGGCTTCTTAAACATGGAAAATCTTACTTCAAGGAGCACTTTACCTCTGAAAGTCATCCCAACTGCAGCATAAAATTACCACAACAATGCTGCCTCCACCTGTTTTTCCTTAAAACAATGCCCAACCGTGGGCTGATTTACCTGCCTAGGCTTGGGGTTAGGCTTCTGCCTAGTGTTGAGTCTT
Source organism: Ammospiza caudacuta (assembly GCF_027887145.1). Lineage (NCBI taxonomy): Eukaryota > Metazoa > Chordata > Aves > Passeriformes > Passerellidae > Ammospiza > Ammospiza caudacuta. Next base: position 17,335,817 of record NC_080595.1, on the reverse strand, counting down.
CTCTTAGGGTTAGGTTTAGGGTTTAGGGTTGGGCTTGGGTTTAGGGTTTGGTATACGGTTAGAGTTAGGGTAGCGCTTGGGTTAGGGTTGGGTTTAGGTTAGGTACAGAGTTAGGGTTAGGGTTAGGCTTTAGGATTAGGGTTAGCATTAGGGTAAGGTTTAGGCTTAGGTTTAGGGATAGGGGTAAGAGTAAGATTAGGGTAAGGGTTAGGGTTAGGGTTAGGGTTAGGGTTAGGGTTAGGGTTAGGGTTAGGCTTAGGGTTAGGGTGAGGATTAGGCTTAGGATTAGGTTAAGGGTTAGGGTTAGAGTAAGGGCTAGGTTTAGGGTTAGGCTTTTTTAAACCTGGAAAATCTCACCTCAAGGAACACCTCAGCTGCAAAAGGCATCCCAAGGGGAGCGCTAAAGTACCACAACAAGGCTGCCTCCACCTCTTCTTCCTGGGGACCGTCCTTAACCCTCGGCTGATTTACCTGCCTAGGGTCAGGGTTAGTGTTAAGCCTAGGTTTAGGGTTTGGTAAACCACTGAACCCTGAGCTCCAAGCACACTGCAGCTGCCAATGGCATCCCAAGGGGAGCACAGAACTGCCATAACATGGCTGCCTCCACTGCATTTTCCTTGGCACCATCCCTAACTCTAGGCTGAGTTTCCTGCCTAGGGTTAGGCTTAGGGTTTAACCTAGGCTAAGGGGTTTTTTAAACTAGGAAAGTCTGAGCTCAAGGAGCACTGCAGCTGTGAAAAGCATCACAAGGGGAGCGCATAAGTTCCAGAACATGGCTGCTTTCACAGCTTTTTCCTTGGCACCATCCCGACCCCTAGGCTGATTGACCTCTTTAGGGTTAGGGTTAGGACTGGGGTTCCGGCTAGGGTTAGGATTAGGAGTAGGGTTAGGGCAATGGTGAGGACTAGGGTTAGGGTTATGGTCACTATTAGGGTTAGGGTTAGGTTTAGGGTTACGGTTATGTTTAGGGTTAGGGTTACTTTTACGTTTTGGGCTAGGGTTCGGGTTAGAGTTGATGTTTAGGCTTAGGGTTAGGGTTAGGGTTAGGCTAGGGGTCGGTTTAGGTTTAGTCTTTAGGCTTAGTGTTAGGGTTAGGGTTAGGGTTTCTTAAACCAGAAAAATCTTACCTCAAGGAACACTTCAGCTGCAAAAGTCATCCCAAGGGGAGCGCAAAAGTATAACAACCACGCTGCATCCTCCTCTTTTTCCTGGCACTATCCCTAACCCTAGGCTGATTTACCTGCCTCCTATTACTCTTACAGTCAGGCTTAGGATTAGGGTTAAGCTTAGGGCTTCTTAAACATGGAAAATCTTACCTCAAGGGGCACTTTACCTCTAAAAGTCATCCCAACTGCAGCATAAAATTACCACAACAATGCTGCCTCCACCTGTTTTTCCTTAAAACAATGCCCAACCGTGGGCTGATTTACCTGCCTAGGCTTGGGGTTAGGCTTCTGCCTAGTGTTGAGCCTTCTCTTAGGGTTAGGTTTAGGGTTTAGGGTTGGGCTTGGGTTTAGGGTTTGGTATACGGTTAGGGTTAGGGTAAGCGCTTGGGTTAGGGTTGGGTTTATGGTTAGGTATAGAGTTAGGGCTAGGGTTAGGGTTTAGGATTAGGGTTAGCGTTAGGGTAAGGTTTAGGCTTAGGTTTAGGGTTAGGGAGAAGAGTAAGGTTAGGTTTAGGGTTAGGGTTAGGGTTAGGGTTACGGTTAAATTTTGGGTAATGATAAGGGTTTCTTAAACCAGGAAAATCTCACTTCCAGGAACAATTCAACTCTAAAATTCGTCCCAAGGACACCGCAAAATTTCCGCAACAAGGCTGCCTCCACCTCTTTTTCCTTGGCACCATCCCTAACCCTGGGCTTATTTACCTGCCTAGGGTTAGGGTTTGGGTTAGGGTTAGGGTTAGGTTTCAGTGTTAAGGTTAGAGGTAGGGTTTGGCTTAGGGTTAGGGTTAGGATTAGGGTTACGGTTACGTTTAGGGTTAGGGTTACTTTTACGGTTAGAGCTAGGGTTCGGGTTAGAGTTGATGTTTAGGCTTAGGGTTAGGGTTACGGTTAGGGCTAGGGATCGGTTTAGGTTTAGTCTTTAGGCTTAGTGTTTGGGTTAGGGTTAGGTTTTCTTAAACCAGAAAAATCTTACCTCAAGGAACACTTCAGCTGCAAAAGTCATCCCATGGGGTGCGCAAAAGTACAACAACAACGCTGCATCCTCCTCTTTTTCCTGGCACTATCCCTAACCCTAGGCTGATTTACCTGCCTCCTATTACTCTTACAGTCAGGCTTAGGGTTAGGGTTAAGCTTAGGGCTTCTTAAACATGGAAAATCTTACCTCAAGGAGCACTTTACCTCTAAAAGTCATCCCAACTGCAGCATAATATTACCACAACAATGCTGCCTCCACCTGTTTTTCCTTAAAACAATGCCCAACCGTGGGCTGATTTACCTGCCTAGGCTTGGGGTTAGGCTTCTGCCTAGTGTTGAGCCTTCTCTTAGGGTTAGGTTTAGGGTTTAGGGTTTAGGGTTGGGCTTGGGTTTAGGGTTTGGTATACGGTTAGGGTTAGGGTAAGCGCTTGGGTTAGGGTTGGGTTTAGGTTAGGTACAGAGTTAGGGTTAGGGTTAGGCTTTAGGATTAGAGTTAGCATTAGGGTAAGGTTTAGGCTTAGGTTTAGGGATAGGGGTAAGAGTAAGGTTTGGGTAAGGGTTAGGGTTAGGGTTAGGGTTAGGCTTAGGGTTAGGGTGAGGATTAGGCTTAGGATTAGGCTTAGGGTTAGGGTTAGAGTAAGGGCTAGGTTTAGGGTTAGGCTTTTTTAAACCTGGAAAATCTCACCTCAAGGAACACCTCAGCTGCAAAAGTCATCCCAAGCGGAGCGCAAATGTATCACAATAAGGCTGCCTCCACCTCTTTTTCCTATGGACCGTCCCTAACCCTAGGTAGATGGACCTGCCTCCACTTAGGGTCAGGGTAAGGGTTACGCCTTGGGTTGGGGTTTTTAAACTAGGAAACCCAGAGCTCCAAGCACACTGCAGCTGCCAAAGGATCTCAAGGGCAGCGCAAATGTTCCACAATATGGCTGCTTTCACAGCTTTTTCCTCGGCACCATTCTGACCCCTAGGTTGATTTACCTGTCTAGGGTTATGGTTACGATGAGGGCTTTTGTTTAACAAGGAATTTCTGAGCTGAAGCAATTTGGCCGCTGCAAAAGGCATCCCAAGGGGAGCGCTAAAGTACCACAACAAGGCTACCTCCACCTCTTCTTCCTGGGGACCGTCCTTAACCCTAGGCTGATTTACCTGCCTAGGGTCAGGGTTAGTGTTAAGCCTAGGTTTAGGGTTTGGTAAACCACTGAACCCTGAGCTCCAAGCACACTGCAGCTGCCAATGGCATCCCAAGGGGAGCACAGAACTGCCATAACATGGCTGCCTCCACTGCATTTTCCTTGGCACCATCCCTAACTCTAGGCTGACTTTCCTGCCTAGGGTTAGGCTTAGGGTTTAACCTAGGCTAAGGGGTTTTTTAAACTAGGAAAGTCTGAGCTCAAGGAGCACTGCAGCTGTGAAAAGCATCACAAGGGGAGCGCATAAGTTCCAGAACATGGCTGCTTTCACAGCTTTTTCCTTGGCACCATCCCGACCCCTAGGCTGATTGACCTGTTTAGGGTTAGGGTTAGGACTGGGGTTCCGGCTAGGGTTAGGATTAGGAGTAGGCTTAGGGCAAGGGTGAGGACTAGGGTTAGGGTTATGGTCACTATTAGGGTTAGGGTTAGGTTTAGGGTTACGGTTATGTTTAGGGTTAGGGTTACTTTTACGTTTTGGGCCAGGGTTCGGGTTAGAGTTGATGTTTAGGCTTAGGGTTAGGGTTAGGGTTAGGGCTAGGGGTCGGTTTAGGTCTAGTCTTTAGGCTTAGTGTTTGGGTTAGGGTTAGGGTTTCTTAAACCAGAAAAATCTTACCTCAAGGAACACTTCAGCTGCAAAAGTCATCCCAAGGGGAGCGCAAAAGTATAACAACCACGCTGCATCCTCCTCTTTTTCCTGGGACTATCCCTAACCCTAGGCTGATTTACCTGCCTCCTATTACTCTTACAGTCAGGCTTAGGATTAGTGTTAAGCTTAGGGCTTCTTAAACATGGAAAATCTTACCTCAAGGAGCACTTTACCTCTAAAAGTCATCCCAACTGCAGCATAAAATTACCACAACAATGCTGCCTCCACCTGTTTTTCCTTAAAACAATGCCCAACCGTGGGCTGATTTACCTGCCTAGGCTTGGGGTTAGGCTTCTGCCTAGTGTTGAGCCTTCTCTTAGGGTTAGGTTTAGGGTTTAGGGTTGGGCTTGGGTTTAGGGTTTGGTATACAGTTAGGGTTAGGGTAAGCGCTTGGGTTAGGGTTGGGTTTATGGTTAGGTATAGAGTTAGGGCTAGGGTTAGGGTTTAGGATTAGGGTTAGCGTTAGGGTAAGGTTTAGGCTTAGGTTTAGGGTTAGGGAGAAGAGTAAGGTTAGGTTTAGGGTTAGGGTTAGGGTTAGGGTTAGGGTTACGGTTAAATTTTGGGTAATGATAAGGGTTTCTTAAACCAGGAAAATCTCACTTCCAGGAACAATTCAACTCTAAAATTCGTCCCATGGACACCGCAAAATTTCCGCAACAAGGCTGCCTCCACCTCTTTTTCCTTGGCACCATCCCTAACCCTGCGCTTATTTACCTGCCTAGGGTTAGGGTTTGGGTTAGGGTTAGGGTTAGGATAAGGGTTAGGGTTAGGTTTCAGTGTTAAGGTTAGAGGTAGGGTTTGGCTTAGGGTTAGGCTTAGGATTAGGGTTACGGTTACGTTTAGGGTTAGGGTTACTTTTACGGTTAGGGCTAGGGTTCGGGTTAGAGTTGATGTTTAGGCTTAGGGTTAGGGTTACGGTTAGGGCTAGGGATCGGTTTAGGTTTAGTCTTTAGGCTTAGTGTTTGGGTTAGGGTTAGGTTTTCTTAAACCAGAAAAATCTTACCTCAAGGAACACTTCAGCTGCAAAAGTCATCCCATGGGGTGCGCAAAAGTACAACAACAACGCTGCATCCTCCTCTTTTTCCTGGGACTATCCCTAACCCTAGGCTGATTTACCTGCCTCCTATTACTCTTACAGTCAGGTTTAGGGTTAGTGTTAGGCTTAGGGCTTCTTAAACATGGAAAATCTTACCTCAAGGAGCACTTTACCTCTAAAAGTCATCCCAACTGCAGCATAAAATTACCACAACAATGCTGCCTCCACCTGTTTTTCCTTAAAACAATGCCCAACCGTGGGCTGATTTACCTGCCTAGGCTTGGGGTTAGGCTTCTGCCTAGTGTTGAGCCTTCTCTTAGGGTTAGGTTTAGGGTTTAGGGTTGGGCTTGGGTTTAGGGTTTGGTATACGGTTAGAGTTAGGGTAGCGCTTGGGTTAGGGTTGGGTTTAGGTTAGGTACAGTGTTAGGGTTAGGGTTAGGCTTTAGGATTAGGGTTAGCATTAGGGTAAGGTTTAGGCTTAGGTTTAGGGATAGGGGTAAGAGTAATGTTAGGGTAAGGGTTAGGGTTAGGGTTAGGGTTAGGTTTAGGCTTAGGGTTACGGTGAGGATTAGGCTTAGGATTAGGTTAAGGGTTAGGGTTAGAGTAAGGGCTAGGTTTAGGGTTAGGCTTTTTTAAACCTGGAATATCTCACCTCAAGGAACACCTCAGCTGCAAAAGGCATCCCAAGGGGAGCGCTAAAGTACCACAACAAGGCTGCCTCCACCTCTTCTTCCTGGGGACCGTCCTTAACCCTAGGCTGATTTACCTGCCTAGGGTCAGGGTTAGTGTTAAGCCTAGGTTTAGGGTTTGGTAAACCACTGAACCCTGAGCTCCAAGCACACTGCAGCTGCCAATGGCATCCCAAGGGGAGCACAGAACTGCCATAACATGGCTGCCTCCACTGCATTTTCCTTGGCACCATCCCTAACTCTAGGCTGAGTTTCCTGCCTAGGGTTAGGCTTAGGGTTTAACCTAGGCTAAGGGGTTTTTTAAACTAGGAAAGTCTGAGCTCAAGGAGCACTGCAGCTGTGAAAAGCATCACAAGGGGAGCGCATAAGTTCCAGAACATGGCTGCTTTCACAGCTTTTTCCTTGGCACCATCCCGACCCCTAGGCTGATTGACCTGTTTAGGGTTAGGGTTAGGACTGGGGTTCCGGCTAGGGTTAGGATTAGGAGTAGGGTTAGGGCAATGGTGAGGACTAGGGTTAGGGTTATGGTCACTATTAGGGTTAGGGTTAGGGTTAGGGTTACGGTTATGTTTAGGGTTAGGGTTACTTTTACGTTTTGGGCTAGGGTTCGGGTTAGAGTTGATGTTTAGGCTTAGGGTTAGGGTTAGGGTTAGGCTAGGGGTCGGTTTAGGTTTAGTCTTTAGGCTTAGTGTTAGGGTTAGGGTTAGGGTTTCTTAAACCAGAAAAATCTTACCTCAAGGAACACTTCAGCTGCAAAAGTCATCCCAAGGGGAGCGCAAAAGTATAACAACCACGCTGCATCCTCCTCTTTTTCCTGGGACTATCCCTAACCCTAGGCTGATTTACCTGCCTCCTATTACTCTTACAGTCAGGCTTAGGATTAGGGTTAAGCTTAGGGCTTCTTAAACATGGAAAATCTTGCCTCAAGGAGCACTTTACCTCTAAAAGTCATCCCAACTGCAGCATAATATTACCACAACAATGCTGCCTCCACCTGTTTTTCCTTGAGACAATGCCCAACCGTGGGCTGATTTACCTGCCTAGGCTTGGGGTTAGGCTTCTGCCTAGTGTTGAGCCTTCTCTTAGGGTTAGGTTTAGGGTTTAGGGTTGGGCTTGAGTTTAGGGTTTGGTATACGGTTAGAGTTAGGGTAGCGCTTCGGTTAGGGTTGGGTTTATGGTTAGGTATAGAGTTAGGGCTAGGGTTAGGGTTTAGGATTAGGGTTAGCGTTAGGGTAAGGTTTAGGCTTAGGTTTAGGGTTAGGGAGAAGAGTAAGGTTAGGTTTAGGGTTAGGGTTAGGGTTAGGGTTAGGGTTACGGTTAAATTTTGGGTAATGATAAGGGTTTCTTAAACCAGGAAAATCTCACTTCCAGGAACAATTCAACTCTAAAATTCGTCCCAAGCACACCGCAAAATTTCCGCAACAAGGCTGCCTCCACCTCTTTTTCCTTGGCACCATCCCTAACCATGGGCTTATTTACCTGCCTAGGGTTAGGGTTTGGGTTAGGGTTAGGGTTAGGATAAGGGTTAGGGTTAGGTTTCAGTGTTAAGGTTAGAGGTAGGGTTTGGCTTAGGGTTAGGGTTAGGATTAGGGTTACGGTACGTTTAGGGTTAGGGTTACTTTTACGGTTAGAGCTTGGGTTCGGGTTAGAGTTGATGTTTAGGCTTAGGGTTAGGGTTACGGTTAGGGCTAGGGATCGGTTTAGGTTTAGTCTTTAGGCTTAGTGTTTGGGTTAGGGTTAGGTTTTCTTAAACCAGAAAAATCTTACCTCAAGGAACACTTCAGCTGCAAAAGTCATCCCAAGGGGAGCGCAAAAGTATAACAACCACGCTGCATCCTCCTCTTTTTCCTGGGACTATCCCTAACCCTAGGCTGATTTACCTGCCTCCTATTACTCTTACAGTCAGGCTTAGGATTAGGGTTAAGCTTAGGGCTTCTTAAACATGGAAAATCTTACCTCAAGGAGCACTTTACCTCTAAAAGTCATCCCAACTGCAGCATAAAATTACCACAACAATGCTGCCTCCACCTGTTTTTCCTTAAAACAATGCCCAACCGTGGGCTGATTTACCTGCCTAGGCTTGGGGTTAGGCTTCTGCCTAGTGTTGAGCCTTCTCTTAGGGTTAGGTTTAGGGTTTAGGGTTTAGGGTTGGGCTTGGGTTTAGGGTTTGGTATACGGTTAGGGTTAGGGTAAGCGCTTGGGTTAGGGTTGGGTTTATGGTTAGGTATAGAGTTAGGGCTAGGGTTAGGGTTTAGGATTAGGGTTAGCGTTAGGGTAAGGTTTAGGCTTAGGTTTAGGGTTAGGGAGAAGAGTAAGGTTAGGTTTAGGGTTAGGGTTAGCGTTAGGGTTAGGGTTACGGTTAAATTTTGGGTAATGATAAGGGTTTCTTAAACCAGGAAAATCTCACTTCCAGGAACAATTCAACTCTAAAATTCGTCCCAAGGACACCGCAAAATTTCCGCAACAAGGCTGCCTCCACCTCTTTTTCCTTGGCACCATCCCTAACCCTGGGCTTATTTACCTGCCTAGGGTTAGGGTTTGGGTTAGGGTTAGGGTTAGGTTTCAGTGTTAAGGTTAGAGGTAGGGTTTGGCTTAGGGTTAGGGTTAGGATTAGGGTTACGGTTACGTTTAGGGTTAGGGTTACTTTTACGGTTAGAGCTAGGGTTCGGGTTAGAGTTGATGTTTAGGCTTAGGGTTAGGGTTACGGTTAGGGCTAGGGATCGGTTTAGGTTTAGTCTTTAGGCTTAGTGTTTGGGTTAGGGTTAGGTTTTCTTAAACCAGAAAAATCTTACCTCAAGGAACACTTCAGCTGCAAAAGTCATCCCATGGGGTGCGCAAAAGTACAACAACAACGCTGCATCCTCCTCTTTTTCCTGGGACTATCCCTAACCCTAGGCTGATTTACCTGCCTCCTATTACTCTTACAGTCAGGCTTAGGGTTTGTGTTAGGCTTAGGGCTTCTTAAACATGGAAAATCTTACCTCAAGGAGCACTTTACCTCTAAAAGTCATCCCAACTGCAGCATAATATTACCACAACAATGCTGCCTCCACCTGTTTTTCCTTAAAACAATGCCCAACCGTGGGCTGATTTACCTGCCTAGGCTTGGGGTTAGGCTTCTGCCTAGTGTTGAGCCTTCTCTTAGGGTTAGGTTTAGGGTTTAGGGTTGGGCTTGGGTTTAGGGTTTGGTATACGGTTAGAGTTAGGGTAGCGCTTGGGTTAGGGTTGGGTTTAGGTTAGGTACAGAGTTAGGGTTAGGGTTAGGCTTTAGGATTAGAATTAGCATTAGGGTAAGGTTTAGGCTTAGGTTTAGGGATAGGGGTAAGAGTAAGGTTTGGGTAAGGGTTAGGGTTAGGGTTAGGGTTAGGCTTAGGGTTAGGGTGAGGATTAGGCTTAGGATTAGGCTTAGGGTTAGGGTTAGAGTAAGGGCTAGGTTTAGGGTTAGGCTTTTTTAAACCTGGAAAATCTCACCTCAAGGAACACCTCAGCTGCAAAAGTCATCCCAAGCGGAGCGCAAATGTATCACAATAAGGCTGCCTCCACCTCTTTTTCCTATGGACCGTCCCTAACCCTAGGTAGATGGACCTGCCTCCACTTAGGGTCAGGGTAAGGGTTACGCCTTGGGTTGGGGTTTTTAAACTAGGAAACCCAGAGCTCCAAGCACACTGCAGCTGCCAAAGGATCTCAAGGGCAGCGCAAATGTTCCACAATATGGCTGCTTTCACAGCTTTTTCCTCGGCACCATTCCGACCCCTAGGTTGATTTACCTGTCTAGGGTTATGGTTACGATGAGGGCTTTTGTTTAACAAGGAATTTCTGAGCTGAAGCAATTTGGCCGCTGCAAAAGGCATCCCAAGGGGAGCGCTAAAGTACCACAACAAGGCTACCTCCACCTCTTCTTCCTGGGGACCGTCCTTAACCCTAGGCTGATTTACCTGCCTAGGGTCAGGGTTAGTGTTAAGCCTAGGTTTAGGGTTTGGTAAACCACTGAACCCTGAGCTCCAAGCACACTGCAGCTGCCAATGGCATCCCAAGGGGAGCACAGAACTGCCATAACATGGCTGCCTCCACTGCATTTTCCTTGGCACCATCCCTAACTCTAGGCTGAGTTTCCTGCCTACGGTTAGGCTTAGGGTTTAACCTAGGCTAAGGGGTTTTTTAAACTAGGAAAGTCTGAGCTCAAGGAGCACTGCAGCTGTGAAAAGCATCACAAGGGGAGCGCATAAGTTCCAGAACATGGCTGCTTTCACAGCTTTTTCCTTGGCACCATCCCGACCCCTAGGCTGATTGACCTGTTTAGGGTTAGGGTTAGGACTGGGGTTCCGGCTAGGGTTAGGATTAGGAGTAGGCTTAGGGCAAGGGTGAGGACTAGGGTTAGGGTTATGGTCACTATTAGGGTTAGGGTTAGGTTTAGGGTTACGGTTATGTTTAGGGTTAGGGTTACTTTTACGTTTTGGGCCAGGGTTCGGGTTAGAGTTGATGTTTAGGCTTAGGGTTAGGGTTAGGGTTAGGGCTAGGGGTCGGTTTAGGTCTAGTCTTTAGGCTTAGTGTTTGGGTTAGGGTTAGGGTTTCTTAAACCAGAAAAATCTTACCTCAAGGAACACTTCAGCTGCAAAAGTCATCCCAAGGGGAGCGCAAAAGTATAACAACCACGCTGCATCCTCCTCTTTTTCCTGGGACTATCCCTAACCCTAGGCTGATTTACCTGCCTCCTATTACTCTTACAGTCAGGCTTAGGATTAGTGTTAAGCTTAGGGCTTCTTAAACATGGAAAATCTTACCTCAAGGAGCACTTTACCTCTAAAAGTCATCCTAACTGCAGCATAAAATTACCACAACAATGCTGCCTCCACCTGTTTTTCCTTAAAACAATGCCCAACCGTGGGCTGATTTACCTGCCTAGGCTTGGGGTTAGGCTTCTGCCTAGTGTTGAGCCTTCTCTTAGGGTTAGGTTTAGGGTTTAGGGTTGGGCTTGGGTTTAGGGTTTGGTATACAGTTAGGGTTAGGGTAAGCGCTTGGGTTAGGGTTGGGTTTATGGTTAGGTATAGAGTTAGGGCTAGCGTTAGGGTTTAGGATTAGGGTTAGCGTTAGGGTAAGGTTTAGGCTTAGGTTTAGGGTTAGGGAGAAGAGTAAGGTTAGGTTTAGGGTTAGGGTTAGGGTTAGGGTTAGGGTTACGGTTAAATTTTGGGTAATGATAAGGGTTTCTTAAACCAGGAAAATCTCACTTCCAGGAACAATTCAACTCTAAAATTCGTCCCATGGACACCGCAAAATTTCCGCAACAAGGCTGCCTCCACCTCTTTTTCCTTGGCACCATCCCTAACCCTGCGCTTATTTACCTGCCTAGGGTTAGGGTTTGGGTTAGGGTTAGGGTTAGGATAAGGGTTAGGGTTAGGTTTCAGTGTTAAGGTTAGAGGTAGGGTTTGGCTTAGGGTTAGGGTTAGGATTAGGGTTACGGTTACGTTTAGGGTTAGGGTTACTTTTACGGTTAGGGCTAGGGTTCGGGTTAGAGTTGATGTTTAGGCTTAGGGTTAGGGTTACGGTTAGGGCTAGGGATCGGTTTAGGTTTAGTCTTTAGGCTTAGTGTTTGGGTTAGGGTTAGGTTTTCTTAAACCAGAAAAATCTTACCTCAAGGAACACTTCAGCTGCAAAAGTCATCCCATGGGGTGCGCAAAAGTACAACAACAACGCTGCATCCTCCTCTTTTTCCTGGGACTATCCCTAACCCTAGGCTGATTTACCTGCCTCCTATTACTCTTACAGTCAGGTTTAGGGTTAGTGTTAGGCTTAGGGCTTCTTAAACATGGAAAATCTTACCTCAAGGAGCACTTTACCTCTAAAAGTCATCCCAACTGCAGCATAAAATTACCACAACAATGCTGCCTCCACCTGTTTTTCCTTAAAACAATGCCCAACCGTGGGCTGATTTACCTGCCTAGGCTTGGGGTTAGGCTTCTGCCTAGTGTTGAGCCTTCTCTTAGGGTTAGGTTTAGGGTTTAGGGTTTAGGGTTGGGCTTGGGTTTAGGGTTTGGTATACGGTTAGGGTTAGGGTAAGCGCTTGGGTTAGGGTTGGGTTTATGGTTAGGTATAGAGTTAGGGCTAGGGTTAGGGTTTAGGATTAGGGTTAGCGTTAGGGTAAGGTTTAGGCTTAGGTTTAGGGTTAGGGAGAAGAGTAAGGTTAGGTTTAGGGTTAGGGTTAGCGTTAGGGTTAGGGTTACGGTTAAATTTTGGGTAATGATAAGGGTTTCTTAAACCAGGAAAATCTCACTTCCAGGAACAATTCAACTCTAAAATTCGTCCCAAGGACACCGCAAAATTTCCGCAACAAGGCTGCCTCCACCTCTTTTTCCTTGGCACCATCCCTAACCCTGGGCTTATTTACCTGCCTAGGGTTAGGGTTTGGGTTAGGGTTAGGGTTAGGTTTCAGTGTTAAGGTTAGAGGTAGGGTTTGGCTTAGGGTTAGGGTTAGGATTAGGGTTACGGTTACGTTTAGGGTTAGGGTTACTTTTACGGTTAGAGCTAGGGTTCGGGTTAGAGTTGATGTTTAGGCTTAGGGTTAGGGTTACGGTTAGGGCTAGGGATCGGTTTAGGTTTAGTCTTTAGGCTTAGTGTTTGGGTTAGGGTTAGGTTTTCTTAAACCAGAAAAATCTTACCTCAAGGAACACTTCAGCTGCAAAAGTCATCCCATGGGGTGCGCAAAAGTACAACAACAACGCTGCATCCTCCTCTTTTTCCTGGGACTATCCCTAACCCTAGGCTGATTTACCTGCCTCCTATTACTCTTACAGTCAGGCTTAGGGTTTGTGTTAGGCTTAGGGCTTCTTAAACATGGAAAATCTTACCTCAAGGAGCACTTTACCTCTAAAAGTCATCCCAACTGCAGCATAATATTACCACAACAATGCTGCCTCCACCTGTTTTTCCTTAAAACAATGCCCAACCGTGGGCTGATTTACCTGCCTAGGCTTGGGGTTAGGCTTCTGCCTAGTGTTGAGCCTTCTCTTAGGGTTAGGTTTAGGGTTTAGGGTTGGGCTTGGGTTTAGGGTTTGGTATACGGTTAGAGTTAGGGTAGCGCTTGGGTTAGGGTTGGGTTTAGGTTAGGTACAGAGTTAGGGTTAGGGTTAGGCTTTAGGATTAGAATTAGCATTAGGGTAAGGTTTAGGCTTAGGTTTAGGGATAGGGGTAAGAGTAAGGTTTGGGTAAGGGTTAGGGTTAGGGTTAGGGTTAGGCTTAGGGTTAGGGTGAGGATTAGGCTTAGGATTAGGCTTAGGGTTAGGGTTAGAGTAAGGGCTAGGTTTAGGGTTAGGCTTTTTTAAACCTGGAAAATCTCACCTCAAGGAACACCTCAGCTGCAAAAGTCATCCCAAGCGGAGCGCAAATGTATCACAATAAGGCTGCCTCCACCTCTTTTTCCTATGGACCGTCCCTAACCCTAGGTAGATGGACCTGCCTCCACTTAAGGTCAGGGTAAGGGTTACGCCTTGGGTTGGGGTTTTTAAACTAGGAAACCCAGAGCTCCAAGCACACTGCAGCTGTCAAAGGATCTCAAGGGCAGCGCAAATGTTCCACAATATGGCTGCTTTCACAGCTTTTTCCTCGGCACCATTCCGACCCCTAGGTTGATTTACCTGTCTAGGGTTATGGTTACGATGAGGGCTTTTGTTTAACAAGGAATTTCTGAGCTGAAGCAATTTGGCCGCTGCAAAAGGCATCCCAAGGGGAGCGCTAAAGTACCACAACAAGGCTACCTCCACCTCTTCTTCCTGGGGACCGTCCTTAACCCTAGGCTGATTTACCTGCCTAGGGTCAGGGTTAGTGTTAAGCCTAGGTTTAGGGTTTGGTAAACCACTGAACCCTGAGCTCCAAGCACACTGCAGCTGCCAATGGCATCCCAAGGGGAGCACAGAACTGCCATAACATGGCTGCCTCCACTGCATTTTCCTTGGCACCATCCCTAACTCTAGGCTGACTTTCCTGCCTAGGGTTAGGCTTAGGGTTTAACCTAGGCTAAGGGGTTTTTTAAACTAGGAAAGTCTGAGCTCAAGGAGCACTGCAGCTGTGAAAAGCATCACAAGGGGAGCGCATAAGTTCCAGAACATGGCTGCTTTCACAGCTTTTTCCTTGGCACCATCCCGACCCCTAGGCTGATTGACCTGTTTAGGGTTAGGGTTAGGACTGGGGTTCCGGCTAGGGTTAGGATTAGGAGTAGGCTTAGGGCAAGGGTGAGGACTAGGGTTAGGGTTATGGTCACTATTAGGGTTAGGGTTAGGTTTAGGGTTACGGTTATGTTTAGGGTTAGGGTTACTTTTACGTTTTGGGCCAGGGTTCGGGTTAGAGTTGATGTTTAGGCTTAGGGTTAGGGTTAGGGTTAGGGCTAGGGGTCGGTTTAGGTCTAGTCTTTAGGCTTAGTGTTTGGGTTAGGGTTAGGGTTTCTTAAACCAGAAAAATCTTACCTCAAGGAACACTTCAGCTGCAAAAGTCATCCCAAGGGGAGCGCAAAAGTATAACAACCACGCTGCATCCTCCTCTTTTTCCTGGGACTATCCCTAACCCTAGGCTGATTTACCTGCCTCCTATTACTCTTACAGTCAGGCTTAGGATTAGTGTTAAGCTTAGGGCTTCTTAAACATGGAAAATCTTACCTCAAGGAGCACTTTACCTCTAAAAGTCATCCCAACTGCAGCATAAAATTACCACAACAATGCTGCCTCCACCTGTTTTTCCTTAAAACAATGCCCAACCGTGGGCTGATTTACCTGCCTAGGCTTGGGGTTAGGCTTCTGCCTAGTGTTGAGCCTTCTCTTAGGGTTAGGTTTAGGGTTTAGGGTTGGGCTTGGGTTTAGGGTTTGGTATACAGTTAGGGTTAGGGTAAGCGCTTGGGTTAGGGTTGGGTTTATGGTTAGGTATAGAGTTAGGGCTAGCGTTAGGGTTTAGGATTAGGGTTAGCGTTAGGGTAAGGTTTAGGCTTAGGTTTAGGGTTAGGGAGAAGAGTAAGGTTAGGTTTAGGGTTAGGGTTAGGGTTAGGGTTAGGGTTACGGTTAAATTTTGGGTAATGATAAGGGTTTCTTAAACCAGGAAAATCTCACTTCCAGGAACAATTCAACTCTAAAATTCGTCCCATGGACACCGCAAAATTTCCGCAACAAGGCTGCCTCCACCTCTTTTTCCTTGGCACCATCCCTAACCCTGCGCTTATTTACCTGCCTAGGGTTAGGGTTTGGGTTAGGGTTAGGGTTAGGATAAGGGTTAGGGTTAGGTTTCAGTGTTAAGGTTAGAGGTAGGGTTTGGCTTAGGGTTAGGGTTAGGATTAGGGTTACGGTTACGTTTAGGGTTAGGGTTACTTTTACGGTTAGGGCTAGGGTTCGGGTTAGAGTTGATGTTTAGGCTTAGGGTTAGGGTTACGGTTAGGGCTAGGGATCGGTTTAGGTTTAGTCTTTAGGCTTAGTGTTTGGGTTAGGGTTAGGTTTTCTTAAACCAGAAAAATCTTACCTCAAGGAACACTTCAGCTGCAAAAGTCATCCCATGGGGTGCGCAAAAGTACAACAACAACGCTGCATCCTCCTCTTTTTCCTGGGACTATCCCTAACCCTAGGCTGATTTACCTGCCTCCTATTACTCTTACAGTCAGGTTTAGGGTTAGTGTTAGGCTTAGGGCTTCTTAAACATGGAAAATCTTACCTCAAGGAGCACTTTACCTCTAAAAGTCATCCCAACTGCAGCATAAAATTACCACAACAATGCTGCCTCCACCTGTTTTTCCTTAAAACAATGCCCAACCGTGGGCTGATTTACCTGCCTAGGCTTGGGGTTAGGCTTCTGCCTAGTGTTGAGCCTTCTCTTAGGGTTAGGTTTAGGGTTTAGGGTTGGGCTTGGGTTTAGGGTTTGGTATACGGTTAGAGTTAGGGTAGCGCTTGGGTTAGGGTTGGGTTTAGGTTAGGTACAGTGTTAGGGTTAGGGTTAGGCTTTAGGATTAGGGTTAGCATTAGGGTAAGGTTTAGGCTTAGGTTTAGGGATAGGGGTAAGAGTAATGTTAGGGTAAGGGTTAGGGTTAGGGTTAGGGTTAGGGTTACGGTTAAATTTTGGGTAATGATAAGGGTTTCTTAAACCAGGAAAATCTCACTTCCAGGAACAATTCAACTCTAAAATTCGTCCCATGGACACCGCAAAATTTCCGCAACAAGGCTGCCTCCACCTCTTTTTCCTTGGCACCATCCCTAACCCTGCGCTTATTTACCTGCCTAGGGTTAGGGTTTGGGTTAGGGTTAGGGTTAGGATAAGGGTTAGGGTTAGGTTTCAGTGTTAAGGTTAGAGGTAGGGTTTGGCTTAGGGTTAGGGTTAGGATTAGGGTTACGGTTACGTTTAGGGTTAGGGTTACTTTTACGGTTAGGGCTAGGGTTCGGGTTAGAGTTGATGTTTAGGCTTAGGGTTAGGGTTACGGTTAGGGCTAGGGATCGGTTTAGGTTTAGTCTTTAGGCTTAGTGTTTGGGTTAGGGTTAGGTTTTCTTAAACCAGAAAAATCTTACCTCAAGGAACACTTCAGCTGCAAAAGTCATCCCATGGGGTGCGCAAAAGTACAACAACAACGCTGCATCCTCCTCTTTTTCCTGGGACTATCCCTAACCCTAGGCTGATTTACCTGCCTCCTATTACTCTTACAGTCAGGTTTAGGGTTAGTGTTAGGCTTAGGGCTTCTTAAACATGGAAAATCTTACCTCAAGGAGCACTTTACCTCTAAAAGTCATCCCAACTGCAGCATAAAATTACCACAACAATGCTGCCTCCACCTGTTTTTCCTTAAAACAATGCCCAACCGTGGGCTGATTTACCTGCCTAGGCTTGGGGTTAGGCTTCTGCCTAGTGTTGAGCCTTCTCTTAGGGTTAGGTTTAGGGTTTAGGGTTGGGCTTGGGTTTAGGGTTTGGTATACGGTTAGAGTTAGGGTAGCGCTTGGGTTAGGGTTGGGTTTAGGTTAGGTACAGTGTTAGGGTTAGGGTTAGGCTTTAGGATTAGGGTTAGCATTAGGGTAAGGTTTAGGCTTAGGTTTAGGGATAGGGGTAAGAGTAATGTTAGGGTAAGGGTTAGGGTTAGGGTTAGGGTTAGGGTTAGGCTTAGGGTTACGGTGAGGATTAGGCTTAGGATTAGGTTAAGGGTTAGGGTTAGAGTAAGGGCTAGGTTTAGGGTTAGGCTTTTTTAAACCTGGAATATCTCACCTCAAGGAACACCTCAGCTGCAAAAGGCATCCCAAGGGGAGCGCTAAAGTACCACAACAAGGCTGCCTCCACCTCTTCTTCCTGGGGACCGTCCTTAACCCTAGGCTGATTTACCTGCCTAGGGTCAGGGTTAGTGTTAAGCCTAGGTTTAGGGTTTGGTAAACCACTGAACCCTGAGCTCCAAGCACACTGCAGCTGCCAATGGCATCCCAAGGGGAGCACAGAACTGCCATAACATGGCTGCCTCCACTGCATTTTCCTTGGCACCATCCCTAACTCTAGGCTGAGTTTCCTGCCTAGGGTTAGGCTTAGGGTTTAACCTAGGCTAAGGGGTTTTTTAAACTAGGAAAGTCTGAGCTCAAGGAGCACTGCAGCTGTGAAAAGCATCACAAGGGGAGCGCATAAGTTCCAGAACATGGCTGCTTTCACAGCTTTTTCCTTGGCACCATCCCGACCCCTAGGCTGATTGACCTGTTTAGGGTTAGGGTTAGGACTGGGGTTCCGGCTAGGGTTAGGATTAGGAGTAGGGTTAGGGCAATGGTGAGGACTAGGGTTAGGGTTATGGTCACTATTAGGGTTAGGGTTAGGGTTAGGGTTACGGTTATGTTTAGGGTTAGGGTTACTTTTACGTTTTGGGCTAGGGTTCGGGTTAGAGTTGATGTTTAGGCTTAGGGTTAGGGTTAGGGTTAGGCTAGGGGTCGGTTTAGGTTTAGTCTTTAGGCTTAGTGTTAGGGTTAGGGTTAGGGTTTCTTAAACCAGAAAAATCTTACCTCAAGGAACACTTCAGCTGCAAAAGTCATCCCAAGGGGAGCGCAAAAGTATAACAACCACGCTGCATCCTCCTCTTTTTCCTGGGACTATCCCTAACCCTAGGCTGATTTACCTGCCTCCTATTACTCTTACAGTCAGGCTTAGGATTAGGGTTAAGCTTAGGGCTTCTTAAACATGGAAAATCTTGCCTCAAGGAGCACTTTACCTCTAAAAGTCATCCCAACTGCAGCATAATATTACCACAACAATGCTGCCTCCACCTGTTTTTCCTTGAGACAATGCCCAACCGTGGGCTGATTTACCTGCCTAGGCTTGGGGTTAGGCTTCTGCCTAGTGTTGAGCCTTCTCTTAGGGTTAGGTTTAGGGTTTAGGGTTGGGCTTGAGTTTAGGGTTTGGTATACGGTTAGAGTTAGGATAGCGCTTCGGTTAGGGTTGGGTTTATGGTTAGGTATAGAGTTAGGGCTAGGGTTAGGGTTTAGGATTAGGGTTAGCGTTAGGGTAAGGTTTAGGCTTAGGTTTAGGGTTAGGGAGAAGAGTAAGGTTAGGTTTAGGGTTAGGGTTAGGGTTAGGGTTAGGGTTACGGTTAAATTTTGGGTAATGATAAGGGTTTCTTAAACCAGGAAAATCTCACTTCCAGGAACAATTCAACTCTAAAATTCGTCCCAAGCACACCGCAAAATTTCCGCAACAAGGCTGCCTCCACCTCTTTTTCCTTGGCACCATCCCTAACCATGGGCTTATTTACCTGCCTAGGGTTAGGGTTTGGGTTAGGGTTAGGGTTAGGATAAGGGTTAGGGTTAGGTTTCAGTGTTAAGGTTAGAGGTAGGGTTTGGCTTAGGGTTAGGGTTAGGATTAGGGTTACGGTACGTTTAGGGTTAGGGTTACTTTTACGGTTAGAGCTTGGGTTCGGGTTAGAGTTGATGTTTAGGCTTAGGGTTAGGGTTACGGTTAGGGCTAGGGATCGGTTTAGGTTTAGTCTTTAGGCTTAGTGTTTGGGTTAGGGTTAGGTTTTCTTAAACCAGAAAAATCTTACCTCAAGGAACACTTCAGCTGCAAAAGTCATCCCAAGGGGAGCGCAAAAGTATAACAACCACGCTGCATCCTCCTCTTTTTCCTGGGACTATCCCTAACCCTAGGCTGATTTACCTGCCTCCTATTACTCTTACAGTCAGGCTTAGGATTAGGGTTAAGCTTAGGGCTTCTTAAACATGGAAAATCTTACCTCAAGGAGCACTTTACCTCTAAAAGTCATCCCAACTGCAGCATAAAATTACCACAACAATGCTGCCTCCACCTGTTTTTCCTTAAAACAATGCCCAACCGTGGGCTGATTTACCTGCCTAGGCTTGGGGTTAGGCTTCTGCCTAGTGTTGAGCCTTCTCTTAGGGTTAGGTTTAGGGTTTAGGGTTTAGGGTTGGGCTTGGGTTTAGGGTTTGGTATACGGTTAGGGTTAGGGTAAGCGCTTGGGTTAGGGTTGGGTTTATGGTTAGGTATAGAGTTAGGGCTAGGGTTAGGGTTTAGGATTAGGGTTAGCGTTAGGGTAAGGTTTAGGCTTAGGTTTAGGGTTAGGGAGAAGAGTAAGGTTAGGTTTAGGGTTAGGGTTAGCGTTAGGGTTAGGGTTACGGTTAAATTTTGGGTAATGATAAGGGTTTCTTAAACCAGGAAAATCTCACTTCCAGGAACAATTCAACTCTAAAATTCGTCCCAAGGACACCGCAAAATTTCCGCAACAAGGCTGCCTCCACCTCTTTTTCCTTGGCACCATCCCTAACCCTGGGCTTATTTACCTGCCTAGGGTTAGGGTTTGGGTTAGGGTTAGGGTTAGGTTTCAGTGTTAAGGTTAGAGGTAGGGTTTGGCTTAGGGTTAGGGTTAGGATTAGGGTTACGGTTACGTTTAGGGTTAGGGTTACTTTTACGGTTAGAGCTAGGGTTCGGGTTAGAGTTGATGTTTAGGCTTAGGGTTAGGGTTACGGTTAGGGCTAGGGATCGGTTTAGGTTTAGTCTTTAGGCTTAGTGTTTGGGTTAGGGTTAGGTTTTCTTAAACCAGAAAAATCTTACCTCAAGGAACACTTCAGCTGCAAAAGTCATCCCATGGGGTGCGCAAAAGTACAACAACAACGCTGCATCCTCCTCTTTTTCCTGGGACTATCCCTAACCCTAGGCTGATTTACCTGCCTCCTATTACTCTTACAGTCAGGCTTAGGGTTTGTGTTAGGCTTAGGGCTTCTTAAACATGGAAAATCTTACCTCAAGGAGCACTTTACCTCTAAAAGTCATCCCAACTGCAGCATAATATTACCACAACAATGCTGCCTCCACCTGTTTTTCCTTAAAACAATGCCCAACCGTGGGCTGATTTACCTGCCTAGGCTTGGGGTTAGGCTTCTGCCTAGTGTTGAGCCTTCTCTTAGGGTTAGGTTTAGGGTTTAGGGTTGGGCTTGGGTTTAGGGTTTGGTATACGGTTAGAGTTAGGGTAGCGCTTGGGTTAGGGTTGGGTTTAGGTTAGGTACAGAGTTAGGGTTAGGGTTAGGCTTTAGGATTAGAATTAGCATTAGGGTAAGGTTTAGGCTTAGGTTTAGGGATAGGGGTAAGAGTAAGGTTTGGGTAAGGGTTAGGGTTAGGGTTAGGGTTAGGCTTAGGGTTAGGGTGAGGATTAGGCTTAGGATTAGGCTTAGGGTTAGGGTTAGAGTAAGGGCTAGGTTTAGGGTTAGGCTTTTTTAAACCTGGAAAATCTCACCTCAAGGAACACCTCAGCTGCAAAAGTCATCCCAAGCGGAGCGCAAATGTATCACAATAAGGCTGCCTCCACCTCTTTTTCCTATGGACCGTCCCTAACCCTAGGTAGATGGACCTGCCTCCACTTAGGGTCAGGGTAAGGGTTACGCCTTGGGTTGGGGTTTTTAAACTAGGAAACCCAGAGCTCCAAGCACACTGCAGCTGCCAAAGGATCTCAAGGGCAGCGCAAATGTTCCACAATATGGCTGCTTTCACAGCTTTTTCCTCGGCACCATTCCGACCCCTAGGTTGATTTACCTGTCTAGGGTTATGGTTACGATGAGGGCTTTTGTTTAACAAGGAATTTCTGAGCTGAAGCAATTTGGCCGCTGCAAAAGGCATCCCAAGGGGAGCGCTAAAGTACCACAACAAGGCTACCTCCACCTCTTCTTCCTGGGGACCGTCCTTAACCCTAGGCTGATTTACCTGCCTAGGGTCAGGGTTAGTGTTAAGCCTAGGTTTAGGGTTTGGTAAACCACTGAACCCTGAGCTCCAAGCACACTGCAGCTGCCAATGGCATCCCAAGGGGAGCACAGAACTGCCATAACATGGCTGCCTCCACTGCATTTTCCTTGGCACCATCCCTAACTCTAGGCTGAGTTTCCTGCCTACGGTTAGGCTTAGGGTTTAACCTAGGCTAAGGGGTTTTTTAAACTAGGAAAGTCTGAGCTCAAGGAGCACTGCAGCTGTGAAAAGCATCACAAGGGGAGCGCATAAGTTCCAGAACATGGCTGCTTTCACAGCTTTTTCCTTGGCACCATCCCGACCCCTAGGCTGATTGACCTGTTTAGGGTTAGGGTTAGGACTGGGGTTCCGGCTAGGGTTAGGATTAGGAGTAGGGTTAGGGCAATGGTGAGGACTAGGGTTAGGGTTATGGTCACTATTAGGGTTAGGGTTAGGGTTAGGGTTACGGTTATGTTTAGGGTTAGGGTTACTTTTACGTTTTGGGCTAGGGTTCGGGTTAGAGTTGATGTTTAGGCTTAGGGTTAGGGTTAGGGTTAGGCTAGGGGTCGGTTTAGGTTTAGTCTTTAGGCTTAGTGTTAGGGTTAGGGTTAGGGTTTCTTAAACCAGAAAAATCTTACCTCAAGGAACACTTCAGCTGCAAAAGTCATCCCAAGGGGAGCGCAAAAGTATAACAACCACGCTGCATCCTCCTCTTTTTCCTGGGACTATCCCTAACCCTAGGCTGATTTACCTGCCTCCTATTACTCTTACAGTCAGGCTTAGGATTAGGGTTAAGCTTAGGGCTTCTTAAACATGGAAAATCTTGCCTCAAGGAGCACTTTACCTCTAAAAGTCATCCCAACTGCAGCATAATATTACCACAACAATGCTGCCTCCACCTGTTTTTCCTTGAGACAATGCCCAACCGTGGGCTGATTTACCTGCCTAGGCTTGGGGTTAGGCTTCTGCCTAGTGTTGAGCCTTCTCTTAGGGTTAGGTTTAGGGTTTAGGGTTGGGCTTGAGTTTAGGGTTTGGTATACGGTTAGAGTTAGGATAGCGCTTCGGTTAGGGTTGGGTTTATGGTTAGGTATAGAGTTAGGGCTAGGGTTAGGGTTTAGGATTAGGGTTAGCGTTAGGGTAAGGTTTAGGCTTAGGTTTAGGGTTAGGGAGAAGAGTAAGGTTAGGTTTAGGGTTAGGGTTAGGGTTAGGGTTAGGGTTAGGGTTACGGTTAAATTTTGGGTAATGATAAGGGTTTCTTAAACCAGGAAAATCTCACTTCCAGGAACAATTCAACTCTAAAATTCGTCCCAAGCACACCGCAAAATTTCCGCAACAAGGCTGCCTCCACCTCTTTTTCCTTGGCACCATCCCTAACCATGGGCTTATTTACCTGCCTAGGGTTAGGGTTTGGGTTAGGGTTAGGGTTAGGATAAGGGTTAGGGTTAGGTTTCAGTGTTAAGGTTAGAGGTAGGGTTTGGCTTAGGGTTAGGGTTAGGATTAGGGTTACGGTACGTTTAGGGTTAGGGTTACTTTTACGGTTAGAGCTTGGGTTCGGGTTAGAGTTGATGTTTAGGCTTAGGGTTAGGGTTACGGTTAGGGCTAGGGATCGGTTTAGGTTTAGTCTTTAGGCTTAGTGTTTGGGTTAGGGTTAGGTTTTCTTAAACCAGAAAAATCTTACCTCAAGGAACACTTCAGCTGCAAAAGTCATCCCAAGGGGAGCGCAAAAGTATAACAACCACGCTGCATCCTCCTCTTTTTCCTGGGACTATCCCTAACCCTAGGCTGATTTACCTGCCTCCTATTACTCTTACAGTCAGGCTTAGGATTAGGGTTAAGCTTAGGGCTTCTTAAACATGGAAAATCTTACCTCAAGGAGCACTTTACCTCTAAAAGTCATCCCAACTGCAGCATAAAATTACCACAACAATGCTGCCTCCACCTGTTTTTCCTTAAAACAATGCCCAACCGTGGGCTGATTTACCTGCCTAGGCTTGGGGTTAGGCTTCTGCCTAGTGTTGAGCCTTCTCTTAGGGTTAGGTTTAGGGTTTAGGGTTTAGGGTTGGGCTTGGGTTTAGGGTTTGGTATACGGTTAGGGTTAGGGTAAGCGCTTGGGTTAGGGTTGGGTTTATGGTTAGGTATAGAGTTAGGGCTAGGGTTAGGGTTTAGGATTAGGGTTAGCGTTAGGGTAAGGTTTAGGCTTAGGTTTAGGGTTAGGGAGAAGAGTAAGGTTAGGTTTAGGGTTAGGGTTAGCGTTAGGGTTAGGGTTACGGTTAAATTTTGGGTAATGATAAGGGTTTCTTAAACCAGGAAAATCTCACTTCCAGGAACAATTCAACTCTAAAATTCGTCCCAAGGACACCGCAAAATTTCCGCAACAAGGCTGCCTCCACCTCTTTTTCCTTGGCACCATCCCTAACCCTGGGCTTATTTACCTGCCTAGGGTTAGGGTTTGGGTTAGGGTTAGGGTTAGGTTTCAGTGTTAAGGTTAGAGGTAGGGTTTGGCTTAGGGTTAGGGTTAGGATTAGGGTTACGGTTACGTTTAGGGTTAGGGTTACTTTTACGGTTAGGGCTAGGGTTCGGGTTAGAGTTCATGTTTAGGCTTAGGGTTAGGGTTACGGTTAGGGCTAGGGATCGGTTTAGGTTTAGTCTTTAGGCTTAGTGTTTGGGTTAGGGTTAGGTTTTCTTAAACCAGAAAAATCTTACCTCAAGGAACACTTCAGCTGCAAAAGTCATCCCATGGGGTGCGCAAAAGTACAACAACAACGCTGCATCCTCCTCTTTTTCCTGGCACTATCCCTAACCCTAGGCTGATTTACCTGCCTCCTATTACTCTTACAGTCAGGTTTAGGGTTAGTGTTAGGCTTAGGGCTTCTTAAACATGGAAAATCTTACCTCAAGGAGCACTTTACCTCTAAAAGTCATCCCAACTGCAGCATAATATTACCACAACAATGCTGCCTCCACCTGTTTTTCCTTGAGAAAATGCCCAACCGTGGGCTGATTTACCTGCCTAGGCTTGGGGTTAGGCTTCTGCCTAGTGTTGAGCCTTCTCTTAGGGTTAGGTTTAGGGTTTAGGGTTGGGCTTGGGTTTAGGGTTTGGTATACGGTTAGAGTTAGGGTAGCGCTTGGGTTAGGGTTGGGTTTAGGTTAGGTACAGAGTTAGGGTTAGGGTTAGGCTTTAGGATTAGGGTTAGCATTAGGGTAAGGTTTAGGCTTAGGTTTAGGGATAGGGGTAAGAGTAAGGTTTGGGTATGGGTTAGGGTTAGGGTTAGGGTTAGGCTTAGGGTTAGGGTGAGGATTAGGCTTAGGATTAGGCTTAGGATTAGGGTTAGAGTAAGGGCTAGGTTTAGGGTTAGGCTTTTTTAAACCTGGAAAATCTCACCTCAAGGAACACCTCAGCTGCAAAAGTCATCCCAAGCGGAGCGCAAAAGTATCACAATAAGGCTGCCTCCACCTCTTTTTCCTATGCACCGTCCCTAACCCTAGGTAGATGGACCTGCCTCCACTTAGGGTCAGGGTAAGGGTTACGCCTTGGGTTGGGGTTTTTAAACTAGGAAACCCAGAGCTCCAAGCACACTGCAGCTGCCAAAGGATCTCAAGGGCAGCGCAAATGTTCCACAATATGGCTGCTTTCACAGCTTTTTCCTCGGCACCATTCCGACCCCTAGGTTGATTTACCTGTCTAGGGTTATGGTTACGATGAGGGCTTTTGTTTAACAAGGAATTTCTGAGCTGAAGCAATTTGGCCGCTGCAAAAGGCATCCCAAGGGGAGCGCTAAAGTACCACAACAAGGCTACCTCCACCTCTTCTTCCTGGGGACCGTCCTTAACCCTAGGCTGATTTACCTGCCTAGGGTCAGGGTTAGTGTTAAGCCTAGGTTTAGGGTTTGGTAAACCACTGAACCCTGAGCTCCAAGCACACTGCAGCTGCCAATGGCATCCCAAGGGGAGCACAGAACTGCCATAACATGGCTGCCTCCACTGCATTTTCCTTGGCACCATCCCTAACTCTAGGCTGAGTTTCCTGCCTACGGTTAGGCTTAGGGTTTAACCTAGGCTAAGGGGTTTTTTAAACTAGGAAAGTCTGAACTCAAGGAGCACTGCAGCTGTGAAAAGCATCACAAGGGGAGCGCATAAGTTCCAGAACATGGCTGCTTTCACAGCTTTTTCCTTGGCACCATCCCGACCCCTAGGCTGATTGACCTGTTTAGGGTTAGGGTTAGGACTGGGGTTCCGGCTAGGGTTAGGATTAGGAGTAGGGTTAGGGCAAGGGTGAGGACTAGGGTTAGGGTTATGGTCACTATTAGGGTTAGGGTTAGGTTTAGGGTTACGGTTATGTTTAGGGTTAGGGTTACTTTTACGTTTTGGGCTAGGGTTCGGGTTAGAGTTGATGTTTAGGCTTAGGGTTAGGGTTAGGGTTAGGGCTAGGGGTCGGTTTAGGTCTAGTCTTTAGGCTTAGTGTTTGGGTTAGGGTTAGGCTTTCTTAAACCAGAAAAATCTTACCTCAAGGAACACTTCAGCTGCAAAAGTCATCCCAAGGGGAGCGCAAAAGTATAACAACCACGCTGCATCCTCCTCTTTTTCCTGGGACTATCCCTAACCCTAGGTTGATTTACCTGCCTCCTATTACTCTTACAGTCAGGCTTAGGATTAGGGTTAAGCTTAGGGCTTCTTAAACATGGAAAATCTTACCTCAAGGAGCACTTTACCTCTAAAAGTCATCCCAACTGCAGCATAATATTACCACAACAATGCTGCCTCCACCTGTTTTTCCTTGAGACAATGCCCAACCGTGGGCTGATTTACCTGCCTAGGCTTGGGGTTAGGCTTCTGCCTAGTGTTGAGCCTTCTCTTAGGGTTAGGTTTAGGGTTTAGGGTTGGGCTTGGGTTTAGGGTTTGGTATACGGTTAGGGTTAGGGTAAGCGCTTGGGTTAGGGTTGGGTTTATGGTTAGGTATAGAGTTAGGGCTAGGGTTAGGGTTTAGGATTAGGGTTAGCATTAGGGTAAGGTTTAGGCTTAGGTTTAGGGTTAGGGAGAAGAGTAAGGTTAGGTTTAGGGTTAGGGTTAGGGTTAGGGTTAGGGTTACGGTTAAATTTTGGGTAATGATAAGGGTTTCTTAAACCAGGAAAATCTCACTTCCAGGAACAATTCAACTCTAAAATTCGTCCCAAGGACACCGCAAAATTTCCGCAACAAGGCTGCCTCCACCTCTTTTTCCTTGGCACCATCCCTAACCCTGGGCTTATTTACCTGCCTAGGGTTAGGGTTTGGGTTAGGGTTAGGGTTAGGTTTCAGTGTTAAGGTTAGAGGTAGGGTTTGGCTTAGGGTTAGGGTTAGGATTAGGGTTACGGTTACGTTTAGGGTTAGGGTTACTTTTACGGTTAGGGCTAGGGTTCGGGTTAGAGTTGATGTTTAGGCTTAGGGTTAGGGTTAGGGTTAGGGCTAGGGATCGGTTTAGGTTTAGTCTTTAGGCTTAGTGTTTGGGTTAGGGTTAGGTTTTCTTAAACCAGAAAAATCTTACCTCAAGGAACACTTCAGCTGCAAAAGTCATCCCATGGGGTGCGCAAAAGTACAACAACAACGCTGCATCCTCCTCTTTTTCCTGGCACTATCCCTAACCCTAGGCTGATTTACCTGCCTCCTATTACTCTTACAGTCAGGTTTAGGGTTAGTGTTAGGCTTAGGGCTTCTTAAACATGGAAAATCTTACGTCAAGGAGCACTTTACCTCTAAAAGTCATCCCAACTGCAGCATAATATTACCACAACAATGCTGCCTCCACCTGTTTTTCCTTGAGACAATGCCCAACCGTGGGCTGATTTACCTGCCTAGGCTTGGGGTTAGGCTTCTGCCTAGTGTTGAGCCTACTCTTAGGGTTAGGTTTAGGGTTTAGGGTTGGGCTTGGGTTTAGGGTTTGGTATACGGTTAGGGTTAGGGTAGCGCTTGGGTTAGGGTTGGGTTTAGGTTAGGTACAGAGTTAGGGTTAGGGTTAGGCTTTAGGATTAGGGTTAGCATTAGGGTAAGGTTTAGGCTTAGGTTTAGGGATAGGGGTAAGAGTAAGGTTAGGGTAAGGGTTAGGGTTAGGGTTAGGGTAAGAGTTAGGGTGAGGGTTAGGGTGAAGATTAGGGTTAGGGTGAGGATTAGGCTTAGGATTAGGCTTAGGGTTAGGGTTAGAGTAAGGGCTAGGTTTAGGGTTAGGCTTTTTTAAACCTGGAAAATCTCACCTCAAGGAATACCTCAGCTGCAAAAGTCATCCCAAGCGGAGCGCAAAAGTATCACAATAAGGCTGCCTCCGCCTCTTTTTCCTATGGACCGTCCCTGACCCTAGGTAGATGGACCTGCCTCCACTTAGGGTCAGGGTAAGGGTTACGCCTTGGGTTGGGGTTTTTAAACTAGGAAACCCAGAGCTCCAAGCACACTGCAGCTGCCAAAGGATCTCAAGGGCAGCGCAAATGTTCCACAATATGGCTGCTTTCACAGCTTTTTCCTCGGCACCATTCCGACCCCTAGGTTGATTTACCTGTCTAGGGTTATGGTTACGATGAGGGCTTTTGTTTAACAAGGAATTTCTGAGCTGAAGCAATTTGGCCGCTGCAAAAGGCATCCCAAGGGGAGCGCTAAAGTACCACAACAAGGCTGCCTCCACCTCTTCTTCCTGGGGACCGTCCTTAACCCTAGGCTGATTTACCTGCCTAGGGTCAGGGTTAGTGTTAAGCCTAGGTTTAGGGTTTGGTAAACCACTGAACCCTGAGCTCCAAGCACACTGCAGCTGCCAAAGGCATCCCAAGGGGAGCACAGAACTGCCATAACATGGCTGCCTCCACTGCATTTTCCTTGGCACCATCCCTAACTCTAGGCTGAGTTTCCTGCCTAGGGTTAGGCTTAGGGTTTAACCTAGGCTAAGGGGTTTTTTAAACTAGGAAAGTCTGAGCTCAAGGAGCACTGCAGCTGTGAAAAGCATCACAAGGGGAGCGCATAAGTTCCAGAACATGGCTGCTTTCACAGCTTTTTCCTTGGCACCATCCCGACCCCTAGGCTGATTGACCTCTTTAGGGTTAGGGTTAGGACTGGGGTTCCGGCTAGGGTTAGGATTAGGAGTAGGGTTAGGGCCATGGTGAAGACTAGGGTTAGGGTTATGGTCACTATTAGGGTTAGGGTTAGGTTTAGGGCTACGGTTATGTTTAGGGTTAGGGTTACTTTTACGTTTTGGGCTAGGGTTCGGGTTAGAGTTGATGTTTAGGCTTAGGGTTAGGGTTAGGGTTAGGCTAGGGGTCGGTTTAGGTTTAGTCTTTAGGCTTAGTGTTAGGGTTAGGGTTAGGGTTTCTTAAACCAGAAAAATCTTACCTCAAGGAACACTTCAGCTGCAAAAGTCATCCCAAGGGGAGCGCAAAATTATAACAACCACGCTGCATCCTCCTCTTTTTCCTGGGACTATCCCTAACCCTAGGCTGATTTACCTGCCTCCTATTACTCTTACAGTCAGGCTTAGGATTAGGGTTAAGCTTAGGGCTTCTTAAACATGGAAAATCTTACCTCAAGGAGCACTTTACCTCTAAAAGTCATCCCAACTGCAGCATAATATTACCACAACAATGCTGCCTCCACCTGTTTTTCCTTAAAACAATGCCCAACCGTGGGCTGATTTACCTGCCTAGGCTTGGGGTTAGGCTTCTGCCTAGTGTTGAGCCTTCTCTTAGGGTTAGGTTTAGGGTTTAGGGTTGGGCTTGGGTTTAGGGTTTGGTATACGGTTAGGGTTAGGGTAAGCGCTTGGGTTAGGGTTGGGTTTAGGTTAGGTATAGAGTTATGGCTAGGGTTAGGGTTAAGGATTAGGGTTAGCATTAGGGTAAGGTTTAGGCTTAGGCTTAGGGTTAGGGAGAAGAGTAAGGTTAGGTTTAGGGTAAAGGTTAGGGTTAGGGTTAGGTTTACGGTTAAATTTTGGGTAATGATAAGGGTTTCTTAAACTAGGAAAATCTCACTTCCAGGAACAATTCAACTCTAAAATTCGTCCCAAGGACACCACAAAATTTCCGCAACAAGGCTGCCTCCACCTCTTTTTCCTTGGCACCATCCCTAACCCTGGGCTTATTTACCTGCCTAGGGTTAGAGTTTGGGTTAGGGTTAGGGTTAGGATAAGGGTTAGGGTTAGGTTTCAGTGTTAAGGTTAGAGGTAGGGTTTGGCTTAGGTTTAGGGTTAGGATTAGGGTTACGGTTATGTTTAGGGTTAGGGTTACTTTTACGGTTAGGGCTAGGGTTCGGGTTAGAGTTGATGTTTAGGCTTAGGGTTAGGGTTACGGTTAGGGCTAGGGATCGGTTTAGGTTTAGTCTTTAGGCTTAGTGTTTGGGTTAGGGTTAGGTTTTCTTAAACCAGAAAAATCTTACCTCAAGGAACACTTCAGCTGCAAAAGTCATCCCATGGGGTGCGCAAAAGTACAACAACAACGCTGCATCCTCCTCTTTTTCCTGGCACTATCCCTAACCCTAGGCTGATTTACCTGCCTCCTATTACTCTTACAGTCAGGCTTAGGGTTAGTGTTAGGCTTAGGGCTTCTTAAACATGGAAAATCTTACCTCAAGGAGCACTTTACCTCTAAAAGTCATCCCAACTGCAGCATAAAATTACCACAACAATGCTGCCTCCACCTGTTTTTCCTTAAAACAATGCCCAACCGTGGGCTGATTTACCTGCCTAGGCTTGGGGTTAGGCTTCTGCCTAGTGTTGAGCCTTCTCTTAGGGTTAGGTTTAGGGTTTAGGGTTGGGCTTGGGTTCAGGGTTTGGTATACGGTTAGAGTTAGGGTAGCGCTTGGGTTAGGGTTGGGTTTAGGTTAGGTACAGAGTTAGGGTTAGGGTTAGGCTTTAGGATTAGAGTTAGCATTAGGGTAAGGTTTAGGCTTAGGTTTAGGGATAGGGGTAAGAGTAAGGTTTGGGTAAGGGTTAGGGTTAGGGTTAGGGTTAGGCTTAGGGTTAGGGTGAGGATTAGGCTTAGGATTAGGCTTAGGGTTAGGGTTAGAGTAAGGGCTAGGTTTAGGGTTAGGCTTTTTTAAACCTGGAAAATCTCACCTCAAGGAACACCTCAGCTGCAAAAGTCATCCCAAGCGGAGCGCAAAAGTATCACAATAAGGCTGCCTCCACCTCTTTTTCCTATGGACCGTCCCTAACCCTAGGTAGATGGACCTGCCTCCACTTAGGGTCAGGGTAAGGGTTACGCCTTGGGTTGGGGTTTTTAAACTAGGAAACCCAGAGCTCCAAGCACACTGCAGCTGCCAAAGGATCTCAAGGGCAGCGCAAATGTTCCACAATATGGCTGCTTTCACAGCTTTTTCCTCGGCACCATTCCGACCCCTAGGTTGATTTACCTGTCTAGGGTTATGGTTACGATGAGGGCTTTTGTTTAACAAGGAATTTCTGAGCTGAAGCAATTTGGCCGCTGCAAAAGGCATCCCAAGGGGAGCGCTAAAGTACCACAACAAGGCTGCCTCCACCTCTTCTTCCTGGGGACCGTCCTTAACCCTAGGCTGATTTACCTGCCTAGGGTCAGGGTTAGTGTTAAGCCTAGGTTTAGGGTTTGGTAAACCACTGAACCCTGAGCTCCAAGCACACTGCAGCTGCCAATGGCATCCCAAGGGGAGCACAGAACTGCCATAACATGGCTGCCTCCACTGCATTTTCCTTGGCACCATCCCTAACTCTAGGCTGAGTTTCCTGCCTACGGTTAGGCTTAGGGTTTAACCTAGGCTAAGGGGTTTTTTAAACTAGGAAAGTCTGAACTCAAGGAGCAGTGCAGCTGTGAAAAGCATCACAAGGGGAGCGCATAAGTTCCAGAACATGGCTGCTTTCACAGCTTTTTCCTTGGCACCATCCCGACCCCTAGGCTGATTGACCTGTTTAGGGTTAGGGTTAGGACTGGGGTTCCGGCTAGGGTTAGGATTAGGAGTAGGGTTAGGGCAAGGGTGAGGACTAGGGTTAGGGTTATGGTCACTATTAGGGTTAGGGTTAGGTTTAGGGTTACGGTTATGTTTAGGGTTAGGGTTACTTTTACGTTTTGGGCTAGGGTTCGGGTTAGAGTTGATGTTTAGGCTTAGGGTTAGGGTTAGGGTTAGGGCTAGGGGTCGGTTTAGGTCTAGTCTTTAGGCTTAGTGTTTGGGTTAGGGTTAGGGTTTCTTAAACCAGAAAAATCTTACCTCAAGGAACACTTCAGCTGCAAAAGTCATCCCAAGGGGAGCGCAAAAGTATAACAACCACGCTGCATCCTCCTCTTTTTCCTGGGACTATCCCTAACCCTAGGTTGATTTACCTGCCTCCTATTACTCTTACAGTCAGGCTTAGGATTAGGGTTAAGCTTAGGGCTTCTTAAACATGGAAAATCTTACCTCAAGGAGCACTTTACCTCTAAAAGTCATCCCAACTGCAGCATAATATTACCACAACAATGCTGCCTCCACCTGTTTTTCCTTGAGACAATGCCCAACCGTGGGCTGATTTACCTGCCTAGGCTTGGGGTTAGGCTTCTGCCTAGTGTTGAGCCTTCTCTTAGGGTTAGGTTTAGGGTTTAGGGTTGGGCTTGGGTTTAGGGTTTGGTATACGGTTAGGGTTAGGGTAAGCGCTTGGGTTAGGGTTGGGTTTATGGTTAGGTATAGAGTTAGGGCTAGGGTTAGGGTTTAGGATTAGGGTTAGCATTAGGGTAAGGTTTAGGCTTAGGTTTAGGGTTAGGGAGAAGAGTAAGGTTAGGTTTAGGGTTAGGGTTAGGGTTAGGGTTAGGGTTACGGTTAAATTTTGGGTAATGATAAGGGTTTCTTAAACCAGGAAAATCTCACTTCCAGGAACAATTCAACTCTAAAATTCGTCCCAAGGACACCGCAAAATTTCCGCAACAAGGCTGCCTCCACCTCTTTTTCCTTGGCACCATCCCTAACCCTGGGCTTATTTACCTGCCTAGGGTTAGGGTTTGGGTTAGGGTTAGGGTTAGGTTTCAGTGTTAAGGTTAGAGGTAGGGTTTGGCTTAGGGTTAGGGTTAGGATTAGGGTTACGGTTACGTTTAGGGTTAGGGTTACTTTTACGGTTAGGGCTAGGGTTCGGGTTAGAGTTGATGTTTAGGCTTAGGGTTAGGGTTACGGTTAGGGCTAGGGATCGGTTTAGGTTTAGTCTTTAGGCTTAGTGTTTGGGTTAGGGTTAGGTTTTCTTAAACCAGAAAAATCTTACCTCAAGGAACACTTCAGCTGCAAAAGTCATCCCATGGGGTGCGCAAAAGTACAACAACAACGCTGCATCCTCCTCTTTTTCCTGGCACTATCCCTAACCCTAGGCTGATTTACCTGCCTCCTATTACTCTTACAGTCAGGTTTAGGGTTAGTGTTAGGCTTAGGGCTTCTTAAACATGGAAAATCTTACGTCAAGGAGCACTTTACCTCTAAAAGTCATCCCAACTGCAGCATAATATTACCACTACAATGCTGCCTCCACCTGTTTTTCCTTGAGACAATGCCCAACCGTGGGCTGATTTACCTGCCTAGGCTTGGGGTTAGGCTTCTGCCTAGTGTTGAGCCTACTCTTAGGGTTAGGTTTAGGGTTTAGGGTTGGGCTTGGGTTTAGGGTTTGGTATACGGTTAGTGTTAGGGTAGCGCTTGGGTTAGGGTTGGGTTTAGGTTAGGTACAGAGTTAGGGTTAGGGTTAGGCTTTAGGATTAGGGTTAGCATTAGGGTAAGGTTTAGGCTTAGGTTTAGGGATAGGGGTAAGAGTAAGGTTAGGGTAAGGGTTAGGGTTAGGGTTAGGGTAAGAGTTAGGGTGAGGGTTAGGGTGAAGATTAGGGTTAGGGTGAGGATTAGGCTTAGGATTAGGCTTAGGGTTAGGGTTAGAGTAAGGGCTAGGTTTAGGGTTAGGCTTTTTTAAACCTGGAAAATCTCACCTCAAGGAATACCTCAGCTGCAAAAGTCATCCCAAGCGGAGCGCAAAAGTATCACAATAAGGCTGCCTCCGCCTCTTTTTCCTATGGACCGTCCCTGACCCTAGGTAGATGGACCTGCCTCCACTTAGGGTCAGGGTAAGGGTTACGCCTTGGGTTGGGGTTTTTAAACTAGGAAACCCAGAGCTCCAAGCACACTGCAGCTGCCAAAGGATCTCAAGGGCAGCGCAAATGTTCCACAATATGGCTGCTTTCACAGCTTTTTCCTCGGCACCATTCCGACCCCTAGGTTGATTTACCTGTCTAGGGTTATGGTTACGATGAGGGCTTTTGTTTAACAAGGAATTTCTGAGCTGAAGCAATTTGGCCGCTGCAAAAGGCATCCCAAGGGGAGCGCTAAAGTACCACAACAAGGCTGCCTCCACCTCTTCTTCCTGGGGACCGTCCTTAACCCTAGGCTGATTTACCTGCCTAGGGTCAGGGTTAGTGTTAAGCCTAGGTTTAGGGTTTGGTAAACCACTGAACCCTGAGCTCCAAGCACACTGCAGCTGCCAATGGCATCCCAAGGGGAGCACAGAACTGCCATAACATGGCTGCCTCCACTGCATTTTCCTTGGCACCATCCCTAACTCTAGGCTGAGTTTCCTGCCTAGGGTTAGGCTTAGGGTTTAACCTAGGCTAAGGGGTTTTTTAAACTAGGAAAGTCTGAGCTCAAGGAGCACTGCAGCTGTGAAAAGCATCACAAGGGGAGCGCATAAGTTCCAGAACATGGCTGCTTTCACAGCTTTTTCCTTGGCACCATCCCGACCCCTAGGCTGATTGACCTCTTTAGGGTTAGGGTTAGGACTGGGGTTCCGGCTAGGGTTAGGATTAGGAGTAGGGTTAGGGCCATGGTGAAGACTAGGGTTAGGGTTATGGTCACTATTAGGGTTAGGGTTAGGTTTAGGGCTACGGTTATGTTTAGGGTTAGGGTTACTTTTACGTTTTGGGCTAGGGTTCGGGTTAGAGTTGATGTTTAGGCTTAGGGTTAGGGTTACGGTTAGGGCTAGGGGTCGGTTTAGGTTTAGCCTTTAGGCTTAGTGTTAGGGTTAGGGTTAGGGTTTCTTAAACCAGAAAAATCTTACCTCAAGGAACACTTCAGCTGCAAAAGTCATCCCAAGGGGAGCGCAAAATTATAACAACCACGCTGCATCCTCCTCTTTTTCCTGGGACTATCCCTAACCCTAGGCTGATTTACCTGCCTCCTATTACTCTTACAGTCAGGCTTAGGATTAGGGTTAAGCTTAGGGCTTCTTAAACATGGAAAATCTTACCTCAAGGAGCACTTTACCTCTAAAAGTCATCCCAACTGCAGCATAATATTACCACAACAATGCTGCCTCCACCTGTTTTTCCTTAAAACAATGCCCAACCGTGGGCTGATTTACCTGCCTAGGCTTGGGGTTAGGCTTCTGCCTAGTGTTGAGCCTTCTCTTAGGGTTAGGTTTAGGGTTTAGGGTTGGGCTTGGGTTTAGGGTTTGGTATACGGTTAGGGTTAGGGTAAGCGCTTGGGTTAGGGTTGGGTTTAGGTTAGGTATAGAGTTATGGCTAGGGTTAGGGTTAAGGATTAGGGTTAGCATTAGGGTAAGGTTTAGGCTTAGGCTTAGGGTTAGGGAGAAGAGTAAGGTTAGGTTTAGGGTAAAGGTTAGGGTTAGGGTTAGGTTTACGGTTAAATTTTGGGTAATGATAAGGGTTTCTTAAACTAGGAAAATCTCACTTCCAGGAACAATTCAACTCTAAAATTCGTCCCAAGGACACCACAAAATTTCCGCAACAAGGCTGCCTCCACCTCTTTTTCCTTGGCACCATCCCTAACCCTGGGCTTATTTACCTGCCTAGGGTTAGAGTTTGGGTTAGGGTTAGGGTTAGGATAAGGGTTAGGGTTAGGTTTCAGTGTTAAGGTTAGAGGTAGGGTTTGGCTTAGGTTTAGGGTTAGGATTAGGGTTACGGTTATGTTTAGGGTTAGGGTTACTTTTACGGTTAGGGCTAGGGTTCGGGTTAGAGTTGATGTTTAGGCTTAGGGTTAGGGTTACGGTTAGGGCTAGGGATCGGTTTAGGTTTAGTCTTTAGGCTTAGTGTTTGGGTTAGGGTTAGGTTTTCTTAAACCAGAAAAATCTTACCTCAAGGAACACTTCAGCTGCAAAAGTCATCCCATGGGGTGCGCAAAAGTACAACAACAACGCTGCATCCTCCTCTTTTTCCTGGCACTATCCCTAACCCTAGGCTGATTTACCTGCCTCCTATTACTCTTACAGTCAGGCTTAGGGTTAGTGTTAGGCTTAGGGCTTCTTAAACATGGAAAATCTTACCTCAAGGAGCACTTTACCTCTAAAAGTCATCCCAACTGCAGCATAAAATTACCACAACAATGCTGCCTCCACCTGTTTTTCCTTGAGACAATGCCCAACCGTGGGCTGATTTACCTGCCTAGGCTTGGGGTTAGGCTTCTGCCTAGTGTTGAGCCTTCTCTTAGGGTTAGGTTTAGGGTTTAGGGTTGGGCTTGGGTTCAGGGTTTGGTATACGGTTAGGGTTAGGGTAGCGCTTGGGTTAGGGTTGGGTTTAGGTTAGGTACAGAGTTAGGGTTAGGGTTAGGCTTTAGGATTAGAGTTAGCATTAGGGTAAGGTTTAGGCTTAGGTTTAGGGATAGGGGTAAGAGTAAGGTTTGGGTAAGGGTTAGGGTTAGGGTTAGGGTTAGGCTTAGGGTTAGGGTGAGGATTAGGCTTAGGATTAGGCTTAGGGTTAGGGTTAGAGTAAGGGCTAGGTTTAGGGTTAGGCTTTTTTAAACCTGGAAAATCTCACCTCAAGGAACACCTCAGCTGCAAAAGTCATCCCAAGCGGAGCGCAAAAGTATCACAATAAGGCTGCCTCCACCTCTTTTTCCTATGGACCGTCCCTAACCCTAGGTAGATGGACCTGCCTCCACTTAGGGTCAGGGTAAGGGTTACGCCTTGGGTTGGGGTTTTTAAACTAGGAAACCCAGAGCTCCAAGCACACTGCAGCTGCCAAAGGATCTCAAGGGCAGCGCAAATGTTCCACAATATGGCTGCTTTCACAGCTTTTTCCTCGGCACCATTCCGACCCCTAGGTTGATTTACCTGTCTAGGGTTATGGTTACGATGAGGGCTTTTGTTTAACAAGGAATTTCTGAGCTGAAGCAATTTGGCCGCTGCAAAAGGCATCCCAAGGGGAGCGCTAAAGTACCACAACAAGGCTGCCTCCACCTCTTCTTCCTGGGGACCGTCCTTAACCCTAGGCTGATTTACCTGCCTAGGGTCAGGGTTAGTGTTAAGCCTAGGTTTAGGGTTTGGTAAACCACTGAACCCTGAGCTCCAAGCACACTGCAGCTGCCAATGGCATCCCAAGGGGAGCACAGAACTGCCATAACATGGCTGCCTCCACTGCATTTTCCTTGGCACCATCCCTAACTCTAGGCTGAGTTTCCTGCCTACGGTTAGGCTTAGGGTTTAACCTAGGCTAAGGGGTTTTTTAAACTAGGAAAGTCTGAACTCAAGGAGCAGTGCAGCTGTGAAAAGCATCACAAGGGGAGCGCATAAGTTCCAGAACATGGCTGCTTTCACAGCTTTTTCCTTGGCACCATCCCGACCCCTAGGCTGATTGACCTGTTTAGGGTTAGGGTTAGGACTGGGGTTCCGGCTAGGGTTAGGATTAGGAGTAGGGTTAGGGCCATGGTGAAGACTAGGGTTAGGGTTATGGTCACTATTAGGGTTAGGGTTAGGTTTAGGGCTACGGTTATGTTTAGGGTTAGGGTTACTTTTACGTTTTGGGCTAGGGTTCGGGTTAGAGTTGATGTTTAGGCTTAGGGTTAGGGTTAGGGTTAGGGCTAGGGGTCGGTTTAGGTCTAGTCTTTAGGCTTAGTGTTAGGGTTAGGGTTAGGGTTTCTTAAACCAGAAAAATCTTACCTCAAGGAACACTTCAGCTGCAAAAGTCATCCCAAGGGGAGCGCAAAAGTATAACAACCACGCTGCATCCTCCTCTTTTTCCTGGCACTATCCCTAACCCTAGGCTGATTTACCTGCCTCCTATTACTCTTACAGTCAGGCTTAGGGTTAGGGTTAAGCTTAGGGCTTCTTAAACATGGAAAATCTTACCTCAAGGAGCACTTTACCTCTAAAAGTCATCCCAACTGCAGCATAATATTACCACAACAATGCTGCCTCCACCTGTTTTTCCTTAAAACAATGCCCAACCGTGGGCTGATTTACCTGCCTAGGCTTGGGGTTAGGCTTCTGCCTAGTGTTGAGCCTTCTCTTAGGGTTAGGTTTAGGGTTTAGGGTTGGGCTTGGGTTTAGGGTTTGGTATACGGTTAGGGTTAGGGTAAGCGCTTGGGTTAGGGTTGGGTTTATGGTTAGGTATAGAGTTAGGGCTAGGGTTAGGGTTTAGGATTAGGGTTCGAGTTAGTGTAAGGTTTAGGCTTAGGTTTAGGGTTAGGGAGAAGAGTAAGGTTAGGTTTAGGGTTAGGGTTAGGGTTAGGGTTAGGGTTAGGGTTAGGGTTAGGGTTACGGTTAAATTTTGGGTAATGATAAGGGTTTCTTAAACCAGGAAAATCTCACTTCCAGGAACAATTCAACTCTAAAATTCGTCCCAAGGACACCGCAAAATTTCCGCAACAAGGCTGCCTCCACCTCTTTTTCCTTGGCACCATCCCTAACCCTGGGCTTATTTACCTGCCTAGGGTTGGGGTTTGGGTTAGGGTTAGGGTTAGGATAAGGGTTAGGGTTAGGTTTCAGTGTTAAGGTTAGAGGTAGGGTTTGGCTTAGGGTTAGGGTTAGGATTAGGGTTACGGTTACGTTTAGGGTTAGGGTTACTTTTACGGTTAGGGCTAGGGTTCGGGTTAGAGTTGATGTTTAGGCTTAGGGTTAGGGTTACGGTTAGGGCTAGGGATCGGTTTAGGTTTAGTCTTTAGGCTTAGTGTTTGGGTTAGGGTTAGGTTTTCTTAAACCAGAAAAATCTTACCTCAAGGAACACTTCAGCTGCAAAAGTCATCCCATGGGGTGCGCAAAAGTACAACAACAACGCTGCATCCTCCTCTTTTTCCTGGCACTATCCCTAACCCTAGGCTGATTTACCTGCCTCCTATTACTCTTACAGTCAGGCTTAGGGTTAGTGTTAGGCTTAGGGCTTCTTAAACATGGAAAATCTTACCTCAAGGAGCACTTTACCTCTAAAAGTCATCCCAACTGCAGCATAAAATTACCACAACAATGCTGCCTCCACCTGTTTTTCCTTGAGACAATGCCCAACCGTGGGCTGATTTACCTGCCTAGGCTTGGGGTTAGGCTTCTGCCTAGTGTTGAGCCTTCTCTTAGGGTTAGGTTTAGGGTTTAGGGTTGGGCTTGGGTTTAGGGTTTGGTATACGGTTAGAGTTAGGGTAGCGCTTGGGTTAGGGTTGGGTTTAGGTTAGGTACAGGGTTAGGGTTAGGGTTAAGGTTTAGGATTAGGGTTAGCATTAGGGTAAGGTTTAGGCTTAGGTTTAGGGATAGGGGTAAGAGTAAGGTTTGGGTAAGGGTTAGGGTTAGGGTTAGGGTTAGGCTTAGGGTTAGGGTGAGGATTAGGCTTAGGATTAGGCTTAGGGTTAGGGTTAGAGTAAGGGCTAGGTTTAGGGTTAGGCTTTTTTAAACCTGGAAAATCTCACCTCAAGGAACACCTCAGCTGCAAAAGTCATCCCAAGCGGAGCGCAAAAGTATCACAATAAGGCTGCCTCCACCTCTTTTTCCTATGGACCGTCCCTAACCCTAGGTAGATGGACCTGCCTCCACTTAGGGTCAGGGTAAGGGTTACGCCTTGGGTTGGGGTTTTTAAACTAGGAAACCCAGAGCTCCAAGCACACTGCAGCTGCCAAAGGATCTCAAGGGCAGCGCAAATGTTCCACAATATGGCTGCTTTCACAGCTTTTTCCTCGGCACCATTCCGACCCCTAGGTTGATTTACCTGTCTAGGGTTATGGTTACGATGAGGGCTTTTGTTTAACAAGGAATTTCTGAGCTGAAGCAATTTGGCCGCTGCAAAAGGCATCCCAAGGGGAGCGCTAAAGTACCACAACAAGGCTGCCTCCACCTCTTCTTCCTGGGGACCGTCCTTAACCCTAGGCTGATTTACCTGCCTAGGGTCAGGGTTAGTGTTAAGCCTAGGTTTAGGGTTTGGTAAACCACTGAACCCTGAGCTCCAAGCACACTGCAGCTGCCAATGGCATCCCAAGGGGAGCACAGAACTGCCATAACATGGCTGCCTCCACTGCATTTTCCTTGGCACCATCCCTAACTCTAGGCTGAGTTTCCTGCCTAGGGTTAGGCTTAGGGTTTAACCTAGGCTAAGGGGTTTTTTAAACTAGGAAAGTCTGAGCTCAAGGAGCACTGCAGCTGTGAAAAGCATCACAAGGGGAGCGCATAAGTTCCAGAACATGGCTGCTTTCACAGCTTTTTCCTTGGCACCATCCCGACCCCTAGGCTGATTGACCTGTTTAGGGTTAGGGTTAGGACTGGGGTTCCGGCTAGGGTTAGGATTAGGAGTAGGGTTAGGGCCATGGTGAAGACTAGGGTTAGGGTTATGGTCACTATTAGGGTTAGGGTTAGGTTTAGGGCTACGGTTATGTTTAGGGTTAGGGTTACTTTTACGTTTTGGGCTAGGGTTCGGGTTAGAGTTGATGTTTAGGCTTAGGGTTAGGGTTAGGGTTAGGGCTAGGGGTCGGTTTAGGTTTAGTCTTTAGGCTTAGTGTTAGGGTTAGGGTTAGGGTTAGGG
This sequence comes from Ammospiza caudacuta, assembly GCF_027887145.1. NCBI lineage: Eukaryota > Metazoa > Chordata > Aves > Passeriformes > Passerellidae > Ammospiza > Ammospiza caudacuta. The sequence goes on along the minus strand of NC_080595.1, from coordinate 17,296,222 downwards.
TTTCTTAAACCAGAAAAATCTTACCTCAAGGAACACTTCAGCTGCAAAAGTCATCCCAAGGGGAGCGCAAAATTATAACAACCACGCTGCATCCTCCTCTTTTTCCTGGCACTAGCCCTAACCTTAGGCTGATTTACCTGTCTCCTATTACTCTTACAGTCAGGCTTAGGATTAGGGTTAAGCTTAGGGCTTCTTAAACATGGAAAATCTTACCTCAAGGAGCACTTTACCTCTAAAAGTCATCCCAACTGCAGCATAATATTACCACAACAATGCTGCCTCCACCTGTTTTTCCTTAAAACAATGCCCAACCGTGGGCTGATTTACCTGCCTAGGCTTGGGGTTAGGCTTCTGCCTAGTGTTGAGCCTTCTCTTAGGGTTAGGTTTAGGGTTTAGGGTTGGGCTTGGGTTCAGGGTTTGGTATACGGTTAGAGTTAGGGTAGCGCTTGGGTTAGGGTTGGGTTTAGGTTAGGTACAGAGTTAGGTTTAGGGTTAGGCTTTAGGATTAGAGTTAGCATTAGGGTAAGGTTTAGGCTTAGGTTTAGGGATAGGGGTAAGAGTAAGGTTTGGGTAAGGGTTAGGGTTAGGGTTAGGGTTAGGCTTAGGGTTAGGGTGAGGATTAGGCTTAGGATTAGGCTTAGGGTTAGGGTTAGAGTAAGGGCTAGGTTTAGGGTTAGGCTTTTTTAAACCTGGAAAATCTCACCTCAAGGAACACCTCAGCTGCAAAAGTCATCCCAAGCGGAGCGCAAAAGTATCACAATAAGGCTGCCTCCACCTCTTTTTCCTATGCACCGTCCCTAACCCTAGGTAGATGGACCTGCCTCCACTTAGGGTCAGGGTAAGGGTTACGCCTTGGGTTGGGGTTTTTAAACTAGGAAACCCAGAGCTCCAAGCACACTGCAGCTGCCAAAGGATCTCAAGGGCAGCGCAAATGTTCCACAATATGGCTGCTTTCACAGCTTTTTCCTCGGCACCATTCCGACCCCTAGGTTGATTTACCTGTCTAGGGTTATGGTTACGATGAGGGCTTTTGTTTAACAAGGAATTTCTGAGCTGAAGCAATTTGGCCGCTGCAAAAGGCATCCCAAGGGGAGCGCTAAAGTACCACAACAAGGCTGCCTCCACCTCTTCTTCCTGGGGACCGTCCTTAACCCTAGGCTGATTTACCTGCCTAGGGTCAGGGTTAGTGTTAAGCCTAGGTTTAGGGTTTGGTAAACCACTGAACCCTGAGCTCCAAGCACACTGCAGCTGCCAATGGCATCCCAAGGGGAGCACAGAACTGCCATAACATGGCTGCCTCCACTGCATTTTCCTTGGCACCATCCCTAACTCTAGGCTGAGTTTCCTGCCTAGGGTTAGGCTTAGGGTTTAACCTAGGCTAAGGGGTTTTTTAAACTAGGAAAGTCTGAGCTCAAGGAGCACTGCAGCTGTGAAAAGCATCACAAGGGGAGCGCATAAGTTCCAGAACATGGCTGCTTTCACAGCTTTTTCCTTGGCACCATCCCGACCCCTAGGCTGATTGACCTCTTTAGGGTTAGGGTTAGGACTGGGGTTCCGGCTAGGGTTAGGATTAGGAGTAGGGTTAGGGCCATGGTGAAGACTAGGGTTAGGGTTATGGTCACTATTAGGGTTAGGGTTAGGTTTAGGGCTACGGTTATGTTTAGGGTTAGGGTTACTTTTACGTTTTGGGCTAGGGTTCGGGTTAGAGTTGATGTTTAGGCTTAGGGTTAGGGTTAGGGTTAGGGCTAGGGGTCGGTTTAGGTTTAGTCTTTAGGCTTAGTGTTAGGGTTAGGGTTAGGGTTTCTTAAACCAGAAAAATCTTACCTCAAGGAACACTTCAGCTGCAAAAGTCATCCCAAGGGGAGCGCAAAAGTATAACAACCACGCTGCATCCTCCTCTTTTTCCTGGCACTATCCCTAACCCTAGGCTGATTTACCTGCCTCCTATTACTCTTACAGTCAGGCTTAGGGTTAGGGTTAAGCTTAGGGCTTCTTAAACATGGAAAATCTTACCTCAAGGAGCACTTTACCTCTAAAAGTCATCCCAACTGCAGCATAATATTACCACAACAATGCTGCCTCCACCTGTTTTTCCTTAAAACAATGCCCAACCGTGGGCTGATTTACCTGCCTAAGCTTGGGGTTAGGCTTCTGCCTAGTGTTGAGCCTTCTCTTAGGGTTAGGTTTAGGGTTTAGGGTTGGGCTTGGGTTTAGGGTTTGGTATACGGTTAGGGTTAGGGTAAGCGCTTGGGTTAGGGTTGGGTTTATGGTTAGGTATAGAGTTAGGGCTAGGGTTAGGGTTTAGGATTAGGGTTCGAGTTAGTGTAAGGTTTAGGCTTAGGTTTAGGGTTAGGGAGAAGAGTAAGGTTAGGTTTAGGGTTAGGGTTAGGGTTAGGGTTAGGGTTAGGGTTAGGGTTACGGTTAAATTTTGGGTAATGATAAGGGTTTCTTAAACCAGGAAAATCTCACTTCCAGGAACAAATCAACTCTAAAATTCGTCCCAAGGACACCGCAAAATTTCCGCAACAAGGCTGCCTCCACCTCTTTTTCCTTGGCACCATCCCTAACCCTGGGCTTATTTACCTGCCTAGGGTTGGGGTTTGGGTTAGGGTTAGGGTTAGGATAAGGGTTAGGGTTAGGTTTCAGTGTTAAGGTTAGAGGTAGGGTTTGGCTTAGGGTTAGGGTTAGGATTAGGGTTACGGTTACGTTTAGGGTTAGGGTTACTTTTACGGTTAGGGCTAGGGTTCGGGTTAGAGTTGATGTTTAGGCTTAGGGTTAGGGTTACGGTTAGGGCTAGGGATCGGTTTAGGTTTAGTCTTTAGGCTTAGTGTTTGGGTTAGGGTTAGGTTTTCTTAAACCAGAAAAATCTTACCTCGAGGAACACTTCAGCTGCAAAAGTCATCCCATGGGGTGCGCAAAAGTACAACAACAACGCTGCATCCTCCTCTTTTTCCTGGGACTATCCCTAACCCTAGGCTGATTTACCTGCCTCCTATTACTCTTACAGTCAGGCTTAGGGTTAGTGTTAGGCTTAGGGCTTCTTAAACATGGAAAATCTTACCTCAAGGAGCACTTTACCTCTAAAAGTCATCCCAACTGCAGCATAAAATTACCACAACAATGCTGCCTCCACCTGTTTTTCCTTAAAACAATGCCCAACCGTGGGCTGATTTACCTGCCTAGGCTTGGGGTTAGGCTTCTGCCTAGTGTTGAGCCTTCTCTTAGGGTTAGGTTTAGGGTTTAGGGTTGGGCTTGGGTTTAGGGTTTGGTATACGGTTAGAGTTAGGGTAGCGCTTGGGTTAGGGTTGGGTTTAGGTTAGGTACAGGGTTAGGGTTAGGGTTAAGGTTTAGGATTAGGGTTAGCATTAGGGTAAGGTTTAGGCTTAGGTTTAGGGATAGGGGTAAGAGTAAGGTTTGGGTAAGGGTTAGGGTTAGGGTTAGGGTTAGGCTTAGGGTTAGGGTGAGGATTAGGCTTAGGATTAGGCTTAGGGTTAGGGTTAGAGTAAGGGCTAGGTTTAGGGTTAGGCTTTTTTAAACCTGGAAAATCTCACCTCAAGGAACACCTCAGCTGCAAAAGTCATCCCAAGCGGAGCGCAAAAGTATCACAATAAGGCTGCCTCCACCTCTTTTTCCTATGGACCGTCCCTAACCCTAGGTAGATGGACCTGCCTCCACTTAGGGTCAGGGTAAGGGTTACGCCTTGGGTTGGGGTTTTTAAACTAGGAAACCCAGAGCTCCAAGCACACTGCAGCTGCCAAAGGATCTCAAGGGCAGCGCAAATGTTCCACAATATGGCTGCTTTCACAGCTTTTTCCTCGGCACCATTCCGACCCCTAGGTTGATTTACCTGTCTAGGGTTATGGTTACGATGAGGGCTTTTGTTTAACAAGGAATTTCTGAGCTGAAGCAATTTGGCCGCTGCAAAAGGCATCCCAAGGGGAGCGCTAAAGTACCACAACAAGGCTGCCTCCACCTCTTCTTCCTGGGGACCGTCCTTAACCCTAGGCTGATTTACCTGCCTAGGGTCAGGGTTAGTGTTAAGCCTAGGTTTAGGGTTTGGTAAACCACTGAACCCTGAGCTCCAAGCACACTGCAGCTGCCAATGGCATCCCAAGGGGAGCACAGAACTGCCATAACATGGCTGCCTCCACTGCATTTTCCTTGGCACCATCCCTAACTCTAGGCTGAGTTTCCTGCCTACGGTTAGGCTTAGGGTTTAACCTAGGCTAAGGGGTTTTTTAAACTAGGAAAGTCTGAGCTCAAGGAGCACTGCAGCTGTGAAAAGCATCACAAGGGGAGCGCATAAGTTCCAGAACATGGCTGCTTTCACAGCTTTTTCCTTGGCACCATCCCGACCCCTAGGCTGATTGACCTGTTTAGGGTTAGGGTTAGGACTGGGGTTCCGGCTAGGGTTAGGATTAGGAGTAGGGTTAGGGCCATGGTGAAGACTAGGGTTAGGGTTATGGTCACTATTAGGGTTAGGGTTAGGTTTAGGGCTATGGTTATGTTTAGGGTTAGGGTTACTTTTACGTTTTGGGCTAGGGTTCGGGTTAGAGTTGATGTTTAGGCTTAGGGTTAGGGTTAGGGTTAGGGCTAGGGGTCGGTTTAGGTTTAGTCTTTAGGCTTAGTGTTAGGGTTAGGGTTAGGGTTAGGGTTTCTTAAACCAGAAAAATCTTACCTCAAGGAACACTTCAGCTGCAAAAGTCATCCCAAGGGGAGCGCAAAAGTATAACAACCACGCTGCATCCTCCTCTTTTTCCTGGGACTATCCCTAACCCTAGGCTGATTTACCTGCCTCCTATTACTCTTACAGTCAGGCTTAGGGTTAGGGTTAAGCTTAGGGCTTCTTAAACATGGAAAATCTTACCTCAAGGAGCACTTTACCTCTAAAAGTCATCCCAACTGCAGCATAATATTACCACAACAATGCTGCCTCCACCTGTTTTTCCTTAAAACAATGCCCAACCGTGGGCTGATTTACCTGCCTAAGCTTGGGGTTAGGCTTCTGCCTAGTGTTGAGCCTTCTCTTAGGGTTAGGTTTAGGGTTTAGGGTTGGGCTTGGGTTTAGGGTTTGGTATACGGTTAGGGTTAGGGTAAGCGCTTGGGTTAGGGTTGGGTTTATGGTTAGGTATAGAGTTAGGGCTAGGGTTAGGGTTTAGGATTAGGGTTCGAGTTAGTGTAAGGTTTAGGCTTAGGTTTAGGGTTAGGGAGAAGAGTAAGGTTAGGTTTAGGGTTAGGGTTAGGGTTAGGGTTAGGGTTAGGGTTAGGGTTACGGTTAAATTTTGGGTAATGATAAGGGTTTCTTAAACCAGGAAAATCTCACTTCCAGGAACAAATCAACTCTAAAATTCGTCCCAAGGACACCGCAAAATTTCCGCAACAAGGCTGCCTCCACCTCTTTTTCCTTGGCACCATCCCTAACCCTGGGCTTATTTACCTGCCTAGGGTTGGGGTTTGGGTTAGGGTTAGGGTTAGGATAAGGGTTAGGGTTAGGTTTCAGTGTTAAGGTTAGAGGTAGGGTTTGGCTTAGGGTTAGGGTTAGGATTAGGGTTACGGTTACGTTTAGGGTTAGGGTTACTTTTACGGTTAGGGCTAGGGTTCGGGTTAGAGTTGATGTTTAGGCTTAGGGTTAGGGTTACGGTTAGGGCTAGGGATCGGTTTAGGTTTAGTCTTTAGGCTTAGTGTTTGGGTTAGGGTTAGGTTTTCTTAAACCAGAAAAATCTTACCTCGAGGAACACTTCAGCTGCAAAAGTCATCCCATGGGGTGCGCAAAAGTACAACAACAACGCTGCATCCTCCTCTTTTTCCTGGGACTATCCCTAACCCTAGGCTGATTTACCTGCCTCCTATTACTCTTACAGTCAGGCTTAGGGTTAGTGTTAGGCTTAGGGCTTCTTAAACATGGAAAATCTTACCTCAAGGAGCACTTTACCTCTAAAAGTCATCCCAACTGCAGCATAAAATTACCACAACAATGCTGCCTCCACCTGTTTTTCCTTAAAACAATGCCCAACCGTGGGCTGATTTACCTGCCTAGGCTTGGGGTTAGGCTTCTGCCTAGTGTTGAGCCTTCTCTTAGGGTTAGGTTTAGGGTTTAGGGTTGGGCTTGGGTTTAGGGTTTGGTATACGGTTAGAGTTAGGGTAGCGCTTGGGTTAGGGTTGGGTTTAGGTTAGGTACAGGGTTAGGGTTAGGGTTAAGGTTTAGGATTAGGGTTAGCATTAGGGTAAGGTTTAGGCTTAGGTTTAGGGATAGGGGTAAGAGTAAGGTTTGGGTAAGGGTTAGGGTTAGGGTTAGGGTTAGGCTTAGGGTTAGGGTGAGGATTAGGCTTAGGATTAGGCTTAGGGTTAGGGTTAGAGTAAGGGCTAGGTTTAGGGTTAGGCTTTTTTAAACCTGGAAAATCTCACCTCAAGGAACACCTCAGCTGCAAAAGTCATCCCAAGCGGAGCGCAAAAGTATCACAATAAGGCTGCCTCCACCTCTTTTTCCTATGGACCGTCCCTAACCCTAGGTAGATGGACCTGCCTCCACTTAGGGTCAGGGTAAGGGTTACGCCTTGGGTTGGGGTTTTTAAACTAGGAAACCCAGAGCTCCAAGCACACTGCAGCTGCCAAAGGATCTCAAGGGCAGCGCAAATGTTCCACAATATGGCTGCTTTCACAGCTTTTTCCTCGGCACCATTCCGACCCCTAGGTTGATTTACCTGTCTAGGGTTATGGTTACGATGAGGGCTTTTGTTTAACAAGGAATTTCTGAGCTGAAGCAATTTGGCCGCTGCAAAAGGCATCCCAAGGGGAGCGCTAAAGTACCACAACAAGGCTGCCTCCACCTCTTCTTCCTGGGGACCGTCCTTAACCCTAGGCTGATTTACCTGCCTAGGGTCAGGGTTAGTGTTAAGCCTAGGTTTAGGGTTTGGTAAACCACTGAACCCTGAGCTCCAAGCACACTGCAGCTGCCAATGGCATCCCAAGGGGAGCACAGAACTGCCATAACATGGCTGCCTCCACTGCATTTTCCTTGGCACCATCCCTAACTCTAGGCTGAGTTTCCTGCCTACGGTTAGGCTTAGGGTTTAACCTAGGCTAAGGGGTTTTTTAAACTAGGAAAGTCTGAGCTCAAGGAGCACTGCAGCTGTGAAAAGCATCACAAGGGGAGCGCATAAGTTCCAGAACATGGCTGCTTTCACAGCTTTTTCCTTGGCACCATCCCGACCCCTAGGCTGATTGACCTGTTTAGGGTTAGGGTTAGGACTGGGGTTCCGGCTAGGGTTAGGATTAGGAGTAGGGTTAGGGCCATGGTGAAGACTAGGGTTAGGGTTATGGTCACTATTAGGGTTAGGGTTAGGTTTAGGGCTATGGTTATGTTTAGGGTTAGGGTTACTTTTACGTTTTGGGCTAGGGTTCGGGTTAGAGTTGATGTTTAGGCTTAGGGTTAGGGTTAGGGTTAGGGCTAGGGGTCGGTTTAGGTTTAGTCTTTAGGCTTAGTGTTAGGGTTAGGGTTAGGGTTAGGGTTTCTTAAACCAGAAAAATCTTACCTCAAGGAACACTTCAGCTGCAAAAGTCATCCCAAGGGGAGCGCAAAATTATAACAACCACGCTGCATCCTCCTCTTTTTCCTGGGACTATCCCTAACCTTAGGCTGATTTACCTGTCTCCTATTACTCTTACAGTCAGGCTTAGGATTAGGGTTAAGCTTAGGGCTTCTTAAACATGGAAAATCTTACCTCAAGGAGCACTTTACCTCTAAAAGTCATCCCAACTGCAGCATAATATTACCACAACACTGCTGCCTCCACCTGTTTTTCCTTAAAACAATGCCCAACCGTGGGCTGATTTACCTGCCTAGGCTTGGGGTTAGGCTTCTGCCTAGTGTTGAGCCTTCTCTTAGGGTTAGGTTTAGGGTTTAGGGTTGGGCTTGGGTTCAGGGTTTGGTATACGGTTAGAGTTAGGGTAGCGCTTGGGTTAGGGTTGGGTTTAGGTTAGGTACAGAGTTAGGTTTAGGGTTAGGCTTTAGGATTAGAGTTAGCATTAGGGTAAGGTTTAGGCTTAGGTTTAGGGATAGGGGTAAGAGTAAGGTTTGGGTAAGGGTTAGGGTTAGGGTTAGGGTTAGGCTTAGGGTTAGGGTGAGGATTAGGCTTAGGATTAGGCTTAGGGTTAGGGTTAGAGTAAGGGCTAGGTTTAGGGTTAGGCTTTTTTAAACCTGGAAAATCTCACCTCAAGGAACACCTCAGCTGCAAAAGTCATCCCAAGCGGAGCGCAAAAGTATCACAATAAGGCTGCCTCCACCTCTTTTTCCTATGCACCGTCCCTAACCCTAGGTAGATGGACCTGCCTCCACTTAGGGTCAGGGTAAGGGTTACGCCTTGGGTTGGGGTTTTTAAACTAGGAAACCCAGAGCTCCAAGCACACTGCAGCTGCCAAAGGATCTCAAGGGCAGCGCAAATGTTCCACAATATGGCTGCTTTCACAGCTTTTTCCTCGGCACCATTCCGACCCCTAGGTTGATTTACCTGTCTAGGGTTATGGTTACGATGAGGGCTTTTGTTTAACAAGGAATTTCTGAGCTGAAGCAATTTGGCCGCTGCAAAAGGCATCCCAAGGGGAGCGCTAAAGTACCACAACAAGGCTGCCTCCACCTCTTCTTCCTGGGGACCGTCCTTAACCCTAGGCTGATTTACCTGCCTAGGGTCAGGGTTAGTGTTAAGCCTAGGTTTAGGGTTTGGTAAACCACTGAACCCTGAGCTCCAAGCACACTGCAGCTGCCAATGGCATCCCAAGGGGAGCACAGAACTGCCATAACATGGCTGCCTCCACTGCATTTTCCTTGGCACCATCCCTAACTCTAGGCTGAGTTTCCTGCCTAGGGTTAGGCTTAGGGTTTAACCTAGGCTAAGGGGTTTTTTAAACTAGGAAAGTCTGAGCTCAAGGAGCACTGCAGCTGTGAAAAGCATCACAAGGGGAGCGCATAAGTTCCAGAACATGGCTGCTTTCACAGCTTTTTCCTTGGCACCATCCCGACCCCTAGGCTGATTGACCTGTTTAGGGTTAGGGTTAGGACTGGGGTTCCGGCTAGGGTTAGGATTAGGAGTAGGGTTAGGGCCATGGTGAAGACTAGGGTTAGGGTTATGGTCACTATTAGGGTTAGGGTTAGGTTTAGGGCTACGGTTATGTTTAGGGTTAGGGTTACTTTTACGTTTTGGGCTAGGGTTCGGGTTAGAGTTGATGTTTAGGCTTAGGGTTAGGGTTAGGGTTAGGGCTAGGGGTCGGTTTAGGTTTAGTCTTTAGGCTTAGTGTTAGGGTTAGGGTTAGGGTTAGGGTTTCTTAAACCAGAAAAATCTTACCTCAAGGAACACTTCAGCTGCAAAAGTCATCCCAAGGGGAGCGCAAAATTATAACAACCACGCTGCATCCTCCTCTTTTTCCTGGGACTATCCCTAACCTTAGGCTGATTTACCTGTCTCCTATTACTCTTACAGTCAGGCTTAGGATTAGGGTTAAGCTTAGGGCTTCTTAAACATGGAAAATCTTACCTCAAGGAGCACTTTACCTCTAAAAGTCATCCCAACTGCAGCATAATATTACCACAACAATGCTGCCTCCACCTGTTTTTCCTTAAAACAATGCCCAACCGTGGGCTGATTTACCTGCCTAGGCTTGGGGTTAGGCTTCTGCCTAGTGTTGAGCCTTCTCTTAGGGTTAGGTTTAGGGTTTAGGGTTGGGCTTGGGTTCAGGGTTTGGTATACGGTTAGAGTTAGGGTAGCGCTTGGGTTAGGGTTGGGTTTAGGTTAGGTACAGAGTTAGGTTTAGGGTTAGGCTTTAGGATTAGAGTTAGCATTAGGGTAAGGTTTAGGCTTAGGTTTAGGGATAGGGGTAAGAGTAAGGTTTGGGTAAGGGTTAGGGTTAGGGTTAGGGTTAGGCTTAGGGTTAGGGTGAGGATTAGGCTTAGGATTAGGCTTAGGGTTAGGGTTAGAGTAAGGGCTAGGTTTAGGGTTAGGCTTTTTTAAACCTGGAAAATCTCACCTCAAGGAACACCTCAGCTGCAAAAGTCATCCCAAGCGGAGCGCAAAAGTATCACAATAAGGCTGCCTCCACCTCTTTTTCCTATGCACCGTCCCTAACCCTAGGTAGATGGACCTGCCTCCACTTAGGGTCAGGGTAAGGGTTACGCCTTGGGTTGGGGTTTTTAAACTAGGAAACCCAGAGCTCCAAGCACACTGCAGCTGCCAAAGGATCTCAAGGGCAGCGCAAATGTTCCACAATATGGCTGCTTTCACAGCTTTTTCCTCGGCACCATTCCGACCCCTAGGTTGATTTACCTGTCTAGGGTTATGGTTACGATGAGGGCTTTTGTTTAACAAGGAATTTCTGAGCTGAAGCAATTTGGCCGCTGCAAAAGGCATCCCAAGGGGAGCGCTAAAGTACCACAACAAGGCTGCCTCCACCTCTTCTTCCTGGGGACCGTCCTTAACCCTAGGCTGATTTACCTGCCTAGGGTCAGGGTTAGTGTTAAGCCTAGGTTTAGGGTTTGGTAAACCACTGAACCCTGAGCTCCAAGCACACTGCAGCTGCCAATGGCATCCCAAGGGGAGCACAGAACTGCCATAACATGGCTGCCTCCACTGCATTTTCCTTGGCACCATCCCTAACTCTAGGCTGAGTTTCCTGCCTAGGGTTAGGCTTAGGGTTTAACCTAGGCTAAGGGGTTTTTTAAACTAGGAAAGTCTGAGCTCAAGGAGCACTGCAGCTGTGAAAAGCATCACAAGGGGAGCGCATAAGTTCCAGAACATGGCTGCTTTCACAGCTTTTTCCTTGGCACCATCCCGACCCCTAGGCTGATTGACCTGTTTAGGGTTAGGGTTAGGACTGGGGTTCCGGCTAGGGTTAGGATTAGGAGTAGGGTTAGGGCCATGGTGAAGACTAGGGTTAGGGTTATGGTCACTATTAGGGTTAGGGTTAGGTTTAGGGCTACGGTTATGTTTAGGGTTAGGGTTACTTTTACGTTTTGGGCTAGGGTTCGGGTTAGAGTTGATGTTTAGGCTTAGGGTTAGGGTTAGGGTTAGGGCTAGGGGTCGGTTTAGGTTTAGTCTTTAGGCTTAGTGTTAGGGTTAGGGTTAGGGTTAGGGTTTCTTAAACCAGAAAAATCTTACCTCAAGGAACACTTCAGCTGCAAAAGTCATCCCAAGGGGAGCGCAAAATTATAACAACCACGCTGCATCCTCCTCTTTTTCCTGGGACTATCCCTAACCTTAGGCTGATTTACCTGTCTCCTATTACTCTTACAGTCAGGCTTAGGATTAGGGTTAAGCTTAGGGCTTCTTAAACATGGAAAATCTTACCTCAAGGAGCACTTTACCTCTAAAAGTCATCCCAACTGCAGCATAATATTACCACAACAATGCTGCCTCCACCTGTTTTTCCTTAAAACAATGCCCAACCGTGGGCTGATTTACCTGCCTAGGCTTGGGGTTAGGCTTCTGCCTAGTGTTGAGCCTTCTCTTAGGGTTAGGTTTAGGGTTTAGGGTTGGGCTTGGGTTCAGGGTTTGGTATACGGTTAGAGTTAGGGTAGCGCTTGGGTTAGGGTTGGGTTTAGGTTAGGTACAGAGTTAGGTTTAGGGTTAGGCTTTAGGATTAGAGTTAGCATTAGGGTAAGGTTTAGGCTTAGGTTTAGGGATAGGGGTAAGAGTAAGGTTTGGGTAAGGGTTAGGGTTAGGGTTAGGGTTAGGCTTAGGGTTAGGGTGAGGATTAGGCTTAGGATTAGGCTTAGGGTTAGGGTTAGAGTAAGGGCTAGGTTTAGGGTTAGGCTTTTTTAAACCTGGAAAATCTCACCTCAAGGAACACCTCAGCTGCAAAAGTCATCCCAAGCGGAGCGCAAAAGTATCACAATAAGGCTGCCTCCACCTCTTTTTCCTATGGACCGTCCCTAACCCTAGGTAGATGGACCTGCCTCCACTTAGGGTCAGGGTAAGGGTTACGCCTTGGGTTGGGGTTTTTAAACTAGGAAACCCAGAGCTCCAAGCACACTGCAGCTGCCAAAGGATCTCAAGGGCAGCGCAAATGTTCCACAATATGGCTGCTTTCACAGCTTTTTCCTCGGCACCATTCCGACCCCTAGGTTGATTTACCTGTCTAGGGTTATGGTTACGATGAGGGCTTTTGTTTAACAAGGAATTTCTGAGCTGAAGCAATTTGGCCGCTGCAAAAGGCATCCCAAGGGGAGCGCTAAAGTACCACAACAAGGCTGCCTCCACCTCTTCTTCCTGGGGACCGTCCTTAACCCTAGGCTGATTTACCTGCCTAGGGTCAGGGTTAGTGTTAAGCCTAGGTTTAGGGTTTGGTAAACCACTGAACCCTGAGCTCCAAGCACACTGCAGCTGCCAATGGCATCCCAAGGGGAGCACAGAACTGCCATAACATGGCTGCCTCCACTGCATTTTCCTTGGCACCATCCCTAACTCTAGGCTGAGTTTCCTGCCTACGGTTAGGCTTAGGGTTTAACCTAGGCTAAGGGGTTTTTTAAACTAGGAAAGTCTGAACTCAAGGAGCAGTGCAGCTGTGAAAAGCATCACAAGGGGAGCGCATAAGTTCCAGAACATGGCTGCTTTCACAGCTTTTTCCTTGGCACCATCCCGACCCCTAGGCTGATTGACCTGTTTAGGGTTAGGGTTAGGACTGGGGTTCCGGCTAGGGTTAGGATTAGGAGTAGGGTTAGGGCCATGGTGAAGACTAGGGTTAGGGTTATGGTCACTATTAGGGTTAGGGTTAGGTTTAGGGCTACGGTTATGTTTAGGGTTAGGGTTACTTTTACGTTTTGGGCTAGGGTTCGGGTTAGAGTTGATGTTTAGGCTTAGGGTTAGGGTTAGGGTTAGGGCTAGGGGTCGGTTTAGGTCTAGTCTTTAGGCTTAGTGTTAGGGTTAGGGTTAGGGTTTCTTAAACCAGAAAAATCTTACCTCAAGGAACACTTCAGCTGCAAAAGTCATCCCAAGGGGAGCGCAAAAGTATAACAACCACCCTGCATCCTCCTCTTTTTCCTGGCACTATCCCTAACCCTAGGCTGATTTACCTGCCTCCTATTACTCTTACAGTCAGGCTTAGGGTTAGGGTTAAGCTTAGGGCTTCTTAAACATGGAAAATCTTACCTCAAGGAGCACTTTACCTCTAAAAGTCATCCCAACTGCAGCATAATATTACCACAACAATGCTGCCTCCACCTGTTTTTCCTTAAAACAATGCCCAACCGTGGGCTGATTTACCTGCCTAGGCTTGGGGTTAGGCTTCTGCCTAGTGTTGAGCCTTCTCTTAGGGTTAGGTTTAGGGTTTAGGGTTGGGCTTGGGTTTAGGGTTTGGTATACGGTTAGGGTTAGGGTAAGCGCTTGGGTTAGGGTTGGGTTTATGGTTAGGTATAGAGTTAGGGCTAGGGTTAGGGTTTAGGATTAGGGTTCGAGTTAGTGTAAGGTTTAGGCTTAGGTTTAGGGTTAGGGAGAAGAGTAAGGTTAGGTTTAGGGTTAGGGTTAGGGTTAGGGTTAGGGTTAGGGTTAGGGTTACGGTTAAATTTTGGGTAATGATAAGGGTTTCTTAAACCAGGAAAATCTCACTTCCAGGAACAAATCAACTCTAAAATTCGTCCCAAGGACACCGCAAAATTTCCGCAACAAGGCTGCCTCCACCTCTTTTTCCTTGGCACCATCCCTAACCCTGGGCTTATTTACCTGCCTAGGGTTGGGGTTTGGGTTAGGGTTAGGGTTAGGATAAGGGTTAGGGTTAGGTTTCAGTGTTAAGGTTAGAGGTAGGGTTTGGCTTAGGGTTAGGGTTAGGATTAGGGTTACGGTTACGTTTAGGGTTAGGGTTACTTTTACGGTTAGGGCTAGGGTTCGGGTTAGAGTTGATGTTTAGGCTTAGGGTTAGGGTTACGGTTAGGGCTAGGGATCGGTTTAGGTTTAGTCTTTAGGCTTAGTGTTTGGGTTAGGGTTAGGTTTTCTTAAACCAGAAAAATCTTACCTCAAGGAACACTTCAGCTGCAAAAGTCATCCCATGGGGTGCGCAAAAGTACAACAACAACGCTGCATCCTCCTCTTTTTCCTGGGACTATCCCTAACCCTAGGCTGATTTACCTGCCTCCTATTACTCTTACAGTCTGGCTTAGGGTTAGTGTTAGGCTTAGGGCTTCTTAAACATGGAAAATCTTACCTCAAGGAGCACTTTACCTCTAAAAGTCATCCCAACTGCAGCATAAAATTACCACAACAATGCTGCCTCCACCTGTTTTTCCTTAAAACAATGCCCAACCGTGGGCTGATTTACCTGCCTAGGCTTGGGGTTAGGCTTCTGCCTAGTGTTGAGCCTTCTCTTAGGGTTAGGTTTAGGGTTTAGGGTTGGGCTTGGGTTTAGGGTTTGGTATACGGTTAGAGTTAGGGTAGCGCTTGGGTTAGGGTTGGGTTTAGGTTAGGTACAGGGTTAGGGTTAGGGTTAGGCTTTAGGATTAGGGTTAGCATTAGGGTAAGGTTTAGGCTTAGGTTTAGGGATAGGGGTAAGAGTAAGGTTAGGGTAAGGGTTAGGGTTAGGGTTAGGGTTAGGCTTAGGGTTAGGGTGAGGATTAGGCTTAGGATTAGGCTTAGGGTTAGGGTTAGAGTAAGGGCTAGGTTTAGGGTTAGGCTTTTTTAAACCTGGAAAATCTCACCTCAAGGAACACCTCAGCTGCAAAAGTCATCCCAAGCGGAGCGCAAAAGTATCACAATAAGGCTGCCTCCACCTCTTTTTCCTATGGACCGTCCCTAACCCTAGGTAGATGGACCTGCCTCCACTTAGGGTCAGGGTAAGGGTTACGCCTTGGGTTGGGGTTTTTAAACTAGGAAACCCAGAGCTCCAAGCACACTGCAGCTGCCAAAGGATCTCAAGGGCAGCGCAAATGTTCCACAATATGGCTGCTTTCACAGCTTTTTCCTCGGCACCATTCCGACCCCTAGGTTGATTTACCTGTCTAGGGTTATGGTTACGATGAGGGCTTTTGTTTAACAAGGAATTTCTGAGCTGAAGCAATTTGGCCGCTGCAAAAGGCATCCCAAGGGGAGCGCTAAAGTACCACAACAAGGCTGCCTCCACCTCTTCTTCCTGGGGACCGTCCTTAACCCTAGGCTGATTTACCTGCCTAGGGTCAGGGTTAGTGTTAAGCCTAGGTTTAGGGTTTGGTAAACCACTGAACCCTGAGCTCCAAGCACACTGCAGCTGCCAATGGCATCCCAAGGGGAGCACAGAACTGCCATAACATGGCTGCCTCCACTGCATTTTCCTTGGCACCATCCCTAACTCTAGGCTGAGTTTCCTGCCTAGGGTTAGGCTTAGGGTTTAACCTAGGCTAAGGGGTTTTTTAAACTAGGAAAGTCTGAGCTCAAGGAGCACTGCAGCTGTGAAAAGCATCACAAGGGGAGCGCATAAGTTCCAGAACATGGCTGCTTTCACAGCTTTTTCCTTGGCACCATCCCGACCCCTAGGCTGATTGACCTGTTTAGGGTTAGGGTTAGGACTGGGGTTCCGGCTAGGGTTAGGATTAGGAGTAGGGTTAGGGCCATGGTGAAGACTAGGGTTAGGGTTATGGTCACTATTAGGGTTAGGGTTAGGTTTAGGGCTACGGTTATGTTTAGGGTTAGGGTTACTTTTACGTTTTGGGCTAGGGTTCGGGTTAGAGTTGATGTTTAGGCTTAGGGTTAGGGTTAGGGTTAGGGCTAGGGGTCGGTTTAGGTTTAGTCTTTAGGCTTAGTGTTAGGGTTAGGGTTAGGGTTAGGGTTTCTTAAACCAGAAAAATCTTACCTCAAGGAACACTTCAGCTGCAAAAGTCATCCCAAGGGGAGCGCAAAATTATAACAACCACGCTGCATCCTCCTCTTTTTCCTGGGACTATCCCTAACCTTAGGCTGATTTACCTGTCTCCTATTACTCTTACAGTCAGGCTTAGGGTTAGGGTTAAGCTTAGGGCTTCTTAAACATGGAAAATCTTACCTCAAGGAGCACTTTACCTCTAAAAGTCATCCCAACTGCAGCATAATATTACCACAACAATGCTGCCTCCACCTGTTTTTCCTTAAAACAATGCCCAACCGTGGGCTGATTTACCTGCCTAGGCTTGGGGTTAGGCTTCTGCCTAGTGTTGAGCCTTCTCTTAGGGTTAGGTTTAGGGTTTAGGGTTGGGCTTGGGTTTAGGGTTTGGTATACGGTTAGGGTTAGGGTAAGCGCTTGGGTTAGGGTTGGGTTTATGGTTAGGTATAGAGTTAGGGCTAGGGTTAGGGTTTAGGATTAGGGTTCGAGTTAGTGTAAGGTTTAGGCTTAGGTTTAGGGTTAGGGAGAAGAGTAAGGTTAGGTTTAGGGTTAGGGTTAGGGTTAGGGTTAGGGTTAGGGTTACGGTTAAATTTTGGGTAATGATAAGGGTTTCTTAAACCAGGAAAATCTCACTTCCAGGAACAATTCAACTCTAAAATTCGTCCCAAGGACACCGCAAAATTTCCGCAACAAGGCTGCCTCCACCTCTTTTTCCTTGGCACCATCCCTAACCCTGGGCTTATTTACCTGCCTAGGGTTAGAGTTTGGGTTAGGGTTAGGGTTAGGATAAGGGTTAGGGTTAGGTTTCAGTGTTAAGGTTAGAGGTAGGGTTTGGCTTAGGGTTAGGGTTAGGATTAGGGTTACGGTTACGTTTAGGGTTAGGGTTACTTTTACGGTTAGGGCTAGGGTTCGGGTTAGAGTTGATGTTTAGGCTTAGGGTTAGGGTTACGGTTAGGGCTAGGGATCGGTTTAGGTTTAGTCTTTAGGCTTAGTGTTTGGGTTAGGGTTAGGTTTTCTTAAACCAGAAAAATCTTACCTCAAGGAACACTTCAGCTGCAAAAGTCATCCCATGGGGTGCGCAAAAGTACAACAACAACGCTGCATCCTCCTCTTTTTCCTGGGACTATCCCTAACCCTAGGCTGATTTACCTGCCTCCTATTACTCTTACAGTCTGGCTTAGGGTTAGTGTTAGGCTTAGGGCTTCTTAAACATGGAAAATCTTACCTCAAGGAGCACTTTACCTCTAAAAGTCATCCCAACTGCAGCATAAAATTACCACAACAATGCTGCCTCCACCTGTTTTTCCTTAAAACAATGCCCAACCGTGGGCTGATTTACCTGCCTAGGCTTGGGGTTAGGCTTCTGCCTAGTGTTGAGCCTTCTCTTAGGGTTAGGTTTAGGGTTTAGGGTTGGGCTTGGGTTTAGGGTTTGGTATACGGTTAGAGTTAGGGTAGCGCTTGGGTTAGGGTTGGGTTTAGGTTAGGTACAGAGTTAGGGTTAGGGTTAGGCTTTAGGATTAGTGTTAGCATTAGGGTAAGGTTTAGGCTTAGGTTTAGGGATAGGGGTAAGAGTAAGGTTAGGGTAAGGGTTAGGGTTAGGGTTAGGGTTAGGGTTAGGGTTAGGGTTAGGGTTAGGGTTAGGGTTAGGCTTAGGGTTAGGGTGAGGATTAGGCTTAGGATTAGGCTTAGGGTTAGGGTTAGAGTAAGGGCTAGGTTTAGGGTTAGGCTTTTTTAAACCTGGAAAATCTCACCTCAAGGAACACCTCAGCTGCAAAAGTCATCCCAAGCGGAGCGCAAAAGTATCACAATAAGGCTGCCTCCACCTCTTTTTCCTATGGACCGTCCCTAACCCTAGGTAGATGGACCTGCCTCCACTTAGGTTCAGGGTAAGGGTTACGCCTTGGGTTGGGGTTTTTAAACTAGGAAACCCAGAGCTCCAAGCACACTGCAGCTGCCAAAGGATCTCAAGGGCAGCGCAAATGTTCCACAATATGGCTGCTTTCACAGCTTTTTCCTCGGCACCATTCCGACCCCTAGGTTGATTTACCTGTCTAGGGTTATGGTTACGATGAGGGCTTTTGTTTAACAAGGAATTTCTGAGCTGAAGCAATTTGGCCGCTGCAAAAGGCATCCCAAGGGGAGCGCTAAAGTACCACAACAAGGCTGCCTCCACCTCTTCTTCCTGGGGACCGTCCTTAACCCTAGGCTGATTTACCTGCCTAGGGTCAGGGTTAGTGTTAAGCCTAGGTTTAGGGTTTGGTAAACCACTGAACCCTGAGCTCCAAGCACACTGCAGCTGCCAATGGCATCCCAAGGGGAGCACAGAACTGCCATAACATGGCTGCCTCCACTGCATTTTCCTTGGCACCATCCCTAACTCTAGGCTGAGTTTCCTGCCTAGGGTTAGGCTTAGGGTTTAACCTAGGCTAAGGGGTTTTTTAAACTAGGAAAGTCTGAGCTCAAGGAGCACTGCAGCTGTGAAAAGCATCACAAGGGGAGCGCATAAGTTCCAGAACATGGCTGCTTTCACAGCTTTTTCCTTGGCACCATCCCGACCCCTAGGCTGATTGACCTGTTTAGGGTTAGGGTTAGGACTGGGGTTCCGGCTAGGGATAGGATTAGGAGTAGGGTTAGGGCAATGGTGAAGACTAGGGTTAGGGTTATGGTCACTATTAGGGTTAGGGTTAGGTTTAGGGCTACGGTTATGTTTAGGGTTAGGGTTACTTTTACGTTTTGGGCTAGGGTTCGGGTTAGAGTTGATGTTTAGGCTTAGGGTTAGGGTTAGGGTTAGGGCTAGGGGTCGGTTTAGGTTTAGTCTTTAGGCTTAGTGTTAGGGTTAGGGTTAGGGTTTCTTAAACCAGAAAAATCTTACGTCAAGGAACACTTCAGCTGCAAAAGTCATCCCAAGGGGAGCGCAAAAGTATAACAACCACCCTGCATCCTCCTCTTTTTCCTGGGACTATCCCTAACCTTAGGCTGATTTACCTGTCTCCTATTACTCTTACAGTCAGGCTTAGGATTAGGGTTAAGCTTAGGGCTTCTTAAACATGGAAAATCTTGCCTCAAGGAGCACTTTACCTCTAAAAGTCATCCAAACTGCAGCATAAAATTACCACAACAATGCTGCCTCCACCTGTTTTTCCTTAAAACAATGCCCAACCGTGGGCTGATTTACCTGCCTAGGCTTGGGGTTAGGCTTCTGCCTAGTGTTGAGCCTTCTCTTAGGGTTAGGTTTAGGGTTTAGGGTTGGGCTTGGGTTTAGGGTTTGGTATACGGTTAGGGTTAGGGTAAGCGCTTGGGTTAGGGTTGGGTTTATGGTTAGGTATAGAGTTAGGGCTAGGGTTAGGGTTGAGGATTAGGGTTCGAGTTAGTGTAAGGTTTAGGCTTAGGTTTAGGGTTAGGGAGAAGAGTAAGGTTAGGTTTAGGGTTAGGGTTAGGGTTAGGGTTAGGGTTACGGTTAAATTTTGGGTAATGATAAGGGTTTCTTAAACCAGGAAAATCTCACTTCCAGGAACAATTCAACTCTAAAATTCGTCCCAAGGACACCGCAAAATTTCCGCAACAAGGCTACCTCCACCCCTTTTTCCTTGCCACCATCCCTAACCCTAGGCTTATTTACCTGCCTAGGGTTGGGGTTTGGGTTAGGGTTAGGGTTAGGATAAGGGTTAGGGTTAGGTTTCAGTGTTAAGGTTTGAGGTAGGGTTTGGCTTAGGGTTAGGGTTAGGATTAGGGTTACGGTTACGTTTAGGGTTAGGGTTACTTTTACGGTTAGGGCTAGGGTTCGGGTTAGAGTTGATGTTTAGGCTTAGGGTTAGGGTTACGGTTAGGGCTAGGGATCGGTTTAGGTTTAGTCTTTAGGCTTAGTGTTTGGGTTAGGGTTAGGTTTTCTTAAACCAGAAAAATCTTACCTCAAGGAACAATTCAGCTGCAAAAGTCATCCCATGGGGTGCGCAAAAGTACAACAACAACGCTGCATCCTCCTCTTTTTCCTGGCACTATCCCTAACCCTAGGCTGATTTACCTGCCTCCTATTACTCTTACAGTCAGGCTTAGGGTTAGTGTTAGGCTTAGGGCTTCTTAAACATGGAAAATCTTACCTCAAGGAGCACTTTACCTCTAAAAGTCATCCCAACTGCAGCATAAAATTACCACAACAATGCTGCCTCCACCTGTTTTTCCTTAAAACAATGCCCAACCGTGGGCTGATTTACCTGCCTAGGCTTGGGGTTAGGCTTCTGCCTAGTGTTGAGCCTTCTCTTAGGGTTAGGTTTAGGGTTTAGGGTTGGGCTTGGGTTTAGGGTTTGGTATACGGTTAGAGTTAGGGTAAGCGCTTGGGTTAGGGTTGGGTTTAGGTTAGGTACAGAGTTAGGGTTAGGGTTAGGCTTTAGGATTAGGGTTAGCATTAGGGTAAGGTTTAGGCTTACGTTTAGGGATAGGGGTAAGAGTAAGGTTAGGGTAAGGGTTAGGGTTAGGGTTAGGCTTAGGGTTAGGGTGAGGATTAGGTTTAGGATTAGGCTTAGGGTTAGGGTTAGAGTAAGGGCTAGGTTTAGGGTTAGGCTTTTTTAAACCTGGAAAATCTCACCTCAAGGAACACCTCAGCTGCAAAAGTCATCCCAAGCGGAGCGCAAAAGTATCACAATAAGGCTGCCTCCACCTCTTTTTCCTATGGACCGTCCCTAACCCTAGGTAGATGGACCTGCCTCCACTTAGGGTCAGGGTAAGGGTTACGCCTTGGGTTGGGGTTTTTAAACTAGGAAACCCAGAGCTCCAAGCACACTGCAGCTGCCAAAGGATCTCAAGGGCAGCGCAAATGTTCCACAATATGGCTGCTTTCACAGCTTTTTCCTCGGCACCATTCCGACCCCTAGGTTGATTTACCTGTCTAGGGTTATGGTTACGATGAGGGCTTTTGTTTAACAAGGAATTTCTGAGCTGAAGCAATTTGGCCGCTGCAAAAGGCATCCCAAGGGGAGCGCTAAAGTACCACAACAAGGCTGCCTCCACCTCTTCTTCCTGGGGACCGTCCTTAACCCTAGGCTGATTTACCTGCCTAGGGTCAGGGTTAGTGTTAAGCCTAGGTTTAGGGTTTGGTAAACCACTGAACCCTGAGCTCCAAGCACACTGCAGCTGCCAATGGCATCCCAAGGGGAGCACAGAACTGCCATAACATGGCTGCCTCCACTGCATTTTCCTTGGCACCATCCCTAACTCTAGGCTGAGTTTCCTGCCTAGGGTTAGGCTTAGGGTTTAACCTAGGCTAAGGGGTTTTTTAAACTAGGAAAGTCTGAACTCAAGGAGCACTGCAGCTGTGAAAAGCATCACAAGGGGAGCGCATAAGTTCCAGAACATGGCTGCTTTCACAGCTTTTTCCTTGGCACCATCCCGACCCCTAGGCTGATTGACCTGTTTAGGGTTAGGGTTAGGACTGGGGTTCCGGCTAGGGTTAGGATTAGGAGTAGGGTTAGGGCCATGGTGAGGACTAGGGTTAGGGTTATGGTCACTATTAGGGTTAGGGTTAGGTTTAGGGCTACGGTTATGTTTAGGGTTAGGGTTACTTTTACGTTTTGGGCTAGGGTTCGGGTTAGAATTGATGTTTAGGCTTAGGGTTAGGGTTACGGTTAGGGCTAGGGGTCGGTTTAGGTTTAGTCTTTAGGCTTAGTGTTAGGGTTAGGGTTAGGGTTTCTTAAACCAGAAAAATCTTACCTCAAGGAACACTTCAGCTGCAAAAGTCATCCCAAGGGGAGCGCAAAAGTATAACAACCACGCTGCATCCTCCTCTTTTTCCTGGGACTATCCCTAACCCTAGGCTGATTTACCTGCCTCCTATTACTCTTACAGTCAGGCTTAGGGTTAGGGTTAAGCTTAGGGCTTCTTAAACATGGAAAATCTTACCTCAAGGAGCACTTTACCTCTAAAAGTCATCCCAACTGCAGCATAAAATTACCACAACAATGCTGCCTCCACCTGTTTTTCCTTAAAACAATGCCCAACCGTGGGCTGATTTACCTGCCTAGGCTTGGGGTTAGGCTTCTGCCTAGTGTTGAGCCTTCTCTTAGGGTTAGGTTTAGGGTTTAGGGTTGGGCTTGCGTTTAGGGTTTGGTATACGGTTAGGGTTAGGGTAAGCGCTTGGGTTAGGGTTGGGTTTATGGTTAGGTATAGAGTTAGGGCTAGGGTTAGGGTTTAGGATTAGGGTTAGCGTTAGGGTAAGGATTAGGCTTAGGTTTAGGGTTAGGGAGAAGAGTAAGGTTAGGTTTAGGGTTAGGGTTAGGGTTAGGGTTAGGTTACGGTTAAATTTTGGGTAATGATAAGGGTTTCTTAAACCAGGAAAATCTCACTTCCAGGAACAATTCAACTCTAAAATTCGTCCCAAGGACACCGCAAAATTTCCGCAACAAGGCTGCCTCCACCTCTTTTTCCTTGGCACCATCCCTAACCCTGGGCTTATTTACCTGCCTAGGGTTAGGGTTTGGGTTAGGGTTAGGGTTAGGATAAGGGTTAGGGTTAGGTTTCAGTGTTAAGGTTAGAGGTAGGGTTTGGCTTAGGGTTAGGGTTAGGATTAGGGTTACGGTTACGTTTAGGGTTAGGGTTACTTTTACGGTTAGGGCTAGGGTTCGGGTTAGAGTTGATGTTTAGGCTTAGGGTTAGGGTTACGGTTAGGGCTAGGGATCGGTTTAGGTTTAGTCTTTAGGCTTAGTGTTTGGGTTAGGGTTAGGTTTTCTTAAACCAGAAAAATCTTACCTCAAGGAACACTTCAGCTGCAAAAGTCATCCCATGGGGTGCGCAAAAGTACAACAACAACGCTGCATCCTCCTCTTTTTCCTGGCACTATCCCTAACCCTAGGCTGATTTACCTGCCTCCTATTACTCTTACAGTCAGGCTTAGGGTTAGTGTTAGGCTTAGGGCTTCTTAAACATGGAAAATCTTACCTCAAGGAGCACTTTACCTCTAAAAGTCATCCCAACTGCAGCATAAAATTACCACAACAATGCTGCCTCCACCTGTTTTTCCTTAAAACAATGCCCAACCGTGGGCTGATTTACCTGCCTAGGCTTGGGGTTAGGCTTCTGCCTAGTGTTGAGCCTTCTCTTAGGGTTAGGTTTAGGGTTTAGGGTTGGGCTTGGGTTTAGGGTTTGGTATACGGTTAGAGTTAGGGTAAGCGCTTGGGTTAGGGTTGGGTTTAGGTTAGGTACAGAGTTAGGGTTAGGGTTAGGCTTTAGGATTAGGGTTAGCATTAGGGTAAGGTTTAGGCTTACGTTTAGGGATAGGGGTAAGAGTAAGGTTTGGGTAAGGGTTAGGGTTAGGGTTAGGGTTAGGGTTAGGGTGAGGATTAGGCTTAGGATTAGGCTTAGGGTTAGGGTTAGAGTAAGGGCTAGGTTTAGGGTTAGGCTTTTTTAAACCTGGAAAATCTCACCTCAAGGAACACCTCAGCTGCAAAAGTCATCCCAAGCGGAGCGCAAAAGTATCACAATAAGGCTGCCTCCACCTCTTTTTCCTATGGATCGTCCCTAACCCTAGGTAGATGGACCTGCCTCCACTTAGGGTCAGGGTAAGGGTTACGCCTTGGGTTGGGGTTTTTAAACTAGGAAACCCAGAGCTCCAAGCACACTGCAGCTGCCAAAGGATCTCAAGGGCAGCGCAAATGTTCCACAATATGGCTGCTTTCACAGCTTTTTCCTCGGCACCATTCCGACCCCTAGGTTGATTTACCTGTCTAGGGTTATGGTTACGATGAGGGCTTTTGTTTAACAAGGAATTTCTGAGCTGAAGCAATTTGGCCGCTGCAAAAGGCATCCCAAGGGGAGCGCTAATGTACCACAACAAGGCTGCCTCCACCTCTTTTTCCTATGGACCGTCCCTAACCCTAGGTAGATGGATCTGCCTCCACTTAGGGTCAGGGTAAGGGTTACGCCTTGGGTTGGGGTTTTTAAACTAGGAAACCCAGAGCTCCAAGCACACTGCAGCTGCCAAAGGATCTCAAGGGCAGCGCAAATGTTCCACAATATGGCTGCTTTCACAGCTTTTTCCTCGGCACCATTCCGACCCCTAGGTTGATTTACCTGTCTAGGGTTATGGTTACGATGAGGGCTTTTGTTTAACAAGGAATTTCTGAGCTGAAGCAATTTGGCCGCTGCAAAAGGCATCCCAAGGGGAGCGCTAAAGTACCACAACAAGGCTGCCTCCACCTCTTCTTCCTGGGGACCGTCCTTAACCCTAGGCTGATTTACCTGCCTAGGGTCAGGGTTAGTGTTAAGCCTAGGTTTAGGGTTTGGTAAACCACTGAACCCTGAGCTCCAAGCACACTGCAGCTGCCAAAGGCATCCCAAGGGGAGCACAGAACTGCCATAACATGGCTGCCTCCACTGCATTTTCCTTGGCACCATCCCTAACTCTAGGCTGAGTTTCCTGCCTAGGGTTAGGCTTAGGGTTTAACCTAGGCTAAGGGGTTTTTTAAACTAGGAAAGTCTGAGCTCAAGGAGCACTGCAGCTGTGAAAAGCATCACAAGGGGAGCGCATAAGTTCCAGAACATGGCTGCTTTCACAGCTTTTTCCTTGGCACCATCCGGACACCTAGACTGATGGACCTGTTTAGGGTTAGGGTTAGGATTGGGATTCCGGCTAGAGTTAGGATTAGGAGTAGGGTTAGGGCAAGGGTGAGGACTAGGGTTAGGGTTATGGTCACTATTAGGGTTAGGGTTAGGTTTAGGGTTACGGTTACATTTACGGTTAGGGTTACTTTTACGGTTAGGGCTAGGGTTCGGGTTAGAGTTGATGTTTAGGCTTAGGGTTAGGGTTAGGATTAGGGCTAGGCGTCGGTTTAGGTTTAGTCTTTAGGCTTAGTGTTAGGGTTAGGGTTAGGGTTTCTTAAACCAGATAAATCTTACCTCAAGGAACACTTCAGCTGCAAAAGTCATCCCAAGGGGAGCGCAAAAGTACAACAACCACGCTGCATCCTCCTCTTTTTCCTGGGACTATCCCTAACCCTAGGCTGATTTACCTGCCTCCCATTACTCTTACAGTCAGGCTTAGGGTCAGGGTTAAGCTTAGGGCTTCTTAAACATGGAAAATCTTACCTCAAGGAGCACTTTACCTCTAAAAGTCATCCCAACTGCAGCATAAAATTACCACAACAATGCTGCCTCCACCTGTTTTTCCTTGAGACAATGCCCAACCGTGGGCTGATTTACCTGCCTAGGCTTGGGGTTAGGCTTCTGCCTAGTGTTGAGCCTCCTCTTAGGGTTAGGTTTAGGGTTTAGGGTTGGGCTTGGGTTTAGGGTTTGGTATACGGTTAGGGTTAGGGTAAGCGCTTGGGTAAGGGTTGGGTTTATGGTTAGGTATAGAGTTAGGGTTAGGGTTAGGGTTTAGGATTAGGGTTAGCGTTAGGGTAAGGTTTAGGATTAGGTTTAGGGTTAGGGAGAAGATTAAGGTTAGGGTTAGGGTTAGGGTTAGGGTTAGGGTTAGGGTTAGGGTTAGGGTTAGGGTTAGGGTTACGGTTAGGGTTACGGTTAGGCTTAGGGTGAGGATTAGGGTTAGGGTTAGGGTTAGGGTTAGGGTTACACTTAAATTCTGGGTAATGTTAAGGGTTTCTTAAACCAGGAAAATCTCACTTCCAGGAACAATTCAACTCTAAAATTCATCCCAAAGACACCGCAAAATTTCCGCAACAAGGCTGCCTCAACCTCTTTTTCTTTGGAACCATCCCTAACCCTGGGCTGATTTATCTGCCTATGTTAGGGTTTGGGTTAGGTTTAGGGTTACGATAAGGGTTAGGGTTAGGGTTCAGTGTTAAGGTTAGAGGTAGGGTTTGGCTTAGGGTTAGGGTTAGGATTAGGGTTACGGTTACGGTTAGGGTTAGGGTTACTTTTACGGTTAGGGCTAGGGTTCAGGTTAGAGTTGATGTTTAGGCTTAGGGTTAGGGTTAGGTTTAGGGCTAGGCGTCGGTTTAGGTTTAGTCTTTAGGCTTAGTGTTAGGGTTAGGGTTAGGGTTTCTTAAACCAGAAAAATCTTACCTCAAGGAACACTTCAGCTGCAAAAGTCATCCCAAGCGGAGCACAAAACTATCACAATAAGGCTGCCTCCACCTCTTTTTCCTATGGACCGTCCCTAACCCTAGGTAGATGGACCTGCCTCCACTTAGGGTCAGGGTAAGGGTTACGCCTTGGGTTGGGGTTTTTAAACTAGGAAACCCAGAGCTCCAAGCACACTGCAGCTGCCAAAGGATCTCAAGGGCAGCGCAAATGTTCCACAATATGGCTGCTTTCACAGCTTTTTCCTCGGCACCATTCCGACCCCTAGGTTGATTTACCTGTCTAGGGTTATGGTTACGATGAGGGCTTTTGTTTAACAAGGAATTTCTGAGCTGAAGCAATTTGGCCGCTGCAAAAGGCATCCCAAGGGGAGCGCTAAAGTACCACAACAAGGCTGCCTCCACCTCTTCTTCCTGGGGACCGTCCTTAACCCTAGGCTGATTTACCTGCCTAGGGTCAGGGTTAGTGTTAAGCCTAGGTTTAGGGTTTGGTAAACCACTGAACCCTGAGCTCCAAGCACACTGCAGCTGCCAATGGCATCCCAAGGGGAGCACAGAACTGCCATAACATGGCTGCCTCCACTGCATTTTCCTTGGCACCATCCCTAACTCTAGGCTGAGTTTCCTGCCTAGGGTTAGGCTTAGGGTTTAACCTAGGCTAAGGGGTTTTTTAAACTAGGAAAGTCTGAGCTCAAGGAGCACTGCAGCTGTGAAAAGCATCACAAGGGGAGCGCATAAGTTCCAGAACATGGCTGCTTTCACAGCTTTTTCCTTGGCACCATCCCGACCCCTAGGCTGATTGACCTGTTTAGGGTTAGGGTTAGGACTGGGGTTCCGGCTAGGGTTAGGATTAGGAGTAGGGTTAGGGCCATGGTGAGGACTAGGGTTAGGGTTATGGTCACTATTAGGGTTAGGGTTAGGTTTAGGGCTACGGTTATGTTTAGGGTTAGGGTTACTTTTACGTTTTGGGCTAGGGTTCGGGTTAGAATTGATGTTTAGGCTTAGGGTTAGGGTTACGGTTAGGGCTAGGGGTCGGTTTAGGTTTAGTCTTTAGGCTTAGTGTTAGGGTTAGGGTTAGGGTTTCTTAAACCAGAAAAATCTTACCTCAAGGAACACTTCAGCTGCAAAAGTCATCCCAAGGGGAGCGCAAAAGTATAACAACCACGCTGCATCCTCCTCTTTTTCCTGGGACTATCCCTAACCCTAGGCTGATTTACCTGCCTCCTATTACTCTTACAGTCAGGCTTAGGGTTAGGGTTAAGCTTAGGGCTTCTTAAACATGGAAAATCTTACCTCAAGGAGCACTTTACCTCTAAAAGTCATCCCAACTGCAGCATAAAATTACCACAACAATGCTGCCTCCACCTGTTTTTCCTTAAAACAATGCCCAACCGTGGGCTGATTTACCTGCCTAGGCTTGGGGTTAGGCTTCTGCCTAGTGTTGAGCCTTCTCTTAGGGTTAGGTTTAGGGTTTAGGGTTGGGCTTGGGTTTAGGGTTTGGTATACGGTTAGGGTTAGGGTAAGCGCTTGGGTTAGGGTTGGGTTTATGGTTAGGTATAGAGTTAGGGCTAGGGTTAGGGTTTAGGATTAGGGTTAGCGTTAGGGTAAGGATTAGGCTTAGGTTTAGGGTTAGGGAGAAGAGTAAGGTTAGGTTTAGGGTTAGGGTTAGGGTTAGGGTTAGGTTACGGTTAAATTTTGGGTAATGATAAGGGTTTCTTAAACCAGGAAAATCTCACTTCCAGGAACAAATCAACTCTAAAATTCGTCCCAAGGACACCGCAAAATTTCCGCAACAAGGCTGCCTCCACCTCTTTTTCCTTGGCACCATCCCTAACCCTGGGCTTATTTACCTGCCTAGGGTTAGGGTTTGGGTTAGGGTTAGGGTTAGGATAAGGGTTAGGGTTAGGTTTCAGTGTTAAGGTTAGAGGTAGGGTTTGGCTTAGGGTTAGGGTTAGGATTAGGGTTACGGTTACGTTTAGGGTTAGGGTTACTTTTACGGTTAGGGCTAGGGTTCGGGTTAGAGTTGATGTTTAGGCTTAGGGTTAGGGTTACGGTTAGGGCTAGGGATCGGTTTAGGTTTAGTCTTTAGGCTTAGTGTTTGGGTTAGGGTTAGGTTTTCTTAAACCAGAAAAATCTTACCTCAAGGAACAATTCAGCTGCAAAAGTCATCCCATGGGGTGCGCAAAAGTACAACAACAACGCTGCATCCTCCTCTTTTTCCTGGCACTATCCCTAACCCTAGGCTGATTTACCTGCCTCCTATTACTCTTACAGTCAGGCTTAGGGTTAGTGTTAGGCTTAGGGCTTCTTAAACATGGAAAATCTTACCTCAAGGAGCACTTTACCTCTAAAAGTCATCCCAACTGCAGCATAAAATTACCACAACAATGCTGCCTCCACCTGTTTTTCCTTAAAACAATGCCCAACCGTGGGCTGATTTACCTGCCTAGGCTTGGGGTTAGGCTTCTGCCTAGTGTTGAGCCTTCTCTTAGGGTTAGGTTTAGGGTTTAGGGTTGGGCTTGGGTTTAGGGTTTGGTATACGGTTAGAGTTAGGGTAAGCGCTTGGGTTAGGGTTGGGTTTAGGTTAGGTACAGAGTTAGGGTTAGGGTTAGGCTTTAGGATTAGGGTTAGCATTAGGGTAAGGTTTAGGCTTACGTTTAGGGATAGGGGTAAGAGTAAGGTTAGGGTAAGGGTTAGGGTTAGGGTTAGGCTTAGGGTTAGGGTGAGGATTAGGCTTAGGATTAGGCTTAGGGTTAGGGTTAGAGTAAGGGCTAGGTTTAGGGTTAGGCTTTTTTAAACCTGGAAAATCTCACCTCAAGGAACACCTCAGCTGCAAAAGTCATCCCAAGCGGAGCGCAAAAGTATCACAATAAGGCTGCCTCCACCTCTTTTTCCTATGGACCGTCCCTAACCCTAGGTAGATGGACCTGCCTCCACTTAGGGTCAGGGTAAGGGTTACGCCTTGGGTTGGGGTTTTTAAACTAGGAAACCCAGAGCTCCAAGCACACTGCAGCTGCCAAAGGATCTCAAGGGCAGCGCAAATGTTGAACAATATGGCTGCTTTCACAGCTTTTTCCTCGGCACCATTCCGACCCCTAGGTTGATTTACCTGTCTAGGGTTATGGTTACGATGAGGGCTTTTGTTTAACAAGGAATTTCTGAGCTGAAGCAATTTGGCCGCTGCAAAAGGCATCCCAAGGGGAGCGCTAAAGTACCACAACAAGGCTGCCTCCACCTCTTCTTCCTGGGGACCGTCCTTAACCCTAGGCTGATTTACCTGCCTAGGGTCAGGGTTAGTGTTAAGCCTAGGTTTAGGGTTTGGTAAACCACTGAACCCTGAGCTCCAAGCACACTGCAGCTGCCAAAGGCATCCCAAGGGGAGCACAGAACTGCCATAACATGGCTGCCTCCACTGCATTTTCCTTGGCACCATCCCTAACTCTAGGCTGAGTTTCCTGCCTAGGGTTAGGCTTAGGGTTTAACCTAGGCTAAGGGGTTTTTTAAACTAGGAAAGTCTGAGCTCAAGGAGCACTGCAGCTGTGAAAAGCATCACAAGGGGAGCGCATAAGTTCCAGAACATGGCTGCTTTCACAGCTTTTTCCTTGGCACCATCCGGACACCTAGACTGATGGACCTGTTTAGGGTTAGGGTTAGGATTGGGATTCCGGCTAGAGTTAGGATTAGGAGTAGGGTTAGGGCAAGGGTGAGGACTAGGGTTAGGGTTATGGTCACTATTAGGGTTAGGGTTAGGTTTAGGGTTACGGTTACATTTACGGTTAGGGTTACTTTTACGGTTAGGGCTAGGGTTCGGGTTAGAGTTGATGTTTAGGCTTAGGGTTAGGGTTAGGATTAGGGCTAGGCGTCGGTTTAGGTTTAGTCTTTAGGCTTAGTGTTAGGGTTAGGGTTAGGGTTTCTTAAACCAGATAAATCTTACCTCAAGGAACACTTCAGCTGCAAAAGTCATCCCAAGGGGAGCGCAAAAGTACAACAACCACGCTGCATCCTCCTCTTTTTCCTGGGACTATCCCTAACCCTAGGCTGATTTACCTGCCTCCCATTACTCTTACAGTCAGGCTTAGGGTCAGGGTTAAGCTTAGGGCTTCTTAAACATGGAAAATCTTACCTCAAGGAGCACTTTACCTCTAAAAGTCATCCCAACTGCAGCATAAAATTACCACAACAATGCTGCCTCCACCTGTTTTTCCTTGAGACAATGCCCAACCGTGGGCTGATTTACCTGCCTAGGCTTGGGGTTAGGCTTCTGCCTAGTGTTGAGCCTCCTCTTAGGGTTAGGTTTAGGGTTTAGGGTTGGGCTTGGGTTTAGGGTTTGGTATACGGTTAGGGTTAGGGTAAGCGCTTGGGTAAGGGTTGGGTTTATGGTTAGGTATAGAGTTAGGGTTAGGGTTAGGGTTTAGGATTAGGGTTAGCGTTAGGGTAAGGTTTAGGATTAGGTTTAGGGTTAGGGAGAAGATTAAGGTTAGGGTTAGGGTTAGGGTTAGGGTTAGGGTTAGGGTTAGGGTTAGGGTTACGGTTAGGGTTACGGTTAGGGTTACGGTTAGGCTTAGGGTGAGGATTAGGGTTAGGGTTAGGGTTAGGGTTAGGGTTACACTTAAATTCTGGGTAATGTTAAGGGTTTCTTAAACCAGGAAAATCTCACTTCCAGGAACAATTCAACTCTAAAATTCATCCCAAAGACACCGCAAAATTTCCGCAACAAGGCTGCCTCAACCTCTTTTTCTTTGGAACCATCCCTAACCCTGGGCTGATTTATCTGCCTATGTTAGGGTTTGGGTTAGGTTTAGGGTTACGATAAGGGTTAGGGTTAGGGTTCAGTGTTAAGGTTAGAGGTAGGGTTTGGCTTAGGGTTAGGGTTAGGATTAGGGTTACGGTTACGGTTAGGGTTAGGGTTACTTTTACGGTTAGGGCTAGGGTTCAGGTTAGAGTTGATGTTTAGGCTTAGGGTTAGGGTTAGGTTTAGGGCTAGGCGTCGGTTTAGGTTTAGTCTTTAGGCTTAGTGTTAGGGTTAGGGTTAGGGTTTCTTAAACCAGAAAAATCTTACCTCAAGGAACACTTCAGCTGCAAAAGTCATCCCAAGCGGAGCACAAAACTATCACAATAAGGCTGCCTCCACCTCTTTTTCCTATGGACCGTCCCTAACCCTAGGTAGATGGACCTGCCTCCACTTAGGGTCAGGGTAAGGGTTACGCCTTGGGTTGGGGTTTTTAAACTAGGAAACCCAGAGCTCCAAGCACACTGCAGCTGCCAAAGGATCTCAAGGGCAGCGCAAATGTTCCACAATATGGCTGCTTTCACAGCTTTTTCCTCGGCACCATTCCGACCCCTAGGTTGATTTACCTGTCTAGGGTTATGGTTACGATGAGGGCTTTTGTTTAACAAGGAATTTCTGAGCTGAAGCAATTTGGCCGCTGCAAAAGGCATCCCAAGGGGAGCGCTAAAGTACCACAACAAGGCTGCCTCCACCTCTTCTTCCTGGGGACCGTCCTTAACCCTAGGCTGATTTACCTGCCTAGGGTCAGGGTTAGTGTTAAGCCTAGGTTTAGGGTTTGGTAAACCACTGAACCCTGAGCTCCAAGCACACTGCAGCTGCCAATGGCATCCCAAGGGGAGCACAGAACTGCCATAACATGGCTGCCTCCACTGCATTTTCCTTGGCACCATCCCTAACTCTAGGCTGAGTTTCCTGCCTACGGTTAGGCTTAGGGTTTAACCTAGGCTAAGGGGTTTTTTAAACTAGGAAAGTCTGAGCTCAAGGAGCACTGCAGCTGTGGAAAGCATCACAAGGGGAGCGCATAAGTTCCAGAACATGGCTGCTTTCACAGCTTTTTCCTTGGCACCATCCTGACACCTAGGCTGATGGACCTGTCTAGGGTTAGGGTTAGGATTGGGGTTCCGGCTAGGGTTAGGATTAGGAGTAGGTTTAGGGCAAGGGTGAGGACTAGGGTTAGGGTCACTATTAGGGTTAGGGTTAGGTTTAGGGTTACGGTTACGTTTAGGGTTAGGTTTAGGTTTTTGGGTTACGGTTACGTTTAGGGTGAGGTTTAGGTTTAGGGTTACGGTTACGTTTAGGGTTAGGGTTACTTTTACGTTTAGGGCATGGGTTCGGGTTAGAGTTGATGTTTAGGCTTAGGCTTAAGGTTAGCGTTAGGGATAGGGATAGGGATTGGTTTAGGTTTAGTCTTTAGGCTTAGTGTTAGGGTTAGGGTTTAGTCTTGCTACTAGGGTTTGAACTAGCGTTAGGGTTAGTGTTAGAGTCAGGGTTAGCTTTAGGGTTAGAGTTTAGGGTTAGGGTTAATGTAAGGGTTAGGTTTGGGTTAGGGTTAAGGAGAAGAGCAGGGTTAGGGTTAGGGTTAGGGTTAGGGTTACGGTTAGGGTTTTTTAAACCAGAAAAATCTTACCTCAAGGAACACTTCAGCTGCAAAAGTCATCCCAAGGGGAGCGCCAAAGTACAACGACAATGCTGCATCCTCCTCTTTTTCCTGGGACTATCCCAAACCCCAGGCTGATTTACCTGCCTCCTATTACTCTTACAGTCAGGCTTAGGGTTAGTGTTAAGCTTAGGGCTTCTTAAACATGGAAAATCTTACCTCAAGGAGCACTTTACCTCTAAAAATCATCCCAATTGCAGCACAAAATTACCACAACAATGCTGCCTCCACCTGTTTTTCTTTGAGACAATGCCCAACCGTGGACTGATTTACCTGCCTAGGCTTGGGGTTAGGCTTCTGCCTAGTGTTGAGCCTTCTCTTAGGGTTAGGTTTAGGGTTTAGGGTTGGGCTTGGGTTTAGGGTTTGGTATAAGGTTAGGGTTAGGGTAAGCGCTTGGGTTAGGGTTGGGTTTATGGTTAGGTATAGAGTTAGGGTTAGGGTTAGGGTTTAGGATTAGGGTTAGCATTAGGGTAAGGTTTAGGCTTAGGTTTAGGGTTAGGGAGAAGAGTAAGGTTAGGGTAAGTGTTAAGGTTACTCTTAGAGTTACGGTTAAGTTTTGGGTAATGTTAAGGGTTTCTTTAACTAGGAAAATCTCACTTCCAGGAACAATTCAACTCTAAAATTCATCCCAAGAACACCACAAAATTTCCACAACAAGGCTGCCTCCACCTCTTCTTCCTTGGAACCATCCCTAACCCTGGGCTGATTTACCTGCCTAGGGTTAGGGTTTGGGTTAAGGTTAGGGTTAGGATAAGGGTTAGAGTTAGGGTTACGTGTTAGGCGTAGTGGTAGGGTTTTGCTTAGGGTTAGGTTTAGGATTAGGGTTTACTTTAGGTTTAGGGTCAGGTTTAGGGTAAGGGTTAGGGCTGGGGTTAGGTTTTATCGGGTTCTTTAGGCTTAAGGATTAGAGTTAGGGTTAGTGTTTACGGTGAGGGTTAGGTTTATATTTAGGTTTAGGGTTAAGGCTGGAGTAAGGATTAGGGTTCAGCTTAGTGTTAGGGTTCTGTTGAAGGATAGTGTTAGTGTTAGGAATGGGGTTAGGCTGTCTGAAACCTGGAAAATCTCACCTCAAGGAACACTTCAGCTGCAAAAGTCATCCCAAGCTGAGCGCAAAAGTATCACAATAAGGTTGCCTCCACCTCTTTTTCCTATGGACCGTCCCTAACCCTAGGTAGATGGACCTGCCTCCACTTAGGGTCAGGGTAAGGGTTACGCCTTGGGTTGGGGTTTTTAAACTAGGAAACCCAGAGCTCCAAGCACACTGCAGCTGCCAAAGGATCTCAAGGGCAGCGCAAATGTTCCACAATATGGCTGCTTTCACAGCTTTTTCCTCGGCACCATTCCGACCCCTAGGTTGATTTACCTGTCTAGGGTTATGGTTACAATGAGGGCTTTTGTTTAACAAGGAATTTCTGAGCTGAAGCAATTTGGCCACTGCAAAAGGCATCCCAAGGGGAGCGCTAAAGTACCACAACAAGGCTGCCTCCACCTCTTCTTCCTGGGGACCGTCCTTAACCCTAGGCTGATTTACCTGCCTAGGGTCAGGGTTAGTGTTAAGCCTAGGTTTAGGGTTTGGTAAACCACTGAACCCTGAGCTCCAAGCACACTGCAGCTGCCAATGGCATCCCAAGGGGAGCACAGAACTGCCATAACATGGCTGCCTCCACTGCATTTTCCTTGGCACCATCCCTAACTCTAGGCTGAGTTTCCTGCCTACGGTTAGGCTTAGGGTTTAACCTAGGCTAAGGGGTTTTTAAACTAGGAAAGTCTGAGCTCAAGGAGCACTGCAGCTGCGAAAAGCATCACAAGGGGAGCGCATAAGATCCAGAACATGGCTGCCTCCACTGCATTTTCCTTGGCACCATCCCTAACTCTAGGCTGAGTTTCCATCCTACGGTTAGGCTTAGGGTTTAACCTAGGCTAAGGGGTTTTTAAACTAGGAAACTCTGAGCTCAAGGAGCACTGCAGCTGCAAAAATCATCACAAGGGGAGCGCATAAGTTCCAGAACATGGCTGCTTTCACAGCTTTTTCCTTGGCACCATCCCGACCCCTAGGCTGATTGACCTGTTTAGGGTTAGGGTTAGGATTGGGGTTCTGGCTAGGGTTTGGATTAGGAGAAGGGTTAGGGCAAGGGTGAGGACTAGGGTTAGGGTTAGGGTCACTATTAGGGTTCGGGTTAGGTTTAGGGTTACGGTTACGTTTAGGGTTAGGGTTACTTTTACGGTTAGGGCTAGGGTTCGTGTTAGAGTTGATGTTTAGGCTTAGGCTTAAGGTTAGGGTTAGGGATAGGGATAGGTTTAGGTTTAGTCTTTAGGCTTAGTGTTAGGGTTAGGGTTTAGTCTTGCTACTAGGGTTTGAACTAGTGTTAGGGTTAGTGTTAGAGTCAGGGTTAGCTTTAGGGTTAGGGTTTAGGATTAGGGTTAATGTAAGGTTTAGGTTTGGGTTAGGGTTAGGGAGAAGAGCAGGGTTAGGGTTAGGGTTAGGGTATAGGGTAGGGTTTTTTAAACCAGAAAAATCTTACCTCAAGGAACACTTCAGCTGCAAAAGTCATCCCAAGGGGAGCGCAAAAGTACAACGACAACGCTGCATCCTCCTCTTTTTCCTGGCACTATCCCAAACCCAGGGCTGATTTACCTGCCTCCTATTACTCTTACAGTCAGGGTTAGGGTTAAGGTTAGGCTTAGGGCTTCTTAAACATGGAAAATCTTACATCAAGGAGCACTTTACCTCTAAAAGTCATCCCAATTGCAGCATAAAATTACCACAACAATGCTGCCTCCACCTGTTTTTCCTTGAGACAATGCCCAACCATGGGCTGATTTACCTGCCTAGGCTTGGGGTTAGGCTTCTGCCTAGTGTTGAGCCTCCTCTTAGGGTTAGGTTTAGGGTTTAGGGTTGGGCTTGGGTTTAGGGTTTGGTATACGGTTAGGGTTAGGGTAAGCGCTTGGCTTAGGGTTGGGTTTAGGGTTAGGTATAGAGTTAGGGTTAGCGTTTAGGATTAGAGTTTGCGTTAGGGTAGTGTTTAGGCTAAGTGTAGGGCTATTGTTAGGGTTAGGGTTAGGGTTAGGGTTAGGTTTAGGGTTTCTTCAACCAGAAAAATCTTAACTCAAGCAACACTTCAGCTGCAAAAGTCATCCCAATGGGAGCGCAAAAGTACAACAACAACGCTGCATCCTCCACTTTTTCCTGAGACCACCCCTATCCCTAGGCTGATTTACCTTCCTCCTATTACTCTTATAGTAAGGGTTAGGGTTACTGCTTCTTAAACATGGAAAATCTTACCTCAATGGGCACTGTACCTCTAAAAGTCATCCCTACTGCCACGCAAAATTACCACAACAATGTTGCCTCCACCGGTTTTTCCTTGAGACAATGCCCAGCCGTGAGCTGATTTACCTGCCTAGGGTTAGGGTTAGGGTTCCGCTAGGTTTAGGATTTTTCAATCCAGGAGACCCTGAGCTCCAGGCACACTGCATATGCGAAAGGCATCTCAAGAGGAGTGCAGAAATGCCACTACATTGCTGCCTCCAATGTTTTTTCCTTGGGACCATCCCTAACCCTAGGCTGATTTATCTGCCTAGGTTTTGGTTTAGTTTTAGGATTTTTTTAATCAGGAACCCCTAAACTCCAGGCACACTTCCACTGTGAAAGGCATCCCAAGGGGACCGCAGAAGACCCACAACATTGCTGCTTTCACAGTTTTTTCCTTGGGACCATCTAGAACCCTAGGCTTGTTTACCTACTTCCTAAGTACCAAAGCCACTCCCTCACTCCTCTCCACAGCTATAAAGGGGAGGGAAAATTTAATGAAATGTTCATGGGTTACATGAGAGGAGATCGTCAAATACCATCATGGACAAAATAGGCGTTAATTAGAATTACGAATTAAATGTATTGCTAACAAAATCAGAGCAGAATAATGCGAAGTAAAATAAAGCCTTAGAAACACTTTCCCCCCAACCCTCCCTCCTTCCCAGCTCTGCCTCCTACTCCAGCCGCATAAAGCAAGAAGAAAATGACGGTTATGATCAGTTCATCACGTTTTCTATCTCTTACTGCCCAGGAGAGGAGTTGCTCCCTTGCTCCACCCTGGGTTCCCTCCTTTGGAGAGAACTCTGTGAACTTCTCCAATGTGTGAGTCCATCCCAGGGGCAGCAGTTTTCCCCAAACCACTGCAGAGTTGGGTCACTCTTGCATGGTGTGCAGTCCCTGAAGGACAGGCTGCTCTAGCGTGGTCTCCTCTCTCCATGGGCCTCTCACTGGGTCACAGCCTCTTCTCAGGCACTCCCAGCTCCTCCACAGGCTGCAGGTGGATCTCTGCATCCCTGTGGATCTCCATGGGCTGCAGGGCACAGCTGCCTCACCATGGACTGAACCACAGGCTGCAGAGGAATCTCCCCAGCTCTGGTGCCTGGGGTACCTCCTGCCCTGCCTTCTCCACTGACTTTGGTGTCTACAGAGTTGTTCCTATCACATATTCTCACCCTGCTCTGGCCACAACTACAACAGCGCAGTAACTTCTTTTTCTTTCTTCTTAAATGTGTTAGCCCAGAGACGTTGCCACCACCTCTAATTGGTCCAGCCCTGACGAGCAGCACATCCAACTTTGGAGCTGCCAGGAATTGGTTCTGCCAGACACATAGGAAGCTTCTAGCAGCTCCTCCCAGAAGCCATCCCTGTAGCCTGCTGGCTACCAAAGCATGGCTGTTCAAACCCAGTGTACCCTCTAAGGGGTAAAATAAGGAAACAGATCAGAGAGTATGTTCATTGCTGCTGGTACTCCCAAGTTCTTGGAGGAAACCATCCATGTGAACATTGCACAGTGCTGTGTCCCCACATGATGCTTGGGGTTATCACAATGTGGCTCACCCTGCCTGGGCCAGCTCTTCAGCAAGGAAAAGAGGCATCTCACAGTCCTGCTTCTTGTTTAAACAGTAGATAAATACACTCTGCCACTCACTTTATGAGCCAAAGGGCTGTTTTCTGTTAGAGTTGCCTATGGTAATGCTAATATGGAACAGTTTTATGAACACCATCAGCAATTCCAGCACAGTCCTTCAAACAAAAGAACTGAGAAAAAGGAAAAAAATGTAAGAAATAAAGTACAACATATGCAAAACCTACCAGTGCCTTTACAAGGTTTCTTGTTCTCCACCATAAAGCAAGGCAATCACAAGGCGTGCTGAAGTTTAGCTGGTGTTTTTCTGTAAAGACAAAGAGAAACAATAATCTTTTGCACAAAAAATAATTTTTACACATTAATATGGGGAATCTTTCATGTCTTACAGCTGTTTTCCTATACTCTATGGAAGAGCTTGTGCCATTTCTGTTAGCCTGTAGCCTAAAATGGCCTGTGAATGCCATGAGACATTATTTTTAATGTTTTTCTTGTTCAGAGTATCCAGTACATGTCCTTGTATGCATTTGATGGCTGCAGTGACACCCACCTCCAGAGGTGTATTTTACAACACAAGACCAAGCTGTGTTTTGGACTCCCTGGGGCCCAAAGCACAGTGGTATTGTGTTGGAGGTCTGTGTAAGGCAGGAGGATGTAAAGCTGGGGCAGCCACATCATGCTGTTACTTGGGTGTCCTTCCAACCATCCCCGGTCCTCATTAGAAGCAAAACTGTTCAGCATTCCATCCCCTACAGCCACCACTGGTTTTCACTGTTCCCTTTGCCTTACCCTTTCCAGCAGGCACAAACCAGCACAATTTCAGGCCATTGTGAGGTTTTGTGCTCCTCCCCTGCAGAAGCTACAGCCTGACACACTTGAAATGAGAAACTCACCCACACCAGCAGACATTATTTCTAACTATTCCCTTTCTTTTGATTAATCAGCTGCATCTCAAGCAGAAGTCAATCAAAAAACTGGGTCATAGTCCTTCTGGCTGCAAATATGTAGTATTTCCTACACACCTATAATGTTAATGGTGGCATAAGCATCTATATCTTGATCAGATATATAAGTCGGGGAGATTTCCTTAAAAGTTTTTGCATAGTCCCACAGTACCCCCTTGAGTATCCCATAATGTTCCCAGTAATCTCTAGTAATCTTCTTTCCCTCTTATCAGCTGAGAAGTCTAGGATGAATCCCTTTGAGAAAGTCTGCAATTTCAGAGGTCCAACAAGTAGTGGCTGAAGAGTTTTAGTCTTGGATACTGTGCCTTCTATCCCTAGTCTGCTCAGCTGATGTTGTTTTGCTTCTTTATCAATTTGCCTATTGATTGCTCCCAATTAACTGGTAATGTCCAGCATCATATGGTCTAAATGGAGCAAGTAAATTCACATCTTTCCACATAACCTTGAAAAGAGGAGAAAAAGCATCTCTGAGAAGTTACTAGGAAAGGCTGCTCTTCAAATGTCAGAGGGACTTGTAGCGCTAAACATGCATCTCCAACATCATGCATCTCTTCTGCTTTTCAGTTTCTCAGTTGTCTCAGGACAATAAGCACTTGAGACCACTTGGTCCTAGTGGTAAACAGCCCTTGAATCTATCAGATTTTGTTTTTGGTTGATCAGTTTTAGGCTGCTGCTACATTGCCATCAAGGCTTTAGGCAGAAGTTACTTGACCTTATTTTTCTGTTTCCTCCCTGGTGAGGAAATACTTCTTGTAGCTTTCATTGAAAAGAAATTATACCTGTATTTAAGCTTCCCCTCTTTCGGCAGCACCTCTGTGATATCACAAGTGCCTCTCATCTGACATCTCTGTTTGGCATCAGAGAACTCATTTTCTCATTTTCAGGTAACATCACTTTGGTGAGGCCTTGCTGCTTCAGGTGAAATGAAGGTAAGGATTTTTTTTCCCTGGATCTGTGTTTTCCACAGAAGGAAGGGGAAGGTACCCATAACAGGAGCAGGACATTTGAGCATTCACATAAAATGCAAGCAGCATATTGTCTGGCCTAACATGCATCTCATATGTAATGAACATCTGCATTTTTATGAATGAACAGCCAGATGGATATGCCATTACATTAGGGCATACTTCACATGACTCTTTGATCTTTAGTTTCCTTGTTTTCTAGGCAGTAGAAGGAATTAGCAGAATATTCTGCTTTCTTTTGATGCAGAAATTGGGACTTGAAATGTAGTAATCAGTTCTATTTCATCCTTTCAGTCAAGTAAAATTGAAAGATAAATTAAGGAACAGATTATCTGGAAAAATGCACATGTGTCTCAATGATAATAGAAAGAGAATCACAAAATCAAGGTTCTAGAATGGACGAACACCAGAATTAGGCAGGAGCTAGTTAATATAGGTATTGGTTTTGTGTGGCTAGGTTTTGGTAGCTGGGGAGGCTCAATCTTACCTGAGAAGCTGCTAGAAGCTTCTCCCATGTCTGGCAGAGCCAATACCAGCTGCCTCCAAGAGGGACATGCTCCTGGCAACGATTGAGCCCATCAAGAATTACAGTAATACCTGTGTGATAATATATTTAAGAAGGATAAAAAGAGTTGTTGCACAGATCCAATTGCGACCAGAGAAGAGTAGGGTGAGAACATGTGAGAGGATGTCTTGGTTTGAATGACAGGTATCTGCCAAGGAAGGTAGAAACCTCCCTCGGAATGAAAAATGTTACTCACTTCCCTCCAAATTATTATTATAATGATAAAAGTAAGGGTCTTTCAGGTGAAGGTATGGGAAAAGGAATAACAGTTCTTCACTAGTATGCATATGGATAACAAGACAAACAAACAATGACAGCAACAACACTAAACGGAACCTCAAACCCAGTCCCACAGGCACTTTCCCTTTTGGTGCAGTTCAGGTGACAGCCGGCAGGGGCACTGGTGGCTCCTGGCCGGGCAGAGTGGGTGCAATTATTCATCCGCGCCTGCAGGGGGCGCTGCCGCGTGAGCTCACCCACCTTTCCACGTGGCAATGGAGACTCAGGTGACACAGAAAAGGGGAGGTGCTGCCTTGGCCACTTTTGTCACTTAAGTACCTGTCGTTATCATCTCTTAGGCAACAAATGGGACAAAATTCTCTGAAGGAAAGAAGAAGAAGAAAATAAATTCCTAACCTCCAGCAGAGTATTAGCTCTGCAGACACTCAGGTCAGTGGAGAAGGAGGGGCAGGAGGTACTCCAGGCTCCTGAGCTGGGATTCCTCTGCAGCCTGTGGTTCAAACCGTGGTGAGGCAGCTGTGCCCAGCAGCCTATGGGGATCCATGGGCATGCAGAGATCCATCTGCAACCCATGGAGGAGCCCACACTGATGTAGTTGGGTGCTTGAGAGGAAGGAAGCCTGTGCTGGAGCAGGCTCCTGGCATGGATCTGCAGGCCCATAGGAGAGCAGCCCATGCTGGAGCAGATGTTCGAGTAGAAGTTGTGACCCTGGAGCAGGCTGTGCCTAAAGGGCAACACTGGAGCATTTTATGGAAAACTGTTGTCCATGGGATGGACTCACAGTGGAGAAATTATTGGAAAACTGTCTTCTGAGGGAGGAACTCCATGCTGGAGCAGGAGAAGGACTCCTCTCCCGGAGCAGCAGGAGAAACCA
Organism: Ammospiza caudacuta; assembly: GCF_027887145.1. Taxonomy (NCBI): domain Eukaryota; kingdom Metazoa; phylum Chordata; class Aves; order Passeriformes; family Passerellidae; genus Ammospiza; species Ammospiza caudacuta. The sequence continues at coordinate 17,255,440 of NC_080595.1, read as the reverse complement.
CAGGTGATGAACTGACCATAACCCCCATTCCCATCTGCCTGCACTGCTGGGGGAGGAGATAGAGCTGGGAAGGAGGAAATGTGTTTTTAAGATTTAATTTACTTGTTATTATCTGTCTCTGATTTTGTTATTAATAAATCCAGTTAATATCTCCAAGCTGTTTTGCCCATGACAGTATTCAATGAGTGATCTCTCCCTGTCCCTTAGCTCATGAACCTTTAATTATCTTTTCTTTTTTCTATCTCCTTATGGAGGGGAGTGAGAGAGTAGTGGGTGCTGGGCATCCAGCCAGGGTCAATCCACTACAGTCTTTTTGGTGGAATGATTGTGATCATGAGGATTTTGTGATAGGGATAACAACTGGGAGGGGTAACAGGCAAAACAACTGTACTGGACAATGTTAGAGAGTGGAATGATCATGCAGAATTTTTCTTGTAATTGTGGTGACCAGACAAGGGGTAGATTATATGTAAATTATCCACTTTTGTTCAATATTTGGATGATGCTATCTTGATTTTTGTGGGGGTAATTTTTGTTTTGTTTTGTTTAGTTTGGCTTGTTGATGTAAGTGAAGGCTTGTGATGAATGTGGATTTTAATGATAATCCTTTAATATGTGATTCATAAAGGTGATGGGAGGAATGCTGGAGTAGTCCTGTAGCTCCTCCACTACCAAAACTTGGCCACACAAACCAAATTCAATAACTAAACCTCTGAAAAGAAAAATTAAAAAGGGTAGTTTAAATTGCTCAGTATATACAAAAATAAAGACATTTAAAAGTTGTCATCTTCCTCCTGTCAATGAACATATTGAAAAAGAAAGATGAGTTGCTGGAGAAAAACTACAGGAATTCCTCCTGGAAATAACTTCACCTTCAAGACACTTTCAAACAGTTGCAGCAATGACAGAAAAGCAAATAGGAAGGGTACTGAAAGCTGTAAGTAATCTGAAATTAACATCTAGGGAAGAAAATGTTGACTGCATCTAAAAAGGATGTTCATCTAGAACTGATCTTGAACTGGTGACCTGATCTGGGTTGAGGCATTCTCCCTCAGTTCCCTCCTCCACAGCCTTCAGCTTTGGCCAATTTTCCCCTCAACATTCCAAAAAACATTCTCTTGCTTGTTAGTTCATCTTTTCTTGTAGCTGAGTTTTGTTATATTTCTTTTCATTTGCAAGTTTGCTTCTTACGCCAAGATCTGTTGACACATTGAAGTTTTGATTTATCAAGAAGTCCAAATAACTCAAATACAATTCACTTGAAATTGAATGTGTTCCATAATACCATGTAAAAATTAATTGCTTTCCTTGCCTGTGGAGAGAGATAAGATGGAATTGAGCTACAGGCTATGGGACGTGCCTACAGAATGCCCTGGCAGCACAGAGAGGCTTCTTTCTGCCTGACCTTGGGGGAGGAGATGTGACATGGCAGATGCCCTACGGAGAGGAGCCTGCTAGAGTGTGCTGGATGAACATGCACGTGATGAACAGCACGTGATTGCCAACATATAATATAAAGACATTAAAGGGTGTTGCTGATGTGGAAATATGTGATAGGTCGCTTTGTGAAAAATACCATGTAAGGAAATACTGTGCCTTGAAGAAGTGTATAAAACCAGCTCATTTCTCTCGATAAATGTCTCAGTATTCCTGCTGATCTGAGTCCCTGCATCAGCCATTCGCACCTGCCTTTAATCATCTTTATACAAAACCAATGAGATCCTACAGTGCCTAGGCTAGAGCAACAGAATTGGGAAAGGAATTCCAGTTTTAGGATGCAAAGCATCAGTAACTGCATCACACTGAAAAACTTTAATAGAAGTCTCTGAAGGGCTGCAAGCAACAACAAGCAACAAATTTATTTCACTGATCAAACTGAGGAAACAATGCCAAGAAGATATTAGGGAATACTTGAGAATTTAGATATAAATGTGCCATTTCAAATCTTGTCATCGAGGTACAGAAAACCAAGACTTTTGTTTCAGAAATTTTGAGTTGACTTTAAGAATTCCATTCATCATTGTGCATTAGAGGTGACACAACCACCAGAGACAGCAGAAGAATAACTGTTTCAATCCCTGCCTTGCAAAACAAATTGAAAATTGCCCTTGCTTGCAGCTGAGTGCTGTGCATCTCCAGTTTGATTAACAGTGCCACAGGCCAGGTAGCCAAGAGCCATTCATAATTGCATTACAATTCTTTATAGATTTAATTCTATACAAGAAAAGCTAAGCTGGACAGACACCTTGTCAGACTGTCTCAGTAGTACCCTATTCTTTTTCATCAGTAGATCTTGAAGTGCTCAAGGACTCCATGACCTTTCAACTCAGCTATCTCAACAGAAAGTTATGGCTTTCCAACAAGACAAAGCCTGTAAACTTCCAAGGCTTTTCATTTTATATCAGATAGGAGAAAAAATTTAAAGCCCAGTAAAAATATTGGCTTCAAACAACCGATATTTTTGATTTGCTCACATTTCAGAGCTCCAGACTGCAAATTTCCTCCCAAATTCTAATAATTTTCAACTAAATTAAGTAAATACAACAAGAGTGTTATACTAGGAAATATTTAGCTGCTTTTATAGTGTCATAGAATATCCTGTGTTGGAAGGGACCCACAGGCATCACTGAGTCCCGGTCCTGGCCCTGCTTTGACATGTGGATCTTACCAGTCAAAATACAGTAAGTATATTCTGCAGGAAATTATCAAGCTCTGTTTTTCCTTTTAGTGCCTTCCCTGTTGCATTTAGATATTCACCATATTTGAGTTTTCTTTCTGGAATACAAAAAGACCAATAAAGGATGAAAAGCTGACAAACAAGCCCCTGGCTCCTCTTTGTCTTCTGCCAAAGCATTGCTGAGTATCTTCGACAACAACCTTTCCTCAAAAACACTCTCTCTCAAAAATATATCAGAAATTGACAACAGCTAATTCTTTCTATTTAATAATTTCCCTGGGCATTGTCCTCTCTGCCTACTAACTTCTTAGTTCATCTGTTTCTCTCTGCACTGGAGGAGCCAGAGGTGGAGCACTAAGCTGAAAGCATCTTGTGAGAAGCAGGTAACGGAGAGCATTAGTTAAAGCCCTTTGGAGCAGCCTTGAATGACATGTGGCATAGCAGCATGAGAAGTCTTCATAAGAAAACACATTTCTGTGCAGGTATCCACATATCTCAGTATATCTTCCCTACCTCCAGCTTTTACAGCAATACTGTATTTCTGGCATCAGCCCACAAGTTATGCAAGTCAGGGAGTCTTTAGAAGGTAATGCCAATGCTTAGATTTCTAAATGCGGGGCTAAATAAAAAATATTTCCAAGGCATTGAATTTGAACATTGCACTCCTAATATATACAATAGAAGTCAGCTGGACCTGTCAGACATTCAACCCTTCTGAAAATTTGGCTTGCCAATTACTGAGTCAGGAGCCTTACGTTAGATGTATATCCACTGCTGACCATCCAAGCTGCTGCTTTACAGATTTCCACACCACCAGCCTCTACAACTGCTCAACAGAAATGCCACACTCACAACGTGCAATTACTACGCCCATTCCTGTGTCAAGAATTATTTATGCATTTAATTCAAAATGCCTTTGAGGTCTTCCCCATCCCCCACTTTTTGTTTCAATAATTATTTGATGGGGAAAACAGTTATGGAGAGCATTTGTTTTCACTGTTCTCTGTCATCCTTTGAAAAAACAGTCCAATTTCTGCTTCATATTTATTATGGCAATATTTGGATTACAATTTGAATAAACAGCCAGGGGGAGTTTTGCTTATTTGTAGTTAAGTGTTTCTCAAGAACAGGGGTAGAAACTTCTGGTCAGTGTTGCTGCAACAGGAAGTACAAACTAATATTTTCCAAAGCTCACTAATTTAAATTACCTTGTGTACAAACTGTCAGGAAATCAGTAGGAAGCCTTGCAGTGATTTTCGCCTTAGAAGGAGCATGGTGGAGAGTGAACTAACACACAGAGTCACACACCACATGGATGAGCACATTTATAGTAAAAGACAGTATCTGGGCAAATGTGTGGTGACTGACCACACTGAAGCAAAGCTTAGGTGCAGCTGCTCAGAGGAAAACCCATGCAAGTCCCTAGGTCCAACAGGCTCCTGCTCATCATGCCTTCCTGGAGGCTGCAGGTACAAAATAACACATTCCTGCTGTTGGATATGGGGCTACTTAGAGTCTTGAGGCCAGTGATGTTCATTAATGTGTGTTCATTAATGTCATTGCTCTGACTCTCACTTACCTAATACTGTGCATGGTTCACTGATGCACAAAAGCCAAGACAGTGTGGTAGACAAAACATAGGCTAATGTGCCCTGTGCTTGGTATTCCTCTCTACACTATAAAACCCTTTTGCCTCAGCAGTGGCACTGGAAACCAAAATATTCCTTAATTAGGTATTTGTAGGTTTGTGCTGGACCAGCACAACCTTATTTATGTTCTATCGTGACTTCACTGATGTTTTCTGACTGGATTGGTTAATGCTTCTGGACATGAGTCCCATTGCTGCAGCAAATCAGAGCAGCTGGAAGAGGCAGTTCTCCAGTTGCACAGCTGGCTACACCAAAAGAGTGTCTGGCTCCTCACTTAACATATGTCACTTGGTATTAGGTGATTGCCAGAGATCAAATTTTTTTCCTTCCCCTGTCAACACTGCCCCTATTACAGTTTGTGTAACCTCTGTAGAGGGGTGTTGTTTGCATTAGTTTCTGCATTAACCATTTGTAAGTAAAGTCACATTTAACTCTGATTTTAGCTGAACCCAATTTTCCTATAATTCATTAATGTTGCTACAGTACCATCTCGAACCATTCAGACTTCACTCAAATGTTGTCCATGACATATAGTGCGGCTGCAAGACCATTTGTAAAAATAAGCAAAAAAAACCAGTTCAATCCCTTTGACTAAACTTTGCTTAACTCTTTTTTTGTTTGTTTGTTTGTTTGTTTTAAAGGGCTTGAGGGGTTTTGTGATTTATTTATTTTTAAATTCTGCACTAGGGTCCATAACTGAGGGTCTCAGAGAGAAGGTCACCTTCCTTCCCCATGTTTCCTTGCTCAGATGCCACCTACCAGCTGCTAACTTTATTTTGGGGTGCTGTTTATTTGTGTTTATTTGTGTGCTGTTCCTGCTAGGACAGGAGCCACTCAGTCTGTGCCTCATTGTCACAAGGGAAAAACATATCTCCACTGGTAAATTCTTCATTTCTCTAGAAACAGTTTTGGGAGTGCTTTTGCATTGGCCTCCGTACCTACTTTTTGTTGACACAACCAGACTACTTCATTTGAGTCTTCATACTGATATGAAAATGCAGCTCAGGGAACACAGAAGCTGTTTTAAAACCCAGCACTAAGAAACACGCTGGAAAGTCATTGCATTGATAGCTTCATCTTTAAATCAGCTCTGGGACAGAGTGAGAGAAGGGAGAGCAGTGAAAATATGTGATACTTATATTCTCCCCCTCATCAGAATAGCATTCCCAATAAACCAGCCAAGACAAACACCTTCTCATTAGTTTCCTTGAATTTAGCCATTGCCTAAGAATCTTGTAACAACAGAGTTGCAGTGTGGTTAATGCACAGGGAATACCCACAGCATTTCAACCCCACTCTACATGTGATCACTCCAGTATGGTCAACCATTGTCCTCTCATGTTCAGAGATCAAGGCCCCTGCCAGACGGAGAAAGAAGGAACAGTTACAGGTCAAAACAGGGTAGGTTACTCTGTAATTACAGACACAGATCAAGAAGAAGAATGGGAATGTTTGTATTGAGGAATAATTTGCACACAAGAGTCCCAATGAACAAACTGGACTTTTCCTTCTTGAAGGACAGAACTTATTTCTTCTTTTTGTTACTCATGCCCTGTCTTTTTAAGGTTGTTAAAAAGTGCTGCAGATGAGCACTTTCAGATCCACAGATTCTGAATATTTCAGTTGACAGAACATACATTTATTTATTACTTTCGAAGAATAAAGCATGCTTGGCTCAAATATAATTATATGCTGTACATGTACCTTATATTATAAAAGTGATTAGCAAATGACCTAAGCTTCACTTTAAGTGTGCATTGGGACCAGGATCTCTGTGTTGCAGATGGATACACTCAGCATAGAAAAAGATCTGCTTTGCCACATGCAGTTAAAATAAGTCTCATCAACATCCCCACACATATCCCCCTTACAGAAAAAAAGATCTCTGGAAATCATACTGTCCAATCAGGCTGTCCAATTTCCCTTAATTAAAGTTGATGCAGATTCCTTTAATGAAATAAGATTAAACATGGCTTATCAATGAACCAGTATTAAAATCCTGTGCTGTTTGTCAACATGCTGGATCACAAGGCAGATATCTAGGTAATTACAAACCATGAACATTACCATGGGATTCTAGATATGTCACCAAAACATAGCAGTTTGCAATTCACAAGCCACATTGTGCAACTTGCTTTAACGCACCTTATTAAACACTTAAGAAACAATTTATAAAAAAAAAATCCCACTTCTTCCCACACTGCTAACTAAGCTCAAGCTCAATGCTTTACAAAGATTTATTGCTATCACAAGTGCTTTACTACCAAAGAGTGTGATCAGCTGGCGATGGGCAGATGTGGGCAGGAGGTTTTGGAGCTGAGGGAACACTCACAAACATCCTCCCCATAACTGAGGCTGCTGAAAGAGGAGGCGTTAATCCTGCAGCAAAGCCAAACCAGCTCCTACAATCCCTGTTCCTCAAATCCCAGTTTATGCCTTTCATCCTCTTTACTGGGCTTGGTTCCTGTATCATTTTTCTCTGTTTGCCTTACAGGAAATCGAGTCCAGGGTCCTCTTCCCTAAGAGCAGGACCTTGCCTTCAGCTTGCTGTGTGACTGCAGATGAACCAGTTGCAGTGATAGTCTGACAACACACATTGCCGTTACCAAAACTTGCCATGGATACAGCACAGCACCATTTTCCCCAGAAGCATTCTTACTTTACCTGTTCATAAACAGGACTGGAAGTTGAAATAAACAGGGCCACGAGACTTCTTCTCCTTTTTAATGCCTTTATTAAAAGTGATCAACTCAGGATTGGGCAGCTCGACGGGTCTGCAGCGTCCGTCGTCTCTCCCAGGGGGACTCAAGAGGAGGAGGATAAGCACAGCTCTGTCCACCAGGGGCAGAGCTGGGGGAATCCGGTCCTCGTGGGAGCCTTTAGGGTGTGATGTCCCCGTCAGATGGTGCCCCTCCCACTCAGTCGGCCTGGTCTAACTGCCGGGGTCAACTCCCATGGTCAGGGCGAGAGGGTCCGAAGGTGTTCCGTGTCTCTGCAGGCTCAGCACTCGGCTCCTCACGTCCAGACATCACTCCAGTCTCTCAACTCTTAGGTGGCTCATTGTTTTTGGGGTTTCTCAGTGGGTATGGAGTCGGGGGTCCCACAAAGCATTCTGGTCTTGGGAGTCACTTTGCATAACCCCCCCCCCACCCTCTCAGGTGTCTTCACTATTCTGGGAAAGGTACAACTTAGCCTCAGGAATGTCCCCACCTGTTACAGTCTCAGGAGAAGGGCCATTAACTCGCCCCAGCCAGGGCTTTTACTAATACAAAAACAACCATTAACAACAACGACCCGTGATTACAATAACAAAACACGCAGAACTTGGGCAGGGCCAGTGATCTGGCTGCCTCTTTGTAACTTTTTTCTCACAAAAAAATATTAACCGAATTTTTGTTCATAACAGTCCACCCTCTTTTTCTTTGATCGAGCTTGAATTCTAAGCTCGCATCAACTCACAATTTTTTGTTTTGAATCTACTATAAATCTCTTGTGCACTTTGGTAATCATGGTTACTTAACCTTGTTACTTTCCTTGGTTTCTTCAGGTTGGTCTGCACGGCAAGTACTATTCTACTAAAACAGATAAATAAGCATAGTAAAAAGAGAAATCCTCCAAGTATACACACTGTGAGAAAAAGTACTTTTTCCCATACATCCTTTTTGAAAATCTCCAGGTTGCCCTACCCACTGGGATCAAGTGTAGGAGTTTGTTCTTCATTATTTAGGGGCATGCTAACATTTTTATTTCGTTTGAAATGTTCCTAATAATTGAATTCTTTATCTTTAATACTGCCTGGAGCCAGATAACTTTGTTTAACAGAGATATTGGGATCCGAATTTGGCTTTTACAATTTTGGATTTTCTCAATTTCTATTTCACTTTGCCTGTTCTGTTTAATTTCTCCCAAATCATTATATATAGGAACTCCCAAACTTGATCCAGTTTCTTTGGGTAATAAGAAAATTGGTTTTATCACTCTAGCGGCGCAGCTGCCAGACGAGATCAAATCTAGGGGTTTAAGGCTCCCCTGAAATGTGTTCCAAAAGGAGTTTATCTCTTTTCCAGTACACTCATATAAATACTTGTAAGAAACAATTTTTCATACCATTTTCATCATTTCTTTGCTTTTCACTACATCTGCTGAGCTTGTTTCAGCAGCATCACATTCAAAGCACAACCAGGCTTCCCCTATAGGGCACTCTCCTAGGAGTGGCTGCCTAAAAGTGGCAGTATTGTATGCTCTCCAATACACTCTCTTATTTTTCTGATAAAGGACCAATTGGGAGAGGTTAATACAATCAGGGTTAGAACTGATGTGGACTCTCGACAAGGAGCTCACTTCCTCCTCATAGAGGGGTTGGTAGCATTCACTGCACTGCTCAGCTGGGCTCCCCTGAGCACCACCAGCAATCAGAGCCGTCAGTACTACCCTTCCCAAGAGTCCGGTATGGGTCATCTTGCACAGCCTGCCCACCTGGATCCCCAAATTCCTCTTGGGGAATTTTACTGAGGAAAAGCTTCCAAGCTCTTTAGAGTCCCTTCTACCCATTTCTCTGGTTAAACCTCTCTTGGTCTGTTCCCTGCCAATTTTGGTTTCCCCTCCCAGGGGAGTGTTCTGTAGAGGATTAACCTGGAGTCTTTAGAATTAAATTGGGGAACTTAACCAGAATTACTTATTTACAGTCTTAAACTTTTTACCAACATAGTTTACACAGAACAGTTTTGAAACCTTTTAAACAATATTAGAACTCTTGATACCAATTTTTTCCCACACAGTTCAGTCTTTTTGACTCTTCCTTCTGAGAGTCAACTTTAAATCCTTTGGTCCTCAGTATACTCAGGTGAATTAACTTGTGATGTGGATGAATCCTTATCCAGTGCCCAGAGGTGAGAGTGGTGTGGACTCTGGCCCAATGCCAGAGGGAAAAACTGGGAGTCTGGCCCAATGCCAGAAGGAGAAAGGGGTGGAGTCCGGTCCAATGCCAGAGGAAGAATGGGGTGCAGTCCAGTCCAATGCTAGAATGCCAGAGGGAGAAAAACCTGATGTTGAATCCTGGTCCAATGCCAGGGGGTGAGAGTGATGTGAGTCCAACCTTTTCCTTTTGGTCTGCACCGTCGAGTTAGTAATGGAGAGTACCTGAAACGGGCTTTCAAACACAGGCATTAATGGTCTGCAATTTAATGATTTTATCAAAACTCAGTTTCTCTCTTTAATGTTATTGGTTAATTTCTCTTTTTCCATAGCTTGCATGTTTCTCTCATCAACTTCTACATACTCTGTATTTTGCAAGGAGTTGTATTTCTCAGCTAACTTAACTCCCAAAGTATTTTTATTCCCCTATTTTTCTGTGTATTTAAGTCACTGGTTTTTCTGTTCTATTTTTCAAGATCTTATCTATTTATCTCTTGCTTTTGTTTCTCACTTTCACTTACAGCTTAAATACTTCTTTCAATCCCTTACACTTATTTTTTTTTTTTCTTACACCATTCTTCTACACAATACACTTCCCTCTAAGGAGATGTGGTAAAACTTATAATGCACAATCTACATTACCTCTATTCTAATTTGTCTATATTCATTCTCACACATTCCTTCACACCCTCAAGACACAAAGTGGATCATTATTCCTAGATAATCACTGTGGCTCCCCTCACCTTGGGGTTTGCCCACAGGTCTCAGTATCCCTGGGCCTCTTGGAAGGGCCCTGGCTCTGGTTGCCTCTGGTGCACATTCACCTGTGAGGCTGTCTGCGTGTCACTCACGCTCTAACAGCTACGGCTCCCTCACACATCTGGGGAGCGCTAGTCTGGTTTGCAGGTCACACACACTCTTTGGTCACAGCCCCCACCCGCCCGGGGGACACAAGCCTGGTTTGCAGGTCACACACACACACACACTTCCACTGCCCCCTTCCCACCTGCCCGGGAAGTTGAGGCTGACTTTGTGACTCGCTCTCACACACACAACAAGACAACAATAAGGTACCTTTTACTTTCACATCACTTATTACAAGTTAAGTATTACTGGTCAGTTTTGGTGCTATTGGATATCCTTTCTACCTAGCTGTTTTTGTCTAACTTCATATGTTTTTCACTATACTATACTATACTTCTTAGTACTTTGTTGAGACAGGACTTATCTGCTCCTGTATCTACTTCAAAAATTCAAATTCTTCATTTAGGGGTCCCACCTCAAAGTTTATCAAGGGCTCTTCTAGATGTTGCATCGGGTCCCCTATAGTGTAAAGCCCCTGACCCTCTAATTGTCACCTTTAAGGATCTTCCCTAAATTATCTTGTTCCCTGGCTATTGCCGCATCGAGACTGAGCTTTCTACAAAACCTCCTGACGTGTCCTGCCTTTCCACAGTAATACAAATGCCGTTCTCTCAAAGGGACTTGGGGTGTCTCCATCCCTCTTGTACCTGACAGTACCGGCCTATCCTTGCCTCCTCCTGGTGGTGGACCGGCCCACCCTGCACTTTCTCTAGCTACAGCAACCATGATTTTAGCCTTGGCCTTTGCTTTATCTTCCTCCCTCCTTAAATACACCTTCAATGCCCCTCTTAATAACTCATTATTGTCCTTCTCTTGCCAATCTTCCATCTTTTCCAGTTTTCTCCATATATCAGGCCAAGATTTGGTAACAAATTGGACTTTTAGCAGCATTTGACCTTCCGGGGTGTCTGGGTCTATTCTAGAGTACAACTGGAAGTTCCGCCTTAGGCGGTTAAGCCAGGCAGCAGGAGCTTCATCTTTCTCCTGTGTACCCTCAAATGCCAATTGGGTGTTAGTTCCTTTGGGAACTGACTCTTTGATCCCCCGTATTATCAAAGACCTATATTCCCTCATGGCCTCATGGCCTTCCTCCCCTCCTCCTGGTTAGGGTTCCAGCTGGGATCCGTTAGTGGCAATTTCTGTTCACCTGTTGGCACCTGGGGTCCTGGACTGTTATCTTTCTCACAAATTCTTATGCCAGCCGCCCTTATCATCTGGACCTCTTCTGGGGAAAATAATATACTCAGGATGGAATTCATCTCCCCCCAAGTGTAGATATTTGGACCTAGAAATTGATCCACTTGGTTGGCTATGCCCACTGGGTCCTCAACTAAATGCCCCAACTCTTTCTTGAATCCTCTCACCTCAGAAGCAGTTAGGGGAGCATTCACAAAGCCAACACCTCCTGCTACTCCTCCCATAGGAACCTCTCTGAGGGGAAACAGTCTCTCTGCCTTGGAGGTCTTGGATCTGGTGCTACAGTACGGCCCATCTTCAGATGCCAAACTACTTTGAGGGATATCTGGGTTACCCTGAACTTTCTGCCCATCAGCAGGTGTATTTGCTGATAGCTGTTTATCGGGCGAGGAGGCATTTGTATCCCAACTAGGAGGAGGTAAAGGGACAGCAATAGGAGGGGGAGAGGGACCTGAGTAGATATTAAGCGGAGCTGGAGAAGGGGTGGAGAATGCAGCAGGTGGAGTAGGCACTTGTGGTGGTGCAGAAGGAACTGGAGGAGATACTGGGTTCATCATAGTGGAAGCTGAAGAGGTAGAAGGAGGAGTTTGAGCAGGTGGTAATGAGATGGCAGCCGGGGGAGGAACCGGACCTGCCATTTGAGGTGCCTGAAGAAGAGGATTATAAGGTGGAGGGGCAGAAGGAGGCAAATAATCCAGAGGGTCCCATCTTTTACTAGTTCTATCATCCCCTCCTTCATTCCCCTCTTTCTTCCTCTGTACCTTACAAATTCGCACCCCTTCATCCCCAACAGCGTTCTTTAACCAGCAAGCCACATACAATAATTGCTCAGGATCAGTATCTCTTCGAGCTGTCAGATAATTATTTAATTGTTGGCACATCCACTTATCCTTCGTCCCACACCAAGGCCATCCTCCTTGCAACTCTAATTCTGGCCACGCTTCCATACAATAATGGATCATTTTCACTTTATCTAATCCCTCCATGGCCTCTATAGAATCCCATTTTACTAACAGTTCTCCTAAGGGACTACTGGGAGGTATATCTCTCAGTCTCTTGCCAGTCTTTTTACTATTACAACCTCCCATTTTTCAGGTCTCAATAAAAAATCCTGAAGGTGCCTCTACTGACCGGGAATTTCAAAAAGCCTTGTTTGAGGAGCTTCAGCCTCCTCCACTGAACTTCAAATTTCTGCCTAATGCTCAGGACTTTATACTGAAACAACTGCCCAATCTCTTGATTGCCCAACTTCCCAACGTCAGGTCTTACATCTATTGGGACTTGAACACACGAAGCCTCGGCTAAGAATCCGGGTCGTGCCTGACTCCCTCAGTCAGGAAAAACAACTGCCTGATTTTTAGTTTGCCTAACCCACCAATTTTTAGGCTTCACCGTATCAGGACTTAAAGCAAACCACAGCCTCCTTCGCTGGGGTTTGTGCCTGACTCCTTTGTCAGGACTTACTTTGCCTGCAGGGCTTGTGAAACACCCGAATCCTTCTCGGGACTGACAAATCTTACTCGAATCCTTCTCGAGACTTACAAAAGTGCCTGACCTCCCTTTGTCAGGACTTTGGGGTGCGTGCCACTCATACACAGTAATTCACTCCTCACGCCCGGAGTGGGGGGGCCCTTTATTCCCCCTTGGGAGAGGACTTCACTCACGCTAATTCCACTCGCTTTCCCCTGTTTCTGGCCTGCCCCTTCACAGGAGTCAGGAAACGTGGTACTGAGGGGTCCCTCTCACTTCGAAGGTCCGGCTGCTGGCCCTCGTCTCACTCACACACACATGCGCACGTCTCCCACTCCCGCCACCAGATTTCTCACCAGTCTGGTGCTCCGGTGCTCCTCTGCATCGCTGTCCTGAGCCGATCCCTGGTCCTGGTAGCCAGCTGTCCTCTGAAGATCCAAGATGGCCAGTCCTGAGTCCTCTTGCGGCGTGGCTATCCCAGACGAGCGCCCCAGCTGAAATAAACAGGGCCAGGAGACTTCTTCTCCTTTTTAATGCCTTTATTAAAAGTGATCAACTCAGGATTGGGCAGCTCGACGGGTCTGCAGCATCCGTCGTCTCTCCCAGGGCGACTCAGAGGAGGAGGATAAGCACAGCTCTGTCCACTAGGGGCAGGGCTGGGGGAATCCGGTCCTCATGGGAGCCTTTAGGGTGTGATGTCCCCGTCAGATGGTGCCCCTCCCACTCAGTCGGCCTGGTCTAACTGCCGGGGTCAACTCCCATGGTCAGGGCGAGAGGGTCCGAAGGTGTTCCGCGTCTCTGCAGGCTCAGCACTCGGCTCCTCACGTCCAGACATCACTCCAGTCTCTCAACTCTTAGGTGGCTCTTTTTTTTTGGGGTTTCTCCGTGGGTATGGAGTCGGGGGTCCCACAAAGCATTCTGGTCTTGGGAGTCACTTTGCATAACCCCCCCCCCCCCACCCTCTCAGGTGTCTTCACTATTCTGGGAAAGGTACAACTTAGCCTCAGGAATGTCCCCACCCGTTACAGTCTCAGGAGAAGGGCCATTAACTCGCCCCAGCCAGGGCTTTTACTAATACAAAAACAACCATTAACGACAACGACCCGTGATTACAATAACAAAACGCGCAGAACTTGGGCAGGGCCAGTGATCTGGCTGCCTCTTTGTAACTTTTTTCTCACAAAAAAATATTAACCAAATTTTTGTTCATAACAGAAGTTTTTCAAAATACTTTGAGAAGTTATGAACAAGGCCTCATTCTTCTTTTACTGAAATTAAAGAGAAAGGAGCTCTGTTATTTTAACAGGTAAGTTTGATTCTACTGATCAGCTTACAATTTGTAATGCTACATAAGATAAAGTTAAACCTGGAAAATTTCAGCATATTTTTGAAAGATCCCCCCCAAAATGCTGGTTTAGAATGCAAAGTTCCAGTACTCACAATCTGTATTTTATCTGTTTTACCAAAGGATGAACAATTTCCCCATACATGTCTCTTTAGAATTTTTTTTTTCTTTTAGCCCAGGACTGAAGATAATGTTTTCCTACTAAATTCAGTATTATAGCTCCAGAGTGAATTTCACATAATTGCAGCCTGAAGGATATCTTTTGTGAAAATGAAAAATGAACACACTATTTACCTAACAATACTGTAGCACATGCATTCATGTTATACATCAGCAGTTTGCTTCCCCAGTTGTAGCATTCTAAGATGCACCTTGCACTGCTGAGGCTCTGCTGGGAGGTTATCTGTTATAAAGAGCTTTCAGCTGCTGGGCAGAGAAAATGTCTCACTGCAAGCTAACTGTTAACTACCATAATTTGAGTCTAATTCACTCCTCCCTTCCCTTCCACACAGAGTAGCTTCCTGCTTTTTTGCAGTTTATAATGGTGCTAATTGTACTGGCTTCCCATTAAGTGCTGTCACCCCATGCTGTTATTGGGTTCAACCAGGTGTTCCTAGAGGATGGGCCACGCTTGCAGTCCTGTCTTGAGCATTTTCATTCCAGCTGATTCATAACATGCAGAATAACATGCTTTAGGGGTTGTTTTCTTTGAGCTGCCTCCTGGCAGAAGTCCAGCTACATGGCACTGCCAGGCTGGGCTGTGCCTCTGGCTCTGGGGTGCTGCTGTCTGAGCCTCCTTCACAGGGCCATGTTGGGACCCAGAAGGCTCTTCAAACTATGTGTTCATGATCTGTCAAAGGTGTAGGTTTGATGTCTGGGTGTCTGTTCATTAACCTGAATGTTAAATGTACCCTGACCACATCAAATGTGTGGGCCTTAATAGGGTGCCACATGTTCCTTGCAGTAAAAATAACTTTAGAGTAGGACAGGTAAAGTATGTTGTTAGTCAGAAGCTGAAAGGCTTTTTCAGAAATATAGCAATACTGACAGAAGGAAGAAGCAGCAGAAGAATTCCTACTCATTCTGATCTCATCCTTATTCAGAAGCTGATCCACAAACTTTAATCTGTGTTATGACTAACCTTGCTTTTGGAGGAAGGGTATTTTGAGGAGCACTTTAGAGATGAAACATGTTATAATGAACCCCTGTAGCATCTTGCTGGCAGACTAAAATCCTCCAAATTAAATGGGTGGGTTAGAAGGTCTTGTCTTGCATGGCCCTGCGCTCTGCACATGCCACTCTACTTTCACCTGACTTTCCCTTGACTGTTAATTTTTCAGCCTTCAAAGTTTCTTTCACTCTCTCTGAAAGTCGTATCTCCAATCAACTACATATGTTTCTGAAAACTAGAGTTTTTGAGGAAATTTACTCAAAGTTCTGATTTTTAAAAGTGGGATGAGATAACCAAATGTTATGAAGATAAAAAGTTTTTGACAGCAACCTAGGTTTTTTGGAGTTTCTTAAATAGTTTGAAATGTCAGTCCTTTGCAATGAGCACACACAGTCTCTCAATACCAAAGCTGGGCAGTAGAAAGCTGTACTGAATGTATCATTGTGCAACAGACTGCAGTTGAAATCTTCAGTACAGGTCCTGCCTGGAGTAGGGGAAATCAGCGGAAATTTTGGCATTGATTTTAATAGAGATGGGCTGTCAAATTTAACATTTCTGCCTTGTGTCCTCTGTGAAAAACACCAATCACCTGTTTTAAATTTTTAAAAGTTTAATAGTAATAAAAATGGTTATAAAAATAGTAATACAAATTAGAGCAATAAGAATTTGGACAATTAAGTTAGGACAATAAAGGACAATAAAAGCAAAGAATTGTGAACGCTCAGATGCTTTCCTCTTGAAAGCATGGTTCGCAAACAAAGGAT
Organism: Ammospiza caudacuta; assembly: GCF_027887145.1. Taxonomy (NCBI): domain Eukaryota; kingdom Metazoa; phylum Chordata; class Aves; order Passeriformes; family Passerellidae; genus Ammospiza; species Ammospiza caudacuta. Next base: position 17,239,389 of record NC_080595.1, on the reverse strand, counting down.
TAACTCTTAAAAGAAATAGCCTGCTTCATATTCAATATCTCATACATGATTCAAAAATTCTTTTCAAACAAAGGGTGTTTGCTGGTTGTTGTCAACTTCTTCCCTCATCTTGTAAATCAATCATCTTGGTACGTTGAAGTCTGGTCCCCAATAAAGAGGCAATAATTCTTCTCTTGTGGTCTTGATGTCTTGTTGCTGTTATCTCTGTGCGAAGAATTTCTTGAGCTAGTTAGAAAAAGTATTTTACATCACATAGTTTTTATTTTAATATTATGTTATAGCCCAAAACTATATTTAACATGCTACTGTAAAGGATTATTACAGTATAACTTTCTAACATAACACATATAATATTCATTTTTACATTTGCAAAAAGCCAATCATACAATATGCATTTTTCACACCTCTGAGATGCTTTTTGTAGGAGCAGAAAGAACTTGGAAAATTGTAGAAATAAGCTGAGCTCCTGTAGGTACTTGCTTGGCTATTGGCATTTGAATTCATGTCTCTTCCCAGGAAGCAGGATCATGTCTGGAAAGTTAAGCCCTGCAGCAAAGCTGCTCCCCACTAAGGCACTACCAAAATCTAGAGCAACAGTCCCATCCTGTTCTGTCTGAAAGGATGAACTAACCAAGCAGACACTAGTTTGATGGAAACAACTTCAATTTCAGGGCTGGAACTCCCTAATGAGATACAAGGGGCAGCATTCTGCTGCCCTCAGCTGGGGTTTGATTCCTGGCAGCAGTGCAGACAGGGAGCAGTTACCTACTGCTAGGGAAAAAGCCAGAGAAAACCTGCAAAGAGGGGCCAAACTTTGCAGGGAAGCTAGTCAGGAGGTAAAATCCAATAATAGATTGCTGACTTGCTGGCTTGCTTAACATGAAATTAATTTTCATAGACTTTTTGTTTTATAAAAGGATATGAACAGCTCAGTGCTTGCATGCAGGTCAGCTCCTGGTAGGATTGATATGAAGTGGGATAAGAACTATGAGCAGGAGGAACAGTTTCTGACTACACATTCTCCATCATATATGGAACAAAAGTATTCCCTGCCCACATTTATGAGCAGTAGAAATGGGAAAGAGTGAGAAATAGGGCTTCCAGTTAATTTTATCCATTTCCTTTCCCATATCCCCATAATGTTTGTTTCTTTTCCCAAACATCAGATTTTTTATGGCTTTAGAAAGTCAGCAGATACTGCCCAAGCTATGGAGATCACTGAATCCCTTCTATACATCATATACATAAAACATCTCACGCACCTAAATCTTGTAATCTTCTGCACTGTGAACAACTACCCTAAGTTAAACCTGTTGCACAAAAGTTGTAAAATGAATAATTTTTATAAGTGGCAAAGAGAGGTCAGGATGCATTTGCAGAGAAATAAAAGCCATTCATTATGAAGGATGGTCATATTGCTTTTACCTATAAAATTCCATGTTGTAAATGTACTGAGACAGTCATGAGACTTGAAGATCTCTTGATCCTGTTTTGATACACATGAAAGTTATGTATAGCCATTTCTTAGCAGGCACCAAAATACAGAATCAAATATCCATGGATGTCTTCTTAAAAAAAAAAAAAAAGCACATATTTAAATGTCTCAGTAAGGTAGGGAAAAGTTCTGATGATGTGCAATGGATAATAAGCAGAAGTACTTCAATTGCAGAAATAATTTTTTTCAGTACTTCCATCAAAAATAATTTCGTAGTAATCCTAATAACTTCTAATGAAGCTTCAGGGTAAAAGTTCAAAAGTGTGTTTGTGTCAGATTCCAAAAAGTATTAAAGCATCTGAGAATATACCAGGTTTATGATTCTACAGAACTATCAGAACTATAAGCAAATTTATGCAGCCAAGAGTATAAACAGACAACACTATTTGAAAAACCCCAAACCTTTCTTATCATTCATACTACACCTTCATCTCTGGAGAAACAGTATTTTCTGGAGAAATCTTGCTAATTCTCCTTGCTTTAAAAAACAAAACTGAAATCACAACATACTTGAGACTAGCTTTGCAGGGGGGTCATCATCCCAGCTTTACCAACTGAGGGATTTCACAAAGGATCCAGACAGCATCAGAGTAGCATGACTGGTCCCATGGAAAAACAAATGCTCAAAACTGAGCACTATTGTAAATTCTGGTGCATCACTAGAAAGCACCAGATGAGCAGTTCTCAATGTCAAACACCAACTGCCAGCACCAAACACTTTCCAAACTGTAATCCAATATAAGATAGCAAATGAAGTCCTTGAATATATTACCCAGAGCTTCTACAGAAAGAACCTGATGCCTGAAAAATATATATTGAATCTGAAAGCAAGACTCCTACTGATTGCAAAAGGCTCAGAAAGAATCTTGGTAAAATTTCCATGTGACAAAACTGGGCACCAGGTGGGGTGGGGTGGAGAATGTATGAAGTGAAAGGAGAAATGTGTTGACTTCAGAATGGAAAAATAATAAAGTGTAAAGAAATGTCTCATGGGGCAAATCTTGCACAGGCCAGTGACAGCACATTACTCCATGTACTTAAATCCTCAATTACTGATAGTATGCATTACAAAATTATACTTATCTTCTGAGGGTAGGTGTCACAGACATCTTTCCATGAAATCCTTTCCTTAGGATTTTTTCCTCTAGAGAAGCTGTGAGGCCTCAGGGACAAAATGTAAATAATGCTTATCTGCTGCTGTGGAATGCAACAGGTGGGTCTGTGATTGGGCTCATGTGGATGTTTGGAACTAATGGCCAATCACAGCCCAGCTGGCTCGGACACTTTGTCCAAGCCACAAATCTTTGTTATTCATTCCTTTCTATTCTTAGCTTAGCTAGCTTTCTGAGATGAAACCTTTTCTTCTATTCTTTTAGTATAATTTTAATGTAATATATATAATAAAATAATAAATCAAGACTTCTGAAATATGGAGTCAAATCCTCATCTCTTCCCTCATCCTAAGACCCCTGTGACCACCGTCACAGGTAGGAGCACAGAATTTTTAATTTTTTATGCTCACAATCTAAAGCCATGACAATTAACCTTTTAAGTGTATGCTGCCAAAAAAAATCTTTTGTGACTTTTACATTTTTTGGTAGTTAGGAGCAAATTTAATCCCCTTCAGTGTCTTTTTGGACATGTAATCCTTGAGAACTAGAGAGAAATTATCACAATCAGTAATCTGGCAGGTGATGATGGCAAGCACCCACCCAAAGCTGCTGGGTGTCTCAGAGCTGTGCCTGCAATCATTCTGCTCCTTTATAATGAAATTGATATGGCAGGACATGGAGACAAATGGAATAGATGCCAGGAGATGGCCAGGATTGGCATTATATGTTCCCACTGGAAGATCATGTGACATTGATTACACATATACACCTTGCCAGGCATCAAAGAAAGCTGCAGGGAAAGATGATATATTTTTTTACCTGGTGTGTGAAGTGTGCTAAAAAGAGGCCCCAGGTACCAGGAGGAGAATTGCCTGATGCATCCATTCTTTCCTGTGCTTGTCTTCTTGTGCAAGCATGTATTTTATGTTGGTGACAGCCACTAAGTGACTGGCTGCCTGTGTGCAGGAAAATACGACTCCATTTAGGAAATGTAGAATCTGCCTGAAAAGAGAAGAAAAGCAAAACATTGGAAAGATTTAGAAGTCAAAGAAACTAAATGCCAAGGCAATCATCTTCTGAGAAATAAATCAAGGTATCATTTTCATACACTGTCAAATTATGACAGATAAACAGACCATCTAAAGAGAAAATCCTTTTAATTAATTTAAAAAAAAATTGCCTTCTGGGAGGGCCAGCCAGCTGATATTATGTATTTCTAAGGCATTTGTCACTAATGCTTTACTTTGAAGCTTTCACTTCAGTGTTGTCAACAAAATTACTCTCCCCATTCAGTACATGTAACCAATTTCTTATAGATCCATCCTGCTCAGACAAAACTGACTGTCATGGCTCAATGTCTGCCCCTTCAAAAGGCGTTCCACTGGAAAACTGTAACACTTCAGACAATCTGCATACAGTTTGTTTGTCATGAGGCACACTGTTAGTTTTTGAAGAGCTAACATGAATGAGCCTTTCATATTTTAATAAGCAGGTGCAAAAAGAAAGAACTAAAATGTCCCATTTTTTGGGACACATTAAACTGGGTGTTTCAGAGGATGCATGAAGCAGTCATAAGGCTTGAAAAACAGCTATGGGAATTAATTTCCAAGGCAGTTGAAAAAGGAACTTAATATATCTGGTATTGGGTGTTGGAAGTCATATGACTTTTTTTCTCATCATTATCCCAATACTTCCTAGAGCTCTGTACTAGCCTTTTCTATACTCCGAGAAACTCCTGTGAAAATGACTGTCATCATATTCTGTGCAACAGGTCCTGACAGAGACAGGACACAGACACAGACAGAGATATGAAGCATTTTGGTAATGTATGTGTTGAATAACAATAAAGACTGATGTTTCTTTAATACCTGGGAATCTCAAAGACAGAGGATAATGTAATACTCTTGCTTTCTCTTTCACTTTCTCTGTGAATTGGTCTTATTTTAGTAAACACAGGACCAATTTCATCCACTTCAAATCCCTGTTCTGTTGTTTGTAGAAGGCAGTAGCTGTCAGCAGTAGCATTTTCACATCTGCTCTTGGCTAAACATCGTAAATTATGCTAAAATGGCTTCTGTAAAGATGCACAGCATGGGAAGATTGAATTTGCTGTTTTAAAAAGACAGTGGAAAAATATCAGATTTCAGTTGAAACACCAGATAATGAGAAATGCGTAGGAGTAATTTTCTGTTCTCTTGTTTTTATAGGAGGTAGAGAGAAGTACAGAGTGGAAATCAGGAGAAGCCATTAGGACAGGCTCTGTCAGTGCCTTTTAAGTCAAAATGCTTATTGACTTCAACAAAATATTAATCATGTTAAAGGGATTTGTCTGCTAAATGAACAGGACTAATGTCAGGGTCAAGTTGTGTTGTTTCAGATTTAAGTGCACAGCTGCATTGGCTGATCCATGATCAAAATCTGTGGCAAATGGTATCAAAGACAGACCTGAAGGCTCAGGATCTTGCCATGCTAGTGGTGCAGTTAAGCTCTCTTATCTATATCCAGGGCTCTTTTTTGCTAATTGCTTGGCAATATCTGCTGGCAGATGTTATTTCTAAGGCAGAACATTTTCAGCTTTTGCAGCCATCCAAGGAGAGAGAGAAAGGAAATCCAAGTTATAAATGATCAAATTGAGAGCCAAATTTATAAGAAAATTTAGCGATGATTTATTAGATTGTCAGCAAAACAGAATTTCAATTGGCAAAAAAACCCCGGGATCAATGCTTAGTGAACACACGGACCTGACCCCCGAATGTCAGAGTTCACGCATGCCATTTTGCACAGCAAGTTTTTATACAGTTTATTCTGCCTGAGGCAGAGATGACCGAATGTTCCTTTGCATCCCTTCACATGCAGAACCGGGGCTATACATGTGCAGAGTTAGACAAAAGTCCAGTCCAGGTGTCTAGATGTTGTCAGAGCACTCCGGAGAAGTTGGCATTCACATGGAACAGGGTGGTGCTGGTGATCACTGGTAGTAGTATGTTGCGGTGTGTTGTAATAACCTGTCTTAAACTTCCGGGTCCCTTCCCCAGGTGTGCCAATACCCCTCTTCCCCTTCCCCCCTCACCCCCTGCTGGGCTGTCAATCAGTTTTAACATTCCAGCAAGGCGTCGTGTGGTTCGTCACTTTCAAAGGATGCCCCTCAGGCCTGGGGGTCATTGGCCTGTTTAGGTGTCCCTCATCTCTTGAGACCCTGCCCCTCCCACCTGGTTGGTGGCTCACCTGTCCCTCCCCTCCCCCTGTCCCGGAGCTTAAAATGTGAATCAGACCATGTGCTCGGGATTCTGTTGGAGCTGTAACCAAGATTCAGACCTCTGTGACCATGGAATAAAGCTTTGGATATCAACCCTCCAGCAGAATCCGTCTCCTTTCTCTTCACCATCGCCTGAAGCTTCCTCCCCTGAGGTAAACGGAGTTCCTAACAAGCCTGGACTTGTTCAGCTGCCCAGCTGCAACCTTCAGCAAGCTAAAGGTATCTCTGAGGTGATACGCCACAGTTGCCACCTTTGGCCCAGCAGCAAGGGTCAGACTGGCCCTTGGCACAATCTACTTGGTAATATTGGGATTCATATTCCAATAGTAGTAGAGACAATCTTCGAGGTGTGAAATCACTCTTGAGTGGTCCTGGCATTCCAGGGGAGTCAGTGATCATCACTCAGGAAGGTTCCATTCTTACGTTAAAGCACTTGATACTGTCGTCTGGGAACGGGATGAAAAAGAATAAGACTGTGGTCCCAGCTGGGGTAGTCAAAAGACATAGCTTAGATCTTATAATATTTTATACATTAATAGCATGAATTATCTTTACCATATGCTACAAAGTGAAATTCAAATTTTCACAATGAGGAAGGAAATAAAGTTGCAATTTCTTATTTCCAGGTGAGTTACCTATCATAAATTGTGAGGCTGCAGGCTGAATGCAATTAGAACTGGTCAGCCCTTCCATTGGTCCTTTTGGAGAACAAACCCTGAGGTGAGAGCAGCTGCATCATCCAGTGAGGCAGATCAGATTTATAAAGCCATGCAGTGTAAAACAAACACACTCATCCTAAAGCAGAAGGTTGAATGTGGCCACTAGCTTCCCATGGGACACATTCTCTGGGTTTCACAGACCAAATTAAGCCACCTATTAAGCCATCAGTCTGTTTTGAGCTGTAATGAACATGCTTCATATTTTGTTCTGTGCCTGTCCTCAGCTGCTGTCAACAGAAAAAGCATTTTAGATCTTCTTGAGAGAGGTGATGTGTGAGTGCTTTGACTATGACAGCAAATTAGGTTAAAAAGGGTTCCCTGAGCAATTGTTTCCTATTCTGTCTACCACAAAGCCCAAGAGTTGACAGAAAACAATGAAAACAGGTATCTTGTGAGACTTCTCTCATCCTCCAGTAAAGTCTCGTCTGAATCACAGTTTGGCTGTATCATGTTACCAATTAAAAGTGTTGAAAATGTTAAAAGTGTTGAAAATGTTAAAAGAAGTATTAGTAATTGTTGAAGGCTTGGACATTTTTCCAGATAATTTGAATTAATGTAGTCAGATTTCCCTAAAAAAGGAAATGTGGCCTCTCTCCTACCTTGGAGAATGTCATTAACTGTTCTTTTAATTTGGGAGCAATGGATCTTACATGTTTTGTGGCTGGGTATTCAGTTCTGGTTTATTTGTTTTCATACAATATAGGTGAAAGGAGTAAAGAATGCCCTTGCCAGAGCTTCAATGTGTAACACTTATGGCCATTCCTGAGAAAGTAATTACAATCTTGAACTTTTAAAATGGCTTTACATCTTCTTCAGTACATATGTACACATAGTTTTAAACTTGGGCTTCAGGAGAAATATACTCAGATGCATGTCTTCCCTTCAAGCTCTTGATATTGTTAGATGTAGAAACTTTTCCCTAGAAGTAAGATTGCATGTCAGCATGATGCTGAGCTTAAAATGACCAAGTCATACTTCTTAGAATTGCTTTCGTGAGGTTAGGTCAGGGGATAGAGATACAGAGGTGAAACCTGGCGTGAGAGGGACATGGGGACTGCATGGCTTAGTGAAAGATTGTGCCAGTGAGGCTGGGAGATTTAGAGGCTATGGATGACTTCCTTTCATCATTTTACCCTCATATTCTGCCCCTGAAACTCTATTTCATGAAAAGACAAACATTTCTCCAAAATACATCCTTCTGCAAGGATGTCCCTTTTGATGGACACAGGCTTTTTTTATGTAAGCGACATGATTAATGGCTCTCTTGTCAGCCATTCAGGGAAGACAGGAGTAATCTCTGGGCCATTTGCAGGGGATTTAAAAAGGCTCTAGGGAGTTCAGGCGATCTGGAGCAGTGAACAGGGCATAGCAAGCAGTGAGTGTGCGGCACTGCAGCTTGCAAAGGCAGTATGAGCAGGAAAGGGAACAGCCACCTTTGTGGTGGTGGGTTGTGTGTTGAGTGGCTGTGGTCTTTTGGCTGGCTGTGGGATGTTGTGTGGTTTTTTTTTTGTTTTGTTTTGTTTTTCCCACAGTAATGGTTTACAAACAATCAAAAACCATTGCTGCTGCTGCCAGCAAGAGTGTGCTAAGCTAAACAAAATCCCCTAAGAAGCTGTGCAGGCCCCTGGCTGCAGACAGTGTGTAAGCCTGGTGTTAGTTCCAGAGGACAGTGCATGAGACATCTGCATGCAGTGTGAGTGTTCAGCTCTGTCTGGTAGCAGAGCTTAAGGAAGAAATGGATAGTCTAAGGAGTATTAGGGAGAGCCAAAGAGAAATAAACCCGGGGAGTTACACCCGTCCAACCCTGAGAGAAACTCAGCACTAATCACAGGCACTCTGCCCCTCTTGCCATCAGGCAGCAGGAGAAGACCAGTAGATGGGGGGGATGGAACTAGTCCTTGCTTAGGAGGTAATTAAATTCCCTCCAAACCCCCATCACCTTTTCATGTGCCCTTACAGAATAGATATGAGACTCTTGTTCCAGAAAGTCAGGCAGGTGACACTAAAAAATAAAATCTGTCTGGAGGTCCCCCATTTGCACTTTGTCTGTCAGAAGGATCACAACTTCAAGTACTAAGAAGAAAAGAAGGGTAGTTGTAGTAAGTGACTCCCTATTGAGGGGAACAGAGGGCCCTGTATATGGACCAGAACTATCCCACAGGGAAGTCTGCTGCCTCCCTGGGGCAGGGATATCATCAGGAGACACCCTGAACTAATTCAGCCCTCTGATTATTACCAGTTGCTGGTTGTCCAGGTTGGCAGTGATGAGGCTGACAAGAAGGGTACCAGGGTAACTAAAAGGATTTCAAGGGTCTGGGTTGATTGGTTGATGGGATAGGAGGACAGGTGGTGTTCTGTTCAGTCCCTTCAGTAGCAAGAATGAATGATGAAAGGAACAGGAAAACTGCCTTTATCAATGAATAGCTTAAGGGTTGGTGCCATCAGTGGAATTTTGGATTTTTTGATCATGGAGCTACTTTTACAGCATCAGGCCTGCTTGAGTAAGATAGGGTCCATCTATCTAACAAGGGCAAAATAATTCTATCCCATGAGTTGGCAGGGCTGATTAAGAGGCCTTTAAACCAGGTTTGAAGGGGGAAGGAGATAAAACCAGGCTCTCCAGTGAGGACCCTCAGGGTGATAAACCAGAGCTGGGTGAAATCAGCAGTCCTGCTGAAGTTCATGTACAGTAATGAATGGGTAACAAACAGGAGGAGCTGGAAGCCATGGTACAGCAGGAAAGCCCTGGCGTTGTCACCATCATAGAAACATAGTGGGAGGACTTGCACAACTGAGTACTGCAATGGATGGCTACCAGCTCTTCAGAAGAGACAGGTGAGGGAGGAGAGGTGGCGGGGTGGCTCTGTGTATTAGGGAGGCTCTAGAACTTGAGATTAATGACCATGAGGGCGAATGCCCATGAGTAGGAATCACAGAGAAGACCAACAAGGCAAATATCCTGGTGGGAGTCTCTTACAGACCACGCAACCAGGATAAAGAGGTGGATTAATTATTCCGTAAGCAGCTGGAGGATGTTTCAAGATCTTCAGCTCTTGTTCTTGTAGGAGACTTTAACTTGCCAGATATCTGCTGGGAACTCAATCCTCAGAGAAGAGGCAATCTAGGAGGTTCTTAGAGTATGTAGAAGATCTTGTTCTAGCTGGTTAGTTAGCCCACCAGGAATGCGGCTCTGCTAGACTTGCTGCTTACAGACAAAGAAGGGCTGGTGGGAGATGTGGAGCTCAGAGACTGTCTGGGGAACTGTGACCATGAAATGTGAGTGAAACAGTTCTCAATATTCTGTGAAACAAGGAGGGGCACCAAAAAAAGTTCCAGACTGGACTTCTGGCGGGCAGACTTCAGCCTATACAAGAGATTGATTGAGGAGTATCTTGGGAAGAGACCCTTAAAAATAAAGGGGTCCAGGAAGGATGGACATACTTAAAGAAAGAAAGAAGTTTTAAAGGCCTCAGAGCAGCCTGTTCCTATGTGCTGAAAGAGGAGCTGACAGGGAAGATGACTGGCCTGTATGAGCAGGGAGGTTTTGAAAGAACTACGGGAAAAAAAAGAGGGTGTACCTGTGGTAGATTGTTTTTCTGCTGTAATTTTAAGGTGCTCCTTATTGTGAGTTTATAGTGGTTTGTTCCATGTACCCCGTTCAGTTTCCTCAATGGTTTTGCCCTGAAGTTGTTTATACTATTTTCCCACCTAATCTTCTGTCAGTCCCCATGTCAATCTCCCTTGCACCTCCCTGATTTCCAGACTCTTTTCTACCAATCCTGGAAGTACTGCCCTCTTCCCTTGTTCATCAAATGTAACCCCACCCATTTCTCTAGAACCTTCCTTGTCTATCACCCTTCCCTTGAAGTTCCATTGGTATGCCAAGCCTGATTCCCTCCCATGTTATCTCCTATTGGTTACCTAGAATTTGATCCTGCCTATGTTCCTCCCCTGCTGTCCTACTATTGGTTATCCTCCCCTAGTACCCTCCCCTGTTCTTAAGTTGCTGTTACCCTGTTGGAGCTTGGTCACCTGTTATTTGTGTGTGGACTCTGTGGGAGATCAAAGCCTCTTGAGAGCTTATACAAGTGGTCCCTCTCGTCCCCTGTTTTCTGGCTTCCTCGACTCGGGATTCCTATCAGCAGCCGCACAGAGCAGCTTTGCTGCCTCTGGGAGTTGGGCAGCCCTGCTCTACTGCCACCCAGACCGACCCGAGGGGCGGAGAGGGGGCAGCCACTCTTTGCACGGGCCAGGATGTGGGAGCTAGCTGGAGAATCACCAAGAGACTGCCTGTGTCATGTATCACTTTTGGAAAGAGGGGCAGGCATCTCAGGAAATGTTTAAGGATGTTGCTAGGTCCCGTAGGAAGAAAATTAGAGAGGCGAAAGCCCAATTAGAACTTAATCTAGCCACATTTGTAAAAAATACTAAAATCTGGTTTTATAAATACATTAATGGCAAAAGGAGAGTCAAGGAAACTGTCTATTCTTTATTGGACATGGGGGGGAAATACATTTACGAAAGGCGAGGAAAAGACTGAGGTACTTAAGACCTTCTTTGTCTCAGTTTTCAACAATAAGATAGGTTGTCCTGAGGACAACTGACCTCCTGAGCTGGTCGATGGAGTCAGGGATCAGAACAGTTCCCTTTAATCCAGAAAGAAGCAGTTAGTGATTTGCTGGCTACTTAGATGCTCACAGGTGTATGGGACCAGAGGGGATCCATCCTAGGGTGATAGGAGAGCTGCCGAAAAACTTGCCAAGCCACATGTCGTGATTTACCATCAGTCCTGGCTCACCAGAGAGATTCCCAATGACTGGAGAGGCCAATGGGAGCCCACTCCAAAGAAGGGCCAGAAGAAGGATCCAGGAAACTCCAGGCCTGTCAGCCTGACCTAGTGCCCAGCAAGGTTATGGAATAGATCATATTGAGTGTGGTTATGTGGCATTTAAAGGACAGATAAGGGATCAGACCCAGCCAGCATGGATTTGGGAGGGGCAGGTCCTGCCTGACCAGCCTGATCTCCTTTTGTGATCAGGTGACCCTCCTGGTGGATGAGGGGCAACTGTGGATGTTGTCTGCCTGAACTTTAGCAAAGTCTTTGGCACCATCTCCCATGGCACAGTCCTGGAAAAGGCGGCAGCCCACAGCTTGGACAGATGCAAACTCTGGTTTAAGAACTGGCTGGACAGCTGGGCCAGAGAGTGGTAGTGAATGGTGTTGCATTCGGTTGGTGGCCAATCATCAGTGGTGTCTCCCAGAAATCTGTGTTGAGCTCAATCCTGTTTAATATCTTCATTGGTAATCTGGGTGAGGGGATTGAGTCTACCAGATGACACCAAGTTGGGGGCCAGTGTCAGTCTACTGGAGGCTAGGAGGGCTCTGCAGAGGAACCTGGACAGACTGGATAGATGGGCCAAATCCAATGATATGATGTTTAACAAGTGTCAGGTTCTGCACTTTGGCCACCACAGCTCCCTGCAGTGCTACGGGCTGGGGAGAGAGTGACTAGACAGTGGCCAGGCAGAAAGGGACCTGGGAAAGTGTCCTGCTTTAAAAGACAGGTGTCTGCCAAGGAAGGCAAGAACCTCCTGGAAGGCAAAATATGATTCCCATCCTTCCAAATTATTATAACTTTTAAATCACAGGGCTTTCAGGCAAAGGTATGGGAAAAAGAAAACCAGTTTTCTACTAGAATATATATAACGAGACAGACAAACAAACAAACAACAACAGCAGCAACACCAAACAAAACCACAAACCCTGTCGGAGCCTCTCTCGGCTGTCGGGCACTTTCCCCTTTGGTGCAGTTCCGGCCACAGCCGGCAGGGGCGCTGGTGGCTCCCGGCTGGGCCGGGTGGGTGTGATGATTCTCCCACTCCTGCAGGGGGAGCTGCGGCGCAAGCTCGGCCTACTCTCCCTCACGTGGCAATGGAGACTCAGGTGGCAGAGAAAAGGGCAGGTGGCTTCCTTTGCAAAACCCACAGGGAACAGCCGGTCTCAGCGCTGCTCTGTGTGGCAAGCTGGACTGTAGCAGTAACTTCTGAGCACAGACCTGGAACAGCAGAGCTGAGGAGACCAAACAAAGTGTAGCAATAACCCTAAAGAGGTGGCAAGAACGGCATGGGGCCAGGTGGACCCGGGGTGTCAAGCTTAAGTGTAGAAAAAACCCCTGGAGCAATGTCAGAAAGAGTGAGGGCTGGGTGGTCCCGGGAAGAGAGAAAAGGTGAAGGGGGGGGGGGGGGTTTGGGGTTTCTCCTGGCTCTCACATGTCCCATGTGATGTCCTGGTGACAGCAGCAGCATCCAGGCTCTGGCAAGCTGAGGGGAGGTGGGAAGCATCCAGGCTCTGGCAAGCTTCCTCCAGAGGGAAGGAGGAGGTGGGGTATTGGGTTTCCCCTGAGGCACCCAAGCAGATGGTGAGGGTCTCTCCCAGTGAGTTTGGGTGTTGAAAAGTCCCAGTTCAGTGGCCACTCTTGACCCACAACAAGGAGAAGCACTGAAGGAAGAAACTGCAGTAGCAGTGAATCTTCTCTGCAGCAGCAGTCCAACACCAAAACCACAACCATCTGTCCTCTGAGATGGACAAGGACTCCCTCTCCCCAGCTAAGAGACTGCAGAAACTACACTACCTCCCCACTACTCCCCAGGACCAAGAGGACACACCCTTAAGCTCCTCCAAGGGAAATTTAAGCTGGATATTTGGAAGTTCTTCACAGAAGGAGTGACTAGACACTGGAATGGGCTGTCCAGGGAGCTGGTAAATTCACCATGTCTTGAGGTGTTTAAGAAAAAACTGGATGTGGCACTCAATGCCAGGGTAGAGTTGAATGGGTGGTGTTAGGTGATAGGTTGGACTCAATGATTTCAGAGATCTCTTCCAACCTAGTCAATTCTCTAATTCTCTGAATATAGGAGTTGAAAGCTCTTTCTTTGCCCTTTCCCACAGTAAAAATGCATCAGTACATCACTACAGTGACCTGGACAGGTAACATCTCAGGGCAATATACCTATGTAAGCTCTAATCAGACTTAGTCTTGCCCCTTGAGCTGAGATTGCAGACAAAGTGGTATTTTCCTCATTGGGAATACCTGTTCAAGGAGGTAAGGCAAGACCGCCCTCAAGTCCTGCAAACCGCACAAAAAGAATCATGGATTCCTTGGTCCAAAAAGCTCTTCCATTACTGTGAAATACCTGAATTCCCACTGCTCTTTCTAAAAAATTGTTGAAATGCAATACTGTCACCTTACAGGTGCATTGCTCCCCTCAAAGCTGAGGCAAGGGAAAAGGTAAGAGCTAACTCTTTGCTTTCACAGCAGCCAGGGGTCATTTACAGGTGATTTCCTGCCTCTTGGCTGGAGAACTGTAACTTCCTAAATTTTAAGAAGTGAGCATACCTTGCATGAGAAGTCCTTAAATTTATGGGTAGGTGTAATATCTTTCTTTGGGTGGTTAACTGAGGCACAATCTTAAGAGTTCTTTCCTGTCTCTTCTGTTGCAGGGTGTGGCATGACATCCATCACCCACTCCCCCACCACAGATAGTTGATGCATAAACAGATAACCTAAGGGCTGAAAGGTTCAGCAAGCACCAAAAGTGCTCAGGCCTTAGCTAAGAATCAACATCTTAGTCTGGAGAGCAGATGTGAGAAGAGATAAAAGAAATATTCTTGACTAAGAGACGCTGTTTTACAAACCATAAAAGACACATGAGTTATTGCAGAGGTAGAAGCCTTCTACACACACACCCTGAAAGTGCAGGAGACCTTTCCCTGGAGCCTGGATGCAGATTCCGTGGTTACTTCTCTGGGGATTGAAGGAAAGGATTTTGATATGTGCCCCACCAACAACTGGATGGCAAGATACATTGAATCCTAAGTTACAGTATTTCTTCACTAGGTGTAACATTAATAGGTATCTTTAACCTCACGCTGTGTGTATCTACTAGTAGTCTCTTCTCTTTTTGTCTTTATTCCTTTGTAGTATTACTTTAAGTCTTATGTCAGTTAGTTTTATGTCTATTAAAAAATAATTCATTCTATAATAGACTGAATCAGCCATTATTAAAAAACTTGTGAATGAGAGTGGGCTTTGGGGTGCTGGCTGCCTCAATAAAGCTACTGCCTGCTGCCAGAGGCTTGGGCTAAAGGAGAGACTTCTCTAAACCCCCAACCATTCATAACACAGGGTAGACATAGGTATATGTTCACATTTGCTCAGGTTGTAAGAAGGGAGTTACTTGGCACAGTGAACTCCCACAGCACCCACCAAAGTAAAAAATAAACTGTTTTCTGCCAGGCCAGCATTTACATAATGATGAGCTCCAATTACCCTCAGCTCACCTCAAGACCTCCAGTCTTGTAGTGTTTGTGATCATTCTGAATAGCAGAATATCATGTATATTACATTTTGGCATCTTCAGACAGCAGACATCTGCAGTTTGGCATGATGATATGTGGCTGTTGATGACTGAAAAAGACAAAGTTAGGTATATTTGGACAGACTGTTCCAAAGCTGCTCCTGAACCAGACTGCAAGAGATACACATCACCTGCAGCTCTCACTGACCTTCTCCTTGCTAATGTAACCATGCTTCTATAACCATGGTTCTGTGCTTCTGTGTTACTCATAGTTTCACTGAAAACCTTTATGGTGTCTGGTTATTTCCAGTCTACTGAAATCTGCTACTGGTAACATCTGAGTAAGAGTGCTCGCTCTGTAGTGCTCTCTGCCCTCTTCATTAGCAGTTTTTCAAAAATGAGGCAGAAATAAATGGCCTTTGAGTAATACATTATGGGCCACTTCAGTGCGCTCCCAATATCAGCAGTGTTCCAGAGCATCACCTATTGAATGTGCCTGATTTCTTTCAGCTAATTCATATGCTACTCTAAATTTGACTTAATGAGTACAGAACATTATGCAGATCAAGAACATTCAGGGCCTTCAGGTGGTGTAAAGCAGCTGCAAAATCCTGAAGGGTCAAAATGTACCCATGAACTGCTGTTTTCTGGGAAAGATACCCCGTCTCTCTAACATTACTCCCTTAGTAAGGTTCAACCTAGGCCAACTTCTGCCATCATGACATATGGCAGGATTTTAACATTCCAAGGACGTGGTACCTGGTGTCTCGTCTGTGACTCTTCAGGCAACCTGTGTGCTACAGCAGCTTTTGGAATTTGCCTGCCCTTTCCTATCAGGGCAGCTGGCACTCACCAGCAGGTGCATTTGCCATGTGTTTCCCTGATGAAAAAGAGACTGCAATATTTTCTGCATGATTCTCTCCTTATTTATTTATTTTGCACAGATGTCTCCTGCCATCTGATCAAAGGGACTGAAATCCTTATCTTAAAGGTACTTGCTGGCTAAGTTCTGTACTACTCCGGCGCTCATTTCTCATTTTCCTCTTGGATCTTAAATGTTTCTCCCTGCATTCTTTCTGTTTCACTACTCCACCTTCCTTCTGCAAATGTCAGTCAGCCTTTACTCTTACGTGTCTGTCCTCCCAAATTAATGACCTTTGATTTGTAGAGAAGAACTGTAAGTTTTATCTGGGAGTTATGTGGAAAGAGTTGCTTTTGGAAACCTCTCACATTCACTTGTTTCCCCAGGCTTTTTATTTTTGTCAATCAGCATAAATTCAAACAGTCAGGGTGCAAGTGGAGTCAACCACTACTGGGAATTTATCAGAGGCACTGCAAAAGATTTTGGTCGTTACAAACTGCTTTAAAGGGTTTTTTTTCAGCCTTAGAAGTTTTAGCAAAAGAGCAGAACACATTTCTAGACATATATAGCAAAACCAGAATACATTTTGAATGTGTTTGATTTTTATATAGTGATTTCCAACACTTACAAAAAGATTTATCATGGAAAGATCAATTTTCTCTGGTTCTGTAAACAGTTATCAACATGTTCGTAAAACATCAGATAGAAAACTCCTGACACCGTCTCATTCTTCCAGTGAAAAATTAAAGCATTAGAAGGTACAGTAGTATCTTGAAGAATGTGGATCTTGATCCTATGACTTAATTGCCATGTCACACTTTTCTGCTCTTAACTGCTTATGCTTAGTCTGTGTGCTGAATAACCCTCGATGTAGCTGGAGCCAATAGACAATGCCCAATCAATCAATCAATCATTTGACAGTTGACAGTCAACAACAGTTAACAGAACAGTTAACCATCAAGAGAAGAAAGGTCTTTTAGAGACTGAAAGTTATTTCTCACTTCATGAAAATAATGAACCTTATGGACTACCCCAGAAATGGCACAGAGACAGGAGAAAGAATAAAAATACTACACCCAGAATAATCTTTAAGCAGTGTGAAACCAGCAATGAATGAAGCTAAGCACTACCTCTGATTTAAACTTTGCACAGGATGTAGTTTGGGGTATATATTTCAATTGTTGCTTTTGATAAATATGTATTTTTTGAAAATACAACTGGCTTATCTGAACAGAGTCAGAACATGACAGCTGATGCTTCTTAAGTAATTTCGGCCCTGCTGCTTGGTCTACACAGCTCTTGTGGATTCAAAGTGAGCAGCTCACATAAATCTGCCAGGGGCCTCTGCCAGTGAGCTGCAAGAGTTTGAACATGTGAACAAAATCACTCTCCTAAGTAAGTAATAGGTCTTGAGCCATTACAAACAAATAATTACACTCAGGATCCTTGCCTTTCTCTTTTCAGCACATGGTGCCAATTGGTTGTTCTGTGTGAAAGATTTAGGATTGGCTCTGTAATGACATTGAAAGTAAACATTAACAATTAATGTAATGCATTATCACAGTATTTTTAAATGGGTGCAAATTGATTTTTGAAGAGTATCCAAACCAATCTGTTTTAGAGTAACTGCTAACAGTAACTTACCTCTTTGTGGTGCTTAGCATTTACTGAAATAAGAATGCACTATTCTAAAATTTATGAGAATTTATATAGATGTTCTAATGAACTTATCAGAAAGTGCAAAAGTCTTCAGTGAGCTGCTTAGGATGGGCTTCTGACAGCATAACTGGTATTCAAGAGACAAATTGTATTCCAAGATAGTTATTAAAGTCCAGCAAGGCCATTTGGTGGGCCTAAACAATGATGTGTAATTCAGTATGAATAGACATATAAAAATCTGATATTATGAAGTGTTTCTCAGCTACCAGGAGCCTTGCTGTTCCTGTATTGAATAAAAAGCACTCAGAAGTTATGTCTACTATTTACAACTTCAAAATCAATTAGTGCATTATTATGGTTAATGTGAGAGTTACAGGAAAGCTGTGATAAGAAAAAACAAATGGAAGAAGGAAATACACAATTATTGAAAGTCCCAGTCTTGGTAATGGCTATTTCTTATTAAATATAAATGGATGAGAAATGTCTGTCTCTAATACTCTTGTCAGATCACCACAGGGTAACAAAATTATAAATCATCTCCCACAGGCAAACAGTTTTTTGTGTAGGAAAGAAGCCAGATGTTCAACTGACTTATTTGGATTCTGCTGAAGGAGAGGCATCTAAGTGAGTTTGAGAGACAAGAGAAATGAACCTGAACCCCGGTAACAGTTTACAGGAACTGTAATGCAAATGAATGAAAGAATGCAAAAAGCCAGATCAGAAAATCATAATTTTATCATCCTGCTAAGAAGGTGAATGCTCTCCCTCTATTAAGTCATCAATATAATGGATTATATTGTAGGTTAACCTAATGGATTATACTGTTTGGAACTCAACATTTTGGTAGATTTGGATTTGAAAACACATAAATGGACTTTTTGTTCCTGATAGTCAATGAGTTATCTATAGGGTGCAGAAGTTTGCCATGTGGAGTTGGAACTTACTTAAAACATGTATCGGTCAGCAGGGACTGAGCTCCATCCAGAACAGTGTGTAGCAAAAGATAGTTGGGTAACACTGATCAACCAGTTATGACAAGGTGAGCACAAATATTTTTCCACAATACATCAAATTTGAATAAGTAAACTTGTTATCTCACGGAAACAGACTCTAGATGAATGTCTTGTAGTTCTCTGCTCTTGCTAAGGAAAGCAATAATAAAGCCCCCCAAATGTAAAGCTTTTATAAAATCTAATAAAAGACAGTTGTTACAAGTCTGGTCAGTGTCAGTCTGGTCACATTAATTCTTACTCAGCATAAAAGCTTTAGCCATTCTATGTCTTCTCTTGTTTCCACATATTTATCTATTTAAAAAAAAGTAAATTATCCTCATGCACATTTTAGATTTATGCCTTTCATTCCAGCTTTATTATTTTCATCTGGTCCCAATTGCCTTATTACATTTTTGTGTTGCTCTTGCCATCGAGCTGTTGGTGGTGATTACCACTTCAAAAGTTAATATTCATCCTGGAAGAGAGAAGTATCATCTTCTTCAGCTTTGGTGAAGTCCCCAGTACCAACTTCCGAAGAAAATGCCATCACCATGAACAGGAGTTTGACAGTGAAGGCACACTTCAAACATTATCTTTAATATCTGGAGGCCAGGACTGGAAAAAAAAGTCCTTAACTGTCTACATCTGACTCCTGCACTTGCTCTAAAGTGAGTACTGCATGCCCTAACTCCTCGCATTTCCCAAAGGTGTTCTTTTTAAATTCTCTTGAATATCTGCGATGCTGCAGGCACATCTGGACAGACCAGTGTGGGAGTTACAGGCAGGATAAGCCTTTCCATATGGTCAGGTCTTTGTGTGGTTAAGAAGCTACTGAGCTGCAGTAAGTGGCACTATGAGGACTTAAAATCTTCTTTAGGGCCAAGATGTGATAAAGCCTCCCTAGATTGCATTGAAACAGGCTCTGGGTGCTTCTTTACATCATGAAAGCTGGAGGATGGTGAAGGGTGAGGCAGGTGTGGAAAGTGCACAGTTTGTACATCTGTCACTCCAGCTACAGTGGAAGAAGCCACTCACCTCCAAACTGAGCACAAGCACTTCCAAAACACTCTTGTACCCTTTGAATCAGGCCCTTTGTGAAATAAGTCACCTTTTACTCAAAGATATGTTTTTACATGCTCTGTGAGTCCATCCCTTTACCCATTCCCAGCACATGGAGAATCTATTGTTTCTTGCTTGGCCTATAGGTTTTGTAGGCATTAAAGTGTCCATGAGCACAGGGCAAAAGCAATTAGCATTTATACCTGGTAAATGAGATTCAAATGCTGGAACTTTCTCAGTCACTAGTAGTCACTGATGCTTCTGTCACTCCCAGTTAGCTAAACCATTAATTTTTCTGGTATGATAAAAATCAAAATCCTGCTCCCAAACTGTAACTTGCTCCCAGGACGTGTGACAGAGAAAGAGAACTCAGCTGAAATCTGAGTGAATTCACACATGTGAATCTGAAAAACGTTACAGTCATCTTTCTAGAGTTAGCACATGCAAGCTAATTACAGTCCCTGAGCAGAAAAACACTTAGTATGGGTTTTAAATTAGTGTGACTAAAAGTAAGAGATCAAAGTTATAGAAGCAGACTGCAGTTTTCACAGGATATCTATGGAGTTAACACCTAAACTCCTGTTTTCTGCAGCAAAATATCAGTGTCATGTTTCTCCTTAGCAGCACATGACAGATCATGGCTGCTTCTGACTCTTTCTGGAAACCAAAGGGACCAAAGTTCTTTCTAAAGAGCACTCTACAGAGCTCTACAGAGGGTCACATGTGAGATATTTTCATGTTTCCTACAGGCCCCTTGCACATTTGCTATGTTGTTTCCCCCTCTCTGTTGAAGTAATAAATCCTTTGGGGCTGAAGCTGCCTCTCACTGTGGTATAGCACACAATTTTGCTTCAGGTCTCAGTGGAGGCTTTTGGCTGTTACTGTAAGATAAATTATAGCAGGTAACTACAATATAGATGCTCTGTAGTCTTCAGAAGGATCACCTGTCCACAAAATTAGTGTTTCACGTGTCTCAGCTAAAGTTTACTTGTTTCTTGTTTATTTATTAATTGAAAATACCTTGTGCCTAAAGGTAAAACAATCAAAAATTATTAGCTTTCATATGGAGGAAGAGATATCATTTTAACCACGGCTTTTTTTGTTGGCTACAGTTGGCAGACCCTCACACAGAGGCAGAGCTTTTTGATTTGGTCAAGTAACAGATCATTAAGCACAGCACCAGGCAAACCCAGAGAACTAGGAAAATTTATAGAGAATGCCTCCAAAATACTTCAGCTTCAAGTTAAGCAGAACATACCTTTCACTTGTTCACTCTGGCCCACTGACTCAAACAGTAAATACACTGGGCAATTTAATAGGTGGCTGATGCCAGCACCTGTGGCTACAGATAGGAAGTGTACTTGATGCTATAAAGAGCAAAGTTGGTAAATTTGCTGTAGGATCACAGAAAGGATGTTTCTCTTTAATGATTTCTAACTGACAAACCTCTTGCAAACAAGACGTTAGTCGATTTCAAACTAACAAACCTCTTACACTTTGGAAAGCCCTTCTCATTAATTCAGCATTCACGAGTGGTAACAAGATTGTCATCCCTGCAGCACGGGATGTACAAAACACATTCCTGAAAAACTGAAACTTGAGAAAACCTCCTATCTCCCAGCAGCTCTTCCTCTCCCATCACCTTCACAAAACATTAACCTTAAGGCTCACCCAGACTTTCATTTCTCAAACTGTGAATAAAGGAGAAGCCTCAGAATCTGAGATACCAACAAGCAGAATGTAAAGGGGCAGTGCTGCAACAAGATGGGAGGTCCTGTCCTCATTAGCATCCCTCCAAAACAGAGGTTAGGGATACCCCTCAGCCTGGAAAGTGCTTCCTAGGGAGACAGTTCTGAGTGCTACTCAGACCTACAGTAAATCTGGCTGCATTTGCACCGAAATTTGATTAGCCATTTCAAACAAAGAGAAGCATTTAGCTTGTTCTAATGTTTTACGAAACTTGCAAACCTGCAGGAGTTTTCCTGTGTGAACTGTCTCTAATTACTGCTGTTTTCTTTTAGCTTTAATCAGAACATGGAACATCTGCTTTGACGTTCATCTCAAGGTAAAATGCTGATACTGTGAATGGCAACATTGTCAAAATGCTCTGATATGTTTCATCATAGTTACATTTTTATTGTCTTCTTTAAAAATTTAAAGGAAAAATAAAACCACTTAAATATTCCATTTTGAAAAAATTAGGAGTTGTTCTCATGAAATAAAATTCTGACAAAAACTTTGAGGAGTCGTGTTATGCCATGATGTCCTGCAGCAATGAAGCCCATACAACTGCAGTTTATGTGCAGCAAGTCCTAGTACTTATTTCTCTCTTCCAGCAAAACTCACATCCCAAAATCAGCCAAATTTGGGTAGAGGTTTTGCACACCTATTAAGATTGTAGATAGGCAGCGGGGTAGTAAATCCACTTCTTTTGCAGAGTGTGTTACATTTTAATGTTTTGTTGATGACATTAGTTTATTTAGGGTGAGAACATCCTGCTGTGAACTACTTTAATATGAGAAAAAAATAACTTTGTCACTGGACAATGGATGTATTTTCCAAGTTTCTTTCCACAGGTTGTTTTCCACAAACTTGTTTGTTTTTTGTCAGAGGGATGAAGTACACCAAACATCATAATAACCCAGACAGAAGAGGGATCCTGGGTTTGGAGGAGTAGAGAACAGTCTCAGTAGTAGAGAAAAGGTTCCATATGAAGAGAGCATGATATTGCTCTACACCCCTCTGCAAATTGACAGACAGCAGTGTATTTTGGTCATAATAATCCATCACAACACAACTTCCCATCCCCCGAAATGATAAACCAAATTAAAGTTGGGTGCAAAGAAAGTGCAATTAAAACTGATTTTTTCCAAATTTCATGAGAGGTGGCCTAAGGCAGAGATCTGCACAAGAAAAAATCTGCTCCACAGAATACAGCACTTGGCTTTAATATTTTTCTCATTAAAGTAAAAGCCCTAGGATGGGTTAAACAAGTGACAGTGCAGGAATGAGAAGCAGCAATGTCTCCCTGCAGTAAAGGGGAGCTGTACTCCCTCCTTCCATGCTGAAAAGCAAGGGAACAGACTTCATTTACATCCTCTTCTGTTTATTTCATGCACTCTTAAAATACACATTCCTTTTGTCAATATTCACAAAAGAGGAAGCCATCAGTGAAGTAATGCATTTTGCTTAGGGAGAAATGTAAATTCTCTCACTTTGAAGCACAACCTAATTCTCACCTCCAGAAGTCAGTAGAATGTAGCCATGATATTTTCTGAAAAATCCTTTCCTTAGGATTTTTTCTCCTGAGAAGCTGAGAGGCCTCAGGAACAAAATGTAAATAATGATTATCTGCTGTTGTGGAATGCAACAGGTGGATCTGTGATTGGTCTCATGTGGTTGTTTCTAATTAATGGCCAATCACAGTCCAGCTGTCCAGATTGTCTTGGTCACAAGCCTTTGTTATCATTCTTTTTCTATTCTTAGCTAGCCATCTGATGAAATCCTTTCTTCTTCTTTTAGTATAGTTTTAATATAATATATATCATAAAATAATAAGCCTTCTGAAACATGGAGTCAACATTCTTGTCTCTTCCCTCATGCTAGGACTCCTGCAAACACCATCACAGTAGAAGACCTTTCTTAGAAAGCAAATTTTTGCACAAATGTACAGTTTCATTCTGGCTATTTCCAGATCTGAGGATAATAACTTGAAAGTAGGTAAAATATGTCAAACCGAAGGTCTGCAGAGGTCAGTATTCTCCCTCTAATTGTGAATATGGAGGCAGGCTGTTCTGTATCCTGTACATTGTTGTTATTTGTTGTCCCCTGCTATCAGCTGTTTTCCCTGTTGTTTTTTTCATTTTCTCTTTTTGCACTTTCATGCCCTATAAGACCTCATTGTTTACTTAGGTTCACGCCTGGCCATATGAGGAGGCTCCAGTATGAAATGGATAGAAGTGCATGGGAACAGAGCAGAGAGTCAGACTTTTCCAATTGGGATGGAATCCTAGCCTTCTTCTTCTACTGTGTTTGTTAGCATCTGGGTTTATTCTCTTAAGCTACAAACCATAGGTTTTTGCTGGTCTGCATCAAAACAAGTATGAATATAGACTACAAACCCTGTCCTGAATCTATAATGGATGACTGCTTAAACTGTTCAGAGATGCTCCATGAATATTTTAGTTAGAGATAGGTCAGCCTACGAGTAAAAAGTACAGTTGCCTCTTACATGGCAAATGAACAGGTTTAGAATGGTAAATCAACAGCATTTATCTCCATTTTTCCAAAGAATGCCTAAACCTTCTTTGAAACTTTTGAATACATGGAAGAATTAAGCGTCTATACTCTGATAGGGCAGCTGTCAGAGTATATACCCCACTAATTTCAGTGAGGTTGAGAGATCTTCAGGAAATCAAATGTTGCATGAGGTCTAATATTTGAAATTTTTCCTTGATGTCTGTAAACAAAAAAAGCTTCATCTTAATCTACAGAAACTATATTTTCTTCTCTTTTTTTTTTTCTGGATATCATCAAAAACAAGGCTTGATTTATCAATATAAAGCAAAACCAGATGAAAATTTACAAACTACATACGTTGTTTCTAAAACTTAGAACAATTGTAATATTTATTTCCTACAGAGCATACATACATACATACTACATAGTATCACTAGTAGAGGTATCAGTGTTTGTGACTTCAGTTATTGAAAACTACAGGTAAAAAAATTTCTTCGGTACTTGAATTTTCAGTACTTCACTAGAAATTAGTGTCTGAGTGTGACAGTGGTCACAGGGGTTTTAGGGTGAGGAAAGAGATGAGAATGGTGACTCTATGTTCAGAAGGCTTGATTTATAATTTTATGATATACATATTACATTATAACTATACTAAAAAGAATAGAAGGAAAAGTCTCATCTCAGAAGGCTAGCTAAGAATAGAATAGAAAGGAATGAAAAACAAAGGTCTGTGGCTCGGACAGAGATACCCAGCTCTGCTGTGACTGGTCACTAATTCCAAACATTCACATGAGGTCAGTCACAGATCCACGTGCTGCATTCCGCAGCAGCAGATAACCATTGTTTACATTTTGTTTCTGAGGCCTCTTAGCTTCTCAGAAGGAAAAATCCTAAAGAAAAGGATTTTCACAAAAGATGTCTGTGACATCTGAGGAACAAAGTCGAATGTGCATCTTATGCTTGCATTCAGGAAATATTGTATATATTACTTTGAACACACTGGGGAAAAGTCTACTCTAGAGCTAAGGAACTGATGACTGAAAGAAGTTATGAATACAAACTCTTCAACTATGAATATAACATATAAGTCATATTCATAATACAGAAAAACCTCTAAAAATTAAATGGGATGAACCTCTGACTTTTATCCTTTCCCTGTTTGTAGATTCGGATGTTCCCCAACGTCTTACAGAAAATATTTTTATATGGCACTTCAGACCTAGGAGCAATCTTCCAGTCTATAAACTCCACATTTAATTTCTGTTGGCTTTCATTTTTCTCATCAAAATTTACTCTCTAAATTACACTCCCCAGAGTATTTTCACTGAAGATAGCAGGACAATCCCAGTAAGGACCTAGGTTGTAACAGGATGTTCTTGTCAGTTGGCCCAGAGGAGTCAAGAAAGGTGGGTGAGACACAAATCTAACCTTTTGAACTGAAATCTTGCTCAAAGATTTGAGCCAGAAAGCATTCTCCAATTTTTCCTATTTGACCTTGTTATGGGTCAAATGGGAGCTTCAGACAAGCCCTGCCTTAGGCTAAGACTTTTGGCAGCAGCTTGAATTTTGGCAGCTTGCCCCTAAATCACTTCAGCCCACAAGTTGTCCAGAATGGTAGATGGGGTCATTATAAAATGCATTACTTATTGAATAGATAGAAGATTAAGAGTCAATAGGCCTTAAACAGAGTTACTTACTACACAGTATAAAAGAACCACTAGTAGATTACATGAAACTGTGCACAAGATTAGGGTACCTATATTAAAGCTAGCAAAGAAACAGTTTAGATTAGAAGGCAATGTAATTTATCACTGAAATGACAATAGTGTACATAGAGCCCATTCACTCAATCCCCAGCAGAGTAAGCACAAAGAATTGGTGTCATGACTTTGGGGAGAAAGCTCCACATGTTTCCAGGGAATGTGCAGAAGATTTCTGCTTTGTGAAAGTTTGATGTAGCTTTTAGAGTTGTAAAGTGAAGCGTCTGTCAGTCAGAAATTCCAGCTTATCTTCCTACATGTGCTTCCACAGCAAGATGTCCACTGTCACCTAAAACCATCAATTCCATGGTGCTGAACTAACTCCATCAAGGCAAACTGTCCTGATTGAGTCATTGCACCAAGGCTTAGGTGAGCATATGTGAGATGCCCTGAGTTATTTCATCAGCTAATGAGCAACAGATATGCTCTCGTGTGATGGGGGAAGATGCCCTGCGACAGACCTTGCTGTGGACCTCACAAACTGAAAAAGCTAAGACAAGTAAGTGAGTTGATGATCACAGGGATGGCTTCTGTTTACTCTAAAAATGTCATGGCCAAACAATGCTACTGGTCAAATGCCAGTTTTGCAGGCATTAGCAGAGGTAAAGAGATGTTTTTATATTCTGGAAATCTCAGCTGGAGGAAAAAGAGTTTAGTACCTTAACAAGAACAGACACAGTAAAGATGAGGCATTTACTTGTATAAATAAGTAAAAAATCTGCATCTTGAAGTCCATATCCCAAATGTTTCACTCAAGTCTTACCTCCATTTTCATATTCAGGAAAGCTGAAAGGACACAAGGAATAGAGGCAACCAAATGTTCAGAATTAAATAGAATAATGTAATATATAGCAAGTACTAAAGCTCAGAAAAAAAATCAGGATATGCCAATGTAATTGATATTCCTGTGCATTAAGACATAGCCTTTTAAAACATGATATTACGCTGTTTTAAATAAGAACTTTTAACTCATCATTACTAGATACTTTTCTCACTAAACACCTATAAACTCCAGACTAAATTTCTTGTCTAGGGTGAATACAACACTAAAATTTCCCTGTTGGCACTCCATGCATTACTATAGAACTGCTTGGGGAAGTCATCAAGTTCAGAAGTGGAAGGTCCAACACGAAAAACTCAGGTCTGTCTGTAAGAACATGGTGTGAGTGACTATCTGTAGGGATAACTGGCATCTCCAACATTACACTGAGATACTTTGAACGAGCAGGATAGGTCTGAGTCTGCCAGGAGATGAGCTGGTAGTGTCTGTCACTGGAAATGTCGGGGAAGGTCCAAGCAGCAGCTCTGACTGTGAGCCCATTTTGCCTCAAAGTGCATGTCAGACCATGCAGCAGTGGTGGCCCTCAGACAAAAACCAGCAATTCAGAAGAACTTAAATAATATCCATTTGCCATCTAACTTCCAGGAGCCAGACAACTGCCTCCATGATGGCATCTTTGAAAATCTCTACAAAGCAATCTCTCAGAAGTCTGCAGTTCCCAAGCTCCAGTGCCCCTCTTCACAATGCTAAGATGATGAAGTGCACTATTTATGGATTCAAATGGTACATTCTTCTCCCAAAATAATTGTTGTATAATTGGGATAATGTCCTTCATTGTCTGCCTAGGTGAAACTTGGGTAGAAAATAACTCCTGGCTTTCAGCCATTTGATCAGTAGTCAGAGCTGACTGAAAACTTACCATCACAGCATTCAAGAATAATTAATCTTTTTAAATAAACAAAATATGTCACAGTAGCACTCCTCTTCCTTACAATATTTTATAGTATTTTAGATTGAAATAATTTTAAAATGTCTTTTCCCCCTTCTAAAAACTCTTGCAATAATGTACAAAGCAATTACGACAATATTTTCCACCTTTTCTCCTCCTCAACCTCTTCCTATCATCAATCCTCTTGTATAAGCAGATGACAAGATTGTGATAGGGAGTTATTACCTCCGTATAGACAATAGGTCTAGTGATCATGCCACTGCAGCCTTGGGAAGGTTTCCAGAAGGAAGTTAAGAAAAGGTCTCCAGATTCCTGAGAGCTTTACAATGTGAAACAGGGGAAACTGAATCAATTTGGCATCTAAAAGAGAGGGTAAAGACTCTGATAAATTTCCTGGATGTGTCCACAGTGCTGTAGTGGAAGTAAATATATTCAAGTACCCAATGGGATCTCTGTAGCTGTAGTAATATGTTTGGCATGTTAATTAACTCTGAGTTAATTATCCCTGAGCTAGTTAACTCAGGAGTTAACACAACTTTCAGAGCAAATTTTGCAGAGAGCTCTGAGTCCTGGTTTTGCTGAACTGAAGGAGCAGAGAACTTATCTTGAGAAATTTGAAGCCATTTGTGGCACTGGAAAGGATTTTATCCTCTTGACTTCCATGTCTAATTTGGAGAGGTTGCACTTTTGATAAATGTATGAAAACTATCCTTCTGCCTTGCACTGAAAAATAAAATTTCAAATCCTTAAAACATCTTGCAGAACCAGACCCAAGGGCAGGAACTGCACCTTTGAAATATCATCAATTATGATATATGGAAAACATGTGAAACAACAGGTCAGCATCAACACATCAACAGTCCACACCAGCACTAAACACCTGTGTGAGGGCAAAGATTCAGACACCTGTGAATGCATACAGATATACCTCTTCAGGCTCACCATCTCAGGCACCCTTGGAATATAACAAATCACTGCCTCTCACTGCAGGATTTGCTTAATAGCGAGCTCTCACCTCTTGGCAAATCCTGCACAGTTTCTCATTAGCAGTATTACAAAGATATTTTCCCTTAAGTATCCAGCATTTCTACTGGCAGGGCTGAGCTCCAAACAAGAGCAGAAGCATCTCCTATGAAGTTTTCAGTAACTCAAGGTCTTTAACACCTTCTGTTTTAATACTCTTAAGCAGAGTCTGAATCTGTTGCTATTTGTCTGTGTGGGCTGTATTTCCACATTTTTAAAACATTATTACAGCAATTCTTTACATCACAATGATGTGACCTGACTAGATTTCAACAGAGTGAGCAGCTTTATGTTTCAACATTTTAGGAGAGATTCTCCCAGACAAAATGGTGATTTAAGTATGGAAAGATTCAATGACCAAAAGAAGCCCTCAAACGTAGTTCCATATGTGACATTCAGGGGAGGCTAGAAGCTCCCTTTCTCCTCTCTTTAATATCTTAAAATGTTAAATGAGGAAGACTCAATAGGAAGTAGCTAGCAAAAGTGAAGAGAGAATTATACAAGAATCAAAATATGGGAATGGAGAGTAATTTTCTGAATCTAAACATCCACACACAGAAAATGAAATTATTCATTGAGAAATAAATCAGGATTGGAGATAAAGTAATTTGGTGAAGAAGAAGTAGTAACAGATATCTATCTAGGTTAAGAACCTAGCTGTAGTATTATGTATCAAATGACTGATATTTTTCATCTCATTTGTCTTGTTAAACGAGCTCAATTGTTTGTAACCTTACCCCACTGATGTCATGGCAAATATCTATCAGGCAATCACTTTTCCACAGAACTGCTCAGCCCGCAAGATTAATAAAGGCAGACCACACAGATATCCAACACCCATTTCCTGGCACTCTAAAAAACCTCCTGCCTCAAGACACCCTCCAGTTACTTCCTTTGTCTTCCTCCACTATTACTTTTTCTCCATTTCTGAGCATCATCTTAGCTCACACATGTTGGTTTTCCCCTATGACTTTCCTGTGACTTCTTATGGTGGGATCATTCTCCTCCTTTTATAGGTGGGAGCACTGCAGCATAATATGGTGTCAAGATGAGAAAAAGTATAGGCAGCTGTGGCCTCTTCCATAATACAGGAGGAAGAGGATGACAAACATTAAGATACAACAGAAATTAGGAAATAAACCAAAACAAAACAAAAACCAAAACAAACAAAACCCAAAACAAACAAACAAAAAAACATCCAATTTGGCTAGGGCATTTGAGGAATCTAATGCTTTGAATACTTTCAGGGCATTAATAATCATTATTAATAGCTTTTCTGACATCTTAGTCCTTCACATTGAAGCTGTGTTTTAATTCACTAAATAGTCACCTGAGAAACCTGAAATCAAACAAAAAAGAGGTCTCAGTGATAGAAGCATGGCGATATGGCACAGAGTGATACTCTCTGCCTTGTTATCTGTGACCACCAGAAATACAGACAGGAAGAGAGAGAACACAAGGGTTGCTTTAAGATGTGTATTAACTCAGGCTGTCAAAGAATAACCCCAGAAATACATCTGCAGCAAACTCCTGAAACAAAGAATTACCTTATGCAACAGCTTCAGAGGATGAAACTGCATTTTTGTCTCCATAAATACAGCTTCATAATTTAGTGTCTCCTAAATGTTGTCAGTAGAGAGAAGGCTCTAGAAAATAAGTAGCTTTATGTGGTGAGTAGTCTGCAAGCTGCATGTACTTCTTATGACAGTGCCTAGCATATACACAAGAGTCACACAAAACAAGCCCTCCTGATGCCACAGCTAGCTGGAAAATAGAGAAGAGCCGTATGTTTAGTGTATTCCTGAAACTCCACTCACACAAATACAAACTTTTTTGTCCACTCATACATCAAACCTTTAGAGATAGAACCACCCAGATTTTTGCTGCTTTCTGGAGACAAGAAACACAACCAGTGTAAGGGTTGCACGTTAATTTTGTTTAGAGAAATCTTGATCCTTTTGCACATCTCTTATTTGGAATAGGACAGTCACCAACATGAGCTATACTAAATAGCCACAAAGAAGTGTTTGTAACCTGGTTAACTTTCCATGCAGAGAGATTTATTTAACTTCTGTAACAGAGAGATTTCTCTTGCAGAGAGAAATCTTCTTAAATAGACAGATAATTCAGAGAAGCACTTTGAACTCACGATTTCATGGCTCCTGCACTCTCTCTTAGTGACATCTAAATTTCCCTGTATGTGCAGCACGGGAGGTGGTATCTATTCACACACTTTTGAAGTAAACAACTCAAATATTATAAAGTCTAGAGTACCCTTAAAAAGCCACCCTTGGTCAAGAGCCATCAAACAGTTGTTGCATTTATTCTGGTTTGGTCAGTTTTGGTTGGGTTTGGCTTTGTTGTTTTTTTAAAATATAAATTTATTTTCAGCATAAAATGTCTCCACTTAACTAAATTTTATCCATTTTCAATTTACCTAATTTTGCATTTCACTTCTGCCTTGTAGCACTCCATCTCATTTCAGGGATAATGTTACCCAATTTCTTTATCCCTTCTCTCCAGACACAGTAATTATCAGCTCTGAGAAATCAAGAGGGCAGCTTCTCACAGAAACCGTAATAATAAGTATTTTAAAAAATTGTTTAACAAACTATTCTAGATATAATAATTAAATTTCCCCCTGAAATATAAGGTTTCGGAGCTGATCATTTCTTTTATACTGTTGAATAAAAATGAGTTTCTTCTAAAGAAAGTGCTCTGACAGATATGCTACAGATTTCTGCCGAAGTGATTTCAGCTGGCAGTGCATCTCATTGCTTCTTATTTTCTTTTCTCATTTCATACCCAGCCAAGATGACCAAAGTATAAAATCTTAAAGTAAGTTTTCTCAAACACATGACCTTAACATGTGGTTCAGATAGACACATAATGTTTTTGGAAAACCCCATTTTCCTGATGCAAGATGAAATGTCACATTAATGGGGATTGCTGCAACTTAATGGGAATAAACACTACATCTGTGATAACCAATAACTTAACCAATGAATGGCTAAAATGCGTTTTAGCTTCTAATCTGTGACCTACTGTTTAGGCTCCCATCAATCTCAGGGATTTTTTTGTCCACAGCTGAATGGAAAAAAATATTTTTCTATTGAAAAATCTAATTTTACATAGGTAAAAAATTTGCTCTGTTCTTTTTTTCCTCTTTGGGAGTTTTCAAATGATGAAATCTTTCCTCTGTATCCCTCAGCCAAGGAAACAGAAGTGACATGATGCTGATACATATTAGAACAAGGCATTTGGAAGGGTGGGTTCTGACATCAGCTGCCAAATTGCCTCCCATGGAAAAGCCAAGTCACTGGGAGGGTTGGAAGCACAGGACAGGAAGACAGTGCACTGCTGGAGAAGTTCAAGCTGCTTTCACCCTGATTCAGGGTGTTTTTCAGTTCAAAGGCAAAGTAGTTGGAAGGAAGCAACTTGGTTTTGAGAAGCTCATCACAGACCCCAAGAAAAGATGGATGTTTTGAGAATAAATTGCATCATCAATAAGCAAAAGGATTTGTTTTCTAATTTTACACTTAGTTTTACAGAACTTTCAGACAAGCAGCTCAGTACTTATATATCAGTATTTCAAAGTACATGGACATTGACTTTCCAGAAAGTCCATGAAACTCACTGATGTGTTCAGCAGCAGGGCTGCTGAGCATCCCTGCAGTGAAGACTTGTTCAACCACTGGCCTCAGCCTCTTGAGAGCCTATAGACAACCAGATACTGAAATCTGCTAAAATAATGCAACTTTAGGCAAAAATAATTGCTTTAGTTGCAAAGTTTGAGATGTCACCTGCAATTCAGTTTCAAAAGAGTAGAAATCTTTTTAAAACCCTGTTCTGGCTTGGCCCTGACCGATTGAAAGGGAAGCCAAGAGTGGGGTTACCCTTTGCACAGTGCATGACATCACTGACTACAACAGTAAGTCACAGGAAAGGAAGCAAACCCACCCAGTCAGGTTTCATGTAACTTTTTATTAAAATATAACTTACAAATAACACTTCTTATGAAATTACAGAGTCCAATTGTAATTCCTGAATTTTACAGCTCAGCATGAATATTGCCATATACTTACAAATGGTGTAAAACAAGTACATTGGGATCTTTAACACAAAATAAACTTGTTTGATGGAAAAAACTATTTTATATATCTATACAAAAAGGATTTTTTTCCAAACAAGAGCTACAATTAAAACTAGCCACTACCTTAATCTAACTACTAACTAAATCTTCAAAACATAGGAATGGCTTCACATTAAACTAATCCATGAGAAATAGACCTAACATATGTTACTATATATTGCTACTATATTTTGTAATATTATTGTTAGTTATATTATATTATATTGTATTATATTGTATTATAAACATATATTACCACTGCATTGCATTAATATTGTATAATAACATCTATTAGAAGAAAGGTCTATGTGGTGGATTGCAGCTGGTTCCGTGTTTTAACATTAAACAGTTGCAGCACTGGAAAACCCATAATAAAAGTTCATATTTAAAATTTTCAGTTTCCTTTAGGAATCCAGATGAGCTCTTTTCTTTGGCGGTGTCTCATCATCTTCATCATCAGGATAACCAAATACTTCAAATAGACCTCTCTGCTAATTAGAAAAAGATAAAAAAATGAAATTCCCACATTGAAAAAATACATGCCGCATATCTGTTTTGCTCCCAAGTCTTAGGAGTGAGCAATAAAATTCCTGCCACAGTTTTCTGTAGCTGCTCAGAAGCTAAGATTCAAATAATTCTCAACTGTAAAAGGCACAAAATAGGTATCACTTCCTGCATTTTGTCTGCTTAAAAACACTTATAAATTCCCTGATGGGCAATAGATTCCAAAAAAGGCAATCTTATCGGTATATCACACACACAGGGCACCAGCTGGGCAGGGAAGAAAGCCAAGGAGTAAGTTCAGTCATGCAGAAGAGGCAAAATTAACCTGTGCCCACCAGATTAACAACAGACTCCAGTCCCACCTTATCCTCCTTGAACCTTACCCCAAACTAATCAGGGTTTCACTCTTAGTGAAACTAGTCCGAGATTTGGGTGAATTTGTCCCTAACTAAGGTACCCTGTTACAAGGCTTTTGCTGACTGTTCCACATTACACCCAGTAAAGTTCCACGATGCTGCTCTACTATCCTATGTAAGGACAGAAGCTTCCATAAAAGTTCTCTCCCACCTTGGGGGCTGTCACCACTGTTGTCAGGGTTGTGTATGTTGGATAGGAGCCATTGGAGCTTGCTGGTGATGTTGGAGCTGCCTTCTCTTCACCTTCACTGAACTGCACATCTTCATCCACCTGTGAGACTGCTGCTTTGACAAATGTCTCACCAGGTAATATGGAGGAGACACTGCAAGAGACACAGGACAAGTGATTGAAGCTTTGCCTGATGTTTCATACTCAGACAGGTCATAAATGGCTTCCAAAGCTTTAAAATTAATTGACTTGGAAAAGGTAATCCAGCTCCAGCCCTGCTTCCACCTGCACCAGAAGCTTCACAAATACCCAGGCAGACTGATAATGAGGCAGACTGAATCCTAACTCAGAAGAACAAAGCAAGATTATGCTTTTCATAAACTGAGAGTTTTCTGAACAGAACATTTAATCTATTGACCACATCAGCTCTGCTCAAAGAAAGGTAGATGGGGGTTTACTCTAACTCAAGGAGTTTTCAGCAAGAATGAAATCCAACCCCAATCCCAGCCACCTGCTTCTGCTGCTCTTTGGGAAATTAAAAACTAACCAGCAGGCCTGCAGAATGGCAGTCACTGGCAGTCTCATAAGACAGAAACTGGGCCATACCTGTTCAGTTTCTCATTTTGCTGGTATTTTTCTTGCTCATATTTTGTCTTCAGTCCCTGGAATGTGTGAATGTTTTTGACAGATTCCAGTGCATCAGAGAAGTTCTCAACTATATGTGCAATAAGGAAGTGAATATCCTCCTGAGTAAAAACATATACAGGGTTTCAGTCTCAAATGTTTACATACAGAAAGTCAGAAAGCTTTTAACTTTTTATTTTGGAAAGTAACTGCTTCCTTGTCCAGAACCAAAATATTGTTGTCAAGAGCAAACAGGAAGCAATCGGATTTATTCTTAGGAAAAAAGCTGAGATCTAGAAAGAATTATTAAACTTCCCTTAGAAATAGACAATAGACTCAGCAATGTCCCAGTTCCATTTATGACTCTTCCAGCAAAACAAGATGTTTGCTATCTTGGAAAAGTCTGCCTTTTGCCTCTTGCCCTGCAAGGTCATGGACATGTTGGTGCTAAGGCTGCTGCTGAACTCACCTTTTGGATGAATTCAAACAACTCCATTGAAGCAGATTTGAGCAGGTTGCACTTATTCCGGTTGTCCAACACAGCATTTACAACTGGTTCAAACAGGTTTCCCAGAGTGATGTAATGGTTATAAAGTTCATCTTTCAGGCCAATTATCCTCCTCATAAAGCGAAGAGCACCTGTGTGAAGAAAGATATTCAAGCATTCAAAAACCACATGCCAGGCTCTCATCTTCTTGTGGAAGAATTTAAAAACCTGGTGTTACCCCAAGAGGAAGATGCACCCCAAAGTGCAGAAGCAGATTTGTTGACTGCTCACCTTTTCAGGAACCATGGATTTCTTTCTCAAGTCCAGCAGCAATGCATTCCAGCATGCATAAAGTTCATATATTAACTCCCCACTGTGCTTTTGTCCTTGTTCCCCTCCCAGAACAAGCCCTAAGTCTTTAAAGATCCTGGTTCACAGAATTTCACTCACTCTCCACAAGGAGAACCAGATTTAGGACATTATTAAGAAAGGACACCATTTCCACTGAAATGAGGTAGGAAATCTGATTACAAAGGATCCTGCCATGAAGATTTGAAAGGATCTCTGTAGAGATTTGAAGATTTGAAGGGAGACAACAATCCTCTTCCCACAAGAAACTGCATTAGTCTGTACTTACAGACAGCTGCTACCTCATTTTTTCCAAATTACTTAATTGTAGCCTGTAAAACCCAGCAAATGAACAGGAATTCTGAGTTCAAGTGTACATTGGTACTGGTACACCTTCCACACAGGACACACAAAGCCTTGAAAAAGGAAATCATGACAGCTCCATACTCACACAAAGCTAGAAATTTGTGTTTGGATTTCATCAAGACCAGTGTTCTTCTTAGGAAATCTTTCTTGATAATGAAAATCTTCATGTGATACTTGTGCCGTTCCACACAAAAAGACAACAGCTGCAAAACTGAGGCAAGTATTTCTGCTGTTTGATAATTATCTACAAGAAAAAGTAATGCCATAAGTTGTACAAAGAAAAAAAATAATGTACTGTCAAAGTACACTGAGCTCAGTTGCTATTGGAGTTCCTGACATATTTTTAGTGAACTTTTTGTTTTACTGGATTGCTTTAGGAAGCAGGACATTGGGTCAGAGCACAACAACAAACACAACTGTGGCTTTTTTGCCTTTACAGTACATATTCTTTAAAATTAAACTAGTAAAACTATGGCATTATTCTCAATATACATGAAGGAAGCACATCTTTACAAAGTAGACCATCAAGCTATGTCAATATTCACAGCTTCAGGAAAGGGCTATGAAACGTCCTGCCCCCAGAATCCCTGTCCCTGGAGGAACAGCAGCTTGCTGGCACACATC
Source organism: Ammospiza caudacuta (assembly GCF_027887145.1). NCBI lineage: Eukaryota > Metazoa > Chordata > Aves > Passeriformes > Passerellidae > Ammospiza > Ammospiza caudacuta. The sequence goes on along the minus strand of NC_080595.1, from coordinate 17,203,456 downwards.
ACAGGTTTATTGCTGTTACCAGGACTGTAAGGCCCTTCAAAGGGAAAAAAAATTAAATTGTCATTACCTATTTCATACCATTCTTCTGATGTATCAGCCAGAAGCGGTGCTGTAAGAACATGAATGTAACGGTCGTAGAAGATATCGAGAAATTCAAATATTTCTAAATTCTAAAACAACAATAACTTCATTAAACACTGCATTCACATACAACCTTTTAAATAAAAGAGTAGTAACAGAAGAAACATCCTACAAAGAATTCTACTGAGTTCTTTGAATCTGCAGCACTGTCTTCACACAAGATCAATTTCTTCATTTTGGGACAAACTTTTGTTTCTTGTGTCTCCAAACAACCTAGCTATCACTAAAAGAATTCCCAGCATGGATGCAAATATATACTGGAAAGAACATCAGTGACTCAAAGTGCTTGACAAAGCGTACTTAAACCATTCTGAAGTGCACATAGTTTTGCTCAGAAGAACCTGTAAACCATTTTTACAGGTTTTACAGGTATTCGGGTACATAACTATGTATTAAAATATTTCAGGATTTATCATCCAGATGAGAGAGCTATGGTCAGACAGTGCTATGGCACTGACACGTGCGATTGTGTGGTTTAATACTGGCACGATGACCCAGACACATACCTTTCATCAGAAAATTAGCTTATCTTTTGCTTATTTAAAGTCACTATCAGACCACAGTACCCTCAATTAAAGAAAATTTTTATATATAATTTTTTTATCCTCTGCCCACAATAATAGCAATAGAGAATATCAGGCTTTTAAGTTTACCAAGACAGTATCATATTTTCTGCCATTCACGTTCTCTTACACTAGCTATGGCCAGCATTTTTTCTGGATCAATCAGAGCACACAAAATCTCCATCAACTGATTATCTCCTCCAAACTCAGGGTTTGGACTACAGATTATCTGCTCAATGACCTCAGTGATGAGTTGGGTATCCTGCAAAAAAAACCCAAAGAAAGAAATGACAAAATAATTACTCACAAGAATAGAATGAGTTCCCCACTTTCTGCAATTTTTTTAAAAATAAGAATTAAAACAAAAGGCAGAAATTTAGGTTTTATTTTTCTGGTTATTTTCCTGTTTGCCGTAGAACTGGTATATTCAACAAACTCCAAACCACTTTTACTTACATTCTCACTCCGCTGGGCCTCTTGCATTACAAATTGTTGGACGATGGCTGGACTAAATTCTACTAGATAAGACAATATATCCGTAGCAGCAGCTCTAACTTGCAGATCACCCATTCCCTCACAAAGAAAAAAAAAAAAGATTAATTTGTTAGAGTAAATAAAGTTTGGTACTTATTATCATGTGAAGCTGCAAAGAGGAGGCAGTTAAAAACTGCAGAACATTTTGTTACAAAAATTTTCATGAGAAACACGATAATATGGTTACAGAAAAACAGTAAGGAACCAGGCAAATCCTTTTCCTACTATTTTCCTCCTTTAGAAAGGTCACAAGGCTTTCTGTGTATTTGAGAGCCCTAACTTAGGCTAGAAACATTCACAACATCCTACTTGCTTCAATATCTAACTTTATTGATATTCTATGCCTGCTATCCACAATTTATTAATTTTATACTAAAGGACCAACTGTACAAATCAAGGTGTACCACAGTTTCTGTGCCCATTTACAGGCAACAAGAATCCAAAACTTTCTTTGAGGGATGTGATTTTCTCTGATTAAAAAAAACAACAATGAAGCTTCCACATGAAAAAGTCTTTTTCACCTTTTGACTACCTTGTCACAGGGGCTTCACAGCCCTCAGACTTTTTCATCATGAAGTCTGAAAAGTAAAAATAGTAAGAGCAGTGAAGCCAGGCTACTCCAGAGCAGAACTGTGGGCAGCTTCTGGATTCTGGACATTACCAGAAAACTCCACTCTCAGCAGAGCAATACTCTCCAATCAGACATATGAAAAGGTGCTCAGCAGATAAAAAAAAAGAAAAAAAAAGAAAAAAAAAAAAAAGAAGAAAGGCTACATGGCTGTGGACTTTTCTCACTTTTCTCATTTTATTAAAACCAATTCTAAGTTTTCACTTACCATTAACCTTTCAAGAGTTGGAAGAAATCCCAACTTTGCCAAAGTTTGAAGAAATGCATCTCTTTTCTCAGGTAATGTGAAAGAAAAGGCACAGAATTCCTTGAAAAACTTCATCTGGTGCACAGGAAAAAAGAAAAAGTCTTATGTATTCGAGTCAGAAAACTCTCTGAAAGGAGGAAACAGTTACAATTTGCACTGGAGGCATACTGCCTCTTAGAAATACTTCTAAGACTGCAGAACTAAGGACAGTTTAGCTTTCTACTTCATCCCTCTCATTTAAAGTCTTTGAGGAGTCACTGAGACTGCTGACTTACCAATTCACATTGTTGCTCGCCAGCAGTAGCTTCATTTGTTAATTGTGCAAAAACTTCAGGCAAAAATTCCTCATCTTTCTGTGGAGCATGCAAAAAGAACACAAATTACACAGGGCCTTCTGGAAAGTGAAAATATGATCCTTCTATGATCACACACTGCCATTATTTTTTATCACAAAGAAGGCAAATGCTAGAGTACACACCCAGCACGATAATTTCCTGCACTTTCAGAACTCCTCCTGTGCAACTGAAGCATCTCCAGGACACCAGAGCCACAGGTAAAGCTGGGCACAGGGGATGATCCCTAAAGCTGATCCCTAAATTTGTCTCTACAGTGTGGCATTTCCTTTCTTTCTCTGCTGTGCCACCCCTATGCTTTGCTGTTCTGCCAAAGCCCACAGACTCCCTGTGGGATTTGTTACACCCACACACACATCAAAAAGACAGAGACAGACAGTCCTAATTTGTTTCAGACTCCCTCAGAGCACTTTGCACATCAACTTCTAGGGAAGCAACTGGAACACTTCTAACATAAAAAGTGTTAACCAAGAGAAAACTTTGGCCATACTGTACCTGCACCGTTCATACTACACTGTGAACACCCCAAGAGGATCAGTTTCCCTCTTTTGGATCCACAACATTGCAAAGCACCTTTTCAGTCCATCTCTCCGAGGATTCCATTAACAGATTGCAATTTGGCTGCAGCCACATTCTCCTGAATCTTACTAGCAGTAAAACCAGCTCTCCCACATGAAAGCACTCTGCTTTGCCAAGATGGGAAACTTTTGTGACTATAATGTGCTTTTCAGATTCACATCCTCTACTGGTATAAGATATTTAAGGATATATAGGACAACACTACACTTTGTGTTAAGCATTTCATTCTTTACACTCCAAGAAACCCAGGAACATCATAATCTCTCAAGTGTTTTGGCACTTTCTGCCATATCTGTCCACACATTTCTCTGCACCCTTTTACATGGAAAACAGTGTAATAAATGTCCCTGGAATGAAATACTGGAAGTTGCATGTTCCTTAAATACTTATATAAAACCAGTTTCAAAGGTTTTTTGGCAATCAAAGAGAAGGACTTTATTTTGTTACAGCCAATAAAAAGTATTAAGATATTCACCTGAAATTTATCATTTTGAAAATACAAAAAATCCAAGGTATCAGAAAGAAGGGAACGCATTCAAAACATTGTGCCTGTGATTAACTTACACAGTGTTCACCAGCTTTAAACCATTTCCAAACTACAGCCAGAGGGATCTCTACAGATCCCATCTAAGCCACATTAAAAAACACTTACCTGCAATGCCTGTAAAATCTCCTCTTTGCTGCAGCTGATGAAGGAATTGAGGGTAGAAAGAAAACCCGCTTCAAAATCTGATGGATTAGGCATGATGATGGCGTGAATGTACTGTGCCCTAGATGTCTGGCGGATTTTTTGCCTGAGTTCAGGGTCTTTGATAGGAATAACCTCCTGAAGCTTTGCTGTTTTGGTTAAGAATTCCCTGTGCCATGCTGGCTGAGCCAAACAAGGATCATATTCAAGGCATCCGACGACACCCAGAATACACTCATCAGAAAACATCACCTCAAACAGAACGGCTTTGTCCAGGTACAAAATTCCTCTCACAATGTCAAACAGAAGATGCAATCCTTCAGTGTTCTTTACACTCTCACAGACTTGGAAAAGCTGTAGCAGCTTTGGAATATAGCCTTCGTTCTTCAAGGCCAGTGCTAGCTTTTGCTTACGGATGCGTGAGAGGCGAACAGAAGTCACTAGGTCTGCAATCTCTCCAAGTCTGTGGAGTTCACAGGTGGGAAGGTCTATCAAATTACTAATTCTACTCATTTCTTTAGGCATTCCTCTTCTGACTCAAGAAGGTCCTGGGTAACTTCCAGAGAATGACACCAATACCCAAAGGGGACAAGAGGAGCAAGACAGGAGCAAGACAGGAGCCCACTCTGCACTGTCCTCCTGATGCTCTGCCCCTGCAACTGCCTCAGGTGTTCTTCAGTCATTGTGATGTCACTTGGATCGGACCCTGCTGATTGGTCCATCCCTCTAACTCCCAGACTCCAGAATGTTGGGCTCATGACTGTCCAGGGTCATGGTAAGTGACCAGTAGCTGTTGTCTGTTGGTGACCTTTTAGAACTTCTAGAGCCCCTTCCAGTACCTGCTGGGGGCCTATAAGAAGGCTGGAGGGCAGCCTTCTTACAGGCTTTTAGAGCCTCTTTCCAAGGGCACGCAGGGAAGAGGGGGAATAGCCTTAAGCTGTTTCTATTGGATATTAGGAAGAAATGCTGGACAATAAAAGTGGTGAGGCATTGCCAAAGGTTGCCCAGAGAGGTTGTGGCTGCCCCATCCCTGGAAGTGTTGAAGGCCAGGCTTGATGGGGCTTTGAGCTACATGGTCTAGTAGAAGATGTCCCTGCCTATTGCAGGGGCGTTGGAACCAGATGAGCTTTTAGGTCCCTTCCAAACCTAGCTATGATCAAATTGTCATCATGGAAGCAAGCTGGGACACTTCCCCAACTGCACTACAACTGAGGGCTATGGGCTTTTCAGAAGAAGGAGGCTAGGAAGTGTTAAGGAAACTTCCCTGTCCAGCCACCCAAGAGCCACTCTGGAGTCACTCTCACATCACCTCATGTGGGACCAAAGGCTTTCACAGCTGTATCCTCCACTCTCATGCAGTCAGACTAGGTTTCCTTACCTGCTTAACTCTGGGTTTCCCATAGCAGAGTCTCAGATGTCCAGATCCTCAAAATAGTTTAATCATGGTTCAGTAACTAAATAACAAAATAACAACTCAAGCTGGCACCTCTGAGGAGGAACCTTAAATAAAGAAACTCCTGTGCTTTTATCCCCTCACTGTACAAGGTCATGAATGTCTGGGCTCATCAACTCCTACTGTGTCTCTGAGTCCCCTGCTGCCCCACAGGTCCCTGTGCCGTTTGTAATGCAAAGGGCAGTTCATGGCCTCTTGCCTTGGGCTTGGGCTCCTGCCCCCTCCCCCCCCCCCCCCCCCGAGCTCAACATGCATCTTGTACTGCAGCTGCATCCCGAGTTACCTGCACTGAATGTATTCTTTAACACCTACCTCACCAACATCTACTGAAAAAGGAATACAGCTGGCTGCAAGCAACCAAGGGCACTCCTGGAACGTGCAGAGGACAACTTCCTTATCCAGGCATTAGACGATCCACCCCTGGAAGTGTTGAAGGCCAGGCAGGATGGAACTCTGAGCAATTATGTCCAGTGAGAAGCATCCCTGCTCATGGCAGAGGGGTTGGAAAAGGATAATCTTTAAGGTGCCTTCCCACGAAAGCCATTCTATGATCCTATGATTTGGAAGAGACTTAAAATCAGTAATAACTGTACCTCTTACCCCGTGTTGGCTTCTTAATAGCAGCTGCTTTTGTCTTTTCAGTAAGTGCAAAGAATAATTCATGTTTGTGCAACATCTTAGAAGTGTTCTCTTCCTGTCAGTTACTTTAAAGCTGCTACATGTTCCTTCATACCACATTCACTAAGGGTGACACTGGCCCTTCCAGAAATAGGACAGATGCTGCAATATAGGGAGACATCAGTGACAGTGAATTCCACTAGCCTATGAGAGCTGGAAAGCCTTTTGAAAGCAGATGACAATGAACAGGTCCAGTGTTTCACAATTAAGGGCTTGTCCCAGCTTTTTCTACCCATGGTGATTCCTTGAAAAACGTATAAATTAAACAACACACACTTTCAAGATAATATTAGCATAGAAGGTAATATAAAGGCTGGTGTTTATTGGAGGTGTCCAGGGGCATATATGGAAAATGGCCACAAAATGCACCCCTCTCCCCCCCCCCCCCCCCCCCCCCCCCAGGGTAAATGCAGTTTTTTAAGTTTAGCAAATTAGCATAATCACCAATTAGAGACATAACTGGTGAGGCAATTTTCCCCACTTAAACCCTTCCCTGATTCCCACTTCCCCTTTTTAGGTACTAAACCATTCTTGATGAAAATGCATGAATGTATCTCAAAGAGCTGGTTTTGACCTTGGCTCCGAGGGAGAACCAAGATAGGATAGGGGCCTTGTAACCCCTGGGACTTGGAGCTCTGGAATATATTTTGTCTTTCTGTCCAGGCAAAAAGGTAAGGAAAAGCACTGGGAGAATGAATACACTAATGTTATGAACAGGCAAAATGAAGCCAAGATCTTCTAAAAGGCTCGGACCTGTTTACTGAAAGTCAAGACAACCAAAGAGGAGACCCCAGGGTAAGCCTGGGGCCTATGCAGCAAGTCAGAGTTACAAACTAACAAAACTGTGTGCTACACAGAGTGTTTCCTTGGACACCAGCTCTGCAGAAAGACCCAGGTGCTCAGCACCCAGGGGTTTTAAAGTCTCTTAAAGTGTCGGGGTTGATGCACTCTCAATCTGGTCCATAACATGGTGCATTTCTGGCCAATCATTCTAGAGTTCTGAGGCTTCATTGGCTGGTTAGTCTTCCAATCATATTTCATATTAATGTCATCATCTCATGAGGTAGTTTTCTAGAAAATTCCCTCACCCAGATCTCACCACCCCCCCCTCTAGTGGGCACACATTCCTATTACAGCACATTTAACTCCATAACTTATTACTCCATAACTTATTACATAAATTAAGCACAAGAATTTATTATATTAATGAACAATTTATAACCTTACCTACAAAAGCTAACTTTATTTATAGCACTAATAGGCTACAAATATATCTGGAAAGAATACAGAGAACATGTAAGAAAAAAAGGCAAAAATCAATTCAGCATCAATGGAAAAATGCATCTGAAATAGGCATGGAATGAGTCCCATGGAAAACAACACACAAAATTTTCAGGAGGTCTTTAGAAAACAGTAGACTATATGCAGGAACAAATTGTGATACTTTTTCTAGTCAGAATCACTTTAATATAAAGTTTTTACTGGAAGATGTTGATTTATTTTTAGTAAAATAATCATGGTAGAAGTCAGTTTTGAGGAATTTCTTGTTTGAGCTTTATGCTATGTATCTTCTTTTCATAGTTCTGATACTCTGCTTCCTTTTGCCTTTGAAAACACTTTTCTAAAAAAAAAAGAAAGAAAGTGTAATAAATGAGAGAGATGAGAATTAAAATGCTTCAAGCCTAGTCACATATTTTTAATTTTCATTTTATGAAAATGGTCAGCTCTGGATTTTCACTTCAATTAAAATGTCATAAACCAAGAAAAATATTTCTACCTACTCCATCAAAACATGCAAAAGTACTTTGTGAAATATGAATTGAAGGATATTTGGTCTCCAATGAACCAGAGATCTGTCTTCCCATTTGTGGAGATGGTGGGGAGGAGGAAGTGATGAAAGCATTTCATAAAAAACATCAATTTGATATGGAAAATAAAGGACTTTTTAAAAGACTGGCTAAAGCTTACAGATATTAGCTATGAAGTGACAATTTTGAAACCAAGTATTTAGTCAGCTAGGAATAATTCCCACTTTCTAAAATTCTGGTTTTATAAAGATCAGCTCAGGTCCATTCACAGAGGCGGTGGTGTACAGGCAGCTTCTCTCACAACACTGTGGATGATTTTTTTATTTTTAAGTGAGCCACAAAGGAACAAGATTTGCAAGTGTGACAAACACTTTTCCCACTAGGCTGTTAATCTGACTGGGTAACTCCTCCATGCAGCACTGCAGAACTGAGGAGATTCCCAGGTTGGTGCATTCATGCAGACTGTGTCTTAGTTCTCCATACATCTCAGGGGCAGAAATAATCACGCTGCAACACTACAGCATCTTCTTTAGCCTCAAAATGCTGGTGCCTGCTGAAGACCAGAACCAGCTCTGAGAGCCAGAGGCAGGACTTGGGGCACAGAAAGTTCCCTGCTTGTGCTGTGACAGATGTTTTGTTCACCAATGCCTTTAGTAGTTAAAGATGGATTCACCTGGGACTGTTGGGGCATGGGGTGTGTGGTACAATTTTTGTTTGTTGGTTTAGAATGGGTTTACTTATTTCTTGAGTTTTCATTAAAAACCTAGGTATGTTTCACATTATCAGAGTTGGCTCTTGAGAGTGTCTTAGTCCTGCCCTGCCAGGGTATCGTTCAGTGACAATCTAATCAATATGTCATTCAGATACGCTTGGCAATTAAGGACCTCAGATGTCCTTGTCAGAACCAGAGGCACACCCTGAATCCCACTGATTGTCAGTGCATTCTGGGACTTCTTAATGGTTTTGCTGGTTTTTTAATCAATTAAGAGCCTGAAGAACAGATATGCTTTGGAAACAATAAATAAATATGAAGACTAGAGGCATGCCCAGATGCCCAAGCATTGGCAAAGACAGTTCCCAACAAGGAACAGCCTGGTCATTATCTGCTCCATGCTGTCTTGGGGTGATTTTATGATGATACTGTTTTCCCTAATCATCTGCTCTATGCCCTGAAATTGTTGATGTAGTTTTAAGGCAGCTCTGGGGGCGGAGGTTGAGACTTGGGGTTCAGGTTGAGCCTGGGGGCTCTTGTGCAGGCTTTTATCAAAGCCTCACTCGTGAGCATCCATGGTTCCCTGCAGACAGGCAGACTTTGTTGCTTAGCTAGCTTGGTTTTTGGTTAGCTTAGGCACTAAGTTTCTTTTCTTTTCCCTGTCCTTGGAGGCTTGGACAGCAAACCTTCCACAGTTTTTTGGGTTTTTTTTCCTGAACTGTTCAGTTTGGTTTTGGTCTGAGATCAGTGCGGTGATGGGAGAAGCAGAGGACTAGCAGGGAGCCAAGGAGCTGCTCCATCCTGGCACCAGACCTCAGAAAAGCTGAACTCACAAGAGAAACTACATCAAATACACCAGCTTAATCTGTGAGGAGGAGATCAACATCAGAGATTCACCAGGTTCCTATGTGTTTGGTTTTTCTTCCATGAGTTACTGTGTGAACCTTTTGGGTTTTTTCTTCCCTGAGAAGCCAGGTGCCATTTTGTTCCTCCCCACCATGGTCAGATGTTGTTTTTCTCTTTCCCTGGCATTTTGAGGTTTTCTTTCGTTAGAGTATGAGGGTGTGTATGGGGAGGTGTTGTTGTTTATCTTGGGTTTTAGTTAAAAAAAAATAAAATCCGTCAGTTACGAAAGTGATTCCCTGCAAGGACCTCAGCAGCTTCCTTTGGATCTGACAAAAATAATCAGTGGCTAGTTTCGAATATTGACACATTATTAATCCACTGAAAAAGTCAGATGTGCATCGTGAATACACATGTAAAGGCGAACAAAGCCCGGGAGGTTCTATTCTTCTTCCGGCCTTGAACAGGTGACGAGATGCAGCCAGGGCCGGGCCCGCTTGGCTGCAGCCTGCACGGATCGGCAGGAAGCGGGCAGGCCGGGCCGGGCCGGGCCTCAGCCGCTGCTCGGGAGGGGGAGGGGAGGGCATCGGCCGCTGAGATCCTGACTGCCACTCCTCTCTTCCCCAGCACGGCTGCCAGAAAAACACCCTCCACTATGAACAACTCCACCACCAGATGCCGAGTCATCTGGCCGAGGGGCTGTCCCAGCGCCGCAGGAAATCATGCAGCTGAAATCAGAGGCGGCTCTGCAGCCTGTGCAACCCAGCGGGGGCCAGGCCCCTTCCCGGGGAGCCTGCCAGGCTCTGTCCTGGCAGGGCCAGGCCATGCTCTGATGTAGCGCTTGCCAAGCCGGGTCTCTTCCCCCACTAGCACGGCAAGACCGGCCTGTGGCTTGGCTGAAATTCTGCCACTGCTGAGTTTCACCAGGAACTGCTGGAAATAGGGAGAAGCCATCAGCCCACAGCTGAAATTGAGCACAACAGAAAACAAAAGAAAACAGAAAACCAAAGACCAGCCGTGCAGCCAGAGCAGCCGTTGCCCTTCTGGCCCAGGCCTCCTGAGATTCTGACACAGGCTCCGCCCTCCCCCCCCTCCGCTCTTCCCAGCGCGGCCTGAAATCTATCACCGTAAATGCTCTGGCCATCACCCGTCAGGGATGACATGATCATCTGTGCAGGCTCTGGGCAAGATATTAACTCTTTAAATGAGACCTGCAGACCTCAATTCTCTTTCAAATGAGAGAAAAGGTCAGAGGGAAGACACATAGAGAAACAACATGAAGACACCAAGGTCCGTAAAGAGGGAGTCAAGTCCCATTTGGAAGGAGAATGAGGAGATGCCTTAGTTTTAGACTGAAATTTTTTTTGGTAAGGCCATGCGGATGGACTGTAATACACTAGAATATCCCTTTAATTCATAAAAAAACCCATGGGGGATGGAGTATGCAAACTGTAGACATGTACAATGGCATCTGTACTGAAGCAAGCAATCTCATGCAGCTTTGATCCCATGAGAAGTTTGAACGGAGAAATAAGAGTGAAGACCCTTTGACCCCAGGGAAAGAAGAAAATCTCTCTTCCCAGAGATGAAGATGATCTCAGACACCGATGAAGAGAACCTTTGCTTTTGAACAGCTCATCCTTAAAATAGTACTCCATAAGTTTGACATGGTCTGTGAATGCAGCTCCGGTAAGGCATGAGATGGGAAGGGACTTGACAATTGCAGATTTCCAGGTGGCTGCTATTTGTGGAAAGCCGCAAAAAGAACTTTTTCTTGTGGAGAAGTCACAAAAGAACTTTTTCTTGTGAAGAAGTCTTCATGGCATGGCAAAAGAGACTCCTCTCCCTAAGAAACTGAACAAAGACTATTTTAGAGGTGGTAAACTGACTGAAAGTCACAGTAGGAAAGAAGTTGTCAGTAGGAAAGAAAAGAAGGTGTGGGGGGGGAGGAGAAGTCTTTGACAGGTTTATGCTGATTTCTTACCATTTTTCTTTTCATTCTGTCAAAAAAGTTTTCTTTATACCCTTCAAAGTTTGAGCCTGCTTTGCCTTCCTCCTAATCCTTTCTCACAGCAGGAAATGAGTAAATAATTCTAGTGGGTGCACTTATGATTTGGCCAGCACTGAACCCACCACAGGAGGGCAAGGTATGACAATTCAATATCCAGCATTTTTTCCCAATTTTTTTCCCATGCCATGTTGGCACTCTGTCAATAAACAGTTGGGTTTTTTTTTCACTTTCATCTGCTAGTGTTGATCTGCTTAGTACAATGGTGACATTAGTTTTGCAAACTGCAACCCCCCCCCTTTTTTTTTTTTTTGCCAGCATTTAACCCTTAAAATACTGTTTAAATCCCCATCACCACAACCCAGAGTGGAGATGAGAGAGATAAGCATTCCTGGGCTATGTAGGTTTTATATACCTCCAGGAATTTGGAGTCTCTGTCTGCAGTTCACACGAAGTGGAGGAGCTACAGGCTTAGCAGCAGTCCATAGGAAATGCTAACTGTGGAGATGCATTAGAAAACACCTCTCTTCAGGAAGGAGAGCTTTGGTGCCTGACCTCAGTGCCCTGATCTCTGGAGGATGTAAGACCCCAAACCTTACCCTGAGAGAGAAACAAGAACAAGAGTTAGGATTTTCAGCAGCCCTGGCATTTTCCACTCTGGCAAAGAACTTTCAGTTCTGTTTATGGGAAAAGATATACTTCACTCAAGCACGGGTTGCAATTTAAAAGGTACTTCAGCACCCAGCAGTCCAACCGCAAGACATTGTCTGATTATTCCATTCCCAGGTACCTGTTTAATATCACAGTCTGTTCTGTCCAAAATCATGGTGCTATTGTCTTCTGGGACATCAGGGCCTATTCCATCCACCAGACTTTAATGTGTAATCAGAGAATTAAACAAGTAAGTGACTTCTCCAGAGTCCATTCCCCAGTTCTTGCATGTACTAATAGTCATGGAACTCTTCACTGGTGGAAACCAAGAGTACTGTAGAGAATACATTGTTAAAGGAGTTGATAAAAAGGTCATTGTTAAAAGAGTTAATATAAAGTTCCAATGTTAGTTGAATGTTCCATAGTTATGTAAATCCCCCTTAGTTGTTTGTTGAATATTCTGTGGTTGTATTATTTGTTAGATGTTTTGCTTGTTAGATATCTTGCTTGTTTGTTAGATGCTTTGTAGTTATGTGAATCCTCCTTGCCATTGGGTATTGCACCTGCTGCTCCCACTGTTATCTAAAATGGCGAACCACCCGAGACCATACGGAAGAAGATTATGTTACCTAATAAGCAAATATGAAACTCCCATAATACTTAGCAGAAAAGGTTACCTAGCAAAAACCCCTAGAACAATGAACCACCGTGCAAATAAAGAATTAAACTAACACCTCTGACCAGAGAAAACATAAGCCAACATTAAGACCGTGGTCAGAACTTTTCGCCTTCATCACTCTAACCAGAGCAAGCCAAGAGGAGTATGAAAACTATGAACCCGAAAACAAATGGCGTCTACTCAGATACTCTCATGAAGAGAGAAGACTCGGCTCTGCTGGATGGAGCTGACATCCTCCTCCTCCACACTATCTTGGGAGCAGCAGTGGTGTGCAAACACCCCCATGGGTCCCCTACCTAGACTGTTTCCAATAAAGCTGAAATCACTAGAGCTGGTCATGTGCCATTCAAAACAGTCTTGGAGACTTGTCCAGGGTAGGCCACACCCAAAGAACGCACTGCTATAAACAACATAGAAATGTGCCACTAAAAAAAATGTTAGACTCTAAGGTCAGCTTTAGCTGAGCAGAAGATACTCTAGCTATTCAGTGGATAAGTACTAATGTAATTTTTTTCTTGATCCTCTGCAGCTAGGTAACAAGCAGGGCTGGTGTGTCTTCTGCTAGGGTAGAGAAGTAAATACAACCTGAATACCCTCAGTAGTTTCAAAGCTAACTTATAGGAAAAACATGATAGAGCTTTACACATCCAGTAAGTATATGCTCATTGTGTGCTTATAAGTCAGAAATAGAATTTTTTCTAATTGAAATATTTTAAATGTGTTTTGAAACAAGAATTGTTTAATTTCTCAAAGGGAAAGAAATGCAAGACCACAGAATGCACAGTTTTCTTACTGTCAAATGAACTGCTTCCCCGGCTATGCTCAAGGGATTTTGCTGCATGAGATTGGTGGGAAGTGGAGCAGTGGCATTTATTTGGTGAAGAGATATTAAGGACATTATGCAGGAGATAAAGAGATATACTGCCCTTTATTGCAATAGCTCTAAAAGCTCTGATGTTGGGGTACCTGTTTTTGGTTGTAATTCGGTCTTAGTAGTCAGTTTTATAACCGTCCCCCCATTTTGTATTGTTATAGCATATTTTATTACCAATGGGCTGTTCCTTTCCCCCCTGTGTTGTTGGCTTTGCCCTAGTCGTCCATCTCCCCAAAGACCAGCCCTTTTGTTCCTGATCCTCCTTCCATTGAATGTCCCTCCCCAAGCCTGCCCCTTTCGTTAGAAACTTCTCTATAAATTTTGTATCCTTTGAAACCCCATTGGTTTGTTTAAGTTGTTCTCCCCTGTAGTTTCTACACTGAAATCCTTATTGATTTAATCTGTTGGATCTAAAGTTTCTTCCTCTGCATTTTTGAAAAATTATAACAATACAGAGTTGACAGAAAAAGACACAGGAAGCAAATGTTGGGGTGGGTACTCATTCAGGTGCATTCAGGCAGAAAACCCTCTCACTCCAATCTAGTGAAATTTCTAGCACAGAAACCTGTGGCAAGGCTGGATAAGACCAGTAAAGCTCATTATTTTGTATTAAGCCATAGTACAATCAAGTTTACTTTCTTGCAAAAGGCTGAGCATGTCAAGGTCCTGAACTGGCACAGAAGAATGGGTGGAAGTTACTGATATACTAGAAAGTAAAGGTAAGGAATGTGTACATTGCCAGAAAATTGAAGTTATCAATTTTGCCACTAGCCTCAATTACAGTGGTTAAAAGCTTTCCTGGGTCTGCTGGGGAAGAGGTTGAAATTAAAAAAATTCAGCCTTGAAGCACCACTGTGTGTTGGAGTCAAATGGCAGGATAGCCTTTGAGTATTAAACAGATTGAGAGGTTTTAAAGGTGGCATTTTTGGACAACCTGCATGTCACACTTTCTGCCTATTGTATTTGAGTGGCACCTAGGAGCAGACTGAGGATGAAAATGCTTTAGTTTTAAAATAATCTTAATGCAGCTCCAGGGTTTTCAGGCTCTCCCCGACTCCAGCTGCCGTGGGTGTCCCAGGGAGCGAAGTTCAGTTAAGCACAACCTGTCTGGGCCCCTCAGGCAGGCTCCAGAGCCACAGGCAATCTTAGCAAGCTGCTCAGCTCTTGAGATCGGCTCTTTTGTGATTTTCAGCTCATTAGTGATTTCAGCTCTTTGCTTGCTAACTGCCTTGGCAGACACAGGTACAGAGAGGAAAAGCACTGTATGAAGTTCCACAGAGATGTCTTTATTGATATCTTCTGTGAAGGGTCTCAGTGACAGCTCTTCTGCCGAACCGGGCGGAAATAGGAGTTTATATAGGGTATAGGAGTTTTGGGAAACAGTCCAATAGTATGGGTCAAGGCGAAAATTACCTATAGTTTTACAGAGAAATAACAAGGGCCTGAGGGCAGAAGAGAGGTTTCTTAGGTCCAGTCATCATGACTAAGCATTTCTTATCTTAAACAACTGGCCGCCAGAGAGGCCTGGCAGACCCTCTGCCTGCTACATAATCTATTTCAGCTTCATGGCTCCCTAGGAGAAGCAATATCCTCCTTAGAAATGAAAGGGATCTATGCTATACATTTATTTTCAGGACATAGCTGGGACATGAGCAGGACAACTGAAGGAAATTTGTGTGGGATGCAGAGGGTATTCAGCTGCCATCAGTCCCAGCAAGACAGTGTTTAGGGGAAAATGATCAGAACAAAGTAAATTTAGTCCTTCTGCCTACATCAAAAAACCTTCTCAGAAGTACTAAAGTTTTAATTAAATTGCTGTTTTCAGTCATTCAATTTTAAAGACCAACTTGTCTTCTGGGAATTTTGTCTTTTAGCAATTCTAGTATATCAGAGTAGCATACTTTATACCAATTAAACCAATCTTACATCAAATTCCAGACTGGCTGTGCAGCACAGCCTGTCTGGGCATTCAGCACCTTATTACATTCCCTGGGCAATCAGCACCTTATTCAAAAGCTGATCTTTGCTTAGACTGTGTTTGGTGATGGTGCTTTGAGCCAGAGAAGAAACCTGTAAAATGCATCCTTTCCTGACCATGTAGGCTTTCTCTGCTCTCAGTGAGGCAGCCTTAGGTGCAAATGCCACAGGGTAAATATCACTTCCTCACTGGAGATGCATGAGGGTGGTTTACTAAAAATCATGCCCAACATGAAGGTGAGATAGGCCAGTGCTTCTAGGACTCCTGCATAACACAGCTGGAATGAATCAAAACAACTGCTTTGAAATGAACTAGAAGTACGTCTGTGTAGGCACCAACAAGAGATTTAGTTCCCCTGACGTAAACAGATTTCAGTTTATTTCCTTACTTCTCAAATTCAGAGCAACACCATTTAAATCAAATACTACATTTCAAATCATGTTCCTTCTTGAGACTAAAGAAAACAAATCCCTGGCTGCTATTTACTTTTCAGTTCTTTTGCAGATGCTACAGTCCTCATTATTCACATGTAATCCAAGGGGGAAAACCTAATGTTCTTAATGTAATTATATTTCAAATATTTCACTTTCAGGTCATTACATTTCATGTATCTTCCTCCCACTCTGCAAACATCTCCTTATGTTGCTGCTTTTTAATGGCTGCTGCCTGTGTGACCAGCCTTCCCAGCTAAGGAGCCACTAATACTGCAAATATCGCTATATTGCCATCAATGGAACACACAGTAAGGTGCCCAAACAGCTGAAATTACTTCTTCCAAACTGTCATCTCTTGTGTTTATTGGCTATGGACTTGAAAGACACTTGCTGTTGTGCTGCTGGTTCATTGCTCCCAAGAAAGACCATCCTGGTTAAACCTTTCCCCTTAGAATATTTTTCCAGAATTTTTTCTTTATATCTTCCACCATTCCACTACTCCTTTTTACTTCTCTCCTAATATTCATGTGTAAGGAATTAATGTCAAGATCATTGCCTAAAGGAAAGGTCGGGTCTGTGGTGAATGGACAGCAAAAGTGTAGAAATCTGATTTCTGTCACTGCACTATCACAAGTAACTACAGGAAGTCAGCATAAGTCACCTGAATTTTTCCATAAAATGAGGGAAAATGTTCCATACTTTGATCCCAGAGGTCTTCTGGGAATCCCTCCAAGGCAAGTTTCAGTTCTAGAAGATGATGTTTTTTTAAAAAGCAATTTTTCAGAAGTAAACACCCAAAACATGACCATGGAGAGAGATCAGGATGATTAGAACTATCAGGATGTCACGGTTTGACACTGGTGCAATGCCAGTGCCCCCATGAAAATATATGCTCTCTGGTGTCTGCTGTGAGATGTGACCAGGAATAGAGCAAAGCAGGCTCCAACTTAAAATAAAGAAGAGAAACTTTATCAACCTACAACTATATATAAAAAGAAACACATACAGAACTCAGAATGGAAACCTTCCAAAAACATTCCTCCCCCCCCACCAAGTTTCCAATACATCCATCCCTCAGATCATCAACTCTCAGTCCATAACCACTCTTTAGATAATCAATTCTCAGTTCATCAAGAGGAGAGGAGTCCCTCTTGTGCCATAGGCTTCCCCAGGAAACACAGTTGAGACCTCATGTGTTTCCGTGTCACTCGTGGCACCTCCCAGAGAACATTTGCCATCATAACATCTTCCTTCCATGTTCAGAGCTCTCACCGCTGCACATGGACCAGAGCTGCTTCTAGGGTTCCTCTTTAAAGTATGCTTTGCCCAGTTCCAAAAAAAGCACAGTCGCTCACTTTTGGGACACCAGTCCCCCTCAAATTCACCCCCTGGGGCCAAGTGGGTCTCAAGAACAGAGGTCTTCTTCACTGAAGATTGAGGGCACCACCACTCTCCTCACCCGTCGTCTCTGTTCACTCACTCCTTCACATAACATCACTGCACTCTCTTGGCTCCACACCATTGCCTCCCCCTAAATGCAGTCTCTGTGTCACATGAAAAATGGTTCTGTCCATGGCAATACAAGATAAGTCCAGCCAAAGGCCACTACATCATCCCTCTCACTAAGGTTCTTCTCAACTTTCTCGTGGCCCATTTCCTCTTATCTCATCTCTACCTCTCTTCTCATTCAACTCCAGGAGGATCAGCATTCGTAAGGTTTCCATCATCCAATAAAAGGGTTAAAAATCTCAGTCTCTGCCTGTCCAGAACTCCCACAGCTGTCCTGCCAGGCACCTTCTTGCCGCACCCCCTCCTTCTCCTTCTCGGCTGGCTGTGCTATCAAATTTTAAAATTTCAAGGTGGCACAACACAGACACCATCTCTCTCTCTCTCTCTCTCTCTCTCTCTCTCTCTCTCTCTCCCTGTCCCCAGGTGGGGGGTGGGGGGTGGGGGGGTGGGGGGGGTAGCTGCCCGATGCCTCTCAGTGTTCCTCCACCTTCCATCCCACAGGGGCCTTCCCGTCCCTTCTCTGTCCAAGGCCCGGCCTACCAGGCCGCATGGCTTCCCCTCCCCGCCCAGGCCGCAGCCGGGCAGGGCAGCTCTGACCTCTTTCACCAACAGAACCCAACAGAGCTTCTTCCTGGGAGTGCTTTAATCCCCTGTGTTCTCAGAGGCATATCCATGTCCTCAGTGGCCACACCAGGTGCCAATATTCAAATCTGAGCACCTATTGGTTTGACCACAGCATCCCAAAAAAACTCACTTCCTTTTCAAACCAGGACACAGGATCAAAACATCTTTAATTCTGGGTTATTTTGCCAAAGAGTACTGATGTTCTTATCCTGAGCTTCCATGGGTATCTTCCACTGTGGTGCTGATGAAGGACACAGAATTCCTCACAAGCACAATGTGGCACAGGCAACTTCCATGAACTGAGTGACATTTGGTACATGCAGAGCTTTGTATAAGGAAGTCCTTCAAACAATACAATTGAAATATACCGAACAAAGAATGAGAGTAAAGGTGACTATTAAGATTTAAGGTGCTGATACTGCAGCTCTGAAATGGCTTCTAAAACAAGGCAATTTCAATGTGCCTGAATCCAGAGTAACATATCAAAAAAAGGTTTTGATTTGAAGGAGATTAGGACAGTATTCATGCAGGAGCAGACCTCCTGTGTGTTTTAAGTGCACTATGCATTCTGGAGGGATGGCTTCACTCTGGCAATGCAGCTGTCATTTTATTTACATAAACATGCATTCAGCCCAAACAATAATGTTTTCTTCCAAAAGTTGCTAAACATCTCCACAAAGTGGATTAAAATTACACAGTCAGCAGTTTTCCTTGATTGTTGACAAAACTCCAAAGTTGAGAGAACAATCAGCAGTTAAAGCACTGCAACGTGTTTATGTGTGAAATTTGTGAGATCAGGGAGTATAGAAACAAAGTCTTCAAAAATCAGGACTGTTTTGACTTTTGTTGATAGATGATGATGCTCAGAAGAATTTGCATAGCTCCCCAGGAGCAGCTCTGATGTGCTGGTTCTCGGAGAGTCAGCTCATTACATCCATAACAGTGAATGTCACTGATTTCCTTTCTCCAAAATTAAGAATTGACAAATATGAATGAAATTAACTGAAATGCTGTCGGAAAGATGACAAAAATCAATGAAAAATCTATGAAAATTATTGTTCTGTATTCACTTTAAAAAAAATTTGAATACTTACAAAACGCTCTGGCCAGCTGTTGTTATTAGACATAAAGTGGTTATCACTGTTATCACTGTTGTTATGATGAAAATGAAAACAAGCTCCCTGATGTCAATACAAGGCTCAAAACAACATCTTCTGAAGTATACAAAAAGCCTTGAATAAATATTTCTCTCTTTAAATAAAAAGCCATTGTATATGAATAGATAAAAAAATATGTTGTAAATAGATCTGTATCTTAGCCATACAAAATGTTGGATCAATTTTGCAAATGTAAAGGTTTAAAGATTTTAATTCATATAAAATAGTAACAGAGGTGCTTTGGTGCAAACATAAGAAGTGGACGTATGTTTAATATCAGCATGAAAGAATGTTTAGAAAATAGAGATCAAATGCATAAAATTACTGGAAAAATGAAAAACATTTATTGCCTGAAGTTTGTTGCTTGTTTTTACTTCACTCTCTGTATCTGCTATACTGGGTGTTGACTGTTCATGTCATTAAGCTCAAGACAAAAGCGAACTTCAACTCCTTTACACGTATCTCAGTAAATGTACTTTATTCTCTCAGGTATGTCGGAAATTACTAAAACAATATTACTGGGCTTTGGATTTCTAGGGTTCTGTTTGTTCAGGGAGGTGTTCAGTGGTTATCATTCTGCATTGCTCTGCAATTAAATTTATCTCAGTATGCATTTAAAAAAACAAAAAAACCCCAACTTTGCAAATTTGGAGTGTAGGGACTCAGGTTTAACCTAGCAGCAGTCAAGCTGCCACAGCAAAAACCAGGGAAGTGGTACCCAGGGAGAAGCATTGATCAGGATAATAAGAAAATAACTGCAGTACTTGTAAGTTGTTTTCACTAAAAATAAAGGCTGATTCCAACCATATAGAAAAGCACTTTCTACAGGCACTCAAAGGTTCATGTAACTACCAAAAACCAGCTGATAGCAACATATTTTTTTGCCTTTTTGCAACGGGTTTCCAATCCTTAGCCTGTTTGCAGGGCTGGCAACTTTATCCAAATAGACCTCAGCTGGTTTGCTTTTTAATCCCTTATTTTGCCAGCTAGTCTGAAGGATTCCTCCACTTAAACCCTTCAGCTTTACAGTGTCCACTCAAGTAACATCCCAAAAGCCAAACATTGGTCCTAACCACGGCCAACAAAGCACAAGGATAGGAAGAAATTCTGCAACACACAAGACCACTCAAAGCCAATTTTGAGTAGTAACTGGTACCACTTCTGCATAAGCTTTCCTATCTTCTCTGTAGGACAAGGTATATTCAGTTGTGAGCGCAGGCTTTGGATATCTAGAAAGCAGGGATTACCACACTGAGTTTTCCAAACTTGATTCTACTATTTTCCAATCCTCTATGCTAGAAAA
Organism: Ammospiza caudacuta; assembly: GCF_027887145.1. Classification (NCBI taxonomy): domain Eukaryota; kingdom Metazoa; phylum Chordata; class Aves; order Passeriformes; family Passerellidae; genus Ammospiza; species Ammospiza caudacuta. The sequence continues at coordinate 17,183,012 of NC_080595.1, read as the reverse complement.
TTACTTTTTCAAAGGACTGCGCAGGCCCAGCAAAAGGCAGAGGACTGCAGGATGTGGGCTGCTATGGTAGAGGCTGTGAGAATCCATTCTCAGTAGTAAAAAAACCCCAAAAAACAAACAAACCAAAATCCTTCTTAATGACTACACAAATTTGAAGATAAGATTCTCTTTTAGTTATAGCAACTTAATCCCACCAACAGCAGAACAAAATTGATTCACCTTTACAACCTAGCCTTTTTATGGCAATCCATCAAAATGAGGTAGTAATTTATAAAGGCCCTTTATAATACTGTAGTAGCAGAGTCCCTAGGTCCTGAGAATCAGATGTCATGCACATACAAATAAGCACAAAATCCCCTCAAGTGCCAACATCTTTTTTTATCATCCAAGTGTACAAAGAGATAGCAGGGCTGAGTAAAAATAAAACCATGATCAGCCTACAGCTGTCCATCCTGCTCATGGGTTTTGATCAGAAAAGTAACTGAAGTGCCTGAATATTTTTAAGAACTGACACGTAATCTTGATATATATGTGAGAGTTGAAAGCAGAATTAGAAAAAACTTGATTTTGGCAAGGGGACGTGTTCAACAATGGAAAATTTAATATTTGTGAACTTAAGTTGCACGGGGTTGTCTTTAGACTAAAATATGCTATGGCCCTACAGGCTATGTTTTTTGAGAATTAAATTCATCATTGAAGTAGTATTTTCATATAAGCTTTTTGAAGAAGGATAATGAATATATTTTGTTAAATTATTAATCATAGAAATAATTTGTCTTTTTACTTGAATAAAAGATTACATGGAATGGTACTACCTGAATTTTAGCCAGCTTTCAGAACTCCTCCCACATCCATTAAGCAGTCAGGCAAGGCCATATGACTGAAAAGAGCAACACAGAGTCAACACTTCGCAAAAGAATCTACTAGTGGTAGATTCAGGCAAATTATCTACGGGCCACACCTTATTCCAAAGGGAAAAACTGCTAGGGCAGATAGCCTAGCTGTTACACATCACCCAAACTGTGCTAAACCTGCAGGGGTCAGAGCTGGCCCTATGGCAGAAAGAGTAATTATGAAATGGCACATATTTTATAACTGGGTTTGTTCCCAAGTGATGTAATATTTTTTCCTTTTATTTGCTATAAATCAGAATTACACCATCCTTTGATTTATGTTGTTGGTGGTGGGGTTTTTTTGGTTTTGTTTTAGTTTTGGTGTCTTGGGAGGTTTTCCTGTTTTCTTGTTGCTGTTGTTGGTGTTTTGGGGTTTTTGGTTTATTTTGGGGTTTTTTTGAAACAAGAATGCAGAAGGCTGAGAAGGAATATGAAGAACTTGTTTCTATGAAATAATATTATCTAATCAGAGGAATGAAAGGAAGTCCATAGCAAATAAACAATTTAGTGAGTTCTTATTAAGGTCAAGAAATTTTCTTCATGTAGCATAATACTGACTGCAAGGAAGCCTTGCAGTAACCTACTAAATTCAGTATTATTACAGTTCTGCCACCCAAGTATCCTAATACTGAGTTTATCAGCTGTTCCTGGTGGTCCAGGACCCTAGCCAGTGGCTGAACCGTGATCCTGCCTGCCGATGGCAGAGGTGGGGCGCGGCCACTCCTGACACATGTGCCGATGGTCTCCCGCGATCAGGACGCAAAGTCTTCGGCTTTGTGAATATGCCAGTGGCCGGGAAGGATCCAACTGGGGTACCCTGGGTGTTGGGTGGAGGCACTCCCACAGTTTAAGGAAGGCATAGCATGCAACATTCCCATAATCCCTTGTTCCTTTGCTGCCTTCCCCGTTACCTAGAATCACAAAATGGTGGGTACCGCATGGCTTGTTCCCATCTTGTGGTTCTCCTTCTACTTTCCATAATCCCATTCTCCCTTGTTCCCTTCCCCTGTCCCAAAACCCTCAATTGTGCTCTGGCTTTTCCTCTTCCAATCCTCAAAATACCCTAGCATTGCCCCTGTATCTCCCTCTGCTCCTCCCCCTGATCAAACCACTGTCCCTATTGATGCTTCTGCTCCCTGCCTTGGGTCTGCCCCTCACCCTCCGGGGCCATCCCTCCAACCTCCGGTTTCCCACACTCCTCCCTCCAGTTCCCACAGTACTGTGGAAAAAAGGAAGGACAAAGTGGAAGACCAGATGTTGGACGACAGCAACCCAGTCATCTTTGCAGCACCTGTTTCTTACAGTGCTAGGGGCAAGTGTCCCAAGTGGGCACCTTCTCCCTACAACAACATCAAAGAATTATTCAAAACCCAGAAGGAGGTTGATCGGTCAAGTGAATATTTTAAAGGCTTTATAAGGACCACCCTTTCAGCAAATGTCCTAGTTCCTGGGGATCTGAAAGAAATATTTTCCAGACTATGTGGTCCATCAGAATATAGGCTGTGGATGAAAGCCTGGCGGGAACAGCTCGTCAACCTCCTTCCGACTTTATGGGGCGATGAAGAAATGGTAAATGACAAAGATGACAAACCCCTTTGTATAGGACATCTTGTGGGGGAAGGTGAGTGGGAGCAACCCACAACTCAGGCTGAAAAAATTCCTAAAGCAGTCTTAGAAATAATTAAAGAAGAGGCAGAAAAAGCTTTTAATCTCCTACCCACTAAAGATCCTTTGCCCATTCTTGTCTCTTTAAGACAGAGACCCAATTAAGCATTTCTAGATTTTGTAGACAGGGTCAGAGAAGTTGTAGGAAGGAGAATTCCCAGATCAAATGCCAAAGATGACATCATCATAGACCTCGTAACCAAAGGTGCATGTGAAGACTGCAAAAGAGTCATCCTCAGCCTTCCTTCATCCCTACCACCATCACTACACTTAATCACGGAAGAATGCACCAGGAGGGCAAGACTTCCTTAAGTAGAAGCGCTGAAAAGTCACCATCTGAGAATGGGCAACAGCAGTAGCAGATACTCAACTACCTCCCATCTCACCACAAGTGTCAAGACTATATCCCTTCTTTCACTGCAAGTAGAAGGGACATTTTATAAGGGACTGTCCTTATCTGGGGAAAGCCCCCCCAATTCCACCAAGAAGGAGGGGGGAAAAGAGCATGAGGAAAATAGCCAATAAAAAAACTAGAGCGTGAGTGCAGTACTGCTCCATGCAATAAAATAAATGGGGCAGGGTGCAGGGATGATGATTGTGAACAATATATTAATAGCCCCTTCAGCTTGTTTTCCACCTAGGACGTGACCGAGTCTTTTAGACTATACCTTATCCAATCTGTGACTTTTACCAACTCAAACTGGAAAGAACTTTACGTGGACAAGGAGCTGAAAATCGCATCCTGCAAACAGGTCCAGTCTTGCTACGGGCAGGGATGTGAGTACCTTGTCGTAGGGGACACAAAGCATACACCCTGTGAGATCGAGATTGCACCGGGACTTCTACCACCTATCCTGGAGTGTCTTGTTCTCGTGGCACACTGTGTCCATCCCCTCCTCTTCCTACCAAAGGGCCAGGTCATCACCCAGGCCATTTCAGTGCCACAATGTTTATGGGATGACTTGGACCTTTCAGTTTACTATACTGAAGTGGTAGGAGAGGAGAAACCCCTTATATGGTACAGCCTTAAAAGCAAGGGGCACAACATCCAACTTCAAGGGATGATAAACACTGGGGCAGACATGATGGTCATTCCACTACAAAAATGGCCATCACAGTGGGAACTGCAAGACGTAGACTGCAAGATTTTAGGTGTAGGGGGCACACAATTTGGAAAACAATCAAAAAGCATCATACAAATTATGGGGCCCAATGGGCAATTAGCAAATATATGCCTATTTGTATTGAACACCAAGTTTACCCTATGGTGGAGAAATTACATGTCCCAATGAGGGGCCAAATTAAAACTGTCGACCCCTCAGGATTTTTAACTGCCTCCACTGAGAAAGAGCACCCTACTCAGAAGTTAAATTGGCTAACTGAAACACCAGTCTGGGTAGATCAGTGGCCACTCAAAAAACAGAAATTAAAAGCGCTCAATCAACTTGTGGAGGAACAATTAGTCAAAGGACGCATTGTAGAGACCAACAGCACTTGGAACTCCCCGGTATTCATTATCAAAAACCTGGGGAAGTACAAGTGGCATCTCCTTCATGATTTGAGAAAAATTAATGATGTAATTGAAGACATGGGGTGTCTCCAGCCGGGTATGCTATCCCCATCGATGCTCCCTCAAAATTGACAATTGGCAGTCATTGACATCAAAGATTGCTTTTTTTAAATTCCCCTACACCCAGCAGGTGTGCCATATTTTGCCTTCTCGGTTCCTTCCATCAACTGAGAGGGCCCAGTGCGATGCTACCATTGGTGTGTTCTTCTTGAAGGAAGGAAGAACTCACCAACCATCTGCCAATGGTATGTTGCCCCAGTGCATGCCAAAGCAGGAGAATGCATCATCTATCATTACATGGATGATGTACTTGTATGTGCCCTCTATGACAACACACACAGGTTCTTGATGATACTGTTACTGCTTTGTCAGTGGCAGGATTTGAGTTACATCGTGAAAAAGTGCAGAGGCTGCTGCCCTGGAGATATTTAGGCCTAGAAATCACCAGCCACACTATAACACCACAGCAGTTGATAATCAAAGATGAGCCTAAAACCCTGTGACATCTCCAACAGCTGTGTGGAACCTTAAACTGGCTGAGGCCTTGGTTGGGCCTAACGATGGGTGATCTATCTCCTCTTCAATTTGTTAAAAGGAGGGGAGGAGATGGATGCCCTGAGGACATTAACCCAGGAGGCACAAGCTGCATTAGAAAGGATCCAATTAGCATTGGAAAATTGGCAGGCCCACTGCTGCCAGCGTGAACTCCCTTTCAATTTCATCATTTCAGGGAAATGGCTGCACCTTGCATGCATTGATTTTGCAGTGAGACAGAGGTCAGAGGGACCCCCTCTTGATCATAGAGTGGGTGTTCCTTGGCCACAGTCTGTCCATGAGCATCACTTGGCTGCAAGAACTGATGGTTCAGCTGGTTTGTAAGGCGAGGGCACGTGTGCGGTTTCTTGCGGGGTGTGATTTTGCATGCATTCACGTACCAGTTTGGCTGTCTGTACGCTGGCAGTTTATATACAGACATGAACAGGATGGGACAACTGGAATTAGCGTCGTGAGCGGTTTATTTCAACACCAGTCTCATTACATTGTTATGACAATGGAGACAGAAGATGTGAACAGCTCGCTGACCCAAACAGCATGCTAAGGAGACTTAATGTTACAACATTCCATAAGACAATCTCAGTCTAAGTTTCAGCCAATCACATAGGGCAAAAGTATATTGACAGTAGTTCTATCCAACCATATGAAGCACACCATATGTGGCTGTGGTTAAAACAATAGCAACCTATTCTCTCATACAATGGTTTGTTTATAAAAGACAAAGCACAGAGCTCTATTCATAATTAACTTTCGAAAATATACACTAAATAAACTTGTTGCAACTTAGAAAGCCCATCTACATAGCTCTTATTGTTCTATTTCCCATGTCTTCACTACAGCTTAGAAAACTTTTCTGCTGCCTTAGCACTGTTCACAAATCTGCTGTCTGAGGCCTGTCTTTTTTACCACTTTCCTAAAACCTTCTGATTTTTATAGATTCCCACACTGTCCACCGGAAGATTAAATAATGAGACTTTGAAACATCTACTGAAAGAGAATGAGAACCTCCAGTTTGCCCTAGAAGTTACCCTGGGAAATTGACTATTCACCAACCTGGTCATAAACTGTTTAATAGTTAATTCCATCTAGTGCCAAAAGAAATTCAAAGTTGTAAGCTACTTAAGGCTCTAACCATTCTCACCCACGTGTCCAGAGGTTCCCACAAGTCTGTAATGACTTGGAAGGACCCCCAGACTCAGTGGTGGGAAACCTATGTCAAGATCATTGAAGGCTCCCCTCATGTAGCTGAGTTGGACATTGTCATTAGAGTCTTTGAAAAATTTCCCGAACCTATTAACAGCATAACTGATTCGGCTTACGTGGCAGGGGTGGTGTTTAGGGCTGAGCATGCAGTGCTCAAAGAAGTCTCTAACCTGGTGATTTACAAATTGCTTTCAAGATGAGTACAGCTGGTTTCCACTGAGAGCAACCTTTTTTACATCATGCATGTGAGATCACACTCTGATCTCCCAGGTTTCATTGCAGAGGGTAACCGCAGAGCCTTGGCCTGCACTGTTACAGCTGGCTGACCAAGGCAACACCTTCCATCAGGCCAAACTTAGCCATCAGCAGTTCATCAGAATGTGCCTGGTCTGATTCCGCCAATTACATCTATCATGTGACCAGGCCAGAGCGATTGTGACCACATGCCCACAATGTCAGGAGGCCCGCATTACCATTACTGGAGGCAGGGGTAAACCCCAGAGGTCTCCAAAATTGTGAAATCTGGCAGACTGGTGTAACCCATGTGCCCCAATTTGGCAGACCTAAATATATTCTTGTTAGTGTGGATACCTTTTCTGGTACAGTCAATGCCTCAGCCCACACATGGGAGAAGGCAATGGATGCACAGAAACACCTAATACAGGCCTTCTCCATGTGTGGGGTTCCAAAAGTCATTAAGATTGACAATGGGCCAGACTATGTCTGCAGAGCATTCAGTGATTTCCTGCTTGAATGGGGAATTGAACATTGAACTGGAATTCCATACTCCCCCAGCATCCAAGCAATAATAGAGACAACTCATCAGAACCTGAAACGAACCCTAGAACACCAGAGGGCTGATGCCAAAGTATTATCCCCCCAGCTCAGGCCTTCAAAGGCACTGCTCAGCCTCAGCTTCTTGAACTGTTCCTTTGAAAGTCTAAACCTGCCAGTAGTGAGACACTTTAACCAAAACCACATGTTAGAGTTCAAAGAAAAACCGTGTGTTAATAAAAGGTCCCGAGTCGCAGCAAATCCAAGGGCCCTTCAACCTGATCACTTGGGGGAGTAGGTACGCTTGGGTGTCCACCCCCTCTGGTACAAAGTGGATCCCGTGCAAGTGGGTCAGGCCGTACCTGTTAGCAGAGAAAGAAAAAGAGCACCACACTATCACCCCATCGCCATTGGAGGACCCAGCTGATGTGGCTGTAGCCTCCAAATGAAAGAAGAAAAAGGAACAAGAAGACTCAGAACTCCATATTTCTTTTCTTTATTCCCTAATGAAAGTTATTGTTAAGTTTCCCTAATATGTTTTCCTTCTTTTATGTTCAAGTGACATCTGTACCCGACAACATGTAGAAAAAAATGGGATTTGTCCAGATGGATGTCATTTGTCATCAAAGGCATTTGTTTGGTTGTTTTAATTTTGTTTTTAATTTCTGTTGTTACTGGTGTTTGCAAAAAACTGTTAAAAGTGTTACCAACTCCAAAAAAAAACCAAAAAACCTCTCCCCCTCAGCAATAGTGAGAAGAATCTGAAGTTTAATTAACTGCTATTGCCATCATCCCCTTAACACTCTCATAAAAATTACACAAAAAAGGAGGAGGAATTGTGGAAGTGGGGATTTGGAGAGGTTTAGTCTCTCCCTGCCTATAGCAGTGGGGATTTGAAGATCATATGTTTAGTCTGTGCCAAAAGTTGTTTACCACCTGCCTCCCCATGGCAGTTATAATATCTTCAGATTTTTCCCTATCTTCAAAAATTCTGCCCCTGTGGCTTGTCTGTCATGATTTTTTACACCCTTTTATCCAGAAAATTCACTGTCAGTTATGATTTTTCCTTTCTGCCACTGGTATGTGACTTTCCCACTCCATGTTATGTTTACATTTGTCCCCATAGACCCCTCCTATCTAGCCATTGATTTGTTAGACCATCTCCTCCCGGGATTCCACCCCCCCTTCATAAAAGCCGCTGTTTTTCTCTGTTTTTTGCTCTTTGCCACTGCCACCTGTTTGAGCCACCAGCCCCCACATCCCACTGGCGCCTAGCAGCACAGCTCAGCAGTTTGCAGCCTCAGCAAACACTCGTGTGGTGTAGCATCAGCTGCCTTGCTCCTGCTGCTGCCCGCGCGGCTCCTGCCACAGGGAAGATCACCTGCGCTGCTGCTACTGCTGCCACTGCCAGCCCTGGCACAGGCACTACCCGCTTGGTGTTGTGTCACCTGCCTCGCTTTGGCGCTACTCCTGCCATGGGAAAGAATAACACCCATGTGGAGACACCAATTCCACGCGGCGCCGCCCCAGCACTGCTCCTGCACGGGAAAGAATTAAAGTGGCTCGAAGAAACAAGCAAAGAGTCCTTCATTTTCCTTTATCCTGATCCTTCACCTTGGGTCCACATTTATCGGCCCTTCCTGGCAGTCCGGAACCCCAGCCAGTGGCCGAACTGCAATCCTGCCTGCCAGCGGCAGAGGTGGGGCACAGGCCGCTCCTGGTGCATGTGCCAATCGTCCCCCATGATTGGGATGCAACATCACATAAATGTAAGAATCATAGGATAATTTAGGTTGGAAGAGGCATCGGACCAATCCACTAGCCAAAGCAAGATGGTTTAAACCTAACTTGTAAGAGTTCTCTTAGATACATTGTTGAAGGGATACAAGAATAAAAACAGAAGCAGGATTTTGCCTTTTCTCACCTCAGAGAAACACTTGTATAAACCTTTACCATCCACTTTGACAAAATCCATGTGGTGCTCTTACTAGAAACACTTACAGAATTTATTTTTTTCACACAGATGTTCATTTAAAAAGTGTAATTAGCATTTCTATATAAGCATTCTATTCACAATTATATTCTCAAATCTTTTGCTAAAACTATTATTCTTTCACTTGGAAGTAGAAATAAATTCAGTCAATCTATCTGATAACTCACAATATAAAATATCAAGTCTTGGAAAGAAAATGGTACAGCCTATGTACAAGTCAGATGTGCAAACTTGGAAGCGCTTAGATAAAATCTATTCACCCACCACCAGCACATGGAAGAGGCCTTTACTTCCCTTTTGAGTACAAGTAAAGCCTGACAATGTATCTCATATCCACTTTTACATCTCTGTATGTATTACTTGCAGTAATTCACACTGGCTGAAATGAGGATGAATCAAAATTTTCGTTGGGGCTTCTTTGATAAGCATCTTACAGATTTCCCCCTTTAAATGCACTCAGCCTTAGAAAGGCATGACTCATCAAACAAATTGAAGACTACTACTACATAAGTAATGGCAATTACAAAGCAAAGGGGGAAAAACCATTCCTGTTTCAGTACATTTTGGTATCAAGTAAAAAGAACCTTCACACTACTAGAAACCTCTGGTAAATGAGAAGTACCAAGTGTTTTGGCCTAGACACCTGGAAATTACAATTTTTTTTGTTGAGATTTGAACAATTTTTTGTAAAACAACATTAACACATCATTGAATCCCTTCATTACTTATTAGAACCATGCTTGCATTTTTCGCTGGAAATACAGGCACTTCAGGATACGATAAATTATTTGCTGAAAGGACAAAGACACCCCAACCAACCAATCTTACCTTCTTTTCAAAGGCTATGCCAATAATCTTGCCTGCAAAGTCTCTTTGTTTCAGTGCTTCCCACAACTGTTTCTTGAGTGACTGCTTGGCACTGAGTGTTTGCTCTGGACCTGTCTCCAGCTGTGTTGCCCTTTGCAGTTTTTCTGCTTTAATTCCACACGTGCACAGTAGGAACTCCTCAATGCTGATTTTAAAATAACAGGTAGCTTTTTCCAGCATTTCTTCTATATAGACACAAGAGAAATAATGAAAATGGTGAGTTGTACTGCTGTCACTCAGACAGTGGAGGTGGTAGTGAGAAAAACAATGCCAACAATTGTAGTTTACAGTGCAAAAAAAGGACATCAAGTTGACTTTTAATGGTCTGCTGTAGCATTATTTCTAAATGGCATCTCACTATGTAATTAAATGATCATGCAGCATACTTGAGCAATAATGCAAAACTAGATAGTTTATGGGAGAAAAAATACTAGATTGGGTAATCACCATGCAATACATGTGATCTGCACTGAAGTTTGCCACATCTCATTCATCGTTTTAAAAATTCCTGAAATGTGCACATTGTTACTGCCCAATTATAGGGCTGCCCCCCAGAAACCATCAGCCTTTCTGCCTCTACACTTGAACAGCTCCTGCCCTGAGGGGCTTTTCATAGCAGCTATTCAATGAAAAAATCCCAAACAAATAAAACCACACATTCATATGTTCACATGTGTACCTCTGCCATAATAAAAACTCCACCAAGGTTTGTCCTTCTTCAGCACAATGCTTTCTAACTGTCTCTCACAAAGTACCTGTAATGGCAGCTGAAGACATCAGAAACAGACCTTGCCCATGATTTTTCTGTACAGAATTTATCCACATAAAGATGGTACAGAAAGACTTTATCTGAAGAGTAGGATTCCCTGGCTCCACTTTACAGTGACAGGTTTGTCAAGCTATAATTTGGACTCCTCCTCTGCAAAGATCTCCATGCTGTCAAAACCCCCCAAGTGTTGTCAATAAAAGTATCTGCTGAGAAATGAAACTGCTTTGAACCTGTATTTTTTCCCCTGAGTTTCTGCTTCCTCTCTGCTTCCCTCCCTCCTCCTGCATCTGTCATCCAGCTTGGGTCTAAAAACTCATGAGCTGAAAGAGGGCATAAGTTGTCTTCATCTAAATGCAGGATGCAAGTGCTCCTGAAGTTCATGTGTGTTTCACAGTCATGAACTGCAGAGAAGACAAAACTTCAATAAAATAGCCTTAAATGTTCTCAGCATTGTCCTATGGTAACTCTTTGTCATGATGATAAAAGGACATTAATTATGCAGTCAAATAACTGCATTATATAATTCTCAATAAAAAGGACATTAAGACTGAAATTCTTGGAAATAGCAGGACAACTACCATGAAGCTCATGCATCATTCCAACATTATTCATTCCAAATTGTAAGAGTTTCAGATTGAGGTGCTTCAGTGTGTTGAATGCAAGCATCCTATAAATCCAGACAAAAGTTTGTGATACACTCCTTCCAGTCTGTCCTCACTAGTGACAATACAATGTGGGGACTGAAGAGAAAAACTATTGTGGGAATAATTAAAAAAAAAAAATGTCTGTAACACCAGCAATTCTCAGTTTTAAAATCAAAATTTTGCTAATAATTAGAAAGTCACTGGGAGCTACATTGTGCCACTGGATTTTCTTAGGCATTCCTAGGAAGAAGAGTTCCCTCAGGGCTGAGAGTATTTTCTTTGCTTTCTTCCTAATTAAGAAAAAAGAAAATAGCTTTTAAGACTGAATGTGCACTATGGCAGACTTTGCTGCTTAGAAAATCCTCATGTCTGAATTTCCAATGGGCAAGACCTGAAATGTCTTTTTTGTCAAAGTCAAGATCCATGGAGAGTATTCTGTGCTCTGCAGAAGAGGCTCCTCAGGGCACAGGATCTGACTGACAACAATCTGTGAGGCACAATAACATCCCAGCAACTTGGAGCATTTCAGTCAGGTGTATTTCTAGTTTTTTTTCCAGGGAAAGCTACTTGTAGCAATTATGCAACACCCTGTAACATCTGCAAAAGAGTCCTAAACACAAATATGAAGCTCAAAATTTCAAGGGTTTAAGGGTATATTTGAAAATATCTTTTCTTTCCATTCACCCTATGAAGAAGCGAACCCACAGGAAACTCACAATTCCTCCCAGTCTCCCTCATTAAACAGCTCATCCTCCTGGTGCTTGTGTCCACAGTATATAAAAATCTCAAAAGACAAATGCCAATTTGTCTGGCACAGACATAACTTCAAGGCTCTCTGTTTCTGAGTATCAGATTATGTGAAAATTTAAGCGTCTGTTCTCACCTCAGGGAAAAACAGATGTCTTTTCCAAATGCACAGGTTATAGTTATTAGTATTTGCATCCTTTGTGACAATCACAAGTAATGACAGCAATCAGATCAGTACAAGAAAGTGATCTGGGTAAATAGGAAGTGCTGAGCTTCAGCCTCCCCAGGAAAAACAAAGACACGTTACCATTCATTTTGGGTGTTTTCTGTATGAAAACAAATTATTCACCACCAATATACAGCATTTGTATGGATTAAAGAGGAGAAAACACTGAATACTAACTTTTCCTTTCTGCACAATTCTTTGGAAACAAGAGTGGCAAATAAACTCCTAGAGTATCTATTTAATAATGTATCTTCATATAATTAAGTATATTCTAGTCATAAGCCTTCAGCTCTTAGACTTTTCAGACAATTTTCAGAATAATTATCTATTATTCATGGTCCAATTTGGACCATGCAGCCAGCACGGATTTTATTTTGTTTTTTTTAAACTTATGACTGAATAATTGAATTCTTATTTCATCAGGGCAAAATTATTTCTGAAACTTAAGAGTACTAAACTATCATGGTTTTCACTACTATACAGATTTCTTCACTGACTAAAACCTCACATTTCTACAGCCACATGATTGTTTCTTTTACCAGGAAACTGACTCTAGCGATTCACTTCTTTTTTCTCAAGTTTTGCAGAGCATACACTTGGCAACATTGGAAATGTCATCCAGTTAAAAATGCCAAAACAAAGGCCAGTTCCTGGGGCTTTGACAGTAATGGAAAGACAGAAGAAACCATTGATGCAATGCCTGTGAGGCAGGTGTTCTGCTACTCCAGTGGCATTCATACATCCACAGTTATGATGCTAATGTGTGTGCTGCCTTCCCCTTCTCCTAACACTACTGCTACTCCCTCAAATAGGCAGAATTCTCCTCCTGCCTTGCAATCCCATCAGCAGTAACTGGACTAGTGAATATAGCAGACAGAGAAACCAAGCATGGAAAAGGTGTTATTGAGAAAGTTGTCTACAGATTGAATTACCGCCTCTTTCAACAACATCCTAGTTCAATTCACAAAGTCTAGCAGAAAAATGGGAATACAAGCATGGTGAAACATGCTTGTTCCAACATTAACTATCTTAGACCACATTAACTGGTTTTCGTAAATGTATTACCCCTTCAGTTTCAAATTATTTCAGGTAATAATCTGCAGGGCTTTCCATGCCTAAAGCACAAGCAATCCAGATCAGCGGGCTTCAAAGAACATCTTTATGAATGCCTTCATATATGCCAACAAATGAAAGGTGATTTTCTTGCAACCAGACAAATGCACAGTAGGCAAATTTCAATTTATTTTCATTATTTTTATCACAAAACTGGCGCTTTGGAGCCTGAGATGTTCATTGCTCTGCTCAGCCAAGTGGCAATTACTTAGAAGTGGCTCAGAGAGCCTGTGCTGATGCCACCTCCCAAGTACCCATGTGATTCCTAGGCCAGGATGCAGGGATTCCCCCCATTCCTACTGCAGGGCAGCAGCGCCCTGCCCACGGACACAGGAGCTATCCTGCAGGCTGCACAGATGACAGAAGTGTGTTGTGCCTACATCCAGCTGCGAAAAGATTCCATCTGCACATCCTTTGCAATTTTCCACATGAGAAGAAAAGCAGATTCTAAAGTACTATCAAAGCTGTTCATAAAAATAACTCTTCTAACATGCAGCTTGCCTGCAATTTTATTTCCCCTCTAGCTTGTAGCTTAAGCATTACCATAGACAGAGAACTTCTTTCCTGCTATTTTGATGAATGAGAGAGACTCACTGGCAGGACAAATGCTATTGAAAAGCGATGTTCTGCAAGTCATCTGCATTACCAGTAAACCCCAAATCTTCTTAAATAACTGCAGAATAAGGAAGACTTGTGCCCTTTGTGTCTAAAGATCTGGCTAAGCTCCAATATTCTCTTTTATATCACAGATAAGTCTGTTTTCCAAAGAAAACAAGAAGGCTCAGAAAACTTAGGCCTGCCTTGAGTGCTGGTGCCCAACAATCACAATGCCCATGAAGCCTTAAGAACCTAATAATGAGAACAACACACACTTTCAAGACAATATTAGTATAAGAGGTAATATAAAGGTTGATCTTTATTGGAGGCTTCCAGGGGTAGATATGAAAAATGTCCGCAAAAGCCCACCCCCACAGGGGCAAATACAGTTTTATAGGTTTGGCTAATTAGCATATTTGACAAAAATCACCAATTAGGAACACAAGTTGTGATGTAATTTCCCCTGCCAGTCCAAGCCCCTTCTAAATCCTCCCCCCTCAGATAGACCTAAGCATTCTTGATGAAAATGTATCTCAAAAAGCTGGTTTTTCGCCTTGGTTCCTAGGGAGAACCAAGATAGGATAGAGGCTTTGGAATGTTTTGTCTTTCTGCATATCAGGGTAGGGAAAAGTAGTAGGAAAACTAGCTATGAGTGCAATAATAGCCTACAAAGCTACAATTATATGTGTGAAGAATACAGAGAATATATAAAAGAAAAAAAGACAAAAATCATAAGGCATCACCCTGAGCTGTATCTTCCCACCACTGAATTCAACCCCTGCCAGGGAGGTCTTTAGCAATGAGGCTGCAGAAGGAGAAGTGGTGAAGTTAATTCAATTTTCTGCACTACATCTCTGCAGCAGTGCAGAGATGCAGTGCTGCATTTCCACCAAAGACTACTTCTTTGGTAGATATGGTGGCAACTGTGAGGCAGATAGAGAAGAGCAAAAAACTTGGTGATATTTAGATTCACAAGTAATATCCAGTAAGATCATGAACACTAAGCTATTAAAATATAGCTACTGGCCAGCCATCTATAGGAAGATGTGTTGGTGTACAGATAAGAGGAACTTAGGTACAAAGACCTTATTTCAGAGCCAGTTAAAAAGTAGCTCAGCTATGGCCAGTGTTGAGATGAAGCTGGTGAATCCTTTGTCTTCCTGCCAGATAGCTTCTGAGAGACTGGATAAGAGAATTTAGGAGTTAGAAACAGGTGTTACTGGGACTCTCCTGTGGTCATGCAGGAAACTGAGGGATGCACTTCTCTTTAATGACCTTTCATCAACAGACTCACAAATGTAAGCCTCTCACATGCCAATCCTTAAAATTTGGGGGCAAAATCACAATCCAGCTTCCCAGCTGTTCCGTTCCTGCTTGTCTTGGTTTCAAAAGACAGGTGTCTGCTAAGGAAGGCAGGAGCCTCTCCTAAAATGGAAAATGTAAACCTCCTCCCTCCAAATTGCTATAAATTTCAAATTAAGGGGCTCTCAGGCAAAACATATGGGAGCAGGAATAACAGTTCTTTACTAGGGAAGAAAATAAAAAGATAAAATAAACAATGCAGTGAACTAAAACAACACTGACAGAGTCAGAACACAACCTGACACCCTGTTGGTCAGGGTGTTGGTAGCAGTCCAATTGGAATTGTGGCTGCAATCCTCCTGGAGTGCCAGGTGTGGTTCTGCTAGAGCAGTGATCCTGTAGAAAGGTGTAGTCTTCCTCTGAAGATCCAGTGGAAGAGGTAGCTGTTCCTCTGGGAAAATCCAGTGGGGAAAGCCATGCTGGTGTTCCAGAATCTCAGGTAGAATGCTTGACTCTCCCCTCTCTGCGGAGCATCTCACAATGGGATGCTATATTTCTTATCAGCCATGCAGTGACATTCAATAGCCTGTTATCAGCAGATGTCTCTGTGGAGGGAGAGTGGTTGTGGAAGAGATAAGGAAAACTGTCTACTTAACAGAAGACAACTGCCATACAGAGGGGAAATAGAATACAATTTGCTTGACAATCCAGGACACTGCTCCTCCCTACATCCTGTAGGAGTGATAATGTAGGCACAGAATTTCAGCCCTACTGTATCTATTTGGCAGTGGAAAGCCAAGTTTCAAACCTAATCAGCAACGTCAAACTCCTCTCACCAAGGAATCTGCTATGCAGAAGAGATGGAAATTTCAATGAGAGCTTGTCTGAAGTGCAGATCTTTGATTTTATTTTCAGGTAATATGGAACAACACACAAAGCTGAACTCCAAACATGCTGCTTTGTCCTTTCAATTTGAGCAAGGCTATAACATCTGTATTATAAGTTTAGGGTGTAAGAACAGAACACTGAAATAATTTATCACCAGTTATTTCTTTTAATAAAGATTGTATTTCTAATTGTTTCCTACCATTTTAAAGCAATTGGTCTTTCACTGAACTTCAACAAATGAGAGCTTTGAAAACACAGCTATTAAGAGAGATTAATAACAGCTTCTCATCTCTTATCCAGGAGCCCAAGACATTCTCCCATTATTGCTATTCCTCTCAACATGCAGAATTAAAGAAAAGGGCATGAGGACATGGAAGCCATTAGCAGTTTCCAATTGTAAAGATATGGCAAGTCAGGCAATAACATTTTGTTTCAAAGCATAGCCCATTTAGTCCAATTGTTTTAGCCTCTAAAATCAGAAATCCACTTATAACTAGAGGTCACTAAGCATATAAGCTGCCATGCAGCACTAGTACTGTCAGGTGCCTTCTGACACTTGCAAAGCTCAGTGTTAACCGATATGCTCTCTAGTGCTTATGTCTGTTTTCAATGCTCTCTTTTGAAATAGGAGCCTCCTCCAGCCAGGTCGCATAAGCTCTTGGAGGTCTATTTCATACCCAAGATAGTTCAGCTACCTTTGGAGGCATAAAATCAGCAGGATGGCTTCTGTTTCAGTGTTGGAAACAAAAAAGTTTTCATAAAAGGCAAAATAACAAACTCTTTACAGAGAAAAACTGATCCATGTGAAAGAGGCCCTCCTGCCCCTGGTAAAACCCCTCACAAAAGCCATTAGTTTCTTTGTTCTCTTCTTTTTCTAGTAAATTGCCCAGGTGGGACTTTTTGGCTCCTGTCCAGTTAGCTATCCTTAAGTTTGAGATAAAGTTCCCCAGGCCGGTGAGATGCCTTTCTCACCTAATCAGGAGAGAAACTTCTGGGCTTATTTCCTTTTTAAGAGGACAAAGGATAGTTTTGTCACTCCATAACAGGGAGGACATTCCTACACCCTTTCATGAGTATTTATTACTAACAAATATATTCCCTCTATACTGCTTGTGTACCTACAGTATTTCGCGTAATCAGAGAGTTAGAATTTCCAAGTAAGATTCCTTCAGAGCCAGGTCACAATAGTGCTAACACAACATAATTGCCCTGAATATATACAACTTCTTGCTGAATCTATAGAGCTTCCTTTTATTCAGGAAGATAGACTGTGAGCAGCTATCAAACACCTGTATCAGATATTCCCGTGTGAGATAAATACTGAGACTTAAATGGAGCCAGCTATCTGTTTTGGAGGCTACTTGATGTTTACACTATAAAGGAGAATGTTCAAAGCAAATTATCTCTTTGGTAACATAACTGCTTGTTATAAATCAAGACAAGGTTGTCACTTCTTTTGGATCAAGGTTAATCAACTCATAGTCATTAAATTCACACAAATGCATTACCAAGGATCTCTTTTACAGCTTCTCACTCTAATAATTTGAAGCATTACCAGCTGAACATGACATTTTTTATCACAGATGCAGAAAAGCCAGAAAGGATTTGTACTGTTATGTCTAGCTTCCAGGCTATGCATTGAGCTGTTCAGGAACAAGATCAGTACGAAATTTTAGCAATACAGCAAGGCAAAGCTATAAAAACATGGGAAACCAAGGAATATTGTCCCACTGTTGGGTTTTTCCCCCCGGCAGATGATGGAGAATATTTCTGCACAGCAACGGTGTTAACCTAGAACCTCCAAAACCCTAGGTAAAAGGTGACCAAGCTAAGCCTCACCATGCCCAAAGGCTAGAAATTATTGCATGATGAAACCCAGCCCATATTCTCCTTGCTAAAAAGCTAAAGTTTTATTCTATTGAAAAGATTTTGTTGCATTAAGTGACACATCTCTAATAAAAAGATACCACGTTTTAGTGTGAAAACTCCTGAACCTCAAGGGAAAACCAGAGCTCTATTCCACTGTTCATATTTCCAGGAATCCCCTACAAAAAAACTAGCAGGAATAAAAACCATATGTTTTGGTAAGAGTGGACAGATTTGACTTTGTAAACTGAACAAATCAACACAGTTTTACACCACTTGAAGATTTATCCCTCTTTCTCCACCTTGTATGCTGCAAACAGCTGGGCACTGCAAATTTCTGAAAGCTCAAATGTCTAAGCAAGAGTAATGATAAACACAAGGTAAATGCATACTTAAAAACTGTTTCCTCCACGATCAAAGAGGACTGCTTTCAGGCATATGAAACCCAGGGTAAGAACATTTAATGACCCACTAGCATTTGCTGCCAAAACCATCTGGATTTGAAATGTTAGCCTCAGCTTTGATTAACTATCTAGTAATTTATGAGGGCAGCTGTTATAAGACACTAAACAGATGAATCTCTAAAAATAAATAGAAAGAAAAGTGTTTCCTCTGATTAAGTTTTGAAAAAAACTTGACATACACTTTTGCAAACAGTTGAGAGGTAACAAATATAGAGATCAGATTATCAGGAGATGAGGCACTGCTTTTTTTACAGCAGGAGTAAGCACTGAATTTTAGACTAATTATCCTACTTTAATGTTACCAGAGGTATTACTCGTGCTTGACTAAACTCAAAGCAGTGGCACGTTTAGTATACACAGTGCATTACTGAAGGGAAAGCCAAAGTCAGAGGCTGAGCAGTTGATTTTACATGTAATGAAACTCACAAGATCCTCCAAGATCCATCCTGCATGAAATGGCTGTACTGATTACATGAACATTCCCTGAGAGCACTCGTGTGGATGCAGAATGAACAGACAGGCAATGAAATCACAGCACCAGGCCCTTGGAAACTGAAATGTGCCTTTCACAAAAAATCCACTAAATCAGATTTAAAATAGGTTATAAAGAAGATTTCAGAGAATTAGAAGTTCTGTGAGTTCATCCATTGACATGTGCTTTCCAAAGTGGCTTTTTCACAGATTAAAGCAGTGTCATCCTCATTATATAACAAGAGGTATGATTACCTGGCAGCAAATTACATATTTTTGTTAAGGAAGATGACTGAGGCTTTTTATGAAGACCAGCATAGGCACCACACAGAGATGAAGGTTAAGTTTCTTAGATTCACAGTGAAAAACAATAGCACAATCAAACATTCCGCATAATGCCTCATTTCACACAGCCAAAGGACCCAGAATTTCCTCACAGGGATCTTGTGAACACAAACCCCCAGAAGAGATGAGGGAGAGCAAGTGCTGATCCTGGAAAAGCATGTGGGAGAACACATGGTCTCTGCACAGCTGGGATCTCCAGAAAGGCTTCTCTTCCCAAGGAGGTTCTGCCCCTGCTTCTTTCCTTCTGACAGAAGACACTAAAGGGACATGATTTGGAACTGCGCTTTCAGCCAGACTCCAACAAATTACAGCCTATTTGAAAGAACTGAAACTATATGGAAACATGTAACCCACATACCTGGCTTCCTTTTTGTAGTAGCTTTTCTGACATAATGGACACTTCCCTGATAAGAAGTCCTGCTGTTTTCAAAATAGAGAAGATTGACATTGGTTTCAAAAGACTTGCTGGGGCAATTTTTCCACAATTTCTCAATGCAAAATTGCTCCTGCACACTTTCTCTGCCAGTTGTGTGTTCATGGCACAGTCTTAACCAGCTCATACTTTGGTGAAAGGACAACTGCAACAACAAATATCCATCATTTAATGCAAATGGTCACAGAGGTGACCAAGGCCATCAGATCTGTCCAGGTACTGTGGCAATGTCTGTTCTTGTAACAGATTGGATCTCAAAAAAATCGGTGATACTTCCACCCACATCTCTGCTGAGTGACTAATTAGGCTGGGCTATGGGAATAAATGCCAAGCTCAAAAGAGTTTCATGGAGCTTTCCCTTCCAGTGGCATTTATCTTAAAAATGAAGGGAGTATCTACTGAAATTCTACACCCAGGCAAGAAAATGAGCAGTGTCTAAGTGCAAATAGAGGTAAAGGCACCTGGAACCGCCACCTGGAACTCCTCAGCATCAAGTCAGTCAACATAACAGAGCTCTTACTGTCTGACAGTGTGTTAAGAACAGCCATATTCTCTTTCAAGATTTATCTTTAAAAGGATCCAAGTGTAGCCTGAAGTGAACTGCAGCACAAGTGTACTGATGAAGCTGAGGCAGGGATGAGAGCAGCAAGCTTTTCAGCCAGGAGGAAAAGACACAGCTGCACATCCAGATGCCAGTAAGAACACCACAGTCACAATCAGGACACATGGTCATCACAGGCCAGCTAGATGTCTAAGCAGTATGAAAAACACTTCATGAAAATAATCATGTTATCAAAAGAGCACAAATCTTTTTTTCTGTTTATCGTCATGAACTGGTTTGATGGCAAACCAGCAGGAGAAATTAACTCTGCACAAATATATTGTGAAAGATGCCAAGTCAGAACTACAATTTAATAGGAAAATTACAATAAAGGCAATAGCACAGAAACAGTGGCTTATACCAACAAAATCAGAGTATGGCCCAACACCCTGTTGGTCACAGTGGTGGCAGCAGTCCTGTTGGAGTGATGGATGTGGTCCTGTTGAAGCGGTTATTCTGGAGAAAGGTCTGGTCCTTTTCTGGAGGTGCAGTGGCGGTTATTGAGAGCTCTTCTCCTCTGGGAATTCAGTGGTGGTATTGTGGTGTCCCAAGCCCCAGATTATATACAGGTAGGAATGTTTGATTCCTCTCCCAGGGCAGGGCATTTCACAATGGGATGATACAATTTTATGAGAAATTCTGGGAAGCCTTGATGGCCCATTAGCAGAGATGGTCCCCCCAGGTTGGCTGCTGCTTGCCCAGAGGGAGTTATCAGGGCTGAGTCATACAGAAGGAAAAGAATACTGGTCCCCAGCTCATGTAGATGGCAGTAGAATATGTACTTTTAGTTACATTGTAACCCAAGACACCTCATTTGCTTTGACCTTCATGAAGCTTTCTGAGCTGGCATTTATGCATACCCTAACCTCTTTTAGTAGCTAAGAGAATTTTAACCCTTCTTGCTGAAATAGGCAAAGGAAGGTCAGATCTTCAGCACAGTGAATGCTCCCCTTATTTCCATATCTCTATACCAACTATTTCAATCAGCCAGGCCCTCCTACAACATTCCTAATCACTGCTGCGTGTTCAGAGTCAAAGCATATTGATGTCAGAATCTGAAGGTAATTTAGGTTGGAGAGAAGTAAAGTATTTTAAAAGACCAAAATAATGATGAGGGATTAAATACCATTATCAGTATTATTGTAATTTTATGGAGTGCACACATAGGCACTGTAAGAATCCCTTTACCTTTAGAAAGGATTGTAACTTGCTTTAACATTACAAGGATTTGCTTAGTCTTCCCTCAAAGTGTGGAAAAATCCTAAAAATTTCCTGACTTATATTGCAAATTAATTCTGCAAATACTACTCTAGAGGCTAGTTCTCCCTATGCTTCTACTCTCTTAATTTTACTCAAGGAATAGCAGTAGCAGCTGAGGACAGAACACTGCTGTTCTCTGCCAGGGAAGTGTTCACCATTCCTGCCAGCAGCAGTGAGTATGCCAAGACAAATGGGATCCAGCTGTTTTAACACACACCCACAAAACAGCTGGATAGGGCACTGCAAGTGGAGTGGCAGATCCAGATACTTTTGTTCTCTAGATATTTCTAAATCTTGGAATAACTCATGGAGAAGAGGCAAATGTTGTTAGGTACCCCAGTTTGTCTGACAATTTGGAGCTTGGCAGAAACCCAGATGACTAAAAGCTACAATCAGCAGCTTGGCATTGGACCATCCAGTCATTACATCTAGGCCCATCAGACACTATTCCTGTGAGAAAGCTATGGGCACTGTAGAAGGCCATAGAGTCTTTTATGATGCAAATTTCAAAGTCACCAGAAGTTTTAATTGAAGAAGACTTCTGTTGCAGGTCATCTGCCTCAATGGGGTTCCAGGTCTTCAGGCTGATTTGTGGTCTGTCCCATTTCCATCATAAACAAACTTTTCAATTGTCCACACTTATGTCCTGTGCAATACACCTACTAACAAATCATCCTTTAATATTAGTGATGGTTAAACAACTTTCTGTCTACCTGCTCCCAGCAAAAGCAGATGACTGAATTTCTTTCATGTATTCAGATTTTTTGGCTGCCTGGCTCCAATGAAGCCTTTTACAGTCACCTATAATTTTGCTTGTTTGGCAGTCCAGAGGACAGATGTGTGCTAATGTCTTTACAAATACATTGATGTGTGAAGGTATGGCTGTTACATCTTTGAAATGGGTCTTAATGTCTCTGCTGACTTTGGGCAGCAGGTTTGTTAGAGAGCCCAGATATCTTGGCTCCTGAAAGAGATAAGGGGGTCTGCACAAGGCTAAACTTCGGGATAAAACAGTAGGTTCAGGGGGGATATGTGATAGGTGGTTTGGGACTTTAGGATAAAAGGAGGCTGCGCCCTCCCAAACCCTGAGAGAGAAAAGTCTGTGGGCATGTGCCCTGGTGGACTCTCGCTTTATTCGAATGAAGGACTCCTCTGTCTCCTTTTTAGACATATACCTCTGGTGTTTGTGGATTTTCCTGACAATTACAATAGCTGCCATTGTGCTTTTGGGTTTTTTAATTGACTGAATGGCTGCTGAAAACATTTTTAGCTTAAGTTCTTTGCCTGATAAAAAGCATAAGATGAAACTCTGAAATGCACAGTTTGCTTTTTTTTCTCCCCCCTAAATAAAAATAATTTGCTGTCAATACTCTTTTCCCAAAAGAAAAGAAAGCCCAACAAAGAATTTAGATCTTGTGATAAATGAGTAATGAAGTAGTTGACTCTCACAATGAAAGGGCAAATATTATGTATATGCTAAGAGAAGTTTTATAGATTTATAGTTATGTTTCCCCCTTTTGCATTGTTCTCATGAGATGGCTGGGGAAGCTAGGGCATTTGGGAGGGTCAGCTCATTACTATGGCAACACCTGACCTCCAATCAAGATGTCAGGAAGTGATCACCACCACTGGACAGCAAAGAAGGAGTCGATGGACAGAACTTTAGGAGGGGCCAAAGAGTTAAAAGGTGGAATATCCATTGTGGACATGAGCACCTGGTGGGAAAAATCCTTTGTTCCCAGTGCCATAATATTTTCTCTATTCAGTCTTCTATTGTATTTTTGATGAGGTTTTAATAAACCTTTTAAATTTTTTGAAAGGGAGTATAATTTCTTGCAGTCTGAAATGTGAAAGCACAGCAACATATTTTGGAAAGGCATTTTTCTTACAGTGAGTAAATTAATATGAAGTGTTCTCTTGGAGTGAGTGTATTCCATGATTCTGTGTATTCTTGGATAGTGTATTCCATGACCATCTGCTTTATGCCCAAAAAATGGTTATTGTATCTTAAAGGCCAGGGACCAGTGTGTGTGGGGCCAAGGAGTGCATTTTGAAGTATCACTGCCCCAGGTATTTCATGTCTCTGGGCAACGTGTGTTTTGCTTGACTGAAGTTTTTTTTTGGCCCAAGCTTTTCCTTGCCTTGGTGCACAGAGGCTGCAGTGACGAGCCTTAAACTGCCCTGAGGTGAACAGAGCAGCTGCTGTGTAGGAGATTTGGGACTCTGCACAGGCAGGAGCAAAGTGGCACCTCTCTGGTCCAAAGCCCTGCAAGCTGGGCCAAGAAAACACACTGGGTCTTAAGCCCAGCTGTTTCTGTAGAGCCCTGCCATGGGGAGGACATCAACACTGGCCTTACATCTGCTTTGTCATAGCCCCTGGTTGGTTTTTTCCTTTCCTTGAGAGAAAGGCCCCATCTTGTACCATGTGTTGTGAGTGGGCATTTCTCTGGCCTTTTGGGTCTTTTTCCCAAGTGTTCACACATGGGGTAGGGTCTGACAGCTTAATATCTAACAGTTATTTGCCTTTTTTTTTTCCTTGAGCTGTGAGCATTCTGTTTCTTAATAAAGCATTGGGGTTTTTTTCATTTTCATTTGTTGGTATTCCTTTCGTACTGGTGGAAAGGGATTATTAGAACTCTGTAGAGGAGACGACACTCATTCCAATGTCCTCATTTAAATTGTCTCTCAAACTCAGACAAGTGTAAAATTCAGAGCAGAATTTGGCCCCAGCCACTAGCTCCTGTTGGCTCAGTTTTCTCCTGGGGACAGTTGTAGCTCTCCTGTCAGCCAAATTCCTACAGCTCTTTTGCAGATGACTAATTTAATTTCTATGGTATTTTTAAAAGCTTCATGTACAGCTTTTAAAAAGAATAATCAGGGGTTTGGGAGGTGTGGGGGAAGATTATCTTATGTGTGGACAATACAGTTGAACCATATTCTTCTAGATCAATATGTCCTTGTGTCACATTTTCAGCCCTGACTTTTCATTCACGTCGTTGCTGTCCTCTCCAATAATTGTTCTAGAATTACATTGTCAAATCATTGGCATTTACATCAGACAATCTCATCAACTTATCATGCTACCAGGGGTTGAACAATGTTTCCTCTAAAAGTATCCTGTCATTGCTTCACAGCTCATTTAGGCTCATTGCAGAAGTCACTCATAGTTTCCTTAAGAAATTTCTTTCAAGAGCTATTTCAATAGAAAAATATCATTTGAAGCTTTGAAGGGCCATGAAGAACTTAAAGAAAACAGCTTATGCAAATTTCCTTCCACAGTCTTTCAAAAGAAAAAGCAATTACTTCTGCATATTGTGGGAACTGAACTCAATCTCAAGGACGGAATACTGTGTTATTATCCCAGGCAAAATAATTTTAGAGGGAAAAATACCTGAAACATTTGGAATCATACAATCAATTTCCTGAGTTGGAAAGGATCCACAGGGCTTTTCAAAGTCCCAGATCCTGGCTCTGCACTTCAGTCCCAACAATCCAACCCTGTGCCTGAGAGTGCTGTCCAAATGCTCCTTGAACTCTGTCAGTCTTGGTGCTATAACCACTTCCCTGGGGAACCTGTTGCAGTGTGCAACCACCCTCTTGAGTAAAACAGCTACTCCTGATATCCTATTTAAACTCCTCCTAACACAACTTCAGGCTATTCTCTAGGGCCTTGTCACTGGACACAGAGATCAGTGCCTTCCCCTCACAGGAAGTTGTAACTGCAATGAGGTCTTCCCTCAGTCTCCTCCAGGCTGAAGAGATCAAGTGGCCTCAGCTGCTCCTCACGTAGCTTCCCCTCCAGACCCTTCACCACCTGCTATGGTGCCAAACTATTAGAAAAATGTTAAATCAATTTCAATGCTTGCTTCTGGTATACGATCCAGGAATTGCCAAGTGTCCTGGGCTGACTATATGATGCTTTTATCCCCAATCGTCTTGATCTGTTTATCTGAATAATAAGTTTTGCACCTTTAAGCCTTGTTTCAGAGAGTGAAGTGGGCAGAGAAGAAGCGGCAGTTTGTTTTCAGACACTGCACTTGCTCCTCCACGTTCCTGCTCCTGGACTGTGTTGTCTGCGGATGGGCAGACAGCGGGACAGAGCTCTCCTTTGCTTTTAGTCAGTTTAGCTAGCTGAGGCAGAGAAGTTCCCTGGACTGTGTTTTTCTTCCCTTTTCTTTGGACCTCTTGAAGCCTGCTCTGGACTGAACACCCAGGGGAGCACCAGTAGCTGCACCTGTGGCCCACCGGGCCGGGCCTGGCCTGCGACATTTCCAGCACTGGAGGGACTGACCAGAGACTGAGTGAGCTGAGCTGCAACCCGGGGAGGGACTTTGTCAGTTTGTCATCTCTTTTGGAGCAGCAAGGGGTTTTATTGTTTGATATTGTTTAGGTTTTATTGTTTAATAAACAGTTTTTTTCTACTCTTCTCCAAGGAGGTAGTTTCTCCCAGATCGGTTGAGGGGAGGGGCCAATTGGATCTGCTTTCCTAGAGGAGCTCCTTTGGGGATTCTCTTCCAAATTTGCTCTGAACCAGGACACCAAGCTAAGAGTTTACTCACAGATTCCTGTGTTGATCAGTGTTGGTCTGATTCAGGATATCATCCAACAATTTATACCTCCCTCTGTGATACTCCAGATTTATACCCTGTGATACTCCAGATTCAAAACTGTGATATTCCAATCCAAAAACTTCATTAGAATGTTGGTCTCTCCTAGACATTGCAAAATTTGACTTTGTTTCACTTAAGTCACTACTCCCCAGCTCATCTCTGGCGTCCTGTGGGTAATGGAAGTCAACCAATAACCATCTGCACTCACACCAGACCAAGGGTTGCTCAGACCTCCCTTATTTTCCTCCACTAGCCACTGACTTGTAATGCAATTACCTAAGGTTCCACATTATTGTTGCTGCCTTCCCAATGCAAATTGGTCAGGCTCATTTGCTCTCTAAACCCTGAACCTGTAAACCTCTCAGTTTTAAATATTACCACCACTGGAATGATCCTTGCATTTCAAAGTGAGAAAGAAGTGAAGTGTGTAAGTTAACCACAATTACCCACTGAGTAAATAGCTAAGTCAACAGAAAAGACTTCTTTTAATTCCAGTCCCAAACTTTACATATGAGAACTCAGAGACTGTTGAAAATATAATTTTTGCAACCTTTAAATTCTAATACTAACAGCATAAATAACAGCATGGCCATCTGAGCCTCTTTTCCATGCCCTTGACCAGATACTGGTGAAGACACAAGAGTAACATAATCAAGACACGGAGTAGCAGATTTTTCTAAAATTCCCCTTCCTTGTTGTGCAGACTTTGGAATTGATTTAGGAGAAATTTTTGTCTCACAGCAAAATTACATGCCAGATTACAAAAACATCAAGAAATTTTGTACTACTGAGCTTCCTTCAAGATTTAATAATGGGGATTTTATATCTATCTTGAGACTAACTATCAATTTTCAAGCATCACAATTCTTCCATCAGAGACTTTTGTTACCTACCTATCTACCTATTTTAATACCATTCCTAAATCCAGCACATGTATATGATTTCACATTTGCTTATCATTGTAGACATCAGACCAGAGACCATAAGAAGCTGCTTAGAAAATAAGTACTTGACATTTTCTTGAGCCTGCAGACAATGGAATCCAAATAAAATCTACCTTTTCAAAGCACACTTCTCAAAGCAAATGTTTTAGCAAGGGTGGTTTGCTAGACAAAAACTCAGGTCCATCCCAGAGAAGGAGAGAGAGATCCTAAAGAAGGTCTGGAAATTTGTATTTACTATACAGTGGAAGTTTAGAATTTTTCTGTCATTTATGTACAGTTCCTGAAATAACCTATCAGGAATTAAGTGGTATTATGACATAGAAAATAAAATTTGACCTTTAGGAAATAGACTTAAATCTTTGATCCAGTATTGACATCTTGCAAAAACTTACAGAAAATTCAAAGGCTTGGAGTTTTTTTACCCTTTATATATTTGGTCACATGTAAAACATCTGAGTCACTCCTGAAATCCATTGCTTGATATTTACTGGAAAAGAGTAGAAATGAATCTTCTCTAAATTCTAAAACACATAATTTTTTTTTTAAGACAGATCTTGTCTCTTCCTGTGGATAGGCACTGTGTGAAGCTGTCATTGACAGACAATGAGAGCTTCAATGTGGTTTTAAACACATCACTCCATAATATAAATTTAACCACCACAGACCATGAGTGCTTCAAACACAAGAGCCCCTTTCCATCTCCCTCTACCCCACCCACCTTAACAATGACTCTTTTGTCTGCCAGTGTGAGTTCTAGAGAGGTTTATCATCTCTGAGTGACCCCAGGCCATCCAATCAATGTGATTAATTTTTAATCTTTTCCAATAGTTCAACTTTACAAAGCAGAAAACATCAGTTTTAATGACTGGCAATTTCTACTGCCTGCCATTTAAATTGCAGGATTTGTTTCAAACTCTTGCCTGTCAGCATCAAGGCTAAAGCCTTAGACCCCTCCACCAGCACCAGGAGACGTTCTTTTAAAACCAGCAGGTCAACACAATCTTAGGGTGGCTTTGTTCTGAACAGACTTAAAGAATAAGAAGTGGCTCTGGTTTTAAGACCTGTTATCGGTAGAGCTGAGGGTTCTCGATATTTTCTTGTCATCTCCTGCTGCCTTGCCAGCCGTACCTGCAGACTTTCCTATGGCTGATACAAATACAACTGAGGAGGTGCTTCCATTCCAGAGAGCAGACTTGGCACACTTCCATCTGCCTGGTGTTAAATTTCCTGACTTAAATCTCTTTAGTCAAGTGTACCGTGGCTGGAGGATGCTGCATCTTACTATAAAAAGATGCACACCCTGAAGACAACATACAAAGTCTTCTGAGTAGCACTGGTTCTTTGAGTTTCAGAGCATGTTTTGGAATTGCCCTTTCTTAGCAGGGGACACAAGCAGGTTCCTTGTATCCTAAAGGTAGCCTTTCACACCATCATGTTGGTATCTTTCTCACTGAGTGGGCTAAAATAAATTTACACATGTGCTAGTTTTCTGTGGGCTTTAGCAAATAACCTCTTAATCAGCCAAACAGAACAAAACACAAGCAA
Organism: Ammospiza caudacuta; assembly: GCF_027887145.1. NCBI lineage: Eukaryota > Metazoa > Chordata > Aves > Passeriformes > Passerellidae > Ammospiza > Ammospiza caudacuta. The sequence continues at coordinate 17,154,667 of NC_080595.1, read as the reverse complement.
AAAATGTTCCTTTGCCCAATAAACCAATGCAGAAAGCTAAAAAAAATCCATTTGCCCTGGCAGAAAGAGCACTGCCGTGAGTCCGTGGAGTACTAGGAAGTGGGTGACCTTTCCTCATTGTCTTTCTTTAAAGGCTGTCTCAGGTGCAACAGGGGCTACAGATCATGGAGATGCAGCTGGCTCCACAAGCTGCAAATGAAAATAGTAAAATGGTAAAGATCTCCAGTGGAGTAAATAATGGATATCAGCTATTAGATAGAAAAGAATCTGACATGATTTCAGATTGCATTTGCATGAGAAGTGAGAAAAAAACCTTCTGAATAGTACTCAAATATCCTAATAAATCAAATATACTCATATAGCAAATATATGAGTCGGTCATCCTTTTCTCTTCCAAGTGAACTCCCTACAGCAAAATTACCTAAATTAGGGTACTGGGAAACTGTAATTTTTTTAATCTAGTGTCTGTATAAGTGCATTTCCTGATGACTAATGACAACAAACCAGTTAATAAAGAATTTCATTTTAAAAAGACAGTTGGGCTCTGATTAAGTATTTCTTCTGGGAGAATTTTGCTCTTAAAATTCCAAGCTCATTTAAATACAAGTTTTCTCAGAATAGTGGGAAAGAGCAGGCCATCCTACTGCATCCCATGGCCTGGGAGCTAACTCCCACTATGGAAGGGGTGATATCTCTTGCCTCCTTCTGCAGTCATGTGGACAGAAACAGCCCCAAAGGGTCTCTCACAGCAGTTCAGTTATGCTCTGGTTCACAAACAGCATAAGATCCACTATCCTGGCCTTTGGGCATTATATGCCATGGGATGACTTTTTCCAAAGCAAGGGGAGAGGAGGGGAGATACAAATGACCTCTGAACAGCTAAATTTCTTCCTAAAAAATTCTGGAGATTGTATTCTAGCTGATTCATCCATTATCCTGATTTTGGCTGGGATAGAGCTCGTTTTCATCTTAGGACCTGGTACACGGCTCTGTTTTGGTTTGGGATGAGAATAATGTTGATAACACACTGTTTTGATTGTTGCTGAGCATTGCTTGCACTAAGTCAAGAACTTCTCAGTGTCTCCTGCTCAGCCAGTGAGGAGCAGCTCAAGTGAGGGAGCACAGCCAGGACAGCTGACCAGAACTGGCCAAAGGGATATTCCATACCACAGAGCTTCATGTCCAGTACGTAAACTGGGGGCAGTTGGATGAGAGGGGCTGACCACTGCTCAATGACTGGATGGACTTTGGTCAGCAAGTGGTGAGTAGCTGAATTTCTTGGTATTTATTGGTATCTATTATTTGTTGGTATCTATTCTTGTTGTTATTATATTTAAATTTGCTTCCATTATTAAACTGTTCTTAAAAAAACCCACTAGGGTTTTTTAAAATTTTCTTTCTGATTCTTCTCCCCATCCATCTGGGAGGGGACAGGCAGTAAGTGAGTGTCTGCATGGGGCTTTTTTGCCAGCTGGAGTTAAACCATGACATTCCCAATGCTGAGAGATGTGACTTTGGGCTGAACAGCTCATTCCTCCTGAGCTAGTTTTGTGGCACTGTGCCATAGCCCCTGGGGTTTTTTTAAGATCACAATTAATGGGGTCTGATTTCAAAAGGGCCATTCCCTGCCAATTTTGGTCTCTACCAAACTGAAACAATTTATAAATAGGCCCCTTAGAAAAGGCTGGGACTTACCATGCATTTTATTTCTCAGGAGCTTTCAATTCAGGAATTGAGGGATACCTATTCCCACACAGCTCTAGCCATGCCACATTCTCCGATTGCCTCTAATTTGTCCACAGCATTTCTAAATATTCTGGGGAAAATACCACCACTGTTTTGAACAAGGAGGTGCTAATTCATTGTGATTCCAGTAAGCAAGGCATTCAAACTTTGTAAATTATTACCTAAAATGACTTTTAATACAGCTAATATGACAAAAAGGAGAGCATGGATAATCTTACCTGACTCAGGTGGGACCCCTGAGCTGTACCGTATTCAATGGGTCTCCAAGCACATCATCCTGATGGACATCCATAGGAAGGTTTCCACACTTTAGTGTTTTGAGCTTTAACAGGATTTTCTCAAATCCTACTCATCAATCCTAAAAAAAGGATTTTTTACACAAGAATGTGTGGCTGCACTTTTAAAGACAAGAAACATGGGAGTATAATTGCTTGACAACTGTGACCACCAGCACAGAGAAGGGAGGGTTTTCCTCCTCATCACTACCAAATGGTAAAGCGGTTCCTTTTGCAATGTGGAGGCTTTGTCATTCCCGCCCCAAAGTATTACATCAGTCTGTGTATCACACCAAAAGGGAGGTGCTGAGCCCTTGGCTCTAACATTCATGCCCCTGAGCTGTACTCTCAGACAAACCAGTATCTGTCTCCTTTTGACCATAAATAACCCATATTCCAGAGGGCCCTGAACAAGAGCCTGTTTTACCACTCTGCCAGCGACATGGTCAGCAGTCGGCCCTGGAGTGCCTGGGCGGACACAGATTCCACCACAAAACATGGATGGACATCTTCTGGCATGGATTTGCTTAATCTCCACCTAGTCTGGGGAGCATGGGCATGCCTTTCATCTCCTGCCCCTTCTACAATGCTACTCTCAGACTTCAAAAATATGAGGAGGAGAAGGAAGCTGATGAAGCCCTGCACTTTTGACACCATATCAGAAGTACCACAAGTGATATACACTCAGTAAGGAAGCAGAAGTGATAAAAGGAAACTAACATGGTGACATAATCCAGTAGAAAAGTCCAATTCTTCTCTACTCACTCCCTTCCAGCATTTCCACATCCCAAGTTACCATTGGAACAGCTGAGTAGAGTAGGATTCCTTCGATGTGCCAAGTATTTTTGCCAAACTGTATCCAAAAGTCACTTTCCTCTTGTGCCACAAGGCACATTTCCATATATTAAAAAAAATTACATATACCTGACATTCTCCAGGCAAATGTAGGGTTCATTAACATCAGTTGCAGACTCTCAGACTGAGTAAAGCCCCTGGGCCAAATGGTGGGAATACTGAGCAAAAATACACATGGTTGTAACCTGCACCATCTGTTTGCTTGTTTTCCCAGAAAATCACAAGTCTGATGCTTCATCCCACTTCACTGCCTGATTTAAATTAGTAACCTTTGGAAAACCCCAGCTATGCTTTATGCAAAGCTTAGGTAAGATTAATTACTTCACTCAGAGTCCAATTTATTTAGCAATTAGGAAAAATTAGACAGTAACTGAGTTTGCTGTTTTGAAATGAAGGGCCTGAGTCCTCAGGTCTGCTTCCAGGCTAAATGCTGGGTTTAGTACTTCATGATTTAAAAGTCTCCAAACAAGTACTTTACACTGCAATTGTTTTTGCATCATTCAGCCTCCAAATAACCTCCCTATTCAACCTGTGAGCATACTAATGATCAAAACAAATAAACAGGAATGTGAATCTTTGTCGTGATTTGATGCTGGCCAAATTCCAGATGAAATTCCCACGAAAATCACTCACTCAGCCTCCCCTGCCTCAGCTAAGCAGAGGAAAGAGAAAAGTTTAATGAAGGCTTCATAAATTGAGATAAGGACTGGGAGAAAACACTCCAAGGGCAAAACAGGATCAGCCGAGAGATGCAAAGTGAATTTATTACTTACAAAATCACAGGAAGATAATGAGAAGCAAAATAAGCCCTTAAAACCATATTTTCTTTCCCAACCCAGTTGGGACAGTTTGTCAGTTTGGTCCGTTTGTCACCCAAGATTTTCTTCAGCTGCTCCAGGAGAGGAGTCCTTTCCGTGAGGACCATGAGTCCCTCCCACAGGAGACACATCTCCACAAACCTCTCTGATATGGGCCCAATCTCACAAGCAGCAGCCCTCCCAAAACCGCTCCAACATGGTTCTCCTCCCACAGGGTGCAGTACTCCAAGGACAGGCTGCTCCTACCAGGGAGCAGGGCACTCGCCCTCCACTGCATCTCCCACTGGATCACAGCCTCCTTCAACCGCCCACCTGTTTTGGCATGGGCACCTCCCCCATGGATTGTGGGTGGATTTTTGTATCCCCCATGGATCCCCATGGCCTGTGGGAGGATCTCTGCATCCTCCAGGGATCCCTGTGGGCTGCAGGGGCACAGCTGCCTCACCATGGCCTTCATCATGTTTTACCATGGTGTCACCACCACAGCCTGCAGAGGAATCTTAGCTCTGGCACCTGGAGCAGCACCTCCTCCCCCTCCTTTTCCACTGACCTTGGTGTCTCCATGTTGTTTCCTTCACATATTCTCAGAGGAAGCTCCTCCTCTTCTCCGGCTAGGAAAAAACAAAAAAAAAAACCCTATGTCTCCCATTGCTTTGATTTTCTTAAATCTGTTATCACAGAGCCGTTACAATCATCTCTATTTGGACCAGCCTTGGACAGCAGCATGTCCATCTTCAGAGCCATCAGGGATTGGCTCTGCTGGACATGGTGGAAGCTTCCAGCAGCTTCTCACAGAAGCCACCTCTGTGGCCCCCCCTGCTACCAAAACCTAGACCATAGAAAACCAACACAGTATTTTCCATTATAGTTTTCAGTAGCAACTTTTCTTTCTCAGCCTGAATGTATCACACTGGTAACACTGGTCCCAGGAAATGCCTTGTGATGCTGTGTTGATTTTGTGACACCATTGGGGAATCATCAATTAATGTTATTAAGGAGAAACCTTGTCCTCTGCAGAAATCGTACACCCAAATCATATGCATACACTTGCTGCATTTACCCCATGGCTTTAGACCCCTTAGACTACCATACTAGCCCTTGTTGCAGTGGGGCAGGGTGCTGGGACAGTCATTGAGGCTCTAGACCCACCCTGAACTTCCACTCTGCCCAAGAACAGTTCCAGCCCCACTGGTTTTGTTCTCTATTCAGTGACTCCCAGTCAACAGCTACAAAGCACTGCCTTGCACAGCACATGTAAATCACATTGGTTCACAATGCTAGTGGTGTTCTCTGAGAAACAACTTGACACATATAGCACAATTCCTTGGAGCACAGGAGATGAACTAGTGCTGTACAGAAGCTCTCACTGAGCATGCAGTGCACATCTGGAGTTATCAAGGTTCTGATGCCAACTTGCTTTGAGTCAATTGGGAGAGACAGTTCTGCAGCAGATGAGGTTTTGGCCTAAAGGAATATAAATATCTGGATATCATATTTCTTGATTAGCTCACTAGATAACTTCATGTGAAACAGCTGAATGAAGTCTTAAAGAGATCACGAACATTCTGAATGCAAAGCTCCCTTTAGCATATCAGTTTTTCTTCAGGGGCATTTAAGGTTTATGTGGCCCATTTTAGGGATCATTTTAATGTGGCTCTGATGTACACAGTTTCCTTTGCTTCTTTCTTCATACTTACTATATTTACATTTTTTTTTGTGACAGAATTTAACAGGTGGACTGGATCTGATTTCCTCATTGTTCATCTGGTTGTACCCTTTCAGGACATTAAAAATCCCTTAGTGTATTTTCAAATTTTAAACTGGTTGTTCAAAACAAAACCAAGCAAAGTATTTGTTGTGAAATTCTTAATGCTCTCTCTTATATGCAGACATTGGGGACTTTCCAATCTTCTTCAAGTTTTCTGAAAGGAATGCCACAGTAGTGGCTCTTTTACCCCAGACATGTTTTATATTCACAGGTTTCTTCCCTTACCTTCTTTTTCCAGAGCTAAGTGTCCACTAGCTCACAAGAGCCTTGTGAATGTGCATCAGGACACACAGTCTAAGTTTTCTGCAAACCTCCTACACCCTTCATGACCTTTGACAGCCTCTGATGGTCTCATCTGCTGGGGACTGTGTAATGTGTCCCCAAGGTGTCTATGCACCTAAGTGAAAATGTCAGCTAAGCTAAGTGAACAAGTTTGGAGGTGAAGAAGACAGGTGATGTGCCACACATTTCCTTTCCTTCTGGAGAACTGGAAAGCAAAAGAACTGCTCCCTCAAGTGTGAGTGCTTTAGAGCAGTGAGGAAGACAGTGTTAGCAAAGAACACCAAGTCTTTAAGGATTCACTGCCACTTTTCTGCTCTTTCCTTCCCTGAGAGGGCAAGGAAAGCTGTCATGGGTCCTCTGATTTATGGCTATTCAGTGTGTCTCTCCTGCTGGAGCTACTGCAGCTGCACTCCAAAACACAATAGCCAGAGAGAGACACAAAGAGAAAGGCTCCCAGGAAAGCACATCACCCTCCTTCCTCCCCCTGCTTTCCAGGGGGAGGTTTGTATTTTGTTTCTGTGGGACATCATGTGCAGGCTGCTGCTGCCTAGCACAGGCAAAACCCAAAGAGCAAGGGCAGACAGGGGTTTATATGTCCCATGCTCAGGCTTGCTAACAAAGACACTCTGCCTATTCCATTCCTGCATTCAGGGGGTTTAAGGCAGAGGAACCCCAAAAGGGCAGTGGTCTATTGTCTTCAGATCGTGCTGCCTCTTTAAAATCAGAAATGCGCGGACAGCTTCAAGGCGCCTCCCACTGAGCAAAGGCTTTGGATGCAGGCACAGAGGCAAGAGGAGCCATCCTCCCCTGAGCACAGGGATTACCTAATGGGAGAGAAAGCAGCACTCAGCGGAGTCCTTGCGCTACTTCCAGTGATCCTTTCTCTCCTCCAGTAACAGCAGCACATGCAGAGGAGAAACCTGGCGGCTCTCTCACCAGAGAAGAAACCTGGCTCTCTCTCAGGGTGCCTGAGACTTCCAAGATGATGAGCACAACTGCAGGTACCCTTTGCTGATAGTATTATGTCAGTTTGTAGATGTTCGTGTTGTCTGTATTTATTTTATAGATCTTTTGGTATTTAGCAGTGGAACCTGACACAGATACTGCCCCTTGCTTTGGCCAACTCTTTTGCATCCAAGAGTTTATTTAGCACTTTTCTTAAATGAATGATTACCTTTCCAGGCAGCTGTGGAGGTGTCTCCTGAAGCAGTCCCTTGTCAGAACTGTTTCATTTCAGGCTTTGGCTTTTTGTTATTCTGTTCTGCAATGCTCAGTTTAAAAAACAATGTTGTGACCAAAGCTGTAAAACAGAGTTTCTGACAGATATTTGTTAAGTGTCGGTACATCAGGGTCTGAGGGTAGTTCCAGGGAAAGAAGGGAGCAACAGCTCCACTATGCAGATTACCCTTTGTAGCTGTGACTGCTATTGTTCAGTAGCATTTGACACCCCGAGGACTTACTGCTTCAGGGCAGAAGAAGCAGTAATGCTCCCTGATCCTCTGCTCGGAAGACGTGAGACTGTCCTGACAGCTAGGAGTCTGGTGTGAAGATTCCTAGATGGACCATGAGAAGATACAAGAATATGCCCTCTCAGCATTTTGATGCAGAGAGGCAAAAATAAGGAGTAGATTAAATGGGGTTTTCCCCTCTGTGTGGGAATTATTTTTTTTTTTATACTTGGTACAACTGGCAGTACAAAGAGGGGAGCCTGTTCCCCCCCAGCATCAAAAATGCAAGGTACTCTGTCTTTCTTACAGAAGATTTTATCTTTCACCTTTCACTCTCTGTGGAAACACTTTCCCTGTGAATGGCAGATTTGCCTTCACAGCTAAGCTCTACAAGTTCATGGGACAAAATTGTTGTCTTTGCAAATTGGCAGAGTTCTGTCAAACCTGTTTGACAGAAGTGATAATGGATTATGCTGGCGGAAAATTTTTGTCCTGTACTCAGTTAATGGTTGCCAAAAGGGAAGTGCTGGATTTAGTATTTTCTTGGGCCTTTGCAACTCTTACTTCAACTCTTACTCTACTTAAGAAATGTATTTAGAAGCAAGAACATCAGTTCTCTTCTCACTGTCCTCTACCACATCCCTGTGAAACAACCAGAATAAAGCATAAACTTTGTCCGAAAGGCACATCAAATGCTTTACAGCACACTGAGTTGTCACTTTAGTGTCTTTTACCTTGCACAATGATGACAGCACCATGGGCTTGCGGGCTGGTAGAGTTTTAAATTTGATTTTACATTTCTCCTAGACTGTCATTTCACTGCCTGGTGAAAACTTCATTGTTGGTAAATAAAACTGTAACTGCTGTAACAAACAGTGCATGAAGCAACTAGAAGCATTTATTTTGTGAGAACAGAAGCATCCCTTCACAGGGTATTTCTTCCTTCTGTGCACATGCAGCAATAGATCTGTGGGGCAATGGGGGCAATGAGGTGGCTACTGTTTTGCTTCAAGATGAGTACTTTTGCTGTCATTTCCTTTCAGGAAACATTTTCATCTTTTTGTTTCCACAGAAGGGGATAAGTGAGGCTGTTGTCCTATAATCTTGTGGGGACAAAGACAAGGTTACTCACTGCTCAAAAGGAAGCTTTGGGTGAGGTCTCTCACCTGCCACTCTTGTGCCCTGCCACACTGGGCTAACAACACTGAGGGCCAGCCAAGCTGCACATGCCAAAAGAAGACAGAGATGGCCATGGAGCAAACTGAACGCAACCTAAATGCTACCGCCCACCTCAATTTTGCTTCAGTCTACAACATCCATAATGGGGATTTCACCTCTTTGAGAAACTTCTCTTTCCCTTTCAATTTCACCTACAGTGATTATGACCTGCCGCTGGACAGTGAAGATGACATGACCAAAACCCGCACCTTCTTCACAGCCAAGATAGTTATCGCGGTTGCTCTGGTTGGCATCATGCTGGTTTGTGGCATTGGCAACTTCATCTTCATTGCTGCTCTTGCCCGCTACAAGAAGCTGCGGAACCTCACCAACCTGCTGATTGCCAACCTGGCCATCTCAGACTTCATCGTGGCTATTGTGTGCTGCCCCTTTGAGATGGACTACTACGTGGTGCAGCAGCTGTCCTGGGAGCACGGCCATGTCCTCTGCGCCTCAGTCAACTACCTACGAACTGTCTCCCTCTATGTTTCGACCAATGCTCTCCTGGCTATAGCTGTTGACAGGTAAGTGGGATGCTATGGCGGCACAAAGATGTAGCCACAGCTTCCAAAGTTCTAAACCATGTCCTCAAGTGTCACATCCACATTTTTTGTGAACTATTCCATGGGTAGAGTATTTTGATGCCTGACCACTCTTTCAGTGAATAATTTTTTTCTAATTGTGTTGCAGTCCTGAGACACTGCCTGCCTTTTACTCCAGGAATTTTAACAATTTAATTGAATTGTATCCTTTCTCAAGACTCTTCTCTGAGCCTCGTGCACTACAGACTCTGACAGACCAAGACCCTGAGCATAAGTCTGGTGCTGACCTAAGTCTGACATGACTGACTCACAGAAAGCCAGAGGCTGGCTCAGTAAAGTCTTTACAGAAAGGCCATCATCACAAGACCTCTTTCATGTTCAAACACAATACACATCTCTGTAGACCCTATGCACATACATATATGATTCCCACTCTTCCTTCCTCTTCTTTTCCCCAATTTCTCTCATGTGCCATTTCAAACTTTAGTGTAGTGTTGCAGTTTTCAGTCCCTGATGCAAAAGTCAGCTCAGGAATAGTTAGCCCTGCTGAGGGCTGTACAGATACAGCTTGTGTATGGCTGATTCAGCTGTACCTGATATGAATGGAAGTCTGTGAAGAGACTCTGGAGAAGTTCAGAGGTGTTTTCCATGGTGTGGACAAGGGGATGATCAGCTCCTACAAAACAAATCCTTAACAAGCATCTAACAGAATAGGCTTTCAATAACAGTTGAGGACTCAGGGTAAAGCTTCTAAACACTATCATGTATGCATTACCATTTTCTATCAGTTTTTCAGCTTCTACAAGGTTTCCTTTGAAAGCTCTGCCAGTGCATCCCAGGCTGATGAAGTAACGGGTCATGGCGCCCTTATGTCTGCTAAGAAATCAGATTTATAGCATATCTTCCCACACATCTTTAAAAACAAGCCTGATTAACAAGATTAATCACTGAAGCTTATTGTAAGAACACCATGTTTTGGTTTTATGGCTTTTCTTTTTTTTTCTTTTTTTTTTTTTTTTTTGCAAGCTATTGGTTTGGTAAACAGAGAGAAACCCCATTGTTTAACAATCACCTATTTCATGTTATGTCATGTGGATTGTTGACTTATGTCTCTAAAAAGAACAGGCTCCTAACAAAAGTCTTCCCATGTTTAGATTGTTTAAAAGGAATCAGCTGTGTAAAGTGAGTAAGCCTGTCCCACTGCGGACTTTCTTTAGGGAGGGCTCTCTTTCTTCTTCGTCCATGTCTATTCACATGAAAAAACAGAATTTCACATTTTTAAGGCCACACCTACACTGGAAAAAATGCAACATTTGAAGAGGAAGAGTGCATGGTAGGGGTCTAATATCCACATAGGCATTTGGTGTGTTTTATGTAGGAGCACAACTTCCAGGATAGTTTCATCTGAATTCAGTTTGTGAACTGCAGAACCACTGCACAGTAACAGCCGTGGTAAGTAATGACAATCAGGAAATCCACCACAAAAGCTTCCTCCAGAATCTATTAGACAGATCGATCCCATCCAGCCAAATGTTCTGCTGAGCAGATATGCACATTTAGGAATACATATACATTATGCCACAACTTACTTCCCCAGGACCTGATATAAAAATGTTAACCTTCTGCTCCACAATGAGGCTGACTCATTTTGCTGTCCCCTGACATTTACCCTGCACTATTAAGAGCCATGAACAATTTATCTGCTTCCAATAACTGGCTGATGAAAAGTGCTGCTGACTTTCCATTTTACTTCAGAATAACTATATCTTATGGATGCTATTCTATATATTGAATGTATACAGATGTAACAGACTCCAAAGGAATGAGAAATTCCACTTTTTGAAACAATACTTTGGGTTAAATACAGTTGTACTGGGATCTCTGATAAAAATCTCCTCCTAGCAGGAATACTACAACCTTGCAGCTTTACAGCAGTGCAAATATCTAACTCAAGTTTTCTGCTTTGCCATATTACTTAATACTGCATATTTAAGATGATTAAGCAATGGTCATCTCCAGAATACACACAAAAAGGGTTTGCATGGGCAGAAAATAGATACACATTCATTAAAATCATGTTCACCTGCAACCATACATTAGCATCACCTTCAGGTCTTTGCACCCCACAGAATAACCACAGAAATAAGAAAAACACTGTAATGTATATTTCACCTCTTTGTAAAAAGAGCTTTTTAAGTAGCTCTCTGCCTAGGGAAAACATTTTCCTGATTCTACATGTCTGTGTTTTCTTCCTTGGACCTGACTAGATGTTTAATACTGCATTTTTCTAACTCTTACTCCTGTTTAAAAAGAAAAGTTGTGATACAAAATTGTAACTCAGCTCCAGGCTGCTACTTCACAACATGTTCTTACAGATTATGTCCTTACAGATGAGTATGTTCAGGCTCTCCCCTCAGGAATGACAGCAATTTCCTCCTGCCCAATTCTGTTTGCTTGTATTTTGAAGTGTCTTCTGACCAGTGTTTTCAGACTTCATTTTGAATATATTTTTCTGTTCTAGGTATTTGGCCATTGTTCACCCACTGAAACCACGCATGAATTATCAAACAGCAACTGTCCTCATTGCCTTGGTCTGGGTCATCTCCATACTTCTAGCTATTCCATCTGCATACTTTGCTACTGAAACTGTGTTGTTTATAGTTAAAAACCAGAAGAAATTTTTCTGTGGCCAAATTTGGCCAGTTGACCAGCAGATGTACTATAAATCATACTTTCTCTTCATCTTTGGCATTGAATTTGTAGCACCTGTGATTACAATGACCTTGTGTTACGCCAGGATCTCTCAGGAGCTTTGGTTTAAAACTGTCCCAGGATTTCAGACAAAACAAATCAGAAAGAGGCTTCAGTGCAGAAGGAAAACTGTTATGGTACTAATGTGCATTCTGACTGCCTATGTTCTCTGCTGGGCACCTCTCTATGGTCTCACAATTGTCCGGGACTTCTTCCCCACCCTTTTGGTGAAAGAGAAGCATTATCTTACTGCCTTTTACATAGTCAGGTGCATCGCTATGAGTAACAGCATGATAAACACCATGTGTTTTGTAACCGTGAAAAACAACACTATGAAGTACTTCAAGAAGATCATGCTACTCAGATGGAGATCAACGTATAAGGGAAGCAAATCTAGCATAGATTTGGACCTGAGAACAAGTGCAATCACAGAGGAAGTAGACTGCATAAAATTACAATAAATTTTCTGAGGTTCTAATCTCAGCTTTTTTGGAGAGGGGGCAAAGAGGAAATAATACCTTGTCAGAAGCTTCTTCCTTGTCTGTGGGAATACCCTCTCACTGGTGAGAGCCCTCAAAAAAGCAGCCTACTTTGCATTCCCACCAGAATTCTTCTCACTGGACTGCTGGATAATCCTTACACTTGAAAAGATGCTGTGCTTCAGTTCATACATCTGTCAATTTGGGATGTAGACACTAATTTTATAGTTGTTTAATAAGAACAAAGAAATCTATGAATACATTAGAGTGTACTACAATGGTGGAAAAGTTGAGTGCTGACCCTAGCAGTGATGCCTCTCTGTTTCTTAAGAGAAACCTCTTAACACCTTTGAGCTTATGACTTGTACCTTGAAGCTATTTGGTGTCCTTTTCTCTCTGCTCAGAAGAGAAAGGATGCCAAGAAAGCCCATTTTGCTTCCAGTCACTTTTTAACCTCTCTGTTTACCTTTCCTGATGAATCTTCTTGAAGTCTATAGACCACCAGCTTTCTATTGTCATTGGACAATATGCACAGCATGCTCTTATGAAAGGCACGTGCTCTGAAAGCTAAAATCTGCTTCACAGTCAAGTGAAAACCTCAAGTTTCTTCCTGTCACACCTTGTTTAAGAATGCTTTATCAATATTCCAGTCTTTAGTTTTATGGAGAGTTTTAACTCTGTTATGCATTTGGAAATGCCACAGATATATATGAAAACGATCTACTCCCTCACCTCCAGGCACCCTGTGGCCAGCTTCTGCTACCTTGAGATGCTGAGCTCCTCACAGAATTAATCACAAAATTGTAGAACTTGAGAATAACATCTCCACATTGTCTAGCCCATCCCTCTGCCCACGTTAGTCAGGATTGTGTCCAGCTAGGCTTTGACTGACTCCAGGGAATGCTCACAGTCTCCGTGGATCACCAGTGTCAGTGTTCAACAGCTCTCACTCAGTGAAAAAGTGTTTTCTTATGTTCAGATGGAGTTTCATGTGTTTTACCTTGCTTGTCAGTGGGATCCATATAAACCTACAGCATGGTAGTGGGAAAAATCCAACCAGACATCTTACCAAGTCTGTGTGCACCTTCACAATAAAGGATAAGCAACACCAAAATATCAAGGAGATCCTGAGATGACCCATCCATCTTTCTGGGAGCAAGACAAGCTTAGGCTTCAGTGAGCCAGCTTCTGGTTGAGTTGCGAAGCTTATTATCTGCTCAGATATGACGCAACTCCAGATGAATTCTGTTTTTCCTTCTGCAGTGCTTCTTTTACTATTCTGATTTAGTGAAACTCCAGTTTGGATGTTTCTTAAATTATAATTGTGACAAAGCACGTGACAGTAATACATACTCATTTCAGCTACACATAAGATATAATGGACTTCTGTGTATGGTAATAAAATCTTTTCTGTTGTGATGACAAATGTGTATGTGGTTGTGCTTTTGGAGTAAGTGGTTTTGGTAAATAACTTGTCTATTTGTGAATTTAAAGTGAGCAGCAAATCCTGCAAATAAAACATGACCTCAGTATAAGCATTCTGAATTATTTTTTGTCTTCTCTTAGCCATCACTTTCTTACCAACTGAGTAATGTTAATGATCCCATTGCTGCTGAAGAAAAATTGACCAATTAAATTTAAGGGCAAAAGGATGATCAAATCCATTAAAATGCTCAAAGCCTCTCATCATTAGCTGCTCTTAAATATATGTTGAAGAGTATTTAATCATTTGCTGTTAGGCAAAACAAGGACTGAAATCATCCTTCAAAATGTCAGTTTTGAACAGGGGTAAGTACTAAATTCATTTGTTTTCCAGCCTGCCTTCATTTGTTTTCTCCTGCAGAAATTTAAAGGACCGGAGAGCTGAAGTATTTCACTATCAAAAGGCTTAATCTTGTAATCTCACCTGAAATCTCAAGGTTTCTTCTGAAACCTGCCCTAGTTGTAAGGGATTAGCTAGCATTATTGCCTGTTATTAGAATGTGTGATACTCCTTCCACCTGTTTTCCCTACATGGTTTTGGTGCAACAAATTCAACTGACAATTTCCACACTAGGGAAATCTATCTTAGGCCGAGTTAATTAAAAAACAAACAATTTCCGCCAAGAAGTATAGTACTGAACAAAATCTGGGGCAAAGAATTGCTTTAAGACACTGGAAATCACCCTGAGAGCTCCAAGAGAGCTCTTGTGGTCTGGCCTAACCACTGTTCTCTTTCCTGTGAATTAGGGTACTAAAGCAGCATCCTCCACAGCCCCAGCTGAGGGTTAAGGTTTTGGGACTGCTATATTTTTGACATTTTGAGGTCCTCCAAGCAGCAAAGCAGTGTTGCTGCCTGAACCTCTGGACAGAGCAGAAGTCATGCTTTGCCCTCAACTGCATTTGTTGTGAGCTGCATCCACAGAGAGAGGGGGACTCCCACCGAGGAAGGGTGACAGTTCTGTTCCCTGGTCCAAAAATGAAGCAGTCACATTACCCTTAGCCTGTGTTGGCACCAACTCCAAACAGCCCAAAACAGGGCACCTTCAGAGACAGTATTTGATCCCAAACTGAGATCCAGCAAGCAGAGGCCCAGGGCTTTGCAGGGGGACCAAAAGTCACTGAAAAACTATTGTGAAAACTCCTGAAGTGTGAAGGCAGTGGGAACAGGCTGTGACCCAAGTGGCACCCTCAGGCAGGGGAGAGCAGGCAGGAAAGGGTCTGAGAGAGAGGACCAGACCTCACATTCCCTAGGGCTTATGTGAGCTGTGCAGGGAAGAAAAGAACAAAACACCTTTTTTGTACCCTCACAACTTACTAAAGGACAACATTTAGAGAGGGAATTGAATATGGACTGCACCTACTTGGAGCTCTGCTTGTAAACAGAGAAAGACAAACACAAGCTGGGAAGAAGGCAGCATCTGTCTCAGAGGAGAAAGATGCTGCCTTTCCAGCACAACTCCTGCCTACTGGAAGCTGCCTGCTGGAAGCTGTAGGGGAACAGCTGCAATAAGGGCTTTATCATGCAAGAATTGTGGCATGTGTCATGGATGAGGAGTGGGTGGGACCTGAGATCCTTTGGCAGTGTTTAGATCACCATGCAGTGAAATCAACCAGATACTAGCATGTCTCGGTTCTGCTAGCTCCAATTTTTGCTGCCAAATGCAAAACTGGTGCTACCACACCAGATCACTGCTCAGCTGTCCTCCTGCAGCACAGCTCCAAAATCATAGCCTCACCTCCTTCTATAGCAGCTTCTCCAGAGGTAACTTGAGAGTAAAATCCAGTCTCTGCTCTTTCATGCTGAAAACCAGAAAGCCAGGTGCACCTGGAAGCTAAAACAGTGACCTGAAATGGCTAAGAGAGCATTAGGAGAAGAAAAAGCAGTTACTATCAGTAACAGGAACCGAGAAAACAAAGGCTGTGTCATTAAAGCAATTGTCCCTCTACAAAAGGGGGAGGACCTGCAAGATCACAGGCCAGCATACATCAAAGTAGTCAGCACAGAAAATTTCCCTAGAGACTGACTGACTCATTCAGGAGCTAAGACTTTGCTGTGATCCTTCTTCTCTGAGCCCTTCGCATGGCAACAGCACCATCCAGCTGCTGCCTCTGCAGCACAGCGTCACCACAAACTGCATCAGCTCACATCAAACACCGTGGGAATGGCGTCAAGCAGGTATTCCCAGGATTCCTATGACTCCAACAAGTACCAACAGATGCTTCAGCTTTCGAGAGCTGGGTACCCAGGCACTTATCCAATGCTTGTAGTGTCTGCATTCTCCCTCTCCCTGTGTTGGCAGGGCTGTGACAGACGCTGGGTGCTTGGGCTGTCCCCTTTCTAAATATTCTGCACCATCGGTGCAGAAAAACACACACCATTGAGCAGAAAAAAGCAGAATTGAGGCAAGATAGACACTTGTCCCTCAGACTCATGGAGATCTTGCTCTTTCATACACTCTGTTAGGATCCTGTCCTATAGGCTGCACTGCAACCCACATTGCCAGCATAAGCCTTAACTCACAGACTCAATTATGTTGGAAAAGACCTTGAGGTCCTTGAGTCCAGCCTTTGGCCAAACACCACCATATCAACTAGACCAGGGCACTTAGTGCCAGTCTTTCCTGAAACACCTTCAGACATCTATTCTAATGTCTAACCCTTTTTTTGAAGGAAATTCCTCCTAATGTCCAACCAGAACCTTCCCTGGTGCACCTTAAGACTATGTCCTCTTTTCTTGTTTCCTGGGAGAAGACTAACCCCCACCTGGTTACAACCTCTTCAGGTAGTTGTAAAGACTGATAACGTCATCCCTAAGCCACATCTTCTCCAGGCCAAACACACCCAGCTCCCTCAGCTGTTCCTCAAAACCACTGACAAGGCAGGAATTCCTGCAGCTTCAAAACTGACCTTCGTAACACCAGCTAGAACAAAAGAATGTGGAACAAATCCCAGTATAAAAGTCACCAAATACTCATGGATAGTAAGAAACATAACTGAGCATAAAGTTACTCAATGTCGCTCAAAGGGATCCTGAGGCTTGACAGGGAGAAAGGCTCCTGTGGGGCTGCAGGCTAAAGGGCTCCTGAGAAATGGCACCATGAAGATTGACAAGGGAAAGAGGCTCCTATGGGGTGGCAAAGAACTGGCTCTTGCAGGGTATAATGAGCACAAGACAATAAAAACCCCACAATGCATACAGTGCAGAATACAATAAAATACTGTACCATATGCTACAATAGCTATACAAGGAACCATGATATAATGCAGGACATACTCTGCAATACACCCAAAATATGTAAACTACAATAAACATGAATGACAGCACACAACACATCTAGGACCATAATGAAAGGAATGAGAGGGATGTGTCTTTACAAACAAACTGCGGGTCTGCTTGCAGATAAAAGTCAGATACTGACAGGTGAAAGAGGCAATGGAAGGAACCATAAATTCCAAGGAATCCCACTAATTGACACAGACTCAGTTGCTCATCCAAGACTGTACTAAATTTCTGGACTTAGAGGAAAAGAACAGCAATACAAAGAAAAATGGGGGAACGGTGGGGGGAGGGTACACATTAGAAGGGGTTCTGTATTAGGCTATTCAGGAAGTCTGTACCTCTCAAGTACCTCAGCCAAGGTGGAGAAAAAAAAGACCTCATGGAAAATGTCCCATGGCCTCTCCCTTTATTTGAATAAAGTTGCAGGACTCCTCTGTCTCCTTTTAGAACACAAACCTCTGGCATTGTGGATTAATTTTCCTAACAAAAAAATACAGTAAATACCACATGGTACATTACACACTCAAATGCACAACCCACTTCTCAGCCTTTGAAGAAACCTGCAACTCACACTAGGCCCTTTGTGGCCAAAATACAAGGTGGCCCCTTCAAATGACCTGGAGAGTTCCTGTTTCACTCAGGATCTGCATCTGTGCTTTTCTGGTCACTTTCACCTCACCCTCCCTGTGTGCCCAACAAACAAGAGACCACAATCAGCACAAATCCCATGACAGCTTTTCCCCAATGCCAGATGCCACCACAAGTCCCTGACATGTCACTGTACCCAAGAGGCAGACAGGAATCCCTTCGCCCCACTGAGTAAATTCACCTCGTGGGAATGCCCTCACTTTTGGCAGAGAAGAGGACCTGAAAGGAACCAATTTGACTTTTTTTATGTCCCAATATTTGTTATACACAGGGTGAAAAATTACTATAGGGGCTGTTAGACATGCTGGCAACATTAACATGTACCATGTGATAAACAGAAAATGGAGGTGTCAGGAAAATTAATCCATGAGAAGTTTATGTCTTTATGGCGGGATGCCCCTGTGTCCTGGCAGTGATGCTGTCCCTGTCTTCTGTATCTTCCTCTGTCTCTCTTTCTCCCTCTCTGCTCTCTTTTCTATCCCACTCTAGTTGGGTCCATACCCTTTCTTTACCAAGAAACAGTTCTCAGATATAATATTGCCACATTGGTGCTTTATTTTTATCTGAGAAATCTGTCAAAAAGAATGCTCCCCCTTTGAGCAGAATCTGTAAGGACCAAGATGACCCTCCAAGAATGAAAGTTTCCAAGTGCCAAGGGGGTGTGTATAATGAGGTTTTTTTGAGGTAGAAACAGGCAGGTTCACAAGATCCATCCCCAGTGCCCAATCTCTGAACTGCTGGGACTTGAGACTGCACAGTCCCATCTTGCATCCCATAGCCTGGAGCACATCTCTCCCGTGCCCCGGGGGAAAGTGGCTTCTCCCTCTGCCAACACCTCAGTATAAGGCTGGCTCCCCCTCCTCCTCTTCCTCCAGAGAGCGCCGCTCCAGCCTGTGGCAGCTGAATGCACCTGCTTGTGGAGGCGCCTCCTGGGCAGGACTGAGACAGTTCCTCTGTGACACAGCCCAGCCCAAGCCAGCTCTGTGCTTTCCTGCCTCCTGGCCATCAGGGCAGCTTCCCCTGCGGCCAGCAGCTTCCTTCACAGGGCAATTTCCCTGCCCAAGACAGCCCCAGTGTGACAGAAGCAGGAGATCTGAGGGCTGCTGAGAGCTGAGTCTGCACACAGCTCAACGCAGCAGTGGCAAGGCCCAGGCAATGCTTGGTTTGATTCCCCCTTGGCAGTTTTTCCTGTAAGAGGAGCCTCTTCACAACAAGACAAACACACAAGCTCAGTCAAAAACCAGGGCATTAGAGTTGTAGAGGGCACATCCACAAAGTCCTCCTGAAAAGTCTGTAAAACCAGCTGGTGTGTATGTGGATGCCTACTTGGAAGCTATACTAGAATGCTTCTCTAGCTGAACTTCAGGACTTTGACCAAAAAAGTTGCCAAATTCAAACAGCTCCAGTCATCTGTCCGAAAATATAGTAAAACCTTTTAACTTGCTTTCCAGGAAGCTCAGGGGAGTGATGAACACATTGAAGGCAAGATCTTCCAAGGTCTTTAGAAATCAGAGACACAGTTACATGCTTTTCCCACTGTATGTTACAAGTTTAACTGTGCAAAAATACAGTCATCAAGACTTTGCTGAGAACTAGAAACTGTTCCAGTCATGAACATGGAAAGAGGCACTGTTGTAATCAGAGCAAATAATACTTGTTGTTGAGCCAATCAAGTGCTTCAATACACTGAGATCCTGCTCTCAAGTGATTTAGACAACCTGTATTTAACTATTGTACCTCAAGAGAATCAACAAAACAACATCTGGAAAAGATGGAGGCAGAATAACGAAGTTTAAAACTGCACGAACTCAACAATAAAAATGGCTTAGGCTTACCTACCAATATTTCTTTTGAGCACAGGAAGATGAAGTTTTAACAACCTTTAAAACTGTATTTCAAAATACAAGATACCAATGGTGTTGCAAAAAAAAAAAAAAAAAAAAAAAAAAGAAAAAGGAGAGAAAAAAGAAAAAACCAAAAATTTCGAGAGAGCTCGATCCTCTGGGTCCACAACTTAATAAAACAAAAAAAAAAAAAAAACAAACACCACACCAGCCTCAAAATAATACATACAGATAAGAAAGAGAATCCCCTCACCCCTATTATTATCTTCCTGTACTGCCTACATCATGGAGGAAAAAATTTTCAAACCAATTCCTCTCCTCTGTGCAACCATGTTTTAACACAACCACACTGGACATTTATAAGGCTGTTCTCAGCAGCTATTTCTTAAGCCTAACAAATCTACATGTTTCTTGCACAAGTGTGTCAACATCTTCATTATCCTTTTCTTCTGAACTTGGTTCCCAGTCCGAGTCTTCATCAGTAGCTTCGCACTCCTCTTCCTCCTCATCATCTATAAATCGGTCATTGAGGTCATATTCATTGGTTTCACCATCATTGACACCATCCTTCTTCACTGCCCTTTTTCCTGTAGGGACAAAAATGTCATGTATCCATGACTAATAAAGGTAGAGTTCAAGATCACTCCCAGAGCCCAGATAGTAAAGCATCTCTCCTCACAAGAAAGAATCACCTAAACAGTACATCTCTCTTCCACTTAAGCCTCTAGCTATTGCTAGATGGCTACTCTGACCCTAAATTTTCTGCCTCCATCCATCCATCCATCCATCCATCCATCCATCCATCCATCCATCCATCCCATCCATCCTTTGTATTCTTAGTCTTTGGAAGCTAATAGCTTCCTTCACATGAGAGAATAAAATCTTCTAGATCACTCACCTCCTATGCTCTCCACTTGCCTTCATACTGGATAGTCTGTGTTTCCCTTCTGAAAGTCATTTCATTCAGAAATGCATTTTGACAGATGTGTTTCAACCTTGCTCTCAATATCTGTGACACTTCTTTTCTTAAATTTCCAAAATTCCTAACTAGTTATGGCCTGTTAATATTCCAATCATGTCTTATTCTACCCTTAAGTCACATCTCTGAGTAAAATCATGTTCATTCCTCAGCTTCCCTCCCAGTTTTGCATTCTTACCTTATCTAGAAATAACCACGCAATGATATCGGTCTGGCTAACTTACCTGTTGAGCAGTTGTCACCAGCTTTCATATGGAACTATTAATATGGGGTTTTTTTTTCTTTAGCTACAGACCCACAGGCCAAATCCTAACTCTTTAAATTGACCATAAACAATTTTCAGCAGACTCCTGAAACCTCAGGTCAGAGCTCCAGGCACAAACACCACCACCAGTACCTCACATAGCCAGACTACAGCCTCTTTCAGTCACACTCTTCTGGGAGTGGGAACGCTCCTGTTGCAGAATTACCTTTCTTTTTATGCTTGCTGGCTTATTGTTTAAGAGACTTCAGAGGAAATTAATAATGCCATAATTGGGAGGGCACGTTCATTTCAGGATGTTTCCTCCCACTTTGTCTCAAACCAAGACACTGTGTTAACCCATAACCAGCAGAATCACAGACTACAGTCCTTGCAGAATTGGAGAGGAGGGGTCAAAATGAAGATGCTGAATAAAGTAAAAGCAAAATCCCCCTTCTCAGACTAAGGTTACGAGAATAATAAGCCCAAGAGTTGCTTATCAAAGAAAAGCTCTTTGCCACTTTCACAGCACTGTGAGTGGTATTTTACAACAGAAGCAGGAATGCAGGCAAAATACTGATAACTTTCATATTCTTCTTACATATGTAAGATATGCACACTATGTTCTCCCTCCTCATATATCAACACTTTGATTTGAGCAGTGAGTGATACACTTCCTTTTATGCCCTTCCTCTCCATTTCTTTCTGCTGTAGTTTAATTTAGCCCAGCAGCCCCTATAGCTGACGATTAAGCTTAATTCAGCCTTTTCTCTAGTAGACTATCTATAAAGATGATCTTGAAACTTTCTATGGAAGTATCTCCTTAATGTGGGAAAAAAAGCTTGCTGATTGCTCCTTCTGAAACATTCTATTTTGAAGTGAGCTTATCAGCTTTCTAGAAAACCTGCACAAAAGTATGTAGAAGAATCCATGTAGGAGAATCCATGGCTACAGGGTGTTGTTCATCTCAGCAGCAACAACCTAGAGAAGTCATTCAGTAGTGACAATTTAACAACAGCATAACTCTGACTTTTTTTAAAATTCCTTCCCTACAATTATTCCCCAGTAATTTGCCTCAGATTATTTTTCAGACATTCTCTACAGGCAATTCTGGCAGCAATTAGATTTGAAATCTAAACATGTCAACTGTGACGCAGAGGGCTCCCCTCTTCTCTTGGCTCGTGGAATTTAAATACCCTTGTAGCGAATTTAATCCTGCTGTGTCTAATGGTGCAGTTGTGCCCAATATGACAAAATAAAGGCTAATGGAGCTCTTACTGTCTATCTGACCCTGCAGGACGTGGTATGATAGCCTCAGGTGTGAACTTGCTGAGCACCATCTTTTATAAGCTTTGCCCTCCACAGAGCTAAGTCAACCAGTCAACAACATTACAATTTTTTTTTTAAATAGTAAATATAAACAGAACTTAATAAATTATTTCCCTTCTTTCCCGTGTGTGCAGAATATCAATTCTTCCACAGTTTGATCTTAGTAAGAAAAGTTGAATCTGACAGACTGAATTTCACTTCTGTGTGCAAGTTTTACATGCTAAAAGAGCAGCACTTCTTCCTTCAGTCACCCCTGCCTGACCATCAGCTGCACACACAAGGGGTAGGGTGCACCCTACTATTTGGATAAGGAATGTACTCTTATGAGAGGCACAGCTGCAATTTAAAACCTTCAAAAATAGATTTGGACTTTTAGATATGCACACAGCCCAGCCTGCTTCATTCTAAAATCTTCAACACTCAGTGCATGCCTCAACACTCTGCAACACAAATTTCTACCATGGACCTCTGATCATGGTGGGGCTGGTACTTGTATCACAAGATACACTAAAACACACACATAACAAACATGCCTCAGAATATTCTGGTGCACAGATATAAGCATAGCAAATATTTGGTGATAGTCAAAGCGCACACAAACTGGGTAAGAAATGATATGGCAAAGAAATTTCTCAGTGGAAAGTTTAAAATAACCTCCTGCATTCACACAGAACAGAAAGAGAGGTTAAAACACTTTGCCATATTGCCATACAACTATTTGCACTTTTATTTACTTTCTGTAGAAAGCAAATCTATTTTGAAGATTTCTTTAGGAAATTCCCTGCCTCTCCTTGGTGATCTCAAAGAAGACAAGCCACTTCCCACTCCCACTCAAAATGCAACAGTTGTACACCCTCCTGCCTTACTCTGGTCACTGAAAGCAAAGACTGTACAGCATTAGACTTTCAGACTGCTCTTTAAAGCTCACTTTTAATTTTAGAAAACTTAGGAAGCTTCACATTTGGAAGATGAGACAAAAAAGAATCCTGGAAGCAGATCTAAGCATGTGTCCTGGGTTGTAAGATATGTGGGTATTCTATTCCTATCTGTTAGAGGTGGGGCAATGATCTTCTGTTATTTGGGCAGTTTTCTTTATCTGTTCCACAAACCAATGCTCTCTCCAGGAAATATCTTCTGTTAGTGGGCCATTGAGTGTCACCGCATGACTGATAAAATTACATCATCCTATTGTGAGAAACTCTACCTGGGGAAAGGAGCCAAACATTCCTACCTGGATATAATCTGAGATTTGGAACACTGCAGGCAGCCTTTTCCCACTGGATTCCCAGAGGAGCAGCTTCCTTCTCCACTAGATTCCCAGAGGAAGACAAGGCCCATCTACACCACCACTGGGCCTTCAGAGGAAAACTACACCTTTCTACAGGATCACTGCTTCAAAAGAACCACACCTGTCACTCCAGGAGGACTGCAGCCACCATTTCAATTGTACTGCTACCACCCTCACCAACAGGGTGTCAGGTTGTATTCTGACTCTGTCAGTGTTTTTTGGTTTTAGTTTTTTTTGTTTGTTTGTTTGTACTATTGCATTTGTATTTTTAGTTTTCCTAGTAAAAAACTGTTCTTCCTATCCCCATGTCTTTGCCTGAGAGCCTTTTAAATTTCAAAATTATAATATTTCAGAGGGAGCTTGTTTACATTTTCCATTTCAAGGGAGGCTCCTGCCTTCTTTAGAAGACACCTGTCTTTTCAATTGAAGACAGCATGTTTAAAACTTGAGTCTATGTGCCCCCAACATACATAAACTTCTATACTTTTATCCTAAGCCCTGAAATTTCAGTACCTCACTGTATGAGTAAGGAAGTTCATCAGTACATGCACAGATTATCATCTGGAAGTTAGTTAAAGGTCAGAGGGAGTTATCTGCATGTTACAGGAGCAACCACTCCTTATAAGGCAACCTTAACTAGCTGTGCATGAAAGAGTGGATTCCTTTAATCCTATTATGGCTGCTGTGTAAGGAGTGAAGATGGAAGACACCATTTAGCCGTATGTGTCTCTCCTTAAAATATGTTTGTTTTCTTGTCTGCTTCTAGGAAAATACAGGTGTGATTATCCAGGAAGACTGGCACAAATGCAACTGAAGGACTATTACTTGTAAGAAAACAAGAAGGATTTTACTAAAATAATGACTATTTTCTCCTCAGCTAAGTATTATCAAGCATCTCCAGCACTATTAAATGCCAAAAGAGCCACAGCAGACCAATGGCAGGTTGATGTGCCCACTCATAACTACAGAATACACTCACCATTGCTTGAAGCTCGTTGTTGTGTTCCTCTTCCAGTTACTAAAGAAAGGGAAGTTGTCATCAGGACAGAGGGAACCCTGCCATAAGGGTTATTCTTAGAGCTGCTACAACAGGAAACTGACCTATTAAACAAATGCTGAAATGGTTGTGCTGTACTTCTGGGTATAAAAGCTACTCTGATGCCTCAAAAATACCATTTTTGTCTTGAATCATTCCCAAGAGATTACCCAGATAAACTGTTCTTAAAATCATTACCCTTGCCATCTGTAGACAAATGTCATCAAATCTGATTGGGGGTTTTTAAGCAGGAAATTGGAATATTTTAGGGCATTTAAGTATTTTACACTACTGTTTCCATAAATGCTATTCTAACTTAATCATGTCATAGCCCTGAATCTTCAAAGCAAAATGCATTATCATGACAGATCCCTAAGTGTTCTGCTCTAAACTACTGCTTATAGCATTGGGATTTCATGTGGAAAAGCTCCAATTCAATAATCAAGAGAAAGCACCATAAAAAAATAAAACCAAGAAGTATCTCTTTCAATTCTTTAAGAGCAGACAAAATGTACACAGCACATTCCCCTGTGTTTCTTCACCAAATCGAGTTACTGGAATATAAAAAGACTACAAAGTGTTAGATTAAGAACTCAAATTCAGTTTTAGTAATCTTCCCTCCAGGCCTCAAGAAAACATATATGCAACAATTAATTCTCACAGTAAGAAAATCACTGGTGAAAAAAACCCAACACAAAAAGATGACAGATACAGTTGCAGTATTTTGTTTAGAGCATCAGAATATTTTAAAATTTTATCTCACCTGAGAATTTCTGATTTTAAAAAAATCCCAGAAAAAAAATAATCCTAATAAAGAGGGAGCTATAAATGCAACTTTATTTCCTAAAGGGAGATTAGAGCCTTTTAATGAGATAGACATGATTGTCCTTGTGGGTCCCTTCCAATTCAGAATTTTCTGTCATTCTGTAATATTGAACAAATTGGCCTACCCGGAGGTGCACTGTGCTTGTACTCCAGCTTGTGCTGGGGGTTCTTCCTGCAAAGAAGGAAACAGTAAAAGCTTGATTCCATCACCTTGTTCCACATTTCACAAGTGCAGAATTCCCTGGTATTTTATGGATCATTTTCAAGGCAGAGCATTTAGATCAGACAGATAATAGCCAATAGATAAGGACAAAAAAATTTAACACAAAACCCCTTCAAATTATATCTGTTGCTTCATCAAAAGAATGATCAATTTTTCGTGGGTGCCTCCTTTCCTCTATCCCCAAAGAATGAAACAGAGATTAAGAAATTACTAACTCATGCAACACAGAGATTGTCTCATCTGGAAGAAGAGCCAGTTTGGGGTTTAGATAAAGCATCTGTTGTACTCCCGAGAAGCATGTTGGCAATTTCATTACTGATATAAGTCTGTATCACTCAGCCTGAGATGGAAAATTCATCTCATACATGTTTTTAAGAGAACCACTTTTTCTGCATTAGCTGAGTATCACCAAGACTTTTTCCTAAGAGCTGTTCTCATTTTGTTACATTTCATGGAGATCACGCTTTTTAGGATAATCACACTTTCCAGAAGAAAATGTTTATATGCAGAAACAATCTTTAACAGCAGCCACCAGTTTCAATATGCTCTCATAGAAATGCTATTGCCTCAAAAGGTATCTTCTTGTCCATTGTGATAATTATGCAGTCTGCTAAATATGTAAACCCGAGATACTGAAAAACAACAGAATACAACAATATTTTGAAGAAAATCAACAGTGCTTAAAAGAAACAGCAGTCAGCCATAAACTGGATTTTACTGCTGTTACCTCAATTATACTTTGTAATAAATCAAGTACTGACTAAAATAGTCTTTTTGCAAAATCACAACAAATACATTACCAAAATTTAAACTAAAAGTTACAGATCAAGAACAACATGTAACAATAAATTGCTTATATAAAAGAACAATTTACTGAATGTTGAAAAGAAATACAGTATTGATCTCCAGGTCACTGAATGGGCTCTTTGAGCAGTCAAGTTTTCATCTCTGACAGCTGACATAATTACCAAAATAGTGATTTTTACTGTGTCAGTGTTAAAAATATGCACAGACTTGGGTGCTTTAAGGGTAGAAGTCTGACCGCAGTAAATTTCAGAAGGCTACAGGCAATGTAAACATCAAGAATTAGTCATTATTCTACTGTCCTTGTGCAACTGCAGAGGAGAACATTCTTAACCTGACACAAGAAGAGGCACTGTGCACGTGTTTCTCACCTATAACAAGCTGTTCCATATGGACACTCAGGCCGGCTGTCATCATCGTCCTGAGCCACCATCTCCATGTTGTGATAGTCATCATCATTAGGATGACTGAACTGCTGGAAGTGAATGGGATTCTTCCTGCAAAAGACAAATACACACTGAAACTGACTGATCCATTTCAACACAAGAGAGGACATATAAAACATGTTACTGAATCATTGACAGCTCATTTTTCTGTGGTTACATGAAGAGGAGCTTTTAATGTTTAACTTGACGCAGACTGTATGACCTACCTTCAGGACAACAGAAGAAATTTTGTCTTAGCACCTGCTGCAACAGAAGTTAAACCAGGAATTTTCCTATTTCCCAACAGCTTTAAGTTTCAGACCTCCAACACATGTACAAAAGGCTTTATTTGAATTACAAACTAGCATGCTGACATGAAGTTGTACCATAAGACATTCACAACTTCATGTGTAGCTGAGTCACACCAATGTTAGTGAGGACAGCACAAGATCATCATCCACAACTTCTTGCTCTACAACACTTGAATCCGAGGTGAACAAGTAGAGAACATAAATTTATGAATCACTGAAAGAACATTTCTACCACTTCTAGGCAAGAGCTTTGTACACACACCACTCAAGACTAGACAGTCATAAACATCACTTAAAGAAGAGTTTCTTCCTTCTATAACTGTTGTAAGTGGAATTAAAAAGAACACAGAAAATCAAGTTCCCACTTCAGGAGAAATTCATGTGACAGATCAAAACAGGATAAAAAAATTACATCAAAATTAACATAATAGTAGCAAAAGCAAATCTACTTTTTCCCTATAATTTCCTGTAGACTTTTTTTCTAAGTGTAATACTGAGAAGTAAGAAATGTGAGATTTTTAAATAAATTATTTTCCAAAAGACATCTGCAAAATACTTTATTGATTACCTCAATCATTCCCAGAGTACATAACCTCTAGTGTGTTTGTGCAAATTATAAAAGTGAGCTGCCTGCCTCAAGCAGGAGGAATAACAACTTTCAGCTGCAGAGTAGTTACTGCTTTAGCTTAGACTTGCTCCAGCTGCATTTAGAAGCAGGTATGGAACACACCAAGGATGTGTGCAGCCACCTCCATACACAGCAACTTCCTCACTGATCAGAGAAACACCTTTAAACTCACAAGTACTTCTGAACTTCACAGAGGACAGTCAATATTCATTTTAGCATTTCAACTACCACAATAACAAAAAAGAATTTGTTACAGCTTTTACAAAGATGACTTAAACACTGTGAGCTCTGCTGGCCATTCAGGCTTCCTTTTAGCATTTGACAAATACCAGCTATTTAGTACTAATTCTTTAAATCTCCATTTGCTAGGTATGTTTCACTCAGGAAACTCCACAAGCAAGCTACAGATTAACTCTTCCATAAGCCACTTATCAAAGATCCAGCATGCCTTGGATCTACGTACATAGGTGATAGGCTTCTTGTCCTGGTCTTTTGTTGCTTCTACAAACTGTAGGACAATTGAATAACATTTCACTAGAAACTATTGCAGGGTTGCAGTCTTTTATTCTATAACAAATTCTCATGAAACATCACTTCTTGTGACAAATTCAGACTGGCTGCCTACTTCTTTCCCCATTAAAATAAATGGGATGAAACCAAATCATTTAGAGGCCATTTGCCACTGTGTTTTCTTAATGCACAGAACTCACATACTTGCAATAATAGCAAGAATTCTCAGTCACATGAAATACAATTTATCTTCTGAAAGGGATACAGCAGCAACTGATGTTCCTTGATTTAATTTTAATCCTTACTTCTACATCTAGATACATAAAGCATCATGGTTGCCACGTGTCACAGTTTGACACTGGCACGATGCCAGTGCCCCAATGAAAATATATGTTTCCTGGTGTCTGCTGTGAGATGCGACCAGGAATAGAGCAAAACAGGCTCCAACTTAAAAGGGTTCTCCTTTTAAGGATGCTTTGCCCAGTTCCAAAAAAAGCACAGTCGCTCACTTTTGGGACACCAGTCCCCCCCAAATTCACCCCCTGGGGCCGAGGGGGTCTCAAGAACAGAGGTCTTCTTCACTGAAGATTGAGGGCACCACCACTCTCCTCACTTTTCTGGGCAGAAAGAACTAGCAGGAGGCCAGGCACCCAGCACTGGTGTTCTGGAACTTCTCTGGTATGACAAATCTGGTAATATAAATTACTTCTGGTAAGACATATTACTTCTCTGGTAAGACAAATCTTCTACCACCTCCATCTTGAAAGGATATGAGTGAAAAGAAGAGGAAAAGCCCCTGTTATTCCCCACTTGCAGTATTTCTAAGGACTGTCCAGATAAGAGTTAATCTCAGATTCTAAGTATGCTTTGTTCTGGTTTTAGGGGTGACTGAAAGCTTTTTAAAAATTGCAGAA
Organism: Ammospiza caudacuta; assembly: GCF_027887145.1. Lineage (NCBI taxonomy): Eukaryota > Metazoa > Chordata > Aves > Passeriformes > Passerellidae > Ammospiza > Ammospiza caudacuta. The sequence continues at coordinate 17,125,718 of NC_080595.1, read as the reverse complement.
ACATCAAGTTATAATAAGATAAATTCTTGATTATTTATGAATGACAAAGAGTAAGTATTTTAAACATTCAGATCACAAAGCAGGCAGTAACTTTGATAAATGCAGTAATCTTTCATGTAAGTCTCATCTGCTAAAAAAACCAAACCTATAGGGTCGGTGTTGGACACTTGAACCTTTTACATCTCTTCTCTGCTAGTACCTCATACCATACACACAGGTCTTTTATTTCTTTTCCTTTTATAATGGACCTTTATATTTTATTTCCTGCAACACTTCATCTTTTAGTTTGCTCAAATACTTCATCCCTTGTTTGGGTTGTATTAGGAGTTAGCAATCCCAGCTCCTCCTTTTATCCCTCTAAAATTAGTGTTCTGCTATTTGTTTCTCATCAGATCCCTGTTCAACAAAAGATTTTTTTTTCCAAATCAAAGCTTGTAACAATTTACAGTTTTCTCTTCCATAGCTAATACGTTATTTCTGAATAACAAGCTAGACCAAGCTAGTACTGATTTTGCTTTACCTGTAACAGCCACTTCCATACTTGCAAGGTGTCCTCTTATGCTGCATCTGTTTGGGGCTTTCTGAAGTATCTGCACTTCTGGCTGAATCAGAAATCTCAGTGTTGTAGTCCACATTTGCATCAGGCTCAAGAATCCCTTCCTGAGCACCAAGATATTGGGAAGTCCTGCCCCACTGAGCTTGTCGGCTGGTAGAACCAGCAATGTGCTCTTTGTTTTCTGCTTCCTCAACTCTGTTGTCTTTAATGGAGATGTGACCTTCTCTTTTAGACCATTTGCTATGCAGCTGCCTATCATTTTTTTCCAGAGAATTTCCAGGGTTTGTTGTTCCAGTCTTGCCACTTCCTTCCATATATCTCATGGTAGTCTCAAGAGGTAATCCAGATGTATTCTGTGGAACAAGGTTACATTTTGAAAAACCTGAAAATTTACACTCCTCAGAATGAAAAGCTTTGAAGTAAAACTGTGCCTCATCATCCCTGCTTTCAAAATCAGTCACAGAACAGCCCGATTTAGAAAGGACCTTGAAAGTTCATCTGGTCTAGACTAAAAATCTTCTACTCTACTTCCTAAACTCAAGTTCACTGCTAAACACAGCTGCTGAATGAAAACCCCAAGTTCAGAAAACACAAAGAGAAAAACTTATCTTAAAAGAAAAACTCAAAGAAAAACTTATCTAACAGCTTTCTTCCTCAGCTTCCGTTCCTTCACGTGACCTGTTCTCTCATCACCTCAGTTTGTGAACAGTCCAAGAACTAGTTTAAATTAACTTCCAATTTAAAGTACTGCTCCTGAAAAATTAATGGGGATTATACAGGTGAAGATGTAGTGGACTGTAGAAGAATTTGGACAGACTCCTACCCATGAATCAATTTAAATGACTAAGGAATCACTTACTAATTTAATGAGTTTCTTAATAATTTAAGCACCCAGATACATGGAGTATATTTGTATTTATCTATATAGAAGATATATGGGAACTCAGGACACATACCCTGAGGTTAATCCCACACTGATACATCTTAAATGCTTCAGCTCATGACTCTAAATCACAACAGTCTGTCATAGACACCATTAAGCAAATATTTCAGTTTTGACACTAACAGCACTTTAAATTTTGGAAAAAAATGTACATTTAAAATAAGAAACGTGTTCTTTAGAAAAAGAATCTGAGATACACAACTCAGGAAAAAAACACTGTCCTGACAATTGAGACATTACCTGGAAGCATATTACATTCAAGGTTGAATTACTTTGATACATCATAGAACTATTCAAATGTCTGTGCTTTCTAAAGATTATTATCTATGTTTTCCCTCCAGTAAATTTATACTTAAATTTACACAGGTGCATTTTGCAGAGCTTGAAAATCAACCAGTGATTTCCTACTGGATTTTGTTCCTTTCCAAGCAAGTCTCATGAAATGTTATCCAAAACCAATTACATTTGAGCAGCAACTTGATTAAGAAAGGGAAAGTCAGCATTACCATCAGATGATCCTGGCAGATGCACATTTAGTGACTCAACTAGGAGACAAAGACAACTCCCAAAATACAGCTCAGCAATCAACTGCAATTTAAGAAATAAGCCTTTCTTTGCAAAAGAAAGCATAAATTACTGTTATTTGCCACTACCACTTCTGAGTTCTCTACCATGTATTTCCACCCATTGCCTGTACTGTACATAAGGAGACAGAAGGTTCACACTAATTCCCTGGTTACACACCAGGCTGTGATCCAGGGAAACCAAAAGCCACCAGCACTCAGCACTGGGACAGCCTCTGGTGGCTGCTGCCAACCACAGCAATTCAGATACTTTTGCTTTCTTCCCTACAGAACATTTTATCAATCACCTTAAACATGACAGCAGGACCATGATTTAGGCTCTGCTATCCAAATTACAGTCTTTCAGAGCTCTCTATGGTTACTACTCTTGCCTGCCCTAATACATCAGTTTCTCTGCAAAGTCCTGAAAGTAATTTCTTAAACTGTACTTGAAATTAAAATGATTTATGAAATTATTAGGTGAAAACAAGTAAAGCTTCCTACATACAAATTGCAATATTGAATAATTCATTACGTAGTTACTCATTTTATAACCAGGCAATGAGGAAATAGCTCAGCAGCTGTTATTAATGGACCTAGTGGACCACTGTTATATCAAAATTACTACTACTACTTGCTCTCCATGCACAGTTTGCTTCAATTAACCTTAAAACAAAAAAAAAAAAAAACCAACAATTTTCAGCGTCAGAAGCATTTTAAGTATTTTATCAGATCCTGGAACACACCCAGGCAATTTTAATGCCAGTCATTAAAAACACCTTCCAGAGTGGTTCACTTAAAGGAAACAAGTCAGTGAAACTGTTTGCTCTCACCAGAATATGCTTTGCTTGACTTTAGCAATGATCCTTCTCACCACTTGCAGGATGTCGTTAGTAAGGACTTAACTGCCTAAAAAGGCAGCTGTTCCGTGAGGTCACAGAGAGACTCGACCAGTTGGACCAAAGGGTCTGTTCACTCATTGCCACAAATAATTTTGGGTTTCAGGTTACTTCTTTTTCCTTTTTTTGACTCAGATTTTGAGATGGTGGCATAAGCACACTCCATGCTACCTTCCTTTGAAACAGCAGTTGCTGAGCCACACACCATCCTCATCTGACCATCAACCCTCACCTACTACAATGGCAATAGCTTGGGCAAACCCCAGTGTTGCATTGCATCAGTTTCACACCATCACCTATCCCCAGAGATTCTCAGAAAAAGAAGCCACATACACCAGCCATTCCTAGGAGCAGTGCTCTGGCCCATGTGCTCTTGCTTCTTGCTGCAAAGTTTTCAGTCTGGTACTTCTGTGGGACATTTGGGGGCCATGTCCCAAATCCTTTGAAGGAAATGCAGAAAATCAAATCTCTGAGGCTTCCATGATCCTTGCTACAGAGCTATCCAAAAGACTGGGATTTCAAAACAACAAATCACAATCAGAACACAGAGAACAAAAAGTTATGTTGTAGACCTAACCTTCAACATGACATTGCCAACTACATTCTCATTTTTTGCAATATCATGGTTGCGCCCTGAGCCAAAAAGTTACCTGAGATAAAAGAACAGGGAAGGGAAGGCAGTTCCTTTTCCCTTGATCTTGCTCTCCACCTTCAAAATCCTCTATAGTTTCTTCAGAAGGTAATCTTTTTGTCTGCTGTACATGTACTTCTGATTTTAATGACTCTGTAAGACCTTCTCCCCTTCCTTGGCCTTTTTTCTTTCTACTACCTTAAAAAAAAAGAAAAAGGATATTTTTGGAATGCAATTTTTTAGTGAAATCCTGACTAGAAATCATTAAAGTAGAACACTGGGCACACGGCATGAGAAACAGCAGCAGTTGTGAAAAGACTTTTTAAACAGTTCTAGTGTTTGCATCTATTGTAGTAGATAGGGTCAGGCGCTGGGAAAATCTCGCGATGTCACGGAAAGCAGCAGGATTCCTCTCCCCCTAACGCCTAGTGATAAGGGATCACCCAAGAATGTAGTCCCCCCTAACATTAGTAACTTTCAACTCCTTATTAACCAATTACAGTAAGGTAAGACCCCCTGACGTAGAGAAAAAACTTTCCCGAGTATAAAACCAGACGAAATGGGACAATAAAGGCCTTTGGACTGTCCACCATACTGGTGCCTGCATGTGTTCTTGGCCCGAGTGACCCTGGAGAGTTTGGGTCGCTGTGCCGTTCCCTCAGAACCAGGTCGCCTTGCCTTGTATCAGAAGGCAACAATCTATCCCCAGTTCCCCCAAGGTCAGGGCTTGAGATACTAACCCACACAGGTCCTAATCTCAACACTGTCAAAACCAAAACATTCAGTCTTTGAAATAAACATTATATTCACACATATAGCAAACGTTATAGTACTGGCAGAGAAACAAATAAATAGACAAACAAACCTCACTCCCCCAAAAATACAACACAAAAGCACAAACATAAGAAAACTATTACATCAGTACAGGACTCAACACCATGCAATTTTTATATAAATATCGCAGGAAGGAACAGTCTAGATTTAGAAGGGAGATGAAAGAAAAAATACTGAAACACAGATTTTCTTTGTCATCTTATAATTTTTTTCCAAATTAGCTTTTGAGGAAAAGAATAGGCAGTGTGGTGGATGGCACATGATTGAGGTTGTTAAAGCCACAGTTGCCCTCATCAGTGCACACAGACACCTGTATTTACAACAGGAGGGAAGAAGCAACTGGCCAGACACTGCATTTAACATACTCCCGTGGGCTTGCTTGGATATTAAGAGCCAAATCCATAACAGCATCCCAGTAGAAAGAGCAGCTGGAGTCACTGAGGTAGAGCTGCTGCACATGGGAGCAGACACACACTCACCAGCCACAGTTCATATACCTGGACTGATCAGCAAAGCAAACTCAAGTTTGCCCCCAAACCACTTCACACCTCCCCACAGAAGGGCAAACAGAGTGGGGTGTGCTGTGTTCAGCACAGGGAGTGATGGAAATACTTTCCCTCTCTCACTTCTTTGGCCCTCCTGTTCCATCAATAAAAGTCACAAGGGCAATAAATGCCATGTAGAAAGTTTGTCTAATGGCAGTTTTAGAAGCTCCCAGGACCGAAGGCAGACATGTTATAAAATCTTCTTGAGCTTGTACCAATGCATAGGCACCTCATGTATGCCACTGAGCGTGACTGAAAACAGCCTTCTGCTGCTGTCACTGCTGCTAGGCAGCAGCAGCACATGACACATCCAGCAATTTCTTTTCCCACAAGAACAGGAGGGAATGCAACACTACTTTAGCCTTATGTTGGTAAGAATCTATCAGACTGTAATGAACTGCTCCTCCTAGGAATTAACTTTGGACTAAACAACCAAGTTTGATTCAGTAATGATTAAAAAACTAACATGCAACACCACCCAAACCCTTCTGCCCTTAAAACCTGTGAAATTAAGAAGCTAAATTTAGAAGGGCAAAACATCAGTGACTTAAGTGTGGAGAACTCTAGGAATTAAAGAGATAGAAACTACTTAGAATTTACATACAAAATAGGCAAGTTTATAGCAAAGGGCTCCTGAACGTCCAATGCTCAGCTGTACAAACAGAGTTTATTTATCTAGCATAAAAAACAAAAAGAACAGAAAGAAAATTAACTGATGAAAAAGAGCTCTATCACACCCATAGGACTGATGACAAAGGAGACAACAGAAGTCAGTCATTGTCAGCTGGCCCCACACAGAGCATGAAAACGAAGTAGCAAATTAATACTTCCTATCACCATCATTATAATTTTTAAAAGTGTATCAAAGCACAGGAATGCATATTGGAATGCAATCATTATCACACTGCAAACCTACCTCCCATTGTAACAGGCTTGGAAACCCTCTGCACCAAAAGATCTCTTTCCAGCATCCAAGATGGAAGCACTCTCTTTCTTTGAATAGATTTTGACTCTTTGCTTTCATTATTGCCAGAAAGAGGAACCTGAAAGAACATTTACTCTTTAGTTCTTTTACCCAGTCACAGAAGAGTGGGGGGAAACTAGACCACAGTTTATGCCCCTCAAAAGCAGTCTGGGTAACCACCTACTTCTTGTATGGGGACCATTGCTCAAATATTTTAATTTTTTTTGCAGTTTCCACCCACTCAGAAAAAAAACATTTATAGGAACCTTCATGCAGTAAAAACAAAACAAAATAAAACAGAACTTCTTAGATCTTTGGAATAAATATCTAAAAGGCTACAAACTGAAAGATTCATAGAAGAGCTTTACCACCACCTTGCTCTAGAGTTTCCCTACATAGATACAACAGAAAGAGCAAGTTTAATAAAAGTCAAATTAACATTAACAAATATGTCCAAGAAAAAAACCCCAAAACCCTGCAAACATAAAAGTCTTTCTTAAATTCCTATAATTTATTTCCCCAGAAAGTAACCAGACTCTAAATCTCTGTAAAAACAGTGCAAATACACCAAAGTCACATTAATTATTTACTGAAAACAACACTATCATTTTGAATTTCCTGAGCCAGTCCACCCCAGGGATCTCAACCACAGCAAAGGCTGACATTTCATTTGTATAGAGAACATAACACCTCCTAACTTTCAACACATGCTTACAAATATTAAACTTCATTAAAAACTTCAACACCCACCAAAAATCTGGAAGTAGCATCATTATTCCTTGTTTTTGTGGCTCCCTGTACGTTAGAGCTGGAACATGCTGGTTCCATTAACAATGGAATACAGGACATCTCAACAGCAAGAACGTTGGTGCTTCTGCATCAGCCTCCTGATTTTTTTCTGACAAAACAAAATCAATTTTCTCTACTCACACACTACAAGTATAAACATGCACTTTTGACTCAAACACAAAAGTTGGTCTGAATGCTTGCCATTAACAAATGCAGTTTGAAACTGATCATCAACATCCTCTTAACATCAGCTTACAGAGGAAATAAATGCACCTTCCTTTTACCTCATACCTAAAGGGTTTTGAACAATAGACTCTCTAATAACTGCTGACCCCGACTGTGCTGTTTTGTGGCTTTAGTACATAATTTACACTGGTTGCTGCCATGACAAAACTTTGAGAAAGCTGAAACTGCATCTTAGAATTTGCTTTATGGTAAATCTGCACAACTCCCCAAAATCTGATCCTACTTTAAAAGTCAGGCAACAATTTTAAGATGCAGTTTTCAGGATCAGATGCCAAATGAATCAAGCACTTCCCAGCAAGTTCTCACTACAGGCTATAAGCCTGCAGCACTGAAGTGACACTAGATACACAGGTGCTAGATTCAAAAGCCACAGTCCAGACCCACTACATCTAAAAAGCCTTTTAGGTTATGAAAGCACACCCAAACTGTAACTGTTTTTCCTTCAACACATTGCCTTTTCACTACTCAATTCACCAGCACAAACAATCAGGGAAAAATAATAGCTGGAGTATTCCCTGCACAGAATCACTGGGGAGTCTCTGCCAACCCTTCCAGAACTTTCTGCACTGCAGAGATGGCACATTGACCAGCTGAACTTTGTCGCCCTGGGAAGAGAAACACCAAAGGCTAAGCTCTGCCCTCACCCCTTCAGCTCTTCAGGGGCTCACAAAACCCCAGGATGGGGGAGGTTCAGTGGGACCACAGGGGTCATCTGGCCTCAGCTCCCTGCTCAAGAAGGGTCATCCTACCACACAGGGCACAGGATGGCATCCAAATGGTTCTGGAATATCCCCACTGAGGGACACTCCTCAACCTCTCTCGGCAATCTATTCCATGCGCAGCCACGGCACAGGAAAGAAGTTCTTCCTTATAGTCAGGGGGAACTTCTGGGCATCAGTTTCTGCCCATTGCCTCCTGTCCTATAGTTCTGCACCAGTGGGCACAGCCTGGTCCATCCCTTCGGCACTCTTCTTTTAGATACTTATACTCATGAATGAGGTCTCCTCTCCGCCATCTTTTCTCGAAGCTGATCAGACCCAGCTCCCCCAGGCTTTCCTACTACGATACTCTCGATACTCCACTCTCCCGCTGGAGCCGAGCTTTCCCCGCCCCTTCCACCCACGGCAGAGCCGCCGCGGGCTACGGCGCTCCTCCTTGAACCGCAAAGCTGCGGACACGAACCACTCCGGCCTTGGGAACGGGGACCGCTCCCTCGGGCCGGCGGCTCTGCGGGGCTGGGCCGGCCTCACCTCGAAGTTGCCGGAGCCGCCGGGGCAGGGACGGAGGTGGTGCCGAGGCCGGCAGGAACCGCCGCCGCCTGATGACGCGCGGCCGCCCCGTGACGCGCAGCTTCCCTGGGCCGCGCGGCGGCGCCACCTCCGTGGTCCCGAAACTGCGGAGATTCGCCCCGAAACCAGCGCCCCACGCGCACACCCGCAGCGGGCGGGCGACGGGGACATGGCGGCAGGCAGGCACCCAGCCCAGAGCGCTGCCGGCGGCGGCCGCCCTCACACAGAGAGGCCGTAGTGACGCCTCCCCGCCCCGAGGCCGCGGGGATGGACGCGGAGCGCGCTGCCGGCCGGGACAGCGTCGAGGGAGGAAGAGGAGGACTGGGTGACTTCGTGTCTGCCCTTCCTCCCGAGATCATCTCCCGGATTTTCAGTGGGCTGGATGTCGAGAGCTTGTGCCACGCGTCCGTGACGTGCAAGGTCTGGCACCGCGTCATCGACAGCAACGAGCGGCTGTGGCGGCACCATTGCCTGGCCGTGCGCGCCGTCTGCCAGCGGGAGATCGACTGCGACCGAGGGAATGGCTATTCCTGGAAGGTAAATCCACCTCCAGCGGCTGAACACCGGCAGTGACATAAACGAGAATGCTGGGGGCCAATAGAAAAGTGTAAGGAAAAGACATCCTGTCACACCCATCCCAGGGTTGTGAGGGGGACGGCTGCGGTGACAGCGTGGCTCGGTAGCGCATCCTGGCAGACGGACATCTGGTAAAATACACTGGGAGATAAAGCAAAGCTGTCCCTTTTCCTACCCAGGACACAACCTGTTCGGCTCGGCATTAGTTCTCCTGCTGCCCCGCACAGCCTCAGCGCTGACCTTCGTCATACACAAGCCCTAACACGAGACAAAACCCACGTTCCCACCGATAGGGCCGGCAGGGACTAGGTAACAGAACTCCGATAGGTGATATGTGCTCTCTGGTTGTATTTTGTGGGAATAGATGTGCTGGTTAGGAATGTCTTCCTGAAAAATCATCCTGGATAGTGCTGTCTCAATCCACCTCAAGTGATGCACATTCAGAAGGAAAAAAAATGGGGAATAAAAAAGGAAATGAGCAGGAGCTTTTATAAACTGTTTAGAAACTCTCCCCACACACAGACTGCTCTGAGGAGTTTGCAGCAGGTTTAGCTCCAGAACCTGCTGAATGATCTCTCACTGTTGAAATCAGCCTGGAAGTTGAGATAGATCAGGACCTGATCAGGTAGACCAGATAGGTGGTTCCACAGATTACTCTGGGCCAGCTATAGGATAGTCTCCCACCTTATTTTAGTTAGTGTGTTTGAGAGCACTGGAGGGGTGAAAACAGAGAAGCAGCAGAAAAAGAAACCAAAGCAGCCGCTAGACTCTGACATTTCGGTAAAGTTTCTGCAGTGTGAGGCACAGCCGTGAGCAGATAGTGGTTAGCCTTTCAGTGTGTAGATCTTGCTGCCCTTGCGCAGCAATTTCCAGAGCTCCCTGCACTGATTGTTTTATCTGGAAGGGATTTGAAATAGAAGCTACAAACACACCAAGTCTACATTTTCTTGCCCTTAAAGGCTGGCAGAAGAGAAGAACCCAGACAGCCTCCAAAGTAAAGAAAGGTCACAGACTTTTTTAAGGTCACACCTTTTTTAAGGTGCCTTTTTTAAGCTGTAAGACAAATTCCTGGTATGGGTTTTTCATCTTGACCACCAAAGAATTGAGGCAGGAACAAAAAAGTTCTGCTTCTTGGCAGCATTGCCCTTTCCTGGATTTAATGTCTAGATATCCAAAGGCACATTTCAAATCCCTTTTCTAGCACTACTCTTTTAGTGTAAACTTGTTATATTGAATGCAATTTAAATTGGTTCCTTTCTGAGATCTGACTATGTGTTTTTCCACCAGATTACATTGTTGAGAAACTACTGGAAAAGCAAAGTGAAGCAAGAATGGCTTAGTGGGAAATACAGCAACATTCCTTCACAGTTCAGTTTGCCAGAGAAAAGCATGTATCCAATGGATGTCGACACATGGGGAGAAATCTTGGAAGCAGAACTTGAGAGATGATAGACCAGTGCTGATTCTTGCAACTCAGATAGCTTTTGCCAATAGCAGACACACTGTTCAGCAGTTGTGAAACTGATTTTGAACTGATTATGAATTTATGATGAAAACTTCTCCAAAAAAAACGTTTTGGGTGTCTTTTTTTAATTTGCATTTTACTGTAATAATTTTATGTAACATTCTAAAAACAACTAAATATTCAGCTGTAATTTATATTTATAATTGTAATGTTCTACTGCACTGTCAAAAATATGCTGATTATAATTTCAGTTTGCACTTTTTGTTTTGGAAGAGATGATTTTTATATTAAAAAACCCCAAAAAAAAAACCCAACCCACAAAAAAAACCAAAAACCAACCAACCCCCAAAAACCCCCAAGGTGTGTTTGACCTTTCAACATGAAGTGTATTGTATCGGCAGCACATGAGAGCCCGCAAAGGAAGGCTGGGGAAGGGACAGATCCCGACACCGGAAAGAATCCTCTGCGCGGCAATGCTCCGTCCCCCTCCGAGCCGAAAGTGAGAGCGAGACCGAGGAGTTGAGCCCAACCCCTCACCTCCTCGCTGTATCTCTGCCCTTTCCAAGGAAAAACAAACCCTCACCTTCGAGAGACTGCAGCCAGCTGCTCCCCCTCCGTCTTGGCTACATGTTTTGTCTCTCTTAAGTACCATCGTTATCATTTCTTAGTCAACAGATGGGAAAAAAATTCCTGAGAAAAAAAGGGGAAAGAAAAAGAAAAAGGAAAAATCCTAACCTCCAACAAGTGTAATTCAGAGTAAAGAGCATTCCTAAATATAGAGGATGTAGCAGAAAAATCAGTGAATTGCAAACTCTGCTTCCAGTATTGTTAGCTGTTCTACTCCAAGATTATATCTAGTTAGCTCAAATTAAAAAAAAAAAAAAAAAAAAAAACACAAAAAGGCATACCCAAGTACATTGAGGGTACTGCTTTACTCCCTGCTCACAGCATGTTTTACCCTGACTTAAGAGAGCTAAAAGTGCAAAAAGTGCATCTAAGTTAAGCAAGATGAAAACAATACTAGCAGAACATTCTCATCACCTCAAATCTGCCCAGTTTTTTTTAATCATAACATAAGGAAACTGCTCAATAATGGATCTAGTTCCTCACTTTTCTCATCCAGCCTTCACTGTTACCTCTAGTATGTAACTCCCTGACATCCCCTATTCCTGCTCCTTTCATGCCCTTATGCTGTACGTTTCGTGTATTTGTCTCAGGATACAGTTTGTAAATAGAATAATATTCAGATATGAATCCTAAAACAGTTACTTCACTGTGCACTTGGCTGTAGCTTTTCCCCACTCTCAAATGAGAATTAAGAATCCCCAGTATCTGTTGGGTCTCTGCCTCTATTCAGATCAGATGGCTGTGCCTCTTTAAAAGCAAGGAATTAAACATGCAGCTATGCAATTACACAAGGCCTGCATCTCTAAAGCTGTAGTACCAGTGGTGTATATTTCTTGTTAAAAATCTATTAGTGAGAAAAAAAATATTTAAGTACAAATCCGCATAAAAACTAAGTCTTCTTCCTCTCCCTACTCTTTCCTTTTGTAGTGTATGGTAGAGATAATTCATGATATATATGTATAAATATTGTAAAAGTCCGAAGTTTTTGACCACTCTGGCTGGGAGCAGAGTCTTATTTCCATTCAGTCAGTTCCCGGACAACATTAAGATAACATCGAGTCTGTTAATGTATGAATGAAACATTCCTGGGCATGGTTGCTGACTTCCCTGGCATCTGCACCTGGGAAGATTGCATCTACACCTTCCTGGACCATGATTGCTGGAATGTCTAAGCTACTCACCAGGCCTGCACGGAGAAGGTTACATCTGCTGTGCTCAAGAACTCTGCTACATATGAATACAGACTCTACCTAGATGCTCAGACATCCAACTGGATCCCTAGACCTACCTTTGTCTGTTCCTGCACATGTATGGATTCAGTTCTACATGTGAAGAGACACAAAGAAACATTCGGTCATTCCTGCCTCAGGCAGAATAAACTGTATATAAGCTAGCTGCTTGAAGCATTCCGGGTGAACCACTGGGGAAATGCTGACACTTTGTCAGTCAGATCCTGGTTCACCCAGCGCCGACACCCGGGGTTGACACTGCCCGAGGCCGTGGGGGATTTTTTCTCAAAATTCTATTTTGTTAACGATCTAAGAAATGTTTGTTAATTTTTTTTATAAATTTGGCTACCGATTTTATCATTTATAACACTTTAAGAGTTTTAATTCCCCCTGGAGATTTCATTACATCAATTCTGGTCATCTATTCTACTCCTCTCTGCCCCTGCACCATCTACTCAGCCTCCCATCTCTGCTGCAGGATGGATATGTTCCTTTCCCTTTAAGGACATCCCAGCAGCATCCAGTGGTGCACTCCTTGCACCACCTGGTTTGGGCTGCTAACAGAAGCCACTGAAATGCCAGAAATAGGAAGATTGTAAAAATAGGAAAAATGCCTAAATTAGCATTCATATGTGGGTGTCCTTCCCCAGAGAGCATGCTCAGCAGCTAAAACCACGCATGTAAAGCCCACACCACCTGGGGCACACATTAGCTGCCCTCACACCTTGGCTGGTGAAGCCCTTTTTCCGCTCCAGTGCTTACCTCTTACCCACACGTTTTTGCTGAAGTGCCAAGTTCTGCTTCTGCAAACCCCACTGACCTTCCATTGTCATGCCATTCTTATGCCTCTGACACTTGGAAGGTGTCAGCTGCAGAAAGGTGCCCAAGGTGTCCATCAACTAGGCTTTCCATTAGCCACCTGTGATGCCTCAGGTTTTAGCTTTTATATTTTTCTGATTCCATACTGCTTTAGAGTGTACTTCTGAGCTTCATATTAGGGGGTAGCAGGCTCTCTTCACAAAGTAGGTAGACAAAACAATTCCTTCTCCAGATGGAGACCAAGGACACATGATCCAAATTTCAGGCCCGAGAGCATAAACAACAGTGGACTGAAGAGAGAAAAACAAGGATGAGACTTCATAACCTAAAGCTATAATTGGACAATTAGCTCCAATATGCTAATGGACCAGAGCTTATAAAAGTGTGAGACATCGTGACTAGTCATCCATTTTGTGACCGTTTTGAGTTCATCTTGGGTGTAGCCCTGGCTGGGCTCTTGTGCTGCCCAAGGTGTATCCATTGAGGCCTTCTAATAAATAGGCACTTTATTCTTTAGCTCCATCTAGTCTCTGTTCTAGGTCAGCCTTCACAAGTCTGGCGTTCCTGCAATTCACCATCTTACCCACCTGGTTTTCCCTGGATACAGAGCCCTTTGGAGAAAGCACGTGAAGTTTTTGTGTGCAGAGCTGCTTGCAAATGTTTTCTGCCCACACAACTCAACTACGCAACAAGGCCTTAAACCAGCCAGGCTTCTGTGAGAAAAAAGTCTTCTCTCCTGCACGAAACCCTCTGAGGTGCTGCACAGCTGGATATCAAAAAGACCAGCACTGAAGCTCAGCTGGAGGGCCCCCCAGGTCAATATTTTATTTCTGCATCTCCAAAACCACCTGTGGTGTTTTTAATAACACCTGTTGGTGTTAGAACCTTCTTTGCAACTACTCATTGTTGCAGTGCTCCATTTTTGAAATGACTAGCTGACAGTGTGGCTTTATTTCATCATGGTGCAGGATGTGGCTTTGGGCCATCGCCATTAACTGACTAAATGAAAAAGTATGCACGAGATATTTAATCATCACAGACTTTTAATCAGACCACTCAAATTTCAAGGCTAATTTTGTCAAGTGTTTCTGCCAATAGGCAGAAACGTGCAGATAGTCATGTCTTTATCCTGATCGTCTTTGGAAGGTACCAAGTGACAAAGTTATCCCAACTGAAGGCAGAACAGTTGAGCTCAGGACTGGAATCAATTGTTTCAGTCCACCAGAGGTGACAGGAAGACAATAAAAGCATACAGCTGCTAGGGCTTAGGTGGTGGTGGTATTATTTTTTTATTTTCCCTCCAAATGAACTTGAGATGAGGTATATTGGGCTCCCAAGAGCACGTTGACACTTGACAGCTGTTTTTCACCATATTTCTTGTTTAGAAAAGTCCATCTCCAAAACCACAGAAGAAATCACCTGCTGCATTTAACACCTTAAGTCAGCAGCAGCTTCTGATCAGCACAATGCTAAGAATTGAGTGTAGGGGGCCGGGAGGGGTTGAGGCCTCAGTGTGAAGGGCTAGACCCACTTCTTTTATTCTGGTAAACCAAAAAACCCAAGCTACAGCTGCGGGTTGAAAGGGAAGGAGGGAGGTGATGGACTGCAAACTCAGAGATCCTGAATGACCTACCAAGATGAAACCCAAGAGGATAACTCTATGTACTGGCACAGTTTGCTGTAGTCTCCCCCAGCTCACATTTTAAAAATGTTGTTAAAGCTGTATTTTTAAAAACTTTAAAAACCTTAAGGGGCAAAGGAGCTGCTTTTTGCCAATCCAGGGGTGCTGACTGCATGAGCTGTTTTGTTGGTGAGATACCAGAGCTATACACAAGGGCTTCTCCAGATGCCACAGAACACAGTGGCCATGAGCTAATGGATCACTCATAGCACCAAATATTGTTTTTAAACATTTCCATGGTCTCAGAATGCCAAAACCAAAAGATGCTGTCAACTACCTATTGGAAGATTCAGCTTGAAGACTTGAACTGAAGGTGTAGGTTGAGCAAGCTGGGAGCAGAGAGAAAACCTCAGTCAAACAAACCAGCCACCTTAAGCCTTTAATCCTGTATGGGAAAAAGGAAAAGTTGAGAAAGACAAAGTGGGGTTTTATTTGCAGCAGTATCTAGCAACTAATAAATGAAATATTACAATACCCCATAAGAGCTTTACTTGTCTGTTCCATTGAAGGAATATTTTCAATAGTTTCCACTACTTTTCCATCCCATTGCTAAAGAACACATTGCTACTGATATGTGGGATATCCCAACACTTAGGTTTCACACTATATAGACCTTTAACAGCATAGCCAATGATAAAAAGGTGCCAAAAGTCACCCACTGTGGCTGACCAGAATAAATTGGCTTTTCTAATGCATCTTTATTTTTGAACACCACTGGTCTATAGACAGTTTATTTCACTAAATTACACTTCTCTTAAAAGTAATTTTAACATGCAGCTCATAAACGTGTGTACTTAAAGATAACACCAGGAACCTGCTCAAACAGGGACCCAGTACCCATAAAGGAGTTACATGTCTATGTATAGCCCACAAGTATAAGGAGAAGAGAGGAAGTTTTTACTGTTTTAAGGGGGTGACTAAAGAACACGTTATGTTGTAGCAATGCTAAAATGACACTAGGCATTTATGTTTTCTCATCCAAGATCCACTCTATGATGCCTAAAAGCAGAAATGCAAGCTACCTTTAGGATGTTTAAGTCAAAATACTTATAAGAAGAAGGATATGGGGGAGGGAAGAAGAGAATAAAGGGAAAATTGAAGATGTAACTTGGGAAATAAAATGTTTGTTTAAGTAAAAAATTTTAATTGAGAGAAACCCAAACCAACAAGCCAATCTTATTTTACCAGTTGTATACCAGAATCATTAAAGACTTCCTTGTAGCAAAAAGCTACATAAGAGTGTTAAAAGCCTGAGCTAAATAACTCTTCCTAGTATTCAAAAATGTCTCACACATGTGCAATGATTTTGTTACTGTACTTTAACCATCATGTACTTGGGAAACACAGCAAGTTATGCTTTCAAAAGCAAGATACCTACATACACATATAGCAGAAGCAATTGGGGACAAAAGAGATGGTTTCTTGATTTTCTTTTGATATACTTTGGAGATTAAGAAAGGCTTTTCAGACTTTTCCTTACAATATGGAAGCAGGTACAGGAAAAGACATACACTGATTTATGATTATGATTTATACATGATCATACACTGATTTACATAATTGATACTCTATTAGTCTGCAATAGGCTGTCCTAGTATATTTGATAGAGAGGCTAATGGCAATACTTTGAGAGTTCTCAATATCCATTTTATATCAGAGTTTGAGAATGTAGGAAGATTAGGATGTCTAATTGTTTGGGATTTTTTAATTAAACTAGTCAATCCCCAGGTCTTTTTCCTCTCCCTTGATCCCATTTATTAATATTCAAAATTGTGGTGAAAAACATACTGAAGGCAAATTTTAAACAATACTAACATCATCTCTCTCCCCTTCAAGTGCTGGAAGCAAAGTTCCATCAGTTTTATTAGCATTTCCCTTTGATTATTTTCCTCCCACCTGCTCAGTCATCTTTTAATGAGTTGAAGAAAAGGAGGGAAAGACATTGTCATCTTAAAACAAAGGCAGAGACCATGCAGGAAAGCAAAGAGTTTTAATGTAGCCCATAAAATTTCACATGGAAGGCAAATGAAGCATGAAAAGCAGTGTTTTATTCACTTTTCTTATAGTCGAAGTCTCCCTTTTACTGCACTGGAAGGAAAAAAAATTAAGCAATCTACAAGACCCAAAGTATGGAAAGCCACAGTTTTTGTTCTAAATGCAAAGCAGGAAGTGCTATGTTCTTATCAAAACCCTCCTCCCAAGCTTATTTTGAAGCCAAAAAAGAAGTTCTATTTCAAGAAGTCTGATGAGTAACAACAAAAGAAGAACTTTGTTTACCATCAGAGTTCACTTTGAGCATAGAAAAATCTCTATACATCAACGAGAAGATCACAGCTCACAAACAAAAATTACTTACACTTTTCAAAACACAAACTGAAGAAATACCAACAGAAATACCAACAACCTGCAGAGGACTCTCATCTACTCATTTCCTTTTTCAAGTTCCTCCTACAGTCTCCTACAGTTTTAAAAGGTACAAACTGAAAAAGAACAACCGAAAAACCCACCCCACTGCCCTCCTCCCAAAAAGTCCCACCTACTTAAATGTTTCTGGCCCCCACCAAAAAGATTATTTAGGGAAATTTTTTCTGGATTTCAATGTTGCCCAAGCTTGAACTCAGGGCACTTCAAACAGTGAAAAGCACTTATCAAGAGCCCTGTGAAGCAAGTAGTTTGAACTTAAAATAACTTCTCAAATATTTGAGAACAAATTAGTGGGGAAAAATAGGTGTTTAATGTTTGTAGTAAAGTGAACTCTAAGCCAAAGACAGAAGAGGTACTACTACATTGAAGAGTTATAGGTAATATTGCAAGAAGAAATGAAAAGAAAAATTTTTCTAAAAGAGAGGTTTGACAGTAAATGTTAGATACCTCAGAGGCCTTAATGAGTTTTTTTGTCTTTATGAAACAATTTTGATTAAATATTACTAAGTAAACTGTTCTATTATTAAAACACCTTTTCAGTAGACAGTTCACACTTTCTGTTAACTGTTCTTTCAAATAAAAAGCAAAGACAGCACACTGCAAAAAAAGCACCAAAATAACTACACTTATCAACAAATTATATCACCTTACCCTTCAGAAGAAAGCTGTGGGGCAGGGAAAGTAAACAGCTGTTTGAAAAAAAAATGCTAGAGACATATTAAGTCCAAACTACATCCATATGTGTTGTCTGTTGGATTATAAGTACTAACACTGACTCAAGCTAAAAGCTTGTTGGGCTGGGGTTATTATTTTTCAGCATCTGTGTTTGTGGTTTGCTTCATACCATTTTCCTTTAAACTTCATTTTAAAATGGAAGTAGGAGTGCTGTGTCTGTGTGGGTGTTTTTATGAGTGCATGGTTAGGCAACATTACGAAAAATCTGACTCTGACTGTAGTAAGCATGTAGGCAGTGTTCCAGGGGAGAGAAAATTGCTCAGTGCAGGTTGTGGCAAGACAAACATGAACTTAAGAGGATATTTATATAAGATTATATTACACAAGTCTTTCAGACTGAAGATAATAAATACAATCCTTATCTACAATGATTTGTGTATTTTGCTGTCCTTTAGACTAGGTCTTTCTTATAAGTAAAAAATAAATCGACATTAATGTAGTAATTGCTGAGGGTGTGGTAGAAGTGTGATTTAAATAGTTAGAGGGTGAAAGTTAGAGGAAGCATGACACAAGTAGGTCTGCTCTTCTGTTTCCTCCCTTTTGTTGGTAGTTCCTTGCACAAAGATGTCTCTCTCTTCTTTGTGCCTGTATTCATGATCTGTGCCTCTTCCATGCCTTCTGAGTTACTGAGTTGGCCTTATCATTTCTGATTGACATGTATCTGCTTTTTAATTCTGAATTCCCTTGGACAAGATCTTCTCACTGCTGCCAAGAAGCAGAGGCACCTACAAACCCTTGAAATGTGTCTTCTGAAGCACTAGCTATGAGATCACAGACCCCATCAATATAGGATGGTACAAATATAAGAGCTCTTCCATAAATACACTGACTATCATCCTCTGCCTGAGAAAAAACTATTTATAGTGGACAGCCATAACTTGGACTGAGCACAAGTTAAAATTTTAAGGTCATGGACTGATAAAACATTTTAGTTTTATTAAATTTTGGCAGCCACATCTCTCCTTTGGTAAGCTGGACAAGTTTCTGTTATGTGGTTGTGCGGGGTGTTTTTGTCTCTTTTCCTGTGCCCTTGGGTATTTTTGGGTTAGTGAGCTCTGAAAGCAAAAAAAGCAGCAACAAGCAGCAATTATCAAGAAAGCAGGCTGAGCAAAAAGTGGGTCTTTTTACCATTAGTCTTCCTTCCTCAAAATGACACATCAGACTTCAACGATCCCGATAGCTTGCATGGGAGACAGGAAATGCCTGCCAGAAACTGATTTCTGCTGGCCAACTGAAGTGGACATGATGATGCAGTGTCTCAGCCTGCTGCTCCTCAAGGCTGTGTTTTCTTTGGGATAAGAAATGCAAGGCAACAGGGCTCCATTAGCTCAGCTACAGGTATAATTAAGCACAACTGGAGAGAAGCTTTAGGTCTGCATTTATTTTTAGATGGGAGAGATCCCAATAAGAATTCTTAAGTATAAGGTACCTCATTAGATCTATGAACAGAGTTTTAAAGATTTTGAAGTCTCCTGCACTCAAACATCAGTCTGTACCAGGAACAGCCTACATGCACAGTGTGACATTAACTTGATTTTCAACTCCTCCTTAGATTTTAAGACTTAGAAATTTGTTTGATATAGAGTCAGACAAAAATGCAAGGATTAATCAGGCGAACTGATTATCAAATAAAAATATTTATTTCAGTTACAAGCACAGGGTTTCTCTTATATTTCTAAGGCACAGAATCAAGGACTGAGTATGGTACTGGAGGTTAAAAAAGGAAAACCTAATCAAAACCACTTCAATCAATAGTTCAAATAACCAACCCATGCATCCTTGCCCTTCTCCTGCAAGATTCTTAATTCAAATAGAGTGCTGTACCTAACAACCCACCATCTGCTTTGTAGACATAAATAAAAGGAAACAATGGTCCCAGGACAGATTCTTGTGAAGAAATTTGGCAAGGTTTAAAATTGGGTGATATAGAGTTTGGAGTGAGATTCCTTTGTGTTTGAAATACTGTGGGAAGAGACTTTTCCTCATATTGCTGTCATGGAGTTACACTTGGTTCCATAGCATATATATAACTCCAAGGAGTTATACTATGGTGTTTCCATAGCTGTCTGCATTCTTCCCTCCCTTAATGCTGACAGATTGGAAAGGAGTGGATCATGTTTCCAAATGAGTTGACTTCTTTTCCTTATATCTATGGTATTATTTGTATAAGTGAACAAGCAGCAACAAGATCTGGTAAAGAAGAAAGTGTAAAACTTGTGTGGAGAAGACAGTGAAAATCCTGAAACACATCACAGGCTGAGGAGAGTGATTAATTGAGGTACTCTCTGTCAGTGACATGACTGTGTTAATGGTGAGATTCCCAATATCAGCTGCAGTAACAGGTACAACCTTGTCAAGGTCAACTGATTACTCTAAGCAACACACTAATATGGCATATTCTATGGTATAATTTAGTAAAATATTACCATAACACAAGTGGAAAAAATGTTAGTTTGTTAGTGCCCACTATAAAATTGAAACTTCCACCCAGTCCTCAACTGCAATATACAATCACTTTGGGATGATACTGCTTTCTCTTAGGGAAATGCCAAATTTTGCTTTAAATAACTAATTTAATTTGTCTGTCTTGTTGGAAGATCATCTTCATTTACCAGTCCTAGAAACTGACTGGATTGCTTTGATCCATTCTGTACGCTCTGTGGATGAGGCTGCTTGCAAGTAATAGTGGATTTCATTTGCTGTGATGATTTCAAAGAGGACGTTGTCAGCATCATACTTCTTGGCTACAGGAAAAAAGTAAGAAAGTCAGGTATGAGAGAATAAAGTCTTGTACTTTCAATGTTTCCTCCTTTACACACTCTAAGGCGATCTCCTTTCTTTTTACAGCTCAGCCTGATCAGGCCTTCACAAACATTGGGTCCAAGACATGAGTCTCTCTCTCTCAGTGAAACCACTCATGAATTCTGCGCATTTCACTTTCAGGAGTCACAGGTTTGTTGGTCTCAAATCATGGAAGGATCTGCAATCCTGCAGACAGATCCTATTCCCCAAACCGTCCCATGCCTTGCCAGCTACAAAAATAAGATGTTTATGTCATATCTGTTTATTTTCTGAGATGCCGACAAACTCTCTTGCTGGATATGATAGCCAGCCTCTCATGTGGAGAGGAGAATGCATGAAATTAATGTTTCTTGGTCCTTGCACCAACACCTTTTCTGTTCTCACAACTTCTAGCTTTAGGAAGGAAGAGAGGATGAACAGTAACAATTTTTCGGCATAACGATTTCTAACATGAAGCTTCCATCCCAAATTCATTAACTAAAGTGATCAAACTCAGCTTAATTTGCCTAAAGGCCAGTTCTTCTAGCACAAGGTTTGTGTCATCCTTTTGATCAGCGTTCCCCAAAGTGCTGACAATATAAAAGATTCCCTATTGCTACTTTTACCACAGTGCCCTTCCCCAGTAATTCAGACAGAAGGAGAGAGATCAGTTACTAGAATTGCTGAATTATTGTACATAGATTGCTTTGGAATAAAAAACACTTGTGATTTTAGGCAGATTGAAAGGAGGGGTTGGTATCAAAAATTTATTAGAGAGCTCATTCAATATGGTTCCTTACTGTCTGGCATATCTTCCACTGCTGTCACCACGCAGCCCCTCAAGTGAATTGCTCCCAGTGGTTCTTCTCCCTGGGGAGAACATGAAATCAAAATTAAATGCAACGCTTCTGAAACCAGTAGCATGTTAACATATGGCTACATTTCCAGAATGGAGACAAAACCATTTGATTACTTAGTATGTCTCACCTGAGAGAACAGAAAATTTTCAGTCGGTGTTGACATGGAGGGTTAGTGCTGTGGTTAAATACCCTAAATAAATAGGGAATCTCTTGTGATTTAGAATTCAGGATCTACAGATTATGTAGTGTGGGAATGGGCCCATTAGAAATACAAGAAATAGGATGCCATGTCTCAGCCTAGCATGGCAAATACCTCAAATATAAATTGCAAAATTACTGCACTGTGTTCATTTGCACTTAGAACCTAATTTGTTTTGATCAAGTGAGAGTATGCATTAATTCTAATCAATCACAAATAAGAGGTGAAATACAGATTGATGTTACTTATTCCCAGGTCTGGGGGGCACTTGCCACCCTGACTTTACAGCCCCAGAAACTATCCTTCACTCTGCTTTTCCAGAGGATGGCTAGGCCATGAAAGAACAGTCCCACTGTCCTGCCTGATCTTCCCTGTCACATTCTCATGCAAATACTCCTTTCAATTACTTCTACAGGGCACTGAATTCAAAACAAACAGGGAAATGAACCAAATCTCTCTTACTCCAGCAGGATCATAATAGTGAAGATATGCAGGATCATCTCTTAAAACGAACTTTCTCACTTTCCAGTTCTTCCTCCGATGTCCCTAGGAAAATTCAAAACCAGGAATGTCACAGAACTGCTTGGCCTGCATGCAGATCTTACCCATGCGTGAGAGGACAGGCAAATACAAAAGGGAAAAAAACTGAATATTGTGGACAGGAAATACTCACTGGAGTAGGACTTGAATCTGCCTTTTCTACATTCTAATCTTCTGCACAAGAACTGGGCTATCAAACTAGAACTGGGCTATCAAACTGCTTTATCTCTCTCCTTTTTTTTTGGTTGTTTGTTTTTTTGTTTGGTTTTTTGTTTCTGGTGGTTTTTTTGTTTTGTTTTGTGCAAAACATAGGAGCTTCAACATGGGATATTTGTCTAAACATATCACACAGTGTGGTAGTTATGACATTCACGTGAATTCTGTAAGAACTAGGTTTAACTACTTGCTAGAAAACATGGCTGCAAAGTGCCTTGCAGGAAGGTACCTTGAATTATTGGCATGGATGAGCTGAAAGTCCCTGTCCCTGCAAAGATAAAAATAAAAAAATGCTTATCTGGCTTAAACACCCTGGAGGGCTCATGGCTGAGAAGCTCAGGCAGAGATATGGACATAAGTGCCTCATGGCCCATTTTCATGACTGAAAAGGATGGGTATGCAAGCATTTTCAGCAGAAGCAGGGACCCTCCCAAGCAATGACCCTCAACTCACTGAGGGTGACCAAGTGCAGACTAACACTGGTGGAAGATTGTCATGAACCACTTCCTCTGGCATTTCAAAATACAAGTTTCTCAATTACCTCCTGTTTGCATGGAAGCTCTTACTAACTAGGTTGATAAAAACATGACAGTAAAAGAGCAGCAAGGCGTGGGTCTAATTTCTTCCATGGAGTAAACTGTTTAAACAAGAGAAATACTTGTTAGCACCACCAAAAAGTTCCTAGGCCCTCAAAGACTATTTTAACAGTGCAGGTTCAGACTCAATATTAGGAAGCATTTCTTTAGAGAGAGGGTGGTCAAATACTGCAACAGGCTACCTAGAGTGTTGATCAATTCACCATGTCTGTCAATGTGTAAGAAGCTTTTGGACAACAAAACCCTTAATGTGCTTTAACCCTTGGTCAGCCCTGAAGTAGTCAGGCGGTTGGACCAGAGGATTGTTGCAAGTCCCTCCCACCTGATCCATTTTATTCATTGAAGAATCCTGATTTTGCCTTCAGTTCACTGATATCTGCTTGCAATGGCCTTGGAAACACGACATTCACTGTATTGCTTAAAGTTTTGCAGGAAATGAAGGTATCCCATTATCTTCTGTCTTATACATCAAATATTAGTGAATGAAACAACTCCTTTGCTCAAGCATGCTGAAAAAGTCCATGAAAACTGGCAACTGAATTGTACCAATGACTTGTTACATCTTCTGTGTTAGGACTCTTTCCTAATTAAAGCTATCAACTGTTTTATTTTGTGGTAAGAGCAATTAACCTTGCAATATTTGTCCAGAGTCCTGCTGCTGTGCTGCAGCAAGTGTTCCTTGTGCAAAGGCAAGAGAGACAGAGAAGAAAACTGCCAAGTGTGGAGATGCCATAGGGTAGTTTCTCTCTTATGTAAAGCTTTTAAGTGTAAAAGAGTAATCTTGCACCCATGGAACATCATCCTAGTGATAGGATGGAACATGGGCAGCACTGACCTGTTTCAGCAAACATCCTTGTTTGACAATTGTGCCTCTGAATTCTTCTTTTAGGACCACATCATCATCACTGGAATATCCCTCACAGAAAAATCCACTGTCTGGCTGCAAGACCACAAGAGAAATGTTACAGAAGTTACACAGCTGCTGCATGCTTATGTACATGTACCAATATGGCATCTTTTTGCTTCCCTCCATGCTGTTTTTTGCCACCCCAAAGAAGATATTATTATTATTGTTGTTGTTGTTATGGTTATTGTTAAATAGTGGAAGAGCCTCCCGGTGAAGTTGAGGAGCTCTCCAAGTCACCGTGGACACATTTCAATGTGAGGTGGAACCACACTTCTAAGATACCAAGTGAAGGCATTGACTTTCTGTGGCCTCCTCACACCACGCTGTCATTGAATCAATCTAAAAATAATCCAAAAGCAAGCAGGTCACACATGGGCTGCTACAAGAAGCACCCCAGGAGGCCACAAGGCTGCCTTTACCAGGAGTGTCTCTGCTAGCAGGTAAAGTCTCCCTAGCACAAACATATTTAGGAAAACAAATGAGTAGTGGGAGAGTCATTCTGCTGAAGCGAAGTGATTCCATGTGGTAAATATAAACAGAATTGTAATACCAATTTACTTTTTTTCACTTTATAGAAGGCATACTTTTTTGTTAGCATAAGCCCATAAGCCAAATATCTTTCAAACAGTATTTGATGTGATATTTCAAGTTCTCCAAATCAGGCCACACAATATGAAAAAATAAATAGAGAAGGCTGGGTATGACACCCAGAACAGGTTACTGGGGGATATTAAAAACTTTTACTTCTTTGCTCATGGGCAAGCTGTGTGTGTGCACGCTCACACTGAGTCAGATTTGATGGATCTGCACAAAAATGGGTTTGTAGCTTCTGCAACTCTTTGAAGCCCTGTGAGAATGATTTACTCTCTTCTCTTCCACTGAATCAACAGGGAAACAGATGGTTAAATTCTGGTCACCAGTACAAAAACAGGAACAAAGTCTAAGTTAAAAAGAACCCAGCCTAAAGTTGCATACTATGTGAGCCTTCTATCACGCTTTGAGAATTCTCTACAAATTCATTTCCCACACTTAGTCTCAGCACTCAATTCACACTTAGAAGGTGCCAGAAAAAAAAAAAAAAAGCTGTCCTGGTTACAACTATTAACGTGAGCAGACTCATTCTGAGCATCACAGGAAAAAGACAATTAAGACAGATTTCTCCACTTCTGTACAATCTTTCCTCCAGGATTTAAGAAGCCCAACAAGAAGCATGAGAAAAGCAGAGCATCAGTAAGTGAGACAATAAAAAAACAGAATCAATGCTCACAAAGTAATAGTAGGCATCACTGAGATCCAGGAAGGGGGTGTCTGACAGTCCCTCTGCAGCTGCCTTGGATGTGTCCCCAGCAGGCTGTAGGTAGCCTTCACTCAAGAGGGAAGAGGCAAGCAGGAGACCTTCTTTGCGATTTCGGATGGAGCTGCTGGACACCAGCCAGTCAATCACACAGGTGCCTGGTTACAAAGGAACAAAATATCAGCCACAAACCAAGAGAGACATGAAAAAGCCTAAAAGTACACAGGAAACAAGCCTACTCCATGTATTCATCAATTTCCTGAAAAATGTTCTTAGCAACAATATGGGGAGTTAATCTAGGGAGGTTCCTGGCCACCCAGCAAGGTACAGCCTTTCCAGCTGATGGCAGGGGCTGGGACAGCTCTCAAACACCATTTCTGATGGAGAAGAGAGCTGGAAGGGGACACAGGGCTGAGCTGGGAAGCCTCAAAGGCAGAGACTGGGGATATACAGAGGATAGCCAAGCCTGGATCCAGGCTGCTATGCTGCTAACATAATGCTGTTGGAAATCACCAAGGTTGGAAAATACCTCCAAGATCATCAGTCCAACAATTAACCCAACACTGGCATGTCCCCCCATAAGCAATGTCCTCAAGTGCTACATCTATGTGTTTTGAGCACAAATACAGATTTGATTTTGAGAGAAACAGGAATTACAATGGGACACCATTTGGTAATGAAAAATCCAGAATGGAATAATTCTTCTGTATTTAAGTGTTTCACTCTACAATCTACTCAAAAGATTACTTTAATCTTTCTAACTCTAGTAAAATTTCATCCTTCTCCTTTGTTTACTGTGGCCATAACCAAACACTTTTCCAAGATATATCTTTGAGCATCTCCTGGATTAGTCAAGAAAAATATCAAACTTCTATGTGCTCTACAGAGTTTAGAGCTGTTTCACTTCTTTAGTTTTTCCACTCTGCGCTCCCTTTATTGTATAGAATAGAGGAACAGGCCCTCCTTACCTGTAAAGCAGTGATTAAACACTCTTTTATCTTTTTCCAGCTTCAACTCCTTTATTCCCTTTTCAGGATCTTTCATTGAGAGATACAAAGCACTGTGCATGAAAAGAGCCACAGAAACTGTTAGCAAATAAAAAGGTTTTTCCAGTTTGTGCAACAATATCATTGTCATCATGTTCAGCTCTCTGCAGAGCTGTAATATGGCTTAGTTTCATCTCTGGCATCTCCTGAAAAATTCAAGTTGCAAAAGCCTAGAGGTCTCACTACATTACTTCACAGCTGTAGGAGCAGAGGGCAGAGTGCACAAAGGGCTCACCACATCCCCCTATTTTGAGAATGCAACTACTTGTGGTGACTGTAGCATGAAGAGAGGAACACCCACTGCTGAGGGATCTTCACAGGGCCCCACAGACTCAGCAGGAGGGTTCACTGCTGTGCTCTGTGTTCACCCCAAGGTCCTGGGCTGAGCAGAAAACCTGTCCCAAAGCCTGCATGCTCTCAGATTATCTTGGCTCTGTGCAGTTTTTACTGTCTTATAAGAACACTTCAGGCTCATTTTTGTCTTGGTATTTACAGCTCAGAGGCAGAAAACAAGTCATCCTTGATTTTGAAAAGTACTAACAGATTGCTTCCCTTTATCTCCTCTTCTCCCTTTGCCAGTTTCATGTTCTTTGGCAGGTACCACAGTCCCCTCACCATCCAAAAACTAGGCTAACATCAGAAGAAGAGAAGATAGAGAGCAAGCAAAAGGTCTAAAATATTTTTTGTAACAAATGATTTATTGTATAAAATGCTTCTCCTGGAAGAGTCACACTTTGGCTGGCACATCCTCTTGCACTCCATTATGCCCAGGAATCTCTTTATCAGCAAAAAATCTTTGATAAACAAGCATGTTTTGGTAAATGATAGTATATTCAAAAAGATCTTTCCAGTTCTGATTGCCAGCTCATTTCTGACACATTGTACAAACTGAAGTTTTTAGTCATGCAGAAGGGGCCGTGAGAGAATCCATGGACAGACAGGCTCATTGTTCTTCCTGGCCAAGGTTACATGTCTGACACACTGACTGCAGATGGAAGTAAATGGGAGGGCAGAGCCATGAGAACAAACCTCAGATTGATTGTTTCAGGCAATCTGATGGACTTCCTTGTGGATTTTCTGGCAAATCTTTGGCCTCCATCTATGTGATGAATTGCTTTCTTGATATCCCGCACCCAGGCATCTCTCTCCTCCAGGTAGGCAGCTTGAAAAAAGTGGTCCTGCTGCTTGGCCACAGTAAGCTTGAAGACAAACTGGAATAATAAGTTACAGGAGGTTTTTTTTAAAGTTGCTTTTGTGTAGCCAGTTGGGCACAATTAAGCTGCCACAGCATACAGCATACCTATGCCTAAGGACTATAGAAAGTGTCTTAGAGACACAGTAAAATGATAGAAACTCTGAAGAAAACCATGAACAAGCACTGCACATAACTGAATCCTTTTGTTACTTCACCATCACTGATGCTGATATCATCAGCACATCCAAGGTCTGCTGTGGAGGCAGTTATCCAGTCACAAAGAGAAACAGATAACTTTCCCAGGCATTGTTCTGGGAAAGGCTGTAAGGAGCTCAGAGAGAAGAATTACAAGCAATTCTTATCTTAACTTGCTGCACCTGGTCTTGTGAATATGTGGAATGTGTTATAGAGATATGTTTACCAGAAGAGTGATTTCTTAATTAGCCGATGGTGACGGTGTTTTAATTAAAGGACCAATTCGGTCCACCTGTAGTGAACTACAGTATAAAAGGAATGGGTTTCTTAAAAAAATGATTTAGTCTTCTGTGAATGCATGGAGTGTGGCACTGTGTTGTTTCTGACTCAATAATCAACAGCATGTGGCACCAGTACGGCTGCTGATTCTAACTTTTGCTGAGAAATTCAACACAGCTGAAAGGCTGAAGTGATTACTTGGAGTGGCTACTTGGAACAGAGGCTAGACAAGATTAAGAGAATAAAAGTGGGTATTTATTGAAGGCCTTCAATAGGTACACTTTGAGCAGTCAGAAGCCTTTGAGGGGCTACACCCAAGATGGACAATGGTCACGAGTTTTTCAGACAGATATAAGTTTGGTCCATTTACATATCAGGAGTTAATATTCCTATTACAGCTTCAGGTAATGAAGTCATGTACCCCCAGTTTCTTCCCCCCAACTCACTTTTATTTATACTTTCAGGGCCTGGAAGTGAGGCGTCCTTGGGCTTCAGGCCTAGAGAATCATTTTGTCTGACCAAAACGTGAAGCAGTAGATAACACTTTATATGGAGTTTTACAGTTATACACTGGGACTTGAAAAAGATGAAATATAAAATCCTAAGGCATCAGAAGCACCCAGCCCCTGCAGGTCTACAATGGATGTAAATTTTTTTAATGTTTAGAAACACATGAGCAGTCTGAAGAAGGAAAAATACCTCACATCATATTCAGCTACTGTCTCACAAGGGGAGAAAAGGTCATACACTAGAGAGTACCTGAGTATATTTGCAGCCTAGTAAACCTTTAATGGCTTAGTAGGGAGATGATATGTCCAACCCTTGGCTACACCTTAGGATCACCTATCCAGACAACAATGGAAAGACTGTATTTCCCAAAAAATGAGAATAGATCATCTAGAGGTAGTTGTAAACAGAAAAAATAACAATAACCTGAAAAAAACCCAAACCAAAACAAAAAAAAAACAAACCCCAAAACCATCCAACAAAGTTCACACTGTTTGAACTCATTTCCATCCAGTGATCTTCTGGATGGAAAATCAGGATCTAATTAATCATGTTTCCACTTCCTCTAGTGTCATGAGTGACACTAATTTGTTCTGTAGTTGTATTATAATAAATATCACAGATTCTGACTCAGCAGGTGTCTAAAAATGCCAAGCTAAGCCACAAGCCAGCAGCACAACTTGATTAGGGCAAGGAAAGCAAAGGCTACTGTCAAAGAGCAGCAAATTTACATCAGTGAAATCAGCACTCTGAATGAGTCTGCTGAAGCCCATGTTTGTAAATGATACATTTCTGAACATCCCTTATGAGCATTTTCCAAACTATGGCCAACAGGAAAAAATCTGACACCCTGAAATTGTGCAGAAGTCCAACTGAATTTCATGGAAGATACATTTCAAACTTATAAAGCAACAAGTCCTCAAAGTCCATCTCAGACAGAAAAGTAGCCTTTTCTTATCTGATAATGTTCATATTTCCAGCAATAGTCACCTTTTCTGTTATGCAGGAAAGACTTACATACTAAAAATTAATGCACAGTGTATGACAAAAGCAAACAGACAGATCTATCCAAATCCCAATATTCAACAGTCAAGCTAACAACCCAGATTAATAGAATGAAATACCAAAGCATTGATAAGATTTATTACCAAAGGAAAAAAATAGCCTTCTCAAAGAGCTAAGAAGCAACCTAGTGTGAAATGCTAAGAAGAGTTTTTACTTCCAGCACACAGAAAAGACTGGCAAAGCCATTTCTTTTTAGCATTTACAAAGTTAGGCCAGTAAGTTATATGGACTTCCAGGCTTCCTCTGAAATTGGTAAAGAGGTTGATTCTCCAGTCCTAGATATGACCAAGCCTCCCTCTGATGATGTACATCTGGTTGTGTTTTTGAGAAAATTAGACTGTTAGACTAAACTAAATACCAACATTTTACATATTTAAATTGGGAGAGATGAATCTAACAATGAGCAACCAAACAGGATAATGCTGTTCACAAGAAAACCATGGAGAAAATGGAAAAAGCTGAAGAATATCAAAATTTATGTTACATTAAACAATGATCAAACTTTAAATCAAGGACAGCAGACAGTGGTGAATGCATTTTGAAATATAATCTCAAAATATGCAGTTGCAGCCCCTTCTGAACAGCCTTTATCTGTGCTTAACAAATCCAAGATTGGTTCTTTTCCCCTCAGCACCTGCAATTTGCAATTGATGTAGTAAACAAAGCATGTTGGTGATGTGCTCTGAGCTTTCAAATGAAGTCCTGGTGCAGATACACAAGCTGATTTAAAAATTTAACCAGAGAAATATGGAAGTTTGTTTGTGGCCCAATAGTCCCTGTTCCAAACTGGGCCCAGAAAGATGACACTATACTTAAAACTGACCCAATGAGAATTATCCCACTATTCACCATACAGAATTCCTGTCCTAAAAATATACTTTCATTTCTAGCCATATAAACTTAAGAACCAGAGTAATTCCCATAAGAGGAATAACTGTATGCTTTGACATGTAACTAGTGAGAAGCCAGAACAGAATGCAGAAACATTGAATTCAGCAGTACTGTAAAGCTGTAAAATGCAAGATGTAAAAATAAAGATACTATGTTTTCAGGGAATACATGTAGGAACTTAGGTATAATCATATTGGGCAGTACTTGTAAGAACAATCCTGGTGATAGCTTTGCTCATATGAATAAACATGTTCAATTTTTGACTATTTGAAATTTTAAGCGAAAATCCATCTCCAGGGCTACTGGTTTATGGACTTGCAGAACAATCTCATCATCTCAATATGAAGCATCTGCTCCAATGCCTGCTGAAGTAATTTGGATTGTTTCCACTGACTTCAGCAAACCCTGCAGCAAATCTCATTTATGAAAAGCTATTTTGGGTGCCTCAACCCCTGGGTCTCTCTTTGTCTTTATTATCCCTCAGAAAAGGCCCCAGTAACTGAAATGAAACATTATGTAAAGCTCATTATGTAAACATCCAATGTAAAATGAAGCATAACAGAAAACCCAGTGCAGCCAAAGGAATGATCTTCAGAGACTGTCACCCTTCCATAAAGATACAATGCATCTCCTGAAGACTGGTGCATCCCAAAGGATGGCTTTGGGCAGGTGAGGATCTCTCTCACTCTGCCTTCAGCAGACATCAGATACTTCAGAACTCTGTGCCTGCTTTGTTGAATGCACATATGCTGGTGAATTATTTTTCATTTATTGTAAATATGTTACTGACATTTTCAAGCAACTACTGTGAAACAATATTGATGGCAGTGCCTTTCTGAAAGTTAAAGGAAAAAGCCAAAACCCAACACAAAACTGTTTGAAGAAGAATGGTTTGTGAGAAAAGCTCAATTTCTACCATTATAATCTAGGTCTGTGATACTCTTGCATAGTACCCTTCATACCTCATGTATAGAGTAAGGAGTGTTGTGCTGAGGCTTGTTAATAAGATAATCAGCACAGGATTAACAGCAATCTTTGTTCTCTGCCTCATCCTTTTTCTATACTGTCTTAAAGACAGCTTGGAAGTTAACAGGCCCTTTCTCTTGACAGATGTAAGTCTAAAAAGACTAAGTAAGGATCAGGGTGGGTTATTTTCATATAAATATGGGTTCTGCAACAACAACAACAAAAAAACCAACACCACCAACACCCCCCCCCCCCGGAAAAAAAAAAAAAGGAAAGAAAGAAAGCAGAAGAAAGAAAAGAAGGAAAAAGAAGGAGAAAGCAAAGCCAGCACGTCCAAATATGACACAAGGGATCCTGATTCCACTTACTACCAGACCTAAGGACAGGTTTAAGCGTCCTCACTTTACTCATGTGAAAAAGTAAAGTTCACCATCTCAGCTGAGTCTCACACTTTATATTTTTCTAGAACTCTCACAGAGACTTCTATCTTTAGTCCGGTATCCTTGCGGTAATATTTTTTTAACTGTGGTGGAATAATGTTCCAGATTCTGGGGGACCCCTTTGTCAGAGGAATTCATGGGGATGTCATGCCTATTTGATGAAACTGAGTAGACAAAATAATAAATTACTAATGATACAATTCTTTGCTCATATGAGAAATCCTGTTTTACCAACTATTTTTCAGGAACCCTGTAACAAAATATGTGTGTCACAGCATTTATTTCCTTCCTGTCTGAACAAGACAGTTGTTCCTTGACAAAAAATAGATGTTTCTCCTTCTCACAAAATACTTTCCCACTACCATTTTTCTGTGGCACTTAGATTTACATTTCATACAGGAGTTGTTGCTATTCAGCTGCAAAACGTCCTCATACCAATAAAATTTAGTTCTGCTCTCTAAGAGATTCAGAAGTTTAATAAAAACAAATCAACCAACCCCCAAGTGCTTTCTGAATTATTCCTCTTGAAGTGTCCGGAATTCAAATAGTGCACAATTCCAAGCCTGCTTGTGGCCTCCTAAGGCAAGTAAGAATCTCCACTAGGATGAGTGTCAGGAATTTGCAACCATCACCCTTTTGCCTCTTCAGTACTTCCAGAAATATAAGTATACTGTCAATTCTTTTTGCAAAAAGTACGTACCATTCTTTTGCCAAAATCTTGGCATGGGCTGTGAATAGAGCTTCCTTTTAGTGGGATCATCCCTTTGGGACTGTTATCAGCCTTCCGCTTGTAGAATTCAATTCCATCTTCTAAGAGCACAACCCACATTGGCTTCCAGGTATTAAACATGCTGCCCTGCATCAATAAATCACAAATTATGTTCAATGAAGCACTCTTCATGTGATACCCAAGGAAGATATGAGCTTCCAGGGAGTGTCTGATTGATGCTAAAATAACTACAGTTTGTGTTTCAAGGGGAACATGCCACAAACCTCACCCATCCAACTATGCAGTTAAATATTGTTATTTTTCTGACCACTATTTATTTCCCCTTGTAGTTGCTCTGCCAGTGGAAGCCACTGTGGATTTAAATAAAAGTAAAGGCTTTATCCTATGGGCTGTACTACAAAAGACTCCAAAGCAGGGGTTGCTGTGGAGTGGCAAATACCTTCCCTAAGACTAGATGTGCCTGTGGCCTACACACTGTCTTGAGGCAAGGTGATGTGACCTCTTTAATCTCACTATTCTTCCTTGATGTTTAACCCAATTAAGTGCAACTGTGTAGGTTGTGTCTATTTCCTGTTGCCTCTTTGCCAAGATTCCACAGTAAGTTTCCCTGCGTCTTCCCAACCTGTTCAGAGTTAGTTTTCTCTTCCACTCAATCCAAAACTACCCCACTTACCTTCTTAACCAAGTAGCCCTCCCTTATGCGCATTGGCTCTCGCTCCATGGCTTGGGCAATCCTGGTCTCAGCTCTGTCAGTGCTGGCTGTCAAGTTCCTCTGGCAGCAAAGTCTGTGGGATGGTGTTTTTACAGTACAACTGTGTCATTTCACAAGTTCCTCTCAATGCTAATCGCAAGACCATTTCCTCTTACAGAGTGAGAGATAGGGAAATGCAGAAGTACGTGTGTATTTATAGTCTGTCTCTGACAGCACAGACAACAGCCTGACAAAACACTTCATTATCTCAAATACAGCCAGCCTTGATGACAGAGTCCTGGGAAGTTAAATAAGCACTTCAGTGCTCAGTCACAAGAAACGGGGCCTGCTCTGCAAATACATGAGCTCTACCAAAACACACAGGGCATGGTGCTGCTGCTGCCTGGCGTGTGCCAGAAGATTTCAGAGACAGGTTTTCAATGCATCAATGCTTTCACTTCACCCTGCCTTCCAAAACTGGCTCCATGAGGGCAAGCATGTGGAGTCTGGCAGGAAGGTGGAGGACCCTCACTTGGTTAACAAGGATGCGCCCTCTGCTGACATAAGAAATTTGGTCAGGATTTGGATTTTGATGCTGAGGGCCTCTCAAAGATGTCAGCTGTCAAATAGGCACAAATGGACTAGACCTGTGCATTACATAGAGCACTGACCACAAAATGCTTTCTACAATCATCTTTTACTTGCTGCAGAGCTTGTTTGACTTTATTTGGGAAAAGACAAGGCAAACCCATAGTTTTTTATACATACCAGAGTCACAATCCCTCTTCCCCATATAGAAAAAAAGTGGGGGTATATGGGAAGCAATAAGAGGCTGCTTCATGGTGTCTTGAAGCAGCCTCTTGTGTTCTTTCAAGCACAAGATTCCAGGTCACTTTTGCAGCTAACCTCATTCAGATAAGTGTTGATTGAGCCCAGAGTGACTCCATCTGTTACCTCTGCCAAGCTAAAAATTCCTAAACAGGGACTTTTTTCACAGACAGAAATTCCTGTTCTGCATATGACTCTCTGTCTCAGCCTTTACTCCAAAGGAAGCTTACTCAGAAGTCTGACAAGGTCTGTGATAGGGGACCAGAGGGTTAGCAGAGCCTTCAGAGACCTTTCTTAGACATTCCTCACTGATGCCTATTTAGTGGTAGTCTCACAAATGAGACTCCGCTCCTTCCTTGGTTATCAGTATCAATGCTTCACTATCCCAGCTGCTGGGTGTTTTTCCTCAATATCTGAATGGAGATTTTCCTTTTCCAGGTCTTTCTCAATGAGTTGCTGCTCAAATGACACATCCAGTCTCTGTGCAGGCAGAGCACCTGTATGTACCATCTTTTTCAGGTTAAACACTTTAACCTGAAACATTCTGGTTGTGTCATGGTGCATTTTGTCCAAAGCATACCTTTTTGTGATAATTTAATCTATCACTATATAGTTTGGGGTTTCTAAAACCTGCAGTCCCAGTACATTGTTCCTTTGCTCATGTAAGTCATACTGTTGTAAGGATCTTATTGCTATTAGAGGCACTAGTTGCTGATGAAGAAAATAATCCATCAGTTTTCAAATGAAAGACTCCATGTATTCTCTAGCTGTGAAGCATACTTGAATTCAACAAATAGATTTTAAAATTATTAGAGACAGAAACTCAAACCGGTCTAGTAAAACTTCATGGTCCTTGGAACTAAAAGTAAACATTTACCACTAAAAAGTGATCAAAAACCTTGTCTAACATTTACAACAGAAAATTTGCCCACCAGGTCTAGGACTTGGAATGAATTGAAGATGCCCTGGATTCCCAGAGCAGAGATGATCTAATGGGATTTCTGAGTCATATTTCTGTGAAGGTTCTCTTCTTTTCCCAGAAGTTTTAAAAGGACGTTTGATGGACTGAGGAGCTTGTAGAATCCTCCTGTATAATGTCTTTTTTGGTCACTAATTCTTTTTGCTTTAAGAAGGCGTGAAGAGGGTCCCACGGAGTCAGTCGAGTAATGACAATCACACCAATGGGGATACATGTCCTTCTACTTTATTAAGCAGCTTTGGCATATTTATCTTTCTCTATACACTGCCTCATGCCACTAATGCTTAATGCTCATTGGTTAAGTGGCTGCATTCATACATACATGAATTAATTACTGATTGGTTGTCATGCTATAAGCATTTTAGCTAAGGCGTGCTAAATTAGCAGTTCCCATAACATGCCTGGCATCTGGCCTCATCCTGGCACAATGCTCATTTTTCTTTGTTGTATCTATTTGAGCATGGTACGTGGTCTATTTTGTTCCAAGGACAGTACACGGTCTTCAAAATAACTCTGTAATCTGCAGGTCAGGGTTGTCCAATTCTTGTAGGAGAATAGTGTGCCCTTGTTCTGCCAAGAATCCTTCCACAAAGGTGAATTGTTTCCTTCTCTTCCCTTTCATGTCTGTGCTTTTGTCTTCAGAAAAAGATACCTTTTTTTCCTTTTTCCAATTAGATAAACCAAAAATACTGGTCACAGGCAACAGTAAGTCTCGAAGTGTAATTTGGAAGCCAAATTGTCCCTTTATTACCTGCCTTGAGGACATAATGCTTCAGAGCTTGGAGCTATGATTAAAGACAGAGAACAGGATCACAGTTAGCTCTTCCTTCTGTCCCTACTTTGCTTCCCCCACCTCAGGTCTGAGGAAAGGAAGACCCCTCTTGAGCTGGAAGGCTTTATGGGGAGCAAAGACAAAAGAACCTGCCAGCATTTCGCCCCGTGCAGGCATCCTTTGTGCAGGTTTCCCTGCTTACCTGCTCCTGCTGACTCAGTGTTTGTGCTGAATCAAGATGACAGGGCCCCGCAAAATAAACTGGTGATATGAGATGACCAGGGATAGGTAATCCTCAATAGAATATCTATATATCCCTATACTAAAAAGTAGTTTAATGAAAACAGAAAGGGGTGGTGACTCCACAATTTCACAAAAGCTCATTTTTCTCACTTATCTGTGTGAAAAGCCTTTGGAGGTATGAAATGTAAATCTAAACACAGTGGCACCTAGTCAAATACTCCAGAATTTACCATTACTACTTATGCTACTCAGTGTCAAAACACAAAATAACTTCCATCTAATGTTAGCTGAAGGCAACCACTTTATAACACTTCTCTATATTGTTTCTATTGCATCTTTAAAGCTCAGCTGGTCCATTTGCTGTTCCACTTTACAAGTCTGGTGCAAACTTGTTCTTTAACGCTGAGGTTTGGTTTCATTTACCACACACTACTGCAGGGAAATCAGCACTTCATACCCCCCCCCCATACAGAAACATGCTGATGTAGCTGAATCATTCATGTGAGGCAAAATGGTCCTTAAAAACACAGTAGCTGTGGCGGGTGCAAGGGAGTATGGATTGTGGATGTGAGTCTTCTTTGTCCAGCCATTCCTAAAGAGCAGCACCAGGCATAAAAGAGAGGAGGAGCTGCATTTCTTTTACCTCTCCACAAAGGGGAGGAAGAGCTTTGTCAGAAAGAGAAGATAACCTGCAGTGTGGAAATCTGCTATAACTTACTATGTCCTCTCCATTTCTTTCTCAAGTACATAAAAGTGCATGATGTCAGATGAGCAGAATTTGTCACAATATCACCATCTGCAGCAGAACTGAATATGTTAGCTCAGTTTACTCTTCTTGTACAGGAGAACACTCTGCTGTATTTCTTCAGAAATTTCTTCTTTATTTCTGCTACTTCAGAATAGAAGTTCCTGCAAACACTGGGAAAAAAAGATCAACCACATTTATCTAAGCAAGTGGGACTAAGACGTGTTTATACCAAAAATTGGAACCATAAAGCAGCTGCAAGGAAGGCAAAAATCTCAGTTACACCTGCTCCATTGCTCCACAAGCCCTTGCAGAGATGGTTCTAACATGTTTGCTGCACTGTAAATGCCACAAACTCACCTAATCTGCAGCAAAACACATGACCTATCCATAAGTACATGTCACTACAGCAAATCAAGCTGCATTTGCAGGGGAAATTATAACAAATGTTATATGTTCAAAATTATTGTCTCTATGGGAAAGATGATATACTGAAGTGATTTCCAAACAAGATAAAGACTGTCCAGCTGATTTTTCAGTAAAAAAACACTTCTAATTCTGCACAGAGGTAGAGGCCTCAAAAGAATCAAAGTTTTAAATTGAGAGCTGGCAGGTGTAAGCCTTAGCACAATTCCCTACATACAGAATCACACATATGGCTATTTTTAGAGCATGAGAGATTGTGGCTTTGCCTGCCCTTCTTGAAAAGAAGCCCCAAACCACAACATTTCCAAATTTAGCACTGTGTTAAGAAATTAATCAAAGAGGGGCAAGCATAAAAAGGCTAATACAAGTATCACATGGCACCTTAGAATCTAAATGCTGCGGTTTGGCCATCTTAAATGAACCATCTTGTTGTGCCTCGAGGTACATTTTATATATTTAATGTATGTTGAGCTTTGCAGCAGGATTAGAGCATTATTGAGGAGGTCTGCATAAATGTTAATACTTGAAAGCTTATGCAGTTGACATATCACGCCTAGAGAGATCATATTGAGTAGGTGCAATC
The DNA here is from genome assembly GCF_027887145.1 of Ammospiza caudacuta. Taxonomy (NCBI): domain Eukaryota; kingdom Metazoa; phylum Chordata; class Aves; order Passeriformes; family Passerellidae; genus Ammospiza; species Ammospiza caudacuta. Next base: position 17,087,929 of record NC_080595.1, on the reverse strand, counting down.
AAGAGACTGAACACATCTCTCCAGAATGTTTTCTAGATAATTCGGACCTGCTTAAAGCATAGGTCGTGGTTCATCTGCATGTTATCTCTTAGCTTTCATTGAACACATCCACCCTCACGTCTCCCCTACAGTAGCTCCCCATCAGTAACGCACGCAGGTTATGCTGGTGCAGCAGGGAAGGTGTATGCATAAGAAAGAGGTCTTGGAGGATGCAGCTTGTATGTAGCTCACACATCTTGCAGGATGTATGAAACTTTCATAGTCTTAGGAAGAAAAAGAAGTATAGAACTGCTGGGTACAACTCACTCACCACTCCCTTCAAAAGCACTGAGGCATTTGCCAGGGCACAGGTGAGTGCTCCAATCTTCATACGCAAGGGAAGGGAATTAGCTTAATGTACCTTGCTGACTCCACAGAAGAGACTGGGAAACCTGAGCTGCCAGGGGAATGAAAAGTAGATTTGAAGGACTGAAAAAAACCAAACCAAACCACGGACACACACACACACAAAACCCAAACAACCACCTCAAAACAAACAAACAAACAAACAAATAGAAAAACAGTTTTGCAGTTTAGAAAGACGTTAAATATTGTAGCCCACCCTTCAAATGTAGGTGTAGAGAATGGAGGAATTGACACAATTTTATCTTTTTGTTCCCAGAAGCAAATTGCTGCTGTGGCTTAGAGAAATAGGACTTTGTCCTAAGTCTATGATTATTTATTTAGCTTTGAATCTTGTAAACGTCAGCATGTTTACTCTGTGCTCCTGGAAAAACACCTACTCTTCTTCCTTCAGATATTTTGCTCCCTACAGAATATCAAGCAATTAACATCAGGTAATGTAGCAGCCTGCGATCTGGGACCCATAGAAAATCCCCATGGGGACTGGAAGGGCTTGGTTTCTCTAGCCAGGGCCCATTCCACAGCATCAAGCACCTTCATTCTTGGGCTGAGGTCAAGCCAGGTACTCAACATGCAGGGTGAGGTCAAGGGCATCCACGGCTGGAGACATCAGTGGCGGAGCTGGAGAACAGCCGTCCTAAGCATAATTCAGAAAGGGCATGGGAACCAAAACTAAACATGGGCAGCCTCAGGTGATGCTGGTCAGGGCCATTAAGGTGGGCAGAAACAAAACTAATCTCCCAGAAGGACTTAACAATGGCAACCCCTTCCCTTGATCTATACTGATAAAGGGCATCTGGTGGGATCAAATAAGTAAATGTATTAACACAAGTGAAATTATTAGATCAGTCAAAAGAAGGTCATTGTCTAAATTAATAATTTCTTCTTCAGAAATGTTCTACTCTCACCATGTTACACTTGCATATGGTAAGTTACTATGCATAAACATTCCGTAATATGGTGCTTTTTTAGTTATCCCTCATGTTTGCCTAATACTGGTCAGGGGATAAAGTCCCAGTCTGAGCTGTGTCCATAGAAAGACAATCATTCAGGCAGAAATAATGAGGGAAAAAAAACCCTTCATTATAGATCTGACCTCTCATGTACTTAGGAAGCTAATTGCAATCAATGACTTCAGCTACACACAATTTACTACAACATGTCATGAAGCAAGTAAATCTGATCCCTGGCCATTACTCTTCACACACCACTTTAAGTGGTAGTATCACATTCTCCACAGGTTAGACCTCTGTGATTTCATATGGAATTACATTTGAAGTTACAGAAAGGGCATTTACTGCCAGCAAAACTTCCAACAAGCTACCAAGGAGCAGTTTCTGCAGAATGCAATGCAAAATGAGATTTCTCTTGCAGTAATGAAAAGAGATAAGGAGAAATGCACCAGGACTGGGTGTTGTTTGTTTATTTTTGGTTTGTTTAGTATTTTTGCAGAGATACACAGTTCTGAGAAGCAGGGGTCATATCCTGCCCCTATATTTGTGAAAACCTGAATGGCTGAACACATTATGAAGGTTGTGTTTAGTTGGACACTAAGCAAGGGATATTCAGTAGGATTTTGGGGGTTGGGGTTTTTTTTTTCCATAGGTTTTCCGCAGAATATATTATTTTGCTTAAAGTTCCTAATAAAATCACTGAAACAGGCATGCATAAGAAAATGCAGCTGGGCAATGCTGTATCTACAATTTGGCTTTGTTCACATTGCACCACTACATGTACATCCCAGCCTTACAGAAACAAGGAACAGGTTAGTCCAGTACAACCTGGACCTATGAAATTCTCATAACAAAACCATTAACTCTGCCATAATATCCAAGCAAAAAATTTATTTGTGGTCCAAAGCTTGTGTCAGACATAAGGGTGCTACAGTTTTAACAGCAAACAAGAACAAATAAAAAAGAATAGGCACAAACCTGCCTGGGTTAAAAGTAATCTCTTTAGAGATGGGAATGAGACAGGCTGAGTTGGATTATGGTAAATTGTTCAGTTTCAAGGATCTTTGTTCAAGAACAAAGAGCACCAGCCATATGTAGAGAGTAGTATTAGACTTCAAGACAAGACATTCTGATCTTATAGTGCAGTTACAGAGTAGGGTGGGGTTTTTTTCTATTTAAATAAGAGGATTGCAATGAAGTGATTAAAATAATCCCAAGAGAAACCTTGGCCTGCTGATGTTGATTGTTGACCTCAGGGAGCAAGAACGCGACCCTCAATCCAGGCATGGTGACTCTGACAGTCAAGAAAGCAACCCTCAGTCCAGGCATGGTAACTCAACAAAACCTTTTCCTGCACCGGGAAAGAGAAGAACCAGAAAACCACATCTTTGCTGCCCGCCCTCCCCTCTCTCTCGGGCAGCTTTGGCTCCTCCGTGCCGCCACACAGATGTTTCAGCCCACCCCAGAGGGTTCGATCAACCCGCAGGAGGCCTTTCCCGGGTGGGAGATCGGAGGGTGATTTGGGGGGGCTCTCCCCAGGCGAGGGGGTCGAGGGTGGTTTGGGGGCTCCCTCAGGTGAGGGGTCGGGGGGTGGTTTGGGGGGCTCCCCCAGGTGAGGGGGTCGAGGGTGGTTTTGGGGGCTCCCCCAGGTGAGGGGTCGGGGGTGGTCTGGGGGCTCCCCTCGGCCGGGACCCCACCGAGGAGCCCGTGGGCCCCTCCCTGCCCTTGCCGCTGTCCGCGCCCGTGGTGCTGAACCCGCGGAGCCCGGCCCAGGCCGTCTCGTTTCCTCCGGGACGAGCTGCGGGATTAAGGCTGCAGTAATCGGGGCCGGATTAACTCCCTGGAAACCGGCAGCAATCTGAGCAGCTGCAAATGTCCCCCAAATCAGGATATGGGGCGGGGTGATGAAGTGGAGGCGGGGGGGGAAGAAGAGGGGGAAAGACATCAACCGCCAGATGCTACGCCGTGATTAATGGGAGGGAAAATAAATAATCAAGTATCTCATCCGCTGCTTTTGGGAAGGGCTGGGCTGTCTGGGATCCGGCAGCCCCTCCTCTTCCTTCTCCCTCCTCCTCTTCCTCTCCCTCGCTCCCGGCCAGCCGCCTTTTCTCGGAGGGGCGAGACGCGCGCAGAGCCCACAGGCCCCTCTGGCCGCAAGCGATGGGCGACATCCCCGGCCTCGTGAAAATCAGCGTCTCCCTCAAAATCCAGCCCAACGACGGCGCCGTGTATTTCAAGGTGGACGGGCAGCGCTTCGGTCAGAACCGCACCATCAAGCTGCTGACCGGGGCCAAGTACAAGATCGAGGTGTCCCTCCGACCCGGCACCGTCCAGGCCACGTAAGTGCGGCCGTCCTCCTCAGGGCGGCTCCCCCGGCCCTCCTCTCCCTCCTTGCTGCTTTATTTTTAGACGTTTAATGTTTTTTCCTGGCAGGCTGTCAGCGCGGGGTTCCCGTGATTTCTCCCTCCCCGCCCTTTTACTTGGGTGGCCCCGTTTCTGGCTCCCTCGCCAGCTGTTCCCTGTGCTCCGCCTGGCTGGCCTGAGGGCGGCCACCTTTGGGAATCGCTGCCTTCCCTCTCCCTCCCCACCTTCTCCCGGAGATTTTTCAAGCCCAGCTCCTTTTCTCCTTCCTTCCCCGCGGCTTTCGCTGGAGGAAGAAGCCCCTCCTACACAATGCCCAAGCCTCGCTGCGGCGTGGCAAAGCAGAGACAGGGACCAGATGGGGAACCAGCTCTGGGTGGAGGGGCGGCCCCGCCGAAGAGATTCGACTAACCTCTCCCGATCCATTCGAAATCAGATCCCGCCTGCCACTCCTTTCTACTCCTTCCCTGGGTGACTGCAGAGCCCTGGCATATTTCAGGAGCCCCAATGAGTCAGCAGCACATGCAGGTCTGCTAAAATGCCTGAAGCTTTTTCCCAGTACAGAGGCTACCAAACTGCAAACCCACGTGCTGGCTTCAAACTGCCAAGGAAAGGGGAATTCAGGGCTGTGAAAGGCTGGATCCTGTCTTTTTGTAGGACCATGGGCATCGGCGGTGTTAATGTCCCACTGGAAGAAAAATCCCGTGATGCACAAGTGGCCTCTTACACAGGGATCTATGATACCGAGGGGGTGCCCCATACCAAAAGTGGGGAGAGACAGCCCATCCAAGTCAACATGCAGGTATGTGGTTCTCCAAACCTGGCATGAGAGGATGAGGGAGGGCAGCAGGGGGTTGACTCCCAGAGAGAGGGTGGTGAAATGTTCCAGGGCAAAGTCTGGTTGCAGCTGCTGCCTTGCTCTTTGCTTTGTGTCACTAAGGTTGCTGGCCAGAACATAGCTGGAAAAGACAAATCCTGCTGCCTTCTCTCCCAAGAAAACAGCAAGGGTCAGGAGGAAGTATAAGGTTTTCTAGAGACCTGCAAAACCCTTTCGTGTGCTGCAGCAGAAAGAATTGTGTGCTGAACATCCCACCCCTTCTATAGGACATACTATACATATCAGGTAGCTCCCACTGAGGTTCTTGGCTAGAGGTCCAATCCCTTGGCATACAGGGACCCTCTTTTGCCTGGCAGCACCATGTTTTTTGGCACAGAGCATGTCCCAAGCACAAGGGGTGACTGCTCTCCCCTTCAATCTGTCACCTTCAGCATGCCTGAGGACTTGCTAGAGACTAGAACCATGCAGAAGAACACTCAAGGCTGTCTTCTCTCTTTTCCCATATGTTTCCATTATCTGCACCCACAAATCTAAATTCATATTTAAGTGGCTCCTCACCCCAATCTTAAAGAGACACTCCATGGCCCCACAGTGAGATGACAAAAGCTCCAGCCCACAAGGCAGCGGAGCTAACAGAAAACATGAAGACAGGCAGATTTCCACAGCACTCTTTGGGTGGTATGCTCAGTTTTGGCAGTGTTTTTTCTTCTCCTGATTATAGCTGTGAGGGATTCCTGCTGTTTATTCTATGTCTTCTCTACCAAAAAAAGGAATCAAGGCAGTAAGCCATCTTCACCTGAAGCTCTCTCAAGAGTCTGTTCCAGCTTAAACAAGCCCACCAAATTTCAGAATTTTATGACGTTTGCTTACTGCACAGAAGATTTCATATTGCTCTTCAGTATTTCTTTTCTGAAATCATAGTTCAGGATGGTAATCCTCTTCTGAATAAGAACTGTAACATCTCCATTTGGTGTTTCTAATAATTACAATGTGCCTAACTTAATTTTGGAGATTAACATCACATTACTATTTCATAATAGTAGGTTATTAAGACTAATATGTTAATCACTTTTATATACAGCCACCACCCAGGAAAACCAAACATAGTATTATTTCACAAAAAGCTGAACATAGCTGCTGGATGCTACTGTTGATCATTGTAGTTATATTTCACCTTGCACCAGGAGGAGAAAGGACAGCATTCCCAAAAAAACATCTGCTTTGACTCAGGCATCCCTGTTTTGCTGGTTACCTTTACCCTTAAGTGCAGCACTGATGTGAACTCTGAAAATCTAGAAATTTAACTTTTCCTTTGGAGAAAACCAAGTCAAATCACAGATAAAATGTAAGGAGGTTCTGACTTTCAGTGACAAGCTCTGACATGGTTTGTTGCAGCATCAGAATGAGAAGCCACAATATTTGCCCAAAGAGCTGCTCTTACAGATCAGATCCTGGGATATTAACCATGAAGCTAATAGGATTTTCAAGCATTAAGCAAGTCCTTAATTCCTTTTAGGAACTGATCTTGATAGATAGGTTCATCAGTACAGACTTAGATACCCACAAATGATACTTTTAAATATTAAATATAGACAACTCAACAGGGATTTATATGTTTAACTGATCATTTAGTGCTTAGCTAAGTGGAGCTGTAATAGATTTAGGGAACAAGCCTCAGATACCTCAGTCTGAAAACTGCTTTGGATACCTACTTCCTGAACCTTCAAAACTGAGCTTATTGCAGACAGCTTTAGATTTTCCTATTTCCCTCAACTATGAGGAACTTCTGCCTCCACTTCCTTTTCTAAGACAGAATCCTGATGCATCCTATGGTGATAAGGACACTATTTTAAGCATAAAAACTGAATTCACATTAGAAATAGATTGTGAGATCAGTCCTGCAGTCAAAAACAAGTCTGATATTGCCAATCTAGTGTCTGAATAACTTAAGGTCCATTAAGATCCATAAGAACTTCTTTCCTATCTGCTTTGAAACTTTTAACAAATAATTCTTTGTGTTGCTGCTTTAACTGGCTAGTAGACATCTGACCCATGACAGCCATAGTTTATACATGTTGAATAGCAATCCTGTTTCTGAATTCCAGAATCTGATTATATGTTTCTTTTACCTGATTGGTCAATCATGCAGACTATCCAGAAACTGCTAAACTGTCTAGCAAATGGTGTAAACTAAGTTAGAAGCCTGCCTTTGGGCCTCATTTTATTCTTGATCAGACTAGTCTAAGATTGAATAAAGACGCTAGAAGTGTATTAACAGTAATAACTATAAAATCATCTCAGCATGCAAATGTAGAGGGAGTGATTAATTAACTATTTACTCCTACAGCACCAGATGACAGAGAAGAGCAGACAGGGAAATATACTTAATATGAAGCCTGACCTGCAAAGGGCAGGGCTATTCTTCCTTCCTGGGGATGCCCATATATAAGCTCAGTGGAGTAGCCAGGATTCAACTGTAGGAGCCATGGGAATTCAGGGGAGCTCTAAGGATGCAGAATGTTCATTATGCCACATAGCTTCTGCATGTGTTAAGTACTGGGCTGAGGGAGGCACATGGTAGTAGAAAAGCTCTGCAATTAATTTTTTCCTTCTCCTGGAAACCCTGAGCAGTCAAACTACTCAGGGTAGCTCAGCAAACTGGGTCATTAAGGAAAATTAAATTTGCTTTCTTTATCTATCTTTTTGAAATTCAGATCCTTCATACATTAATGAAATGAAATTATGCACTTGTGTCATATCACCTTCTAAAAATGTTACTAGAAATGCCTTTTCTTCCTTAGTTTCCACAGTGAGGGTGCCTGATTCTTCTCTCTGACAAGTTTTGTGGACTGTGCACAGAAATATCCAATGTGCTTAACCTTTACTGTCTTGCATTATGAATGTAACAGGACTACTATCAAAGATGATTGATTTAAAAAAAGTCCTTAATTAAGGTTTTAGTTGCTGGGAGAGATAAAATAGCCTGTACATCTGATTCTTTCTTAGTCAAAGGAAGTGGCAGAAATGTTTCTGTTACTTCTTCAAGGTAACACTTGTAACTGGAGCCGAATAAAAGCCCTCCGCTTACAGCACACAGCAACTTCTGCTATTGTCGAGGCTAAATTTAACTTACCAGGGTGGGCAGAGGGAAGGTTTAAAGTAATGGCTGTTACACAGAAGCACCTTACAAACCACATTTTTAATTTCAAAAAAACAATGACAAATGTGTCCTTCTGAAAAATCTGCATACAGAAGACTCTGCTTGTAAATCGGTAACAATTTCTCTGTAAAAGGGCTTTCCTACTGACTTTGCAAGTGTGATTATAGCAGGCAGATGATCAAAGATCAGCTCCCAGGCACATGATAGGAATGGAAAACAGTCAAATGAAGAAGCTGTCATTAAAGTGAGTGATGGAAATACTGAAAGGGAAAAAATACTGAAGAATGGTGCCATTCAGTAGCACTTAATTCACTATCTAGTATCTTCTAACAACATAACACAATCAACAAGCCATACTGGCTTAAGGCCAATGGCAATACATACAGGCTTCACACCCACACTTGAGATTCTCTGCAATGTCTCAAGGCATAGGAACCCCAATTTTCCATTACCATTAAAACTGAAATCAATTTATGCTTGAAATCTTCACTGAGGTTTTTGTGATGTTGTACAGGTATCTAGGAGTGACTTAAAGAAAAAAAGAACAGCAAACAACTTCATTTTACAGAACTTTTTTATTATAGCCATAGAACTTTTGTTGTAGCCACAGTCTCATTCACTTCAAAGCGGCATGCACAGAAAATTTAAAGTCAATTCTCACTTCTTCACTGTATTAGACACTTATCTGCTTAACAGGCTGATTATATTTTATTTGCTCCTATTACTCAGCTGCAACTATCACAGTCCAAATAACAGTTGCAGATATACACACAGAAATTCTCTTGCTCAAGTCTCATTTAAAATGTGCAATAGAATCCCAGGAAAGTAGTAAGTGGTGTGCAAGAGCAGCACATCTCAGTCAATACACTACAAATACAAGACTCCAAAATGCAGATACATTAAAAATTTCAGACTGAGGAAAAGAAGAATCTTCCCAATCCCAACTGCAGTCTCTAGGTATGGTATAAAGGTAAAGTGATGGTCTGTTTCACTGCAGATCACTGGTACATGACCTACAGTATATACAAGCTGTGTCATCTTAAGAAAGATTATGATTTTGATTCTTGTTGTTAGTAACATTTATCCATGTGGCAACTTGAATATTTTTACTCCCTTCCCTATCCCAGATGTGAGTGCAAGAGGACAGTACATGCAGGATCTGATCCTTCATGTATTATGTATGGCTAAACATAAAAGACTTTCTGATTGCTAGAGCAGGTTTTACAGGTCTTCGATTTATTGATCTGAGGAACAATGATCCTTATACCAGATGTTTTATGTTCTGCAGCTTCATAAGTGTTATTTCTCAGGATGAGAGAGAAACCAACAAAATAATCAGCTCACTAACACTGGTATTCCCTCTTCCTCACAGTTTAATGACATTGGAGTTTTTGAGACAGTCTGGCAAGTCAAATTCTACAACTACCACAAACGGGATCATTGCCAGTGGGGAAACAGCTTTGGCAGTATTGAGTACGAATGCAAACCAAATGAAACACGCAGTCTCATGTGGATCAATAAAGAGACCTTCCACTGAAGAGATGGGAAACCAATACTGCTGGACAATCTCCCTAAAAAAAAATCTACCTTTTTAAACCAGCAAGAAGCCTTAATAAAGGCATACTGTAACACTGCTTTGTCCATGAGGTACCAGCAACTACATTGTATATACAGGTGGTGCCACTAAAATATTTGCCTATTACTGTATTTTAAGTTTACCATGGCACCTGCAACATTCTTTATCTGTCGCCCTGAGAATCCTGAAAGGTTCATGGTAAAGGATTATCTGATAGTTTGGTAGGATGTCATATCATAATACTGTTGTAAGTATTTGGATTATTCTGACTAGATGTAACAACTTTTGTGAAGTGTTTTGCTTCATTGCTTAGAATTTGGATTAACATCACATTGGTGATTTCTGTATTTACATTTGTGTTTGCTCCAAAATCGGTGTGTTCCTTCAAGCATTTTGTTGTACTGTCTTCCCAGTGGACACCAAAAATTAAAAATATGGTTACTTGTAGGTTTAGCTAAATGGCAGCTAATGCACTGTTCGTATTATGCTTTCATACCAAGGGATTTGGGAACTCATTCTCCCTTTTGTTAAGTGCTGTAAGATATTCTGTGAAGTTTGCTAATTTACCAAATCTCCTAAAGAGGATTATTTTTTGTTACGTTTTCCAGTCTTTGAAATAGCATTAGGAAATGGTGTAAAACATGATGAAGGAAGAGCAGTAAGTCCATTGTGTTATCCAAGACATCTAACAACATGGCTATGACCTATCTTAAGATCATATAGTATCCTTGAGAGATACAGCAGCCATACCTAATTTATTTCCTAGAGTAAGAGTTCTGATATCAAACTCCATTCTTATTTTAATTGCACATTGATGAGATCAGTTAAATCTTACAAATTGACATTTATAAGCCTGACCACTGTATTCATTGACAAGATTTCTGACCAACAAGCACTCAGTAGTGTGAAGGTGCAGATCCCAGGGCATGTTTATACATGCACTGCAGTCTTTCAAATAAAGATAAGCATGCAAGCATTTGCATAGTTATAACTAAAGGTGCTTCATAAACACTAGATCAGTGTTTAACACAAACAGACAACACAAAACAGATGTATCTTTAATTTCTGTAAAGACAGGGAAGGAAGGAAACAACTACACTTGTCCTGTCCCCAGCTTGGGTTGAAGTAAGCTGTCAGTTCCTGCATATCTGTTATTCCCTTTGTGAATAATTTGTAAATTGTATATGTAAATGGTAAACATGACTTTTGATCTTTGTAATAAAGGACCTAAACAATTTCTTCTCTACTATGGCCATCTAAATGAGCTGAAAACATTGTATATAAAAAAGCAGTGGTTTTAGAGAATCAGACAGTAGGTTGTAGGCAGCCAGTGCTTTCTGAGAATGCAGTCCAAAGTACCTTCTGTTCTTCACCCAAAGCTACTGTTTCTAGGAAACACAGATCCAGTGTGCCAAAATGCAGATGGTTAATGTGATAACACTCAGAAGAGCTTATTAATATGCAGTTAGTTCCAGTAATACAGTGTGAAAAGTAAAGATTTAGGACAGAATTGAATTAGCAAACAAATATTTTCTTCCACTGAGTTATTAATCAAAAGGCTTTACTAGTTTTCTAGCTTTACTAGATTTCTACTGCCAAAAGAACTGACAGTGGCACTGATGTAATCCAGCTGTGTAAGGGTGAGCTAGTCAGCTGCATCTCCATTCTAAGGCAATATTATATGGGCAAATTTTACTGAAATGAAAATCTAGAAATAATCTTCTCCATTAACTTCTTTCCTAGACTTTTCTTAGCAAGAATTCTTCAAAATGAAAAAAACTGACCAAATTGAAATCTGCACTTCAGGCAGAAGTACTACTGCCAGCATTTTAGCAGAAGTTTCCAGATAACATGCTTTAATTATTCTAGACTTCCAGCTGTGAATCAGTTCTGTCTCTACCTTGCTAGAAAAGTGATTTTATTCTCCCATAATTTGCATACTTTGGTTCATTTTGTTTCTACATATGAACACATATGTACACTGGCACACAATACATGTGACACATAAATTCACAAACTTCTGTCCTAGTAAAAAACATGTAAGATCCACAGTGTCCTAGCTCTCCAGCATTTAAAAAATGCTGCAATGAATAAATCCAGCCAATCCTGGCACAGGAGGATTGTTATTCTCAGCCAGCTGGAAGTATACTCTTCCTAAGGCAAATTCTCATGCCCACATTAATGCCAAATAGGGCATCTTTTCACTTACAACCTAGCAGGTCCTGTAGCAATTCAGTTGAGATGAAGAAATGCTGAAGAAAAGGATGCTGAAGAAAAAGGCTGCAGATGGAGCGAGTTGCTTTTAAAAGAAAGGAGAGATCAGCAAGAGCAACTGTTGCACAGGTCCCATATTCAAAGACTGAACATTTCTGCAGAGGATTGCAGCACCCCTTTCATAGACAGCAGCAGGGATAGAAAGGATGAGAATTGGTTAATCACTTCTCTGGGGAAGGTGTAAATGGCATTTATCAGCTCTTATATCCTCCCCTGGGTGAGGTTTAAGCATACAGAAATGTGATTTGCATTATTCTTAAATAGAAGATTATTCATGTGATGTTGTTTGAGTATCCATACTACCAACTCTGATACTCCACACATGTAAAGCAAAATAGTCCCATCAACTTCCTCTTGTTCATCAAGTGCTTTGCTAACAAAATAAACTTTTGCTCCTAGTAAAGGAGACCCAAGACTTCAGCTGTTTCCTGAAAGTAATGTTTTTCATTGCTTTCATCCAGGACAACTCTGTTGAATATTCATAGAATTTGAGTCACTACAAAACTGCTGCTGTGACAGCTTGATGCATTATTCAGTCAGCAGCATTTAAATCTCCAGACAAGTTTGTTCTTTACACAGCTTTTTCTAATTAATATTTCCATTTTTATACAGAACTCAGTACTATAATTCAGGACACAGTACACTAGGATCAAATATATATGTCAGAAAATGCTGACAATGTGTCAATCCAGCTGAAACCAGAAAGCACTCATAGTTGGAGGTTTTATAAATAAGAGACTTCAAGATTTTTGTAATGAAATGTCCAGCTGTCATTCTCATAAGAAAAATGAAATGAACATTCCAAATATTTGTGTCACTTTTTCATCTATATTTAGAGGTAGCAGATAGCTCTTTGATCCTGCTGAGTAACAGGATTCAAAAGCAAGTCATTAGTCATGACTATTACAGTTGTGATCTTGCACATTATTATTATTATTATAGTATTAGATCATTAGATTTTGCACAACACTTTGTGTTTAGTGCAGCTACTACAGACTTTGGTATCTCCTACCATCTGACTGCGTATGAAACAGAAGTAATACACCTCAAGTTTCAACTTCCACATGGTAAAGAGGTTTTACTGGCTTCAGCTGAAGCTCTGTCCATTGGTTTGCAAATGCAGTGACCCTTACTGATTCCAGACTAGCAAAGAATCAGAGGACCTCATTTATATAATTCTTTGTATAAAAGATGTGAACAGAACTTCTGTACAATAAAGGTGTAAGTTTTGTAATACAAGGCTTTTGCATGCCAGGAGAGGTTCTTTTTCACTTGGTTAAGAGCACAGCCCTCACTTGCTATGTAAAATTTTAATGTATGTGCTGTGTGTTCCATTCTTCTAAAGCCTCATGCAAAGCTTTGATTAAATAAGGACGTGGTATGTTGTAAATGCTAACCTCTATCTGAGATCTGAAACAAATGCAATGACTTTCAAAATTCAAAGCAGTGAGCATCGCTTTAATAGCTATGTCAACCCTGATGCACAAAGCAGCAGAAAAACAAGTCCTTCAACATTCATGTTTTCCCTGAACTCTACAAAGCTCACAAGCAATGACTTGCAAAGTCCTCTTTGGTGTAGCAGATCCAGACCTTTGGCCAGGAGAGACACCCACTCCTGCCCATAGGCCTTCCCTGCTGCATGTTTGGCAGCTGTCACCAGCATTTCTTGGACTGCTTCCTTTTCATCCTCTCCCTGATAGCAAGATTTAAGGCTTCAAATCCCTATGAGCCTTGCCTTTCAGCTTTAGGAAGACAAGGTGGCATCGAGCTAGGGAGAGACAAACCAGTTCTCTCTGCATTGTTTCTCTGTGACTACTGTAAGGTTTTGTGAGTTATCCCACTGCAGTCATTGGAGTTTGTTACCTTTTGACACACAGTGAATTGCACTGTGAGCACATGGACAAACAGATCTCCTTTGGAGACATGGCTTAAAATCAGTGACAGACAGCCTCTCCATCAATTTTTATGCTAAAAAATATTAAATTTTAAGAAATAATTCATGGCAGCACATCTGCATTGACCAGGTGCAAGGTTCTGATATTCTGTTTGTCCTCACTCAGACAAACTTGAGTCTTGATGGTACAATCCATGTACGAGTGCTTTGCATGCTCTCTGTAACACCTTTGTTTCCCTCCCTCAGAGAAGAGGCACTCCTACTTCCTTTATTCCAATAGTGAGGAACAGCCTGGTATCCCATCTAGGATCTGCAGCCTTTGAACAATCCTGGGAGAAGAAATTGCAAACTATTACTGCATGATGATGAAGGCAAGAACTACAAGACTGTCCTGATGGTTAACTGAACCTTCTGCTCATTCTCAGCACAGTAAAGACAAGGTTGGGAGCCTGCTGTTACACGAGTGACTGTGACAACATTGTCAGTAAAATCCACATGAAACTACAGTATATGTGTTACAGTTCTCAGAAGTTTGAACTGAATCTTTATGAGTTTAATAACTTATAAAGAGGGCCTGCAAACAAGTGGCAGTAGTACAATATCACGACATACACTCTTTTCTGACTGTGATGGATGGCATTCTCCTGCTCACTAAGTTGCTATGCCAACAGATTCACCTCAGGCACTTCCCACATTTCAGACTTACTGGAGAGAACAAGCTGTGGCCAATTCTGTGCATAGAATATATAGTCTGAGTTGGTGCCTTTTTTTAATTTGCTGGGTGTTGGAGTTTTAAAATTAACTGTATAACTTTCACTTCTGGCTTCTGAGACATCTCTGGCTAAATACTATGCTACAGGTAAGCTGAGCAAATGTAGGAAACACCAGGGTATGAAAACACAACTGCAGACATCTCTGTTCTGTATGGAAACTATATGACTACCCTCCAAAGATTTGAAAAGCATTAAAACAAACAAATGAAAAAGTATCATGCATCTACTCTGTTCAAGTCTGGCAGCATTTTGTGTATCAGGACAAGGTACTAGCCAGATAGAAATGTGCTGGTTACACAATGAATTAAATTCACAATGTTTACACTGAGCTTTGCTTACCTTAAGGGGGTAAGAGGTAGATGGTTAAGAAAACAAAAGTCCCAAATGCACTACTGCTACAAAGTTCCACCAAAACATACGGAGTAAACATGAGAGACAAATTTGCCCTAATATGCTAAAATGTGAATGAACTTCCCTTGCTTAAAACAGAACTGTAAGAATTTAGACCTAATCATTTTAATACAGATTAAGTATAACTTAAAGAAGTTGAGGAAACACTTCCAGGGAGGTTGTTGGCTATAAATACTGTGAAAAGATTTCCTCTACAGATCATTTACCCTATCTTAGAAAATATATTTATTTTTCTCCAGGAAGCAAGAACTAACATTTTGCACCTGGAAACAGGTACAGAATCAATTGTACAATGAACTTACAGAGCTGGAAATTTTTTTGAAGGGTTGGGTCTTTTTCTTTTAATAAAAGTAGCTATCAATTTTGACTTCTTTCTGCTTCAGCCCTGCAAATCCAGCAGCAGCCCTCAAACACAGCTAAGTAAGCAAAGAGGTAATGCTGCCATATACTTAGCTCTAGAACTGAGAGATAATCCAAACAGTACAAGAAAGGGAGATTATTTGCCACCTTGCATCTGCCTATAGCCTTTATTCTTGGAGAACCATGACTAGGACAGCTAAGTGCACAATTTTTTCCTTATACTCCATTCTACAAATCCATGAGGAACAATGCCTTAATCAGAGACACCAGCTTCCATCCAGATATCTAAAGGGAAAACATTGGAGGGGCATGGGCTTGGAGTCATGGTACAAGAAAGAGACAGGAGAATCTCAGAATGTGCTTTTGACCCACGGGCACTGTGAGAAACAGTCACTAGGAGTCTCCATATGAAAATATAGCACTAGCAGAGAACTCTCAAAAATCTCTTTTGGTAGTCTCCACATCAGTCACCTTTAATACTTCTTCTCAGTTCTGCCAGAAAGACTGTTCCTAACCTCAAAAATCTCCTACTAAACTCCCCGTGGTTTTTACTGGTAAGTAGCTTTAAGCTTCTGGCTCACTAAGCTCAGTGTCAGTAACTTTCCACAGATTTCATACTAATCTCAAGCTTCTCAAGTTTCACATCCTGTCATTGCTTATCTACATCCCCTCTCTCTCATCTTTTATCCATAATGGAGAGAGAGAAAAGCCTTTCTCTTCTCTCAGCATTTGCTGTTCAATCTATCACTCATTTTCCTTGCAGGCTCTGGAGTAAATGGCAATTTCCAAAATACAAGGCCCTCAGTCATTCCGGAAGTTTTAATGTAATAATACAAGAGGGTGGGAGAAGCAGCACTAAATTCCATAGTATGGAATGAGCAAGGAAGCCCTTATACCTCCAACACAGAGGGCATAGCAACTGAGTACATCAGTACCCTGTGGAGCAGCTCTCCTCAAAACATTAGAGGAAATACTCCAAAGTAGAAGTTGGCACAGCTTAGCCAAGCCAAGCATGCTGCTCATGGTACTGAACAACATTCAAGCTAGTTTTATACTACTTAACAAAAAATTTCCATTGGGGAGAAAAAAGGGTGGAATCAGTTTTAGCCCACCTCCTTCTTGCCACCTCGGCCTTTATTAACATCTCATAGAAATGAAAAATTAAATGAGACAATAGTCTTTAGGATGCAGTGGAAAAAAGTAGGCTGGCTGTCAACTCAGACCAGCTCTGAGTTACCTGTTGTTTAGCCCCTTTAATGCAGAATTCCTGGAAGGAGGAAAAGGCTTTAATGCAATCTGCAAAAGATTATCCAAACCAGTGCTCTAAATTACTTCAAAAACATCAGAACATCTCTGAAATTGTTTCAACCATAGTCAACAGGTTATCAAACAAGACTTCATTTAAAATGAGCAAGTGCAAATTAGTAGTCATTCCGGTCAAGAGTAAATGTCCAGCTCTGGTAAGTTTTTTCCTCTGTATTTTTACAATTATTTCAATTCCCACAGGTCCCGTAAAAGAAAATTAACTGCTGAGGATTCAGAGATTTAAAGCCATTTCTTCCAGGTCACAGCTTCTTTGCAGAAATCACTGCCATATGAATACTAAAAACAGTAAAACTTTTATTTTTGTTCTCTTAGTGTGTCATAGTGAAACATAGGACTTATAGAGACTAATTTCCTGTCCATCTCCTGTGGATTCCCTGGTGTTATAACATTAGAGTTCAACTCATGATGCAGCCCCTCTATCATTAGGGAAACTAATTTCATCCAGTGTACTGTGTTCAGATTTGTAATTTCATAAACTAAAGCAACTCAGTAGTCAATTTTCATTTAAAAAGTCTAATATTTGGAGTGGAGGGGTGCAGAGAAAGGGGAAGAGCAAGACAAAGTGTGCTCGATACAAGCTTCAATTTCTTAAGAAAGCAGACAAAAATTGCCATAGGGAAAAAAGCAGCAATCAGAAATACTCCAGCCAATCGATAGATGGAGCTACTAACAGGAAATACAGAACTGTAGAATTAGTTGGGTTATAAAAGATGTTTAAGATCATCCAGTCCAATTGTTAACTCTGCCAAGTGCACCACTGAACCATGTCCTCAAATACCACGTCCACACATCTTAAACCCTCCAGGCATGGTGACTCATATGTACCAGGAAGGAACTTTCAATCCTAGGAGCCATTAGTGAGCTGTAAGCCATATGTAAAAGCCTCCCCATCCCCATATGAGCTGCACAGACCACTTCCCCTCCCACACAAACACTCCAGCCTTGCAGAACCCAGTGCAAGTACTTCTATGTGAGAGGGCCTCCCCTTTGCTATTGCTGATTTTCTTTAATCCAAACCGGCACCTGAAGAGCAGCAGCCAGCGAGTGCTCTGTGGTCCAGAAGGAGATCAGAGAGATCCAAGGGAGCTCACACAGCACCGAACCTCACTGATAAGGCACTTCTGCCAACAACTCTCATGATTCTGACTTGAGCCTTTGTTACATGCAGACTCATGAGAATTTCTGCTTGCTCACAAGTTCGGGAGCTTGCATTTCTTTGAAAGCACAATCATTAGGACTGCTCACCCAAACTATAACATCTTAACAGTTCTCATAAATAAAGATAATACTACCTTAACACAGCAACCATTCCCTACTTCAAAGATGTCTCCAAACTATCAAAATAAGCAGGTCCACCATAACATTTCTAAAGACAGAACTAAATCTCACTTCACCATTACATGCCATTGCTAATCCCATGCTTTTGTAACCAAACTTAAGCTACTGTGTGGCACAAGCTAGAACCCAGCTCTCTCTGAACAAGATGACAATTTACTATTTGGCCAATGGACAGGATCCCAATACCCAATCTCAACACAACAGTTTTTTGCAGTGGGTCAGAGCACTCGGTGCTGTCTCAGTCTGCTCTAGTTGGCAATGAATTGGAATTGGTAAAATTAAAACTCCATTAGATTACTAAAGATCCATCTCCCCCTCCCCAAAAGTGCTTCATTCTCAGGGGAATAACATTAGCATTTATGGAAGTAAATGCCTCAAGGTTTTATTAATGTGCTAATGAGCTAGAGCCTTCTACCTTCAGATCATAAGCATGAATCATATTCAGCTCAAAGGTAAAAATACTGTTTTTAGCAGGAATTTTATATCAAGTTCTACTTCCAGCCCCTCCATCACAATTTCATCTTTATGCCTTCTATGCAATTTTCTTTTCCAAATCACACAGGGCTTTGAGCTCAGCAGAACCTTCTACCAAGGACCACCAATCACAGCAAGATTCAAAATCATTTTAATACAGATCATTGAGATATACAGATTATCAAACTTTTTTTAAAAAAGGAAAAAGGAAACAAATGTTTTACAAGTAAGCTCTACAAACTCAAATTGACAGAAATGTCCAAAATACTATGGTTTTTCAGCAAAGAGCTATAGAAAGCAAAATCTGAAAAAATATCAGCTGCTTTAGATCCCTTTAACATTAAAGAGTCCATTGTGGCCACATTATAGTATTTAAATGATCCAGTTTTACTTACAGCAGTTATTTCTAAAACCGTATCTCAGTTATAAATCATACAAAAAATGAAAAAATTACTTTGAGAAAAAAAATAACAGGGACCAGGGTTTTTCATTCCAATATTTGCCAAGTTCCACAGTGCTTGTAACCTTTTTTCCTGCTAATTTAAAATAAATCACGGTGTGATGCCCTTATGGTTGCTCCTTGTCACAGCAGAGGTTCATGTCTTCCACAGGAGGGAGCTTTTCTCTTCTTAAGATGACGGTCTGTCGCAGCTCTCAATTTGGAAATGCGTAGGAGCTCTAAACAAGCTGGAGTGCCCCACACCTGACAGCTTCCACAGAGGATTACCAAAGAAGACTCAAAAACTGGAAAAGAAAAAAACAAACAAACAAACAAAAACCCCATAAAATGAAAGACTGAGCATTTATAAACTAAACCCTTCTTGCACCCTTGTTTATATCACACTATTACTATCCCCTAATGCAACTACTTAGTGGAAAAACCTGAGCACACATCAAATCCAACACCATTTATGTCCAGATGTATCTGATATATAAATGTCACTAAAGGTATCAGCTATCCAGATAGTAGTGTAAGAGGAACAATAAATCACAATAATATGGAGAACTTAACATCTGGCCTAATCACTGAAAATAATATTTGAATACTTGAAAATATATCTTATATAACACAAAAAGAAGGAATCCTCTCTTTGGCCCACTATTTATGAAGCCAGTAAGTGACAGTCAGCTTTTTCTGGGGTCAACCTTAATGGCTACTTTTTCCAGAAAAACAGCTCTGAGCTGCAATTTCCATCAAGGTAACACTGTGCTATCATCACATTTCCCAGCTGCTACTTCCACAACTGTTTCCTTAGCAAAAAAAATTCACAAAATGCAGAGAAGAGTGATGCTTAAACTGTCCAGTTTTAGAGAAGAGAGAATTTCATATTCCCTGCTAAGTTTAGTCCAATGGGTAAATCCTCCTGATGTGTATAGCTAACTGCTATCATTGACAGTGGGAATAACACAAGTACACAAAGGGGACAAGGAGTCCTTGAGGCCTCTTGTAGGATCAAACTTCAAAATATCAGGGGAAACATATGTGATACGTAATAAGTCTGGGCATCATTTTCAGTGTTGAAGAGTGTATTAGGCGTTTGCACACTCAGAGAACTAGAGACACCCTACCCACCCTGTTTCCAGGTTTGCAGGAACTTCAAGAAACCATTCTGCCCTGAATAAGCAATTGCTGTATATACACAGATCTATACACACAGATCTAATCCCAGATCAAGGCCCTGTGGAGCAAAATGAGGTAGAAAGGATTAGACAAAATACAACTTCTGTTCCAAAGGTCTTCCATGCTGCTCAGAACCCCTTCCTCCTATTAAAGTCTTAAGTGAAAAACAATATTACAAATCTTCCTTGTCTTCAAATGCTTGCTACCATTTCATAGCCAACTATGATATAATCATGCAGACTGTGTTTTGGCTTACACATAATCAACACCTAGTAAAAACAGATTCAGCTGCAAGCTGTGGTCAGCTCCACAGAAGGCTAAACATCAAGTCAGAAAAGCCAGCTCTGACTGATAACTTTGTAATGTTAAATTTTCATTAATCAAAGCTTTATCTAAAATATCTGCAATCTACAGATCACATCAGTTCACACTCTGTGCTTGAGGTAATTTTTCTGAGCAAAACTCTTCCTATTCACCAGTAATTAACCCTGCAAAATTATCATGCTATATGGTAAATGTAAATCTAAAAAACAAATAATAATAATGAAACAATACAAGCCAGATAGCATAGTTTGAAAAGGCAGCCAGAATCTTGTTTGTTTAACATTAATAAGTCCCAGAGGGAAATGGGACAGCTGTGTAAAGCCACCTTAGCTGTCCCTTTTTTTGTCATTGTAATTACATCTGTTGCTGATGTTCCATACAATTAAATGTCTGAAGAGTCTTTTCAAAGCTCAGGGTGAATACAGATAAAGCTTGGACATAGGAAGTAGATTAAAAAGCATCCTCAGCGATACATTTTGAAAGATACATTTTGGAAATACATTTCTTAGGTCCAGTAAAATCTTTGCTGAGGAACACTGTGTATCAGCACTCACTTGACTTACTGGGACTGCAAGGACTTAAAGTGAACTTGACATCAAATTGTCCAGTAGGACTTGTAGTCACTTAATGGCAATAATTACATTCATTCTATGACTTCTGTTTTCTTTCTTTAAGTTGGGGTTTTTGATTGTTTGGGGTTTTATTGTTGTTGTTGTTGTTGTTGTTGTTTTTCCCTGCATGTGAAAAGAAATTATGAAGTTTTTAAAAATTCTGAAAATGGTCATTTTCTTACAACTTGAAACTGTAATTGAGAAACACAAAATGCTAGAGTCTACTCAAAGATAAAAAGGCAAAGGACAGAGTATAAGGTAGCTAATTAGAACTTGTCTGGGAAACAAGAATTACTTGGTTTCACTTAAATTCCAATATTATAAAGTGATCCACACTGTTTTAACCAAAATTAGATACCCAGATATATAGTTTGAATTTCAGAGTTGCTAAGCATCTAACTGCTTTACTTGGCTTGAAAGAAAAAAAGAATATTAGAAGCTGTAAGAAACAGGAAAAATTTGGAGCATTCTGAAAAAGGAAAATTGTCTCTTGCTATTAAAAGCATTACCTGAACATTATATGAAAGATGAAAGATATGAAAGATTCTTCAAAAATTACTTTTCAAATACAGACTGGAAAAACACATGCCAACAAAAACCTTAACCAAAAAACTTTTTAATTTTCAAGCAGATCTAATGAAAATGAAATATATATACACACAAAGAGTCAGCTGGAATTTTGGGATGCTTAATTTGTTTGATCTAGAAGATGGAAATTTTGTGACAAAACTTTTTTCTATGAAAACCTGTTTTGATTTGAAGAGCTCTGTAAGTAGTATTTAATAAGTAAGACTGTGTATAACTAAGTAAATTATATAAACTACTTACCTCTATCATATCTGTAAAGTTACTATGGCTCACAGACATAAGTGATATACATCAAGTGTGATTTTTTTTTCCCTTCAAAGTATTACTTTCTAACAAGATGAAGGGTTAAAATAATCATTTGGCTCTCAACCCTTTCTTATTCCAAATTAGTGAAAATAAACTGTAGGGTGCAATCCTTCCTAAACTACACATCTACTTAAACCTGAACATTAATGTGTCCCAGATATTTCATCCCAGTATGGTTCCTTTTTGTGCTACTCTTGCATAGGAGGCATATCAGGATTTTGACTGGAGAGTTGAACCACAGTCTACAGAGGACATGAGTACATGGCAAAACAAATACAAGAAGCAAGCACAGAAAAACAGAATGGATATGAGGACTCTGCTGCTTCAGTTAGATTTCTGTTTGAAGTTGAAACCTGAACTTGGGCAACTACAGTGCCTCCATCTCAGAAGAAAAATAAACACATTGTTTTGGAAGCTCACTTCCATGGAAAATGAAATACTCGTATGATCCCTGGATGTTATTGCAACATACATTGAGCTTTACCAAATTCATTAAATAATTTTAAGAGTTTTACAATCCAAAATGGCTTTCCTTAAGGTATTTGTCCTGTCTGGTAAAAGAGACTTATAACAGTCTATGTGATGCACTGCCATGTCTGAGTAATTTGTATCTGAAATAGAATGGACACAAAAGTGTTCATACTTTCAATACTACGGAGTACAGCAAATAAGAGCAGGAGACTGCAAAACTGCCTGCATCTTGGGAGTTTGTGAGAAAAGTTAAGCCTGGGAAAAGGGAGTGTGTGTGGGAAGGTGTTTTAACATTTTTTATTTCTCATCATCCTACTCTGATTCAATTGCTAATAAATTAAATTGCTTTTCCCAAGTTGAGTCTTTTTCCCCATGGCAGTAACTGGTGAGTGATCTCTTTCTGTCCTTATCCTTATAATCCATGAGCCTCT
This sequence comes from Ammospiza caudacuta, assembly GCF_027887145.1. Taxonomy (NCBI): domain Eukaryota; kingdom Metazoa; phylum Chordata; class Aves; order Passeriformes; family Passerellidae; genus Ammospiza; species Ammospiza caudacuta. Next base: position 17,065,437 of record NC_080595.1, on the reverse strand, counting down.
GGTTATATTTTTCTCTGCTCTGTCCAGCTGAGGAGGGCTGTAAATACAATTTTGGTGGGCACCTGGTGTTCAGCCAGAGTAAACTCATTGCAATAAGAATAAGAATTATTTCAACTAGTTGTCATCATGTCTATAAAGAGAAATAATACTAAAACAAAAATAGATCAGCAAAAATTGACAGTAGAAAAAAGAACTGACTCCAGGTATGAGAAAAAGTTTTCAGACCCCACCCAGGTTCACTGAGATTTGAGAGCACACAACCCATACTGAGTCAGGCCAAAACTCAATTACATCTCCAATTCTAACAGTGTTCTGTGAACTTTTGCACGTGTATTTGCAATACCTCACAAAGCTACTATGATCATATCCCCAAATACCAGCTTCAAAATCAACTTTTCAGAAAAAGAAAAAAAAATGTTTAGAGTACCAGAAATAAAGAAATTTGGTTTCCTGCACGCTAATATTCTGTATTTGATTGACCAGTCTTTAAAAAGTTGAGAATTCCAGCTGAAGCTTTTATACAAGTGGGACAATAAGGTGTGGGTCTTCTATGGATTTTTGGTGTTTAAGAAAAGATATAAACCTATCTCTTTCCTCATGTAAGGAATACATGTAATACAAAAATCCTTCTCTGCTCTGTAGTCTGTTTTCACACAGAAAATGTAGTATTTTGGAGAATTTTGCTTGTAAAATGCAGATGACCATCACTGCATATACCTCATTACTTAAAGCTAGCTAGAAACAGCTTGTCAAAATGGCAGTGGCAGTAATAGCCCTTCTCCACCCATGGTTTTTGGGTTTGGGGGTTTTTAAGCTCAAAGAGTTACTGGCATTCACACCAGCAAAAATGCATCTATCTACACAAATTTAAAACAAAAAAAAAAGGGGGGGATATAGGTGTGGGTGTCTTATCCCAACCAGCTAAATCATAATGAAAGCTTCATTGCAGTTCATTTGAAGTATACTTTACGCCTCATCTGGGAGGACCACATTTAGCCTTTAGCCAGGTCCTCAAGAGTTCCAACAGCACTCTTCTCATGAGCTGTGCCAGAAATTTAATGTGCATGGGGTTTTTAGGAGGCTCCTTACTCTGGCTAACAGATGAAAACCTTGCACCATTCCAACACCACATATGGAGAGCAGCAGACTCGAGTTTTCTTACATCTATGCTCATTTTAAACAGTACTCAGAACATGCACAAGTTGTTTTTATTAGAGCTGCAGTCAAGAACACGTCAGCTATAATGAAACAGTAAAATTTAAATGCTGCCAAAAATATTTGGCTTTGGTCTGCAGTCAATTTGAGCTTTTGCCCAACATCCACTTGCTCTCCAGTCCCATAGAGATCTGCTCCTCAAATAGTCTGAAGTTTATTTTGTTTTTACTGCAACTCTTCACTATGCAACTGCGCAGTAGTAAACATGACCCCAACACAGAGTGGAAGTTTGGCAACAACTTGATTGCAAATATAATCTACAACAGCCATGGAAGTTAGCCAAGCCAAAAGCAGAGTTACAGCTCTTAAAAATTCAGGCTATAAATGGCTATACAATATCACACTTCACACTGCAGTTTGCAAGTGTGCTTAACTGCTGTGCTGTGCTACACCTGCAAATCATTTCTCGGTTTACAAATACTGCAGAATTAATGCTGATGCCCCAATATCTGATTGTCTCCAAATCAGGTAATAGTAAATGAAGAGTAATAAATCAGTAGTATTGTTTGAAAGATGCATTAATAAACAAGTGTGCAAGTCTCCATGGGATCAGGACCTTGGATGGTGAAGTGATGATCTAAAGTGCACTGGAAAAATACAATGGCAGTGTAATTTTTAGGGCTCAAAGTGATGGCCTCGTTAATGTAACAGATAAAAATTAAAAGCCTTCATCAAGCTTTTAGGATAAATGTTTTAAAGTCTTTCTGAGTTTTAAAGTCTGAGTTTCTAAAGCTTTGTAGTTATAAAACACATGGTTGTGTTTTATAAGATGGAGGGAGCATCAGAAGCATGAATATGTATGAGATTTACTTACAAACAGGCTACAGAAATAGCTAGTACTACCCTTGCTGCTGTTAAAATGAAAACTGAAGTAAAAAGATGAGGTTTCTCTGACAGCAATTGTCTAGTACATATGAAAAGAAGATGAAAATAAAGAGATGCAATTAAGTTAATTGCAACAGAATCTCTGAAGTGAACATTCTTATGAAATTCTGCGGCCAGCTATCAGAGGTCAGCATATGGAAGAGACATCAAAAGTCAATCCTGATAGCATCTTCCATTCTCAAAACAGCACCAAGTAGATACTTGGCTCAGGGATATACTTCCAAAGTCACGAAAAGCATTTCAAATTAATATCAGTTAGATAATTTCCTCATTTAAACTGGCTTAACTCCTAACACAACAATTTTTCAACAAATTCAGCTACAGCATAGTCAGGCCCTAAACAAGTGGCTTCCAGAGCAGCTTTGTAATCAGCTTAATTTGTAGCTGTCTCTCCATACTTATCACAATCACATGTTCCTGACTCTCCCCAGTGCCTTACTAGTGGCCATACAATCACATGCTTGAGCAGATCAGAAGGATGATTTGGTGCACACTAATTTTCAGGGAGGTTAATTTTCAGACACATTAACTCCCAGGTTTCTACCATGCTTGCAGCCCTAGGAATACAAATAATGGCACAAGGTCAAAAAGGTGTAACAGGGATTAGCTGTGCCTCAATGAAACGTGAAACTCTATTGTCACACAGAAGTTCAGGCCTTGGCTCACTACAGCATTTGCAACCCTGCTCAGCAAAGCACATTGACTTGAGGCCTCAGTTACTATGGTGACAAGCATGGAATAAATGTTTATACATAATTAGTTAAATTATCCCTTCAAGAAAGCAGTCGTCCTTCTCACAGGCAGCTACTCATATTTTTAAAATTAAATAGATATAAAAACAAATTAAAATTTTAAAGCTTAAGAATCACTACTATTCATCCACAAGCTAATGAAAATTTAAATCTATAATAAGAATTACAAAAAAAGATAAAAATTAGTCTATGAGAAATCCATTTCTTCTGAAAACTACACTGTAAATGCCCTACAAAATAAGCTAATGTTTGGTTTCAAACATTTTAGGGTTTTGCTTAAGAAAAACAGCAATGAATAATAAAACTATCTTCTTGCTTAACAAAGCCTTAAAAATACTTACTGAATGAAAAACTAATGTATGAATCCTTTTCATCCATGCAATCACTAATTTAAGTCAATCCTACTTGTAAAATATAAGCAGTATTTTCTAACTCTAAGCTTACTGCAAAAGCCATATGCTGATATAAACAAGTTCATTTAGTCAAAATGCTTAGTCCATAAAATCATGAGTAGATTATTTCCTTTTTCAAAAGACTACGAATCAGCAATTACTGTAGAACCATCTGCCACAAAGATGAATATTCTGCTCATGGTTTTGGAGAACCCTTTGCCAAAATATTTATGTGTAACTTGAGGGGTTTTTTTGATTAAGAAAATACAGCCCTAAAATGTGAGCACTAATCATATTACTTAGGATATAAAATGGCCTTAAATTTAAGGAATACTAAGTTCAGAATAGACAGTATGATTTCTTAAGATCAATAACTACAAAAAAAATAACAACAAAACTTAACCAAACACAGAGTTCTTCCCCAAAGAAAAACAAACAATTGACAAAATGCAGTAGAAATATTGCCAGCTGGCGAGCTGTCTCTTTCTTCCCACTAGGGGAACTGTTGCCAGCTCTCGCCTATCCACACACACTACTACACTCCTCTCTCAGCCTGACCCAGATCCAGCCCTTGTCTCAACTGTGATAATGAAATCAACCTTTATCCACCCAATGGGCATCAACGACTGACTGGTGGTTAGAGATGGGCTTTTGGTGACAGTGGGCAACTAAAGAAGCTTCTAGTCCCTAATACAGCTCTAGCACCTAATACAGCTCTTTTCTTTTACAGAAATTTTTACTCATTTTCCAGTCTGCCAACATAACTGCATGTGTATTCTCTCCCCAGCCCAACTGCTTGATAAATTAACTTTAGAAAAACTTCAACTACATGAAGTCTTTAAGCTAAGAGGGATAAAATTTTAAGAACTGAGTTAGGAAGCACACCTGTGCAGGTTCATACAAGCAGATCATACGTGGAAAACTCCCAATAAGGAGGGCAAAACCAATGGTATATTCCCTTTTTTTCAGCATGGCAGGAGCCAATACACACACCTGCTATCTACCCACGCACTACAACCTACCGGTAAGGAATAGTGAGTTCCTAACCCTAATAAACTCATAGAATAACATTTAGTTATCATTTACATGTAGGCTGTAAGTTCCTCCAAGGCAAAGAGCTTCTTCAGTGCCCTGCACTTGTTGACACACAAGATATAAAGGGAAGATGTACAGCTGATCATGAAGAAGCAGAACATAATTTTGACTTGCTCTAAGAATAGGCCAAATGCCTTCCTCCAGTTTGCATGCAAATGTATTACTGAAGACAATGCAGGTATTTGAGGGAAGAAACTCAGCTTAGAATCTGATTATCTCTTCAGAAACCGCCCAAATTTTAAAATACCCCCTCAAACACCAACGTTTACAGCTTTAGCATCAAGAGAGTTCTAAGTGATAAACAGTTACATATTTATATAAGCAATCTTTTTTTCAATTGAGTGTTTAGCTGCAGGAAGCAGTGTGTTATTGCAAAAGGCAGTAACTAGATAATTAAGTCAAACTAAATGTTCTTTTATCATTACGATGTGTTATTATTAATTCACAAAACATTAATTTACATTTACAAGATAATCCACAGCAAGGAACCAGACATCCCCAAACACAGACACTAGAGCTGTTGGTTGTGCCAGATAAATAGCCAGATAAATTTACTATTATGCAGCAAAGCAATTTTAAAGTGGAGGTTCTTTTATCAATACCTTTATTATTTTGAGTTGTTTCCAACTTCTGTGGCACACAGTCTTAAGGATCCTGTTTTCATTTAAACATGAAAAAGTAAAGACAGTAAAGAGTTTAGTTGAATACCTTTACTGGAACCACTGTCAATTTAAGCTGTAGCACAAAAAAAAAAAAAAAAACCAAAACAGAAAAAAAAGGCAAAGAAGGAGCAGCTTTTCAGATTTGTTGTGCTTTTAAGACCTGAAATATCATTAGTGAGCTGGTCTGTTTATTTCTTCTAATCAGATACAGAAGTTTAGCTAAGACTGATGACATTGCATTTTGAAACTTTTATAAGTCTTAAGAATCCTTTTGTTCTTTCCATTTTTCCTCTACAAAAAAGTATTTAGGCTGGACATACCAAGCAAGGTTGAATTTACCATATTTTAATATCATGTACTTTTCAGTAAGTTAAATATAGATTATACTATGTAAATAACAGTGCACATATAAATACACGATGCATTTGTATGAGAATTTCTGAATCCTCCACCTATTGCATTTCAAAAAGGACATTTAAAAAGAGGGCCTAAAGTCTACACATCCATCTGAGATACTGTGTAAGGTCGCATAGACAATGAATGACAAATTGGTTAAAAATCCTCTATTTCAGCTCACTGGTGTAAACTGAATATTAGTGGAGGTGTTCCCAAAATGACATCCAAAAGAGCATGTGCATTTACCAACTTCACTGATGTTTAACTAATAGATTTGTTCATAGTTGTAGCAAAAAATCACTATGGTCATGACCAAGATTTGGCATCCCAAGCTCCACAAGAAACTTAATACTCAAGTGTTTAGTGATCCCATAAACCAGAAGAGAAATAACAGGGTGGAAGCTAAACCTTGTGCAGATAACAATGTCTGGACCTGATCTCTGGTCTTCAGCACAACAGCAGCAGGCCAGAGCACTTTACTACAGTTGAGGACACCATTGATCAAGGTGTGATTCACAAACAAGACCACACACCGCCTAGGGACAATTAAGGATGTTGTGGAGCCTATGCATTAGCTCTAAGGGACTGAGCAAGAGAGGCTGCCCACAGCAACAGCTTTTCACTGGTCTCCTCAGGGATGCAGCATGCTTCCAGCTCAGCCTCACTGCTCAGTGAAACTAGACTCACTGCCACTGAAATTCCTGGGAAACTGGTTTTATATCTTAACTGGAAGTTATCTGCAGAGTCACCTCAATGCAAACTCTCTCAAAATAGAAATATCCCAAAACTGTCATGAGATACACAGGAGAACCCTCAAAGCTGGCTACTATGAATGTAGATCTTGAGCAAACACTTAAACTGGCTACTGTGATGTCAAGAACTGAGTACTGTAAACTTTCATCTTATCCTACAACATACATCTATATGTGTATGCATTCAGTCAGAATGACCACCCACATGTTCAGAACAAGATAAAGAACCATCATCACTAACAAATTAACCATTTGAGCCATAAGATGTGTGCTGTCTGTTACTGAAAAACCAAAGGATTTACAGTGTGAGGCAAGTTCTTAATGATTATACAAACTAGATACATAATTGAACACTGTAAAAACAAGATAGACTCTTAAAGGGGGAATCCTAACTGCTTCAATGATGGATGTGTTTGTTTTGTTTTTAAAACACTGCTTACTCCACAAAGCTATTTCAAAGGCTCTTACTTTCCAGGGTTTGCAACAGCTTTAGGGTATACCCAAAGGTTTTTGAGTGTTGAAAACCAGGTTATACTGAAATTTATTTCTCTGTAGAATTAATCTAAAATATGCTCTATTTATTGCACTCAGAACAGCAGTGCTTAAAGCTAACAGCCCACACAAGAAGGGCTCAGGTTGTTCAACATTAAATGCAGATCTTCATTTACAAGTGTGAGAAAAAGTGGAATCCTTCATACACACCAGAGAAATTCTCTCACTGTACCAGATGTGGGCATACCTGGTGTGCTACCCATCTAGACTGACCTGTTCAGGAGAGGCAGATTGGGTACCAGCACCAAGAGGATTACAGATTACTCCTTCACCCTAACAGCATCCCTTCTCTTTTCGCTGACCTTAGGCTAAATCCAATGCTAGCTGCTGCTGCATTTGGATTAGCAAAAGACTGGGTATGTATTCCCTGGTATTCAGGCATTAATTAGTCCCTTACATCCCAGAGTATGATTACAGGATGCAGACACAGAGAATGAAAGCTTTCAGCTGCCTGCTCCTGAGGTCTTGGTTTAACTACTGCTAGAGCTGGAGAGATCATATCCAGCAGCACAAGAGAGTATTGATAACCTGTGTTTATTCTTTGCTACAGATGTCAGAATCAGGAAGTAGCATGTTGCCTCACTGTGCCATGATGGTGTTGCTCAGAATGGTTTCTATTTGCAAGAGGGACACAACATAAACATTTCCCAGACACATCCTACACTTTTAGCTCTGAGGAGGTAGCAAAATACTCCTGTGAGCACAAGTCAGCGAGAAAACTGCAAATTATGTTGACCAAAAAGCCACTACAGTGCTGTTTCTTCTAGTCCAAAATTGGTGTGAGCTATAACAGGAAAATACACTGACTGCAATTCCACTGAGGTTTGTCAGAACAGCAGTAGTGCCTCATCCACAGGCTGTGCTTACCCTGGGAACACTGGGACCCAGGGGTCGAGCAGAACTGGATACACTTCAGTAAATATTTTCAGTTCTAACCCATGGAGTCATAGCATTAGTAACATGCTTATTACAACATCGAACGAGTTTCCATATTTTTTTTTAATACCAAGATTTACATGCAGTACAAAGGTCTCATGGCACTGTGAGGTTTAAGTGTAAATCTTCCTTTCCTGGGCATTAACTCTCCTCTGCAAATTTACCAGCTGTTTCTAAATCTGCAGAAGGAGTCATATGACAACTTCAATTGAATGGGAAAAGACAAACCTGAAGTTCTTTAAAAGATAATACCATTTTTCCAACACAGTCTCATCTCATTAGTACTATCCTAATAACTAAATCTGCACTATCTTTTTTTTTTTCTGGCATTGTTCTCTTAAACCTCTTTTAAGTTATTTATGCATAAATACATGATCCAAGGTCATGGAACATCCAAAATGTTCCATTGCATTCCCTGCTAGCTGAAAAGCGTTAGAATCATTACTGGTCTTATTGTTCCTGCCACAGACAAGGCTTACAGAAGTGGGTTTTTTGAAACTAGATTTCATATTGAGGACAGCCTGGAGTATCTCTTCTTGTATAATACATGCTGCATAAACTAAGGACAGTACATTTAAGGGTATTATCATCCAGTGGAAAATTGTTTGGCCTTCAGCAAAATTCCAGTGGTGGTACTTTACAGTACAAAATCTGAAATTGTTTTCAGCCGGCAAAGCAGGCTGCAAAATAAAATGCACAATTTTCAGAGAGCAGTATTCTTCTCTATTGACAGAGGAAAGAAAAATAGCACTGTATGACTAAGACACCCAAAAATTCATGGTATTTATTTAGGAACCTCACTGTCATTATGCATACATTTTGTCTGCAGAGAGACAAAACTGGGGGGAATTTTGATAGGAAAATAAGAGAAAATGTCTTTATTCTGACTTTTGAAATCTTGTCCAGAAACATTGCAGGTCCTTTCAGGAAAGAAAAATTTCTATTTTTTTCTTATGGGAGAGTTCAGAAACAGCAGGATGGATCAGAAGCTGATATTAAATCAGCTATAAATCAATTCCACACCAGAAACTTGATGGTACTTTGCCAAATAAGTAGGAGGCAGCAGCACCATGACTTAACACCATTCCAGGGTAACAAGCTGCACACCATCCCTGGCAAGTGCCCCTTTTAATTAGACAGTCTTCTGTGAGATGAAGGCACAAAGACTTAAATCACTCAAAATCTGCAGATTAACAGAGATTAACAGCAAGTCCTGCCAATTTTTAATTCCTGTAATAGATTCTTTAACTTCAGCGCAAAGCAAGAGCTCCCAGTAGCTTTGGTGACACACACACGTTGCAAAAATGTTGCAGTCTGTTACCTGCAGTCTATTACTTACCTCTAAGAAGGAAGAGGATGCCAGGAAGCTAAATCTATTTATGATTCCTTAGGTTAACTATACCATGTTACAAGCACAAAGAGCAAGCATAAAGCCTAGGAAGTCTAAATACTTGGGATTCAGGACCTGAACCTGCTTTATGTGAACAAAACACAGAAGTCCCATCCAGCAGCTTGAGTGCAATTTCACTTTCTATGGAAATTTCCACACACCACTAAAGAGCTGAGGGGATTTTCTAGTGCTGTGCTGCAGGTGCAAAATACCTGAATACTACCATTAAAAGAAAAAGGTGGTCTCCAATGTTGATCCAAACACTGACAGACAGGCACAGTTGATAGGCCAGGTTCTTTGCACCTTGAGAAAAGAATATCACCTTCTGAATTCCCTAGGAAAGAAAAAAATCCCATCCTGTGGCAAACATATCTTATTGGCATAGAGGGTTATACTGCCTCAATGACAAATGACACAGTCCTCAATCTGCACTTCCAAGAGCCTCTGCATGGAACAGCAACCCTAAGCAGAGAATTCCACACACAAGTGACTCTTAGTGTGGTCTCATTGCCTCAGCTAAAGGGCTCTGAACATTTACATTAATATATGTGATCATGCTGCATCACGTTTTCCTTGAAAACTCTAACATGCTATTTAATTTTTCATACTGCTGACAGCACTGCAAACGAAAACAGATTACATGAGCAAAAAGATCATGGCAGCACAAGCTGTAGAATAAATGCTCAACTAAGCTAGATGCAATTTAACATATCACACCACAGACAGCATTTGTTAATGCCATTGTTTTTGTCCTCCATGACAACAAAAAGAGGATCATAGACACAGAACCTAGCACTAACTAACTAACTTCTTACAACACATACTGATATGCTAAAAGGTCCTCCACAGGAAAATATGTATGCTGATTAGTTTTGAAATTGTCAGGTTACTAACAGGTATTCAAAATTTGTCCCCAGTTCAAACTGTTAGAGGATCAGCAACAAAGCAGTTCCCTAGTTTTCTCTTTGCTACAAGAAAGACAATGAACAAAGACCTTTTGGCATAGCTTCAGTTCAGATTGTTGTTTTACCATTAAATCATTGGTCTAGTTTACTGCCTGAGTCATCACCTTCAGAATTTGCACTGGCCCAAACCTGAACCAGTCAGCCAATACATGACCAGTGATAAAACAGTAATTCAAGAGATTGTTTCTGCAATATTGGAGTTACATACATTAATAGCTCACTAACAATCTGTGCCAGCCAGTCTCTACAGCCTTTGTGAGTTACTGCAGGAAGGTAAGAACTTCACAAGTCAGACTGACACACATAAATCTCTAGCAGAATTAAGCAAAATAAGTAAGACTTTGCAAAGGTTGTAAACAAGCTCATAAGTGAAAAAAAAAAATCAAACACTACTCCAGCACTTGCTTCTATTTGTTGCAAGGTCTTTGAGCAGTCAGCCCATTCATGTTAATGACAAACAAAAGTTGAAAACAAATAATCCTACTACCAGGTGATTTAATTCACAGCACCTAGGGCAGCAAGATCCACAGATCAGAAGCATTAACAAGCACTGTTTCAGTAAATGCACATATGCAAGAGACAACCATACATCTCCATCCCTTCTAGCAATTTGAAATCCAGCATCCCACAGTGACACAAAATAAATGAATGGGTAACTAAAATTCACCTTATGACCTACAGCTTCACAAGCTTCTGTGCCCCACAGCATTATTCTGGTCTTTCATTAGATAGTTTTTTCAGCTGTGCCTTACTGAATCTGAAAAATATCATCTCCCTTTCCTCCCAAGTCTTGGTACTTTATACATGCTCTCACAAATATGCCAGAAAATAAGGATAGGTTCCCTTCGATTTCTTTCACCTGAAAAGACAGATGTAAGAGTAAGAGAGATCAATGACAGGCACATTATCCTTCCAACCATTTGTCAGTTCTAGTCGGTTTTGTATCTTTAGAAGTGCTTATTATTGGTTTATTGCAATTGAAATGATAAATCAATATGGTGCATTGGTTTTACAGATCAGGACCTGCACTAATAGGGCAATTCAAACATGCTGAGAAAAGAGTTTTCATTTCTATCTGAAAAGGCTTCCTCTTTTGCTGATAAAGTACATCCTCCCTCACCCACAGTAACTGAAAGCACTTTCTCTCAAAGCCAGTTCATAAATTGCTTTCCTTTCTTCCTTTTACAGAACTACAAAAGAACAAGAGATTATTGATTTTTATAAAACACTACTACATACAAACACACAAACATGCTTTAAAATACTGTATTTCAAGCTTTATTGCACTCAGTCCCACGAGTTTACCTGCCTTGCTGGGAAAGCTGCTTACAGCCTGTTAAGGGTCAGGACAGAAGATTATTTAATTAGGTGGCAGCCCTAACCCTGGGATAACAGAGAGGGGAATGCTGACAAATTGCATCCAGCAAAGTTTGTGAGTCAGGAATTTTTATATGAAGAGTAGCGCAAGGCAAGACAAAGAAAAATATGCTCAGGACATTAAAGACACATGTGATATTAAAAAAATCCTCAAAAACTTGAGACAGTTAGAGCATCACAAATAGCACTTTCAAAGAAACATGCTATGAAATGAGCTAGAGCTCAGACATATAAGCAGCAGCACAGAAACTGTTTTCCAGGCATAAGGTCAAGCACTGTGCAAGCCACATCACAATGGTTAACAACATTGAAGATCCCAAACTGATACAGAGTTTACATATTTACCTATCTGTAGCCTTATCAGTTTCCATCTACATGGAGACAGATGTTTTTTACAGTGAGGGTGGTAAGACCCTGGAGCAGGTGGCCCAGAGGGATGGTGGAAGGCCCATCCCTAGGAATATTCAAGGTCAGACTGGACCAGGCCCTAAACAACGTGGCATAGTTGAAGATTTCCCTGCTTATGGTGGACATAGGTGGCCCCTTGGCTGGACTAAGTGGTCCCTAAAGGTCCCTTACAATCCAAATGATTCCATGATGCTATGATCCTAGTTTGAATGGTTGTAATTATGCTGCAGCAGAGCTTTACTTCCAGCAAAAAATGACAAAGCGATGTCTGACTCTTACTCTAAAAAAAAAATCACATATCAATATTTTTAAAAACATTAGTCAGAAATACAGGTACCATAATGCAAATCATCAAATGCAAGTCATGGTTTTCTACAGACTCATACCTACACACTAATAAACACTATCTTTCACTTTTAACTTCTTTTAGAAGTTAGATATAAAAGAAAAGCAACTTGGACACATTCAAACAAAAGAAGGGAATTAAAAGTGCACTAGTTCTTCTTTGTACTGCATCTAGAGGTTCAAAACTATTAGCAGCGACATAACTGCATTGCAAGATTAAAATTGTATTTTCCTAAGTTCTTGGCTCTGTCTACTTGGAACTCAAAAAAGTAACAAATAAGGTATTATGTTACTCATTTCTGTTTCTTTTAATCTCATTACATTATTCAATAGAAATTCTAGCTTCCTTCTATTTCATTTAGTTGATTTTTTACTCCAGATTTACCTCTGCTAGATACAGCTGCAATGACAGAGATGCAAGGAGCAAGACTGTTTTATATCAGAATTCCTTTTCCTCTTGGAGATCTCAAGTTATTATTTTTTGGTTAGAGGCCAATCAGTTTTAATGCTAGCTTTTAGTGAAAACTAGGAATATTTTATCCCTAGACATCTTATCAATTAGGTTTTTTTCCCCTTAAGAGACATCCTAACCATCCGTATTTGTTAATAAAAACAGGCAGAAAATTCCTTCCCTGGACCAGACCATTTTCTGGTGTATAACCTCCCACTGTGGCCAGGCCCAGGTTCTTACCAGCCTGTTTTGCTGATTTGTTATTAACTCACATCTTACACTTATGTTTTAGTGCTTGTTTTGTTTTCTTCTGGTGCAAATCACCACCATTCAGTTTCACTCATCACCACCACCTTCACTTAGTTACTTTTGCCAGGCTTTTCAGTGCAATCTCCCTGACCCACTCTTCGTTCTTCCGGCTAAAACTTCCCCCTTGCTGCATATCAGTTTGGGAACAGAACATTCATCAGTCATGAACAGTTTCTAAGAACTGCACATTTATTGTTCTGCTTTGCTTCAGTCTTCTAGAACAGAACAGAACAGCTTTTGATCTATTCTTGAACTCCACAGTCACCCTTCATTTATGTAGGTCCCTGAGCAGACCTCCCTATGGGAGATTCCCATTCCTCTTAGCATTTGTGCATTTAATTTCAAGATTCCAGGTTTCTCCATGCACTCTAAAGGTAATCTTTGCTAATCTTAGATCAGATCAGACTCCCACTAATAGGGCAGCAGTGATGAGGCAGTTTCTCTTCCAGAAGGAGCTGAAGGGAGAAGATATTCCATTTTAGACTGGAAAGTTCATGCTCTCAGCTGTGGTCCTAAAAAATAACCTGGTTTTAAAGCAACAATCTAGTCTTCCCTTCTCCTATGAATTAGCTCACCATTCACCTTGAACTGGAGAGAATTAATTTGCATTTCCCTGGCAAAGTGTCTAGCTATTGAGAGCCAAGGAACAAACACCTGAAAAACATCAACATGGTACCAACTCTTCTCTTTGGCAGTATCAACCCAACTATACACAATTACTATTTTCTCATCACCACCTCATTTGTTACAGTGTTATGTGCTGTGTCATGGTGCTCCAAAATAAACCCATTTAGCAGAGAAAGGCAAAAGCACCGAAGGAAATGTGGAACCACACCCTCTTTATTAACTATTTTATTTACCCTTTACAGAAGTTTTTGAAGGTGTCATCTGGCCTACTTAAAACTTCACAATATATAGAGATCACTCCCTGAGGGTAAGCCTTACTTATGCAAGCAGTTGCATTGCCCTAAATCTTGCCTCAAAGGAGTTACTGAGACTACATCCTTCATCTGAGTTTGCATTCAACTCAGTCATTTTATTTTGTAGACTATGCAGGGTACAAAGCTGGCATGAAACAAAGATACATGCATAGACTTTTGAGGATTATCTCATCACTGCACAATTTATTTAGTTTTGTAAAATTAACTATTAGCAGTACTGAAACACCATACTCTAAAAATCTGTTAAATATGGAGTTGGACTAGATGATCTCTAGAGGCCCCTTCCAACACTAAATACTCTCTGATTTTTTACCAAGCAGCTTTGAGCCTTGATATCCTCTTGCAGTACAATATTAAAAACCTGAGGAAAATAACAGCCAGAACAAAGGGAGAGCAGCCACCTCTCAAAGGCTTGCTTCCAAATGCTTCCTTGCACAGAGCTTCCTCCTGTAGATTATTTTTCCCCTTTTGCAGAACACAGAAGTCACATGAGGAAGTTGAAGCAGCAAAGCTTATAAAAATACATACATACACACACACAAACACACACACATACATATGTATAAAATAATTATGCATATAATAATTATATATATATGTGTATATATATGTGTATATATATATATATATATATATATATATATATATATACAGTTTATAGCTGAAGGAGACCAGCCTAAGCAGAGGGTGTTTGGGAGAACAAGGACAACCAGCAGCTCTGGCAGTTTCCCTGAGGGAACCTTTCCCTGGGCAGAGGACTGAACGAGCAAAGATAATAATTGTTAGCACCAGTAGCTGTAGCAGCAATAAACTTTGAGTTTATTAAGTTATTTTTGTACTTATATCTGCTGCCCAGGTCAGGAAATCTGCATCTTTGGAGTCCTTTTCAAGACATTTCAAGCCATTCACTGCAGACCCAGAATCACACTTAGCCAGGCCCAGCACTGAAAATGATCACACGTTCATCAGTCAAATCATACAAGGGAAAAAAAAAAGTGTATGCCATCAGCCTGATCAGTCCTGGTTTAGTAGCAAAAAGAAAAGAGAGAGTTGTGTTTTGTAGTTAACATTTAACACAAAAGGCCTACTAAAAGGGACCTTCGGGCAGCCCCAAAATTCCCCTTTCCCCCACATGCTTATGAGGAGCAGCTGAGGGACCTGAGGGGCTCAGCCTGGAGGAGGCTCAGGGGGGACCTCATTGCTCTCTCCGAGTAACTGGAGTCCGGCCTCTTCTGCCGTGCCTGCAGTGAGGGGACCTGAGAAAACAGCCTCAAACTGCGACAGGGGAGATTGCGATTAGAGAGTAGGAAAAAAGATTTTTTACTGGTCTGGTGGCCAGACATTGGAATGGACTGCCGATGGAGGCGGTGGAGTCACCAACCCTGGAGGTGTTTAAGAGGCGCCTGGATTTGGTACTGGGTGATGTAGTTTAGTGGTTTAGAGATTACAGTATCAGCACCGGGCTGACAGTTGGACTCAATGACCCCAAAAATCACTTCCGCCCTGACAACCCCACAACCGGCCCACCGCCATTTTGCGCTCCCAGCTCCCCACCGCGCCGATGATGTCATGACCTCGCCCCGCCCCCCGGCGCAGAGGAGTACCCGGATGTGAGAGCCCCACCCCCTCCGCCCCGCGCCAGCGCCGCTCGCGCCCCCTCCCTCGCTTGTTCGCTCCGTGCGCGGGTCAGCGGAGCCTTTGCCGCAGTGACGGGAGCGGGATCGGCAGCGGGATCAGGAGCGGACTGGGAGTGCCAACGGCGGCGGCGACGCCGGATAACGCACAGCGAGGCCGGGGTCGGCGGATTCATCTGCGGGGGAGACGCCTGACGCCCACCCGCCGCCATGGTGAGGACCCTCCCTCGCTTCCACTCCCTAGCTCTTCCCCCCTCCCCGCTCCCGTCCCGCTGGAATATTCCAGACCGGGCCGGGTCCCCCACCCCCGCCGCCCCACCACCGCTCCGCCTCGGCGCTGCCCTGCCCCTGACCCGGCTCCTCCCGCCCCCGGGCAGTCCACGTCCTCCCGCGGGCGAGCTCCTCTTTGGGCTTCCTCCTCGGCTCTCCCTGGCGGCGGGTGCATCCCCCGCTCTGCTCCGCCGCCCACGGAACCCCGCTGGCTCTCCGCCTCCTCCCTCCACCGCCTTGGGAGCGCTAGTCGGGCTCGGCCCTTCCCTTCCCCAGCACCCTCTCACCTCACCCCCACCCGACCCTACCCGTGGTCTGGGGATTCGCATTGCCCGTGCTGCGCCTCGTCTGTTCCTCGGAGGCACTGTCGGTCCCCGAAGCCGTTTCCAAGCGAAACTCCGGCGATCTCGGCGGCGCTGCCGTGCGGGGGTTGTTTCGCAGCTCCGCGGGGTTCTCCCCCCGCCCCCGGTGCAGCAGCAATAGCTGTTCGTATGCGGACCGGAAAGCTGTAATGCACGTAGCCCAATGGACGGGATAATGTGCGCTGTAACTGGGCTGGGGCGGAAAGCTGACACTTCACATACGATGGGTACTCGGGGTCTGCGGGAGTGCGATGTGTTCAGGTGTGTGTGTGCGCGAGAGTCGCTTTGTTTTTTCAATCTGACGGGTTTAAATTTCCTTATTTCTGCTGTAAAATTAACCTGGAGATACAGTATGGAGTCGTGTAGTATTTTACGTCGACACTAGGGGTGTCTGCTGCTTTTCACCGCTGCCAAGAAATCAACGCCCTGTTTTTTAATAAACATTTATTTTAACCTAAATTATCCAGTACCCTGGCTGCAGAAAGACCTGGCAACATTTTGGTTTTACCGCTGGAGAAATACAAGTAGTTTAAATTTTTTTGTTGTTGTTTTTAGCCCTTTCAGAGCGAGGCCAGCTGGTTATTACAATGCACATTAGACCTCACAGAGCCTGGAAGTCAAAAATAGGTTTCCTTTTGTTTTTAAGCAGGCACTGCAATCTTTCCTTTAAAAAATAAAGTTGTGGCAGAATCAAATGTGCCATGCTCAGGGTGGTTTCTTGTGTACACTTTAATAGATGTGCATTTGGAGAAGTGTTTTGAAGTGTATAAATCTTTGGTTTCGGTTGCGAGCACATCAAGATGGGGGGGGAAAGAAAAGTTCATCTTTTGAGAACAAAGTATTAATGAATTTGAGGCTTAAAAAAATTATTATCACTTATGCCATGGTTGCAGTACTGATAGTTACTTTGAATGTATAGATCATCATGAACAGTGATCATTTTCCACACAACAGTTGTGTTCATCCTGCCAGTAGTTGGATATTGTGTGAAAATTTTGTTCTCAAAGACCTGCCATATGTGACACGCTAACATATATAAATGGAAAGAAATATTATTTAACTGTGATGCCCATATGCATGTCAGGAGACTTTAATGAACTTAACTTTAATGTATTATTAGCTTTGACTATTTTTTTCATCCGTTCTGTTGTAATTAAAACTTTCTTATGATCTTTTGATGATGTAATCATGTTGATCATTACTTCATTGCTTCCTGAATAGTGTTTGTATATGATGCATTGCAATGTAGAAATATATATGCTGGGGAAAAAATATGTTATGAATGTTATCTCTGCCAGTAGAGGTGCTTGTTTTCTCAAGTAAGCATAGCACTACTGTAGCTATATCACTACACTGGTTCTGGTACCACCTGATCTTAGGTGCCTTTTAGTCTGAAAATCAATATAAAATGATGCATTAACAAAAAACCACACCCGGCATTTAATTTAAGTTGCTATTCTTTTTTTTTTTGTCATTAGTCAGGGAATGTTTTCCTGACTAATTGAAAGAGTTCAGTTTTAATGGAGTACATCTTGTTTCAACCCTTATGGTATTAGAGAAATTCCTTTTTCACAGTCTAGAACAACATTTCCTTTATGCTCTTGCAGAATGAGAGAGCTGACAGTAATCATGAAAAAAGAGGTAATGTATTGTTGTGTTTGTAGTAGGTAGCTTGAGATAAAACAAAAAACATGTAGTGAGTCAAAGAATGTTCTTCTGGATGTTTAGGTATAGCCGGTTCTAAAATAATCTGTCAGAGCATACGATGACGAGTCCATTACATAATGCTGGAAGTAATGTTGATAAGCTATTTTTGTCAGAGTTGACTTAGCAAGTTTTTCCTATGAGTAGTGTTTTCTAGGAAAAGGTAAACAGCACAGATAAAGGTATTAAATGATCTTAGTTTTAGATAAATTCTGTCTTCTTGGGATGGTCTGTGTTCTGGTTCATATCCAGATCTTGAACTTCATAGATGTAGTACAGAAGCCCCAGAATTCTGCAGGAATCACCCAAAACATGTTACATTATGCATCTGTCTTAACTAGTCTCTTATTCAGTTGTTTTGACTCACTTCACTTGAATACTAGAGCCTCTAGTGCATTTTCCAGAACTGATCTGACACTGGTTCTAAATTATTGGAGTAAAGAACCTCCTAAATAGGTTTTTAATAAAATGAAAAAAAACAACCCCATAAGACCATCTTAAACAATTCTTTACTATTTAGCGGGGAGGGTGTTACATGCTTTGCTTATTAGCTGAACAAAAAGCTAGTTATTCCTAAACAGGGAGATAGAGCCTGTTGGTAGAGAGGGGAAAAAAGACTTTTTAAAAAGTAATTATATTTTTTCACCGTTCCTGTGGTAGAAGTATGATTCTGTTTTTATGTGGTTTAACTATTAATTTAACAATAGGGAGAATGACAGTTGAGTAGTTGAAGGGAAAGTAGTTTGTGGTGGGCATACCTCAGAATCTTCAGTATATTCATGACCTAAAGCATCTGGCTTAGCAGGTGAAAGGAAAATTTTAAGGGAGTGGATTAATAACACCTAAATTTTGGGGTTTGCTCATATCTTAAAGTAGATGGGACTGTCCTCTGTCTATCAGTGCCAGAAAAAGAGAATTCAGTAATTCTGGTATTTCCGAGGGAATGAGATGAGGCAGAAATGCACATTTTTATGCCAAACCATTTCTCTCTGTCTGCTTCTGCCACCTCATAGAATGGGTCAGGTTGGAAGGTTCCACGATGGGTCACCTGGTTCAGCCTCCCTGCTCAAGCAGGGCTGTCCTGGAGCGCATTGCACAGGATTGTACCCAGATGGTTCTGGAATATCTCTGCGGAGGGAGACTCCGCACTTTCTCTGGGTGTTCTGTTCCGCTGCACAGTACACAACACAGTAAAAAATTCTTCCTCACCTTCAGGTGGAACTTCTGTGCATCAGTTTCTGCCCATTGCTCTTGTCCTTTTGCTCGGCACTACCACACAGAGCCTGGTCCGTCCTTCTGGAGCACTCCCTTCAGATACTGACACACATTGATGAGGTCCTGGCTCCCTCAGCCTTTCCTTCTAAGAGAGATACTCCAGCCCCTTAATCTGGGTGCTGAAGTAGTGCTTACCTGGCAGTGTTACAGAAGAAATAGCTTTTTTTAATTGTAGATGTCCTTAATATTCTTCTTCTACTGTAATTCATAAACTAATCTTGCATAAGGTTTTTCACATTGCTATTTTTATTCTTCTAGTTTGAAGAATTGTTTTGCTTTCCCTCCCCATTTTTGCTGCCTGTATTTAGCAGTGTTTCACTACAGAAAACTGTATCCTCTCCTAAAACATTTTAAATCTGAGTGGTAGTTGAGCGTAAAGTTCTGTAGGTTGGACTCAGTGATCTCAGAAGTCTTTTCCAACTGAACTGATTCCATGATTCCAAAGACTTTGGTGTAACTATATGAAATGATGAAAAACTGTTTTAATGAAAAAACATTTTTTGTAATTTGAGCTAATATGTGACTTCTTGAAAACAATTTGCTCTCGATTTCCTTGCCCCTCGTCTTCCTTGCCAAGCCTGTTTTCCCTTCTCTGTGTAATATCATTTGTCAAGTTGCAATTAGGAGACAGATTAATAAAAAATTAGAATAGTTCTTTGTTCATTGGCAGCCAGTTCATATAGTGACACATTTTCCAGTTTTCCATTGTTGTTTTCTTCTGGACTATATATTTTTCTGTTTTCCTGACCTTGTTTATTCCTGTATGTTCCTTGGGAGTAAAGGGGACTGGCTGTTTTCCATACTTCCTACATGCTATTTCTTTGCCAGAATCGGCAGAAACAGAGAAGTTGCTACTGTGTGATGTCCTTGTCATGATCCAAGTCTTCTGCTGCGGAAGGAGTGAGCATTGTGAGGATGAGGGAGTAAAAATTGAGATGGTGGGGAAGGAATGATAAGAGGAATATGTCGGCATAAAAAGTGCTTGTGCTTAAAGGTTACGCAGCTGGAACCTCTGAGCAGGATAACATTAGAAAATAAGCATCTTGTTTGACTCTCAGGCCTATGTTAATTAAAATATAGAAAAGTTGGAACTCTTGAAACAGTTGGAATTTTTTTGGCTGACATGATTATATATATTACTTAAATATGTTCTTTCTTTCCCAAAAACGGTAAGAATTTAACTTGCTATGCTCTTGTGAAGCTGGTAAATATTGACCTTGTTCTGTAAATGGAACAGGTCGAGGTCATGGCAGGGTAATAAACTTATCCTAGGTCCTTGTTATTGTTTAGAAGTTAGCATTAGTATGTGGTACTGGCAATGTGTGTTTGTAGGTTTGAAAAGAAATATGTCTAAATCAAATAAACTGTTACAAAATTTAGGGGTCTTGGGATTTGGAGTTGAAATGCAGCCACTAGACAATGTGCTGTACATTGTCCATTTGGCTTAAGGCACGTGATGGTGTTCAGTAGTTACTGGCTGCCTTCTTCCAACATCTTTGTAACAGTGTTTAGCTACTTAAAGTGACTGCTTTTTGAGATTAGAGCTGGAGATAGGCCTTTAATATCTTGCAGAAGCTACTCTGTTTCTTAGTTGTCAGTGGCCTCAAGTAATCTTGACACCAGCAGTGTCAGAAAGATCAGCTGCAGAGATTGCCTTAATGTGCTGAATGAAGTGGGAAAGCCTTGGACATGCACCAACATCTTTTAATCTGTGATAGATCTTTTGATAAACCAGTTCAGGTATACTGGGAAAGTCCAGGACTAGAAGCAGCATATTCTACTTGGGGTAGAATTTGTGCATACAATTTGTGCATGCAATGCAATGATGTAGCTAGATTTTTTTGGTCACTGGATGAAATAATGTATTTAGTAATATTGAGATTATTTTAACGAGGGCTAAGATTAAATTATGTCTTGTCTCTCTATTCAGGTCTTACATATATAATTTGAATGGCAGAAATCTGTGGAGAGTTGGAGTTTTTTTAAATTTCAGGTGTGTCTAAGAATAAAACCACCATCTTTCAAGCGAAGTAATTTCTGGAGTGTCATTTCTTCTTAATTTTGACATTTTGTGTAGCTTGAAAATTTTAATTTGATAGCTATACTTTATTAGGCTTTTTCCATGTAGACAGTGTTTTATATGTTGCTACAAGCACTTTAACTGTTTGGGCAAAACTGTGTTGATGATATAAAACAGGCTGGAGACTATATCTGACTCACTTGTAACTTGACAGTCATTTGGCCCTGCTGTTGATACTCCATTCCACAATTAAGGAAGAAATCTAGTGATAGAAATAATCCTTAACTGCATTACAGAAGTCTTGGAAACCCATTAAATGTGTTGGATTAAAGGCAGCATTTCTTAGGAACTGCAATTAAAAATATTGGCTTTCAAGCTGTAAACAGGTTGTGTCAGTGCATATTTGCAAAGTCTGTGTTGATGAACATTTTAAAGCAAACTTAAGGCACAGAACTGAAGCTTGAGTCAGCTTAAAGTTACAATAGTTCTTAACTTAGGTAAGGGGAATTAAAAAAAAATGTATTAAGACATTTATGGAAGCAATTCAGTCAGAATTTGTGAGTGGCAGGAGAGGAATCAATGGGACAACAGATAGGAAGCCCAGAAATGAAACCCAGGGTTGATATGTTCTGTGAGGAAACGAAGCTACTGGAAAAGTGGATTCTGCTGTGATTCTCACTAGAATACAACCCTAGACTAGTATAATCTTTAAATGCTGTGGAACATTTTCTTCCTCTGATGTATTTGTGACAAATACGGAGATTTTTACCCCTTATTTTAATCAGCTGGAAACTACAGGACTCTTTTTCTACCTCTTCTCTGTTGTTACCCTGTGAGTATCTCCTCTGTGTGCATTTATTAGATGTTTTGGGGTTTTTTTTGTAATAAGTAGTAAAGGACAAAACCAACTTGTTTCACTGCTGACTGTGTAGGTTCTGAATAGCATCTCTGAAGTTGAAAAATGTCACTGGAATTCCCTCTGCTGAATGACACTATGACTAGCAGAAAGGACTTTAAAAGGAGTTTCGTTTGGTTTGCTGTTGGGGTTTCTTTTTCAATAAACTCCATGGCTATGCTTCAGACCTGAGCATGTGAAGGAGAACTCATGTATCTTGTAGGCATGATGACTGAACAGCTTTTCAGTTTTGTGTATATAAAATGTTCCCTTGGGAAGTTTAATTTAGTACTGAGCCACTGCTAACAGGTGGTATTTGAGCACTGTGGTATTTGAGCAGTCATCGGTCAGTTTTGTTGATAATGCTAAAGTGACACTTCACAGATTTTTTTAGATTAAAGCTTGATTGCATGTAGATCTACTAAAAAGTCTGGGAAAAAATCTATGATAAATAGGAGAACTTCTAAGCAGCAGTAGTAAAAATGTCAGATGAATAAATAGACTTGATTTTTATATTTGACTCAAGTAGACTATCTTGGCACTCTAATAACTTTTCTTCTCAGAGGTATCAACTAAAATACCTGTTTGCCACCTATTAAATTTGTTGAGTTATTGTTATAAAATCAGTGTTAGTTTTCCTGAAATATTTTATTCAAAACACTGTTTATTTTATTAATTATAATAAGGCATTTGCAGGAGGTACCGCTGGTGTTAGGGGCTTTTTATGTTTGTTTGTTTTCAGACAAACAAATTTGATTGAAATGCATTGAAAAATCAGATAATTGTAATTTGTAAAATATGAAAGGTTAGTAAGGTTGAATCTTGTGTACTCTTGAATATTACAGTGCAGCTCTAGAGATGCAGCTGAGTTTTGCTGAAGGTCAGTTCTGAAAAATCCTCTTTTGAGAGGCCTTGAAAAAATGGGATGATGAGTTGAAAGGTGGCCAGATGCCCTTTAGTGGTGAGAAAACAAGTCATGTGAGTAAAGGGGTCTAAAATGGAGCAGAATGAGAAGATGGTGGGTTTAGATGTAGGCATTTTTATGTAATTAGGGAGTAATAGTGTACTTGGTCTATAGCAGGGGGCAGAACAACTAAAGATTCCAGAAAAATTGTTTTTGGAGAAAGGATGGGTTTTACTAGTAGTTTTACCTACTTTCTCAGGGATGCTGTGTAGCATCTGTGCAGTGCAGTAAATGTTGTGTCAAGTCAAGCCTTGTTGCCCAGTGTTTCACAAAGAGTTGCTAAACGGCTTTGTTTAAAGTTAAAAGCGTTCTTTGATTTGCAGTTTGTATTACAGACTAGTATGCAAATGTATATGCATTATATACTGCCTTTAATGCTTGCAAACTGCAAGTTTTTGAAGGTATGGCACATGAAGAGATAAAATGGTGAATAGCAGAAAAATGGTGGCCTGTGATTCTGTGATTGAGATTACATGCACAATTGTGTCAGTCTTTCTATGGCGCTGTGGACTGGATTCTTGATTGTGAGCAACTGGTAATTATGACTGGAGGTCCCTGGGGCTCTGCAGAGGTGCATCTGCTGGACTTCTTTTGGAACCTGTAGACCCTATAAATACCAGTAATTTTTTTTAGTGCTGCACTGTGTGTACTCTTGTGCTTGCTTTTACATACATTTACAACTTTATGTACATTTACTACTTAAGAAAATTTATGGCTCTTCAGGACAGCAGTTTATGATTGTATTGTCAATTACAGCAATTAATAAGCCTTGAGTTCTGTCAAGATTAAGCAATCTTTAGTAAATGCTGTGAATTTTTAGTTTAGATATCTTAGAACTATTCTGGTAATGAGATTTTGGATAATTCTTCAAACATTTGACATGAATGTTTATAAGTTACTGAAATTGGTTTGGACTTCTAATGTAATCCTTTTAGTACCCTATTACTAGCTTGTAGGAAAAGTGATACTCAATATTTGCATTCCTGTTTGTAAGAAATAAACCAGTTCCTGTCCTGAAGAACGTAACCTAAAATATTCTTCTAAATAGCATTTGAGTATTATATTACTTAATATAACAAACTCCTGAATGGACATCACCTCATTGTTATGACTAAAAATAGTCAGTACTTTCTCTATGACGCATTTCATAAAAAGAAAACTTGTCTGAAGGTTTCAAATATTTTGTAGTGGGGAAAACCTTAATTGAAAAAGCAGTTGTGTTGTTGTTTGGTTTTTGTGTTTTTTTTTTTTTTTGGCGGGGGGTGGTTGTTTGTTTTTTTTTTTTTTTTTGTTTGTTTGGTTGTGCTTTATTATGTTCCATTTTGCTTTAATTTTATTGGGAAATCTGTGATAATTGGAAGACTTTGGAAATTTATAATGCATCTTCAGAACACCAATTTCTAATTTGTGGAAAATTCTTGAGTGCTGGAAATTAAGGATTCATTTTAGAATAGAAGCTGGTGATGCCAAAAAGACCTGTTTAATGTTTTGTAAATTTCTTGATAATTACAGTGGATTTGATCCCTCTGTTTTGGATCATAGTGTTGGTAGGACCTGTTTTCAAACCATATGATTCATTTTTATTCTTTGTGAATCCTTGAATAGCATAAACTAAGCCAGAACTTGTTAAAATGTTTCCATTTATTAGCTGACAGCTGCAAGTTCTGATTATTTTCCTTTAGTAAAAAAGCAAAAGATAAAACAAGATTAGTGCTAACAGGTTGAGAATACAAAAAAGGTTAATATTTCAGATTGTGTTTCTATGCAACAATTCCCCTTCAGCACAAACTGGTTCTTCCTTTGATTTGCACATCTTGCTCAGTTCTGCATCTTTGCCTCCTTGATTGTTTTTTGTTCATGTCAGTTTGTGAAATCAAATCCCATTTTTGAACTGTCTTTTTTGTTTTGAGGTATGTGTCATTTTCAAAATTCTTCACAATGTTCTTCAGTCTCTTTTGTGGTGGAGCCTGAATGACATTTTGCCTGCTATGTGATCTTTTTTTTAATCATCCTGTTTCCTCTTTCTCTCTTCTTGTTGGGCAGCTGTTGGGCTGTAAGACGTTTATCTCCTTTCAAACTTAGATTTCCCTTTTTGACTTCCCAAGTGGTATTGAACTGTTTTTACATTTCTTACATGGGAAGAAAGGCCGGTGACAGCATCTGCTTGTGCAGCCTGTTTCTGTGCAGTGCTGACTTTCCTGACTCTGTGTGACTTTCTGACTCTGTTCTAACCCCTTGTGGTAGAGCCTTGTGAATTGCTGATACTTTCTGCATTGGTACTTACACTTTCCTGCTCAAGGACGTTTGTTAAAACTGCCACTAAACTGTTTTATGCAGTAGAGCTGCATCATCTTGTTTTTTTGCTTCAGGCCTTTTCAGATTAATTTATAATACCTGTGTAACTGTTCCTAAAGCCTTTCCCTTTCCAGTTATACATGACTGAATACACTATTGAAATCTAAAAACTTAGGAAAATCAATTGGTAGAGAAAGATATGCAGGTCATGTTGTTCTTGACTGTTTCTAACCTCACTGTTTCTGTGAATAGGGAATTATGTTGAACTGCAGTAGAGTCTTTTAAGTATCATAATGCTGTTATATGATGCAGTATAATCTGTTAATATATCTTTGGTATTTTCTTTGCCCTCTATAAATACCACTTGCAGTGAATCTACTGTCTAAACTCCCCTAGAAAAAGAAGCCACCTCAACTTATTTTGTAACTGATAGTGATCTTCCATACTTTGCTTGCTCGAGTTTGTTAACAGTCTGTGGCAAGGGACCTTTGCTAGCTACATGAGGAAGAAACACATTAATTATGTGACATGAATGGATATATGTAACTAGTTACAGAATTATATATTTAACAAATATAGTAATTTGTATGTTCGTTACTTCCTGTCAGAGAACAACATGCTACATTTCATTTCTAGCTAAATTCTTATCTTTCATATTTGTCTCAGCCTAATCAGGCCTGAGGATCTGTAGTCATTTCTTGCAGAAATTAGGGTTGAGATTTATTTTCTTTGCTTGGGGTTCTGTGACTGCTGTAGCTCCTTTTCTGCTTTTTGGAAAAACCCTCTGCAAAGAGAAATGTTCTTACTCCTTTTTAATCCTCGCTGCATTGCTGAAGTGTAGTAATAGGAAACTGGTCTAATGGATATTGTGCTTTTTTCTGCCTGTAGAGTTCAGGCTTTTGGAGTTAAATGTCTTCTTTGTACAAGCCAATCCAGAAGTTCAGAAACTTCAAAAGACTGAGCTATCCTTTAATTTACTCATTTCTTGTATTTGGAGTATCACAACTCATATTTTTAAGAGGTAACTTTTGATTCTATAGATATTGATAGCCTTTGGGTTTTTGAAGATTACGCAAAAAGAAGTTTAAATTTGCAAGCAAGTCCTATACCTTAAGTGACTGTGATTTCCACAATCTACTAGACATAGTTGAAAAACAATGCAGAGAAATGAAAGCCTGTATTTCATGCTCCTCATTAATCTAGTGGCGAGAGTGCTTGACTTGGAAATATTACAGAGAATATAATTCTTTGACTATTAATTTTGGAGGGATATTGAAATGCCAGTTAACTTGGTAGAGTTTTTACGGGACTTAGTCTGTAGAGTTGCTTCCTGAAGCTTCCTAGTTTGGTTTTTTTTTCATTTTATAGTCACTGGAAATGCTGAGAGTTTAATTGGCCTAATTAAAAGCAGCCTCATGAGAATATAGATAGCAAATTGTATTTCAGTATGGCTTAGATCAAGTTAATATCTTCTTGTAAAGTAATTGTTCTGTACCTATTTATATGTAGGTCAGCCAGGGGTGAGATCATTATTGCTTTGTGTTGAAGTGGAAGTTTGGAGCATTGTCTGTTTTCTGGGAAAAATTTGTTTTATCTTCAAATTGTTGTGGATCAAGAGAGAAGCTGAAAGAGCTTTAATTACCTACTGAGTATTTTATCTTCAAAAATGAGTGTTTTGACTCTTCTGGGTACTTTTGTCTTTTCTTCATTTGACAGAGTATGATGTGCTAAATAACAGCTTGGGTATAATCTTAATTTCTGGCAAAATTGTGGGACTCTGTAGTACCTCCAGGTTCTTGGTGGGGCTTACATGTTTTGCCCTAAGCTTTTGAATGAAGTTTTTTTCCCTTTTTCCTCTGTGTTAGTTTACTTTTTGAAATCTGTAGTTGTTCTTTCACATTAATGTGACACAATTTATTGTTTGCAGTTGCTTGGATTTTCTGTGTTCATATTCACCCACAAAGGGGGAAACAGTCCTTCCTACTAATGAAGTGATTAAATTGGTGTTCCTAAGTGTCTGATGTCCAGTTTATATCCATCGCTGTCCCAAAAAACAAGAAAACAAGATCAGTGTGATATGCTTTGATTTTTTGTTTCTCTTTAATATCTTATTAAATGTAAGTTAATGCAATTTCTTTGTTAAGATGTTGGCTCCTAACTGAAAATCCCAGGACGCCTCAGTCACTTGATAAAGTCTTCAGTCCCATTTAATGTTTCCTCTCATACTCCTTAGAAAAACTTTTGCACTGTGTACTTCCAAAGTATATGATGTGTCTGTTCTTTTGCAGTAATTTGCATTTTCTACCTAGTTTTGTGCTTGGATCACAAATGTTCTGGACGGTGTGGTCTTGGTTTCATTTTGACTAGTGTGGGGTTAGTCCATATAACAGCGCATGGGGTCATGGGGTGGATTGATTGAGAAACTTTACTGCAATTGTCTTTAAAGCTGAAAAGGACCAGTTGCCATAGTCTGCTCTTTAGCTAAGGGAATTGAATAAACTTCACTCTGTGTTGTAAAAGTGGAAAGAAGTTTTGTAGGTGAAACCAGTATATTAAGCTAAATAGAACAAATAAATTATTATCTTGAAAATTTTTCTGGGACTCCTTCAGAAGCAGTGGAGGAACAAACTGTTAATCCCAAAGCCTTCCCATTGTGAACTCTTAATTGCATCAGGACTTAATTTATTAGTGGCAGAATTTTATTGTTCCCCTACTAAAGGTTGTGTTGCTTCAGAATCCTTCTGGGAAACTCCTTTCCTTGGCTTTTTGAGAGTTCATTATTCGTTTATGCACTTAAAATTGCAGGGTTCTGAGAATTTTTCAGTGATGCAAGCTTAAGAAATGTGAGCTTTGAAGTGATTGGATACGCAGATTGGGTGGTTGCTGCTAAAGAGTGGCAGCTGGGAACTGCCAGATGAAATTGTGAAATGTACCTTAGCTCATAAAGCTAACACTTTTCTTCCTGTCACTATTTTTCTCTTAAGTTTTATTTACAGATTGTGATGTTTTTACAGGTTTTTACAGTGAGAGCTCTTACTGTTTTCTATGGCTTTTCATACGTATGAGGTTTTGCTTTTCTCCTTCAAATAACAAGATTAATTTGTTAGTTCTCTAAATGTGGCACAACCTATTCTCTGCCATACCTAGTTTTAAAAACTCACTATGTTTGTTTCCAGCACTTTTTATTATCCATCTGACATACTGCAAACTCTGTTAGGGTGATCATAAAATGGAACAGAAAATATAAGTTGTCTCACATATTACAGATGAGACAATTGAGTTAAGTTTACAGTAATCTAGTTGTCTTTTAGTTATCTAGTTATCTTTTAGGTTTTTATTATGTCTGCATCGAAGTTGTGTGAGGTGATTTAGGGGAATACATACATACCTAGTAAATGATATTATCAATGTAGGCTCTGACCTCATGGCTTCTTTTGTCCTCCAAGTTCAGGAAAAGGACTTCGCAGTAAAACTGCTTTTATCTTTGGTCATTCTTTCTTATTAAGCAATTTAGCAAACTGCTTTGTTGTTTCTGCTGAGTCTGTGTATGTCTCATTCTGTCTTGGGTGACTTTTTTTTCTGGGAGACGCTGCAGGTGAGTAACTATTGTTTGTGTCTGCATGTAGAGATCTATGATTAAACCAACTACTTAATCATACCTTCAATATCATGCAACTCTAGATTTTTGTAGGAAGCTGAGCAAGTGTAATGGAGTTCAGATAGGGAATGCTATAGGATGATGTATATGAATATATATCATATAATCCCTGCTGTGAGTGTACAGACTTCACAGATTGCTTTCCAGTCCTGAAAACTTGAATTTCAAAACATGAAAATGTTAAAAATTGGTGTTATCCTATTTGAGTAGATGCATTTTTTATTGTTATGTTTCCCTTAAAAAAGCCAGATGGTGTATTAAAGGCTGAATCCTCTTGTAAGTTACACTCTTGATTCCTTTAATTTTTCTGTCTGCTAGAGGCTTTGGCAAAAGGAGCCATCACTAACATTGGTTTTGCTTTGTGCTTCATTGGTTTAGGGCTTCCCTGTGATATCCTAGAATGGTTACTTGACTGTGATGGCCTTAAACCATTAATATCTCACATTGGAGGAGACCCATGGACAGTGAAGTGTTTAAATAAAGCATAGCAGAAGTTACTGGCCAACTGCCAGCCAGGGGACAAGTATCTTCCCTTAAAATGACTGATGAAGCTTGAGCAGAGACATGACTGGATTAGATGGTGACTAAGGAGTAAACTGTGGGCTTTCCCTAAGACTTGGACAGTCTTTCTTGCCTCTTGTATCCAGAAAGGGGATGTGGTAGAACCTGACATACATGCAAAAGGGGAGACTCTTCTAAGGAATCATCACTTACTTAAAATAAGGGGGTGGTGTTTTGGTGTTTTTTTGCTTTTTTTGTTTGTTTGGTTTTTTAAATTAGACTTTTTTTTTATTGTGGCAAAGGGAATTATAACGCTTGGCATACTTGAAAGAAGCAATGCCAGAATGCTGTAACAGCTTTAACCTGACTTGATCTCTACTGTAATCCCAAATCCACCAATCCCCTTTGCCCTGGTTCATTATCTCTGATGTCTGCAATTTAAATATGTTGAAGAATTAGGTATTAATCTTTTTTTGAGTTCCTTCTGTACTGAAGGTCACAGAGTATTTTATTTAGAGGCAGGATTAAAAGTTTAGGCTGCTTCACGGGTAACACATTTAAAACTTGAAATCTTCTTTCCAAGGTAAGTTAAAAGAAGCTGTGTTTGGTTTTGTGGTTTTGTTTATGATTTTTTTTCCCCCTGAGGTGTTCTCTTTTCTCTATGTGAAATGCTTACAGCCTTCCTTGATGTTTGCTGTTGATTAGTATTCACGGGTGAGGTATTGAGTTAGATTATAAACAACAGCTGAAAATAACAGTAAGACCTGTTAACAGCAGTAGGACCTGTCTGTTGTACCTTTATGGTTTCACCTTTAAGATCATACATAGAAGCTGAGCGCTGATACAAGTTCAATTGTTTATCAGATTTCTGGTAACCTTTACAAGAAATGTATCTGAATGCACCCAGAAAAAGTTACTATAAAATTTCAAGGGATGATGGTTGGCAGATGTAGGGGAGAACACAGTTTATGTATCTAAATGGAAGTTATTTCCAAACGTGAAGGTGGAATGGAAGAATATGTTGACTGGCTTGCATCACTAGTTTTAAACTACTGGGTGGAATTGTAACAGAGATGTTAGGGAGTTGTGGATGTATTATGCTAGATAGGTGTGGCCTCTTCGAAACTGTGCCTGCCAGTAAATCCTCTACCAATTTAAAGGAAACCTTAAGTTACTTGGACAGCAGTGTGTGAACTAAATGTAACTGTAAGATTTCTTTTTAATCTCAAATGAATAGCGAGATAAAGTCCCCTCTGAACCTCCTTTTTCCCCAGCTCCCTCAGCAGCTCCTCATGGGACCTAGATTCCAAACCTTCTCTGGACATGCTTCAGAACCTCAATGTCCTTTTTGAAGTGAGGGACCCAGAACTGGATATAGGTTTTGAGGTGTCTCCAGTGCCAAGTACAGGGGAGGAATGAGGTTCCTGGTTCTGCTGGCCACACTATTCCTGATCCAGACAGGATGCCATTGGCCTTCTGGCCACCTGGGCACACACTGGCTTGTGTCCAGCTGCTGTCAGTCAACACCACCATGTCATTTTCTGCTGGGACACTTTCCAGCTACTTTTCCCCCGGCCTGTGGTGCTGTCTGGGCTTGTGACCCCAGGGCAGGACCTGGCACTTCACTTTGTTGAACTCATACCATTGGCCTTGGCCCATTGATTCGGCCTGTCCAGATCCCTCTTGCAGGGCCTTCCTACCCTCCAGCAGAACACAACTCCCATAGTGTCATCTGCAGAATGACTGAGAGTACCCTCGATCCTCTTGTCTATGTCATCGACAAAGGTATTAAATATGACCTGCCCCAGAACTGAGCCCTGGGGAGCTGGTGACAGGCCTGCAGCTGAATGCAACACCATTCACCACCACTCTTGGCTTGGTCATCCAGGGAGTTCTTTTACCCAGTGAACTCCTGGCCCACCTGAGCCTTGTGCAGACAGTTCCTCTGAGAGAATGCTGTGGGAGACAAGTGTCAAAGGCATTCCTAAAGTGCAGGTAAATGACATCCACAGCCTTGCCTTCATGTGCTCAGTGGGACACCTTGCCATAGAAGGAGATGAGATTGGTCAAGCAGGGCCTGCCTTGCAAGAGCCCAGGCTGACTGAGGCTGATAGAGACACTGATTGCTCTTGTTGTCCTGCATGTACTGTGTGGTTATACCCAAGATAATCTAAATACCAGCATTAAAGGTCAGTTCATAATTTTCATGGCTTGGTTTTGTAGCTATATCTTCAGGGGTCCAGGAGAAAATAACTATAATATATTGCTGCAATATGCATCTTGTTGCTGGTTGACTAAAGAATTAAAGAAAAAGTGGTGGATACTCTTCCGTAAGAATACTGTTCATTCTTTTCCATGTAGACCATTGAAAGATGTATTTGGTTAAGAAATACTAAAACAGATTTCTTTCATGACTTGTGCCATTCTGTGAGTTCAATATATGTTGTTACTTCTAGCTATTCAAGTTGTGTTCATAACAAGAGTTACTGATTTTGATGGCAAGTTTTGCTCGGAGAAGTGCAACTCTTACATACCAGTGGAGTGCCCAAGTCCTTTACTGTCGTACTTCTTGTCTGTGCTACTTACCTGGTATCATTATTGTTGCTTCTCTGTTTTCCTGTCTTTCCTTACTTATTTACTTTAATCCATGACTTTTCTGAATAACCTGTAAGAATTTGTTGCTCGTTTGTACCCTCTTTAATTCTTTCTGTTGTACATGTGGAAAGCTCACACCAAAGGGTAGCAAGGTGCCCAGATAGGATAGTCCAGTGCCAGAAAATATATTGGATTTTTGGATAACCAAGGTAATAACTATGGAATGTCGTGGACTTTGGTTACAACAATGAATGGAACATAAGCAGAGTTGAGGTGGTGAAAATTGTAGTGTAGTCCTCAAGATTCAATGAATTGTCATTTGAGCTGGATTCAGCTTGGAAGTCTTGGATCTTAAACCACTGTCATGCTGTCCTAGCTTCAGGATAGACTGGACTTGTTGATGACCTGAAAACATAATGCAAGATTGATGAGTGTAGTCTAGCTCACTGCTAGGAGATATTTTTGATCTTACTGAATGTGAGGTGGGTGTCACCTCACATGAATTTTTATGTATGTCTTTAATTCCTTCTTTAGGACATGATCTTAGAAAACAAGCTGATAATTTGGGGTCAGCAGTGAAACTATCACCGCTGTTAAGTTTCTTGAACTTCCACAAGCCTTCTTATTCAATGTCTTCTAATTTCTTGGCTTTGCTTAATTTTTGCATCACAAAATCCAACTCAACATTAGTATGAACGTAAGAATTTCAGAGGTGGATTTATTTTCTTTGAGTACAAGTCTTGTGTTGAAGAACTGCTAATTCGAGGAGGAAGTATTTAGGAGAGTTGCACTCTCTCTGCCTGGAATATTTTCAAGCAAAGCAGGTACTTAGTAGCTGGTTTGTATAAAACAATGCAGAAGTCACCAAGCTGTTCTACTTTCTCAATTTTGGCAGTTAGTCTGCACTTTTATCAGTTCTTCAGTTAAGTCTTGCTTTCAGGTAACTATATTTGGATATTCCAATTTTAGGTGGGTTTGTTCACTGCCTGCAATAAAAAGCCTAAAAGGTTACTTAATTACTCCAAGTCAAAACACAAATGCCAAATTCCCTGGTGATTTTATCTATAACATTTCCTTTACAAGTTTCCTTTTGCAGTATATAAATTGGATATTCCTGTTAAATAGAAGATGAGTGACTATTTTTCTTAGTTCATAGATTCCTCTTGGACTGACAACAACATTATTGTGTTGAGTAGTTTGTTCAAGGGTTTTTGAGGGTTTTTTCTTCTCATAGAATTTAACAAAAAAGGCCAAATAGATGTATATTCATACTCTTTATGAACAGGGTAGATTAAAGTATTTTTCTTGCTGCTTTTTTGCACTGAAATCTTGTTCTTGCTTTTCTTGTTTTAAGCCATATTTTTTGTGGTGTCTGCAGAAACTTTGTGTATGTCTTTCATCTGCACTTTGGTAAATTCCTTTTAGTGTTTAATTCTCTGATATGTTCCTTATAAAATGTATAAATTACAATAGGTGAGATCTTGCATATTTTTGTGACCAACATTTAATTCAGAAATTCAAATATTAACATTAATAAAGCTTTAAGCTTCCTGGGCTTTGTGTGAAATTTATTTTAAACCATTGTAGTTGTGTCTATGTGGCATGTTCTAGTCATGCAGAAGTTTTTAGAGCCTTGAAAACACATACCGTCCTTTTTAGTTTGACTACTTGCCTGCTGTTTTTTGATGAGGAATACGAACCTCTGACAGTCAAAAAAACCCCCACCCAAATCAAACTTCTTTTCACCAAGCAGTTCTTCACTGTTAAAGCTTTATGAAAGTGACAATACGTGGAAAATGAGCTCAAAGGAGGAGGAAGAATTCTCTGCAACAGGTAATTGTCATCAATATTAATTTTGGTGGTATGGAGAAGAATGAGAAAAGACAACAGAAGCATTTTACATGTTTGTGGAAGAGGGAGAAGGGTCTTACGTGTAGGCTTTTCCTAAATGTGAGCTGCCAGCTGCTTCCATCTTTCCTTTTAATACTCCCATTCTTTAAAGTTGTGGTAGGGGTATGATGGAAAACAGCTTTTTGTGTAATTTAAGAATTGAAGTTGGCTATCTTGATAATGCCTCATTCTGGTCCCCAGCTGACATGACTGTTTCACTTGCCTGCTGAAGTTTCTTGCTTTTGTTAACAGTGATAATTAGAAGTGTAGAAGGTACAGGAGCAGATGCAAGAAGCACAGCATACATTGTGTTGCCAGCACCCCGGGAGGTGCCCTTGCATCAACAACACAAATGCAGGAACATCTAGTGCAGAGCTGGAGCAGCTGGGGCTGTGACAAGATGGTTTGCATTTTTAAGGCCATTTACAAGGATGAACATTTACATTGCTTTTGTATGCTGCCACAGAAGGTTGCAAATCTTGGACAGCCACTCCTGTACATGTACTAAACAGATCAGGAGACGTCTCTTGCCCCTTGCTGAATTTACTGCCTGTCTGTGGAAAGAACCTAATGTTTTAAACTGTCCAGGGATTAATTTTCATTTGTAGTGACTCACACACCCCCCACCCCCTTTGAAGAACTAAATTTGAGATTAGTCCTAGGATGAAATTGTGGCCTGCTGACATTTAAACACATTTTCTCTTTTTATAAAAGCAGAAAACTAATTGAGGGCTGATGCTGTAATTTAGCTCTCTGAACTGTTTACAAAAAGATGCACTCCATGCAGAAAAGTTATGCATAATCAGACCTAGAAACAGTGTTCTACTAATATATGCTGAAGAACTGCTTTGCAGTGTGATGTCTGTGTACAAGCTGTTCTGTATAAACAAATGCAGATAAGAATTGAAATTCTGTTACTAATTTTGCTAATTGCTAATTTCCTTTTTTAATTTCTATCCACAGATCTTCATGTCTTTCACTAAGAGGACACTTGTCAAGATAATTGCCTCAACTATTGTACCTTGGAGCAGCATGTACAAAACTGATCTTAAGACTAAAGAGTCATTAGTATTTGGAATAGCTGCCAGGGAAAAAAATCAGGAAAAACTTTTTTCTTGTTTTTATAATTTACAGAATATAAAATTACTAAAGTCCAAGAAGAGGTTATCCTTACCTAGCAAAAAGGCACAGCCGCTGAAAGAAAAAAGAATACTTAGTAGAAAATTGCAAAACCCAATTTTGTTCTTAAAGGAACACATTACATGTCATGTCAACCCCTTTACTGATGTGTTTTGACTTTTCTCTAGGAAACTGGCATTTCTGCAGTATTCAGAATTGGGTCAACCTTCTGTTAGTAGATTTTGGACTTTTTCCTTATCTGTAATTATTTCTGTCAACAAATCATGATTTTGTGCCTGTTTAACTAGGAATTAACCTATAGCCTCCTATCAGCACTTAAGGAAATTTCAAGACTATTCTAAAAGGATAAGGATATTCAAAGTATCTGTAATATTTCAGCTTCTTTTTCTGCTGGTGCAACTTGAGAGAGAACAGAGTTCCAGCAGCCTGGTAGTGATACCCAGATGCAGCTGGGGAAGGCATGTTTTACACTGGGCGTAGGTGCAAGTAGATCTTTTGTGGAGTGTTGACTTTGTAAAAGATGCATTTCCTCAACAAACCATGTGTCACTGGTTTCTGAATGTGTTGATACAGTGTATATGAGAAGATACTTGGACATTTTGTGAGGTATGCTAAGTATATATCTGGCAGGAGACACTAAGATTATAATGAGGTTTTTAAATTGACGGTCTTATGCTATGTCAGGACCTTGTTACTCTACAGATGCATTTGTATGAATGAACTTTTTTATATAAATCAAAATTATATCTTTGGAGTTTTACACTGGCTTTGGTCTTTATTGATTAGTACAGTTTAAAACTATAAAGTGTAAATGCAGCATTATATTAATGAATAAGGTGTATAATTATAATGATCTTTTTCAGTAACTCAAATTTTCTGTTGGTGCACTAAATCACAAAGAATATTTTCCAGCATTCTTTAGAATGCTTCCTCATCTGGTGTTAAAATTAAGTAATTCTTTGCATTAAAACTGTACAGATGAAAATGTGTATCCAGTTTCTTTCCCTTTTCTTAGAGGGTTTATTTGATACTTAATGATGTCTCATAGCTGTGCTTTGCTCCCTGCTTTTTTATTGAGCACATGAATGTGGATATAGCTCTAGACTCTCCATTTTACTTACAGCCCGCCTATTAAACAATCCTTGCTTCTTAAGCAAGAAGAGTATTCAGCCTACTTAGTGCTTATGTTTCAGGGTTTATCTCCTGTCTCGTAAAGCATATACACATTCTGATTGTATTTGGGGACAAGTAAGCAAACTTCTTGTACTGATGCTTGTGGAATATGATTAAAA
Organism: Ammospiza caudacuta; assembly: GCF_027887145.1. Taxonomy (NCBI): domain Eukaryota; kingdom Metazoa; phylum Chordata; class Aves; order Passeriformes; family Passerellidae; genus Ammospiza; species Ammospiza caudacuta. The sequence goes on along the minus strand of NC_080595.1, from coordinate 17,029,119 downwards.
ATGCCTGCTCCTCAGACCAAATCATTCCTCTTAATCTTTGAAGATCAAGGCTTTCATATAGAGCACCATCTTTGTGTTTGTCTGGGTCTCAGCAGTGTTTAATAGGAATTTTGGCATGAGTAATTCAGATTTTTATTTGTTCCAAAAATCCGCCTCCCTACCAACATCCTTTTAACCCTTACAAGAATATTGGATCTCCTGTGAAGATGAATATTCAACGCATCAATAACAGGTAACTGCTTTTTAAAATACTTTACTTAAATACTATATGGAAAATATTGAATAATCTTGTAATTTTTACATTGTAATTTACTACATTTTTCTACCCTTTTAGATATCCAAGATCCAGTCCTGGATAGGTAAGTATTCTGAACACTTTTTTTTTTTTAGCAGTACCTGTTTCAAAGAAAAGCTAAGCTGAAGTTTATTCACTTTTTTGCCTGATCTCCAAATAATTTTTAGGCTACTCCAATTAGATAACTTACTTATGACTTAGCATGTGCATCTAAATGCATAGTAAGGTTCATTATAAACATTACACTTACTCAATTCATGAACTGAAAACAGTTACTCCCATTTTTTTTGTTTTGTCCTGCTTAGTTTTCAGAAGCATTTTATGTGTCTTTAGGCAGATTGATTTTGGTAGCCTGTACCAGAAATTAATTTTCTCCCAAGACCTGAACAAGGATGTAAATGCTCAGAACAATAGTAGTTAAGATTGTATATTTGTGTGCATGTGCATAAATGCACTGGTTTTAATTCAACTTTCTCCTTTAATTTGCAGCCTTCCAGTCTGGTGTTTTTCTTGCCTCTTCATGACCTCGTGTCTTGAGCAGCCTAGCTGGATCCCCTGGTTCCTGTTTCTTCTTGTTTCAAAATTCTGCTTTCTCCCATTTTAGATTCCCTACCCTTTTTATATTCATATGCATACACTAGCCTTTTGCTACCTATTTTGGTCTTTGCTATTTATCCTGAGACTTTGGTTGGGTTCCATGCAGTATTTTCCATGTGGCACTGCTCTCCTGGATCCCCTGCCATAGTGCAGTTAGTTTGTCTGAAGAACATCCCTAATGTGCTTTTGAGGTTATAATGGCCTGATTGTTCTCATCTACATTTCTGTTCTGCTGCTTTGTCTTGCTCTAAGTAGACATTGGAGAAGACATTAAGGCTGTACCTTTTGCTGCCCTACTTAGAAAGCAAATGCATGAACGTTTTTTAAAGAACCAGGAGAGCCTGTGGACTGTGGGGGATGATAAGCGAAGTGAAAACTTCCTGAGATAAAAAAATGCAAGCAACTCCCCTCAACAACAACAACATGTCTCCTCTTGGACATGTTTAGATTCATGAGATGTTTGTTCTGCTCCTTTCTGCTCTAATTAGGAAATGCAGTCACATTTTAGCTTTTAGGCTAAACGTAGTTCTTTCTTTTTTTTTCCCCTTCTGTCAAGTAGTCTCTCTATTTCTGTTTGATTTTGTATCATTTTGATGAGCCTTTCTTTGCAAATGCTCAACTGTGGAATCCCTTATGCTCCACACCATAAGAGAATATGCTGCTGAATAGAATATCTTAGACTCATCTGAAATATGTTTTGTTGTGTAATACACTCCCTTAAAATATTTGTTTTGAATATGGTTATGCATCTCTTCAGTTATCTGCCTGCTCCTTGGCTAATGGATTCAGAAAAGTCATTAAGCATGTGTGCATTGTGATCTCTGGCTCTAAGTGGGGCATCTGGGGGAACATACCAAGTTTAAGTGTTTTCTGGCATTCATATTGCAGTAGTTCATGCTGATTTCCTTGAGTACATTTAAATTGTTGATACTGTCAAAGTTTTAAGTTTTTTGTGCTGTTACTCAGTTGTTGTGTAGCAAGGATTTAAAGTCTCACTTTGACTTACCATTCAGTTACAAAGCAGGAACATATTAACATAGTACATTACAGAAATATTTAAATGTAAAGCTGTTATGTCTGAGTTTCTGGTCATGTAAAATTCTTCTTTTGCATAATTCTTGCTGTGTGAATCTTTTTTGGGGGGATTGGGCAGGTGGTTCAGGGAAGAAAACAGTTGTCTTATGCAAATTGAGTAAGATTTGTCATCGGAATTTATAAGGACATGTCTGTTTCTGCTTATGAAATAAAATGGTAAAGCAGGTTTTGTGAAGTTTTGAAATTAAATATTTTTAACTTGAAAAGTAACATTTGCTCAATATATAAGTAGTGGGTTTGTTTTTCTGAGTTTAGAATACGGGATTGAAGTTCTTGTCATAATTATGTGAACTGACATTTTCATGGGAGTTCTTATTTGAGGAGACCTCTTAATGGTTTTATATTTCTTTGTATGTTTTGGTAACATAGATCTGTCCAAATAAAACACAGTCTGTGGTTGTTGGGTCTGAAATATCTATTTTTAAATAACAATGTAACTTGTATTGCCAGAGATTCTTACAGTGCTGAAATTTAAACAGTTACTTAAAGCTTACCTGGGAGTAATTGCAACTTTGTTCTTTTTTTCTTGTTGTGTTTCAGGGAAATGAGGCAAGCTACCCTTTGGAAATGTGCTCGCACTGTAAGTTTTTTTTAATTGCTACTCTGTATTGTTACAGAAGTCAGTTTTGTTTGGGGATTGATACGGACAGTTTTCATGTATGTTATGCAGTTTATATATTAACTAAAAGAGTAAAATGTTAAAAATTACCTTTGGAAATAATACAGCTTTTGCTGTTAGATTGTAGAGTCAAAACCTAGTCTGTCTTTAAAATAGAAATCACTTAAAGGTTTGAGGGTTTTCTTCGAGTCTTCCATCAGAATATAAAAAAAAAAACCCTTATGATAGTCTTGATGTCTGTAGGGTGAAGTTTAGTTTGACAAGTAGGGCTTTTCCATCAGTCCTTGTGCCAGTTCCTCAGGGGTGTGGATCAGTCATGGTGAAGTCTGTGCTGTGTTAGGAGTGAAGTATATTGCTTAAACTGGCTTTGTGCCTTCAGAGGAAAGGAGAGGTTTGGGACTAAATGAGCTTTTTTTCCTCTTGTGCAGCCAAGCAGTTAGGTGAAAACCCACTTGGTGTTACTTACTTTTGGCTATGTGAGAATGAAATTTGTTGCTCCATCTCATGGGGTTGGTCTGCCCTGTAAAAATGACAAGGTATCAGATGATCTTTTCGCCTGAAGCTGACCAGAGAAATGGTTGTCTTGTGAAATGTCCTTGTGGTGTTGTGCTAAGTGTACCTATTCTTAGTTGCGTTTTCTATTCAGTGATTTTCTTCAGCCCTAAAGTGTGTGTAGACATGTGTATGTGTCTTCTGAACCACTTGATAAAATTCCTTATCTTGGGTGAATCAGATGTTTTCAAATTCCTTTCAGTGCTTGTCATGTGCTTGTGCTGGCCTGTGGCTCTTGTAACTCAAACTGTAATAGAAAATAAATGGTCATGGAGAAATCTTTGTCTAAATACGTTTTTTCAGAGAAATGAGACTTTACCTGGTAATTTTTGCAAGTCCTGTGTGCCTAATGGGAACATCTACATGGATTCTAATTTGAGTCATAAGTTTGCAAACACTTGGGAATATCATTCGCAGCAGTGCATAGCTGTATAATGTTCTCTGTATATTTTGTTAAATGCAAATACGTGTTTGGAGTTTTGTACTTGATGAAGACTTCAGTAGTGTTTTCCTGAATCATATATGTCTCTCAATCTTACATTACTGCTCCATTGGTCAGTGTTTTGTTATGGACAAACTGGTTTCTGAAGAATTATTTTTTTAGCTAGTCGTGTCAGTGTCAGAGCAGTGTGTTGCCATCCTTAACTTCTGAGTCTAGGACAAACTATAATCATTGATAGCAATGGGCAGCCTAAAGGTTTATTATTACACTTCTTTGCTCATTTTTATTGCAGAGAAACTGAGGATTTTTGCATAATATTCTGTGGTTAAATGATATGTTGAGGCTGCTGTTGTTCAAATGTGAAGTTTTCCATGATTAAAGGTTGTTCTGCTCTGATGGCCTTTCTCACAGCAGAAGGTTGGCTGTATCCTGGGCAGCATAACTCAACACACCGGGAAAATGTCCCTTTGCTTGGATGGGCCCAGCCACTGCAATGATAGTGCTGTGCTTAAAGATCCTGAGTGCCTCAGTATTCTGAAAGCCAGGGGTTTTGGGCACGGGTGTGCACAGCTGCATGTCTGGAAGCAAGCTTGCAAGTAGATGTTCACATTGTTCTTTAAGTGTTAAATGTCCCTCCTGCTTCCAGAAGTTGTTACTTACAGGTCTAAAGTTTTCAAGGCAAGGCCAGACAATCTCTTTGAAGATCATCTGATACAGTGTCTTGGTTGGAAAAGACAGGTGTCTGCTAAGGAACTCAGGAGCCTCCCCTGAACTGGAAACTGTAAACCCCCTCCCTCCAAATTGTTACAAATTTGAAATTAAGGGGGGCTCTCAGGCAGAGATGTGGAAGCAGGAATAACAGTTCTTTATTAAGGAAGAAAATAAAAAATAAAAGAAACAATGCAGTAGTACAAAACAACACTGACAGAATCAGAATACGACCTGACACCCTGTTGGTCAGGGTGTTGGTAGCAGTCCTCGTGGAGTGGCTGGTGTGGTTCTGTTGGAGCAGTGATCCTGTAGCAGGGTATAGTCTTCTGAAGATCCAGTGGAAAAGGCAGCTGTTCCTCTGGGAATCCAGTGGAAAGGCTGTTCTGGTGTCTCAAAATCTCAGATTCTATCCAGTTAGGAATGCTTGGCTCCTCCCTCTGGGTGGAGCATCTCACAATGGGATGCTGTAATTTTTATCAGTCATGCCGTGACACTCAATATCTCATTAACAGCAGATACCTCCCTGGAGAGAGGATTGGTTTGTGGAAGAGATAAAGAAAACTGCCCAATTAACAGAAGATAACTGCCACACCTCTAACAGATGGCAAACAGAATACACATGTTGCCTTGCAATCTAGGGCGTACAGATTTTGAATTTTCACCTTTTGGAGATTGCCAATTAGTAATAATGTATTAATGCTGTTTGCATGGAGACATTGGGTCATAACCTCTGCTTGGTGCTACAGTTGCTACTTTGGTGTCTCATAAGAATAGTTTTGTGTTAAAGTAGGCAATTACATGAAGCAAATTCAGGCTACCACAGAGAGGATGCTCACCATTAGATAGTCAAGCATCTTCTTTTAACCTTTCATTTTAGAACATTAGTTCTTCTCAGTGGGTGAATGAGTGAACTCCTTAGAATGGTTTGGTTTTGTTTCTCAGCTATGCTGTGCCAGAAATTACAGAAAACCTACCGCTGCTTTCCATGATGAAAATTTGATGTCAGCCAGAATCTGTCAAATTGTCCATAAGAAAATTTTATTATTGCAAAAAGATGTAGAGAGGACCATTTTGTAATAGAGTAAAGAATAGTTTATAAATACTCTTTTGTAGTGTGTTTGGATTTTAAGTTAAGAAGACTAGTATCTCTTTCCTAACTTAGGAAATTGTAATTGACACATCTGAAGTCATAAAAAGGATTAGGCCAGCTGTGTGTAAGCATATACAAGATGAGTGGTTGAATGTGTTCTCAAGGGTATCATCTTTTTGAAATCTGATCTCCAAAACTGAAATGGCTGACGTGGTTGCTACTCTGAAACGTTATATTCGTGAATCAGATGAGGCTGTAGGTAGAGGTGCAAATTTTGCTGAAGGTCTGTTTTATTTTGAGATCTCTGCAATACATTCTTCTGGGGGAAAATTAGTCTGGAAGCATTTAAAATTCATTTCAGAACATGTTTGATTTGCAAAATTTTTCCTAATACCTTTGCAATATTCTTGTCTATAATGATTTCATGTTTGAAAAGTTAGGGGAAATAGGGCTCTCTGTGACCACACTCTGATCTGGCTTTTGTTAGTTAAATCTTTGAACCAGTATTCTAAGAGTATCTGAAAAGCCAGTCTTTTAAATACAGGGGTAAACATTTAGATTTCAGAAGTGCTCAGCACCTAATTGCTGAGAGATGTACAGCTTTTCTAAGGTCTGTACCCTTTGCAGATGCCTGTGTGTGTACTGTGTGCTCTGCAGCAATGGATGTACCATGCTTCTTAAAGCATATGCAGTTATCCTGTTAAAGCATCACTGAATGTAGTGAATTTCAGAAATCTGTGAGTTTAGGGCATTTTTTACTTTTGGCTCTCAGATTAATAAAAAGTTAGCTATGCACCTTGATGTTAACTGTAGAAAATATAATTTTTTTTCTGAAATTACTGTTTTCAAGATAAGCACACTGCAGTTGGCTTCTAATGAAGTTTTTTGAGTTGCCACTTGAATAGTTTTTACAGTCTTATCTGAGCATCAGTTGCATGCATAACAATTTGAAACAGAATTGTTTTAAAATCTAATGGATGATCCTCTACTGCTGTGTTGAGGGGCACAAGTGAGGAACTCAGCAGTGTGGATTAGCATATTAGAAAGTGAGCAACTGAGATAAGACTCCTGCAATAAAATGGGAGTGAGGCAAAGCATTTGCATCTAGTTTCTTGGAAGCATTTTAACCTGTTTCATCATATTTTTAGATGTATGCAAATGAATTCAAGAGATGAAGCAGGTGTTGGCTCTAAGAATTTTAATACTTGGATAGAAGAGGAGTCTTGAAAGTACTGATAGTTCTTTAACAAAAAAATCCTTAGTACCAGAACTACTTAACACTTGCCTTATGTTAATTACAAGGGGAACAAAATCCTGAATGGATTATGAAATAAACATAAATAATTCTAAGTGTTTTAAAACAGTGCAGAATTTGATGTTTGAGCAGGGCTGCCAATAAAGCATTTTAAAGAAAAGCACTTAGCAGTTACTATTTCCAGCCAGTTTGTAAGTTTGTGAGCTCAGGCATCAGTGCCAAGGTGAGGGGACATGGTCTGGTTTGCCGAAAAGCATGGGAAGCACAGAGCCCCCTATCAGCTGGGGAGCATAGCACAAAAAAGGTTAATTTGGATCTGAATGCTCAGGGTTGCTGGGAGTGTGGTGATGAGTTACCGGCAAACTCTGCTTCAAACAGTGTAAACAAAGCTCAGTCCTGATTTTCCTTAGTGGTGGTATCGCCCTTTTTACACTACTATGAACTTGGACTTCCTAGGAGTTCCTAGTGTTTTTATCTGGCCTGGTCTCCTGAGCTGCTCTTAAATTCTGTCTGCTACTGCCACCATCAGTCCTTTCAGCTCAGCTTTCCCTTGAGCTGAACTATCTTGTGCCTTGCATTTCCAGCAGAACTTAGGAGAGTTTATGTGGGCACGAAGTAATATTTTTTGTTCAGACACTGAGAATTAATTTCAGTGCTCTGTTCTCTCAGTGAGAGCTGTGTGGAATTTTAAGAAAGTCTGTTGATAAGGACAAGGAAAATACAGGCATTGTAAAAAAGGGGAGCATCCATCTTAGATAGAAACTGTTGTGTATGTGCATTTTGGGAGATAAAGCAAAAAATTACTAAGATCTTATTGAAATCTGCTGTTATACATAAATGTATGCTGTTTTCCTTTAAAAAATCCAAAGGATAACCAAGAAACAAACATTAAGCTCCAGAAAACCTGCGTAGTTTTTAGGTAAATTCAGCATAGGCAGGGAGAGTCACCAGAAATGAGGACTTGTGAAGAAAGAATAGACAGAAGATATGCCAATCTAAGGCATATTATACTGTGATGTATTCATCCTTTATTTTATATTTGTGTTCTTATTTCTTAAAGCTATTCTATGAAGACAAAGATACTACTGAAATACAATTTTCCAACTTTTTAAAATTAAGCTTGTGGAAAGGATTTAATGGTAGGTGAGGTGCCTGCAATATATTTAAGGAAAATAATGTAATTCTGAAATTAGATTCTCATACAGTCCGTTATGAGCACAGTGATCTCATGTTTATCCAGATATGTTCATTAGGAACAGAGGTTTATATGCTGATTAGCTATTAAAGAAAATTTTCTTGGCCCTGCATTTACTTTGCTTTTTCATTATTTCCTCCTCCAAGTACTGTCATTTGTGCTGTATCAATTGCCAGAAACAGAATATAGGAAGAGTTTGCTATTTGGTCAGCTTTTGGCAGAGATGCCAATATTTTTTCAGTACTGTTTTTTAATTTGTTTTGACTTCTGTTAAGAAAAAACCTCTCTCAGATCTCCACTGCAGGGAAACCCTTTGCTTGAATGTTTCAAGGTTTGGAATGAGAAATTTTAATCTCATTTCTAGTAGAAACTGCTGCCAGATATTTGTACCTGGACTGTGCATTGAAGTTGAGCTGGTATGGGCTATGCAATGAGATGTGTGTATATGTGGACAAAGAGTAATTAACATTTTTCAAATATCCTTAATTTCATAATTGTGGCAGCTGTTGCTTTGTTACAGTTCAGCAAAACATAAACATTGTTGAGAAATACTCTTACATCCCTTTGCAACCTCCTCCCCTTCCTGTGATCTGATTCGTACCTTTATCATCCATAATCTTGACCTCCTTGTCCACCATCTCTAAAACAAAACAAAAATTTCTTCTCTTACGCTTGTTAGTTTTATAATGTAAGGACTTTGTTAACTGCAGATGTGAGGCTAGTTAACCCAACAGTGGTTCTTGTGCCCAGCAGATGGTGACAGAGCAGCATTGCTTGGTAATACAAGCAATGTGTCCAGTGGATCAGTTTCTGAATGCTGCAAGAAAATGTTTTTTTTAATAGTTCATATTGGTAGTTCTGCTAGAGATATAATAACTTGAGATAAAATACCTTTCTGACAACAGTTTGTTTTCTTAGCACATTTCTTAGCAATGGCAGAGACAATCTTTTGTGCCAGCTTGTGCCAATTCAAGCTATGTAGCCATGTGTGAGTGACTTGTGTATGTGGTAATTAATTAACTCCACTTCATAGCAGAACATTGACAGAACTCTGGGTGTCACTTTCAGTCTTTGCTTGTGTATTCGTGAGGAAAAATGGCATGGACTTGAGCTCCCAAACCAGGAAATGGAACTGAAGTAATGAAATAAGACTTTCTTTAATGTGACCTCTGGGTTGTGAGAAAATGGTGTTACCTAATGATCAGAAGTCTGTAGTCCTGCTTCAAGCAGCTCCATGTTTCTATCCTAATTTGTGAAAATGTCATTGCTGTGTTTTGGTACTTAGGAGCTTCTTACATGTTACTTAGAAATGTTATAGAACTTGTAGTTCATTAACTCATTAGTTTTTGTGGCAAGGGAGAAGAAATCCAGCTGTGTTAATGCTTCTTAAAATCACATTGTGATTTTGTGAAGTTGCAGAACTATGAAGTGTTTCATGTTGTTTAGGAGGCTTTAGAACTGATCAAAATGGAACGATTAGTCTTTCTATTAATACTGGAAGTGTGATTCCACTGATCTGGTAAGAAGCTGACAGTGCGTTAAATACACGATAGACAATATTTTTAGTTTGCTGTTTAGTTATTTTAAAGTGAAGCAATACAGGTATAAATGATGTCAGTTCACATACTTATTTTACAAGGGGAAATGTGCTTACATAAGTGTGCATTCATAGTGTGATAAGTCACCCTTAATATTTTTATGCTTTTTCAAATGCTTGTGCTGTGAAGTTTTGTTGAGGGTATGAGCTCTTTCTATGGGAGTTGGAAGTAGAACTTGCCCTAAAATGAAGTTCCCACATTTGTAGCTTGCCAAATGTGCTGTCTGCATTAAAATGGGTTGGGCCCAGTGATTGTCCAGTGGTGGGACTGGAAGAGGGGGAAAAGAGTTTCTGTGCACAGAAGCAAAAGTTGGCAAATACCTTTCAGTGTGTTGGGGAGAAGCAGCATTTTGTGCTGATGGAACTCATAAAATGGCCCATGGAGCTCTGCTTTGCCATTCCTTTTTAATACTGTATTCTTCTAGTCCCATGATGATGTTCTACATCCAGGTTACTGTATGGTGCTGTGTCTCCCTCTGTGTCATCTGGAGGAGTTCCTGGGTAGGTGTGCAATGTACTGCTGCCACTGCTGTGCTGTTGTGCTGTTCAGGGCACAGCTCCAGTTACGGTCAAGGCTTCTGCACAAACTGGGGTAAAAGGAATATTTCAATGCGGTTGAGAGGTTAATTGTGTGAAATACCACACTGCTTACTAGAAACCGAGGAAAGTGAATTATATTTAGTCTCACTTTTGTAGCCCTAGAGGCAGAATCGGGTCTGTCCCTTTCTGGCACAGCAAAGAGAAGATTATTCTGAGACTGCAGACTGGTTTTTGCCCTTTGCCTCTGCAGTTGCAAGCAGTAACTGAGACTGCAGAATGGCATAAAATCATCTTGTGCCTTTGGACTTCTGTCAGGCTGTCTTTCATTCTGAAATAGTGCAGTCCTGAGGACTCTCTATTTGTGTCTCTCTGGTTTTTGACAAGGATATCAAGAAACTGAAGTGGTAGTTGGTTACTGTTGGTAGAGGATTAGGTCTCTGAGTTAGCTACAATTTCAAGACATCAGGCTTTGCAGGTTGGCTGACCTTATGTATTGGAAGACTCAGCTGTTTGATTTTATGCTGCACTTTTACAAAAGCCTAAGAAGGTACTGATGTGATGTGAAATGGATCAGGTGGATGTATGTGCCTTGTAGAAGATGTGATAAAATTTCTATTACTATTGGAGGAAACACACTACTAAATGGAGCTAAGAAATATTGAGGGACCTGCACATGTTAAGGAGAAGGTTGGTAGGGCGAGTTTGCAGTCTTAGGTTCTGCAGGGTGTGTTTGCTGTGGTTTGCTCTGTACTGAGCCCCTTCTAGGCTTCCTAAGAACCTCAGTTGCTCCTTTGTAGCTAAAAAGGGTGAGCAACATGTGAACAGACTTGGATCTCGTAAATGAGGCTGCTGACAGGGTATTTTCAGGTTGTTATGGAGAAATTTTCAAGCTTTTCAGCAGTAGCAAAGTACATGATTGCTTTTAATTGTTTTTATAGATTCACAGGTTTAGTCTATTCTTGGCATAATCAGATGTGTAAAATAGGGTACTAGGGTATATGCTTTAATTGAGATTCTCTATAAATTTGAACAGATTAGATGGAGAGGTGCTGCTGCAGAACCTGAATCTACTTTAATTTCTGGGACAAAAAAAAAAAAGCTGTATGCAAGTTGTGGCTACAGGTGTGTCTATTTCCCATCTGAGATGGAGAGGAAGAATGATCTTAGGTCAGTAAGAGGAGTGTTTTAAGTAGGTGAGAGTTAACTGGCTACCAGTAGGACTGTTAACCTGCTTAACTTGACTCAAATCCCAGGAGATCTCATGTTCAGTGTGCTGAAAAAGCACTAGTTTTGCTAATAAGTTGAATATAATTGTCTTTCTGACATACTATGTTAGTCCAGTGTAAACATAATGCTGTTTCCTTCAGAGAACACTTGGTCTCTTCCTCAAATTCTTCACATCTCGTATTTGTAAGAGCTGACTAAGTAACTAGCTAAGCATCCTCAATCCTTCAAAATGTTGTGTCAGCATGTGGTATTCAGTGAGTCACAATGCTAATAACTGTATTATGGCAGGTGCAGGGAGGAATAAAGGTAAGTCTTATTTAAAATAAAATTGTGTTTGTCTTCAGAATTTCATGTTATTGTTATAGGTGTTTTATAGTTAAAGTAGGAGAAAAATCTTGTAGGAAAGCAATGAAATGTGCCTTGTGTTTAACTGCAGAGGATTTACTGAAGCCTTTCTGAGAGTAAATATGGGGTTGTTTTTCATTTCAGTTGATGCTGATGAGATAAAAAGACTAGGAAAGAGATTTAAGAAGCTTGATTTGGACAACTCTGGTTCTCTGAGCGTGGAAGAGTTCATGTCTTTACCTGAATTGCAACAGAACCCGTTAGTACAGCGAGTAATAGATATATTTGACACAGATGGCAATGGAGAAGTGGATTTTAAAGGTAAGGCACAGTGTTCTGTGATAGGTGGTGGTACTTCAGAATTCCTAGAGCTTTAGAATTCAGGTTTTTCTTCATCTGACACAGGAGAAGATATGTTAAAATAAGGTGCTAAATCCTAGTGGAACTAAATACCAGTAAAACTAGTTTCTCTGCATTAGGGCACTTCTGAGTGAAATGTTTAAAGGACCAAGTTGTTTAGTAATAGCTTTTAAGGTCAGGCTGACTGAGGACTACTTGTTAAATATCTCTTAAAGTACACCAATTTAGACTCTTAATTTTGATGCTGAGGAGAGACTGAAGAAAGTTGTGGTAGGCTAAGTGATGTGTTTCTGCATAAGTTGTATTTGTCCAAATGAAATCTCTCCTTTGGAGTATTTAGAAAATAGGAAGGAGCCCAGGTTTTTCTGTTGATATTTCTTTTATGGGGTTATTTTTATGTAGATCTTAGACACTTGAAGAAAAAAAAAAATCCAAACAACACAGAAGATTTGATTTAGTACACTTCTCAATGATTTTAAATATTCATGATTAAAAGGGCCATGATTAAAATCTTCCTCGCCAGTTCATCTTAAAACAGTGTCTGAAATTATAATGTTTGTAACTTCTGTTCAAGGTAAAACTTAGTATTTCTTATGACTAAAGAAGGCCAATCAGTCTTGCATTTTTTTTAATTGGAGAAAGTACTTAAATCTTATTTATACTGACAGACTGACATTTTAAATAAAATATTAATATACAAGAGCTGGTAACCTCTACAAAACCTATTTAATGTCTATAGGGATATCTACAGTATAACCAGAATGTTGAGTTTTGATTAGAAGTAGTAATTTTTGCATGGAACTATTCAAAATTCCCTTGTAAAAAATAGATAGTCATGAGCAATGATGGTCATGTTTTCTGTGACATTGAGCTGTGATTAATAACAGTTATCAAGAGTTGTTCCTCTTGGAAGGGAACAGGAAGTTGGCAAAGCCAATTTTCTTTTATAGAAAAATATTTTAGAATTTCTTCAAATGCAGTTTTCGGTTTCAATGTAATTCTTTACATTGAGAAATTAGTATTGAGAGGAGTTGTACATTTGGAGTCTCAACTGGAGTAACTTTAGTAAAGATCTTAGTTTTCTGTCAGGTTCTTGTGAAGGTCCAGCAACAAAATTATTTAAATGCTGGTGTGACATAGTCTGTTTAGTGAGTGTTGCATTGGATTTGGGGTTCTTCCCACTGAAGAACATTAAATATCAAAGTACACAGACATTTAGGTATCATAAAGTAGGCAATATTTTAGAGATTAGATTGCTTTCACAATTTCTAAAATTTTCTGAATGTTGACTTGTTTATTAAAAATGTGGTTTTTATACATGTTTTCCTTGCATTGTGTAGAATTTATAGAAGGAGTCTCCCAGTTCAGTGTCAAAGGAGATAAAGAACAGAAGTTGAGGTGTAAGTATTTTGATTTTCCTTAACAAAAAATTTCTGATCCTCAGAAATACACTTTTGTAAGTTAAGATTAAGAAATTGGCAAATTCAAATTGTTGTAAAGAGTGGAAAATAATAAAAGTAGATTGTAAGCTTTTTGCACATTTTGTCCTTTATTTGTTGAGAACATTTAGTAGCACTCTTTTCTGCTGGGAAGGTTGGAGGAGGTTGGTTGCTTGCTGAAGAATTTTCAGTTGCTTTCAGTTTCTTTAAAAAAGTGAGTTCATTTAATAACAGCTTGCTATATAGATCTGTGAACTTACAGGGCCTAAGAATAATACTCAATTATTGGCTATTACAGTAGGAAAGCATTAAATTCTTGTTTCAGAACTGCATCTCCAGACCTTGGCTTTAGGAGTAGAAAAGAGACAGATTCAGTTACGGATGTGGCTTCCAAATTACTAAGACTGAAATGTTTAAAAATAAATTCAGTCTTGATGACAAGTTGTTTGCAGCAAAGTGACCAGATGGGATTTTGAGTCATCTGTTTCCTGGGAGGTTGTAATTTTTTTTCTGGCTGAGTGCTTTACTTGTGGTGGGGAATATTTTCTTTTTTGGTGTTCACAGAATGCTTTTACTGCTGGTGTTAGAACAATTTCAGGTGTTTTCTAAAGTGAGTATATATTGTTTTCCAACCACAGTTGCTACCAAATGGTTGATTTATTTATGTTTAATTTTTTTTTTTTACTTCTACAGTTGCTTTTCGCATTTATGATATGGACAAAGATGGCTATATCTCAAATGGAGAGCTCTTCCAGGTCCTGAAGATGATGGTTGGGAACAATCTCAAAGACACTCAGTTACAGCAAATTGTAGATAAAACCATAATTAATGCAGATAAGGATGGTGATGGAAGAATATCCTTTGAAGAATTTTGTGCTGTAAGTAACTTCTAAAGAAAAATTGAGTCATTTACAGAGAGAGGAAAAATAAAAAACCTCTCAAGTGCTACTCTGGAAAAAGAGTAAAAAGTTAAAAGGTGCATTTTATGAACTTAAGAGGTTTACTGAACAGAATGTTTAAATGTAGCATTTAACACTTGGAAGGGTTGATTTTAACCCATGTGATATATTTGTTTAATTAGTTGACAGGGAGTTTTAAATTCTTTTCTCAAAAAAAGTAAATGCCACATTGAATCTTGATCCTTTAAAAATTGCAATAATGAGTGTTTACACATTGATTTTTAAATGGTATACTAAGGAAGATACACTTGATAGCATGGTTTAGGCATTGCTTTTTTTTCCCTAATCTTTTAATTTACAACTTCAGTTCAAACTTAACTAATTCTTACTCAAAAAATATGTGAGTTCTAAAAACAAGAGGGAGAGGGAGGGTGGTAGAAATCTGCCATGCTGCCAGCTACTAAAGTGAAAAGATTCTGTTGTTTTCATTTTGGGGATTTTTCTTTTAAGTTCAATTATTTTTGTGATATCATGTAAAAAACATTTTGTCTGCAAAGAAGTTAGAGCTGCAGCCTGCAAATGCCTGGATTACTGCATTACTTGTTTATTTCTTGAACTGGGCTGTCATCTTCCAGCCATCCATCAAATGTGATGTAGCTTCTTCTTTTGTCTTTGGGCTTCTGCCCAGACTTCTTTCCTTGTGCTACTGAGGGATTTTCCTCTTCTTTACTTTTAATTTCTTCAGTTTTTGTTGACCTCATGACAAGACACTTTTTAGTTCTACATCTTATTCTTTTTCTTGCATTTTACCCTCTCTGAATCTGGTGCCATGTATCTACAAAAATGAGTTTTAATTTGTTGCCTTTGGCACATACCATTTGGCCTTTGAATTTTGTTCCTGCATTATAAAATGTTTCTCTGACATGGCACCTTTCCTTTTCCTTCTGCTCTGCATGGATCACACACCTGTGAAAACTGGTAATTCTTTCCTGAGTGTGTGTTCTGTCAGAAATCCTGCTGCTGTTCCTAAAGTACTTTCTTTTTCCTGGGAAGGTTCACAGTTTTACAGTTTTACAGTTTTAGAAGTCACCATTTTATTTAACATGCACAAACATACAAGGTCATAATATGAGATAGAGAGGAATGCCAGAATGGTGTTATTTGCACTGGTTTTCAGGCCTTTGAGCATGTAAATTGTACTGATTGTACTGAACTACCTTGGTTTGTATATAATTAATTTCATCTCTCACAGTACTTGTAAAATGTAAATCAGTTTGGAGCGGCCAGGGAAGTACTGCCTTTATGATTGACCTCAGTGCATCTATTGAATGTGTTCTTTGCACTTTGCTAATTTTCAGTTCTCGTGTTTCTGAACCTTGTTTTTTCTCCCAGGTTGTAGGAGGCCTAGATATCCACAAAAAGATGGTCGTAGATGTGTGACTCTGTAGGGCACCACCCAACACTTTTGCTTTCTTCTCCATCTCTGAAGATCTGCTCGAGACGTCCAGCAATGCTCTCTGTGTATTTAAATGGAAGTATTTTTCTCTGTGAAGCCACATTTTCCAACATGAGCCTCATGAAGCCAACTAAGTGTTATTGAACTTTTATTCTCTCAATAACTCAGTGTAGCACTTTAAAGTCTGAAGGACAGCAAAGATGGAAAGAGCATATCAATGTGGCGGAGAAAGGGAAGGGGTTGGCTTTTTAATTTATTTTTCTTCATCTTTTATAACAAGGAAATATCTATCTATCTATATATATGTGTGTGTATTTATATATAGATATATATGTAGCTTTCTATATGTAGTAGCTAGGTGGGCTTTAATTTAATATACTTGACTCAGAAACAAAACTAGAGTACAAAGTGCCAAGCAGAATATTAACAGTTCAATATGTGGATATACATCCTTACTTTTATTTCACACAGTTTTATATATATAGTAGAAGAATGTAAAGTTTTAACTGGGTCTTAGGTCAACTCTTTTCCTGTGACTGTTCAGATGTTTCTATATATTGAATGGCTGACAAAGCATTGCTTCTTATTAAATCACCTTAATTACTTTTTTTTGTAACACAGGAGACTAAGTTTCTTTTTACCTGTTAATATATTACCAGGGACCGTGTCTCTTTGCTAAATAACTTAGTTCTGTTCTACTTAATATGAGAATATAGTTTAATGCTACTGCCAAGAAGTAGTCCTCATGTACATATAGTGACTGTGGAATGCTTTGATGGCTGTTAGATTCCATCACCTAGGAATTGGGAGCAGTTACAGCTGTCTGAAGCCAAGACAATTCTGCTGTTCTGGGTTCAATTTAGATACAGCTGCTTAAGGTGGTAGATGCATATACAATTTTCTCTTGTGCTTAGCTTAATGAAATTAGGATCAACATAACTGTGCAGGATTCCCATCTACTTATTTTATACAGTACTTAGATTATAAAATGTTCTTGCCACTTAAATTCTGTTGTTTCACCCATGATAATTTCCCCCCTTGCATTTAAAAAATACTACAGGTAGCTAAATAACTGGTAATATTTTATATATATATATGTATATATGATTCATACAGGGGGGGAATCTTGTTAAAGTATGCCATAGAGGAGGAAAACTTCACACTATCTAAATTTATACCTCTTGCAGTTCTCCAGTCCTTTTCCTGGAGAATTTTTTTTCTTTTCTAAATTTGTCCATATCATAATTTGTAATGGAACGTAACTTGATCTGTTTGTGTGACATAAAAGTAGCGAGCCATGTTTTACAACTTTATATCATCCCTTCCCTTTTCTGCAGTGGTACTATTGGCTGGAAGAAAAACATTTGCTAGATTTTTTAGGACAGTACATCTTTCCTGTATAGTAGTTTTTCTATTAAAAAAAAATGTTTTATAATGAGTGGTGGAAAGTGCAGGTTGTCTGAACCTCTTCAATCAAGCACCTGTCTGCCATAGCTGTTCCTTCAACTGAGTGCTGCACATCATGGGCTCTGTCTGTAAGAGAGAAATCCAGGTGCTTAGTGTCCTTGCATGACATGAAGTTTTGCATGTAGATCGATTTGAAATGTTCCTCTTGTTTACATAATTTGCATAATTAAAAAGATAATGTTGCCAAACTTTGGTAAATGTTAATGTTCAAAACAAAAATCTCCACTACATGTAACTTTTTTCTTCTTCTGGATCAGTACGTGGTTTATAATCCCAGCCAGTGGTTGTATCTGTTCCAGTGTCAACTGCCATGTGCTCTGCTTCAGGGGGGGAATTAGTCTTTTTGTGAATTTTTTGTACATAAGTATTTGTTACAAACATTTTAGCAAATGCTTTCAGTTTTTCTTGCTTGTGCATATCTTGGCTGGCATTATAGGAATTAGTGCTAATGTTACTTCCTATGGGGGACTGGAAGGGGAGGGATGAGGATTTTTTTCAGTTTGTGTGGGGAAAAAAGATTTATGTTGAATGTTTAGTTTTTCCTCTGCATGCTACATCGTATATTGTGGGAACTATAAGAACCTTCATACTGTATGAATATAAAATAAAATATTTGAACCTTAGCTGGGCTGCTCAGTACCTTTCCTGTTCACCTTAAAGCAGCTCTGCACCTTGCTCTGAAGAAAACCTGTTCATATTTTTTGTCCACTCCTTGATTATTAAGATTTACTACAAAACTCCACAGGGTGCAGTCTGCTGAAAACGACCAGGGGTCATTTCAGTGTTTCAAGACATGTTGAGGTTGTTTAATGGCACATCTGGTTCTCTTTGCTAAATGTTCAAAGTGGATAACCTACTTTGTTTGAAATCCCTGTGGAAAGTGGTTTTAAAAACAAACCAACCCCCCCCTAACATTAATGTAGGTGGAGAATAAAAGGCAGTTCATGTCTCAGAAAATGTCTGAGCTTTGTGTTGATGACACCAGCCCTTCTTGCACAGGTATACCCTTCACAGCAGCTCTGTGCTGTGCTCTTTGGGGTGCAGGTGTTTGGACCTTCTGTGTGCTGCCCTCTCCCTTCTACTGCTTTGGGTCAGTGTAGGTATGCACCTAATTTAGGATAAATGTCAGTTTTGTGTGCTCTTGCATCACTCTCCTTTATCTTGAAGCTAATTGAAATAAATGACATAAGCAGCCAAGAAACAGAAAATGTAGTGAGCAGGTACATGTGCCTGGAGCTGCTCAGAATGCACACACTGTCCCCTGTATCACTCAGACTGCTAAACTGTGTGTGCTCAAGGTACTCCAGCAAGTCTTTAATCTATTCACAACTGAAGGCCCTATTCTGGAAACTTGGACATTGACCTAAATACTTAATTTGCTTGTGTGTTTGATAATCTTATTTCTGTTTTCATTCCCAAACCTGACTTATATATTTTGCAAGACATTTTACAGAAGGTTGCCTGGCAGGTTTAGGAGAAGAGGGTTCATTTTTAAATCTTACTTGGAGTGGTCACTCTTAATTTCTCCCCCTACTTTTACTGCATTATGCTGCTTATGTAGCATTTTAAGGAGACACACAGGACCTTACAGTTGTTTGTTCTCTGGTACACTGGAACATACTTAACCTCATGGCTCTTGGCTCCACTAGGCTGTCCTTACAGATAATTTGTAGGAATTAAGAAATCTATATGTGTGCAGATTCAGGATTCAGTTCAAGTGTGTTATTTACCCCTTCATCTTACTCTTTTCATGTGATGCATTGTTCAGCAGCAGCACTCGGTGGACAGCCTGCCATTGGACTCTGCATTCCAGTTGACTCCTTCTTCTTTCAGGAAGATACTAAACCATGATGTGTGTTTATAAATGCATAACTCTGCCAATTCCTTTAGGCTTGAAACATTAAACACCAAGGCTTTCTGAAGAAGCAGCGTTTTAAGTCTGATATTCAGAAAATCTGTAATGGAGCAGGTTTTTGTTTGAGGCTGTTCAAGTAAAATCATGGACTTTTGATACAGACAGTTTAAAACCTCTTTTAATGACTAGACAGAAACATTAGGTGTGTTCAAATCAGACCATATGTCCAAAGTCAATCAGACTCCACAAACAGTTGTAGTTTTCTTCTGGGCTTCGAAATCCAGCAGAAAACTGATGGCTTCTGTAGCTCTCAGTTTCTCCTGTGTTCAGGAACCTGGACTTCCAGCCCCAGTCCTCGGTGGTGCAGCTCAGAACCTCTCAGCTGCTCTGCTGGCCACTGCCCTAATATTGCCATAAACTTTGGATGGAGGACTTCCTGCAGAAGAAGGCACAAATCTACTCAAGAAATGTAATCTGTCACAAAAATGGATGTGTTGTGCTCACGCTGTGTTAAAAGTGGAGAACTAAGCCAAAGGGTGAGAAGGATGGGCAAGGTCAGTCACCATCTTACTGCAAGTGCAGAGCTCAAGTTCTGCTTTGAGTGGGTTGCTCCCTCTGGCTTTTGAGACCGTTTAGGGAATGCTGTAGCTAAATCAAAATGCAGAACATCTTTCTGCAATGTGGTGAGGGTTTTGGAGCCAGAAAGCAAGTCCTGGATTCCCTGCTTCTCCCCTAGATTTTTCTCTTAAGAGCAACAAGCCAACTGCCAGCAAGCTATTTACTCCAAATATAGGTGTGGACAAGACAGGGAAGAGGGTGAGAGCCATAAAGCAGTTTCTCAAACTGCAAGATTCATATGCAGTGAAGATTAAATAAGAGGACTTACCTAAAATTAGATTGCAAATTGCTGTTCGTGCCATTTTAATGTTCTGAAAAGATCCCAAAATATGAATTTTTCTGTAGAAAGAAAAGTAGCAGTAGTTAACAGTAACTGAAGAGATTGCACAGTTAATGGAGAACTGGAGGTTAGAGATAAATGTGGAATTTTTTATCAGTGTCCTAGTTTCTTTTCTACACTTGTAAACAAAAAAAACCCAACCGAAACCCACAAAACCTACAACATAAGACCTGTGCTCTTCTAAATCCTTTAAAAATAGATTTTACCATTTGCAGATTTAACAGTGTAGCAGCTTCAGGAGGAAAACATTGCTGTGTTTGTGAGTTCAACTTTGATTATTCATAAGAAGGAATTCTTATGCTGTAGGGAGTGACTGAATTCTAGATGCGCTGGTGACACCATCATTCTCATAATAAAAGGTCAAATAATTTGTATTCATTAAAATAGTCTCTTAAATATTTTTTCTTACTACTACTCTATAGTTTCATAAAATTTAAGTTATCTTTGTTTCTGGCATAGGACATGGATTAGCTGAGGGGTTGTGCTTTGCCTAGGAGGAAGTCAGTCTGTACTTACGTGTCAGCAAGAACGATGCGTGTCCTGGTCACATTTTCTATGGTGAATTTGGTTTTTCCACCTTTTCCTGCTATTCTCCCTATTGCTCTTGACAGATGATCTCCTTTCAAAGGTTTGACTGAAATGAGAATAGCATGACCAGGGTAACAGCAGTGGTGTGTATTCCTGTTAATACTTTCCTTGGTCAAGTTGCTGGAAACAACTTGTGCCAAGTACTACAAAACCAACTTCACTGGTCAACACAGATCCATCTGGATTTCAGGTTTTTTTTGACTAGTAGTGCACACTGCAGCCAGTGCTGACATGGGGTTTCTGGCTCACAGAAGTCTCCTTTAGAACTGCAGAGAAAGGCAGTTTATGTTGAGGAAATGGAGTCAAAGTGCACCAAGCTAACACTGGTAGAAATAAAGTAGATCAGGTTTAGATCCTACTCTACAGGGGACTCCAAGGAGTCCCAGTATTACATAAAATTAGATGTTTCTGACTTTCCTGATCCATGAGGGCAAGCGATAAAAGTGGAGCAGGGGGAAAGAAAAACTAAATCCATAGTAGCAGGATGCATACATGACTTCTTGAATGCTGCATCAGAAAATACTCACCATCTGTAACTTCAAATGACTCCAGAAAAAGATCATCTAATCTGATGAGAGCAAGGGCATCCTAAAAGAGCAGGAGATTTGTTATCAGCAGTTATTTTTTCCAGTAACACAGTGAAAGCTGCTGTTCTCTTTATACACACAACCTAGTAAATAACAACTAAAGTTAAATCCACTTTTTTTTAACAGCAATACAAATATTTCCATCTAGAGAACCCTACACAGGCTTGGATGTCCCTGCATTCAGCCCTGCCTCCCTAGGGCTAGTGGATCCAGTACAGGTCTAGAGCAAGGAGCAGCCCCTGCAACACTGAAAAAAGTGGGTTTGTTTGCTCCAACAGGCCCAGTCCTATTTAGTATCTACTGATAATCTGGATGAGAGTCCACCTTTAGCAAATTCACAGATGACACCAAGCTGCAAGCACAACTGGTGATCTGCTGGAGGCTCGGAGGGCTCTGCAGAAGGACCTGGACAGGCTGGATAGATGGGCCAAATCCATTAATACAGGGTTTAGTAAGTCCATGTGCCAGGTCCTACACTTTGGCCACAACAGCAACCAGGTAGAAAGGAACCTGGGGGTTCAGCTGACAGCGGGCTGAATACAAGCCAGCAGTGTACCGACATGGCCAAGAAAGCAAATGGCATCCTGGCCTGGATCAGGAACAGTGTGGCCAGCAGGAGCAGGGAAGTCATTCTTCCCCTGTACTTTGCATTGGTTAGGCCATACCTTGACTATTATGTCCACTACTGTTTTGGGCACCCCAATTTAAGAAGGACTTTCATATGCTCGAATGTGCCCAGAGAAGAGCAGCAAGGCTGATGAAGGGTCTGGAACAAAAGTCCTACGAGAAGTGGTTGAGGGAGCTGGAGGGGCTCACCTGGAGAGAAAGAGGCTCAGGGGAGACCTTATCACTCTGTACAACTGCCTGAAAGGAGAGTGTAGCCAGGTGGGGTTGGTCTCACCTCCCAGGCAACCAGGGACAGGACAAGAGAACACAGTCTCAAGCTGCACCAGGGGAAGTTTAGGCTGGATATCAGGAATAAGTACTTCACAGAAGGAGTGATTGGGAACTGGAATGGGCTTCCCAGGGAGCTGGTAGAGTCACCATCCCTGGAGGTGTTTAAAAAATGACTAGATGTGGCACTCAGTGCCATGGTTTAGTTGATAAAGTCATAGGATGGACTTGATGATCTCAAAGGTCTTTTCTGACCTCGTTAATTCTGTGATTCTGTGAGTTTTGCACAGACTGGAGGTTATTGGCTTGGGCTTAAGAAAAATGAGCAGTCTCTACCAGTGCAGGGGACCTCAGAGAGAGATTATTCCTTTATGCTTGTCTCACACAACCTATGTTTTCTGTTTATGTGCTGTTTGTAAGCTACTTTTTTATCCGGCATTATCTTAAGAAACTGGATGTCTACTCCAGTCACAATTTCTAGAAAACAATGATTTCTAGAAAACCACCTAAGGATTTTTCTCTTTATTTCTTATGGTAATTTGCAGAGGCCAGGGACAGACCAGTAAACTGGAGCAATCTCTCAATCTGGTTGTTAGGAGACTCACCTCTACTTGAAATCCAAGTATAAAGGCTTTCACAAAATCAGCTGCTTTTGTCAGAGCACTGAGATCCTTTGTCTCTTGACAAGTCTGCAAGACAAGAAGTTATGTTTGCAAATTAAGACCAGGCAAGTTAGGATCAGAACTTTAAAGATCAGCCTGCACTTGGAGGGGAGAGAAGAGAAAAGCTGCTGAAAATCCATACCACCACTGACTGAGTAGAACCCTTTTGGTGGAGAAAACCCAAAAACAACACAAACTAAATGGCAACAGCAAACAGCAGGAAAAAGAGAAGGATGGTGATGGCAGGAGAGTTATTCTAATGACAATATTCTAAATATACCTTAGCAGATGAATGAAATTAATTTCAAAGTTTTATATTGATGATGGATATGGGCAAAATAAAATTACCTTGATTAAGAACAAAACTACCTTGTTTTTCACCAGACATCATTTCATATCAAAAGGTGGTGTTAAAAATCCCAGGGTTTTCTCCTGCACAGTTATGGAGTGAAACTGCAGGAGTTCCTGCTCCTCCCTACCTTTCCCCTGAGGTTATTTCTAGGAAATAAAGTAAATAAGGGATAATTCTGTCACCTTTCTTCAATTCCTGCCATCAAACTTGTGATAACATTTCATTGTTAGGAAGCAAAATTCCTGTTGTATTTTCACTATTACATTGGAAGATCTCTCATGTCAGTGGTGCTAATACAGTGAGTTGTACGTCAAAACTTTAGATATGCCCTTAAAAATTCCTGGTGTGAACATTCCTCAAGAGGAATAAGGATAAAGAATGAGTATCTACAAGAATTACAGGTTTATACTGGTGTCTGTGCCCTAAGGTATTCCATTGCAATCCATTAAAGAAAAATCACATGCTATTAAACTATGGGCCCTTACTGTCTGCCACAAACAAAGGCATTAGGAGATTCAGTGCCCCCTTAAAAGATACTGTTTACTTTCACGTCAGTATTTGGTAACCTTAAATAGCTGGAAAACACTGAATTACAAAATTGTATCTAAGACATGGATGAAAATTCTTCCTTCACGTACTTAACTTTCTATAGTACATAATTTTCTCCTACAAAAACTCCCCCAGCTTCTGCTGGCTCCTTCTGGAACGGATCTGTAGTTTTGGATTTTACTTGCAGTAATTACTTGTTCTAAGCAACAACTGCCAGATGTGATCCCTGGGGAGGTGACACCACACAGTTTCCATTTTTCCAAGCATTAAATGGGATTTACGACTTCTCTAGTCTTTAATCTGTGGACCAAGAACAACCATGAGAAGAGGCCCTGCTTTTCAGGAGGCAGAATCATAGAACGGTAAGGGGTTGGAGTGGACCATAAGATCATCTAGTGCCAACCCCCCTGCCACAGGAAGGGACATCTGTCACTAAACCAGGCTGCTCAAGGCCTTATCCAACCTGCTTTGAACACTGCCCGGGTTGGGGCAGCCCCAGGGAACCACTTCCAGTGTCTCACTACTCTCACAGTAAAAAAATCTTTCCCAACATCCAAACCAAATCTTCCTTCTTTCAATTTGTAAATGTAACTCCTTGTCCTGTCACTACAGTTCCTGACAAAGAGACCCTCTCCAGCTTCCTTGGAGGCCCCTTCAGACACTGGAAGGTGCTACGAGGTCTGCACACAACCTTCTCTTACCGGGGAAGGCCCAAGAAGTTGCTCCCCTTACCTTGATCTCAACATTTCTCGTTTTCAAGTTGAACCTGATTTGAAGCTGCAGATGCTCCACAATGGGCGTGAATATCTTCATCCAGTTCTCCTTAAGCGGCGTGTACCTGTTGGCCGGCACAGGGATCTTCCTCAGCTCGCCTTTCCCAACCTGCCGGGGGCGAGACGCAGCAGGCCGTGAGGCGGGGGACAGCGGACATGCGGGAGCGGCATTTCCCCGGCACCCCGCGTACCCCGAGCGCCTCGGCAGCCACGGGTGGGAACGCCGGCCGCTTGCTGGGCCGCGGTCCCGCCGTGTCCATGGCAGCTCCCGCCGCCGGCTCCTCGCCGCCCGCCCGCCGCTTCCTCCGGCTCCGCCGGGACACGACGCTGGTGAAGCCGCCGCTAGCGGCCGCCTCGGTCTCCATGCTGGCCGCGGAGCACACGTGGTACGGCTCTCGCCGGAAGGGGCCGCCGGGCGCTTCCGCCGCAGCCGCCGGGGCAGGGGAAGGAGCGGGGCGGGATGTCGGCGGTGCTGGGTCTGGAGCGGCCGCAGGTGGTGTCGCACGTCCAGCAGGCGCTGAGCTACACCGTGTTCGATTGCAAGTGGGTGCCCCGCAGCGCCCGCCTGATGTGCCTGGGCAGCGCCGCCCGCGGCACCGGCATCATCCAGCTGTACGAGCTGCACGGAGCCCGTCTGGAGGTGCTGCGGGAGGTGAGCACGGTCCCTCGGGAACAGCTGCTGGGACGTTTGTCCAGAGCCCGGGGATAAAAGACAGGAGCTGATTTACGTGTTAAATATGCTGATTCACTGATACCCCGTCGTTTCTTGATAAGAAACGCTCACCACAATTCCCTGAAAGGTTGTAGCCGGGTGAGAGTCTCTCTTTTCCCAGGCAACTGCTGACAGAACTTAAGCTGCTGAGGTTTCGATTTGACATTAGGAGGAATTTCCTCACAGAAAGGGTGATTAGACGTTGAAATGGGCTGCCCAGGGAGGTGATGGAGTCACCGTCCCTGGAGATGTTTAAGGGAAGACGGATTTGGCACTCAGTGCCATGGTTTAGTTGACAACGTAGTGGCCGGTCACAGGTTGGACTCGACCATCTCAGAGGTCTTTTTCAACCTAACTGAGGCTGTGATTCTGTGATTTTGTTCACTGCTGTGTTTTGTAGGTTGTTTTCATGTGTTGTGTTATGGGTTTCTGGTTTCTGCCTGTGTTTAGCTTTTTTGGGAGTGTTTTTTAGTTTGTTTGTTTGTTTTTGGTTTTTGGTTTTGTTGTTGAGGTTTGAGGTTGGTTGGTTGGGTTTTGGGGTTTTTTTGGCTGGTTGGTTGGTTTTTTGCTTTTTGTTTGGTTGGTTTTTTTCTCTCAGATTGACCTCTGAGTGTTCACTTCTTCTGAGACTTAGCAGTTCCTCAGGTGCATAAGGCCCCACTAGGCCACAAGCAGAGTGTTTTCTTCCAGACCAGTAACCTCGGCCCTCTGCTTTTCTGTGCACAAGGATGAAACTCAAAGTGCAGCTTGCCTTCAATAACATTTTGGTAGTATTTTGCACCAAATATCCCATGTGTGTTTTGCTGACCCTTGCCCCTGTGCAGTCCTGAAAACTGTGTGGCCTGCGGGTGTGTTTGCCTTTTCCATGTGCTGACACAGACATTTCCTTTCTTTAAAAGATCGAAAAGCCCAAACCTGTAAAATGTGGAACTTTTGGTGCTACATCTCTGCAGCAAAGATACTTAGCGACAGGAGATTTCGATGGAAACCTTAACATATGGTAAGCATTTTCTGGAAGCATTTTTACTTGGTATTTTCCATGTCTGTCTGAACAGAGGTTTCTGTTTGTGGATTTTGCATGAGATGCTCTCCATGCTGCCCATGTGTGGTTGGGACCTGGTGCAGGCTTCGCTGGCTATTGTATTTGGACCATGCCTGTTTTGTAGAAACAACACAGAATTCTGCACCGTGTTTAATTCAGTGCTGCTTCACTCCCATCTTCTGTGTGCAGCTACAAAAACCTGTTAAAGTTCTGTGAGGTTATCCTCTGATAAAGGCTTTTGAATGGATGCATAAGTACAAACAAGAGGTTGTGTTCAACCTAAATTTCATGTCCAGATTAAATAAATATTTTTAATCTTGACATTTCAAATACTTCCTCTATGTCCCTGAATTATTGGTGTAATTAATGTCTAGGTAAATTTATGGTCAAATAAAGTAGTAGTGTCAAAAGGGGATTTTTTTATTATCATTATTATATTGCCCTGTGTCAAGGAGCTACTGGTTCTTGTTGGAATAGCAAGAATTACATGGACAGCTACTAGTTGAAATGTAAAATAAAATTCTGAAGGATTCTCAAAGAATGGGAATTGGTGGGAAAGAATCATGAAACTCATGGCTGGATACAACAGTCACCTATTATTACTGAAGTTAGCATTAATAATGGTCACCTATTATTACTGAAGTTAGCAGTAGTCAGAGCTAGGTGAGGATCAATGAGCCAAATTATTTTATGGACCTACTGAAAGTAAAGACACTTGTAGTATCTTGATCTGTAGTGTGATTCATTTTTGAGCCCAGCGTGTAAAACTGGTCCTGAGTGGTTGCTGTGGTGAATCTCACAACTGCCTTTACAAACAGGGAGGTTCAGAACAGAGCCAAACCTTTTGGAGCAGTCCAAAGCAGTAGCCAAAAAAGGAATCAAACAAAGACTCATGGTTCTTAGTGGTGATATCCATATTTGTTCTCACCGTTAATCTGAGCTTTTATGATTTGTGCTCAAGTTTCCTTTCATTTTTATACAAATCCTGAGTGTCAAGGAAAAATGCCATGTTTTCTGTTCTTTTTCTTTCTTGCCTAGGAATTTAGAAGCTCCTGAAATACCAGTGTATTCTGTGAAAGGTCATAAGGAAATCATAAACAGTATAGATGGTGTAGGTGGCTTAGGAATTGGGGAAGGTGCACCAGAAATTGTGACTGGCAGTCGAGATGGTGAGTTAGTGAACTCTGCAAGTCTTCCCAGTTCGTGTGAGCCTGCAAGCTCTTGATGGCAGGGCATAGTCTGCCATCTGAACTAGTTACAAGCTGTAGCAACTAGTTCTTTGTACACTGTCTTTTGAATCTTTCTTGGGACCCATTTTCTCTAATTCTTCTAGAAGCCACAGATAAGCAAAAGGTACTGTTGTCACTGGGCATGAGACAGAAGGAACACAAACCATAATAAATGCAAAATATCAGCCAGAGAAAATACATCTTTAACAAATGCTTTCACCCTGTTTCTGTGTAGTTCTGTGGTTCTTTCTTATGTCGACAAAACAAAGTGCGGCTTGCTAGAGTTGAAAGAGTTGCTCCTGTCTTTTGAATGATTAAGATGAAAAGCAAAGGGCTTTCCTGGGAAGGTGAACACAGTATGACAATGTATTCCTAATACAAAATCTATTGTCTTTCCCAGGAACTGTGAAGGTGTGGGACCCAAGGCAGAAGGACACTCCTGTGGCTAATATGGAACCTCTACAGGGGGAGAGCAAAAGAGACTGCTGGACTGTGGCATTTGGTAATTGATCAGACTATGACCATTCCTCCCTCTCACATGACTGTGTTTTGATGATTGTCAATGTATTTCAGGATGTTATGGAATACTTTATTTTGTATGGATGTATAAGTAGCAGGTTTTACTTTTCTACACTTGAAAATTTATGTGTGGGTTTTTTTCTTCAAAATAAACCAGTTTTGTGGGTTTGTGATAGATGGGTTTTGGATTCATTCTCTAATCACTTTTGGTCACCATTTGTAGTTGGACTTGATCATCTTGAAGGTCTTTTCCAACATAAATGATTAATGATTCTGTGGCTTCACAGGTAAGCTGTGCAAGCTTTATTTATGTGCCTAGAAATGTAAAAATAGTGTATCTAGCTGTGTGGTCTGGAAGGAGTGTAAATGTTGCCATGTACAGGGAGCTCACCACTGTTGTAGTGTAGCTGCAGCTACCAAGCATGAAGCAGTTAATTTAAGAGAAGTCCCTTGATTAATTAAGAGCAAATTGAAGAAAACAGCAATGGTTGATGTGAGCTCTGCATTTTTCTTTGGAGAGAGCAAAGTTGCTTGTGTCCTACACAAGATTTTTCTAGACCCTTCAGGTTTGAAAAGCATCCGGTTCAGGACATCTTAATATCCCAACAACTTGTTGTTGTTCTTGTTGTTGTATAAATGGAAGTTGAAACTGTAGGCCTGGAACTTCTGAAATTTACAGGCTAAAGAGGTTTTGTGTTTTCTGGTAAATTCTCTCTCTGTGTCCAGGTAATGCTTACAATCAAGAGGAACGTGTTGTATGTGCCGGATATGACAATGGGGACATTAAATTGTTTGATTTAAAAACCATGTCACTACGATGGGAGACCAACATTAAGAATGGGGTAAGGAAATCACAAAAGTGTTTTTCATTCCAGCTCCTATGTAGGATGGAAAAATTAAAAGAACTCTGTCTGTGTGAAACTTACCCAGAAGATGTTTCTGCTGAGAGTGTACCAAGGAATAATTTTCTTTAGGTTCAGCATGTTGTACCCCTCTCATTCTTGATGAGGACATTTTTCAGTGGATTAATGTTTTCAGATCAACATGTTTATTTCCTGTTTGATGATGATATTATTGTGGAATTAAGCAATGATTAATACATATTTACAAATTACAAAACACCCATTTTTTTTAACAGTGACTAAATTACAAGACTGAATTTATCTTGTTCTATATCCAGGTTTGCAGTGTGGAGTTTGACAGAAAAGATATAAATATGAATAAGCTGGTGGCCACATCGCTTGAGGGAAAATTCCATGTTTTTGATATGAGAACTCAGCATCCAACCAAAGGTTTTGCTTCTGTTTCAGAGAAGGTATGGGGAGACTGAGAATTTCTTAATAAGAGACAAACTTTCTAAATTCTAAATTACTACAGGTGTAGTACAAATATGTAAGAAATGCCCAGGTTACTTCATAATTTTTTGTTTTGTTTTGTTTGGTTCGTGTTGCTTTTTTGGGTGGGTTTTTTGTTGTTTTGTTGGGGTTTTTTTGGTTCTGTTTTGGTTTGGTTTTTTGTGGATTTTTTTTTTTTTTTTTGTTGTTTTTGGGTTTTTATTTGGGTTTTTTTGTTTGGTTGGTTGTTTTTTTTAGTGAACAAGATCTGGTGGTAATTCAAGAAAAGGCGCTTTTATTGTGAAGTTCTTTAGGACTTCCTTTTTTTAGAAAAGGCTGAGTTTCAACTTAGTATCTCTTAGTATTTTCTATACTATCATTCAGAGCAGATAAGGTGTTGGAGGTACTTGATTCTGAATCAAAGAATTTTTTTTGAGAATAAAACAATAAATTTAACTTATTTATTTATAAATAATTTTGTAATAAAATGTGAAAATAGAATTTGTTGTTCATTTAGCGCATTTAAGCTTTTCCTAGTGGACGTTTGCAGACAGATATACATTAAGTCAGAGGACGTGTTGGGGTTTTTCCCGAAGTGGTTTCTGTTGCCAAATGATCTTAGTTCCCTGGCTGAGGTTTGAGTTGTTGACTGTGTTTTGTTTGCACAGTGTAATATAGTCCCTTCCAGTAATGATTTTAAGAGATATCATACAGTGAAATTAACCATCCACTATGGGAAGGCTGGCCTCTTTTCATACAAGTGATCTCTTTTTTAAGATTCTGTGTCCTTTCCAATGAAGTTCATCTCCAAATGACTTCTGTACAATGCTGATTTCCTTTTGTTAGGCACAAAAATCTACAATTTGGCAGGTTCGGCACTTGCCACAAAACAGAGATATATTTATGACAAGTGGAGGATCTGGGAGCCTTCATCTCTGGAAATAGTAAGTGATCACTTCTCCAGCCAGGACTAAGAAATAAACCATTTAATGTTTTAAGAAAGAATCTTCCTGAAAATGATGAGTGGGGTCCGGCTTCCAACCTCATAATATGTGGTTAAAATTATTGCTTACAAATGCAGTAGAAAGGGTGATTTCAGTGTCAGTACTTGATTTGGAACCTTGAATTAATCCCTGAAAAAATGTTACAGCATAGGTGAATCTTGCCCTTGTTGTCTTCATGTAATGAAGATCTAATTATATCCTTGGTTAACAAGGTGAAAAATGGAAAAAAATGAGTTTCTTAAAATTCTAATATGGTGTCAGTTACATCTGAGAAAAATATTGAAAGCCTTGACTTAACCATTCTTATATTTACATTTTCTTACATTACATGGAAAAATAATTTAATAGTCCTACATGCAATTAATTTGGTGCATTAAGTTTCAGAAGCATAGTTGTGATGAAAGTTTTCTGGCTGTGGTAAAAGCCAACCAGTTAGAAAATGAAGATCTGTAGGATAGGGGTGTCAGGATTCAAAATTTCCCACATCCTTTTTTCTTTCATGAAATGTCTACTGAAGTATGCAGTGTAGATATAGCTGGATATGATTATTCATTACTTTTAAGACATTTAGTTGCCTTATCTGTAGAGCAGGAAATAAAGAGGATTATGATGTGTTTGTATCAATACATTTCTAAGTAGCTGTTTTTGTTTAATTTTCTCATTGGCAGTGAGTACCCAGCCCAGCGCTCGAAGAAAGATTCAGAAGGATCTGAGATGGGGGTGGCAGGGTCTCTTAGTCTCTTGCAGAATGTGACTCTGTCAACACAGCCCATCTCTAGCCTGGACTGGAGCCCTGACAAAAAGGGACTTTGTGTCTGTGGGGCTTTTGACCAAACTGTGAGGGTGCTGATAGTTACAAAGCTTAACAAAATTTGACAAGAAAACTAGAATTTCTGATGAGAAAGCAATATAGTTTGCAGTCTGTAAATATGGGTGGGGGAGCCGTTCTATTTCTAATTTAATTTCTTCTTTAATAAAACTGGATTAAAGAAATAGAAGCCAGATTTTTCTATTGAAAAATCAGATACGTGCAATCAGAGTTGTTTGGCTGATTGTGCTGTCATGACTTGAAGTTGCCTGGGCACAAAATTTAACCTTCTAGAAATGTGAATTTACAATGAAAATAAAATGTGCCTTTGTGTTAACACAGCTCTGTAATTGTAGAGTTCACTTGGATTTGTGTTCAGTTTATTCATATTGCAAATCTCTTCATGCTTGTTAAATGCTTTGGCTTTATTATATATAGTGTTGTCCATGTGCATTCATGCAGTGGGAACCACTACAGAAACTTGTTGTGTTACTGGATTTATTAATTAGAATGTTTGTTAAAGTGACTTAGGATTCTTTACTACAATGGAGAAATTATAACAAAGGCTAAAGTACTCAGGTTTAAAGGAGTAAAGTTTTTATTGAAGATCATACTGAAATTAAACTATCAAGTAAAATACACTGTTTTATTATTTTAGTTGGGTTTCCTATTAAGTTTATATGTTCTGTTGCTTTTATATCTGTTTTCAACTTGATATTCTACAAATAAAATTGTGTAGTGTTTTCTTAATATGAACAAAGTATATTATTCAAACATCCAGAGATTTAGAGAAGTAATGTATAGAAAAACCTAACAGGCTAATAAAACCTAAACTTTGTGGAATGGAGAAATCCTTCATGCCTCTGTAGCAGAGAGTGGGCAGGAGGAACATTACAGTAGACCATAAGTAAAGTGTGTCTGTGGAAGTCCTTGGTTTTAGTAGGTCACTGATACTCTCCTCTACAAACTTAGGTTCTTGTATTTCATATTTAGCAAGGGCCAGCAGGGATGAAAACACAGGCAATGTAGGCTAAATATTTTGTGGAAGACCAAGATTTATGAGATTCATTTGTCTTCCCTAAGACTTGATGGTTTGCTTTTAAGTGTAATATTTAGTATCTGATTTTTTTGACCCAAGTAATCCCATCTCCTTTTGTGTGTGGTGTAATATTGAGAGCATATTCTGAAATTATTTCAAATGTTGTCCTTCTTAGGGTGCATTCCAGCAAGAGGGAACTATTACTCTGTACTCTTGGCTGCAGCTTTGGGGGTGTGGAATTCAAAGAATTCAAGTGCTTTGGGTCTAAAATGCACTGTTCAAAGACGGCTTCCATTAGCTTTGTGCTGTAAATGAAATATACTCACTGAAAGGTGTGAAAGGCTGTGGAAATAGGTAGAAGTAAGTTTTCTCTCTTTAACAGTAACTAAATCAACCACAGAGTGAGGGAAGAAAAAACTCTCAGTGTAGGTACCTGCAAGGGAAAACAAAATCTCCTGAGCATAGGACTGGGCTCTTGGTGCTATTTTTATGTACTTGTCCTGCAGCAAAAATGTCCCTTTTTTATTCAAACAATTCTGGGGAGATCTCCTAGTTGGATACAACTTAGAGCAAGAGCTATTAAACAACAATTCTTAAAGCTCCATAGGCCTCAAAAATCTAAAATGTATGTTACCTCTGTGCACTTAATTTTGAGATTAATTTTATTCCTTGTTTTGTAAAAGAAGGAATGTGTTCCCCTCTACTCATGAGGGGAACACATAGTTTCATGAAAACATGACAATTTGCATATAAGGAGGTTGCAAAAAACTGAGAGCTGGAGGAAAGCACAGATGGAAGGTGGTGTGTCCTTGTTCCTTAAAGGTAAGTGGCTGTACCTGTGTACCTGCAAAATGAAAGACAATTACTGTCTGGAGAGAAGAGCTGTTGCTTGTGCCTGTACTGTGCATCATCTCCTCAGCAGATTGGATTTCTGCTTCTTCGAGGCTAAACCAGAAAAAGCTGCCTGTGGCAGCCCAGCCTGCTCTATTTATAGTCCTTCCCCTTCTTGCTGAAGTGTGGCACCTTGCCTCTGCAGCCTGCAGAGCTGAAGTGTGTTCTAAATAAAATCATAATGCATCTGAGATGTCATGCCCAGACCAAATGCTCTCTGACGCAGCTCCGAGGAGTGCTCTGGAAAACCCCTGCCTCGCCCAAGGCCAAGAAATGGAATGTGCTCCCAAATTTGGAGTGACTGCATTTACCAAGTGTATCTGCCTGGCAGCTCTCGCTTGTTTCCTGTGCAAACCACCCCTGTGTGCTCATGGAAGAAAAAATCTGTTTACAGGCATGACTGCAGCCCATGTACAGGGACATATTACACACTTTTGGGTTTGTGCTTTGTGGGTTTTTAATGAGATGCTGCCCAAATCCTCATCAATCAGGTTTGGGTCTTCTGTTTCACACCAGTATAGTTCTTTTGAATTTCACAATTTATACAGGTCCTTGGAGATTACAGCCCTCCAAGGTTTCCATGCATGGAGTCAGTATTTGCATACAATATATAGTTTTCATCACAAAAAAAATAAAGGTAATTTACAGTTGAGGCATGACTTGGACCAAATTTTAAGCAATGTAAGGCAAGTTGTAACCCTGTATGGGAAGCTACAATGCTGTAGCTCTCATCTTTTCACAGCCACTCATTCTTTTAGGGACATCATGGAATTGGTACAAAGAAGGAAGATTGGAAATTGCACAGAAAAAGAAAGAAAGAAAGAAAGACATGCTCTTCAGTGATTCCTTCAGAGACAGCAGACACAGCTTGTCCATACAGTTAGATTCATCTTCTCCAAATTATTGCTTTCAAATAGATCTGATAGCAGAGAGGGATTTTTGGTTAAGCTGACTGATCTGTAAGAGGCTTGTGGCCTGCATTTTCAACTCTGTAATGAGGTTGTCTAAAGTTGGTATTGACAAAGCAGCAGGAAAATACACTGATTTACTGCTTTTTTTACCCCATTATTAATCCTGCATTTTCTTGCTCGTGATGCTGTTACTGTAGAATTTTCAGTAGCATTCACTTTAAACAGAACTGCCCACTCCTCAAAAATGTTCAGACCACAGTCTGTAGATCTAGCATGTATTTAAAGCCTTTATACATGCCAAATATTGTGTAGTACCAAACTCAAATCCCAGTACATTGGGCAAGGGCAGCTGTTTACTCAGGCAGGAGCCAAGAGCTGCACTTGGAGTGCAGCACCAAGCATGGCTGTGGGACTGCTTCTGGCAGTGCAGGTTCAGCCCAGAGGAAAGACCAGATGGGATTTCTGTGGATCTGGGCCAGAGCTATGCGGCGACTTGGTGATGGTGACCAGTTCTAGCCTTGGCTGTGACATGTTTCCATTCCTTCTGGCCTTTTTGGGAGCACCTGATTTCCACAGCACAGCTTGCCATGGGAGTTACACAACATTGACCCACAGAGGACACTGGATTAATGTTTCCTGATGGCTGCAAGAGTATCCAGAGTCTCAAGGGCACTGAGTAGCTGCCCCACATTCTGGTCTCTTTCCTCCTCAGCCACCAAAAAGACAATTGTCACGAAATTCTTGCAGGATCCTGCAGGAAAGGTGATCACAGCAGGGCATCTCTTCCCAATAGTATTCTTCAGTATTACATTCTTACATGGTTGATCTGGGCCAACTGGCCCAGTACTTTGTTGGTATGATTCAGGACTATAGCATGAGCAGGAGCTGCTTCTAATAGGCAATATGTGTGTGGCAGCCCTGCTTTGGAGACTAGCTCAATTTCACAGTATGGGCCCACATTTTATCAATCAGTCAGTCTCTGAGCCAAAGAGTGAGCCCACTGATGTTTAGCTTAGTACAACTACAACCTCTGGGACAGATTTCTCTTCAAAGAGTAATTTTCTCTCTTTCCAAGAGATCTCCCCTTCTCCTGCCTGTACTCCCCTGCCTCCGTGATCTTAGTTAAATCTTCTGTCACCATCTCCATGTCTGGGGATTTGCAGAGGGAGCTGAGGTGCAAAACCATGTAAGGACACATGTAAGTTCCCTCTTCTGTTATGCCTAGCAGTAAAAATAGCCTGTGCAGAATGTATGGATTGAGGTTCCCTTCCCAGAACAATGTCTCTTTCCACTCTTCTCAATGTGCAGGCGGCCATCCAAGGCTGACACTCTCTGCTTCACACCCTGACTTCCTTCTGGAGTAGCTATGTATGTTAAGGAGTGTTTTGATTTTCTAGAGCCTAATGATGGTGACAGAAAGGTTGAGCCTTTATAGGTGAAAAACAGGGGGGTAGGCCAACAAGTCAGATAACTTGGTGGAAATCTATTAGAGATCATCCATTCAGGGTGAAGAGGCAGATGAAAGACTCTACGCAGCTGAGCATTTCACAATTGCTAGTCCTTGTTCTTGTGGGGGACTTCAACTTAACAGATGTCTTCTAGAAATATAGCAGAGAGAAAATAGTTGAGAAGGTTCCTGAAGTGTGCAGCTCAACAAAGAGTGTTGGCTAGACCTTGGGAAAAAAAGAGTTTATGACCTGTGGAAGAAGGGGCAGGAAACTCAGGAGGACAAGAATGTCATGAAGTTTTATGGTGGGAGAAAATTAGAAGGGCCAAAGCCCAAATGTAACTTTACCTGTCAACTACCACACAATAAAAAAATCCTTCTTAAATAAATTAGCAACAAATGGAGGGCTAAGGAGAATCTCCATCCTTTATTGGATGCCAGAGGAAACACAGTGACAAATGATGAAAGTAAAGGCTGAGGTACTTATTGCCTTGTTTGCCTCAGTCCTGAGTAGAAGACCACAAGTCACAAGTCTTACAAGAAGCAGCTGAAGGAGCTGGGGTTGTCTAGCCCCAGCTCTGGAGAAAAGAAGGCCCAAGGGAGACCTTATTGCTCTGAAAGGAGATTGTAGCCAGATGAGGGTTTGGATATTCTAGGTAACAAGCAACAGGATAAGGAAATGGCCTCAACTTGTGCCAGGAAAGATTCAGAGTGGATATTTGGAAAACTTTCTTTGCTGTGGTGAAGACATGGTAATCAAGCTTTGGAAAAGCCTGCCCAGGGAAATGGTGAAGTCACCATCCCTAGTGGTATTTAAAAGGACCATGTAGATGTGGCACTTAAAAACATGGTTTAGTGGTGGACTTCGCAGTCCTGGGTTAACTTGATGACCTTTCCTAAGGATTCCTTTCTAAACAGTGGTATGATTATATGGTTCTTCAGAATGACAGTGAAGCTGAATATTTTTCATCACTATGAAAAGTCCATCAGCAGCATAAATAAGCACAAGCAAGCTCTCCTAGGTTGCTTGTGATTTTAAGGTTATGAAACATTGAAAACATTCTGAAGTGAGAGGACGTGTGGGTTGCAGAAGAGCAGTAAAAACCCACAGAACTGCACAGCAATTGAGACATGATGGGACCTTTTCATGTGACAGTGGATCAGAAATAGTAGCTCAGCCTGTTCACCAGATTACATTGTAGCAGTTGCTCCCTATTAGATTGACTGTTACAGCCTTGCAGCTGAAACTACCCTTTCCTTCAAGTAAATTTCTGGTTAACTCCCTAAGTCCCAGTTGCTTTTGGAGTGTCTACTTACAGTAAAACTCACCACTGGCAAAATTCAGGTAGATGCAGCTAATGAAACCAGTTCAGTTGCCTCCCATGCTAAACCTTTCATTTTTAGGTCATCAGTCTTCCTGCAGAGATGACAGACACTCTCCTTGTTTCTTTCTAGCGCAGCTCAACCAGGCAGGACTTTGTGGCCTGTTCAGCAGATGTGAGGGACAGTCACTCCTGCCTTGCAGAAGACTGTGATAGCACAGGCTTGTGGCATCTTTATATCCAGCAGTGTTTTCCCTTCCTCCCACATCCTGCTGTTGCAGAGTGCATAAGGAACATAGCAGCAGCCACACTGGATTAGGCCAAAGACTTCTATCCTGCTTCTTCAGGGGGCATGTGCATATAAATATTAAATATTAAATAAATATTAAAAAACACTTTAAAATGACAACTACAATTTGGGCCCTAAGTTTAATTTACTCCTAAAGTTGTCTTAGGCTTTCTGCTAAAAGAGAGTATAAAATACATGATTATATTGGATTTAGGCACAAAAGCTAACAAGTGAGACAGGTGGAATTCTAATGCATTTAAAAATAAACCTCAATTTCTAATACAATTTGCTTCCAATCTTAGTAAAAGAGAGATAGTGTAAAAAAATTACAGTTTTACATACTAATTGGAAGAAATGCAATCTTAGAATAGTATCAGAACAAATATTCTACACGATAGATTGCTTTCAATTTATTTTTACAGTTTCCATATAGAAATGTATTGAAGCTAATATATATATATATATATACATTCAGTAAATAAGCCTTTGTGTGTAAAGTAACCCAGTACTTCACCACATCCTGTAATTTAATCTAGCTGGCATGAACACAAGCTCTTTTGATCTGTACCAACTAGCACTATCTTAGTGTAGATCTCATACTCCCTATCTGTTGTGCTAAAAACGCTGTAATTAGGGGGCTTAAGCTAGTCTTATTGAATTATATTATTTTTCCTCCCTAAACCAAAGATACATCAATCTCAGTTTCCTTCTTTCTGTGTACTTTTGCATCTGTATTCTGTATTTTGATTAGAAATCTTATGTTTTCAAAAGAGAAAAGAGTCTGTGTTCAGTAGGTTTAAAGCCATTCTAATTCAATCTGAGTGCAGAAAAAAGGCACTTCCAGAGCATTTTAACTGAAAGGTGAGTCTAAGTTCACTTGGGCTCCGGCTGCCACACATGCTGCCCCTAAGTTCAGCAAAGTGTAACAGAACATGGAAAATTTTGGAGGTTACATTTCTTTTCCACTGTGCTAATGTCACCACTATAGGATTTTTATTTGCTGAAAATGTGGGTTAGCCTCAAGACTCTCTTCCCCTTCTCACCCCATCTAGCAAGTAAGAAAAACAAATCTGGCAACCAGATAGATACCTTGGTCTCTCTGGTCTCACCATGTGCATCGTAATAAATCACTGTAAAATCTCTAACTGTGCCCTCCCTCCCTGCATACATCTGGTCTCAGCAGAATTCAGGCAGAGACAATTTCCCACAAACAGGGCATTGAGCCAGGTAGCTGCCTGTCACTGTCCTTTTAGAAATGTCTGTCTTCTGATTTACCAGAGGAAACATTGGGTACTCACCCTTCATCCACCAAGGAACAAGTGCACGTCAGGCGACACTGGCAAGCAGATGGATGTTTGTGCTTCAGTTTATTCCTGCTACACCCTCTTCTGGTAACTTGCTGTCTGCCCACACATCGGATTGCAGATTTATTAGATTACACTGCAAATTCATTAGATTGCTAATTCATTAGATTACACTGCCAAGAAGTGGGCCTCACAATAACAAAATGTCTGTTCCAAAAGACCCAAGGTGCTCTTCAGACACATGTGTACTAGACACATGAACATCTCCTGTTGGGATTTTAGCTGACTAGAGACTGGAAAAGTACAAAGCCGTAGCTAATTCTAAATCTTGCACCTGCAAAGATAACATGTCCTTGGGCCTAGCGGAGTATGATAAAGAAATAGACAGCGAGACGTGAGAAGTAGAGAACGTAGGCCCTAAGGAATGAGGAAGAGTTAATGGTATAGTTTAACCAATAGATTGCTTGGCTTACAGAATATTCATAAGCTTATTATTTGCTGTATAAGTGTTTCATGCTTTCTTCAATAAACCGGACCTGTGATGAACCATCTGGTGTCCTGGTCCCCTTCCTTCGACAATCTCCCAAACTGGTCTGCTTGCCAAATTTTTAGTCTGATTTTAGAGTCTGTATTTTTATCCTGCCAAACGTTTATTAACCTTTTTGTTACAAGTAGCTTCTAGTAATCTTTGTTATATTCACACCAGATTCACAGCAGAAGGATATAGGCTAAATTTTTTCATTTACATTGTCTTCTGCATGACATCTCCCACAGCTTTTTCAGTGGCGTTCTTTCAGGGAGATGGAGTTGCTATGGCTGGTCTGTATGTCAGGCTCTGGTTCTTTGCATGACCCAGGCTGTATAGTGATTCCAGTGAGGCCAAGACTACAGGATTTGGCCTCCACTTTGCTCCACAAAGAACATAGACTTTGCAGGAATCATTATGTTGTATGTACAGTGGATGAGATGCATCATAATAATGCAGTAATTATTTTAAAGATGCTTGTCACTTTGACTGCTTCGGCAAAAATATTCAGGGTTGTTTGATCTTGTTTCAGGAATGATTGAGAAAAGTCAATAATCATTCATAGGCCTCTCAAATTAAATGGTTTCCATTAAGTACCAGATGCCAGTACAGCTTTTTGTGGATAGACTTGTCTATAGATATCCATATATAAAATAATAATATATTTTCAGAGTGGCACCAGCATAAACCATTTGCATTATATGAGCTGTATCTCAGTCAGATTTTGGCTGGGATAAATGTGGATTCTTAACTCCTCACTCACTGCTCCAGAAAACCAAACAAGCAGTGCAGCCACTTTAAGCAGAAAATGAATGCTTTATACCTAATAATCTCCTGAGTGAATTGGCTCAAGAAATTCCAAGACTTGGCACTCAGTGTAGGCACTCAGTGGAGGAACTCCATTAACTGAACAAAAGTCTAAATCTGTCCAGAGCCAGTAGCAGCAAATCTACAACAAATGTAAACCAGTAGAAGGAGACAGAGCCACACTGTATGACCAGGGAATACAGAGCACAATCTGTACTGCATTAATGCTCTACATGGTTACAATCTTCTACAAACAGAGT
Organism: Ammospiza caudacuta; assembly: GCF_027887145.1. Lineage (NCBI taxonomy): Eukaryota > Metazoa > Chordata > Aves > Passeriformes > Passerellidae > Ammospiza > Ammospiza caudacuta. The sequence goes on along the minus strand of NC_080595.1, from coordinate 16,989,276 downwards.
TGGCTGAATCTGAACATTGATCAGCACGTGTTGCATTTCCCTTTGATCTTGTAATTGAAACAAAATATTGTGTTTAGGAAATAAGACTCTGGCAACAATTTCTACCTAATATTTGGCAAATCAATTAGTCTATCAATCAAATCCCCTCTCTGTATTTCCTGGTCTGTGACATGTGAATACTGAGGTACGAATGAACTAAACATATGTTAAGTGTTCTAACCTCCTTGTACACATTTGGTATACTTGAATTGCAAAGTATTATTCTATTTAGGAGTGCAGGTCTTGCTAATTCTCTGTTACCCTTCAGACTGTTCCATTTCTGAATATTTTTTAAAGAAAACTCTCCTAAATTCCCTTTTATTTACAGTGCATAATTTTGTATTTGTACTAGTAAAAATGAGCATGAGGAAATAATTAAGACTGTGTTTTTTGAAAATAAGAAATGTCTACGAAAATGCAGTGAAAAAATTTTATTATTACAACAAAATATTTGCACACAGTAGGGATACCATTCTCTACTCCAGTGATTCTACCACCTGTACGTGTCCCACATATGGCTGAAAGGCTCTTAAATAATCCCTGTGTTTTCTGCTTTTATAATACACATATGCAGCCACTTTTGATTGAAACTGAGAAGTTAAACTTTCAAATCTCTTTCAGGAAAAGGAGGCAAGATGTAAACAAGTAAAAATGTCATCTGAAGATTTTTAGATATGCTTCCTACTGGGACTAGGGAGAAAGACTCTCATTTGCAGTACACACTGATCTAATTAGAATTAACATAGCATAGCACTTAGATGATGTAAACCAGCTTATTAAAAGGAAGCTCACTTTTGTGGTATTTTTTTAAGTATTGAAGGTGCAGGGAAGTGCACTGGAGCTAGGTAAGATCCCCAAGTTCTACTCCTGTTTCCCCTAGAGATATAGCTCTACTTTCCCCAGCCTTGAACTGGTCCTTCTCCAGACAGGACCTGTTTTTCTCTTTCTCTAGATACTCTGTTGCTGAGCAAGCCAGCTCAGCACATTTCCCTCAAGCAACCAGCCAAACCTTAGTCAGCCACATGCAGGCTCCCGGTAACCTACTGAGAGGAGGCCCTCTTAACTATGATGAAGGACTCCAGCAATCTTATCTTGGAGGGGATAGGCTTCAAAACCTAAGAGGTCTTTGGCAAGTAATGGCAATACTGTTGATGCAGATACTGACTTCTGCTTTACTATTTATCAGAATGTAAACCTGTAAAATGCGGATCTTATCTTTTGGAGCCACAGATGTGTTGGTACAATCTTCCAGTCAGTGAGCTCTTGCAGTGGAGAAATATTAATCCACTGCATTTTGAACCCAGATTTATTTGCTGAAATCTTATAGAATCCTAGAATAGCTTGGGTTGGAAGGGACCTTAGGGTTCCTCTAGTTCCAATCCCCGCCACTGGCAGGGATACATTCCACTGGACCAGGCTGCTTAGAGCCCCTGCAGCCTGGCCTGGAACACTTCAAGGGATGGGACATTCACTTCTCTGGACAACCTGCTCCAGTGCCTCACCACCCTCACAGTCAAGAATTTTTTTCCTAATACCTAATCTAAAACCACACTTGCTTTGGACACATTCCCTCTTGTCCTGTCATCACATACCCTTGTAAAATGTCCCGCTCTTTCTTGTGGGTTCCCTTCAGGAACTGGAGGCAGCAAATAGATCACCCCTAAGCCACTTTTCCAGGCTGAACCAATTCCCTTGTAGAAGAGGTGCTCTGTCTTTCCAATCCCTGTGGTAGCCTTGTCTGGACTAGTGGAGAAACACAGTGGAAAACACAGCAAATAACACAACTGGAAACCAACTCTCACTTGAGGGTGAGGTGAAGATGTGCAGTGTCAGGCAGGAACCAGTGCCGACCCCCTGAGATGACTCCATGCAATCTCTGGCTTTAGGAGACCATCTCTACACACAGTTTGTGTCTCCTTTTTTCCAGGAAGCAACTGCAAGAGCTTGGGAACAGCTGGAGATATGTCATGCTGGCTGTTTACCTTCTCCACTCAGAGGAGCCAGCTGCTGGAAAGCATGTTTCTGCTTTAAAAGAGCATCTCCCTTCCCACTGTAGAATCCCAGAAGATAAGGGTCCAATGTATAACTGGATGGCTGTGGAACCAATGAATCAGACAGGAATCCCATCAGACATGAATTCTTCGTAATAGCAAAAGACTGTTGGTATTAACACACCATGAAGAAGAACGAGTTATGACTGGAGAAGGGGGCCATGAGGAGGTAGGGTACCACTTTTCTCAGACAAACATCCTTGCTTAAGTTCTTGGAGATGAGCACAATAAACCACAATGCAAGCAGAGGAATGAGGCCAAGACGGGCATGGGCTGTAGGAGGGATCAAGACCCTTGATAGAACAGACTGCATGAGAACTAATTTACATAGAAAGAGAGAAACGAGTCTTCAGGGCAGGGAAACCTATCCATAAAAAGGTATCCCTGCCCTGAACATTAGCTGGATCCCTTTCCCTTTCCCTCTCTCTTTCTGTCTCTTCCCCCTTTAATTCTTCTCCTCCTTTCTCTCTTCCCTGTGCCCCTTCCCCTTTCTGCAAAACCCCCTGCCGTGTGTTTTCCGTGCATGCCAGGGACTAACTTACACCAACTCCTATGACGAGTCCATGACTTCCTAATCAAATTTTCTGGTTGTTTGCGGGCCCAATTGCCTGGCTCCCTTCCGACCAAGCGCACTAACGAGATTGGAATCGTTTCCCCTTAAGGCTGCCTCGCCACAGCGCCGCTTCCGCATCCCGCTGCGCTCCCTGACGTCACCGCCGGTGGCGGGCGCGCTCCCGCCCCGCCGTCGCTGTGCCCGGGAGCCGCACGCGCTGCTCGCCCGCCCGCCCGCAGGTAAGCGCGGCCACCCCCGGCTGTGCCCCTTCGTGAGGCTTCGGGCCTTTGCCGTGTCCCTTCCTGTGGCTTCAGGCCTTTCCCGAGGCCTTGGGGACGGGGGAACGTGCTGTCGGAGGGTGTGCGTGCGCTGTGGGCGTTACAAACGCGGCGTATGGAATCAGCGTGGTTTGGGGTGGAAGGGATTTTAAAGATCGTGTCGTTCCAACCCCTCTGCTATGGACAGGGACACCTTCCACTAGGCGAGGGGGCTTAGAGCTCCAACCGGCCTGGCCTTGAATGTTTTATATACGACATGTTTACGACTTGCTTAGGTGTACGTGCAGGCTTTTTTTGCATTTTTTGAGGATGGACGTTCTGTAGGCAGTAAACGGTTACATTCCTGTTAAAAATTGGGAAAATAGTGTTGCAACTTGAGGAGTCTTGAGAGCTTAGCCAAGTTTTTCAAAGAGAAAGTACAGCATGCATATACCGGCCGTGAGCACAGTTAAGCAGCACCTAACGAAGGGCAGGTAGTATTTAAAGTTATGAGTACCTTGTAATGAAATTTCTGTAGCTCTTATGTTGCTGCTAAGGTCAAAATGTCCCCTTCCTTACACTTTGTCACAGCTTTCTGACCACAAGCTTAGTTGCTGCCAGCATTGTGGAATGGATTTCCACTAGCAAATTAAACTTTAAATGCTGCCAATTAAAAGGCCTCATTTTGAGACAAACAAAAATGGAAGAACTGGATTTTAGAATCAACACTGGAATGTGTCTGGCACATTTCTTGGTTTTAAAAGTATAAAAAAACCACTTCAAATCTAAAATACCTAGCTATTGTAGTCCTGTGGCAGTATGACCATTGGTAAGGAAATGAGAAAACACTTGACCCAAGGCTCTTCTCCAGAGTGTGAGAAACTTGGAATTGGTAGAATTTTCAGGCTTCATGTCACAAAAGCAGCATGCAAGTTACACAAACCTTTATGATAAGTGCCTTTTTCTTTGAAGTGGCCTAAGATTTTTAGCATAGTTTTTTCATTTGTGATCTGCTTTTTCTCTAAATAAATAAACAGTACACCAGAATAGACTGGCCACCATAGCTCCAGGTAGATGTTTTTTTTCCCGCATCAGTAAAATTGATGCTAAGAACACAAACATCTCACAATTACTAAATTATATTGAACCAAAAAATGGGTAAACATGCTTCTAATAGTGAACAGCCAAATAAAAATAATAGCACAGCCAAATAAGAACCAGTCAAAAATACATTTTGAATTGCTGTTCAGAATGGTACAGATTGCAAATACAGAAAACTGCATTCTAGTAAAGGGAAGTGCTTTTACATGTATTGTGGAACCAGTGGCTAAAGGAAACTAGGTCAGCAGTTTAAAAGGATTGGAAAAACCTCTCGGCTTTAATTCTGGATATTCATATTCATGGTGCTGATATCAGTGGAGAGTGGCAGCAGGTTTGAGAAGTAGTAAACTCTCCATAGTTTACAAGTATACAGGAGGTGCAAACTGCAGGCAGGTAATTTCCTGTTGGCTGGAAATTTGGTAGGACAGAAGTATTCATTATTGATTGTTGTCCCCACTGTGTGTAAACTGATTTGTCCAAGGAGACAGTCTTTTGCTGCCCAAGAAGTTCCTGGTAGGTTCAGTGCCAGGACAAGGATATGTTTTAAAGACCAGTCTAGAGACACAAATTTAGTATCACTTTAGAGTGAACATGAACTGAAGTGTGGCAGCATATCTGAGTATGGGAGCTTTTATGAAAACCTCTCATGAAGAAGTGTTCTGCACATACCTGAAGAAAGCTGTTTTTGTTATTGTACTTATGCTGGGTGTACTGATGGGTTGGAGCTGAACAAGAAGCAGGTTATATTGGATTTGTTCATAAAAAGAAACCACTGTGTCATCCAAGATGTGGAATTTGGGACAATTGATTACAGAGAGTAAAAGTGGTTTATGAATTGTGCAGATGGAGTTGAAGTGTTTTACATGAGTGGATATAAATGGGGCTGTGGTGAATGAGGGATGTTTAATCCAAGCTGTTTTCCCATAGGATATCCACTATTGGCTAAAGTGTAAATGAGCCTATAATACTATTCTCTTCCTTAAAATTTTAATCTTTTAAAACAGATTAGAATAAACCTTGCAAATCTGCAGAAGCTGAAGTGTGAGCTGTTTTGTAGGATGGCTCTGTGCAGGATTTTTTGGTGGCTGGAGCCTGGATTTGAAGGCAGGGATTTCTTGAGGGCTGTTTACCAGTTGTACTACAGTGCAAATTATGCCCCACTTAAATACCGTGGCTTGAGCTGGGATATTTTTAAGGGGATCAAGATAAGCCTACTAGTGTATACATGATATTTCATTGTAGGCTTTTTTACTTTTGCAATGGAAATCTTTCTTGCAAACAGAACTGTGAGTTTGCATTGCAAGAGTTCTCTAATTGTACTAGATTTGCTCTCCAGCTGCACAAAGCAGGGTTGCAAGGACAAAGCAAAGCAGGCCTGTGGGCAGAGTGATGACTAGTGGGCAAGTAATTATTTATTATCAGCAATGATACGTGTCTGTCACAGATTAGAGCCTCTTGTACTCAGAACTTTGCAAACATGGATTTCTCTGCCCTAAGGAGGTTTGTGGCCAAATAACTTAATTCTCATCTCTGGTAACTTTAAAACGCTCATTGTTCTGTTGCCCTACAGCCACAGGGGTAAACTACAGTGTTAGAGGAGAAGTTACACTTTGCTGCACTTGCACATCAGCTGCATTCACTGCAGGTTGTGAGTCAGAACTCACAGAGGGAGGACAGTGCCAGTTTTCAGGAGCTGACAGAGATGGTTTATCATATCGATGACGTTCATGAGTTTATTTTGAATTTGAGAACAGTTTTATGTGTCCTGACTGAAAGGTTTTGGGTTTGGTTTTGTTTTCTCTAGTTTGTTTTTTTCCTCTATGCAATCAGTAAATATCCATGAAAAGAAGAAATAATCTAATTACCTAATCTGATTTTTATTAGGTGAAAAATCTGAAAAAATAAAGGATCTGAGCTAAGTATGAAGAAAAGGCCTTTTAGTGTTTAAGGAATACGCAAGAATTAACATGATGAGTGAATTGCAATATTTAGCAGAATGCTAAATCGCTTTTTGTCTTCTGTTTGCATGTTACAAAATATTTAAATTACACCATTTTTATCCCAAACTTGCAGTTTTAATTCCAGTTGAAAATCACGTGCATGATGCTAACACTGAGCATTTTCTGCTTAAGTGGTTTCTTATTACCATGTTGACAGATGCATGTAGCTTCTACTATGTTCACCATGTATCTTCAGCAAAATCTCTTACAGAGGTACTTATGGCCTAATTAGAGTTTATATCTTTCAGTGTGTCAGGGCTTTGCTGGGGGCAGAGAGAAGTGTGAGCAGGGAGGGAAGTTTGGTTTTGCTTTTTAAGCCAGCTGGCAATTGCTTTCTAAGACTTGTGTTAAATCACCTCTAGATATATTAAAAGATTATTCATAAAAGCCACCTGAAAACTGACTACAGTTTGCTAGTAGTATTGTCCACAACCATCTGTATTCTGTTTGTTTTTATTTAAAATACAACCAAGTTAAATGCCATATGAAGGTATCTTAGATTAATAGCCATGTTAACACTACAGCAAACTGCTTTTGATTGTCACTTGTGTAGTTGTTTTTATCAAGTCTGCAGAAGATGACATATTTCCTCTTTCTCCTCTTCATATTTGTGTCTTTTCTGTGGTTCATTAATAATGTCTGATATTTCCCTCCCTTTTTGCAGTTTGTATTACCTACTTTGGTTTATAGTTACATCGATATGTTGACTGCAAAGAGAACAAGGTGCTCCTTGTGTTCTAAGCAGAAAATGCAGTCATCTTTCTGAATAAATGAGAATTTATTCAGAATTTTTCAGAAATTTCAGAATATTCAGAAATTTTGTACCTATGGAAACTAACATATTTTTAAACAGACCTAAATGCAATGCATAAATTTTCTCATGAAAATTGTTTACTTTTGCAATCTAAAGTCCTTTTCTTCCTCAAATACATATTCTATGGGGTTTTCCCCCAAAAATTACATGGCAGCTCAGGGTTATTAAAAAGGAAGTTTGTTTCTGTTAAGTTTGTGTTAGGAAGTTGTACAACATTTTTCATCAGTTTTTTTGCCTCTGTGTCCTTCATCAAAGTAGTCAATTTCTTTTTTTATTTTATGTTTATGGGTTATGGACCTTTCTTTGCATTCTCAAAATTTTAAAGTGTTACCATTGTAACACAACCACAGGTTATGTGTTATGTGTCATAGGACTTACTGCTTGATAATGAAAATTCTGTCTTATTTCCCATAGAATTCCCCATTGTTTGCCTTACTTACCTAGCTAGAATTTTTCATTTCTTCTCTTATCTGAATATTTCTACTATCCTTAATTTTTGAAGTGAGAACTCAGTGCCAAATAAAATCTGGTTGAAAGTCAATAAATTCAAAGAAGAAAATCTGTCTATTTAACATTGTCTTCAGGGACTGACTTAAGTTTTTGCTTATTCAAAATACAAAAATAAACACTTGAAGAACCTTGAGGAAAATTTTGTTTGTTATTTAATAACTGAAACATAACTACTGACGGCAGTATAGCTTTTGGGTGTATGTTTAGAGAGTCATGGAGTTCCCTGCTATCTTTGACTTTGTCATTTTGCAGGTGTGAGTCCACAACCCATGTGTTGATTTTGGCAGAAACAGTTTTGTGGAGTTTCTAGTGTACACGTTTTTAATGTAGTTTGCTCAAAATTATTTTAGGCTGTCGACTTGCCTCATTGTTGGTATGTATATCCTGCTTAATTAGTTATGCTGAAACAACAGTATAACTAATAATAACTAATAACAGAAGTCTCTACACAGCAGGAGTAGAAACTTGCTAGTTCCTGTTCAAGTGAACAGAAAACACAAGTTTAATAATTTCTTCCCTCTCCCCAGGCAGAAGCAGCAGACTTATCAGTGAAGGGTTCTTTACACAGGCTAAAGGGCAGCCTTCTTCCATTGAAGTTCGATTGTTGGAGTTTAAGATTTTTCCTTTTCTTTCTTTTGTCTTTCTCTCGTGGAATTTTGTCCCATTTGTTGTAAGAGACAGTAACAACCGATACTTATGAGAGACAAAAGAAATGGCCAAGGTGGGGGAAGGGTGCGGCTGGCTACTCTCTTACCTGAGGGCCTTTTTCTTGGGAAGGGCGGAGATAAGGTGAGATTCTGGCTGGGCCGTGAGGGGCTGGGCTTCGCCCCGGCTCTCCCTCTCGGCATCGGAGGAGGGACAGAGGAACAGCGGTCTGTGGTTGCTGCCCGGAGGATTTGCAGCGACTACAGAGCTTTTGTCCTCCCACTGATTCTCCTACCGCAGGTGAGCCTTTGCTCGTAAGAGCAGCTGCTGATGAACACTGGGACGTAATTAACACCCGATCCGGCTGGAAAGGACCTTCACAATCTACTGGGGTAGCTCAGGGGAAAACCCGGAACCGACCCTCTCCCCCTTCCCGGAGGGCGCGTCTCCCCGCCTGCGTGCGGCTGCTGCTGCCCAGACTCTCCGTTTTCTGACACTGCCTCGGGCTTTTTCTGCTACACTCTTACCTAGCACCCTGTGTCCACCCGACCCCCCGAAGCTCCTGCTAAAGCTGCGGGGTTTTCCGTTACATTTTCTTTTGCTCCCGGGTGTGCCTGCCTCTACAGTCCCAGCCGCCGCTCCGAGGTTCCTGCTGCAGCCCACTTCGCCATCCCGCCCGCCCGCCATTACCACGTGAGGGAAACGCGGCTGAGCTCCCGTGCCCGGCCGGGAGCCACCAGCGCCCCTGGCGGCTGTGGCCGGAACTGCACTGAAGGGAAAGTGTCCGGCAGCCGGGAGAGGCTGCGGCTGTGTTAGCGGTTGTTTCGGGTTTTTGTGTTCTGCCATTGTTGTTTTTGTTTGCCTTCTTATCCGCATACATACTAGTAAAGGTCTATTATTCCTTTCCCATATGTTTGCCTGACATCCCCTTAATTTCAAATTTATAATAATTTGGAGGGAAGTGGGTCTTATTTTTCCATTCCAAGGGAGGTTCCTGCCTTCCTTGGCAGACACCTGCCTTTCAAACCAAGACAGATTTTTCCCTTTCCTGGCTAATCATGTCGAGTAAATATTCAGTAAATATGAGGATAAACATAATTTTTTCTGGTTCATGAGACAGCAATGATAACAAAATGTATTTCAGACTGTATTTGTTATCTTTTCCTTCTATGTTCCTATTCTTCTGTCTTATTCCTTAATTCTACCTTGGTATACTGAAAAGAATTTCAAATATGTGACTGCTTATCCTAGTAAACCAGCTCCAGTTAATTTTGGTAACACATACTTGCTATAGGCTCTTGTTAGTTCTCTTTTTTATTCTTGCTGGTGCTGGATACACTGATTAAGGGAGAGAGAGAAGTTGGAATTTATCACTGTGTTCATGCCTGCCTGTCAAATCAAGACCATAGTAGGATAAGTATTGCAGTGATGGAAAGATCTGTAAGTGATCGTTGGATTGGATTACCCCTCTCCCTGTTTGTGTAAGTGTAGGTAACATGTGTTGACAGACACCTTCTAACCAAACTTGGCTGTACTAACAACCAGGAAAATATAGTTTCTTTTGTAGTTTTGAGGGGTTTTTAATGCTGTATTATATGACCAAAAGTTAATAACAAACATTGTTTCTGAACCCTTTTAATCAACCTAACATGGCAGATTATAAAGCAGGTGTTCAGTAGAGTAGAACGAAACACAAGAAGTGTTATTGTGAATGTCAGAAATAATTGTATTGGTATGTTGCTTTTCTGTGGGCATCTTGTGGATCCAGCTCAGCTCTCTTCCTTGGGTCTGCCACAGCTGACAGAAGTAATACTTACGTGTTTGGTGTGTGGGTTACATGCTGGGGTGGGGAGGGGACCTTTAGCATGGTTGGCATTGTGATTCTGTACTCAGTGTGAAAACCAGCTCTGAGCAGGATGAGCAGTCATGCAGCTGAGTAGGGTTATAATTCTTAACTGTGCAAACAATAGCAGTGCAGCTGGGCTTGTTAACTGCCTGATCATATTTCTGAAATCACGTGGTGTGGTTAAAACTGAAGTTGCAGGCAAGCTTGAGTAGCTTCACGCCATTTTTTCTCCCAATCGTCTTCCTTTTTGACGTCCAAGAGACAATATAAATAAAAATAAACCTCTCTCGCACATCCTATGCTCTTGCCAGGGAAAGATCAAATCCTTATCTAAAACTGCAGTGATGTGACAGCTCTTTGCTGTTTGTACTGACTGGGTGGCTTGGTGTTCATAGATAAAGTGCAGTCTCTTTGATTTCTGTTCCCTCCCTCTGTACTCAGCACCTGGAGGGTGGGATTATCACGCTGAGTCTAAGAAAAGACTGCAGTGATCCAGGTGCTCCCACTTTTCTTGATTCAGCTCACCAAAAAGGCAGGAAAATTACGTATTTCTTCTGTTTTTTCCTTAGAACATTCAAAAAGTTGTTGCTCAGTAGATGTTGTAGAAAATAACATAGCTCTAAGTAGCATTGACTCCCCAAGATATAATCCCTGATTTATGATATGAGAGGAATTAAAGATACTGATTATAAACTAGCAGGCAGATGGCTTGGCAGTAGCCATACCATTACTGTGAATTCTGGGAGCAAAAAAAGGGTGCTTTGGGATTTTTCACATCTTATTTCCTAGTTGCACTGATGTGTTGACAAGATTGGAAGAGTATTCTGAAATCCGAAAATCAACTCAGCTTTGTTACAGGTAGAGTTATATTGGGGATTTTTTGGATCTACTCCTAAATGAGCTGACCATGACGTAACTGGTGCTGAAGTAATGTCTCTTCCGAAGACAGACTGTATCCCCATTGGTTTGGTTTGTAGTTTGGGGGTTTATTTTGTTAGTTAGATAGTTTTGGTTTTGTTTTTCCTGGTGTCCTGCGTGCTGCTTGGTGTAGTTCTTTATATAGTGTGATTTATAGAACACCTCTTTTAAACATGCAAATAATTTCTTTCTATCACAGATTATAAAAGCTAAATACTGTTTTAGGACCGTTGCAAATATAGGCAGTAAAGTCGTGTGAATTGTAATGCTCCGTCATGCCATTTTGCACAGGAGTTAGGAGATATCCCTGAAATTGCAGAACCTTTTACAGTGTTGCTGCTGGCACATGGACGAGGGTTTAGAGTCTTTTATTAGCAAATTTGCAGATGACACTAAATTGGGAACATGTGTAGATCTGCTAGAGGGACGTAGGGCTCTACAGAGAGATTTGGAACGGTTGGATGCATGGGCAGAATCAAATGGGATGAACTTCAATAAGTCCAAGTGCCGAGTATTGCACTTCGGCCACAATAACCCCCTGCACCGATATAAGCTAGGAACGGTGTGGCTGGACAGTGCTCAGGTGGAAAGGGACCTGGGGGTGCTGGTTGACAGTTGGCTGAACATGAGCCAGCAGCGTGCCCAGGTAGCCAAGAGGGCCAATGCCATCCTGGCCAGTATCAGGAATGGTGTGGCCAGCAGGAGCAGGGAGGTCATTCTTCCCCTGTACTCAGCACTGGTGAGGCCTCACCTGGAGTATTGCGTCCAGTTCTGGGCCCCTCCCTTTAGGAGGGACGTTGAGTTGCTTGAGCGTGTCCAGAGGAGAGCAATGAGACTAGTAAGGGGCTTGGAGCACAAGCCATACGAAGAGCGACTGAGGGAGCTGGGGTTGTTCAGCCTGGAGAAAAGGAGACTCAGGGGTGACCTCATCGCTCTCTACAACTTCCTGAAGGGTGGCTGTGGTGAGCTGGGGGTCGGTCTCTTTCTCCGGGCGACAACGGATAGAACAAGAGGACACAGTCTTAAGCTGCGTCAAGGGAGATGCAAGTTAGAATTAAGAAGGAAGTATTTTACAGAAAGAGTGGTCAGATACTGGAATCATCTACCCAGTGTGGTGGTGGAGTCATCATCCCTCGAAGAGTTCAAAAAAAGACTGGATGTGGCACTTGCTGCCATGATCTAGTTGAATTGTTAGAACATGGGTTGGACTTGATGATCTTACAGGTCTCTTCCAGCCTTGAATTTCTGTGATTCTGTGATTATCTGCAAGAACTCTTCACATGTAGGCATTTCTTGTAATGTTTAATGAATGAATGCTAATGCTTTGTGTTGTAAATTGCAGTCTTTTAAGTACCTACAGTCTGTAGGTACTTAATGAAAAGGATTATTATTTTTGTTTCCACTTTCCAGGTGGAAATGTCACAAGATGATAATAACATGGAAGAATACCCCACTGAAATTCATGATTATCTCACAGCATTTGAAAAGTCCCTTGGTTCTGTAGATGAGATGCTGAAGACAATGATGTCAGTTTCTAGGAGTGACCTTTTGCAAAAGGTAAGTTATCTTCCTTTTGAAACTTTTCCTTGTTAACACACAAATACTTGAGAGCCTGAACTGAAATAAAAGGTTCTGTTAGGCCAGCCACTGCACTGAGAAATAAAAAAATGACACTCCTACACTTGACACTTACTGTTAAGTCCTTACGTTTCTGAGAAATCCAGATGGTCTAACAGCTCAACAATGCAACACACGTTCTTCCAAGCTGCTAAGTGATAACTTTACCAGTGAGACATTTAGCTCAGGGACATTATAGCTTATTCCTGACCTTCCTTAACATGCTCGTCCATAATGGAGAGGTCATTCACATTTTTTGATTGAGACTTCTTCACAGCAAACTGAATGGAACTGGTGTACCCAGCTGGATATGAAGGTGAACTGGCAGAAGTGAGAATTGATCTGATTCCAGAAGTCTAGACTTGCAGAACCTGAGCTGTCTCCTCTAGCTATGCTATAAGTCTGCAAAATGTGGCTTTTTATTAGAGCAAGGTAGTGCCTGAGAATTTCATATAAGCATCTCTGTCTTACAACATTTACAGCCTAATGTGTAATTTATTTCTGTAGGGCAAGAAAAAGGCAACACATGAGGGAACTTCTTTATCCTGTGAGGATTTCTTACACAAATAAATTATGAAGAAAATGGTCTTGACAACACAGATCTTTTGACAGTATCCATGTTAGAACTAGTGAGCTCTACAATGATATTATCAGAGTTTCTGGAAGTCGTGTAGGACTAAAATAATAAATTGACTTAGACAGTTAAGGGAAACAAAAAACCTTTCATTACCTTTATCCTTCCTTTGCTTTATATCCATAAGTATTCTGGCGTGCGTTGAAGACACAGTCTGCCATGTGTCATGTTAACGTTCATTGATTGTATATTGATGTTTGTGTTTCAGCAACCTTTAAACTTTTTTTTCCCCTTCCATTGATAGCAACAACTATTTTGAATTAAGTTTCTGTGGAAAAAACGGGGACTTAGTTTCTGACTATGGGAGCAGTAGTCTTAAGAGCTACATGCTAAGGGATTGTGCTTTTGGTGGATGGGACTGTGACATTTAACTTCAGACTGGGAGAATTACATGAATACTTGGAGAGAAGAGAATAAATGGTCCTATGATGGCATGGAAATAAGGCATAAACACAGTCTCAGTGAACTTGTGATGCAAAAACATGGTCCTTCAGTGTGTATTCTTTTATTAATACATTTGCAATTATAAAATGTCCACATTACCACAATCTGTGCATATCTTGCTAAAAAATCTTCAAATATAGTGGGTTTTTTTTTCATTCTAGTTAGATCCTCTTGAGCAAGCAAAGCTGGATCTGGTTTCGGTATACACATTAAATTCTATGTTCTGGGGTAAGTATGTGGTGTAAAGAAAAACATAGTATTTATGATTAGCATTCAAACATCTAGACAGCCACAAACACTAAATAATCATATCTCATAGCCAAATAATTAAAAACCCTGAGGACCCACATTATTGCCATCCATAGGGTAAATGATGTTGAAATTTTGAATCAAAAATCTATATTTAGAAAAGCTAATTTTGCATGTGCATGAGAATGTTTCTGGTTCCTTTGTGGCAGCCTTTTCTGTTCTTTAAAGGACTGAAAGTTTAACCATTTTAGTTGTTAAATTTTAACCATTTTAGTTGTTGGGGGTATTTTAGCTGCAATATTTATTAATAATAGTTTGTCAGATACTTAATGACACTGTTAACAATTCTTATTATTGATTTTTTTTATCTGGAAGTCTTGGTTTTCCTATGTGACTGCTTGATAGGGTCTTCAGTCATAGATAGCTTTCAGTTTCAAAACAAGCTTGTTTTTTTTTCTTGTAGTATACTTGGCTACCCAGGGAATCAATCCAAAGGAACATCCAGTGAAACAAGAGCTGGTGAGTTGCTTACACTGCATGTGTCCTGCCTGTGTAGGATGGTTAGCCTAAATGGAAGTTTAAAAATGTTTATATCTACATTTAAAAATGATGCAGTGCTTTAAGAGCGTGCATGTGCTACATGGTGTTACATAACTACTTCTATGCCGTGCTGGGCTCCTTAAATTAGGAAAGTAATTTTTTTTGCTCTTAATCAGTACTGTTTAAAGTAAAGTTGTAAGTCTGCTGAAATTAGAAAAGGATGATGAATGATATAATCTTTTCTTTTTTTCCACCTTTGGTCGAGAATTGGATTCTGTGCAGAGCAGCTTTTCACTTGTGTCTGTTAAATGGAAAAGTGTTACAGACCTGATAATAATTTATAACTTCCAGTATGGCATTTTTTTTCTTATAAATACTTGGAATCATGTTAATCTCTGAGGCTGCCTTTTCCTACTTTTGTATGACTCCAAAAGTACAATGTGGTTGATTTACTAGTGAAGACGGGAAAGTGCCCCCTCCCCCTTCCAAGCCCTCCAATAATGCATTTTCTCAGCAGTAAAGAATCCAGTTCTGCAACAAAGCTAAAAGCTTTTTTGGCACCAGTTGTATGTGTATTGTCCAGTAATTCTGCACTAGTGACATATTTATGACCTATAATAAATCTTTAGTTTTGTCTTCATATTCCATTTAGATGCATGACTACAGCATAGAAAGCCAGCTATCTTGAAAATTCTGCTGACTTAAAAACTTGAATCATTTAGCCTGAAGAAAAAACAGAAATCAAAACTTCTCACTACTCATTTTAATTCCTGAATAAATGAAAATATTAAATCTCAGCAGATGTAAAATAGTTAGCTTAAATGTAATCCTTACGTTACCATTGGAATGGGAGAGAGGACTAGAAGTACGGAAAGCTGGCCTGAATAACAAGAATACTTCTATTTTAAAATTGGTGAGGTTTTCAGTAATCTAGACTGTATCATATTAAAAAATGCATCAGTTAATACTTTGTGAGCTTTGTGTCAGTTTTTGTTCCTCCTATATTATGTAGTGTTTGAATATCGTGTTAATTTAGTGATACTATGAACTTTTATCTCTTCTGCTGTGGGTATTTTATGTTTGTATTTTGCTTCACAACTGCTGTTTTAGCTCTGAAGAAAGATTGAATATTTTCATAGCCTAGTTTGTTACTCAGGTCTCTTCTCCTTTTGCAAGTATGAAGGTTGAATGAATGCACATTTCTTCCTTCCAAAGACATTGTGATATTCTTATTTATGTGGAAAAGGAATTAAAAAAGACTGTTCTGTCATGATTATTTTGTTTGTAGAATTGCTGTCCTTGTGTACATACAGGTATTCAAACTGTATTAATAAGACTCACACTCAGGCTGTCAGAATTAATTTCTTTTGTCAAGTTGACATTTTCCAGCTCCTTTTTCCCATGTTAATGCATGTAGGTTTGCCATCTGTTCTCATTAGCCATCTCAGTCACCAAAGAAATATTATGTCTGATCATGATTTCAGACCCTGTAAAGCCCTCCTTGTTAAAGCTGTGTTTTTGATACAGAGGGAGTGGCCAAGTTTTTGACAGTAGCTTAAAATGATCACTGAAGAGTTGAAAATCAGTTCTGTAGTGTAAGTCTTGTAACTTTTGTTCCAGATTCAAAGAGGTGGCAATGGCTGTGAGAAATGTGAAAAATATCAAAATTTATTTTGGCAATATCCACACATATTCTGTTAATCCACATTCATAATTCAGGTATCAAAGCACCACATATATGTGCGTATATATATTACTGTTGTTTGTATGACTATAACATCCAAAGGCCCTACAGTTAAAGGCTATATTAGGCTAAATATGTAGAACTGAAATCTGTAAACCAAATTGTTAAATATTTTGCAGAGTTACTGTAAGTGAAGAGAAGCAGGCACTTATCAGAGGGGGATTCCCATCTTAAAGCTGCTTACTACCCTCTCAAAGTAATTTTCTTAATTTGTTCCAGGAGCAGATGAGGATGAGTAGGCACATAAATGAGATTGTTAAGCTGGGAGGGTATACTTCTGGGGGGCTGAGTCCAAGTTGTGGTTTGGTCAAAAAAACCCCTCATAAACACCAAATAACTGATAGGCTGACATATGTCATATAGGCATGCCATTTTCCCTGGAAATAGCCTGTATTGTTATTTATGGCCATAAAATCAACTTCTAATATGGCTGGAAATTCATGAGGTTGCCCTAAATAAGTTCTTTAATAAGACCTCTTGACCATTTCAGGAACTTAAGCCCTAAACTTCTGGGATACAGGCATGTGTGATGCTTGTACCATCTTTGATTTTGTGTAAGATGCCTTTTTAGCTTTGCTTAAACTTGCTGACTTTTTTTTTTTTTTGTGGACAGAAGAGATAATGCATCCATAAATATGTCAAATACCTAAATATTATTTTGGCATCTTTATGTAGGTCAAACTCCAAACTGAGTTCATTATTTTATTTTCTAACTTTGCTTGCAAGGACAGTTCCCATATCTGCAAATTAGATGCAGAGTCTGCATCTCTGTAGGACTTTGTGTTCCTGTTATAGGGGGTGTCATGCAGATGGTGGGGTAGGTTCCTGTGATGGAAAACATGCTAAAGGAAAGTCTCAAGTTTGCAAAGGGCTTGTTATATTTATTTAAGTAATACTATTCTTCTAGGTATTATAGTTCTAGAAGTGTACAGTGTGGAGAACTTCTACTCATTGATTCATTTTAGCAGCAGTCTTGGGAGAATGGTTTGAAATACTTTCCCTTTTTTTTTTCTCCCTAGGAGAGAATAAGAACATACATGAACAAGGTCAAAGAAATAGCAGACAAGAAAAAGGCATCCAAACTCGATAAAGGAGCTGCTTCTAGATTTGTAAAAAATGCACTCTGGGAACCAAAGGCAGAAAATGAACATATTTCCAAAACTCCTGCTAAAGGAAAAAAGAGACAAAGGGACTAAATCTTTTTTTCCCCTCATAAGAATTGCGGACACCTAGAACTTACTTGGAAATGTTTTGCATACTGCATGCATCTCATAGAAGGGCTGTATAACAGATTAATTCGTACTTACAAATTCTACAGGATTGTATTTTGTCCAGAACATTTGTCACTGTGGTGATCACATTTAATGTGTATCTAAAAGTGCCATTTGATGCACATTGGACATTTCATTACTCACATGATAATAACCTGACATATACTTGCTGGTAATAAATACTAGTGATGTTTTGTTTATAATGCCTATGAATTCAATTTTTTAAGTGATTTATTGACGCTTTTTTATATGTCCTCAATCTCCTCAATATTAAAAAGTTTCAAACACTGCTATCCAGTCTGTGGTATTAATGAAAGAGCATTGTGTGAAATGCCTTCTTTTTAGAGTTTTGTAAGGTTTATTCACTGTATTAAACTCTTTTCAACTTGAAGGTGTGCAATATTTCCTTACTTCTGTTGCCTCTGAGAAAGCAGGGCTTCAAGGGCCACAAGCAAACACCCTGGATTCTCCTCTAAGCCCCTGTGTCTAGTCAGTGGAAAAGTTACATATCCCCTAAGGCAGTTTGTGGGGTCCAAAGGAAAGGAGCAGGATGGGAATGGCTATTAGGAAACAGCACTTGCAGGAGCTTGATGGAATTTTGGCTGCAGCGCTCCTCCCTTAGTGCTAATGCTGGGAGAAATGTGCTCTGGGGTGGTAAGAGTGTGGCCATCTATTGGTGTTTCTCAAGTCTTCATTAGGGAAAGCATCCTCTGGTGCAATAAAAACTACTGCTCCATCTTGGAAATGCTGTATTTTTCCTCAAAATGTGAAGATTAGTTGTTCAGGAAGAGTGGATGTTAGGTGGGTTCAGTTTTCAATATGCTGCAATGCAAAGCTCGATTATCTGCCCAAAAGCTATTTAACAATTAGCAAGGAATTAACAATTACAAAGGAAAAATAGAAGATTTAGCTCAAAAATTGCAGTATGGGTAGCAGTTCATTCAAGTGTTTGGGAATTGTTGTTAGTATAAAATGATAAGAACGAAGCTTTGGTATTGCAAGCTGAATGATGTTCAGTGGATGGTTGTTGTCCTTGGCATTGTACTGCAGCAGGCAATGCAGAGTGTGAACTAAACTGAATTAATTATTAAAATGAAGGTTTTTCCCTAATTGTTATCTAAAAATACACATTTGAAAGGAAAAAATTCAATGCATTGACGAGTTTATTAAACTCGTTACATGTCTAGAAACTTTTTTAGTGACTGGTAAGAATTTACATATTTTTGTTTACAGTAAGCTCTTCAGGTAAATAGCAATGCCTTCAATCCATCTAACAAGAGAACTATTTAGATGTGGGTACCCAACCTTGCTGCCTCAGATCCACAGGACTGCTTATGTGAGTATACATGTCAAAAGCCTATAAAAAACTAAAATGACGGTGCTTTGTTTCTTCAGGTTGATGTCATGGTTGTGTCAAATGAAGGAGCTATTGGACTTGGAGTCCAAAAAAATAAGAGAGTTGGGAGAGTTGTTTTTTGGTTGGTTTTTTTTTTGTTTTTTTTTTTTTTCTGTTTTGTTTTGTTTTTTTGATTTGTTTTATTTAGTTAAGGTTTAAAATTTGAAAGACCCAAAGTGTGTCCTTAACCAAAAGTAACACACTTATGTGAAGCAGTTCTTCTAAATAGGTCTGGATGGTATTTGCTTGGAAGGCTATGTGCCCTGTCTTGTACCCCTTTCAATCTGACACTGCAGATGGCAGTGTTAGACTGTTTTAAATAGACTTAGGGACTAGGTGTGTGTGTTGAGGTCTGCATGTACAAAGCATGAGGTTCAAAATGTTAATTACAAACCCACTGATCTAAAAAAAAGAAAAAAGGTCAGGTGTTCTTTGGACTAGTGGGGAAGACGATTGGAGGATAGTAGTGGTCTGAAGTAGCACAAACCAGAGCACTTTAATGTAGAAATTTTCTGGGAGATAGCATCTTCTGCTTTGAGAGGCATTGTCTTGAGGAAATGAGCAGCTCAGCTTGTACTTATGTGCACTGCTGTTAATTAAAGGGGGATTGGAGGACGTTTCCATTACATTATTTTCCTCTTAAGCTTCAATTATTGGTTTTGTTTTAAAAGGATAATTTCTGAAAGGGATCATAATTCATTGTCCTGTAAAGTACACAGGTTTCATTGGTAAATATTTAAACAAGAGTAATGCAAGGCTATTAGCTGAGACTTACTGAGGTAGAAGTCCATCTGGCATAATTAATTATATGCAGGTATTTGACATTTGTAATAGGACAGTTTAAATAGATATAGCATGTGCAATTTTGTAAATTTTTTTTAAAGCCTTGCATCATTCAGTACAGCTGTTAATGGTGTGGATTGCAGCTTTGGTTTTTAGACACAACACAGACAAATACCCTACAGACGAAGAATCCTCACCCTGTGCTTATTATTCATGAACAGCCCTATTTGAAAGAAGCTTGAAATCATGATTATGAATGCTAAGTGGTTTTTATATCATTGAAGTGATTACTTTGTTAAAGATTTTGTTTTGATTCAGACATTTAATGAGTTCTTGGAACTTTTCTTTTTTTGCATCAAGGAAGTGGTGAGGTTGGTGAGGGCATATGAAGTTAGCAGCTGGGACTAGAATTTGGTGTCAGGTCACATGAGGAATTTTCCAAGTTCGCAAAAATATATTTCAGAAGAGATGTGAAAATGCAGCTCCAGGTGTTAAATCCCACTTGAGTTAGTGGCAAATAATTACATAAAAAATTGCAATTTGGCATTAACTGTCCTAGCAATTAAGGAGATTTTTACTGTAACAAAATGACTATCTGACATGAGAAATGAGTTGTTCTCTGAGCTGTGTGATGTTTCCACAGATCTACTCCTAGAAAACCTTTATCTGACAGAGAGTTTACTGTGGCTGTGAACAAAGGGGGAATTTTCCTAGGGCTTCAATTTCCAGCCTTAAATTGCTTGCCATATGACTTGGGAAGTCAGCATATCAATGAGCCTCATTTCTACTCCTTCAGTATTTTTATTCCTGGAGAGCTGCATTCCTAAGAGTTGTTTTTTTATTAAGTCATCTTATTTTTCCTGGCTTTGAAAATCAATGCTAGCATAGAGCTTTGTCAAAAACTGTCAGTGTTGCAGTTATATTGAAAATCTCCTCAAACATATTTACCTAGAATAATAAAAGCTAAGCAAACAAAATTCTTTCAGGATTAGGAACTTTCTTGGGTTTAAGAGGGTAGACTGATACTCAGTTTTTAACTGCAGGGCTGGGAATATTACAAATGTAAAGGGAAATCCTATTTTTCATAGTAAACTACGTACATTGCCCAGGAAGTGATGGTGACCTGTTTCTGCAGCACTAGAGGGAGAGACCTTGTTTACCTAGATCAAGATTTATATCAGCTTTTGGGAGTCATCAACAGGAAACTCTAGTCTGTAACTGGAAACATGGGTAGAGTTGCATTGGTAGAAGTGGCTCCTGTGGCACGAGATTTCTAACTTAGAAGTGGCAAAGTAATTGAAAGTCGTTGCACCCCAAATGTACACATGTTATTAGTTTCTCATAAACTGAGATGTAAAGATGTCAAAACAGGGCATTATTAGTTTGTTATTTCTCTTTATTAGACATTCACTTGCTAGTGACTAAAAAAAAAGTGTTAAGCTACATCAGTTACAGAAAATAAATACAATTTGTCATTTTAGAATCACACATGATACATATTTGTTAAAAAATGTATGTATGTTCTGCGGTGGGACAGTGTAATTTTCTTTCTCCAAATCTGCTTTGATTAGTATTTCTTACACAAAGTTTCAGAAAGTCCACATGAATGCTTTTGTTTTGTAGAGCACTATTAGCATCTTAGCATTAGTGATTGTTTGGGTTTTTTTCCTTCAATTTCTGCTTTCCAGTGGGATACACTTGTAATATTTCATTGATAAAACCAACAGTGTATATTTTTGCTGACTTTTAACCTTTCCTGTAGCAGAAGATTACAGATC
The DNA here is from genome assembly GCF_027887145.1 of Ammospiza caudacuta. NCBI lineage: Eukaryota > Metazoa > Chordata > Aves > Passeriformes > Passerellidae > Ammospiza > Ammospiza caudacuta. The sequence continues at coordinate 16,968,086 of NC_080595.1, read as the reverse complement.
TATGGAATATTTAGTGCTGGTGATCTAAGAAGGAGACCTTGAACTGCACCATTTTCATCAGCTATACCAAAGGGGAAAGAGCAAAAGCTTGTTTTTATTACTAAGCTGAGTGAATATGGCATGGAAATATTGTAATGGCAAGGTATCAATTTGTAAAGTGATATATTTCAGAAGGGATAGTAAATTTGACTGTGAATAGAAAGTTTTATAAATGGAACATTTAAGAGGCTATCTTTTGCTTTTCAGTGTAGGGTTGCCTTGACATGTATCATTTCAATTTGGCAGCTCCAGCAAATTGATGGAAGTAATTCAGTATGATAATTCAGTATTGCCAAGAGGCTTCTTCTGAGTCTAGTATGGACACATTCCGTGGAAAAATTTAAAGTCTAAGTGATAGAAAATGGATTTAATTCGGCTCTATATTGTTCCAACTTTACATCAAGACTGCCTTGGTGTCAAAGGTACCTAGAGAGCATATCCAGAGAGTACATGAACCACAAAATAATTGTTAAGTGAAGGATCACCTCCAATTTATGGTGCTATATCTTGCATAACAATGATCCAGAAGAGACAGGAAGGAAATAAAACTCAAATGTGGTTGCAAATGTACCTTATTAGAGCACTAATTCTAGGGGTAAGTTCTTAGCTGCAGTTTGGCAGCAGAGTCTGTTATTAAAGTAAATGAGCAACTGCTGAGTTCTGCAAGTGAAAAATTACTCTTTGATATTCTCTCACATGGTGTGGATATTTCTGTGAATATGGTATAGCATTTGTTTTCTGGAATGCTTTTTTTCGTTGTCACCTGAGTGGTTTTTTGCCCCCATGGGAACAAATAAGTCATTGTTTAAAGTAACAAAATTTCTGTCTCCATTATTGAAAGGTGAGAAGGAGAAATGCCTGGTAACAAACACTGACAAGTTGGATAGCATAAGCAATTTTTTAAATTTGTTGCGCTGGGCTGACAGACCTACTCCCCAGTCAGACACAAGACAAAACATTTTCTCCTGTGAAGTTTCCATGGAGAGAGCAATTCCTTAAGGCAGTTAATCACATGATGTGCTGCTGTCTGACGATGTACACTTTACACATTCACCTGTGTGTTATAGATCACTTGGTTGTCTGGAAGTTCCGTGTTCAACAATACAAAGTGCATGTACTGAAATGCTTGTTGGAGACTCTGTATAACATCACAAGCTTAATTCTGTTTGCTTTAAGTCAGTTTAGCTCTTGATTTCATTAAGGTCACAGTAGCAAAAATCCAGTACAAAAGAACTGAGAATTTGGATTTATGTAGGTATGAATGTCTTTGTGTAACAAAACCAGCACTAAGGTATTTACTTTCAGTGAAATTGATTTGTCTGTTAAACTCCCTCCCTGCTTTGACAGTATTTGTTAAGCTTTGTTTACCTTTTAGTGTATACAGGGCTTACTATTCGTACTCCCACACAGTGCCTCAACTTCTTATGGTAATATGTTCCCAGATGTCTGTAATTGTGCCAGCTTTTAACTACTTGTATTGGACTTTTTCGTGTTTGGTCTCTGCCATGAGTGAATTCCCCAAAAGCCAGGAAGGTTGAGTAGTTCTTACAGTTGCTGAAGAACATGGTACATAAAGTGCAGGCCCCATTGGAATGTCAGCTTAAAACTTCCAAGTAAGTTTTTCTGAAGATTGTAACTCTCCTTCACTGAGGTGAAAATTCGAAATGCGTTGTTAGGAGATTAAAAAGAAAAGTTAACTTAGTGAAAATTTATCCAAATAAGGGCTCTGGGAAACCTCACAAACTGCTTGGTAGGTGCTGGCCCTTAGTCTGCTCATGTTCTGGTTTTGCCATGCACGAGAAGCTCACGGCACAGTTCTGAAGCCACAAATTGCTGAGGGAGGAATATGGGCTTGAAAATTAAAGTTCACTATATCTCAAATGATGACAGGGCTCTGTAATATAGTATATTTGAAGAATTGCAGCTCTAGTAAAACTTTGCCATTTTTAATGGTGTTGTTTTAATGTAGCTTTATTTATTTCAGATTTTAAAATACTTAATGTAGACCACAGATACTCTTATATGTATCTAATTGATTTACATTATGATCATGCTGGGATTTAGTTTTGTACCAGTTAAACTAAGGTGGAATTAACTCACATGTGGCATCTCCCTAAGTGGTAAGGATGCCTCTTTTCACTGTTTAAGTGTGTTGAATGTATTAAAAATCTGAAAGTTTGATTTTGTCTCGTCTCAGAGCATAGAGAAGGGTTACAGTTGTCATACTGAGTTTGTTTTTTTGTTTTGTAAAAGGAGGTGCATTTATTTTTTGAAGCTGTGGGAGCTGCTCCTTGCTTGAGCTGGTAAAATGAAGACTAGTCCATTTAAAGTATTCTTTTTAATAGATGTTCTCGTGATGTGTAGAATGAATTATCCTAATTTTTGGAAGATACTCAGATCATTAAAGACTAAGAATTCGACCTCATCCCTTATATATAGAATTACACAGAAGACCTTTGTAGGTAAGTGAATAACTTCTGGGCATAGGTTGGAATTTCTAGGTGTACCTGTACTTTTCCCCCAAACCAGGGCAAACTGCCCAGACTGAGACTTATGCACTTTGCACACTTTTTACCCACTTACACAATTTAACAGGAAGAAAATAGGCTTGGAGAAACCTTATTGTTTTGTTTTGTTTGTCTTTTGCCACCTGGGTGAGGTTGTACTATGAGAAAAATTAAGGACCAGATTTTACCCATGGATTCTCTTGCACAAGTTTTCAGAATGCAAAAGGTCAGATTCTAATATTAGCTACAGTGACTTCTGACTTGCATAATTATCTGGTGCTTAGATTCTCATGGCAAAAAAGGTAAGTTATAATTCAGCCAAGCCTTCAGTTAATGCATAATGGTAAGTTCATCTGGTCCAAAGAGAATTTGAGGTTCTAAGTCATTTAAGACAAAGTCTGCACAGGGTAGCTGGCTGGCTTCAGGAGCTTCGGCAGTCAGTACCTCAGCTGGCAAAGATTAATAATGATTTACCCTACTCAAGCATTCCACCAACGACAGGGAAAAAACCAACAAAAATCTGAAAGCTGATTCTCAGCTGGCATTACCTACTGTGACTTTGCAGGCAGTGTGTGTGTGTTAACACATTTGTGACCTCCACACTGCTAAAATATCTGAATATTTTTTTGACATAACTGCAGAGCACAGAGCTTAGGTTTTGAAAAGCACCTAGAAAATGAAACAGTCAATCATGAGCTTAAAAGTTTGTAATTTTTCTCTATCTAGCGTATCTTGTACTTCGTCATTTTACTAGTTTAACTTACTTGTGTAAGTCATAAGTTGTTTTTTTTTTTTTTTCCAGTTTGATTATGGCACAACAGAGAAGGCGGGCAAATTCTCATGTTTAATTATGCTAGTGCTTAAAGGCCATTTAATCTCTTTTACAGTCTTTCAGCTGCCTTTCGTATATTTACTTTCAACATAATTCAACTGTGTGGCTCTACGTCTGCCTCTGAAATTAGTTTGAATGAAAGAAATACTGCCAGAAATTCTTCAGGGCTCCTCACATCTCTCTGCTCTTTGAGCTTGTCTGTGTGGTGTTACCTGAAAGACAGTAATTACTACAAAAACAAGATGGGGAGAATATCTTACAGTATGTTAAATTAGTTTAAGTTAAAAGCAAAAGTGAACAGTGAACATCACTGGAAACCAATATGAACTGCTGGACTCATTGAGAGAATCTTCATCTGTCTCCCTCAGCAGCCTCCACAGTGTCCTATGCACCCCTCTAGTATGGACAGCCCCAAAATCATCTGTTCACGATACAGTGAAGCAGATGTTTGTTCCTTTAACCTCTTTATCCATCTCATCAGCAGAAGAGGTTAGTGGTGCTACCTTAGGGGCACCTCCCCTCACCTGAGCAGTCCTCTCATATGCTGTTTACTTCCCAGCACTTGTTGACCAGTACCTTATTTCCTCTACAAGAATAAGTGCCAGTAAAACATCTGCTTTTCCTTGCATTAATATCTACATTAAGCACACCTGCATCCCTTAGTGGAGGAGCAGCAAAGTGGGGACTCGTTACAGAGGAAATACATTTAATCCCTGAGGAGTCCCTTCCTTACAGTGTCTATTAGAGGTGCTGTGTGGTGCTATCATGTATTTGTTATTGTGACAGTCTCCTTTTCTGTGTCCCCAGTTTCTCCTGTGAATGGAGTGCAGTGGAGGCTGCTCGGGGTGGCATTGCCGGCGGTGACCCTGGTCACCTGCCCATCCCTGCAGGTAACCCCGGAGGCTGAGAGAATAGCTGGGACAGCAGAATGAGCAGAACGAGCCCTTTGGCCTCAGCTCCAGGCGCTTTCGGCACGTTTTTGCCACCCCGTTTCTTTCCCACGTGGTGGCAGCAAAGGAGCATCAAAGAGGCAGCGGCGAGAAGTGCTTTGGTCACAGAAATCTCCTCCCGCTGTTCTGTGGGGGGAAAAAAAAGACCCCATACAGACCGCCCCGCCGCCCCCCCCGCCCCAAACAAAAAAAAAAAAAAAAAAAAAAAGGAAAGAAGAAAAACCCACAACAAAACCAACCAACCCCCAAAACCAAGCTCTGAAAGTCTTTAAAAATGCAAAAATACAGCATTTCTGAGAAAAGTGAAACTGCTGCTCCACCCATCGGGTAGTCTAGTTTAAAATGCTGGGGTTTTTTACCTTTCCTTTTTATAACAAGCCCGTGTAGCAGACAGCTCCATGTCTTCTGACTTTGGCAGATATTAGCAGCTTTTATGAGCAACCAGTTAAATTTCCGTATGTTCTGCTTAGTTTGCCTGATTTCCTGGAGAGGTTTTAAAGATGGTGTGTGTATATGTGTGTGTTTATGTACACACGTAATGTAATCTCTGCAAAACTGGAAAGTAATACAGTGACTTCTAAATTCAGCTGAGTATATAGACCTGTTTCTACTTTCACCTGTTTTATACTCATGGAAGGCTGCTAATGTGGATAGCTTTGCTCCTGATTTACAGTGGTTTAAGCAAGAAGTAGATTAGGTCCTTTATTCTCAGGATCCTGACATATGGCAAATATTGAGTGGAAAAGGGCAGCTTTTCTCCACTGCAGACTGGAGAACAGGACCCCAGCTGGTGCTCTGGGGGCTCTAAAGGTTTTGCATTTCTTTGGGAAGGAATGATTTTATCAGAAGGGCTAAGCAGGTGTTGCCTTGTGTTCAGTGGTTACTGCTGGCCTGATGCGTCACACTGAGCGTGTTTGAGGTGAGCACATCTGTCCCTCTCCAGATTAAAGCTGTGTCTTTCCCACTGGATGGGAAAAGATGAACAAGGGCTTGGCCAGCAAAAACAGATGTTCTTCTTGTAATGGTAGCCCCAAATACCTTTTTTTTTTTTTTTTTTTTTTAAGACTTTGTCCTGGAAACTCTTTTTGAGGCAAGGTCTAATTTTCATGGGGTTTTTTCTCTGCTTAGCATCTAGTCACTAATTATTTTCATGCCTGTGCCTAAACTTGCAAATAAGCGCAGCACAGGTCCAAGAAACTTCTATGTTAAGTTTGAAATCTTGCTTTAACTTATACCTCTGTATAAATCCTGGGTAGCCTAACTGATTCCTGTGGATTTATGCCATAAAAATATTAAGATATTAATAATGACTTATTTTAAGGGTTTCCTTAAACCTAAAATTTGATTCTGGTTTTTAATAAACCAGGTATGACTCTAATGAAATCACTGGTGTTATGTGGTTGTGAAATCCTGATGAGGGCAATAGAGCTTGAGTTCTGTTTTACATTCCATGGGCAAACCTTCTGGTGATTCACTTCTCCTGCCCAAGTTTGCCCACCGAGTTTAGGAGGAATGCAAAATCAAGTCCTTTGGGTTCAGTCACAGCCCACTTACCCATGTAGTTATCTGCACATTGGTTTTTCTCTTTTTAAGTCCAGAATTTTAGCAGTTGGAGTCCCTTTGAAGATTTTGCTCCTGAATCAACCTATTGGTATAAGATTATTCTGGCTGAATTCCAAGATGGGTTCCCTGTTTGAATCTTGGAGAGTGAATGCAAAATACTCAGCTTCCAGAAGAAACCCTGTAAAGAATGAATCTGCCAAACTCTTTAGCCCTTTTTTATTTTTTGGTTTTTCTTACGTCTTTTTAGAGGGAAAAACACTCTTATGCAAATCCATTGAGAAAAAAAGAGCTTTTACTCTTTCTCCTCCTCCCTTTTCTTCTTAAATGATGTGTCTAGACTTGTTCTGCTTATAACACTCCTGAGTGTCACCCTAAAGGGCATCAGTGTAACAACTAAGATGGATTTTAAGACAGGCCCATGAAGTCCTCCATTAGGCAACCATGGTTTCTGCACTTCATTAGAGTTGCCTAGTTCTGTTAAAAAATCCTGTCAACATCCCTAACTAATTAGGTTTATTGGCCCCCAGAAAGTTGTTCCATAACTGTATTCCTGAAGCTGTTGGTTTAGTGATAGCTTTCTTATTTCAAACCAAAATGTGCCCATGTGCAACTTACAAGCCATTTGTTCCTGTTTGTAACTACTGCTTTATTTTAAATTGAAAACCCAGTTTTGCTCCAACTGACTTGATTTTTTCTGGTTTTGATCCATTACAATCTTTGTTATTCATAGGTTTGCATTGTGATGGAGGGAGTAGGACTACAACTGGTAGAAACCTGTCTGTAGGTGCTGAAAATACCATACTAGCACTCTGATCTCAAGTCCCAAGCAAATTTCCCAGTGACTTTGGCTTAAGGAGGCGCAAAACTTCAGTCAGCACTGGGTTGTGCCCATTGTCGTGAATGATTGTAAGAAGGGAGGATATTAAAAATTAATTTTTTTTTTTAATGAGGCAAATTGCCAAAGGGGAACAGCCATTTGCCAGCTCGTGACTTTGCAATGTTATTTACAGGTGCAGAGACCTAACCCTTTTTAACTCCTCAAACTCTTCTCAAGCAGCAGCAAACAAACCTCCTGGGCTTGTATTCCAGCCAGTGGCAGAGAAAAGGACTGGGAAAAGAATATGTAAACTCTTTTCCCTGCATTTCCCTAAAAGGGCAGGTAAGCTCAGTTCTGTCCTGTGGGGATAAGTCCCTCCATGCTTCCCCAGCAGCAACTGATACACACAGCACTTTGCCATGGGGGAAGAGGTTGGGATTTTTTTCCCACAGTCCCTATGAATCCATTGTTACTATTGTTGTCTACTATAGGCAGGCATGGAAAATTTTTAAAATTTTATTAAGTTAAATCCATTAAGGAAAGATTGGCAGGATAATTTAAACTGATATAATTTTGATTATAAGTTTATTATGTCTTGATGATGGATGGGTCAAGGAAACAAACATTTTTCATTACAGAATCAGGTTAACTTGTTGGTTATAGTGAAATATAATTTTCTAGTTGCATTTAGTGTTTATGGCAGTGAGGCCTTTAAGTTTGAAGCCATAAGTGCTCTTCACATCACTACTGGCTGAAGGAGCATTGTTTTGGATTATGCCAGCTGCAGATGTGGACCTCCATGTGTAAGCCCATGTTGTAGATGGAACAATCTTGAAAGGCAAAGTTATGGTTTTCAGCAGGTTTTTAGCCAAATTTTAGCTGAAAAGATAAAGCACTTTCAAGGGCTTCTCCCTTCCCTGTGTACAAGTGTGAAGGGTTTTCTTTTTGACAGAGTGAGAGCTGTTTGGCATTGCTTCAGCTTTGTTCAAGGACTGTCAAAGCATGTCTGGAAAAAGGTGAGTGAAGGCAATGCTTGTATGCTGCTAGACCGCCTAGAGTTGCCTTCTCAGTGCTCTTGCCTCTCCTGCTCTGTGCCTTATGCCAACCTGGCCTTTTGTACTGCCTGTGGGTATTGTTCAATTGTCTGAGGGTCTATCTTCTCCCTGCTGTCACCAGATCATCATCTCTGTAAAACTGAAAGCTGTAAAGAAGTTCTTTGTGGCCTTCTTGGCCCTGACGTTTTGTTTCCCCTCTTCAGATACATCTTACTCTCTTGTGCTCTTACTTGTGATTTAAAAATCAACAGTTGTGCATTTCCTTTTGTGTTGGCTTTGGTCAGGGAGTATAGAAGATCATTTTGCTTCTATGAGTGTCAGGCTCTTGAGGGCAGGGATACATGGTCACCACAGTAGGGCCTTGAAACAGAATATGTTGTCTCAGATTTGAAGAGGGTAAGGCTTATTTTGCATGCAAATAACAGAGTATTTATCTTAACTTTTAATTTAATTGGCTGCTCAAAGTGAGCTACAGAGCCTCTTACTGTCATTCACAGAAGGGACAGGATTGCTGGGTCAGGTCATTCCAATCCATGTCTGTATGTCATAAGAGAAAATTCTGGACTTGTGGTTGGACTGGAAGACTTATCAGTTTAAATACAAACACAGGATCCTAACAAGGAAATCTGGCTGATGTTTTGAGAAGATGAAAGTCAACAATCCTATTTTTAAGTAGTCACTAGAGATGAGGAGGTTCAGCCAGCATTCCTCAATGATTCCCTTGTAAAGGCAGGATCCCACTGCAGAGCAAGTAGTCACAGGTTAACTGAGACTGTGATTTCAGACAAAGAGGCATTGGGCTTCTCCAGATGTTTTTTTCAGATTCTTCTCCAGATTCAGTTACTCTTTTTCTGTTTAAAGCTGACAGTTAAAACTATTTAAAAGGGCTTCCTTTTGAAGATTGTTGCTTGAAGATCACAAAAGATACTAAGAAAATCAAAAATAAGACCGTAAAAAATTAGGCAAGAAATACAAAGGAATGGAATGCATAACCCCTCTTTCTCCTCAGTATTTACCTTGGAGTGTTTCCCTCAGAGATCATCTTATAATGTCAACTCTGTTTACTCATTGAGTAAATGTCTGGTGTCACTTTAATAAATCAGATGAACTCTGCTCAGAAAGATATGAAGGCTGTCATTTGATCATTAAGATTATTTACTGTAGGATATGTAGCTGAAATACAATAGTAATACAGACACACACAAATCTAAACTCCTAAACAGAACAAAATTATGGATGAAGCCTGACATAGTGTGCTTTAAGGTAAAAGGACATCAATCAATCAATACCTAGTTCATATCATTGTGATGGTGTTTGATGCAGAACATTCTGAGCCACTCCAAAATAGTACAGCCTGTTTTAAGTAACTCAGCACAATATGTAAGACTAATTTTTATGGGCCATCTGTACATAACAGGCTGCTTTCAGATATTTTTTTCCAAATGCTATGAGATGTAACTTGCAGCTCACAGAGCAATGTAGGCAGTATGAATCTTAGGTGTAGGTGTATTTGCAATTGCAAAGCTGTGCTTTTACTCATGGAGTTTGCTTTCCTTAGGGAAGAGCAACATAATGTTGACACATTATCACCTGCATTTCTTTGTTTCTGTACTCCAGAAATGAGTTGTTTACATTTTGTCAAATTCATTTGCGTCTTCAAAATCAGAGTGCTCATAAGAGAAATATGTCCTCAGTTGGCCCCCAGAGGTTGTAGTTAGGGAATATTAATTTTTTTTTTCTTCTTGCTTTCAAGATGCAAATAGATTTTCATTACAATTATAAATGATGCCAGCACGATTCCTTGAGAAGCCAACAGACACCAACAGAGACCTGGCAGCCCTCTGACTTTGCAGCTCATGCAGCTTAATCCTAATTGAATTCCTCTGTGGCTAAGCAAGGCCCAGAGCAAGGGGCAGGCTCTGATATCTAAATGTATAATGAGATGGCACAGAGGGCCAGCCTGCCTTCTGTGGGAGGATCTACAGGTGCTTTCTGACAGTGTTCTGTATACCCTGTGATCTGATGTGCATCTGGATATCATTCAGAATGGACAGTTAAACTGTGAAGGGTTATGGTGTTCCTGGTAACTTCTTCAGGATAAGCCCAAGTAGAGATTGATGGACTAGTGTGTCCACATAAAGACCAAAGACCTGCAAAGAGACTCTTTGCAGGTGTCCAGGCAGGTTCTGCTTCTGGCTAAGCAAAAGGGGGGACCTGCCTATTTATTATAAGTGTTTCCCCACACCAGGAGTGCCCTAGATCTTGTGATCCTCAGGTGCTGGAGAAATAATTGTAGGACTGGGGTGAATGCTGTCTTCCTCCCTAGGCTAGTGTGAGACCACTGGGGTGCAGTTAATGCCCTCAGGAGCTGAATTTCACCTGGATCTGCTGCCTGCAGAACCTTGCACACTTGTGGGATCCAATTGCAGGCCATGGTCTGAGCTATATGGAGTTTCATGAGGAAGTCTGGGTCAAAGTCTTGAGCCTTTGTGTAGCAGAGCTGTTAAAGGTGTGCTGAGGTTCCAACATGTGAGTAACCCCCACCTCTCCTTCCAGCAGAGAGAAGTGCAATTACGAAGGACAGCAAAAGCCATAGTGAGTGAAACATGGACATGGGTTCTACAAAAAGCTGTTTTATAATCCCTTCTCTATTGGCAGCAGAGACTGGTGTCCATGTACACCTGTAATGTGTATGATTCAAATGGGGTTTGGTTGTTGCAACTAAACTGAAACAGACTGGAGGGGAAATAATTTTATTTGGAAAGAAAGCATCTGAGGTGTTATATCCTATGTTCTTCTGTTGACATTTTCAAGTTTGTAAAACCTCACAGTTTGATTTGTTGATCCCACAAAAACATCAGGGGACTGAAACACCAGAAAAGACTTTGCTGTGAAAACAGATAGTGGGAAATGTACTGGATCACTCTGCTAGTCACTTGAAACAGTAAAAAGATAAATGAATATGAGAGAGAGTGTGGTAGGGAAATGGCAAAACAAGCAGTGGGAAATACCATTCTAAATTTGTGTGGTCTAGGACCTCTAATGATAGGCTTTTATCCCATTACACCTAATTGACATAGAACTTTATCATTAACAAATTGACAGGTATTTACTCCCTGAAATATTTGGGACATTTTAGTGACTTTCTATTCATGATAGACTGTTGAAAGGACTATTACAGCCTGGCTGACATGTAACCTGGGAAAGAGATCCAGCAGTCTTCAAAGTTAATGAAATGTCATTTGTCATAGGCCTTGCAGGTGTGACTCTGTTTCTATGTTATAATACGTGATGGAGTAATAGCTGGATTGCAGGCCTATTGCCAAGCATAATGCACATTCTGTGAGTGTCACTGGTGCAGAATTGCATAAATCTTAATAGTAGTGAGAAGTTTTGAAATGCATGATCTTTCTCTTCTAAGGTCAAGCAAGACTACACCATAACTTAATTTTAGCCTTGCTGTCTCTGCAGTCAGAATAGTAACATTCAACATTGGCTGTCCAGTGTCTTCTTCTGAAGGCTTAATTTTGAAGGGCTTCATTGTTTTGTTGTATGGTTTTCTTTTGTTTTGCTTTTTCTTGTTTCCCTCCATCTCCCCCTCTCCCCTCCCTCCCCATCCCCAGCCAAGAATGGCATGAGTGAATTGGCTCTGGAAGAGTGTTTTGTAAGGAATTTTTGGGTTCACTCCCAGGTCTTTGCGCTGTGTCAGTGCAGAAGAGGTGGCATTTATTCTAACTGCATGATTGAGGATGGGAAAAATTCTCAGATGGCTAACAGTAGCTTTACCAGGACTATTAGTGGGACACTGCAAAGGTTGAGGTACGAAAGCTGTTGAAGTAACTTGCATACAGGAATGTCCAGTTTGCTAGAGCTATAATTGCAACAAATACTGCTATGTTCTTTTTCAGTGTCAGATGTTTAGTTGGGGTAAATCACTGAGTGCAAATGTTGGGGAAATTTAAAAGGGAAAAATAATACCCAACCCCCTTTAGTTTATCTCGTTAAAGATTTAGTCTGTTATTTCTTGAAAATTATGTTTTCATGTGGTTACTGTTTGGATATTTTATTTGCACTTGCTCTCTCTGGGAAAGAAAACAAAACAATGGAGAAGGGTAGGTTCTTTGCTGATACGCAAAGCTGATACCCCTGTGCACCATTTTCTGAATTGTTTAGTCAATTATACACAAACCTTAAAATCTGCCAAGCTTGAAGTGCCTAACACACTTGCTTAAACACAAAATCTGAGGTTCCTGGAACAAACCAGTTCATAGAGAAACCTGGAAATGCTCTTTATGCTTTTGCGTATTTCTGCTGCTGCATATTTCTGTCCCTCTCTATGATGCTGACCCTCACAGCACCACGGCATTAATAACCCCTTTTGAAAGGGGCAGGCAAAGTACAGGTCTTCTTATGCTTTTAAAATTTTATTTTTAATTTATTACAGTATTGCACAGAAGGTGAAGCCCATCCATACTTCTGCAGGCTCTCATATGCAGAGAAGTTGAATTTTGCTGGAGGCCTAGAGACTAAGCTTTACCCATGCGAGTACAGAATTACCCTGTTGTGCACACTTTACCTTCTAAGTAATCTTTCTAAGATGAAACTACTTGCACAGCACCCTTAGTGCTAAATGCTAAAGGACAAGGATAGATTTTGTAGGTATGTTTAGCAGAATCAGGTGTTGTATTGAAATTAAGTTCTTAAATTATGTTGTTGTTTTGGTCATATTAAAAATAATAATTTTAAAATGATAGCTTATTGTATATGTTTATAAATTCTTTTCTGGTTCAAGAAGGCCATGGATTCTGTTGTCCTGAATTTTATTTATCTTAATAGTAACTGAAAGAATCTTCTAGGTCTGTGTGGATAACGTGGCTTGAATGAGTCATGGAGATACATCTCACTATGTAGCCTTATCGCAGTTTGTAAACTCCATGAACCTAATTTATACTTTTTAGATGTTTAAAGCTGTTGCAATCAGCTCCTAAGTAATATTGTGTGTGCCTTACAGAAAGACTAGTGAACACAAAATACTCTCTCTTTTTTATTTTTTATTTTTTTTTAACAAAGTATGTCCCCTGTGGCCTCCTCACCTTCCTCCCTCATTGGTACTGAGATTGAATTTCAAAAGAATTCTAGAAGCATATTGAATTTCAGGTTTTGTTTTCCCATACCAGTGATTCTGGCCAAAAGGCTTTTTAATCAAAAGGACCAACTGTAACCTTGTTAATAACTAAGAAAACAATGGCCAAAGGGAAAAGACCTGCCAAAAGCTACAAGTCATTTCTGTTGGCAGAATAATTGGTAGGTCATTATTTTGCTTGAAAACAATGTGATTTGTATTTCTAATTTTGTAAAATTACTTAATTAATAACACATGGTCAGCAATGTTGATTGCAGAGCGACTCTTGACAGAGGACACTTTAAAAGAAATGTTATGGGGGCAAAGGTAAGATTACGCAGTAGCTGAGCAAATAAGGCCAGGACTGCTGTTCAGCAGATGATTCTGTCCTTCTTGGGAAGGCGTAAATTATGATGACATTGAAAACACAAGACACTGTAAAGGGGACAGAGGGATGTATTTGTAACCGTGGGATCATCACTAGGTGCAAACTGGGTTATTTCCACTTGGATTGACAAATAGAACAGCCTCCTTAGAGGGGAATGCTACTTCATGGTTGTGCATGGCAGCTTTTGGGTATTGAGAAAATACCTGGAGGGGAAGTGTATACCCACAAAAAAGAAGTCCAGGGAATGTTGCTGGCTCTGCCGGAGTAGTGGTATTGTCAGTGTTGTGCAAGAGTTTAGGCTGGTTTAGACTTCAGTACTCAAGAGTGTCCATGTTTGTGAACAGAGAATGTGGGAGCATTAAGGCAAAGTATGGAGATACCGCCCTGGCCTGTAAGCCCATGGTTCACAAGACAAAAAATCCAAATCCTTTGTTGCAGTCCAAAAATGGAAATTTTTAAACTGTCCTTGTTTCTCAATGCATGCCTTTCTTGCATTGGTTACTGGCTGCCATGAGACTGAATATACAGCACAACTCTCCTCTTCCTTGTTTCTTTGGTGCAGTCTGACTGTGTTCCTTTCCCTGGGCAAACCAGTTCACAGTGAGTGTAGAGGGGAAAGGGTGGGACAGAGGAAGCAGAGTACAGGAGTTTTACTTCTACTGAAGCCATACAACCACCAGGACATTTGCTGCAATTATCCGAAGAGTTTTGTGGCTCTTTGGATGCCTGCAAGTGCCTGTCTGCTATGTTATGTACAGTACTTGATTAGCTATTGTTTCACACTGATGAAGGAGGTTGTTCTTTCCATGACTGAGATCTTCACAACCTCTTTTCTGTAAACCTTGTCTTTTTTCTCTATGCGGTGCTAATTATTTCCTTTTTGTAAAGTGCGTAGCCTATCACCTATGTACATTGAATGCCAGAGTTTGAAAAAATAATAAGGCAAATGCTCACCTTTGAAGCCATTATTCCAGTCATTACAACACAGTTTATTCCTCTAGAGGACATTAAGATTTGAAAATGTGTCAACTAAAGTAAGAAATTTATCATGATCATGAACCATCTGCTAACTCATTAGATTTCACATTCTGATTTCCTGTACTCCAGTATTAATCTAATGCTTTGCAGCCATGTATATTTTTAAGCCATTTTAGTTTCTAGCAAATTGTGTTTGAAAGCCAAAGCAGTATGTTCTGATGTGGGAGAGATCAAGTAAAGAGCCAAATGTGTGGTCAAAGTGGTTAAAAAGGCTTAATCAGCAATACAAGCAATGGCAAAACCACTGGAATGGGGGCAAAAAGGAGAGGAAAAGATATAAAAAAGTTTCTTTATATAGTTAATGAGCAGTTTTAAAGTGTCCAGTCATTAACAAAAGAATATATTGGAACTATTCTACAATAATGGAAGTGTGTTAAAGCTGAGAAGAATTTCAGAGTATCACTTTGCTACAAGTCTGAAAATTCCTGGTAACTTTTCCTCTAAGTGAAGGCTCATACTTCAGCTCAAGGTGTAATATAGCAGTTGATGCTTCTGCCTATTTTTTCAGCAAAACATTTCTTGTAATAGTAATAATTCTGGTATTGGAATGAAAAGCTTTTTCAGGAATTTAATAAATGGTGTCTATGAAAATGGCTAAAGCATGTGATGACTTTTATTGGCAAAGTCAGATTCCCTAAAGATATCTTGTTTTTGTTGGTTCTTAAAGATCCACTCAACAGATGATGTTGCAAAATCATGCCTTTTAGGGTGTTTCAGATAATTAAAATATCCTATGTGATGTTACAAGGCTGAGAGAAAGTGTTCCTTAGTTTGAAGTTGGAATTTACATCTCAGCTGAATCCTCTTCCCCCACCTTGCAATGACCAAACTATTTTGCTGTTTGATTTACCTCACTTGTCAATGTGCCAAAGGGCTTTATATAAGAGAAACATTTGCAGAGAGGTGTATTAAATCCCGAGTGGTTAATTATTTGCTGTAATTGTGATCTTTGCTGTATGCTTTGCTTTTTCTTCACAGTAATTTCTAGTTTAAAATAAGAGTAATAAATACGCATAGCACTAGGATGAAAATGAATATTTGGTCTTGGCGATCAGTAGGTCTACTCCAAGGAATTAGAATAAGTCTTAGGCAGATAGCTTCAAACTGATGCATGATCCCACAACTAGTGTTTTTCTGTTGACTTCAGTTCAAATCTGGTTTTCTCCAGAACAATTTTTTGATTCTTCAGGAAGAGAGAAAGTTTGAGAGAATAGTTAATGCAAACAGACAGACACAGCTGTGCAGAAGAGTTAATGGAAAAGCAGTGCCAGAAAGAAGGGGGAGAGGGGAGAATAATTCCTTTCTTCACTGTGTGAAAAGGCAAAACTTTAAAACCTCTCCCTAGAAAAAAAGGACCGTGATTCAGAATAGCTTCATAAACAGAACTTTGTAATAAAAGCCTAATTTATAAAGTCTGACTAGATGCTGTGTGTGTGTTACAGATGTGAGCACACACATGGTTACAAGCCCTCAGTTGAAGAGGTAGCCCTGCACTGCCTTGGCACCATCAGACATGTGAGCTGCAAGTGTTCTATGTGGTCCAGCTGGTGGCCTGAAGGCCAGCTCCAGGCTTCTGCTCTGATCCATCCAACACTCCAGCCTCTTCCCTGAAGGAGCTGGGGAACTGCTGTTTGAGCTACAACTGCACATTCCAGCAGCTGAACCTGTCCTCCAACACAGAGCCAAAATGCTGCTGTTGTTGACAGGAAGTGTGTGTTTTTGGGGCAGAATTAGTTGTTACTGAGGGGCAGATGTCCAAGGGATTTTACCCAGCATCCATGGGGCCTGTGCAGTTCCTCATTGCTGGTGCAGTGTGGAAAGTCTGGAGGCACTGCTGTATTGCCTCAGGGAGAGGGCTGGCTGCAGCTGGGGAGAGAGGGGCAGGATGCAACCCATGACGAGGAAGGCAGGAGGGGCAATTGTAAACCCAAATACACCCCCTGGAGCTGTTGAGGCTGGACTAACCTGTACTATCTAAAACAGCAGGGTTCAGTCAGAAGATACTGCCAGGTATCCATCAGAGATGCTGTGCCCTTGCATTCTCTGAGAAAGAGTGACTCTGGCTGACAGGAGCAGGATGTTGTCCTTGCCCTCAGAGTAGCTGTCCTGGCTGCCTCTTACAAGACACAAGCACGTGCTACCCACACTGGTTACAGGCAACATCATCTGTTGAGTGGATCTTCAGGAACTAACAGAAACAAGATATCTTTAGGGAATCTGACTTTGCCAATAAAAGTCATCACATGCTTTAGCCATTTTCATAGACACTGTTTATTAAAATCCTGAAAAAGCTTTTCATTCCAATACCAGAATTATTACTATTACAAGAAATGTTTTGCTGAAAAAATAGGCAGAAGCACCAACTGCTATATTACACCTTGAGCTGAAGTATGAGCCTTCACTTAGAGGAAAAGCTTCCAGGAATAACTAGTGGGGCTAGTGCCCCACTGAATTCCAGAAAAAAAGGATTTGGAGAATCTTGGTTGGGAAACATGGATAAATGGGTTTCTCAGCAGGGAGATGAGACCAAGAGGAGTCTGCCCAGTCTTCCTGCCAATGTATGTAAATCAACAATAATTCAGTCTCATGAAGGGTATGTGAAGAAGTACAATGACGTGCTGCCATGAGAATAAATAGCAGCCAAAACTCAGAACAGACTTGAAAGTATAAAGGTAAAGGTGTAATTTTTTATTTCCTTGCTTTGTGTGTCCATATTTGGACACGCAGCGAACAGAACAGAAAATATTTTTCCGAGTCCCACAAAGGAATATGTACCTGACAGTGCAGGAAATTTGTGCTTTGTCCAGGGATTTTACTGGCTATTATTTTCTTCTTCTCCCAGGGATGTCACAATGCCAATGGGGTGATGAAGCCATGAGTATAAACAAAATGTGACTCAGATCTGCTTTAGGACATGCCTATATTATTAACCAATTTAATTGTTGCTAATTATTACATTTGAGCTCATTCTCTGCTCATCACCAGACATACCTATCAGTTTTACAGCAGATAGCACTGGATGACTGGATTCAGCCTCCTTGCAAGCACAGTGAAGATGCCATCTATCCCAGCAGCAGTGAAAGGATGAGGTGACAATGCTTGATTTTGCCCTCAGCTGTCCTGCTGTGAACTAGAGCTTATCCCCTAAGTGAAGTTATGCCTGCTGTATAAGCTGTGTGTGGGCTGTGAGGATCTGATGTGTTGTGTCTTACAGTTTGTGGAGCAGTTTTGTGTTTCCCAAATTGGAAGGGGAGAAGGAATCTTGTGGTTAATGACTGCTGTCTGAGCCCTACTAAATTAAAGCTACTTATCTAAGTACAGCACTTGGCTGGTGGAATAACTGGAAATGAATGATCCAGGTCGCTTATGCTTATTTGCAAGACCACTTCCTTCATATAAAAAGCCTTTTGCTGGATCCAAACCCTTTTTGTTCCCAATATTATTGTAGAACAGATTCTGATTTTCTCCTTATCTGCTGCCACATGCAAGCCACTAACAAGTACTAGGTGTACTTCTCACAAGTACACAACAATTCAGTGGAAGGGCTGAAGTCATGGCCAAAACAACTTGCTCTATTTGGAGGGTTTTTTTCCCACAGCTTGCCCAATTCTATGACAGCTTAGTATTACAGCGTCCTGTGTGGGCGCTGCTGGTGATAGAGAGATGGTGAATCTTGTATCTTGATCAGAAGGCTTATTTATTAATATATGATATAATACATTATAGTTATACTAATAGAATATAGAGAGAAGTTTGCAGAGCTGCTAGCTAAGCTAAGAATAGATAGAAAAGAACCCACAACAAAGTTGTGGCCAAGGACTCAGTCCCCTAGCTTGCACTGATGATTGGCCCTTAATTATAAACATAGAAAATGAGCCAATCAAGGTGAATCCTATTGCATTCCACAGCAGCTGATAACAATTGTTTACCTTCTCTTCGGGGGCCTCTGGCTTCCAGAAGACACAGAAATCTGAAAGGAAGGATTTCTGTGGAGAAATGTCTGCGACAGCTTAGGGCATGTAAAATTGTAGTGGGTGATGTCTGAAGGTTGCAACGTCAGGTAGTATCAGTGATGATATTTCTTGTCTGAGTTTATGCAGAATACATATACTAATGGGCTCTATACCTACCAGATGGTATTCTCAGGAATTAAGGTATAAGACTTCATGTACCACACACAACTGCATAAACAGGTTTACAAACTAACCCTGCAGATGCTGCATTGGCAGAGATCTGGGTTGGTGTCACTCACTACTTGCAGCACCACCACTGAGCTCTCCTGGCTTCATTCCAGTTGAGGGAACACAGTCACACAGAAGAATCCCACCAAAACATCTGGAAGGGACTTATGACTTTCTTTTTTCACTGCTGCTAAGGCTGTTTGGGGTGTGTGGAAAATATCTTCAGCTCTGAGGAATGGTATAGTGTAATGTGATAACAAACTCTGTGAAGGTTATCAGTGATACAATCAAATCTGTCTGTGGGACAAAGACACTCACTGTACAGCTATTAAAACTTGTTTCTTCTCTGCCTGTTCTCATTCAGTGGCCATTATTTAGAACTGAGCTGCAAGGCACTGGAGCAGAAAGTTAACAATATTTTAAGAGCAGCTCTGTCCAAAACCTTGTCTTGAAAGAAACCACATGCTCTTTTTCTTGTGGGCTACATGAATGGCAGATCATGAAGCCATTATAGGGAAATTTTCCTCTGCTCGAAAGGTCAGACATCTGGAAAAAAACCCAAAACAATTGAACGAAAAAAGCCCCAAAGAAACAAACAACCCCCAAAGCAAACCACCTAAAAAATACCACCAGACTCCCAAACTTGCCCTTTTAAAATTTCTTTGAGGTGGCCACATTATTGCAATGGCAATATATAAACTCTGTCTTGTCCCTTAATAAAATGTGCACCTGTATCTCAGATTGATATCCTGCATTGATTTAATACTGTATCACAGTATTATGTTTTTAATTCCTTCCTTTGGTGTCCACGCAGCTACTTCAAAAAAAGGCTACATACAGGACAGTAGACCTTTGGTGAGTTTTGAGGCCAAGCTCTGCCAAGACAGTGCTTGTGATTTCAGCAGCATTATGGAAAAGTGAAGAGGGTGCAATGTTTTTCCACGTTTGGTGCAAAGAAGAGCTCAACACCTGTCCCCAGCACACGAGCAACCCTTCCTGGTGTAGCACTGCTATGACTTTTGTTTCCCAAAGCAGGACCTGTGCAGCCCAGTGTCGTGACAGCCAGCTAGACCATGACTACCAGAGCAGGACTGGTCTGTGAATGGTGCCAGTAATAGCATTTGTACTGTGGAAGTGACAAGGGCCTCTTGCTCTGCTATGCCAGGCATGACACATGTAAAGCAAGAGTCATGCAAGGCTCCCTGAGGCATGCAAAGGCTGATGGAGACTCCTGGGGAAGTGAAGGACTGTTCAAGATCCCAGAACAGGTTAGTAGTTCAGCTGGCAGTAGAATCTGGAGAGGAAACTGCTGCTATAGCAGCTCGCCTATTGAATTTCTTTAATTTCTTAAAGAATTTTTAAGAAATTAAAGATTTTTACTCTAGACCCAGAGATTGTTTTGCTTATTAAACTGCCTGAGCAAGAGATCTTGGTTTTGGGACATGTTGAGTGCTTTTCCATACCTTCCCTAATGTGGGCATATGTGGGTTGCATCTGCTAATTCCTGGTTTGTACTTCAGTGATGCATTCCCAGGCCTGTGCTGGGCTGCTTCTTAAAGGTGATGGTATTGTTGACCATCTCCTTCTTCTGTGTGTAAATTCAGAGAATGATATAGGGACATCATTTCTCCCCAGCTGATAGGAAGTGTTTGTGAAGCACATATGTTTTTGGGTTTTTTTGTCAGCTGCTGTCAATATTAGAAAGGTCAAGTTCTGTTGGCATGGTATTTTTGACAACTAGACCCCTGTATTCTCCACTGTTTCCTGCTTCCCCTTCCACTGTGTGGTTTCACAGCAGCAGCTGTTGGTGGTACCTTTCTTTTGTCTAGCTTGTGATGTGTTCTCAGTAGTTATGTGATCTCTGAGATAAAGTAGCTGAGATAAAATGTTGCAGTTTGAGAGTTTGCTCTTGATTCAGTTGAAATCAGAAGAGTTTGATATTTAGTATGACCAGACTGAAATATGAGTAGTGATTTTGCAATTCTGTGACTTTGGTGTACAGAATCTCTGCCTTTTTTGGCAGACATTTAGATCTATTTCAGTGCCTTTAGGAGCTGGAGAAGTCACTGTGTCTCTATGTACCAATGTTGGAACTCTAATGCCTTACTTTCCCTTTTTATAGATGGTCACCCTTCATGTCTCTGAACTTGCCTGGCTTTGGCTCCTGACCATGAGGTCTTGTCATGCCTTTTCCACTAGATTAATGAGACCTTTAGTACCAGAAATATTCCCCTTGTAAGCATGGATCATATCCTCTGATACATTTAATAGAGTTGAGTTCCATTTTCTTACCCTAGTTCAGACTCCCTGGCCTAAGTCACTGTGACTTGCAGCAGCCTGCATCTTCATCCCTGCTTTTCAAGGTGTGGATAATGATAGTCAGGGTTTTGCCTTCCTGTTTTCCATCATGTGGTTTTTTGCAAGGAAGCTGTTTTATGCCAAGGACATTTTCCTTATGATAGCTTTTCAGAGTTTCTGGCCTGTTAGTTCTTGACCTGGGCTGGGAATTTGAGGTGGTTACTGAGATGTAAATAACAAAATTAAAATAAGTACATTTGAACTCAGAGCTTGCTATGTTACCCTCCAAGTTTTAATACTCATTCAATTAAGAAAATAGCACATTCCCACACTGCTACTCAACTTGAATTAAAACATCATAATGTAAATCATATTTTATTAATTTTTTAATTACTAGGAAACATATTAGGAACAAGCCTTTCAGGTAAGGTTCTAAATTTGCAATAGTGATGATCTGAGAGGAAGTGATTGTTTGCCATGAAGTAAATTATGCATTAGAGGGGCCTTTTAATATTCTTATTTAACATCCAATACTGATATATTTACCAGTCTACAGAAGCTGTAGTACTGTAATATGCAAATCAATTAAAACTATGATTAAAGTGAATAATAGGTACAAGCACCAGGACTTGTGACAAAATGTACGTGTCTATATATAATCTTCCATTTCCTTGTATCTCCACTCTGCAGTGAGTGATACTATTTTAAGAACAAAAGAAACCTCTCTGGGCATAGAAGTTGCAGTAAACAGAGTAATTTGGCTGTTAGCCTGTGTGAGCTGCAGTTGATGCATGACTTCCATTTGCTCTTCTAAAATATGCCTGTTTATGCTTTGGCCAAGCACACACAGAAAAGCTTGGAAGAAAGGGCAATCTTCACACAATTCCCATTCTGTGGTGAAATGAGAACTCCTTGGTCAGGACTGGAAAAATAGGTGGCAGTACCATACAGGAGCCAGGCACCTGGATTTTCTTTGGTGTTCCAGAGGCAGCAGTTTCCAATTAATGTTTGACTCTGTATGTTTGCTGTGTGTCATTTGTAGCAGTATTTTTCAAGCAGAAAAAAGCCAAGGATTCCCGTGCTCAAAAGGCCAGTACCAACTAGAATGCCTGGGTGATGAAAGTTGTGGAGGTTTTTCCCCTTTTCCAAGGTACCTAAATAGGAGCCATCCTCCAGAAAATACTGCCCTTCCTTTCCTGTTGAAGGGGTAGTTGGATCCTTTTATCTGCAAATGGCGGGTCAAAGAAAGTTAAATCCTTCCCACTGGCTTGGATGGCGAAGTGGCAAAGTGACTCTCACTTCTTCAGCTTCCTCAGAATCACAAAAGTTGTGTCTAACACAGATGCCCTGCACGCTGCTGTAAGGTCTCTGCTGGTTGTCATCCTGGAAGAATCCATAAGGAAAAGCAGGAAACTGCTGTCTGTGCTACAGGCCCTTGGATAGAGAGAGCTCTGACACGGCCGCACTCCCTGTGGGCAGGGAGCAGGCTCCATGACTTTCCACAGAGTACATCATGTACCAGCGGATACAGCAAAACTATACCCAGCCTTTCTTGCCATTCCTTGAAACGGAATTTCCTCCAAAATTTGTCCTAAACCAGGACACCCCAGAATTTAGGAGAGCATCTGTACCTGTCCATCTCCAGCATCATAGAACTCTTGATGAATTCTCAACTATGTGGGCTACTACTTCATGTTTTTCTCTTTTCCATTGGCCTATTGCAAACGGAGGAAGAAACAGACACATGCAGGCAATCCCAAATTTGTGGTCAGGAGTAATTTGGTATGGGTTTTAATATGGTGTGGAGGAGAGGACAGGAAGACAATCTTTTGCTGGCTTCTTGTGTTTTAAGCTGAGAAATCAGAACACTAATCCTAGGAGTCTCTGAACCCGTTTTCTCTCACAGCAGCCCCAGCATATCCCAGAGATATGTGGCAGATTCTGTCTGCATTCTGCTCTGTACTGATTCGTGGCAAGACTTAAGAGATTTCTGCTTTTGGTTCTTGGTTCAAGTGTGGTATTTATGGTTGGGTTTCCTTGTAAAAAGAGCTATGCCTTTAAAGGTTATTTTGGGGTCTTTTTTTCCCCTGAAGTAGACATATTACAAGAGTATCTTGGACAGTTTCTTTTTCAAACTTGGTTGATTGTAAAGCAAATGATGAGTTTGAATGCAAGTGATACTTTTCAGTTTGCATCTGAATTGAGTTATATGAATTCATATTCATATAACTGTGCTACCTCAGTCAAATACAGGTCCCTTCCTTGACCTATCTTCTTTTTTAAAGGAATAAGATAAAAATTCCCAAGTATGTTGGCAATGGAGAGAGATGGGGAGACTGACTTGGTGATCAGAATCCAATTTTATTGTGGGATACAAGTGCTTATATACTATTTCAGGGAGACTAGTAATGTGTACTACAATGATTAGGTGAAAATCACATACACAAACTTACGCATATAACAACAGCCCTTACTTGCAGAGTTAATGGGATTTTCTTTTAATGGTAAACCCATTTGATTTATTCTTCTTGCAATACAAGTCTAATTTTTAAAGTTCCATTTGCTTTTGCCAAGGCATCCTGTTATCAAATCTCTTATGTTAACCAGGTCCAAAATCCATCATCTGTCTTGTGTCCCCCAACATTCCAACACAAGTAAAGTAAAAAAGAAAGAGAGCAATGTCTTTCTCACAATGTTTGCCCAGAGTTCAGGTCCACTTGAGATATTACTTAATCTCTAAACTAGAATATTTGTTCACAAGTAGACAGGTGGAATTTCCTGTTATTTGTCATTTTTTGTTAGTAATTAATGGTATTTATAGGTTGCACAGAATACCACATCATCATCATCCCTAGGGTCCTGTTTTATAAGTTCACTAAAATTAAGCTTGGAGAGTTTTCCAGCCAAAACCCAGAGTTGAAACCAGGGTCCCTTGAAGGAACACAATAAAATAAATAAATAGGGAAGGATTCAATAAATAGGGAAGGATAAACTTTCATCTTCAACTTACATTTCTAATCTGTGGAATTTTTTTTAATTTTCTCTCCTCAGATTTCCCTCCTCCTTCCCTTCTCCTTAGCCCCACACATCTTTGTGAGCCCTGGTTTGAAGTCATCCATATAAACTACAGACCACAGTAGCCCTTCCAGATGCACTGTGCCTGTGGTTCAGATTTTGTGGTGGTGGAAGAAAGAGGAAAACAAACCAAAACACACCAGTGTTGGAAAGCAGTTTTCCTGCTTACTTTCTTTGGGATTGCCTAACACCCTCAATAAACAAAAGAAGGGAACGCTGTCCTTTGCATTCAAAGTATGTTGGATAATGAAATAACAAATGTTCTTGGAAACAGATATTAATTCATCTTTACTTATTGAACTACCTGCCCTTGTGCATGGAAGAGGGGATGTGAAAGTTGCACTGTCAGCCGGGTGACCAGCAGACCTATTTCTGGCAGAGGTATTTAAGCCAGAGACACCTAGAACAGAGACCACGAAGGGCTGTTGCTTAAGGTAAATTCTTGTTAGTGGTGCTAGTGACAACCCTCTTCTCCTCTAGTTTGAAACTCTTTACCTAGCAGATAGAGAGCAGACTTTATGACCATCCCAGGAATGGGATCAATATATAGCTCATTGTAGCTGCTTGCACAGTTCTGAGGCAATATCTGTTTACCTCTTTTTGTTTTAATGATTTAGTGAATCGGAGACAGATGGTTGATGTAGTGACAGAGATGTAAAGTAGGAAGAATGGTTGAGGTCATTAGAGGCTGATAGGTTGCTAGGCAGGTTGGCTGTATGAGGCACAGTAGGAATTTTAGCAATATCTTCTAAGTCTTTAGCATCTCTAAGTCCTTAGTCTTCTCTCTTGCTTGAAAGGAGGCTGGACCCACTCATGTGTTATATGCTGTAAAAATGATATGTGGCAGGCTGCAAAACTGGTATGTCTGGTGCTGAGCAGAGAATGAGCTCAAATATAATAATTAGCAAAAAATAAATTGGTAATAATAATTTATACATATACTAAAGCAGATCTGAGTCACATTTTAAATCATTAGAGACCACCGTGTTGGGAAATTTTAGTTTTCAGGCTTACATTTTGAAGGTCACTTGTAGACTGAGCATCCTAAGTGGCTATAGGATGTGAAACCACTGTTACTTGTTGGCTTGCTGGTTTTGTTTTCTGATTTGCCGTGATTTAATCCTGGTGGGTTTACTTGTTGGCTTTTTCCTGTATACTTGTCTTTTTCAACAAAATGAAAACTTTTTTGTGCAAAGAATATTATTATATAAAAGACTTTTTGTATGGGAATCTTTCTCCTATCTTTAAGTGGTTAGATTGGTTAATAAATTTTAAAAATGAAGATGGAATTTTGTATAGGTGGTGAGATGAATCATCGTATGGGAGAGAGATTACAAAATGCCATGGGATTTTGAAGCACAATTTCCAATGCAAGTTGCTCTACTTCTATCTTATTATGAGAAGTTTTAACTTGTAATTTCAGTCTTCTGGCCCCAGAGCACTCCAGGCTGTGATGCGATCTGTTTCCAGAAGCAGAAGATGGTGGTAGAAGCGGTGAGTGCTTTCACCAGTTCTTGAGTGATTCATGGGAGCTATTAGCTGAGTAGTTTTTTGCCTTGGAGACAATAATTTGCATTCCTGGAACTGCTGTTTGGTGGCCACTCTGTTCTTTGAAAAGGGCTTGGTAGTGGAAGCACAGGGGGAAAATGAGGGTCTAGAGACAGGCTCCTGTAGAATAGCTGGATATAAACAAAAGTTTGTCTGTGGCTGAAGAGAACAGTGGGGAAAAGTGGGCAGGTGTAGCTGAAATCTCCTCTGCCCTACAGCACTGGAGACCTGATAGGGCAGGAGCAATTAATTTAAAAAGAGTGGGGAAACCCACCAGTACAGGACAGAAAACTCTTCAGGGTAGGATTAGTTCATAAGTTGGATAGATTTTCTTTTGCAGTATTTCTTTTCAGATTGTGTTTTTCGAACAAAATGAAAATTTTCTGGGGTTTGAGTATTTTCTGCCTGTAAATTGTGATTTTTTGATTGCTTTTTGATTAACTTGCTGGATGTTTCTTTGCTATCTTGTGATATCTTCCCAGTAGATGGTAAGCTTTGTAGTGTGGGAATGACAATAGAAATGCACATTGTTCTTGAATTCAGTATTTCTGGGGCAGCATGTTTTCATGTGCTGAAAGGGAGGCTGACTTAAACACGGCTCAGGAAGTAGAAAATAGCGGTATACCATACTCCTCTCAAAATCTGAAAGAAAAATAAGCATTCCCTCACAGAAGTCTGACATATTTATGGTACCTGGATTTGTTTGAGTTTTTAGATGTTTTGAGGTTTTTTTGGAGGGTCATGCATCTTTCTTTTCTCATCTAGCCTTTTATTTACACTATTCTTTATCATGAATGTCATGTGATTCTGCCTATCCTGGTTAATCTTCCCAATGACTTTGCAAGGTCATCTGGAGCACTCTCTATTCTACCTTAAAATAATCAATTACTTTCTTAGTACTATGCTGCAGTGACCATCTTAAAAAAAAGAGAAAACTCAGTAGAACACCAAGTGACAATTCAGTCTATTAGAACATAATCCCCTGTGGTGGTTTGACAGGAAATGGGTCTTCTGGGATGCTGTGGTCAGGCCAATGGGTGCTCATATATTAATATTGGCACCTGGTTTGGCCACTGGGGCATTGGATCCGCCTCTGAGAACACAGGGTTAAAAGCAGGGCTCCCAGTGGGAAGGCTCTTTCTGGATTTCCAGTGAGAGAAGCGGGTCAGACCTCCCCTGCCCAGCTGTCCACTGCTGGGCGGAGGGAGAGGAAAGCCATGCGGCCCAGGAGAGGTAGGCCTGGCCCCCGAGGGTGGAAGGGTGGAAGAAGTACTGAGAGGTATTTCCCCCCCCCCCCCGGGAGACGAGGAAGGGGGCAGTGATGTGTCCGGCCGCTTGTAGGAGCTTTTAACCCTTTGTGGACAATGAAAACTTTACAGAACATTAACCCTTCCTACCCTTCCTAGAAGAGAGGTAAGAGTTGAGGATGAAGAAGGAAATGGGCAAGTGATGAAGGTCTGGGCCAGAGAGAGAGATGTTGGAGGAATGGAGAAGATGGAGTGCCATTTTTGCTGGACTCTTTTTTGTATAGCCATGGACTGTTTTCTTGTGATACAGAGACTGCATTTAGGGGGAGGCAGTGCCTCAGAACCAGGAGGGCTCAGTGTGGGTACCCGTCGGCCCCAGGAGGTGCAAAAATGTGGGGGGACAGGTGTCCCAAAGGAGAGACTGTGCCTTTTTTGGAATGAGACAAGGCATCCTTAAAAGATGACCCTAGAAGCAGCCCTGGTCTGTGTTCAGTGGTGAGACCACTGGACATGAAGGAAGAGGTCACCATTGGCCCAAGAAGGACTCCTTCTCCTCTTGACGAACAGGCTTGATTGTTTGAAGGGTGATGCTGGACCGCGAGTTGGTGATTTGGGGGAATGTATTGTATTGGAGAGATGGGGGAGAGGAGGAGGAGATGTATTTGCAAAGTTTTCATTTGTGTTTTTTTTCCCCTTCTCTCGTAGTTTAGTTATTTTCTTGTAGTTTAGTTAATAAAGTCTTCTTTATTTCTAAGTGAGAGCCTGCTTTGCTAATTCCTGGTCACATCTCACAGCAGATACCAGGGAAAGAGTATTTTCATGGGGGTACTGGCATTGTGCCAGTGTCAAACCATGACATCCTCTAAAAAAATCATGACATTTTGGGGATGGATTGGAATTCTTCTCATGAAATTACTTATGACCACAGCTAAAACACCTAGTTTAGGATCCCCTTAGGTTCTGTTGACTGCAAATTTTTGGGATTTTTAAATTTTAGGATTATTCTTGTATGCTACGACTGAATTTCACTGCTATCCAGGATTCTGGGTCAATATGAACTCTCTTCACCAGAGGAAAATTACTTTGTTCTGGACTCCTCTGCTTCTGAATAGCTTAGAACTCACAGCTCTACTTTCTTAATGAATTTGTCTTAGTTCATGATAATAAAGTAAAGGTTATACATTCCAAGCAAGGCTTTATATTTTTCTCAGCTATGAAAAGAACTTGTTTGATAAGAACCTGAATTACAGAAGGAAGGACGTAAAAATTAGATTCTTGCTTTGGCTTCGAGGTCTCTGTTTATAACTTCACAGGCTATTGTGATTTTTATTGTTAGTAATATAGATACTATTTCATGTAAATAAATGTTTATTTTTATTTATAGTGCACCCTGGATTGTCAGCTAGAAGAAGATATGCTGAAATTAAAAAATAAATTAGATAGGAGTAAGACACCATGATCCTCACATAGCAGTATTCATGTTAGAGCCATTAATATCAAACTATGATTAAGGAATCAAATTAAGTCCATGCTGACAATGGAAGAGAGTATGCTTATATTGGTAAGTAGGACTGCACCTATTAATTGTGTAATGCCAAACTTCAGGATTTATCCTATATCTGCTTCTGAACTATATACATGCACCAGCCCTATCTATATTTTACTGGCTGTGAACCTGGCCTGTTTATCTATGGAAACAATGGAAAATTTTTGTTGTTTTTGTAGCAAAAATGCTTTTTTAAGAATACAATGAAGAATGCCTGTAATTTTTGCAGATTCTGTTGTACTCTTCAAGGAATATTTTTCTATTATTGCTACTGGAAAAAGTAGATTATTAGACTAGAGATGTCTGAATTGCTTCAAAAACACAAATTCATTTGTTACCTTATATGTTTGTTACAACTGTTTGGGTTTTGCTCTTTCTTGGAAAAAAATTTCAGATGAAGGCTGGTAAATAATAGGAAGAATGCTGATGGGATATTCGTGAACTGCTCTGTCTAGAAAGTTTTGAATTTACTTTGTTACCTCATAATAATATGAAAATCTTTCAAGTACCAAAAAGGCTAAGAAAGTAATTCTGCAGTGATTTTAGACTTGGTATTTTTTTAAAGTAATTTTTAAATATTGTACCTTGAAAACTCCTCTGCACTACAGAAGAATATATTTTCATGTGTGAATAAATAGTATGCCGTACAAGAAGAAAAAAATCTGGAGAGCAACATTTGGTCCATAAAAGATAAACAAGTGAGTGGGTTTTGTAAACCTTTTCAGAAGAGAACTGGTGTTCTTCTCCAACCTAAATACAATGACAAGAAAATATAGTCCAAATAGGTTCTACAGCCAAACCTAGCACTGCAGGAGAATAAAGGCAGAGGACAAATACATGTGTAGCAACATATACTTTCATGAACCACGACTGCACTCAGATGAATATGCATGTGTTTTATTTACATAGAGAGAAAAGGAGAGCATATAGTCTGCTAGCTAGGAGGATTTTTTTTTTTAATATAGCATCATGAGATGCACCTAATATTTCAGTACCTGAAATACCTTGATACCTTACTTGATACCTTAGTCCCTGGAACCATCTTTTACACCAAGCCTGCACTCTAAGGAGGTAATGTATTTTCAGGACAGGGTGTGAGAGGGGAGGTGAGAAGACCTTCTTTCTGTTCCTCACTCTGTCACTGAGCTGTTTGGTGAACTTGGAGCAATTGTTTAATTTCCTTGTGCTTGTGAGAAACTTAGTTGAAAATCTTGTATGTTGGAGGTGTGTAATCCCTACTTAATATTTATGCATGCAAATTTCCCCACAGCTGCCATCTCCTTGTATGTGCAGCACCTAAAGAATTGTATGCAGTAAACTGGGTTTGGGTGTGTTTAATGCTGACACTCTGAATTTGTGTAAGTCTTAGCAAGGATTTTTAGCTGGAACTGCTCTTATGAAATAAATGAGTCCTATTACTTCTATTTAATAGTATGTACAGAACAGTTTAGGGAGAACAGTTAAAAATGTAGCAATCTGAAATGAGAGCAGGATTTAAACTCGTTTGCTCAGAAACTTGTGCTCTAGATTTAGCTTTGATGCCAACAGTCAGGCAGCTCTCTTGAAAGTGCAAGAGGATCCCAAGGATCCCTGTGAGCCAGGAATTTGGTTTGGACTCTCTTACAATTCTTCTGAATCAGGCTGATCAGAAGAAAACACCATGTGCAGAACAAATGACCCTCTTTCCCCAGCCACCCCATCCGTACCTGTTGTCTCAGCTGACATGTGACCAGACCTGAACCTATGGAGACTGTGATCTTTGGAGAGATAAAAAGACACGTAATGCTATAGGGAGAGGAAGCAGGTCAGATTTTTTAAATTCAAACATTGCTGTTACTTCACTGGTTTTGAAATCTTAACCTAATGTAAGAAAAATAAATTGTTGTAGAACTGAGGCAAAAGAAGGGATTTACAGCCCAATGTGAATCAAGTGCAAACCACAAGGAACTTCAGCACAAAACTTGCCAAAGAGATCTGTTTCCAAGGCATGGGGGATTTATTTCCTTTAATGCATTTCCTATGCCCATTTGACTTGACAGAAAATCAAATGAAAATCACATGTAGTAGTAACAGCTCAAGAAGAAAATCATTGAAGAAAATATAGGAGAAAATTATTACTTTCACAAGATCTATGCATTTTCTCCATTCCCATTCTGCCTCCCAACTCTGCACACTCTTCAATCTGCTTAGATGATTAAAACCAAAAGAAGACAGACAATTGCAACACCTGCTAAATCCAGGGAAAAAAAATGGGTAGAATGCAAAAAAAACCCCAAACAAAAACAAAAACAAACAACAACCCAAAAACAAAAACAAAAAACCCCCAAACAAAACAACAAAAAAACCCCACTAAAATCCCAAGTCACCATGAATGGCAAACCAAATAAAAAGCCAACACTTGTGCCTCTGGAAATGAGGCAGGTTTTATGAGCTTTTCCCCTTCCTTAAATGAAACAAATACATAAGTATTTTAACAAGCCTTCTTAACAAGGAAGATAGTGGTTGTAATAATATCCCCCCTTCACCCAGTGCAGAGGATCTATTCTGTTTCCTTTCACATATGTGGCAAAGCTCAGCTATTTCCACTGTGGGAGTCTGTGTCTCTCTATTACTGGCTTCTACTCTTTCAGTCCCAAGTGTTTTTTGGTTTTTTTTATTTTATTTTTAAAGCTTCAGGATCCCAAACTTATTGGGAGAGGAAATAGATCAAAAAAGGAACCCACAAACAAGGTTAAAAGCACAAATAAAGATGAAGAGAGAAATGGAAAGGGGAGGAGAAAAAATGGGGGGGTGATCAGTCCAATTTTCTTTGGAGAGGCATCTCATTGTTGGGGTTGTCTGGCAGTGTTCCAGGGCTTCAATTGAAAGTGAATTTCTTTTATTGAATTCCATCCAGAGATATCATAACCTCAAAAGGCTACTATTACCTACAGGGTTTCAGATGAAACCAACTGAGCGTGACTTTCTAAATGCAAGAAGTCACAATTGTTGTTTGACAGCATGGGACCTGCCAAAGACCCTCTTTCCAGACAATTGTTTACATAATCCTTCCACCCACCCTGTTGAGGTGAAAACTTCCACTGCAGGCCTTTTTAGCTCAGCAGGTGCAGAGCAAAATAAAAAAAAAGAAAAAAAGGTCAAAAAGACATGGTGAACTCCACAAAGCCATCCCATGCCTTGACAAGCAATATTTAAACATAGGGTTTTTGAATGTGCATTGGAAGGCAGTGGAAGAAATCTAGGTTCAATTAACCAGGTTACTCTTCTTGTAGTAATAATCATAATAGAATGACAAGTCTTGTATTTGCAGGGTGCCCCGTGGCAGGAAGGAATGATGAATATGACTCCATATTCTTAGAAGGCTAATTTATTATTTTATGATACTATATTAGAATAAAGAATACTACACTAAACTGTACTAAAGAATACACAAAGGATACTTACAGAAAGCTAGAAAGATATAATGAAAACTCATGACTCCTTCCAGAGTCCCAACACAGCTTGCCTGTGATTGGTCATGAAGTCAAAACAATTCACATTAAACCAATGAAACAATCACCTGTTGGATAAACAATCTCCAAACACATTCCACATGTGAGCACAACACAGGAGAAGCAATGAGAAGACAATATTGTTTTCCTTTTTCTCTGAGGCTTCTTAGCTTCCTAGGAGAAGAATCCTGGGTGAAGGGATTTTTCCAGAAAATATGACGGTGACAGGCAAGTAAAAGACCAAGTTGTTTGAAAAGACATTAAAAAAAATGGAGCCCCAAACCTTAGCAAAACCAGCATGCAGAAGGTGACTGGGAAGCTGATGAGACACACCATGAACTCTCAGCTTTCTCTGACAATGTAAGAGTGAAACACAATCACTGCTGGTGGGAATTGCTGTCATGTACCCTCACCCTTCACTGGGTGAGGTGATGGGGCTGAGAAAACTTGAAGACGTGAAGATGAGTGGCATCCTTCCTTCAGCTTCTGGAGGGCAACATGTCAGCAATCTTAATAGAGACAGCCAAAGTTATTTGCTAGTTTGAAAATTATGGCTGGTCTCCATAGGTGTTATGATAGTGTATGTGTATGAATGCACATTTTCAACAGATTTTGGGTTTTTGGCTGCTGATAGACTAACAATGTGTAGAGCCAAAAGTGGAGTTGTAATGCTACTCCTACACTTGCCAGGAGGTTTTGATGTAAGAGGAATCAATGTATGGGATGTATAGTGCATGTCTTTTACTGAGGACAAAAGAAAGTAGCAAAAGATTAGTGGTTGTGTTTTGATACAAGCTCCACTTATAGAGTGTCTGTCAAGATGGCAGAAAAGTGTACAGTGAAAAGGGGAGGAAGTCTTAAAGCGTGCAGTAGGAAGGCTGCATAAAACACTTGGGGGAGGCAAATGGCAATAAATTTGACAAAGGTCTGGTAAGAAGAAAATTACATAAAAGTGGCATGTGGGAGAAAGGGATGGAAAGCCCAAATGAGGTAAGTTTTCCTTGTGTGCAGTCACAATACAGCAGGGTTCTAGGCATGGGGGGGGAGCTCTGGTTGACAGTGATGCAGCAGTGGACAAGCTAGTTCAGAAATCTTTTGGGAGCAGTTTGAAACTGGTGACCAAAAGACAAGCTGCACTT
Organism: Ammospiza caudacuta; assembly: GCF_027887145.1. Taxonomy (NCBI): domain Eukaryota; kingdom Metazoa; phylum Chordata; class Aves; order Passeriformes; family Passerellidae; genus Ammospiza; species Ammospiza caudacuta. Next base: position 16,935,250 of record NC_080595.1, on the reverse strand, counting down.
TGACTGCACTATGTGGGTGAGAAGATAAACGTCTTATGATTCACTGCTCAGCAAAATCCCTGGTGGAGCTAAAAACACCTTTAAAAATTCCCTTCAGTGTCAAGCCTTTCTAGGGGGAAAAAAGGAAAAAAAGAGTAAATGAAACATTTTTCTTCCATTTGTCTTCAAGCAGGAGAGACAAGATGTAGGTGTGACAGTGATCCATTTGAATTCCTCAATACGCCCACAAGTACTTACTTGTAAGTTTTGTGTAACAGAGGGCGAGATCAAGATGAGATGTTTGATAAGCTGTTGATGAACAGTTCATGGAGCAAAGTGTTTCAGACCACATTTAGGACAGACTGGTGAGTGTCAGATGAGTGTAGATATGTGGTGGAATAATGAATGTTGTGTGAAAAACAGCATTAAGTCTTAGAACATGATAACTTCCCTAAGTCCCCAAAAGCCAAAATCGATTTTTTTTACATACAAGGCAGAAAACAAAACTGAGGAGTAACTTTACTAGACGGGAAATATGTGAAGGAAAAGGTGGTGCAAAGGAGAGCATGGGTACATTTACTTGTCTGCAGGGAATCTTAATTTGTAGAACTACTGCATGTTGAAAGGTGTTCTTGATATAAAACTTTCAACTCCACTCCTTGAAACTTTTTAAGTGAAAGAAATTATGCTGGCAAACCAGAAAGGCTGAAGAAAATGGAAGATAAAAAGACAGGAATGCTCTGGTTATTTGCCAGATTAAAAAGATATACTTGTACAAGAACTTATGAAGTTTGGGAAATGCAATGAGACAATGGTATAAGGTCAGAAAAAAACTTAAGGGAAGTTATAAAAATTATTTACTTTGAGCTTCTGTTGGCCGTGTCTCCTCAGTATCGTATTCTCTATCTGGACCCAGCTAATTCATCAGACTGCTTAGAACTGGCCATTTGCTCCAGATCATTCAGATGCATCAAAAAGAGAACAGGGAAGAATGCTATGCAGGGAAAATATGCTCTTAAGGAGTTACAGATTACTGATGGTAAAATGTCCCCATATTTTAGGACTCTATTTGGAAACTTTGGAACATAGCCTTCTCTAAGACCATTTCAGACAAAAACTGATGTCTGCTGTCTGTAAGCACAGCAATGCAAAGACTGTGACAGTGTACAGAACTGCATAGTGAGAGGTTTCTTGGGAGAAAAAAGCTGTAAGCTTGTATTTCTTAATGCTGAGTAGGATTTTGAATTCTAAGTGGAGAAACATATTGATGAGCACTCACAGCGCTGTGGTAAACTGCAAAATCCAGTTCTATTGGAAGTTAGTCAATATGCAAGATATGATAGCATATGGAACAGATGCTGGAGTTCTGCTGCAAGAAGAATACTAATTCTGGATATGTGCCTGATCCAGATGTCCTTTCATAAAAGCATGAGTTGCAGTTATCATCTTGGAAGCCATAGTAAATCCATAAATATAATAACAATCAGCAAGAGCAGAAAACATATTAGTGACAAATTTGCAAGGCATTTGTTGCTCTCTAATTCCGTACTTAAGTGGGCATAATATTGTTGGTTGTGCCTTTAGTTCTGCCAGGAGAGGACTTTAGCATTTGCTAATCTTTTCTAATTAATGAAAACAATAATATCTCGATTGCAGTGAACTGTATGAGCTGGGTAATGAAAGTGTTAGAAATCCAAGAGAGTGAGCTTGTGTGAAGGAGAGCTACTGAGTAGCTCTACCTGTCTCTCAGTGGGGAAAACCATTATTTTTCTGTGGTAATCTGGAATATGAAGATCAGTGGTTTTATTTTTTATGAAGCATCTCCTCATCAACAATAGGCAAAGATGTTATGGGAGAGAATGAGTCAACTGATTTCACTGAGTGGTGCAGGTTTACTGCTGCGGGCTGGGAGCCTACAGGTGTTAGTCCCACCGAGGTTCTGTCTTGTATTCATACAGTAAGAGCTGTTGGAACTTACAAAGACACTATTTATTTGTGATATACTTCCTCCCCTAATACATTATGTCAGGCTGTAATAATGAAACGTGATCTGTAAACATATTTTTGAACAAAAGGATTCCTGGCAGAAGAAAAGTGGTATTTTTGTATTATGTTAATTATTATCATCAGGATATTAATTGATATATTTTCCAAGCCACTACATGTTACACATGTGTTCTGTCAGTGGAAAACTGGAATGTCATGAGGCACTGCAGTAGTTAATGAACTTAAATAAGTATATGTCCCTTTGAATAGGATAGTTTTGGTTTTATTCTCCTAAAAGGAAGAAATTAATTTTTTTTAATGGAAAATTTTTTAAATGGAAAAGGTTTTTGTGAAACTACTTGTTTCACTTGAAGACCTTTCTCACTTAGAAAATTCCAACCCATGAGAGCAATTATGATTAAATCTTGCCCTCACTGTTATTGAAACTAGTGGTGTTTGTTGTGATTTTATCACATGACACAAAATAACATCTGTAGCATTTCAGCAGGTGCTTGCTGTAGATCTAGCTCAGCTATACTCAAGTTCAACTGCTTTCTGCAGGAAGTTTTGAAAATAGGAATGAAGAAAAAATCACTGGTCACTAACTCGAAATAACATGCATGCTTATTTCTTGTCTGGCAGTGCTGACAGGGCAGTTGAGTGTGGAGCTTCCTGATGGTTGAGTCATGGCTAAATGTGTGTAATTGTTCCTGGTCGCAGCAGTGCATTTGTGTAATTTCTCTCCTTCAGATTTTATAAACCAATTTATTTCCAGAGGGTAGAACAAAATTCCTAATTTCAGAAGCTATAAAATTAAGAAAGAACGCACTGATTTGTGGATATTCTTACAAATCTTTCATCAGTATGCCTGCGTATTTCTTGATACCTTTCTATGCAATAATTTTAGGAAGACTGTGCACAGAAACATTCTTCTGTATCTCAGGATAAAATATTTCAGTGTCACTGAATTGAGAACAGCAGAAATTTTTTCCACTGTGTTGATTCTGTACAGAATAACTCCTGTTTAGTAAACTATTTCACAGCACAAAAGGAAATACATGTGGGGGATTCCGACATTTCTGTGTGAATCTGTCTGGGTTTAGTTTCTGAGCAAATAGTTAGACATGCAGTAGTGGAAATCCAAGTTGAAAATTATGTTTTTGCTTATACAAGAATCTCTCATCTGCTGGACTGCAGGGATTTACTCACCCTTGGGAATTATCACAGCAGGTGTCAGCTTTCAAAAGTGAAAGAGGACTGGAGGACTGAAAAACTGGCATTTAATATTTTTTCTGTTGGAATTAGGTTGAGCTGATGTATTTTGATCTATGTCAGAGGCTCTTTGCTATAAATGGTTCAGTTACAGAAAAATGTAAAGGAGAGAGGTAAATCTCATGGCTGGTGTGCTGGTACGCTCTTTTATGGTAGAGATAGCCTGGTCCTGTCTTAGCAAAATGACAAATTGGTTTCATTAATTCCTTTTCATCACCACTGAGCTTCAAATCATCAGGGAAATGTGATTTGGTTTCAATTTTGTTTTCAAAAAATAGACAGCAGCACATCTCTATACCTGCCAACAAAAAGAGTGTGTGATAGTGCAGTGACAAAAGATGTCTGAAAATGTTGCATTAATTCTTCTTGTCTAGTGGAAATATGTACTGAGGCAATCTTCAGGTAAAACAATCCAGTAGGAAGGGTTGTCCTTAGGATGAAAAGGGCACTTCTCAACCCTGGCCTGCACAAGCCATCAAATAGAGCCAGGAGACACAGCTTCGCACTGAGTAACACATGTTGAGACCTGAGAAAACAGGACTCATGGAGTTTCACGGCAGCAGGTTACTCAGCTCATTTGATCATAATTCAAACCATTTGTGTGACTAATGATGCTCTCAGATGTTTGGCAGAATAGACTAATCAGATGTTTAACAGCAGTACAGCTTCTCTGTGGCTGACAGGGATTCTGCTTCTGACAAAGATGCAGATCCTCTCTCTGTGCATTTTCCTTAACTGTGTAGTTCAGTAGCCTTTCAGCAGACCTATCTCTAAAACGAGTCGCTCAACAGGGAGAAAGAGCATGCTTGGGGAAAGGCACTCTTGATCAGTTGCTGCACATCTGGTTTAAAGCCTTAAGGGTGAGACTATGTACCAAGTCAGCCTGTGTCCTGCGAAATTTGAAATGGCTGTGAATCAAATAGTTTCATAGATGAATGCCCTGTGGTTTGTAGGTGTCTCCTGAGAGATGAAGGATGAACCAAATGATATAGGCATAGCAGTTGGGTTTTAGGTGTTTTTTTTTGTTTGTTTGTTTGTTGTTTTTTTTTTAACATTTCAATCGCTCTTCTTTTTTTTTTTCTTTTTTCTTTCTCATTTTTTTTCCCCTTAAGGGAGGACTGATGACACCTACTGGCCCCTAATACCATGGTATTTTAGCCTAGATCCTCTGCTGTAATTAAAAGGTGCAGCTCCATGGTAATGCTATAGTTAAAAGGTGCAGCTGCAATAGTTGAATGTAGTTGTCTGATGCATTTATAAATCAGATTTCCTCCTTGTATTCAGAGAAGAGCTAAGCCAAGTCATATTGACTGACTTGATTCCAAGTCAGAACTACAATTTAATAGGAGAATTGCAATAAAGGCAATAGTACAGAAACACTGGCTTAAACTGAAAGAGTCAGAATACGACCTGACACCCTGTTTGCTGGTCAGGGTGATGGTAGAAGTCCGATTAAAATGTGTTTGAAGTCCCATTGGAGTGATGGATGTGGTTCTGTCAAAGCGGAGATCCTGTAGAAATGTCTTTCTCTAAAGGTCCAGTGGTGGTTATCGAGAGCTCTTGTACTCTGGGAATCCAGTGGCAGGTGCTGCCTGTGCTCTTCTGAGCCTCAGATTTTATCCATGTAGGAATGTTTGGTTCTTCCCCCTGGGCGGAGCATCTCACAATGCAATGATGTAGTTCTGCGAGTCACTTGGGGAGACCTTGGTGGTCCCTTAGCTAAGATAGCCCCATGGAGGGAGTTATCAGAGCTGCCTCATGGAGAAGATAAAGAGCACTGCCCCGCTTATCTTAACAGCTTTCCTAGACAGTAATACATACTTTTGGTTACATCTTACATTGTAACATGCGACAGTCTCTAAATGCGAAGATCCACCACTTGCTACAAAGGGCTCAATCCTGTTGATAAACTACTCAGCATGTTGAGAGGGGTTCAGGAAATTGGCCATTATAGAAAAGTTTGCATTTTGTTTTTTAACATCCATGTTGTAGGGCCCTGAAACAGTATTTACAGTAAAGTGGCTGATACCACCTTGTTCAACATCTTCAAAACCGTAATATTAATGCTGTGCAGGTACACACATTGTCAAAATGTATTACTTTGTCTCTGAAACAGAAATCACAGGTACAGTTAATGATGACTTTGGATGAGTGCAGAAGTGCTTTAAAGACAAAGAAATAGGTTAGCCCAATGACTAATTTGCCAAGGAAGCAATTTTGTCCATTTATGGGATGGGTTTTCTTATTTTCAAGTTTTAAAAATTCCTTTAAGTTTCAGTGCAATGTGTTTTGATAGAAAAAGAGGAGTGTGTTTCCAATAGAATTAGTATCCCTAAAGGTTTCTTTTTGCCTGCTGTTTCTGCTGAAAACAGTGGCTAGGATTATTTATTCATCCTTTTGTTTGGTTCCTGATACCCTTTCCAAGGAATACCTGGCTGCAGAACCTGGATATAGTTTGCATACTAATAATTTCTGTAATTGATCTTTTCAGCGTTCTTCAGCCACTGTGGAAGGTTGTCAGCTGCTTCTTTGAAGTTAAATAATGATCATACAAGCAGGGAATCTGCAGTAGGAGACGGGATCTCCCTGATGCTGTAGCAGAACAGCTTCCACATGCTGGCGTTCTCCTGTTACCTTATGTGGTGTTACTCAAGTGAGCTTGGAGTTAGAAAGCTTTGGTTCCTTTGTATATCTTGGAGGTCAGGGCAGTGCAAAGATATTTCCCCAAACAGAGGAAAAACCAAAAAGGCAAACACAGTGCTCTTTACTCCTTTGTGTCAAAAGCTGGCATATTAGCCAGGCAACTACCTGGCATTCCTCTATATTATTTGCAGGGTTATAAAGTCTAAAATAGGCTTTAAAATCCTTTCTCACTTGAACATTCACAGACATATTCATGTAACTGAAAACTGCATACAGGAGAGGCTGGACTGGCATCTTCTGTTGACCTGGCTGGGGTTTTGGATTAGCTCTGAGTCAGCCTGTACAGTCACACACTCATTGGATAGGATGAGTCTTTTCCTCCTTGTTTTCTTTCCTCTCACTCTGCCAGTAGGTTTCTAATAAAACCCTCACATGCTAGCTTTTGAATAGATCAGGCTGTCTTTATTTCGTCTTTATTTTCCCTTTTTATCTCTGTTGCTCTGCTCTTGTCTGTGAGTACTACAGCAGAGCTCTTTGCTCTGCTCTAGTCACCCTTAACCCATAAAATAAACTACTTCTAAAAGGGCAGGGAAGAAACGATAATAGATGGTCTAATAAAAGATACTGTCTCTCTCCACAAGCCTTCTCTCACTTCAAAACAATACAGCAATGTGATAAAATAAACTGCTGTTGCCATATGTTTTACTGAAAATCCCCTCCCCCTTTCCCAAGTGGCGACGCAGTCACAGTTGTGTTGAATTTGGTATAGCTGAAGGCTGACCTTTAGAGCTCTTAGTTTGGAAAATGATTCTGGGGTGTTACTATAAGTATTCTTGACTGGCAGCCAAGATAATTTCAGTGAGAAAGGAGTAAAAAAATTATATACATATACACACACACACACACACACACACACACACATATACATATATATATATATATATATACATACAGATACATAAGATACATAAGATACATATATATACATGTATATGTACATATACATACACCTGTTATTTTACTCATGTCATCAACAGAACATTGTTGTGGTCTTTCTCATTTTTCCCTTATTCTTCTGGAATGGGTCTTAGTGAAGCAACAGGCTTGGGCAGGGCATTCAAGAGGAAAAAGGGTTGTGTGGTTCCCTTGTCACTCTTGCTGTTAAGCTGAAGTTTTGTTTGCATCTGGTTCAAACTTAATGTGCCTTCATGTGAAAGTAGCACTTCTATGGCACATGATTTTGTTGTAGAGCCAGCATTGCATAGCATGTTGGGTTTTTTCTTCCTTTTTTACTCCTCTCTTTCTAAGAATATACTTAAGGCTGGGAAAACAGTGTTTTTTTAGGTTTTTTAAACATTTATTCTTAGTTGTGTATTCGTAGCAGGTAAGAAATCTGTTTATCAATCACAGCAGGAGCAGGGCTTACAATTTTAGTATCTGTTAGCAGCCATGGTACACTCTCTGCATTTGTCAGTCAGTGTTTATCTAGACTTGCTAACATGTACTGAATTCCCGGTTTCTACTGTTTTTCAGTTCTGATGCATGAAATAACAGTTGATTAAAAGTATATTTTCAGGGGGAGTGCTTTCTAAATCAATAAGCTATCTGGGAACATTGGTTACTTTTAATCATAGTTCATCCTGATGTGTCTTGGGCTACCACTGAGGGTCAGTGAAAACATCTGTAAGCTCTCCAGGCTATGATATTCTACTCTAGAGTTTCACAAGGTGCTCCTGTACTGATGTGACTAGCAGGGGTATCTTTGTGTTGATACCAGCCTAGAAGCTTCATACTTGTAATCCCAGAGGAAGGATTTAAATTGTAAAAAATAATGTCACTCTTATTTTTATCAGTCATTCTCATGTTGCTATTTGCTTTTCACATATTCCTGGTTTTGTTAGTGACATTTGGAGCTGGGGAGCATCATCTGTGACCGTAGAGATGTCCAGTAGTGCCTTGTGAAAACTGTCCAAACTTGAATACTTTATCCCTTTTCTTCCTTCTGCAGACCTGAAAGAAAGGATTTTTTCCTTAGGAGAGAGGCTTTTTTATCAGGGCAAAATAATATCTATTCTTCAACAACAGCAGGAAGCCAACTAACTGCCTTCCTTGCCTAGTTGTATTGCCTTAAGCCTGATGATAGATTTGGAGCTGTACAAGCCTCTGACATCAATGCAATCAGTTCTTAAAAAGTCATATTGTATGAGAGTCATTATTTTCAAAAGAGAAAAATTTGTTCCCATGTAAGTAACAAACAAACTTACATGTCTTTGAATGGGCTACACCCACCTTTACAGCTAGATATTTACTAAATAGTTTATCATGACCAATCTGGAATATTTTCATATCACATCCATCAAGCCTTACTTCTGAATGTAGAGGTTATGAGGTGGTTGAGAGAAAACCCACAAGTGACTAGATTTGGAACATGCATGGGCCACCAGGAGTATGATCATTTGGAGATTTCTTCCCTTTTCCTGGCATTAGCCAATTTGTTCTTTCTGCTTCCTATGTTCTTCTTATAAAGTATTTTTTATTTTCTTTCTTTTCCCTATCTGCATTGGGATTTTTTTCCTCCAGCATGATGCTGCTGAGACTGGCTTCTGGAGATTCTGGGCTTTTCTGGTACTGCTCACTGAGATAAAAACTGACAGACTGGGAGCCCCCTCACGTGCTCCAGTGCTTTTAGCCTGTAGCACAGAGCAGTATATCAAACACCAGCAGGCCAACCCCTTTTTGTTGGATTAGCCAGTCAAGCATTTTGTGCTGCTGCTGAATGTCATCTTATGTAACATTTTGTTAAACAACTTCTAAAGGTCTTCACAATATGACAGATGGGATATTGAATGGATGTTTAATGGCTAAGCATTAGTTTGTTTTTGTTTCATAGTGTTTATTGTTAGTTAAGTACCGTTTAAATAAATCAAGCTTTTCTCTCTCTCTTTTCCAGCACAGACACATTCAAGAGAGGGTTTTATTCTTCTTGTGATGGCTGTGTGTTTCATTCTGTCAGGCAGACATGATATATGGTGGTCTCATTTCCAGTCAGTCTCTGCCTCACAGGATATGAACCCAAAGTCTAGGTCATGCCCCTAAAGGTTAAAGTGTGCCTTGAGGATTCTGTCTAGCAGATACTAGAGATTCTAAGAAGATAATCTATGGCATAGTAAAATTTGGAATAAAATTTTTTGGGTAACCGTCTTTCAAGTTACAACCTTTATTGCCATTTGTCCTGTCTCTGAATTTAATTTCTGTAACCCTTAATCCTAAATCCTGACTGTTGTTACAGTTGAGTCCCTGTGAAGGCAGCAGGCTGGGGGAACCCTATTCCTTCCAAAGGTGAGAAATCCGAATAATGCATATGCATGCAGGCAGTCCCTTTGGCACAGGTGGAAAAACTTCCTTTTAGCAAGAAGCAGTCAGCTGCCTGAAATCTCCATGTGCCATGCTGGGTACACCTGACGAGTCAGGACTGAGATTATCTCCAAAGCAGGTATGTGGACAGGCAGTGGTGGCTGGCAGGCAGAGCATGCTGTATCTGTAGCTGATCTAGAGACTTTTTCCAGATATGGTCACTGATTTCTGCTACTGAGGTATTAGAGGTGCCTTTTGCTTTTGGTAACACTGAACTGCTCGATTTAAAAACTATGTATGTTAAATTTCAGGAAGTTGCTGAAAGTGTTCTCTTACATTCTACAGGCAAGTCAGAGATGGAATTTCTTGGCAGTGTGACAATTTTGCTTTATCAAGACTGAAGGATTACTGTTGGGATGGCATGAAACAGGAAATAAAATATTTGGGAAGTCAAAGAGAAGCCTTCTCCTCCCTGCTGCATGTGGGAGGTTGGAAAGAGGAGTGTCATTCCCCATCCCTGAGTGTTCCAGGCCACGTTGGATGGACCCAATAGCAAATTGATCTCGTGAAAGGTATCCCTGCCCATGGTGGGAGGGTTGAAACAAGAAGACCTTTAAGGTCCCTTCCAGTCTAAAACATTACATGATTCTTTGATAAGTAACTGCTATCCCTGCAGCATCTTCTGTAGCTGAGTCCAGCTGGGCCTGAGTTTATGGGCTGCAGAGCTATGGCTATTTTGCAGCTTGCAGAAGTCTGATGTAGTTGAAGTTGCTGATTTTGCTTCTTCAAAGAGCCTGCACTAGTGGTAGATGTTTTCAAGACCTTGGGATGAGTCACCAAGATACAAAATGCAAGCAGTGTGCCTCCTCCTCTTTTCCTGAGAGTACATGTCCACGGCTTGAGTACAGATATTGTCAGTCTGTTTCCAGAATCTTGAAAACATGACACAAGATCTGAATCTAAGAGTCAGGAATTTAGTGTGGCTATTGATTTCTTAGCTTGTTTTGGACTTCTAGGGAATACTGAGCTGATTGTAGCATTCCAAAGAATGAAAACACTTCATGTTTCCTTGAGACAATTGTGAATTTTTGTCTCTGATCAAAATTTTGGTCTGTGGTGGTCATTAGAGGCCCAACTTTACAGGAGCAGGTAACACCTCTGATGTTTTGACCAAATTCTAGTTTCAGTAAACAAAGTGTATCTGTCTCTTATTCCTTTTGCTGTCTCTAGTGGCATATCTATTCTTAATTTCATTCATCATTTACATACAGGAAAGGGGAGGAAATACAGGTCTGTTTCTGAGGCAGTAGCCTTAGGTGATGCCATTTGCACACAATTTTTGAGCTTCAATTCCTCATATGGCATATGGGAGTAGATTTACTTATTTATTTTCTGAGATGGTATCTGGCTTATTAAGTGTCTACACCATTTGTAATTTAATGGTGTCTGGGTCTCACTTTAACCATTCATGCATCTTTGAGAGACAAATAGCGGTAATATATTTGCTCTCATTAATTTGCAGACTGTCTTTTTTTTTCCTTCATTGTCCCTTTTCTTTTTTTTTTTTTTAATAACTCCATCCCCCAAACTTTCAAAACACTCATCTGAAATAACAAAGTGTTACAGATGAGGTCTTCTGATTATTGCCCTTTAAAGCTTTTTTCACATGGCCAGGCTTCACAAAAACCTATTTTACTCAAAGAAATTAGGTTTCTGGTTAGCAGGAGCCCTAAATAGACATGAATTACAGGAACGTCCTTTGAAATCCCACACAGTACTTGTTTCATTAAATCCCATGAAGCGACCTTAATTTAGTGGAACACTGGATAGGTTGTTCTTTTAACCTATTAGCACTTTGGCCAGTCCCATAAACCATATTCATGGATGATTCCATCAAGAAGGACAACAGTGGGATTAATATTATTTCAGGATACAGTAAATGCCACAATGATGAAGCTGTTTAAGATCTGGTGCTCACTGTGTCACACTGAATGCATTGACATTTACTCTGCCATCACTTCATTTCCAATATTCTTTCCAAATCAGCCGATGCTAATGTTTCAGTGTGTGTGCAGAATACAATTCCATCAGGGCCAGGGACAAGGAGAAATGAGCTTAAAGGAAGTCCCTCTCCCCTGTTCCCTTGGCACCCTCCTGTTCTATTCCCACCCCAGCATGGCAAATGGCTTATTTGCTGTGACATTGTGTCTAGCTAGGAAAGAGGAAAGGCACAGGTGGAAGTGTGACCAAATCAGGGCTTTGTGTTGTGTGGAGTCAGCAGGAGTCAGCACACCCAGAGTCAGGTACAGGTGTAGCTCAGTGGCCTGTTTATAGGCCCGAGAGTAACAAGGGAAGAGCCCATTTGCTTACTGTGTGGGAAAGTATGAAAATGACCTGGCTTTTTCACAGGACAAAATGTCACCCACTGCCTAACTTTGCAGTCTACACACCTGCCTTTGGAAGGGCAACAAAGGGTACCTACACCTCTGCACCACCATAACTGAACTTTGGAAGGCTTTAATATCTTTCCTTCTCAGCAGCTTTGGGGAGTCAGCACAGTGTCTTCTGCTGTTTTGCGGGCTGAGGTATCAAAAGGGATTTCAGCTGTAATTCAGAGGAGAAAACATACTCTTCTAGAGAAATTCCAGAGGGAGCCAAACTGCTGTTGTTCAAATTGTGCAGGAGTCTCTATCGTTATGTTGCCAAAAAAAGGGATCTCAAACTGCCTCGCTGATGTTTGCACAGGAAACCAATGACAGAAGCGAGGTTTGAACACAGGTTTCCCTAACCTTAGTCTATCCAAGAGACATTCCTTGATGTGGCTGAGAGGTAGCAGGAGGAATGAGAAGAGAGTTGTCATGGGGCATGACCAATGTGGCTGTGCTGCTATCAGCTGTGCCGGCACTGAAAGTCTGCTCAGGTTCATCTGTCACATTCAGTTGCAATGCAGGGGAGAAGATTACACAGCATTAATCACTACCACTCTGGTAAACTCTGGGCAGCAGGAAAGATCTGGGTCCTCCGTGAACCAAAATTCTTGAAGCTGGGAGAATTAGGTAGAGAACTAGTTATGCGCTGGTCTCACATTCATATCCTCCAGTAGGATTTCTCTGTTGGTCACTGCTGGATGTGGTGGGAGTTGGTTATTTGCTCTGACTTGGTGTGGTCATTCTTGTGCTGAGGAATGAACACATAAACTACTCTTACAGCAAAGAAAAAAAAGAATTATGAGCAGAAAACAAGGAGTTAAGGAGAGCTGGGGCAGCCATCGAGACTTTGGATTTATTGCATGTGCAGAAAACTATTGGTTAAGCAGGTCTGCCCAGATTTCAGTTTAGATTATTGTAACAAAGGCAAAGAGCTACTACACAGTCCATTTGGTCCAGGTTAGGCAAAAAATTATGGTAGAGTCAAGGAAATGCAATACTTGTACTTGGATAAATAGAAAATGTGCTGGATTGTGCTCTGCATGGTGGAAATGAATGTGCCTATCTGGGTAATCTTTCTTTTTACTGGTTATTTTACATGATTCAATATAGATAACTGGATACTTGACTGCCTTACTTGGATATGACGGCACAGTGTGTTGAAAACTTCAACCTTGATTGTGGAGGATGTCCACTGGAATCCTCCATAAGAACTTTTATTGTATCACCACAAAACCTTATTATTAATATCCTGAGACTGATGCTGTTAATGCCTTTGTGCTCCATTTGGGAAAAGATGGCATATTGCATTTGGAAGGCCACATTGCATCTGGAGAACTCAAGAAAATCAGATACTATTAGCAGGAAGTGTTAAAATGATAAATTATAAACCCAGACAAACCCATTCTTCATGGAACAGAAATTAACCATTGAAATACAGTGAGCTGCATTTGTCCTCAGTATTTTGATAATGAGTTTTATCCCCTCTTCGTAAAAAAGCCACTCAGCTAACTGGAGACAGTGAATAGATTTCAGAGTCTATGTAAACAGAAATCTATGAATTTGTCCTACATTTTACCTAATCATTTGGAGCCCATAAGTTGTCTTTCCTCTGTTACAGCTGAGCCGTAACAGGTCTTCAAGGGCTGCATTACACCTATTTTGGAAGGGAAGCTGGTATTTGATTTGCTTCTTGTGTCATGAGTCTGGAGAAGAATTTTGGTGGAGGAGTGGTGAAGAAAACGGCAAGGTCCTGGAGAGAAGCAGAAGATAGGTAAGGTGACACCTCTTGAACCTGTTGTCTGTGGTGTAATGATTGTGCAAGATTTTGACGTCCTTGCAGGGTACCAGCAGTTCTACGCTATTTTTAAGCTGCAAGGTAAAACATGATTCTTCTGCCAAAACTCTGATTCTGTCCCATTTTTCAGGGATTTGGATGCTGAAAGACAGTGGTCATGGGGGTCTTAGGATGAGGGAAGAGACGAGGATTTGACTCCATATTTCAGAAGGCTTGATTTATTATTTTAAGATATATGTTACATTAAAACTACACTAAAAGAATAGAAGAAAAAATCTCATCTCAGAAGGCTAGCTAAGCTAAGAATAGAAAGGAATGAATAACAAAGGTCTGTGGCTCAGACAGAGAGAGCCAGCTGTGCTGTGACTGGCCATTAATTCCAAACATCCACAGGAGACCAATCACAGAACCACCTGTTGCATTCCACAGCAGCAGATAACCATTGTTTACATTTTGTTTCTGAGGCCTCTCAGCTTCTCAGAAGGAAAAAATCCTAAGGGAAGGATTTTACATGAAAATATGTCTGCGACAGACATACATGCATATTTTAAAATACTTGATTTCAAAATGGAGAAATTATATTAGACTGCATGAAAAAACACTTCTCTGTGATGGTTTCATAGACCTTCTTACTGCAAGAATGTGAATGCTTCAAAACAAACACATACTTTGAAAAAAATAGACAGCTCTAATCCTCCTTGCTTTATAACAGCGGGTGAAATCATTTAGATCTAACAGACTACAGAGGCCTCAAGGTCTGACTGGAAGTCAGGTGTCTGCAGGGAAATTTTGATAAACTTGGCCCTGGCAGTGAAGTTTTCCTCTGGCTTTGGGCCCTTTACTTAGTCCCTCTGACTCAGTTTCTTCTGCAAAGCAAATCTCAGAAAACCCTCTGTGAATGCCATTAGCAAAGACAACTGTTACCCACAGTCATTTCTTTGTTTAAGTACAGGAGGATGGTTAGACGTTTGAACTGCCACCCTTGGTTCCTTCTCCCAAGTTTTTCAACTTTCATTTTTATCAATTCCTGCCTTTCCCAATACATTAGGCACTGCAAGCTCTACTGTGTCCTTTGCTGTGTAAGGTCTTTGCCTTTACCAACACTGCTCTGCAGTGAATTTGATTCATTGTTGCATCAAAAGATCTGGCTTACTTTAATCACCTGCCATATTTTCTGTGTTATCACATCAACTTTGAGTTATTTATTGTGAACAGTTTGCTGGAATCTCAATGATAATGTTTTGTGGAAACCTTGCGGGATTTGGCAGTAATAGGATCATCCTATGCAGGTGTCTGACATTTGTTGGTAAAACAAAAGAAGTAAATTTTTGGAGTGATGGACTATTCATGGTTACATTTTTGTCAGCCATATGGGACATCAATTTCATATCTTTAGTGTGTAACTGCAAATTTTCAATACCTGATTTCAATAGAACTTCTAAAATGGAAGGGACATGGGAGGAAGGGATTTGTTTAATCTTGAAATGATGGGCCCTGAAGAACAGCTTGCTTTTTTGTTTAAAAAAAGTGATATTGTACTGGTTTAAGGGAATCTTGCAAGCTTGATCATTTTATGAACACATACTATCAAGAATTCATTTAACTTCTTTTAGTTCTACATGTGTAGTGATATTTGCATTGCTTTACCATAGTATTAGATTCCTTGGTGACCTATTAATTCAAATTTGAGGTTAAGACAGCCTTTTCATACAATAAAAAATAGTAAGTTGGAAGTTTAAGGAAAATTCAGCGGGCTAAAAAGAAGTAACTTTTTTAAAGGCTAGAAGTCCCTACTTGAGTGTCAGCTGTGTTGTGACAGCTGCTCACAAAAATAGTGACCATTGTTGGTAGCTGTGCCTCTGTGTGCCTCCTTATCAATAGGCTTGCTTCATGGATTGTAGGACAGTTCTGAAAAGCAGATAAGCCAAAGGAGATTGCTGAAGATGAGATCAAATTGCAGCTTGGCATTACTGTAAAGTGCAACAACTTGCCTTTGTTCCAGACAAAGGATGAGGGACATCTGCACTGCCTATTCCTTGAGACAAAAGAGAGAAGAAATGTTGCAGCTGGCAGAAATATGCTTTTGGGCAGAGAATATTCAAGCTCTTTTCCTAGAATCAGTCCTCTTGCTTGTTGAGAGCAATTGAGAGCTTCCTGCTAATTTTGGGGGGGCTTATGTTCAAAGCAGGTATAATGCAGTTGTCTACAATGAAAAAGTTGAGCCTTCTGCATGTACATGACTAATGTTCTCCAATTATTTTATCACCAGTATAGATACTGCATTTTTGGTTTAGGTCTTGCCAATTTTAAACTTTGCACTGAAACTTGGTCCCAGTTATAATGAGTAGAACACTGATGCCAGTGTGGTTCTTAGCTCAAATAGGAACGGCTTCAAAGACCTCTTAGGTTCAGCTTTTTCACATTGTCCAACCAAATGTCTCCTTTTCAGAAGGTCAGCTGACCCTATCATCTCACTCCTGCTAACCAGTAGCCCAGCTGGCCGTCCTGGATCCCTTTCTTGTTTCCAACCACACTCTGTCAGTCAGTCCACACAGCTCTTCTGCTGATGTCATCATGTTTAACTGAGAGGTGCACAACAACACTCTTTCTTTTAAAATGGGACCATTTTATTTTACAGAGAGGAAACAGGATGATTTCCAGTGTGAGACTTGCTGAGGATTAATGGGTCTGTCAAGATAATCAACGGTTTAGAAGGGCTGACACATGACAGGACTGCGGTGCTATGTGAACCACCTTCAGGCTTAAAACTATTACTGTTCAGTCCCAGAAAGCTGAATGAATATGAACTCAGAATTCAATTACTTCCTCGCCAGCTCCAGCACAGATCCATTTACATGCCAGGAGAAACCATTGCTGAGCAAGAACATACTGCTGCTCTCGAGGCGACACCATAAGCAGTATAGCTGTCCTCCAAGTCCTGCATGTTTGGCCGGAACTCTTCAAAGATTGCTGTTTACCACATAACAAACCTGTACTTTTCATCAGTATGTCACACAGTATTTTTGAAAGCTCTTCTCATACTTACTAGAGATTTGAGGGCAGATCCTGGTCCCCCATGGACTGACAGAAGAAACTTCAGTAGGCCAGAAGCAGAGTCTTCAGAATTTCCAGGGTGAAAAGACAAAGGGTAAAGCAGGATGGATATTGTAAAATCTTTACTTTTCCTATTTACCTGTCTTTGGATGGAGGAGAAAAAAAGTCAAAGAAAATGGTCTACAGATACATAATAGCCTTTCCTGAAATGACTGTGTATTTTTGAGTTTACCCATTGAAGGAAAAGCTGTAGATTGCCTTTGTGGCATTGGAGGAGATCTATAATGTCTGTCATGCTTTTGGTTGTAGCATGTAGTGAGCAGAGAGAGTCGTTGTTTATTTTGCAGCTATAACTCTTCAGTAGGCTGCAGGAAAGGGAGAGGTGTCCTGCTTTTGAATTTTGCTCTATAAATGCTATACCTCTGATTTGTCCAGTATGGTAAACTGAGGCAAAAGCCTTTCAGTGAAAAGGAATCTTCTTTTTATTGTCAATGTTTAATGGTGTTTTGTATAAGCAGTCTCCTTCCTCTGATTCTTTTGCTTGATTCATTCCCTTTTGTGCATCCTTCCTTGGCTTCCCTGTCTGTATGAAAGCTCAGGTGGCTTGTCTTTTCTGGGAGACTTGCCAGGGAAAATCTATAAGCCAGTGGTTTGAACAGTGGAACTCCAGTCTGGGTATGCCTTTCTCAGGGACATTGAAAAAATGAAGGACACTGGCACAGTGAAACCTACCCAGCCAGGTCCTTCCAGTCTGGGATGGGATTTGTCAGCCCCGAAGGTTACACCCCATCTTTTGGCTGCAGGTACCTCCTATGGCTTGGAGTAGGAATTACAAATAGCATACAACAGGACCTCAAAAAGTTGTTGGTAATCATTTGCCCACGACCATTTAAAATGAAACCACAGTCCGGATGTTAAGATTTCTGTTTTCCTGAGATGGGCTATTGAACCTCAGAAGTACTCCATTGGATCTCTTTTGGACTATCATTTCACCCTGAATTTTACTTATATTTCTCCCTGCAGTGCTGACAGGATAATAATGTTATAGCACTGTCACTTCTGGTTAGGGAGAGGGGCAGGAGGAGGAGGAAACAAGGAACTCTCTCCTGAACTAACCTAAGCTCTATTCTATAAACAAATGAACACAGGAAACTCTGGTGAGTGGGCCACAGTCTCCCACAGCTGCAGAGGGATGTGTCTTGCTTTTTTCTGTGCACCCAGTGCTCTCATTAACTTCAGTGAACCCCAGAGACCCTGACACATGAAGATTTAGAAAGTCTGTGCTAATGCAACCTTTCATCTACTGCTTTTTTCCTTCCAAAGTCAGTGGGGATTTGGATGTCCAAGAACATCTGCTCATTTCTAAACATTGGGCTATTTACCTTTTCTAATATTTCAAGTTGCTCATTTGTACCCCAGCAGGTTCCTAGGACCTCACTAGATGACCTCTGGGACTTGGATTCTCAGCCTAAAATAAGCAAGATGGGACAATAGCAATTTTTAATTTTTATTTTGTTTAAATAAAGAAAAAAATCTGTGATTAATTATTAAATTAATGAGACTTATTACTAATTATTATTTGCCATGTGCTAAATTGAAAATAATTTGAAAATAAGATGGAAGTTTACAAACTACCAAAACAAAGCCTCAGCTTTTATGGTAATTGCCCAGGCATTGTAAATGGGATACACTTTATTTCAGTGCTGCAAAACAAACATCAGAGTGAAAAACTTTTCTCTTCCTGACAACAAAAAGAATAAACAAAAAGTATCAGAACCCTTTTTTCCAACTCTCTCCCATTTAAGGACTTAGAGTCTATTGCCTGCTTGTATGACCTTTTTGCTCTGCAGATGGGTAGGACTCTTCCATGAAGTGTAGTGTGATTCCAAGCCTATTTTTGGTCCCACTAATCTTGAAAATGCGACTCATGACACAGAGCCCAAGCTCGCTTGCCAGCTCCATGCTTTTGCAGGCAGTCCAAATTCAGCCCCTCTGAGCTCTGTTGCTAGGCTACCTTTAAAGCAGGTACCACTTCAGGCTGTGTAATGTTAGCAGCAAGACTCCCTGTCTGAGAAGCACATCATTGTCTTGATGGATTTTTTTTTTTGTGTGTGTGCATATGTGTTCATATCAAGCATGAGTACAGCATATCTGCTTTTATTGTTTTGCCTCTCTTCTTCAACCCCCAGCTCCCCTCCTGTTATGGTTGGGAACCCCTTTATGGCAGCTCCTTTGTCTTTGCAGATGTGGTAGGGTTATACACTAAGATGAAATGCTTCTGTTGTCAGGGAGCCAGCCCAGCTGGGTAGGATCAGGCATAAAAATGTGCTGCTTATATCATCCTCAGGCTGAAGAATTACATTCAGGTGTTGCACACCAGTTTTGAATAAATATGAGTGAATAGTGGGAAAGATCTGTAAAGTATCTGGTATCCATTGTTCTCCTCTGTTTTCTGCTTCTTGTTTTTTTCCCCCCCACGTTTCATTTTGTTGAGACTGAATTGTATGCCTGAAGTCTGACCAGATGAAGAGGAGTCCTCAAGGAAGTGAGGGGGTTTTCAGTTCTTTCAATACTTTTATTCCCTGTTTTCCTGAGGATTCTTTCTGTAGCCTCAGAAGAGAGTGGGACTGTGGTCATAAAGCACACAAGTGGACAAGTGGAACTGTGGTCAAAAGGCTCATAAGAATCCTTATGAGCCTCTGTTGAATCTCTTCTGGGCAAACCAAATACTTGGCCTGGGTGTCAGCTGAGTCTTGAGGAGTGGAGTTATACTAGGCTGTCAGTGGGAACTTAAAGGAGAGCATGAGAAGGAATAGTGTAGGGGAGAAAGGTTTCTGCATATGCTTACTGAATATTAATGAAGATCCAGGGAATCCGAAGAGTTATGAGCCCAAGACTTTTTCAGAATGATGGAAACATTTCTTCTCTGAATGGGAACTTGAAGATTTGACGGAGAATGATAGATGCTGCTTTCACATTTCATTATTTCAAATTTTTTTTTTCCCTTCATGTTCAGAATTTTTTTTTTACCTACTCAGATTTTTCTGCCAGGCCATGAACTACAAATTATGTAGTTGAAAACAGTAACCAAAGCAATATATCTATTGGAGAGATAAGGTTCTGTCAGTCAGTCAAGAGCTTTTTAGAACATAGGGAGCCAGTTCAGCCTCCAACATCAAGGAGACTGAGACTAGTCTGTACTCTCAGACATGTTCCATACATACTCCTAGGGGAAAGTACCATGATAGTGAGTAACATATGATGCCAGTGCCCAGCTCTGGGCACTGTGACTTCTTTTGAACCTGGAGAGGTGAGTTGTCTGCTGGATTCTTTGATTTAGGAATGGCATATTCCCTGTGAGGACCAGAGTTCTTAAGGCTTTAGATTGAAAAAAGAAAAAGAAAATCAGGATAGTATTTCAAGTGTTACTGAGCACCAGGCAAAGATTTTGATCCTGGCACAGAATCATCCCTGCAGATCTATGGCTTTTTCAACCCCACTGCTAGTCAATGGGCTTGGGAGATCATTGATACTTTTTAAGTCTGGGCCATTAAGAAGGCTTTTTTACATGTCATACTGTAAAGCCATTAAAACTGGGGAGTAAATAATGAGTGCTGCTGGAACTAGGGGGTGTCGAGGCTGTTTTACTGCCCCCACTTTCCTGTGGGGTGTGGGCTATTACCCTAGCAAGTTAAAAAGAGTCAGATACAGCCATATCTTCTGGCAACTGCAGTGGAAATTATGTGAACCACTAATTCAGTGGTGAGGTACAATTTCTGACAGTGTAACAGAGAATCAGAATGTTTAAAGTAGTTTTGGCTATGACTTTTGTATTTTGCATGTTCCTGGGGAAATCTTTTATTTTAGGTTTGCTTTTTACCTGGGGGATTTTTTTACATGCTTAATTTATTTTAAAAGAAGTCTGAATGTGTAGGGTCTACTTTGCCTCCTTGCTGTTGGTGCAGTACTAGTCCCGAATGCCAAGAGCAAAGACATGAAATATTATATTTGCTAAACAAAACTGACAGATTCATACTTTCACACAAGGAAGCAGTGGCACTTCCCATGCTCCTGAGAGTTTAAAATGATCCATTTTATTGAGCGATATAATGAGAGCACTAGCTGAGCAGAGCAGTAATTATTATCTCTAGGAGACCCTGGAGAACAGTGTTTTAAAAGGAAAAAGACTGTTTTTCATGTATTTCTTTAAATTCTGATATCAGCAGTTCAGGATTTGTCAGGCGTGACTAAAAATAAAAATTGTAGTCAGATGTGTTTCAGGGGACAGATTGTGTGGAGGCCCATTGGAGTCAATGGGATGGGATACAGCCCAGGATTTGTCTGTCCATTGGCTCCAGTGCACTGGGAAAGCTGGCACAGCTCAGGATGTATATGATGAAAATCAAGTAAAAGGGACTGTATTTAACTTGTATTCAGGCGTTTTGAACTAGGGGTAGGTAGGCAGTTGAGTTGACTCAATTTTTCCCTCTAGGATTTTTGCGAACACAGGTGATCTGACTGCTGCTTGCTCTGAGTTTGTCTGTATATGACAGTGTGAAAGTTAAAAAAAAGTTAAGAAGAAGAGAAGTTGAGATGCTGCAAACTTCTTGGAGTGTGTACTGGTTTACATGAGGAGGTATAAAGGTGTGTAAGCTTTGCTTAGAAGGACTAATCTTCAATACTTTGTGATGCTGACAAAGTAATAAGTGCAGGCAAAATAGTAGCAACCATAAGAGTAGACATGGTCATTAATCTCTTCTCTTGTAATTGCAAACAAACCAAATAAAAAATATGAGCCATTATAAGGTTGGAAGACTTGAGTTCATCCTTTATCTCAAAGGTATTGCTGCATGTCTGAGGTTTTCTTCTTTCTTACTACATTGTGAGTGAGCATCCTCACAGAGGGTACTGACTGTGGAACAGGACAGCACTTTGCAGAATTCCACTCTGAGAGGTCATCTTACAGAGCTGCTGTGCAATCTTTCTTGATGCTGTTGGACCACAAACATATTTATTATATAAATAAATACTAAATTTGATATTTTTCTGGGAACATGAGGTCCCTTTAAGACCTTGTGTGAGTAGAATGTGACGTAATGAGTAAACATTATTTTCTCAACAAAACCAACAAAAATGCCTAGAAAATTATACTCGTCAGATCCTCAGCTTGTATAATTTGCCTTCTGAATGAGTTTTCCTAGAGCTAAACCAGTTCACAGTTCATTAGCATGTCCTGTGTTACTCAGACATTCCTTCCTAAATTCAGCCAGTTGGCATTCTGCCCATTGTGGTTATTTTTGCCCTTTGTCCCTAAAGACTTTTTTGAGAACCAAGGTCCAGGTGTGTTCTTGGGTGTCAGTTGCACGTCAGATCTTAAGGGCAGCTTAAATTCCAGGCAGGAAAAATGTAGTGCTGGCTGCTCCTTTCTCACTGTAGAAAATTATCCTACTTGATGACACAATTCCTTCATCCCCTAGATTTACACTTCATTAGAAACCCAAACCTACTCCCAGGTTTTCAAGAGCTTGTTAGCTCTCAAAGCACCAAGAGTGCTGCCTAATTTGCAAGTGGGAAGGCTTGGGGAAGGCAGTATGACATGAAATTTCTTTTATCCAGCTTTTCAGGTTGTCATGGTTTGATACTGGCCAAATGCCAGGTATCCACAAATGTCGTTCACTTACCCTCTCCTGCTACAGTTGGGCAAAGGAGAGGGAAAGAAAATTAATGAAGGGCTCATGAGTTGAAAGAAGGACTGGGAGAAAAAATTCTAAGGGCAAAACTGGTTTAAATTTAAAGGTATAAAGTAAATTTATTATTGACAGAGTTAGAGGAGGATAATGAGAGGTAAAATAAGCCTTTAAAACACCTTTTTTCCCCTCAGCCCCTCCTTCTTTCCCACTGAAAGTGCAGGGAGACAGGCACGGGGGTCTTGGTCAGTTTGCCTCTGGAGATCTTTTTCTGTTCGCTCTAGGAGAGGAGTCTTTGCTATGCCACGGGCAAACAGTCTACCCAAAACTGTTGTGGTACGGGTCACTTTTCTACAGGGTGCAGTCCTCTAAAGATAGGCTGCTCTAGTTGGGAAGCAAGGGCCCTGTCTACCTCTGGAAGAAGGAGTCCTCTCTTTCCGTTCAGGTCTCCCACTAGACTGCAGCTTTCTCTAACATCCACCTGCTCTGGCGAGAACACTTTTTCCATGGGTGTGAATGGATTTTTGCATCCACCGTGGGACAGTTTGTTTCAGCATAGTCCTCACCACGGCTTGCAGAGGAATCTTGGCTCCAACGCTTGAAGCACCTCCTCCCTCTCTTTCTGTTCCACCAACCTTGGTGCAGCCATGTTGTTTTCCCTTACAGGTCCTCACTTCCTCCTCTTCTCTGACCAGAAAAAACTGCTGCTTGTATGAGCCATCTTCAACAAGTTCCACTAATTCAAAGATTCTTGCGAGATCCTGCACCGCCGAGAAGTTGATCTCATCTAGGTTCCTTGTCGGGGAATTGCTCGTCATTCTTCCCCTGCCAGTCAGGTGGCTCCAGCACCACGGCACGGGCAGTGGTGGCCGCCATGGTGCTGGTGCTATTTAATGCCTCTCCTCATGCAGGGTGCTGGGAAGGGGAAGCCACCACTCCTGCCCTTTTCACCCACAGCGCAGCTGGCTGGGGGTGGCCAGCCAGGCAAGGCTCGCTGTGGGCCGCGCTGAGATGGTGGTGGCTGTGGCTTTGCATTGTGGCGCGTCTTGCCAGGGATGGCCCCTGGCAGCAGCAGCGCTTTGCCACTCCTGGGAAAAATACTCCATGCACATTGTTCTGATTTCCTTCTTAAATATGTCATCACAGAGGCATTATCAACCTCTCTAATTGGGTCAGCTGCATGTCCAGCTTCAGAGCTATCAGGGATGGGCTCTGTTGGACATGGTGTGCTTCCAGCAGCTTCTCACAGAAGCTGCCCCTGTGGCCCCCCACTAAAAAACCCAGTTTGTGTTAAACCAACACACAAGTGAAGGTAAATAATGTGACCAGGACTTCAGGAGAAAGAAGAAAAAGAAGGGAGAAGAAAGCTTTGGCATGGAAATAAAATTTCAGTAAATAGCAGTGATGCTAATTTCTGGCAAAACAGATTTAAGTATGGAAACAATTAATGCTGCTGTATCTATGAAACAGAAGTAAAGACAGCTGATGCTTCAGGATAAAGTTCTTCATCAATCACTGGTTTGTTTTATTAGCATTCATAGTGCTGTGTGGCGTGATGATAATTTCTGATATCTTGTGACAAGCATAATGAGAAAATGCAGGGCCAAACCCAGACCTGGTACTAGACAGCTCATATGCAGCTCTGAATTTGGACCCTAATGTAACACATATGAAGGCATAAACCTTTCCTGAAGGAACACAGATTCCACCTCGACCCTTGACCCTTATTGGGTCATTGCCTACATTCAGATTTATTGATAAAGCATTGCTGAAACCTTGTCTCCTCTTTTAAAAATTGCCCTACAAATGATATGTTGAAAAATCTGAGGTTCCCATATTGTCTGGACTGTTTTTTATTGTCTGAACATCCTGGTTTTGCTAGCTAAATGACCAAATGCTTTGCAGCCAGCTGGTATTGATTCTTCACAGTTGTGTTCATATATCAGATGTAGATATTGTATTCCACTTCCCATTACATCTGAAAATTACTGAATCTGATTGACAATATGGCATTCACATTGAGATGTTTGCTTTGTAAAAGCTGGCTGCTGCTCAGAATTATTTTGTATTATTAACTCTTGTACATTGCCCCTGCTGTTTAATCAGCCTGTTTCTCTCTGTTCTAAGCCATATGTGTTATCAAAACTAATACTTATACACCTTTCAAGGCCTTTGATTGTTGTACAAAAGACGATAAATCTCTAGGGGATCTAACTATATCCTGGAGCATACAACCTAGTGAGAAAAATAAGTTCAAAACACCAAAGCATGGTGTTCTGATATTCTACCTCCTAGCTTTCAAGTTCAAACAAAAAAAGAAAAGGATCTGCTGTGATGAAGCATTAGCTGCATGAATAGCAAGTCTAACTCCTGTATTCCCAATAGACACTGTATTTAACAAGGGCACTTCCATTGCTTCTGGATTTCTCCTCAGTTCTTTGTACACTTTCTGTAAGTGGTAAATACTCCACTCTGTGAGAGGAGAAAGAATGTTGTTTCGGGGCCTTTTTGGAGTTATTTTTTAAGGTTCTCCAATTCTTTTTGACTGCTATGTCTGTGGAAGAATTAGGAGGAAGGAACATTTTATTTTTGAATTGTGAATAAGTGCCGGATTTGCACAACAGTGAATATACCCCATATTCTTTTGAACTTTGCCATAGCTATGATGTAAGGAGTGACTTAGGGGTAGAAAAGGGAGACAATCTGAGTGTGACTTGAGAAATTGCTATTTCCTCCCTTCCCTAAATCTCCAGCCTATCTGGAAATGAAGATGGCAGTGTATCTCTGTGCCTTTTACATTTGAACTTGTGCCAGTTGAGTTACCAAATGGTAGGGGGTTGCCATCTGACAGCTGCAAATGAGCAACAGCCTTCTTATGTCAGACTGGGGAGGAGCCTCAAGTGTAAAGCCACAGGAGCAAATGCAAGGACACTGCCACCAAAATGACAGCATCAAGGATAAAACTGTTCTGTCAGTTGCTTGGGAAGACACAGTGTAGGTCTAGAAGGATATATTAAGCTGGGTCTTTCTGTGGCATCAGCAGGAGGTTGCTTTGGCCAAGTAAAAAAGGGTGAAAGCCTTGCTCCTGTTCAGAGTGGAGGTGCTTTATCTCACTGTTCCTCACTGGTTTTTAATCCTTATGCCCAAGAGAAGGACTAAATGATGCCTCTCTTGGGAAGAGGAAAGTTGAACAATGATGAGGAAAAATTAGTCCATTCATGTTCAAACTCACTGTAAGAACTTTCCTTCCCTCAAAAGAGGCCAATGTTTCTTTTTGCTATTTTGGGTGATTTTTTTGTTGTTGTTTTGTTAGCTCTTTTAGCCAACTAAACCAGTTTTATTCTGTCATAGATTCTGTTGGGTTTCAGTGCCTTGATATGATAAATACTATTTTAGACATGATAAATATTCACAGGTTCATGAACAGTAGACAGAAGAAGCTCAGACTTTACACAATCTGTAAACATATCAGATTCTCGGTGCAGGTACTACAGCTTTCTTAGAAAATGATGGTATTAAAATTGACCAATAATATACAGTTTTCTTCTTCATTGTGAACCAAGAAAAAGTGCTTCTTAATGTAGATCTGGTAAATATGTTAAATCTGATACAAAAGGCTTTCCTGGCACAGGCAAAAAAATATTTTGATTGTGCATTTGTGTGTAAGCTGTTTGAATAAGATGTTTTATTTAGAAACTGTTTCTGCCCAAAGGATTTTGTAACTGCAATAAACAATCAGGCCCATCCATCTTGAGCCAGAAAATCATATGTAATTTTTGTTGGTGGAAATGCTTTAAACTCCCAGTTTAAAACAATTTGATGATCTGAGTGAAGCTCTGAATGAGAAGCAGTGAACTTTGGTTACTTCTACATGGGCAGATGCCAGATGGGAAATAAATAACTTCTAGGTAGTCTTAGTGCCCAACATACTACATGAGTACCTTCTGTCCTTCGCTATATTTATCCTCACTTCACCCCTCTGAAAGGATATATCCCCACTGGTGCAGTTGAGGATTACATTTCAGAAAAGCGAAGTAGTACACAGTTGAGTAACAAGTCTCTATGGGAAATGCCAGTTAAACCTGTTTCTTCAGAGCCCTGAGCTACCTCTGCACTCAGACCTGTCCAAATCACTAGAGATCAAAACCCAAAACTGATTAAAAGATAATAGGACAGTACTTAACATCTTTGGCATTAAGAAGTTCCTACTATGTCCAGTGACTGCAAAATATGTCAACTGGATAGTTATATTACAAAAGAGATTACTCCCTAATTTAAGAAAAGTAAGGATTGCCAGATCCCCTTTTCCAGGGCTAGCCATAATCAAATTCCTTTCTTTACTGTTTTTTGTAACCCCACTAATTGAGATCACCCAAAATGTTACCATGAGCTGAAGTCAGTAACAATTAAATATCCCATTTATATTTCCTGTGAAAACACATGGCCTTCAAAAGTCTTTGATTTTTATTAGACCTTCTCATCTGTTCGTCATTTAAAGTTCAGGCCATTTTCCATATTTCTATCAAATGCTGCCTCATATGGAAGTCTGGCAAATGAGCTTGCAAAGTAACTTACTTGAAGTTATAAATAATCTAATACTTGCCTAAAGTTGACCCCTTTACACAATAGTATACAAATTAGTGTCTGAAGCTGGGGGACATCCAGTTCTCTAGAACTGCCTTGTTAGTTAAAGGCAGGGCTGCACTTGTACACTTACAGCACTTGTAGTTATTCCCACTGGTGCAGATCAGGCCTTGAGGTAGGAAGGATTTGGAGGAGGAAGCAGGACAGAATCTGTAACATCCACAGCTTTTTTAGGCATAAGAATTGACTCTGCGGTTACTCCCAAGGACCCTCTCACTTATTTATTTTAAAAAACCCTGGTGAGTAGGCAAATGTTTTTTTTGCTGTCATATTTGTTCCTTCAATGTCCATTCACGTTAAAGTCTGGTCTTTCTTATCTGTTATGATTGGAAAGTGTTTGGGAACCTGCTGGTTTTGGGAGGTTGGAGGATGGACAGGGGCCCCCATAGGGTGCCAGGGCCACCCCTGAGACTTGAAAGTTATTTTGGAGGGATTCAGCTGTCAAGGTGCTATTCATTCAGTGAGTTATCAGGCGTAGACAAAGCCTTGTATGCTTTTTTGGTGGACAGAATGGATCGGCCTCAGCCATTCTGCATCTCTTTAACAAGGCAATCTGTCAGATTTATGCTTCCCTGCTGCTCATCTGGGACTCAGACTTGTGCAATGTGAGGTTCAGCAGGTTGTAGCAACAATTTTTGATACTTTTTACCTTGCCAGAAAAATTAGAATGGTCCTACACAGCCTGTGTTGGTCTCCTTAGTATCTTATTCCATACTGTATGCTTAATTTTAGTGTTCGCAGGTAGCTTTATAGTGTTAGCAGTTAGTTTTGTACTGCCATGAAGAAGTGCCTTTGAGCCTGGCCTTGGGGTCAGACTCAAACCATCCCAGGCACATACTTCATTCCTTAAGTAGGGCTGGTTTGGTGTTCTCCCTCCAGTAAACCCGATAGATGAGAGCCTGGGCTGACTTTCGTGCTTCTGGAACAGTTCTGCTGAGCCAACTACCCAGGTGGCCTGGGCTTAGATCTGCAAATTTGTTGAAGTTCTTCGGGTGCCCCCATCATCCCATTCCTCTGGTCTGCCAAGGGACCACAATTCATCAGCAGCACGGGCAGGTGAGCTTGAAATTTGGGTAGAATTTCAAAGTGCTTATCAGTGAGCACTGGACATTAGCTGTAGGATGATTGGAGCTCTTTGGATGTCAGATCAGAGCTGACCAGCTGAGATACACCAAAGATGTAACAAACAGGAGAGTTTGAGTGGAAAGATGCTAATTTTTCAATAGAGTTGCAAAATCTTGTTTCTGAAATCTTTCCATGTGAGTTCTTATCATTGTGGCACTACACTTGGATGAGTTCCTTTTGCTCTTAGGCATCTGTCTCATGCTGATTACATTTTTAACAGATTAGTTGAAGGACCTAAACATTTTTGGAAGTTATTGGCACCTGAAATTAAAGTGTATTGTTATGACCTCTCTTAGAAAGAGAGAACTCTTCTAACATGAAGCTCTTGAGCAGAGTTTTCTTTTACCTTTTCCTCTAATCAAATTCAGATATAAAGTACTGTCAGTGAATGACCTTATCTACTAATTAAATTGAGACTTGAATGACCAGGGTAGCACTCCAGTTATCATAATGCTTCCACTTGATGGATTATATTTCAAGTTATTCTAGTTTCCTAATGGCAATCAGTTTAGTGGAACCTTGATCTTACCAATGTGTATCCCTTTACTTAGCTCAAGTAGGTGCCCACATAGAGTTCAGCAAACATTTTACTTAATGGTTTTTATTATTTTTTTTTGCACACAGGTAGCACTTAAAAGAGTGAGAGAAACTCTGTATCACTTAAGGTAAAATGCCAATGTCCTGGTTCCCAGCAGCAGACACTAATGTTTTATATGCTAAGAGAACCAGATATTCACATAATGAAAAATGCCCTCTCCTGTTGTGAGGGATTTTTTTTTAATACACCTTAAAAGTGAGTAAGTTTTCCTAGATAATATTTTTAGGGAGCAGATCTGTGCATGTAATTCAATATTTCATTTTGTGCATGATAACAAAGATACTGAAAGATTGGAATTCTTTCTAAATTTGTATATTCAAAGCTACAGGTGGTCTGCAAACAGAGTGTTGTACATTTGGTAAGATTTATATGAAAATTTTGCACACTTGATCATATCTCCATGTTGGGGTTTAGGAGTTCTCCTTTGATTTCTTTCTCCTAGAGAATTTTCTCCTATTTTTTATTGCTGAGAGACAATAGCAGCCGGGTACTTAGGAGAGACAAAAGAAGTTTTCCTAATTTCAAAGTTATAATAATTTGGAGGGAAGGGGGTTATGTTTTCCATTCCAAGGGAGGTTCCTGCTTTTCTTTGCAGACACCTGTCCTTCCAACCATGACACCCCAAAATACAAAAAGCTTTAATTTGATATTTACAAATATTACATCTATGTTTTGGTTAATAGTTTTCACTTAATCCTCTGAAATATTTAAGATTAGAACTCATTTGACCTTCCTTAATTTCGGGTGTAATCACAAAACCTCCAAGACTGGAGTTTTACAAAATAGCAGCAGATATCACAAGTTCTGTAATAATAAACACAAGAATTGACAGCAATTACTTTCTTTAGCCAAGTGGGAATAAGTTAAGGCCACGTGTTTGTAACATAGATAAGTCACAAATAGGTAGGTGAGCAGGCAGAGAAGTTGCTTGGCTCTTTGTCAGCCACCTGGCATTCTGGGAATCCTGGCTGACAAACACAGCCACCTCCATCTGTAGATGGGGAGTTATAATTAATTGCCCATGACACTGATAAATTTCTTTTATGATCTTCTCTTAATCCATCTGTTTCAAGTCCTCCATTCACTCTTCCAACATGAAGAGTCTATTTACGGACTTAGATTCACGTTTCATTTGAAAAAAGAGTGGTCCCCAGGAAAATGTTAGCTCTAGTAGCTCTAGTTCTGCACTTCCACTGGGCTTTGTCAGACATTACATAAGAGCTTTGCTCATATTGGCCTCCTGCTCCTGCTCCTTCCTTTTGAGATCATTCTTTGTATTATGTTTCCAGTGCATGTAGACAATTTATTTTAACAGTTTTCTAAATGCCAACATGCAGGAAGGCTGACCTTCTAAGATCATAATTAGAATTATTTATATACTGTAAAAATGTTGCTGATTCGGAATTACTGGAAAATATGAGATTTTAATTTATTCTTTTTTAAGAATTTGTTTGCTGGAATGGAATTAAGTTAAAGTCTTAATTATTTTTCAACTTTTGCCTTATGTTAACCTTCTACTTGATCATGTAATTGCTTTAACCATATGTAAAGTTCCCTTTGACAGCAATGGCTATCCTCTTTATTGCTTTGTTTCAATGGGTTGTTATTCCAAAGCCTCAAAGTTCTAATGAATTTTGTTAACAGGCGTAAAAACTTGTGTGAATAATGTCTTCAGATTACTGAAGCTTATGTAGAGTTCCATCCCTATATCTATGAAATAAACAGAGCCTCCATCCTTGTTCTGCTAGACAGCATTTATACTATATATATATTATATATATTAACCACTGCAGCCTGGCCTGCCTGAGAGATAAATGTGGTCATTGATGAGTGTGATGGTGTTCACAGGGGTTCTTGGATTGGGGAAGAGACGAGGATCTGACTCCATGTTTCAGAAGGCTTGATTTATTATTTTATTATATATATTACATTAAAACTATACTAAAAGAATAGAAGAAAGGATTTCATCAGAAGGCTAGCTGAGAATAGAATAAGAAGGAATGATAACAAAGGTTTGTGGCTCAGCTCTCTGTCTGAGCCAGCTGGGCTGTGATTGACCATTAATTACAAACATCCAACATGAACCAATCACAGATCCACCTGTTGCATCCCACAGCAGCAGATAATCAATGTTTGCATTTTGTTCCTGAGGCCTCCCAGCTTCTCAGGAGGAAAAATCCTAAGGAAAGGATTTTTCATAAAAGTTGTCTGCAACAGATGAGCAATTAGAAAACAGTTTTATGGAGATCTGGGCTTTATCTGGCATGCTGTTGGGGCAGAGAAGCAGACTATTTTCTGAAGGTCAGAATGTGGCATGAGGGGATGAGCTCACACTGGAGAAGGAAACACAATTTTAATTAATGTATTTTGGTAGTGTGGGGAAGAGAGGAGGCAAAAGGCTCTTTTGTGGTGATGCAAGTTTGATGACACTTGACCACAGACATTTTGATGCCTGAAAGCTGTTCACAGGCAGTTTTATTTTTATTTGCATGTACATATATATATGAAAAAAAAAAAGACTGCTGAGTCTGAGTTTCAAGGAAAGGCAATGTTTTGATGTAAGACAATATGATGCATATACTTCTGTGCTTTTATGTGTGTTCCAGCAAATACAACAGAGATATGCAACAAATACATGAGAGAACCAATGGAAAACCTCCAGGCTGCTAGTTAAACAGTTTAATTCATTTTAAAGTTGAATAAGTATGGAAATATTAAGAGGAAGAACATTGTGAGTGGTTATTTCTGCTCCAGAAATTAAAACCCATTAAAATAGTATCAAAGCTTACCTTTGCTACTCTGCACAGAAGTGGAAAGGACAGGTTCAATGCCATGCTCAGGACTGTAGAAGATGAGTAGTGAAATAAGATCAGTCTGTCTTAACTTCAGTTTTGGGTCAAGCCTAGTCTCACCTAGGGACCTCCAGAAACTAAGGAAAATACTGTTATTGAGACATTTAAATATCACACAACATGCATGGTATAAGCACCCGGAATGGAGATGGAGAAAAGGTGTTAAATATTTAAGTTTGGGTGAAATGCCGAAGCACTCTGTTTAGTCTCTCCCTTTCAAAAGGTAAGTTAGCAGTAGCACTTACAGCGATAGCAGAGGTTCTCTTTAACCATGTACATTTCTTACCCTGCTTTCATTCTTGCCATGGTCTTGGCCTTTTAAAAGTCCCATGACAATAGGATTTTAGTACAATTCTAAGTTCCTCAGAACAATTTGCTCTTTTCCACATTTGAATTTTTCAGTTTCTGAATTTTCTCACCTTTAATGTTATAATCTGTCTCCTTAACTCTGGGTTAGAAGGACTGAAACATCAGGTTTTTTTCACAACATTAGGCTTTTGTGGTATCTTTCCTGCTATTTTATGTCCTCTAGCATCACCTTCTGAGGCTTTTTGGGCACCTTTTAGTACTGTTACTGGGAGATGGGTTGATGTGTGCATGAATCATAGTCCAGGATCTTTTGAGGATTTATTTTCTGTGATGCAAACCACTGGATTTTACCTTTTATTCCACTAAGCTGCTGTACAAGCCTCATGCTTGAAGCTTGAACTCAGCCTTCTGAGTGACCTGGTGGCTTGTCAGACTGGTCAGTTTGGGTGTTTAAATCCAAACACCTATCCTACATCTCAGGACATTTTTAGCATTTGACAATTCATCTATGAGTGGGCTGGACAAAACCAAAATGTTGTGGCAGCCTAATTCAGAACAAATTATTTCAATCCACTATGTTCTGTAGCAGGCAGCAATCCTTTGACTTACATGAACAGAAGAAATGCGACAACTGGGCTGGACACAAAGCTTAGAGAGTGGTCCCAGTACGGAGCCTGACTTCTCTGAAACCAGATCCTGCCCTGACCCAGATTAATTACTCAGGAGTTGCTCCCGCAACCAAATTCCTGCTGTCAGTGTGTCCAGTGCAGCCTGCCAGGCCTGCCAATGAAAATAGAGCAGTTGTACACCCTGAGAATTATCCCTGTGGCTGGATGTAGTGTCCTATCAAATAATTATCATGTGATAGGGCCCCTAGTGCTTTCCAGCTTCTCTGGTTCCCCATATGAAATATTAATATGCTTTCAACAGTTAGGGTTATTATTTTTGTATGCTATACTTTGGGCATATCTTTCTATGCAGCCATCATATGCTTTATAGAGCCAAAATATCCTGTACAGGAGAACTGATCTTTATGTCTTCTAACACACCCTTATAATGAATACCCTTAGTTGAATCATTATGCTAAATAATCAGCAGTGCCTTAAATACCCTAATGTGGGCTGAAGTAAGCGTAATGCAGTATGAAGTACACAGCTTTTCCCAGAAGAATTGTTTCTTTTATCTCCAGCTTAGTACGTAGAGCTGGGGACCTGCTGGAAGCCTGGCTTGCATGTTAACTTGCCATGAACAGCACACGGCTGCCCCACGCTGCGGTGGGGGCTGGCTCCAGGCTGCTGCGTGGGAGAACAGAGACATCCTTTGGATAAGCATGGAAACAAGGGGTTAGATTTACTTAAATGACGCAGTTTTGATAGCCAGCAAGATAAATTTTTAAGCCCAGTTCCAGGCTTTTAAAAAAATCTCACATTCTTTTCTTTTCCAAAATTCTCTGAAGCTCCTCAAGAGGAATGAAGCAGGTTTATTTAATTCTATTCTCATGTTTGGGCTTAAGAAGTTCACTTCTGAGTTTTCTTCCTTAACAGGGCAAGAAATGCACACTAAAAATGTTACTTTCTGATAATCATCCACTTTCAAGAGCTTGAAAGGAGAGTGCAGAACAAAACAAAACACAACTCTTAGGAGACCTGCAGTGGAACCTGCAGGCTGGCAATATTTTTTATGAATGAATGAGTGAATGAATCCAGGCTTTTCTCACCATGGAACTTGCTCATGATAGTAATTCCTTGCACATAGGTATTTGGCTATGCAGGTTTTAGCTCTTGCCAGCTTTTCTGGAAAGCATATTAGCTGCCTTGATTTCTGAAATTCCCTGAGGATTACCCAAAGAGAGCTCTTAAAGTGACACTGTCTTGCTAATTAGTAAGGCCAACTGTTGTCTGGATGAATTGTCTGCCTCCTCTCTCCTAATGCTAAAACAGCACACTGTGATTATGCTAATATTTCTGGCTATCCTACATAAGGACATATGTGAGGTGTGCTGCATTTTCTAATTGTTTCATTCTAGTCCTGCTCATCCCTATACCTAGGTCTAATTCTGCTGAAAAGGACAGGTCAGCCTAGTTGGCATTGCCTCAGCAAGCATTTTGGGAATGGATAGCAAAGGACAAATGACAGCTTTAGCCATCATTAATTGTTGCTGTTTAGCTTGGTTACTGATAAGGCCACTCACGAAATGGTAGTTGAGCCCCTCAGGGTCAGTGTTGCAACCTCACAGCCTTTTTACTGCATGGAGGAGACAACCCTGCTGGTGGAGAAGTGAAGTACACAAAGTGTCAAGTGGTTTGCTAGGGGTTAGTATCAAAAACCCTAAGGCAGAGAGGGCATTGAGCAGCTCTCAGGTGCCGGTTAAGAGCCCATCACTCCCGCTTTTCCCTCCTGGCTGGGAATATGCCAAGAGGCTTGTCAGTAGAACTATCTTTTCTGAGGGTAGAAGACAAATTTCTGTCTGAGAAACTGTAGCTGTGATTGAACTTCACAAGCAGAAAAAGTAGCACGTCCTCCCAAAATAGAGAAACCAAAAACCAGGGTCTCTATGGCAAACATCTGACTGAGACATGGACTTTTTACTTTTTATTATTTTTTTCCTCTTCAGTAAGTGGTGAAGTAGTTTTTTTTTGTTTGTTTGTTTGGTTTTTTTGTAGTGGTATTAGCTACAGGTATTAGGTTGAATGTTGCTTATTAATATAGTGCAGAGTAAAGATGACTGACGTAAGAATATTTTTATTGTGGTGTTAATTTAAAATCTAGCCCTCAAAAATAATCTCTCCCTCATGGAGACATCCACGACTGGACACATCTACACTGAACAGTTTTCCTGCAAGCCGGGTGAAGCCCAGGCTCTGCTATGTGGTGCTGGTACTTTATTGGCTATTTGTAGCTTCATAATTGTACTGCAAAGGACAGTTTTCTGCCAGAAGGAAGAAAGCAGCACAATGTGCTGAGATGCGTACTGCTGGGTCCCCTTCTGCATATGTACCTGTGTGCATGGGCACAGGGACACAGCTGCAAAAAGACAATTTTACATGAAACAGGACTGGGACTTGTAGGTACCCAGTTTGTGGTAATTGGGAGTGGGGCTGTGGCCGAGCCTCGTTCCTAATGGGCTACAGCTGTGAGAAGCGACAGGCAGGAGACCAGCATTGAAAGCAATGAGACATGGAGTGCTGAGGGGCACTGATCAACCACCAAAGAGAACAGAGGGCACACAGGTGCAATGCATCAACATGAGGGGAATAAAAGGTTGGGCTAAAGAGCAAGAAGGGCAGCTGCTTGAAGGCTTCTAAAGTGGCATGGTGTTACTGTGCATGGGCAGATGTTAGAAGCTTTCTGATGTGGTTACTCTGTTTGGACAAATGCTTAAAGCTTTCTGAAGTTGTAGTTGAAGTTGTATGGTGACACTCTGTACTGTGGCCATCTCAGCTGTGACAGGGGCTGAGACAGACAACCGAGACTTTGCATTGCTGTGTTTCACACAAGTACAGATTCCATGCACACAGCAGGAGTACCTGCAGGAGACTTGGCTGTGTTTGTGACTCTTGTATCTCTCTGGAGTCCCTCTGCTTTGTGCACAACACTTACCCCACCTTCAGCATGGGGGTTGTCAGTGTCCAGGCAGTTTTGGCTATGAAAGGCATTGCAGGTGGGCATGGAGTATGCAGGGAGAGCATTTCCCTCTGCCACAATGTTGTGCAGAGCCCTTCATGAGATGTTAATGAGAGTGTTGAGAACACTTTGGTGTCTGTATCCTAGTGTTGTTGCCCCTTCTGGTGGTCCATCATTCAGTTTTGTAAATCACCTTGAGATCTGGTGATGAAAATGCGCATAAAATTTGCAGGATAGGCATTATTGAGAATACTGTGGGATTCCTCTCCTGATGATAAAATTCTGTATATCGTCCCTTTTAGGCTGATGTCCATAAATAGTGGTTGTCCTGACAAAAAATTTATCCTAATCTTTATGCCATTGAGGGCAACAGGGTAACCAAAATTATAGCTGTGGCATTGCAACTGAGTTCTGTTTAAACCAGGTTGTTAGCAAAAGAGCTGGTTGTTACAGATTTTGTGTGTAAGTTGCTTTTTTAAATTTCTTAATGTTAGTTACGGACATAAAAATGAGAAGCCAAAATATAGGTATTAATTTGACTGACAGTAATGACCCTGGGAGAAGCCATTTAAATGTTATTTACATATTATTTGAAGCTATAATAAGTGATCATGTCAATCCATAGCAGCCCATTGTTATTAAAGGAGTCTGCAGCAGTGTAACTCATAATGGTGTTATGCAAATCAAGTGCATTTAAAAAAAACTTTGGTACAAACACAACTGTACAAGCAAGGTAGCAAAGTTTTCAACATCAGATGTAGTCTGTCATTTTAAATTTAAAATGCACAATCTGTATGCGTGACTAATATTTCTGCAAAGCTCTCTAATAAGGACCAGACTCAGCAAATACTGAATGTATAAGTCCCTCCTGAAACAAATGTTTCAGTATATAGGACGTTACTAACGTTATCTTGCTGAACTCAAACCAACTGCTGCCCTAGGATGGATAGAAAATGAAAATATATTTTCTCCTCTTTCTGAAGAACTTTGTCCCTTAGAAGAGGCTTTGGATGTTGAGATTGGTAAGGCTCGGATGAAAAGGCAGATAGTGTGTGGTTTAACAAGGAAATGCTGGGAGATTTGAGCATTTCTAATGGTGGCAGGTGACATTTTTCTGTAAATGGTCTCTGAGTATGTAGTTCTACAGCAGTAAATACACAGCTGAGTGATTAGCTCAGCTAGCTGTATGGTTTTGGAGCAAATGACTGTGCTCCAAGGCAGGTTCCTCACTAAGACATGGAGTAATAGAGAGGTGTTGCCTGAGCTCTTTTGTAAATAGACATGAGTACAGATACTACAGGATTATGAACACCCTTTCTCTATGCAGAGCACTCAAAAGCCACCTGGCTGGCCAAAATACAGCTTGAGGAAAATCTAGCTCAGAATTGTATAATCAAAGTTAAAAAGGCTGGATGGGTCCTATCTCTGAGCATGTGATGAGAATGAGGCCTCCCAAAGATTAAGTGCAACTACTGCTACTCTTCTGGGTAAATACATCAGTGGTTAAGAAAAAAATAAGCTAAGCTGCTGTGCAAGTATCTCCCAGTAGCCATTGCAACGTATGGCTTGTCTAACATGCCCAATCTGGGGAACGAGACCCTCTTTCTGGAAAATCTCAGTGTGATACTAGAGACATCTTGAAGGAAAAGTGAATTTGCTTTTCAGAAATATCCTCCTAAGGTGCAGGGTAAACATTTTCTTGCAGATATTCACACCAGTGTCTGAGCAGCAAAGGGCTGAGTTCCACCAGAGGCTGAGGAGCTATTCCAGCCATTCTCTTCCCTTTGTATTAAATGTTTTGTGGGAGCCCATAATACTCTCTTGTACTATGTCACTTGAAAAATTACCACAGTGGTAAAATTGTCATTTAGGGTTTCCTTTGAGTCTGAGAAAATATGCTTTCTGTCTGTCAGGCCTGTTCCAAGTTTGTTTTTTATTCATTTTGTGATTTAGAGTTGGTTGGCAGAGATGTACCACCCTATTTCTGCCACTGTTTCCCCTTCTTTTTTATGAGCACACATGTATATGACTGATGAAAAAAGTGTAGGGAATAGCCTTACTGGCCTAGACAACATGCTGTCAGCACCATTTGAAGCCAAACTTGCCTAGATTTTTCTTTTTTTTTTTTTTTTAATTTGACCGTGCAGAGTCCTAAAATGTTGAACATTGAAGAAAGTAAAGCTAAAACGTATCTTAACCAAGTGAGGCTGCATTCTTTCATTGCAGCCACCCCATGAGGTTTGGCCAGTCCATCAGGATAGCTTTATAGAGGGATTCCTGAAACTGGCTGCCAAAAAAAGTGGCTTTGGAGTGTCAAGAAAGATTTGGATAAAGCTGCTGTGGTATGTCAGCTGCACATTCTGCAGGACACTGGTATGATGAGGAGACTGCAGGGTCCAACATGGACACCTTCTGCTGCCTTGCACTGCCTCTAAACATTCACTTCTCAGGCTAAATTCCTGTGCCTTGGGGAGCCTGCAGTCCCTTCAGGATGCACCGATGTAACTTCCAGTTGTGTTGATGATGGAGATCATGCATACTTTGGATTTTGTGAGTGTTTGACTTTAAAATACACCTGGCTCTGTTTTGCTCTCTAATGAAGCTTGACTGCTTTGAAACAAGCTGTAACCAACATGCATTGTGCATAAAAAGACAACTCCAAAAAATACCACCCAAAATCCAACAAAACCAATCCCAATCTCAACCCCTTTACTGGACACTGCTTTTGAATTTCTTCCTGCCCTTATTTGCTGCATTTGACTTCCGGTCCTGGTCTGCCAAAAGATCTGGATTCCCATCAAGGCAGTTTGGAAGAGCATTAATACTCAAATAAATGCAACAGGCAACTAAGCCGCTATGAACTAATGGCAGGACACTTGAAAGTGCTGTATTTCAGATAATGGTGTCAGTTTCAGAAAGGCATGCAAACTGGTTTAATCAAATGTTATATTTTATGAAATTCCTGACCATTGGGAAAGAGATTGCATAGGAGAATTTAAAAGACTGGGAGTTTCTGGCTTTATTTCTGCACTGCTGATAAGCAGCAATTTTTGTAGAAGGGGGAGAAATAACCCTCTGCAATAAAACCATTTTCATAATACCATGGGAATGAGTTATTGCTTGAGGTGAGGCACAGTTTCTGATGGCTGCCTAAGCTTTCATCTCCATCTTTCATGGGCTAGTCAGACATTTTTATAGTGCTGACACAAAAAGAGAGCATTTATGTTGCTTCCATTCTCCATCTGTCAACAGTTAGGTTAAAGTGCCACTACAAGAATACTTTTCATCTGATTTCCATTCCAACGTGGTTCATCAATATACAGTATTTGAGCCATGCCAGCTTGCAAGGTCCTTATGACATTTTTTTTATGCACCATTAATGGTTAGCCAATAGGAGGCAAAATCCTGTCTCTTTAATGTGAAAAGAGGGGTATTTACTTTTATTGTGAATTTTTTTGATGCATCTCCTGTACAATTTTCTTAACCATCAAGAGTTGGTTTTCAGTAAATAGTGTGAAAAGTCAAAATACATTAGGCCTGAGAGGAAGTGGATTTTCATTTGTATTGTAAGAGATACATCATGAACACCAATAATTGATTAATGATTTGGGCATCAGGTAGGAGCAAAAGGTGAAGCATTGTCATAATCCCTGTTTTACTTCCAATTCCTTTCAGCTAATGAATCTAGTTTTATTAGTGGCAGAGACCACAAAAAGGTTAATTAGTGAAGAAATTTGGAGACCTTAGTGAAAAAACTTATATTCTTATTCTGTGTGTAGTGCAGTTGTAAGGTTGGACAGGGTAGATGTGTTGGTAACAAACTAAAGCAGACTATAAGGTGCACAGATTCCCTATCCTTTGGAAGTGCTTGCTTTGCTAGCATCCAGGGAAAGGTATCTATGACAAGATCGAACTACAAGGCCAACAACTATTACCTATATTTTTGGCATATGTTTTCTGGGTTTATATCTAGGATTATTCTTTTGAATTCTGCTGGTTGGTTTTTATTTTTTTTTAATCTACTTTTTTGTTTTGTTTTGTTTTTTTTCCCCTGGTTGGTCTTCACCTTTCTTGTAGAATAGCGCCCAGACCCAGGTACCCCCAAATACATCTTTCACTGATGGTGAGAAAAGAAAAGCTGTTATACAAGTCAATATGTTCCAAAAATAATCTCTCTGTGCTGAGAAAGAGGTGGCTGGGGGATGACAAACTTATTTTAAATTAGAGGAAAAAGAAAGGAAAAGAAAACCCAAAGAAAGGGAAAAAAAAGTTAAGATGCTGAAGAGGGGGAAAACAATCTGTTTTTAACAGGTTTTTCTTCCAAGTACCTCTGTCCCTTCGGGATGCAATATTCACTTAGACTAAATTTCTTCCAGCTTTCTCTCAGATTCTGAGAGCTTCATTTTTCTCCAGCTAATATAGTGCAGCTCATATACTATATTTTATGGGTGACTGGCTTCCAGAGGAATGTAGGTGTGAAAGACCACATAACCATGAATCTGAGTTATATGGAGTGATCACTACAGGGGAGAGGGAGTGTTTAGTCCCATTCTTCTCATAGTCAGAGGAGGCTTTCACACTGTGGGAGGGATTGTAAAGATCCAGTGGAGATATTGCTTGGTTTTGTTTCAAGTTGTTTTCAGTTCATTGCCTGAGATTCCTTGCTTCTGTAAGCTTTACATTATGTTTCGATGCTGTTGGCCGCTGGAGTCGGTATTATCACACTCTCACTCCATGTCTGATCTCTGTGATTAACTTTTTAGCTGTGGTGTCGTGGATGCAGATGGAAAGTACTGTGTCTTGGCTTCACATAAACAAAAGGCACTTTTTTTTGTCTCAAAAGAGTGCATTGTGTTGCACTTCTTGCTGTCAGGCTCTCTGTATTTGTATAATTAGGACTGTCCAGCTGGTGTATGTGATTCTATTTCTGAATTCTTACACAGCTGATATATATGCCTGAATTTTAACAAAATTAAGAGATCAAATTCAAAATTCCTTGGGCTGATTTTTATGTCCAGTGTTTAAACTGCCTTTGTCCTGTGATAGAGTGATGCAAAGGATCAAAATATCTTAAAAGTGCAGTTATTTGGGGGTTTAAGATGCTTAAGTCATGCATATATCAATAGGTCTGATCTTACAACTTTTTCATGCAGCTTGGGAGCCTTCTCTTCCCTCATTCAATCTTTCATTGCTCCTACTAGGCAGTGACCAGAGAGCTATTAGAAACAGGAACAAGAAAAAAGAATTTTATGCTGGTTTTATTCGTATCTACAGCTTTCTGTCTCTTAGTTGTGATTCTTCGATCCTCTTCTCGTATTGTTGTCCACCCTCTGTTACCTCCCACAATGATGATTAATGGAATACTTGACATCTTTTTTTGAACTCTTGGTTTTTCCTCTTAGTTTTTGATTATTTTAATTCTTCCAGACCCTTTTTCATATCCTTTCCTCGTCTGCCTCTAATTTACAGTATATCATTTCTCCTACTCCAATCGCTCATTTCCATTCCTGTAACGTTCCGTGTCCTTTCTTGGAGCCTGGGCTAAGCACACAGACCAGTTAAAATGAAAATATACTTTCCTGATTTTAGTAGCCTAATTATTTTAAATAAAGCTGAGACATCAATCAGATTGTTCTCTAAATCCCAGTCACACCAGCAGCTAAATGAAAATATCAGTTATTCTCTGCCATTCCCAACCTGCTTGCCTTTAAATGGTATTATCACAGCAAATATTAGGAGTTTAGACATGTCCATAGTCTTTTGTTGAAAAGCTCTTGCAAACAAGGCAAGGGAGATGCATCTGAAATCCTAATATCTTGTGAAATAATATTAACAACGGGTCTGGCACATGTGAGCATTTAGACAGGAGGCTGTCAGATCCCGGGAGGTTGAAAGTGAGAAATATTTGAAAGACAAAGAGCAAATCATAGAAATGGGAAGTTAAGAAAAATAATTTTTTTCAGGCTAAGTGGTGAAGGCTCCTGGGGTTGGTTCTCAGTTCTGACACCAGGTCACTTCTCAGCTCCAGCCCGAGATTTCTGAAGAGCTGCACAGGGGTTGAGCATGAGCAGTAATCAG
Source organism: Ammospiza caudacuta (assembly GCF_027887145.1). Taxonomy (NCBI): domain Eukaryota; kingdom Metazoa; phylum Chordata; class Aves; order Passeriformes; family Passerellidae; genus Ammospiza; species Ammospiza caudacuta. The sequence goes on along the minus strand of NC_080595.1, from coordinate 16,893,821 downwards.
ATCCTGGCCTCCCTGACAGCCTCAGCTTTTGTCAGTCGTGAGTGCCCAGAGTTAATAGGGACTTTAATTAGAGCTGTGGATGCTCAGCTCTGCTGAAAGCCAGATCCAACTCAATAAATGTATGACTACATTGGAAATATTTGCCTTTCAGACCCACTTATAAGATTCCTCCCCTTCTATCTTCTTTCCTGTTAACCATAAGAGATACTGCAGAAATTGTAAGTTATATAGCTGAAAAAGCTGTGTTAAGGAGGTGGACAGTCATCATATGATCTGCTTAGAAACTTCTTTGAGCTTTTGAAGGTCCTGTGTTTTTACGCACTGAGGAAGCATATAGTGGATGTTGAAAGCTCTTTTGATTTCAGGCTTCTCATTGAAGGCAAATCTGTGGGTCCTGCTGACTGGTGGGGAGGGATGTTCTTCCAAAGGCTGATTTGTTGACTTTTAGGGGCATTTAGTGGAACAGATTTTTCTGATAATTTTTACGGCTTCCAAACCCTCTTTGCATCTTTTTCTGGTCTCTCTGCATTTTGCAGTAGATTACTTCTACTCTGATGTGTTTTCTCTGTAACTGGGAAAAGAGAGGAAGCTGTGTGAAGAATTTCAGCACATCAGTACTACCCTCTATATAGGGAAAGACAAATTAAACAGGCAAAATGACAGGGGAGGATGCTGCAGAGGATGAATTAATTTGTGGTCAATCAGTTACTGACCACAGTTACTCAGAGTTAGGAACATAATTGTCCCTCCAGGTCTACTACAGGGTGCTTTTCTTCCCCCCCCCTCAGTGGACTGTGCTTTCTCTTCTTATGATTACATACCTTATTGACACTGTGTACTAGAGGTTAGTCTTACATTAGGGATCAATTCAATTTTTTTTTTTCCTGAGCAATGTGCTGTATTTTAGCTTACCATCATAATGAGGCAAAAAATCTGGACTTTTATTACTTCTATTTCCCTTTTAATATATTGCTATTTCTATTTTTATTTTTTTCCTCTTTTTTTTATTCCACTAAACTCCAAGGGGATGAAGGTGCATGAGAGATGACTTTAAGAGCTTTATCAAACTTCTGTGTAATAATAATGAGATTTGCAATGGGCTTCTAAAGGACACAGATCAGAACTACTTACCATAATGACACTACCAAGTAATGAAGATTCAAGTGGTAGATAATTATTAGATATGAAGTTCTTTCAAAGAATCCACATATGCCTAATATCCCATTGCTAGAGGAGAGGTAGGCATTGATGCTGTGAAATATTTACTTCTCTTTTTTGTTTCAAATCCAGGCAAATCTGTTTGGATTTGTGGGACTCCACATGTGCATGGTGCGACTCTCCCTCCTCTTAAAGCTTTAAATAAAGGTTCTAGTAAATTTCCATTAAAATAAATAGTAACCGTATTTAATGACCAGTTTGTTTGAGTGTTAACAGCCTGTAAGCTAACAAACTCACCATTAACTGGTGATAACTTCTCTTGACTTGTTTAAATAATCCCTTAACATCAGCCCTGTTTGTATTAAGATAACCATATAAAATTTCTGTCCGATTATTCCTTTTAATATTGTTTTTGAGAATATTATATCTTTTTGATCTGTTATCTTTGATTGTTCCACTTTCCACTACTAGAATTTTCTCCTTATTCATTAAGATAGCAGTTTTATTTTCTTCTGTATTTTTTTCCAGATTTATCTTAAAATCTCTGCTTGTTCAATGAATTAGGTGACAAACCCCTAGGGACAAATTCAACTATGGAACATAAAACTAACAAATCAATGGAACTGTGGGCTACATCCTGATTATGTGCAGAATTCAAATGAGCTTGGGGAACCCATTTCTGTGCTGTTAGAGGAAGCAGAAATCATGTCCCCAGTGTTGCAAAGATACCAATGCCTTTCTGCAAGTCCAACAGAATGATTTATGCATAGACTTGCATCGCATTTGCAGATCTAGAATGTGCTGGAGGCCTAATTTGGCTGTAGCATTTGTTTTATGCCACAAACTGTCTATGGATATGGAAAGATTGTTTCAGGTATCTTAAAATATATATTCCTGTGTACTTAATCCCAATATAAAGAATTCCTTTTTTTCCTGGGAGCATTAGCATGTCCTCTAGTGCCTCTCTGAAGATGTACTATCCAACAGTTGGCCACCACTCTTTATTTTTGCAGGTAGTTATTCCTACTTAACTTATGCCTGTCCTATTGAATTTCCTTTCTTTTTTTTTTTGTCTTGTCAGTTTATCATGTCAAGTTACTATAAGGGGACCTATAGTCATGAAATTCCCATTGCAGCTTGGCAGATACAAAAAATCTGGGTTATTCAAGTATGCATGCATAATGTGTGTGCTTCCTATAACAATCTTTTAAGCAGTTCAGTGTCATTCATTGCAGATTTCACATCTTAGTTACTGTCTTTCTCAATAGCTAATAAAACAGACTGTAAAGCTTCACATTCTGTAGGCCAAAATAGAGGATACTTCTGTTGCTCTGTTTTATTAAGAAATAGGATTTGCAATTGAGCAGTCCTTTCTGCATCCAAGTCCCTCACAAATAACTTTTGAACATATTACTGCACTAACTTGACACAGGGGCAAAGCCTTAGTGGGATTGAGGCTTCCAGGATTTTGGTGAAAGCTTGAGTGGATGGAGGGAAGGGAAACCCTCTTGGCCAAGGTAAATGCAGCAGCCACATGGCATGCACTGTGTTCTCCCTGCCTGGCAGGCAGCCTGCCTCCAAGGAGCCACGGATGTTACTGGGGAGTTGAAACGGGGGCTGTTTTGGCAGCGAGGGACCTGGGGCACTGGGCTGTCATCCACAGGAGACAAAGCAGCAGTGATGCTGAAGGGGCCATTTGTTTTGTCAGAGGTTGATTTTGCAAAACAAAAATCAAAGCTAGGGTTGTTTCTAACACTGGTTTTTGTTCAAGCATTGAACAGATGTTTCAAGGCATTGGCGAGAGAGTTTTGTGCCATCTTTACAAAGCAAATGTAGGCACTCATGTATCCACTCTAATAGACAGCTAGAAACATCTAATCAAAAATGACCACCTCTGACCTGTGGTGGTTTTTTTTTTTTTTTTCAATAGTAAAAACTTCAGTTCTCTCAGGTGTTTATACTTTATCAGACCACAAAGAATAAAGTGATCAACTCTTGTGTGACATATCTGGTCAATTCTAAAACACGAGCCAATGTTAACATGAGCACGTTTGAGGAACATTATCTCTGTATGCTTTAAAACATTCTCATCCAGCAGTTGAAATAGATGTTATTAAAGTCCCTACATCTGAGGATGTTATCTGATTTTTCCATTTGTGTTCTGTTACTTGCAATTGGAAGTGCATTGGAAAATTTTAAGCACTTCAATGATTTAGTGCTATGATTTAGTATTGTCGGTTAAGCTATGTACCATCTAAAGGTCTTCTTCAACAATAGGCTTCTACTGTAAATAAACTTGTCCACTCTGATGGAGATGTCTAGTGGAATTAACCACACTTTAAACTAAGGGCTGCATATGCTTCTTTACCAAGAGGCAACAGGTTTGCAAATCCTCAGCTTCATCTCTAGATGGAGATGATGCATTTCATTGGATAACTGCAGGCCCTTTGACTGCCCTAAAAAATCTCTTGTAAACATTTGCAAGGTCACCAATGACTCTCTGAAATAGAGAGGTTGGAGTTTTGGCTTTAAGCTTTCTGTAGATGTCTCGGATTGGGGCAATTTAAAGGACATTGTGGAATGAGTCATCTCCTCTAAGGGTTCCACCAATAAGACACAAATGCTAATAGATGAAAGTGAAAAAACCAACGGCTTATTAAGAACAAGAATGCCCACAGGCAGGGGAAAAGAAAAAATAAATAACTGCTGGATATTGAACTAGACCTCACCACCCCACTGAGACAAAAGATAGACCTGAAATACCCGTTCTGATGGGGGCCTGTAGGGACGGCTTTGGGCTTTGCAAGATGATGTGCAAGGTGGTGTCAGATCCATCTGGGAAGGCAGGAGCCTCATGAAGCAGTTCCAGCAGCAGATGAAAAGCTTCCCCATGGCAAGGCACAGCTTTTCTGAGCCAAGGGGAAAAACCCCAAAAACCCACAAAAGAAAGCCAAAAAGGAAAGAAAAAAGTCCTTGCCTGAGCAAAGGCCAAGCAGCCACTGACACGAATACTGTGCTGCAAAAAGCTGTGAAAAAATCTGAGTGTGGTGCTTTTTAAAATGTCTGTGCAAAGCAACCCCACCCACAAGGTCCCTGGCTGCAGGACCTTAAGATCCAAAACCAATTTTTAGGGCACTGCTGAATATGAGATACAATATTATGAGTCACCCCAAGACGGGCGACTTTCTATAAAGGAACAATTTCCAAACTGCTACCTCTTCCAGGACAGTTAGAAATGTGAGTTCCTGGGATAGATCAAAGGTCTGATTCCCATTTCTCTGAAAGACCTTGCATATAAAGATGTCATGTGTGATTCTTGTGCACTCAACCAGGTCAACTGGAGTTTTCAATTCAATTAAGCTTTTAGTCACCCTGTATCCCACAAAAACGTAGAATTAGATGGCTTTGAAAAATCATGTGTGTTAAAAATGCTGAGAAAAACTTGAGGTTTTTTCCACATTGCTCCTGTGAAAATGGAAGATGTGTCAGAACTATGTCATTTTATTGATGTCTGTCTTCTCATTTGGTTTGGGCAGTTTGAGATTTAAAAGATGTTGCAAGGATATATAGTTTGAAGCAGAAAGACGTCCCACTTCAGCAATCTATTAGATGATATTGCATTAAAAACATAAGCAATCTCACTGGAATAGGCTTGTGTCTAGGTGCCTTGCTGAATTGAGATCCTGGGACCAGTTTTTGAAACATACATAGACACCAAAGCAAATCAGGTACAGAGTAGACAAACATGGAAGTCTAGGTCATGGTATTCCATTGCTTTCTCTGCTGTCTTGCTCCAAGCAGAGAGTTACAGGTATTGCTCAAATATTCAGGGACAAGATGGCTCTATCTCTGCACTGGAACAGGAGGTGCAGTCTCTAGTTAAAACCACTAGAGACTCGTCCTCTGTTTTGTTTAGCGTGGTTTTGTTTTCCTTGGTTGACAGCTCATTAGTGAATGATTTCTTCATAACAAACTAGGATGAAATTGACTTCTCTCATTTTCTTCAGCCAGCAGGGATGGGAAAAGCGAATTCATAGCCCTTGTGCAACTTAGATGATGAAGAAAATGGCAAAGAAGTTGCTTGTGGTGTAACTGGCTGGTAGTAATGGGATAACCATAAGTGACAACTTTCTGCAGAGGTTCTCTATAAGTGCTGACTTGCATTGAGCAGATGTTCTGGCTATTCTGGTCACTCTTCACTTTTATCTGCAAGGTGCATCAATCACCATAATTTATAATGGGACAGGGAGCCAACAACTGAAGGAGAAAAATCAACCCAATGCTAGGAACAATCTTTCTTGATGAATTCTCTCCCTTAAATTGAAACAATTTGCTGGGTAACCCAGCTGGGGTTCATATGCTTTTGATTACTGTGGGCTATTTAGCTTTACAAAATGACATGCTTGTTAATGGTCTTTTAATGGTTATAGGTTTCTTTCTTTTTTTTTTTAAATGAGCTTCACCAGTTTGTTACTAATGCCCTGTAGAAATCTGGCAAAATGCCATATTTTTTGTTTCAAATGTTCTGATTTTTGTGTGGCATAAGTGGAACCTATGCAGCCAGTGGGGATGTCTGTGTTACTAATCATACTGTAATGCCATTAAAGAAAAGGGTAAAAAAAAAAAGAACTAATTGAGTATTTTGCAGTCCCAATAATTGTATATGCAAAGATGGTATCATTAACACTTTGCAGCTGAAGTCTTACAAGAAGTCCAGTCTGTTGTTCAAGCTCTGAAAAATGGAGCTTCTTAAAGCTCATGTGTTCCACTTGGCTACTGCCAGGTTAAAATGTTGAGTAAAGGTTACACCACTGTCAAGGCACAGATAAGGTTATGTCCTTTTAATGGCCTGTGTTTTCAGCAATGACTATACCTCAGCTTTCAAACAGTCCTCAACACTTCGTGTGTTTTTAAGTTAAAGGAGATTCCTGTTCTGCAGTCATTACTTGAAGCATGAGCTGATAGTAACAGTGGGTCTTGATGGGAAGGCTGGGCGTTGCTTTTGATTTATATAATCTTACAGTGAAAGAAGATTTAATTGTTAAAATGGCTGTTACTATTTTAGTTTGGCGGTAACACAAATCTCTTCGTGTTATGTATTTCCTAACAGAGCTGATAATTCTTGATGAACACATAGTTCTACATAAACTTTCTGTTGAGTCAGAACTGTCAAAATATTTTGGGCATAAGGCCACTTTTCAGGCACCAGTTTTAAGTGGGCTTAGGTGGAGGCTTTGTACGGTGTTTGTCAATGGCATGGGGATAGGCCAAGCATGTGCCAAGCTTTGCCAAATTCTCTGTTGAGTCCCAGAAGTGCCTGATGTTCAAGAGGAGCCTTGTTGGTGCAGCTCACTGTGCCAGAGAGAGATGTGCCAAGAAGCACCATGGTAGTTTCTGAAAGCTAGTCAGCTGTGCTGTAATGTTGCCTTGATGAAGGCATCAAGAATCATCCAATGCTTTGACTCCTCCTCCCAGCTCTAAGGGGCTGTGTTGCTCTTCTACTTCCAGTTAAGTAGCTGGGCCATCCCTTGTCACCATAAATTGACAATGCTCATGCAGTATTGTTGCAATTGACAATGCTCATGCAGTATTGTTGCAATTATACAAATTTACACTGAGTGAGTATCTGGGCTCTGGTTTCTTTCTGTGAATATTGAGCTGAAGTAGAAACAATGGGAAGAGTAGTGCTGTTTCAGGTCAGAAAAAATCTACAGGATTTATGCTTCAAGAAAAAAAAAATTACTGCATTGTCCTGAATGTGGCTGTTTATGTTTTGCCGAGAGTAAGAAACTGCATTTTTCTTAATTAAGAACTGAATGCTCTTATTCAGGAAATGGATGAGAATTTGGTAAACTGACATCCCAGGACAAATACAAAGGAAGAGTAACAAACATTCAAGATGTTCTTTGGAAATGAGTAAAAGTTGTAAAAGGATGGGCTTTGAGACTTATATTTTGAGCACAGATAATATTGAAAGGTCAGATTCATTACTTTTATGGCAGACAAAACTCAGCTGACCTCAACCGTGCTCCTGTTTGAGCCTGTTTTTCTTCTGGGCCTTACACTGCACTCAGGTCATGTGTGAAGAGACTGAGCTTGCTTGTACAGCTGGAGCCTAGGCAGGATTTTCCAACCATGATTAACAAGAACAGCATCAAGGTCTTCTTTTGGGTCTGTCCTCAGGGCTCTGGTCTAAGATACTTTTGGATGATTTAAGCATGGCTTAAATATTTATAGTTAGTTTCTTTGTTTGTAAATTCAAGCAGTGTATGAATTTTTCAGCAAGGTGTGCTCAATTCCTGCTTAGTAGGAGAAATGGGCAGGAAAGAGCTGAAATAACCTACATCAAGAAAAACTGCCCAGTGCAATATACATCTGCAGCTTTGACTATCAACACTTACTTAAGGCAACAATGCAATTGTGAGTTACATTGAGCAGAGGATCCTGTGTGATTGGCCTGGGCTGGTAAATTTGCATAGCCTGGCTGTAAGTGAGCACTAAGAGTACTTCCAGACTGATTTCAGCTCCTGAGGAATAAACCTACAGCATCTCTACTCTCATGGCCCCTCCCTGGAGGCTTCATCTGTGGACAGCCAAGAGCGGACTGTACTTTTGTTTATTCTTTATGAAGTTACAATTTATTTTCAGATGACATTGCAAAGAACAAAGACAAAAATGTCATCAGAAAGTTGATAAAATACCAGTTGAGTCTGCTAGTTTATTGAATATAGTTGATGCAAATATTTTGTTCCCTATTTCCTTTTGCTCTGAGGTGTCAGAACTCCCTAGTCAAACAAAGACAAATACTAACATTCTTAGGAATATCATAAACTCAGGTAAAAAAATCTACAAATTATTATCTGAATTCTCAAATTGCATTAGTTTGTGTCCCTTTTATAATAATTCAGATGGTTGTTCCTACCAGGAGATTAATTTGGCCAAATAGTTCCAAAATGAGTCAATCTAAAGGAATATCAAAAGTTCTTCAAAGGGAGAAAACTTCAGATCTTTAATCTCAGCATTTGCATCCAGTCAAAAGTGGTCAGACTTCCAATGTCAAACACTTACAGAGATGTACTGCTAATCAGCTGCAGTCAGAGATATTGATGGAAACTGTTTGAATTACCAGGATATAAATAATCGTATTCCTGGTGTTTGAATAACCAGGATATAAATAATTGCAATGTTAAGTGATGCCTCAATGTGAAATCCATCTGTGGACAGATAAAGGAGGTGTAATTCATGGAGTTAAATTGTTAACTACAATTCTTAATTGTTAATTAAGGATGGATAGCAGCTCTAAGATTATAGATCTAGAAGCCTGATCTTTTTAAATTTAGCAGCAGTGCATTAAACCTTTTCTACCAACAGTATCTGTGGCACTGAATGCCCCATCACTTTCAAAGGGATAAAACTTAATGTTACTTCAGTGACCCCAGGACAGAAGCATGTGCAAATGGGTGTTCTTTTTCCTCCTTCTTTTCTCTTCTAGAATATTCTTTAAGGTTTTACATAATTTACATAGAACTAATTTGTTCCACATTTTAATAATTTCCTGTGTAAGGAGAAAGATCATGGGGCTCTCCTGTTATACTGTGAATGTATCTGCAAATATTATCTCCATTGTATACACTGCCTGTGCTGGATCTGACCTGTTCAGGCTGGGATTTCTCAAAAGAACTAATTTCTTAGTTCAAGAAGTCTATCAACTTGACAGTATTTGTTCAATTTTTTTAATAGCTTTGATAACCACCATAATATGCTGAGACAATCCTAGCATAGGAGGAGTCAGTCAGGTGTCTTGGATCCTTGTACAAATATGTATTTCTCAAGCAGATAGGGAAATCTTGTAATTAAACTTGCCTGCATTTTATTTACTAATGAACACTTTCCTTTAGCTGACCTGGTGTTCACCAGAAGTAGTAGGAATCTTCCTGTTAAATAGCAGCAAATTTTGGGTCCAACCCTTATTGAAAGTATCTTAGCTCTCCTGAGCAACCTACCCAATCTTAGTGTCATAGCATTTCTGAATAATCATTCCCATGTTATTCATAGCTATGCATCTTCAGTTAGTTAGCCCCACCACCTTCATGGCAGGGTCTAAATATGTCCTTCTCCCCTTATTGGCTTCCTTGACAGGGCAATTTTGGGTAGGAGACCCCCTTCATGAGCCACTTTGGCCTCTTGCATGAGAGGATGTAGCAGTGGCCAGAGACACAGCATTATTTAAAATCTTGCACAGAATATGGCCATTTTCCTTATTTTTCAAAATTTGTTATCTTTCTCTCCTTTTGAAATGGCTGTAATATTCTTAAAAGTTGACATATTTATCACATTTAGCAAAAGAATCTCCCATTAGTCACAGATCAGCATAATTTTATGGGCTGTGAACAGGAACGCTTTGTGAGAGCCTGCTACTGTTTTGCCATGTCTCAGCTCTTATTTGAACAAGAACTGCTTAGTTTTCACACTGTAGGTGTCTTGGCTGCTCCTCAGATGTGGATCCAAGCTCCTGAATGGTGGCTTGGATGGTACTGGCTGGTACTGTATCTCAGACAGGCACCTACCCAGGGTACCAGTGCTTTATCTGGGAAGTGTTTTATGGACTGGCTTCAGCTGGTGATCCTGCTGATGCCTGTGGTAAAATTAGGTGACAAACCTGCCAGAAGTCTGGCCAAGAGAACTGATGTTTTGTGTTAGGCATACTTATAGAAGATTTGCTGAAAAAAATGGAACACAAAGCTTTCAGTGAAAACAGTGACTTTTTGAAGATCGGTTTTACTTGCTGGGATTTTTTCCCTGTCCCTTTAAAGCCTTGCACACATCCTTATCTGTCTGGAAAAGAAATAATTTGTCACTAAATTGTTGCTGTGACTAATACTCTGTGACTAAACATTATGAGACCTTCAGCTCAGGAAAGTGCTCTAAAAGCCCTGAACTGGGGATCCTCTTTAACAGACAAAAAAGAGGGGCAGCAAAGATCCTTCCTACTTGTCTGACCATAAGCACTGTGGGTACCAGTCTGATGATTTCCAAAGCTTTTTAAATACTCTCTATATGGGAAAGGTGCAGCGAAGTAAAGCTGTACTTTGTCACCAATGCTCTAGAATGTCAGCCTTCTGCTGACAGAAGGCTTCCTATTCCTATTGAGTCCTTTATGGAATATGAAAGGAGATTAATTTCAAGTGGCTTTGAGTTTTGCAGTTAGCACTGCAGTGTCTAAGCTGGTATCATTCTCCCATAGGAACTAACTGTAGAGTATGATTAATTGTATTTTTCAGTAATCAAAATGCAAACTTGATTCTAGAAATTATTGTTGTGGTGTTTACTTTTGACCAAATGAAAACATAACTGTTATCTCTTCCTGCAAATTGTATTTATAGAAAATGGATGAACACATGCCTGAAGCCAGAGCTAGGAGGGCATCCACCAAAGCACCATTCTTTCTTGTGCCCACTTGGGATTTTAGCTCATGACATCATCAGGTTGGGATATATGTGGGGCAGGCACACACATCCTGTTTCCAGTTTGGACACGAGAAGCTCATCTTATATCTTCCCTGCAGTGGTTCCATTCTCATTCAGTTAAAACTGAGCTCTCAGAGTTCTCAAATGAGAATCACTTGATACTAAATTCTGCCACAGGCACATGAGGGGGAGAAAAGGTGTATTAGGCAGTAAATCAATACAGCTGGGCTCTGAACTGGGAAATGCAATGTTTTCTCTGGGGTTGAAATGAAAATTGACTCTCTTGGATGCTGATGAGCTGAACCTTCAAAGCGTCAAATCTCTGAGCTGTGTTTGTATCATTAGCAGCATTATTCCTTTGACTTTGAAAGAGAGATTTATTTCAATGGTTCACTCCAGCAGTATTTTCTAAATCTTCCCTCACTAGGCAGCTCTATAAAGACAGGACACCAGCAATGTTGCTCCTTGCTTGTTGCAACTCCCATGCAGGCCAGCAAAGGATAAACAAAAGTCTTTTGTATAATATTAATAAGCTTTTGGCACTTTTCAGCATGGCCTGTTGTCATCAGAGTAAATCATGTGTATCAAAAGCCCTTATATGTGAAAGTTTGTTTTCATATCTGGCCAGCTTTTCTATTCAAACCCTTTTATCATCTTGTAATAAAAACATTTGTTTATTTTTTCAATAGCACTTCAGTCATAATGCAGGAACTGCTTCCATGAATAGAACAGCACTTTTCTAAGGAGCTTTCTTTCAAATAATTTCAACTGGCCCCTTCTAGCTGCCAGTGGACTTTGAATCCTGTTTACATTAAAACAATAGTAGCAGCTTTATAAATAAACAGGAGCACACATGCCTGAAAGCCATCTTGTAATTGAAAAGTTAAAGTTTTCTCCTACTCAAACTATTTTATCTAATTCAGTTTGCGTTTGAACTAAATTTAAAGTTCTCTCTTTATGCTTAATGCACAGATCATATTCTATTGATGTGTCCTACAGTGAAAGTTTTTAATTTAAACAGGTTCTGCTATGTCACTATTTCAGTACTAACGGATATTTGCTAAAACAAACACTTTTCCTTGTCTCAAGATACAGGGATAACATCCTGCCTGTACCTGTGAGTAAATAAAACCCTGAGACCTAACAACCTTTTATGTGCTCTTGAGCTACTGCTACTTTTCTGTTTGCTTTCTAGCTTTTCCTGTGACTGGCTGCAAATGCGAGAGGATGGAATTAAGGAGATGATGGAGAGATTAAATGAGTTGAGTTGCCTAAGAAATACTTGTTAGGCGTCTTTTAAATCTCTCCTGTCTCAAGTTCAATGTTGCTTCTGGGCACTGTAGGAAAAATTGTTTTACTTAATTTTGAACCCATTTACATTTATGATTTCAGGCAGCTTCCTTGTAATTTCATGCTCAAAAAGAATGCAAAAGCACCTAAGTGACACTTAGAGTTGAAAAAGGCCTGGGTAAAACAGAAATCAAAGCTTCAATCAAAGCTGAATCAAAAATTGAGCTAGCCCAAAGTCCACTCAGACTCTGAATGGGTACGAAGATAACTGGACAGGTAAGAAGCTGCATCTCTGCCCATAGATGTGACAAATGACTTGTCCCAACTTAGGCACCCAGGTCTTAGGACCAGTCCCACACTGTCATGTGTCTGTGGCATGGTATCAGCAGAGATTTGTGCAGACAGAGAAATGTGCTTGTTGGATCAGTTGTCAATTTTTTGGCCAGGGGCTTACCAGCATCTTTGTCTCTGGGTGAAATGCTGTGTTTTCCATTTCTGGAAAAATATATCCATAATTTGCAGGAAATTTCTGTAGTCAAAGGAAATTTAATCCTTTAAGCTGCAATTCTTATTATCAAGCTCTGACCCCAGAAACTTGATAAAATACTTTTTGCCTTGGCTATTTATATTTTTCCCCCTGAAAGTGAAACAATGGCATGTCTAGCTGACCTGACCTCCTTCCTGGCATGTCCAAAGCAGCAGAGGGCTAGGAAAATGGTTCAGTAGTTGGTTCAAACACTCCATGCTTCTCTTGTTAAGAGAAGGCTTTGGAAGCATTTCCACAGCTCTAATTTGATCTCTGGGAAACTGAAAGGTTAATTGCACAATGTACAGGGGCAAAATAGATTTCCAAGAACATCTGGCACTATATTATTGAGTCTGAAATGAGATTAAAGTCATTCTTCTGGGACATGAGCCCTTGCCAACCATGATGGGGAAGGTGTACAAACTTTATGAGTTTAATGAAGACAGGGTGTGTATATTTATACACACATAAATGCACACATGCGTGTTGACTTTTTAAAATTTTTTTTTTCTTTTGCTTATGGCCTGTGGTATCTGTGCTTGGTTTTACAGGATTTTCTCCTCACTAAATTTCCATGAGTGTCAATTAGGGGACATTTTGCTGCCTGCAAAAAATTTGTGTTGGAAGATATGTGGTCTTTTCCTCTTCTTCTTAAAAATGAAAAATCATCAGGCATCTTTCCTCTCTTATGTGCCATCATCCCTCTGTGCTACCTAGCAATAACCTGATACTGCAGAAAGCAAGCATGGGGAACAAATATCAGGGGACATGGTAATATCTTTTCAAAGCCATCTGTGTTAAAGGTCAAGGCAAACATTTACCATCTCTTAAACACCAAGTTTATCCTGAAGGTCTCTGGGTGTGTAATTAGGGACAGAAGAAACACTTGCTTGAAAAATATGAGCTGTGCTTGTATCCAAGGCAGGTAGGGAAAAGACATGTCAGAGGATGCATGTGTGGGAGTGAATGGTGAGGAAGTGACTCATTTCTTCTCAGGGCATTTTTCTTTGCCAAGGTTAACTGTGATCTATGCTCTTTTCCCCAGCTTTTCTAAGGATGAAGGATGAATCTACCAGTGGAAGAAATGGTAATGAATAATGATGGCAAGATCATCTCTTGTACTGGAGAAGTCCTAGTGGAGAGACCCTCTCTGAGCCATCCGTTTGCCTGAGTGGATGGCTCAGTATTACTGGCTTATCTGCCTGATATGTGACACTCTGCTATCTTTAATATGTCAAAAGCTCTGACAGATTTGGCAGGTCTTTAGCTTGAAGATCAGTTGTGTGGCTGGATGGCTGAGTAGACTGTAGAGGGCAGTCTGAGACTGCCAGTGATGGGCTGCTGCAGCTGCTGGCGGTGTGCAGGGTCCAATATCTGCTATCTGGGGGGATAGAGTTCTGGTAGCGGGGGAGTGCAAGAAATAAAGGGGGAAGCTGGTCTCCTGGATTTACAGTAAAGATCTATTTGGCGTCACCTAAAAGAAATGCTTTATAGGACTTATTTTTCTTTAACCCCTCTTTTTCCCCATCTTGCTCTGTTTGAAAAGAGCTAATGCTGCTACTGACTGAGCAGCTGTTTTTACCCTGCAGTCACTCTTTGAGCAAAAGAAGCAAGTCGTGCAAATCCTCCTTCTGACAGTTGAAATTACTTTTAGTCTGCTCATAATGGGTTTGACTTCACCACACTGTGAATGAACATGACAGTGAGCAGGACGGTGTTGTCCAAACACCATTTTACTACTCCCCAGTGCTGTGAATTAGACAAGAAAGTCCTAGCACCTGAGTCAGGGTGCTGCCAAAGCAAGCAGGAATGATGGATGTGGTCCCAGTGTGCAGAACAGAGTACAAAGCAGAGCAGTGCTAGACTCTTATTGAGAGGAGCTAAAAAGCAAATTTGTAGCTGAGCAAAACTTCTCAGCCTTTTTTTCCCCCCATGCTTTTGACCATCTGTGAAGAATGGGAGTTGGGGCCTCACTTGGTAATGTTCAGTCATAGTGGTGATTTTATGTGTTTCAAGGTAAGGGCATGTGTCATTCATGGTTCTGTAAAAGGTGGCCACAGGACTGTCTAAGAGTGGGGTCACCAGGATGGGAATAGTTTGGCACAGTTGGTTCTCTCTTGGTGGGCACATCTGAGATGTCTCATACTGTTGGTGAAAAAGGAGCAGGCTCTCCTATAACTCCAGTGTCAAGCCAGTCTCAGTTCTCTGCATGAAATACTTTTTAAGAGTGTCATCTGAATTGATAAGCTGGGGGAAATGATCAGTCCTGTCAGATTCTGAAATTCCTGGCAGTAGAGTTTTTAGCTGCTCTGCTTTCTGCATTAATCAGAAGACCAAAAAGGTACTAGCAAACACACTGCTACCCAGTTTTCTTCTCAGGATGTGATTTTACCAATTTGATTTCTGTAATTGCACTCTAGGTATAAAGGAGCAGTCATGCAGCGCCTGCTCCTGTAAGCACCTTCATGCATAGGCATATTATACATGTTAGTATTCTCCTGGATTTCACTGAAACAGTTTGTACTTGTAAAAGTTCAGTCTGCAGAACGTGGTCCAGAACTTAATCTGATTTAAAATATCCTCCCTTTCTAATAAGTCTCTGCAAGGCAGAGGTTTTCATGCAGCTGCCCTGATTTTTAAACTGCCCGTTTGCTTACAGTATGCTTGGTATTTCTTGCCTGTCATCTGGAGGACTTAGTTGTTGCCATTATTAATTCAGCTTCACAGAGTTCCCTTGGAGGAGATGAGTAGCTTAGATGTGTAAACTGAGGCAGAACAAAGCCAAGAAGTTGTTTTCCCTTAGGTCTTGTGACAAATCTCTGGCAGAGCTGGGAATGCAACTCAGCTTTCCTCATCCCCAACTCTCTTCTGTAACCATGGGCAAGCTGGAGCAAATTAAACCCAGGCAAAAGGGGTACAGGCAGGCAGGGAGGATTGTGCCCATCACAAAAGCTCTGTGTTTGGCCCATTGCCTGCATGCTCCTAGAATAACAGACATATGGAACACGTTGCCAAGTTAGGTCCTTAAGTCAAGCTTTTATAAATGAATTCAGGAGAAAAGGAGACATACTTTATTTCTACAGAAAGGGGAGGATTGATGGAGGTGGGGTCCAGCAAACCCGCCAGGGGGGTTTTATTACTCCAAGTGGCCTTTTCCTTCTCTGTAATACATCCAGTTTATAACTAGGAATTCACTTTGCAAAAAGATAACAAAATACAAGCCTTGCTTCCAAGTATGTGTTAACGCTTTCATTTCAGGTGATCAAATTCTGAAAGGGGCCTAAGCTGTTGCCCAGCTAGTAGATCAGCTAAGCAAGAGTCTGTGGTACTGTCTGTGATAGAAGAGGGAGGAGAGCTCAATTTTTAGGCTGTAGAGCACATATTCCACGCGGACCTCTTTTGCAACAGAGTAGGAGTCCAAGAATCCACTTAAGGCAAAAGAATGCTGCCATATTAAACCCTTGGCTGTAAGCCTCAGTCAATTGCCAGCATCAACAATCACTTTTCCCATGAAAAAGAACACTTTCTGCTCTGGCAATGTGAACATTGCCTGCTTTTAAATCAAGGCAGACTGTGCTGATACAGGATGTGGCTTTCCAGTGTCAACCTATACTGCATTAAAGTATCTGTAAACCCGTACGTCCTTTCTGTTTACTTCTGAGCTCTCATGAGATCCTGCCTGTTTTCTTTACCTTGTTTTCCTTTTTTCCTTCCTTTGGGTGTAGGCTTCTGAAGTATATGCATTTAACCTTGAGTGTTGCTCAGATGTGGCCTATCTCCTTCTGCTTGATGTCATCTTGCTAAATACGAGCATTGGTGGAAAGAAGAATTTTAAACCAGACTCTCAATTCAGAAGGCTTTGCAACCCACCATCAGAACTGTGTATTCCATGTGCTTTTGTAAAGGGACAATGAATGAGAGAGAGAAACATGATGGCTTTCAATAGAAATGGGGTAGATTTATTGGTTGTTTATTTAAATCTTAAAAAAAGGAAAGAATCTAATTTGTGCGCATTACTATCTTTTAGAGTCCTCAGAAATATAAAATGCTTAACTGTGTTCTTTATGTCCATGTTTCTTAGTAGAACAACTGAAGACCTACATGCTTAGTCAATCCCTAGAAGATCATTAGAGCAAGTCACAGTGTTGTGCCCTTTTCTCCTCACTGTTTTTCAACATTTTCTGTTGTACTTAGTAGGTACACAAAAAAAATATCGGTTTTCTCACATAAAAAAGAGTTTTACTACCTTTCTTTGCCGTCCTTTCTGTCAGAAATGAAAACTAAACATGAAACCCACAATCAAGTCATCCATTCAGGATCTACATGTAGTTTGCCTATATGACCGTGGTGTGCATGGAACTTCCACAGTTCTTGAATGGAGGATGCTCAAATGAACATCTCACAACATCTCATCGTGGTGGCTGAGGTGTATTTACATCTCTTCTTTGGGGAACAAACAATGCATTAACCCTAAGAGGGTTTGGAATAGACAAAATGTGTTTTCCAGGCACATTATTCATGACCAAGAAAGCAATAAACTGTTTTCTTAATAGCTTCTTCATCCTCTTTCCTGCCTTTGTTTACAGAAGGAGATTCTGCATGGTGAAGACAAGTTGATGATAAGAATCAAACTGAGTTGTTGGCAGAGACATCTAAAGCATCATTGAACTATTTAATCATTAATTTAGCAACTGAAAGGTATTTTTTGAATACAGTGAACTGCAGTGGTTTTCATTCAACCGAGTCAAGTTTTCCCCATAGCAATCTCCATATGCTAACAAGATAAATCTCACCTCTATCCCAGGTGGATAATCATTGCTCCATTGACTGTGTAGCTGGGTACATGTGCACAGGTCTACTGTTTTTCTAGAAATAAGGAGCAAGTCAGAAACAAATAATTATTTTAAGTTTCTGGACTTTGTGCTTCTCCTTCATAACTGCTAAAACTGAAGCAGTCTTTATTTAGGATTTAAAAATAAAATCCACTTGAGAAGGGGTAAAGATCATCTTTGTCATTCTTCTCAATAAATTTATCTAGTAAATTTTTTTATTTAATAGTCCCTTCCTATTTCTTAGCTGGTCCTGACAATTCCAAGTGTGTTCCTTGTTTACAAACACTTATCTAAAGATTTAAGGACATAAATCCTGAGCTGGATGCAAAATATTTCTACTCTGATGAGTAGCTTTTTTTGACCTGTGTTAGCATTTGTCTGGCTCATGCAGTACTTACTCTGCACCCTGACTGGATGGTCAGAACTAGTTTAGACAGGAAGAATAAACTCAGGCTGTTGGTAGTACAAGGACTGGCCCTAGTGAAGAAAACATTGCAGCTTACTGCATTTATCTAGTTTTAGACAGTCCTTTGAATGATCACTTCCCAGTTGCTTCTGAACAGAGATTGCGTATTTCAATTACCCTGCATCTGTGAATAAAAATACCCTTAGCAATGCATTTTCGTGCTGTTGTTTGGGGAGGTTATCACATGTATCAAGTATGCTTGGTCACTTTCTTCTCTGGCCACAGAAAGGTTTGTTTTGGCAATGTTGGGAAGATCCTTGGTTAGTATTTGCTTTGGTGCTGATTGAGGTTGAGATTCCTTCTGTTGTCTTCTTCAGTATTTTATTCTTAATTAATGTTTTGAGTGAGTTCTGAAACCAAATAGTAAGTTCAGGACTAAAGTTGAATACAATCTCTATTACTGCAAAAGTCTACATTGTTTGGTAGCTGGATTTTCTGTATTCTGAGCATACATAGGCTAACACCAGGACTTGGAGAAATCATTATCCCCAGAATGTCCCAGTGACACCATCCATAATTTAAGAATCTGTCTTTAAGAACTTCATGTGACTGATTCCTATTCTATTGGTATTTACGTATGTTTTGGCCCTTTATATCAGTGGTGACAGAAAAAGGTCTCGATGTGTAAATGACATATAATCCTACTGCTAAAGCTTTTCTCTATTGCTGAATTCTTGCATCCAGTGATCAATCCTCTCCTCTATACACGTAACAATCATCTAACCTAACCCCAAACTCTAGGTACAGATTTTTAAATAACAAGCATTAGAAATATTTCACACTAATTAAAAGGAAAAACAGCATATGGAATAGGAGCATGTGTGGGAAAGGTATCCTACTTAGGCTGAAGATTAGGCTTAGAAGGCACAGTATGACTGACAGTCTCTGCACCTCCTCAGCTGGTGATTGGATAATGCCACTGAGAACACTTTAAATGAACAGAAGTGCATGTAGTTGCTTTTGATCTCCTTATGAAGTGCTTTTAGAGCAACACATAGCTGAAAAGCCACTTCCTGCAGCTGCAGTGGAGACATGAAGAAAGCAGCTGCAAGGGTTTGTTTTCACATTTCATACTCATGGGCCTTGAAAACAGGAATGCTGGAAGGGAGTTGGTGTAGGATCACCTACCTACAGGGCACAGACCAAGCCTGCAATCCTTGCCTGGGCAGAAGTCCCATTGATGGATTTCAGTTTTTCTGTGAAGCTGCATCCTTTGTTTTCAAAGGGAAGGCTGGCTTTTGAGCATAAGTAGAGAGCAGTACTTGCCAGGTGTGAGCTGGGCCATGACCCTTTGTGTGTGCACTTGCTGCAGTCTTCGTGGTGGGAGTGAGATATTTCAGTTGATGGAGGACTGAGCAAACACAGTTTACTCTGGGCTGTTTTCATAGGATTCATGCTTTCCCCATGGCCTGTCTCAGTGGTAGTGGAGTGGGTGAAGTGGGTGAAGCCATGTGGTCTCTGATCCACAACCAGTTTGTCATGCTCAGTGTCCCTTCAGGAAAGGCAATTTAAAATGTGCCAGCCTCTGAGAACAGCTTGGTCCTGACTCGAAGATCCAAGACTAACTTTCATAGGACACACACCTCTTTCTGTCCTTCAGTTAAAGGCCTAGTGGGCAATTTCAGTTAAAAATGGCAGAAAGAAGTCTTGAAGTTACATTATTCCAATGTGCCTTGTGAAAGATAAGCGACAAGGTAGAGGAGAGAGACCTGGTATGTGTCTCCACTGGGGAAAAAGCAGTGATTTCAGCTCACTCTATGTGAAATCCCAGAGGCTCCACATGAGAGAACCTTTAATATTACCCCAAACTGGAAGGATCTTTTATCAGAGCATATGTTTTTCAAAACACAATGGAACCTGGCCATCATAAACAAATCCAGAGAAAATCATATTTCACACATTCTGTTGCTCACAGATATTAATTATTATTATTATTATTATTATTATTATTATTATTATTATTATTATCATTATCATGATGATGATGATGATGATGATGATGATGATGATGATGATGAGAATAAAGTAGCTGATGATAATAGCAGCACAAGTCTAAAACTGAAATCTATGAGAAACTGTGGAATTGAATATTTAGAACTATTTTGCATCTAAGCTTCCTGGAACTGACTGATTTATAAAATTACAGAATATCCTGAGCTGTAAGGGACCCGCAAGGGTCATCAAAGGCAGAAGGAAGGCGAAGGAGAATTCTGAAAAACTTCAGTGCTCCATGTTGAGCACTCTGAAGTTCACCCACCTGCTGCTCAGCTTCAGCTGGATTGAATAGATAGGATGGTGGACTTCCCATGCCAGGTTCTGTTAATGCTGGGGAGCTTTCCTTCATATCACTCCCTTTCACTAAGAGAGTTTTCTTTCCTGTTCTCCAACTCACTTAATTAATTTTTATCTGAATCTGATCCAAACAACCTGAATTTCTGCTCTCACAACTGCTCAAAAAACATCAGACTTTGCAATGAAATTTCCTTTTCCTTTTGTATTTGCCTGGACCAGTAATACCTTAGAACAGCCTTTTTAAAGTGTGTCTGTATTTCTTCTTGGGAATTAGTGTTTGAGTTTATTCAGATAACGAGTTGTCGCGGTTTAACACAGCTTGGTTTTTAAAGAGAAAATCCACCAGTCACAGAAGTGATTCTCTATGAGGACTGCTAACAGCTCCCTCCAGGTCCAACAGAACCAATCAGCTGGCTAGTTTTGAATATTGACACGCTGTTAAACCACTGTAGAAAGCTGGACACGACTCTGTGAAACGCCACATGTAAAAACAAACAAACGCAGGGAAGCGCACTCCTGCTCCCAGCCTTGGAACAGGTACCTGGGCGCTGGCCAGGCTGGACCCCGCTCTGCTGCGCGGCCTGGCGGGGCCGGGCCGGGCCCTCTCAGCCGCAGCTCGGCTGAGATTCTGCTGCCGCCAAGTTCCAACCACGGCCGGCGGGCCAGGCCGGCTCCGCTCGGCTTTGGGTGGAGCCGAGCCGGGCTCCGCTCTGGCTGTGAGCTGCCGAGCCATCCTGCTGGTGCTGCGGGAAATCAAAGGGCTCTGCCGGCCGCGCCGAGAGCAGCCCGGTGGCTGGAGCTGAGCACAGCCGTGAGGCCAGGATGGCTGCTGCCATTGTGGCCAGGCCCCTGAGGTCCTGCCAAAGCCCCTCATAGCCCAGCGCAGCCCCGAAAAGTCCTCCACCATAAACAGCTCCGGCCGCCGCCTGGCAGAGATCGCATAACCATCCGCAGACCTCGGCAGGGTATTAACTCTTTCAGTGCACAGATGAAATTTGCAGGCATCAGTCCTCTCTGGAGTGAGAGAAATAGGAAAGGGTGAGCATACGTGAAGGAAAATTACGTGGAACCTGTAAGGTCAGTGAAGAAGGAGGCAAACGCCAGATGGGAGGAGAATGAGGAGATGCCTTAGTCTTGGGCTGAAATTCTTTTGTAAAGCTATGGTGATGGACTGTGATATACTAAAATATCGCCTCTAATTCCTAAAAAGCATAGGGGGATAGAGCATTCAAACCATAAATATGAGCAAAGACACTGGTGCTAAAGTCAAGAGATGTTGAAACAGCTGTGATCCCATTAAAAGTTTGAACAGAGGGAGAGAAAAGTGATGAAGACTTTTGGCTCCCATGGAGGAGGAAGCTCTGTTTCCAGAGATGAAGATGATTTCAGAGATAGATTAAGAGAACCTTTGCTTTTGAACAGCCCATCCTTAAAAGTGTAGCCCATTAGCTAAAGATTTGAATCCTCAAAAACAGTTGTGGGGAAAACTGTAAGTCAAGGGAAGGGACTTCCACATAGCAACAGATTTTCCTTTCCTTGGCGGCTGATTTGCTGTGACATTAATGCCATGAGAGAACTGTTTCTTATGGAGAGGTCTCCATGGCATGGCAAGAGAGATTCCTCTCCCTAAGAGAACTGAAGAAATATTATTTTAGAGGTTGTAAACTGACTGAAAGTCTCATGTTTTGTCTTTTACATTATCAGTGGGAAAGAAAAGAAGAAGTGGGGGGGAGGAGAAGTGTTCTGAAGGTCTGTTCTGATTTCTTATTATTTCTCTTTTAGTTCTGTTAATAAAGTTTTCTTTATACCCTTTAAAGCTTTGTTATAAATGATCGAATCGATAGCCAAATTTCGAAAAATTTAACAATGATTTATTGGGTCAATTATGAAAAAATACAATTTCGAGCAACCCCCACAATCAAAACAGCGTCAGTCCTGGGTACAGGCGCTGGGTGAGACCAGAGGTTCGACCGACAGAGTGACAGTGTCCCCTCAAAGGTTCACTCCAAGTGTTTCCAGTTTATATACAGTTTATTCTCTGAGGCACAGATGACCGCATCTTTCTATTCACTTCTTCGAATGCAAATCCATTTCTATACATATGTGGAAATAGACAAAGACAGGTCCCAGTTTGTAGATGGGAGTCTGAGCACACAGGAGAAGTTTGCTTTCACATGTAATAAGTTGGTATGGGTTCCTGAGTGCCCAGATGCGATCAGGGCGAGTCCAAGTCTTGTGAAATTCCTGGGACACTGCAATTAATCATGGGCCAGGAAGGCTCCTGATGTTATCTCCCAGGTGCAGGAGACAAGGAAATCATCTCTGATGGTCCAGGAAGGTTCCATTCAGACCTTAAACAGGCCTGATGCTCTCTTCATACTGCCAGGAATTAGTTACAATTTGAATAGAACTCTGTTCCTGGCTGGGGAGGTTAAAACATTATTTCCACAATATTTTATACCCACACATATCTATTTATATAGCAAGAATTAACTACATTACATACCACAGCTTTGAGCCTGCTTGCTCTCCTCCTAACCCTTATCTCAGCAGAAAATGAATAATTCTGTTGAGTGCACTGGTGATTGACCACACTAGACCCACCACATTAATTGGTGAGTTGAACCCAGATTGTTGAACCCAAACCACTGCACTTAATTGGTGTTTTCACCCAGTTTTTGAACTGAAACCACCACATGAGTAAAAAAAAAATTGTTATTTTAAAATCTACATTAAGTTCTTTCCAAGTCCAAATCTAGACTTGAATTTTGAAATTTGAAAAATCATTTAAGTCTTATTCTTACTCTCATGGGGAAACTTGGAAGGACTTGGAGGCTAAAAGCACACTCTTCAAGACATTCCTGTGCTCGATAAAGACCCAGATTTTGCTTAGAGAAGATAAAAATTCTAGCTAATGTATGGGGATTACAGATTGGGGGATATTAGACTAGTGTTTTAGAAAAGCCACAAACAATTGGCTTGTTATTACACACAAATCTCTGAAGATTTTGTAAACAACTGGCTGCAACTATCAGGTTTTGCAGAAAAGAAAATAAACCCCATTTCATCCGCATCAAGAAATGCAGTACTGAGAATGATAACTGAAGTTCTCAAATGGATATGAAACCATGCAATGACCCATAGCGCCCCCCAGAATGTATCACATAACAGGAAATAAAGGAGTATCAGAAACTCTCTTGAAAAAGTTGGACCTTTGCTTTTATTCCTTATAGGTTTGTCTAGAGGGTTATTAGATATCATCTTTAATAATGAATTATTGCTGAATTCGGATCAGGCAGTGCCATTTTACCAGGTTTTTTTCTCCTTAATACCCTCAATTATGAACAAGTTCATTAAAACTCTATTTCATTGCTAGCTTTTGACTCTCAAGCTGCTCTTTTCTAATTGAGCTTTAAAATTTCACTGCTGTTTTTTGCTTGGGTTTTGCTGATTTTGGGGGAGAGGGGAGGGGAATTTGGGAGGGAGGGTGACTCTTATTGCCAGGTTTGGATTTGCTGTCTTTCCCTTACATTGTGGGTCGTTCACAACATGTAACCAATGTGTCTGCTGTGAGTTGGATGCCATGCCTTGGCACTGTTCATCCCAGAAACCTTTTGGCCAAGATTGGGAAAAATCTTCAGTTTGTTGCAGAAAGCATGTGATGGCTGCAGAGAGATGGCAGCTGATTCCTTATCAGAACTCCCTACCACTGCAGACACCAGAGGGGAGAAAAGTGGGATGCTATAGAAGACACAAACGTTTGCAATTGGATTCATACTGTTAGGATTAATGATAGAAGGTAGAGGAAAACTAGAGTAACATTCCTAAGCCAGCACATTAGACTGATTAATTGCATTAAGGCACTGAAAACGAACAACAGCTGCAGTCCATGAAAAGCCAAATTTATCTAAATTTCTCTAGCTGATCAGTGAAATCATCACCAAGACTTCTAGCTTATAATTGCTTTTACATAGAAAACCAGAACAAGCAGGGAAGAAAAAAAAAAGTTCCTGATTATAGAGATGTCTGTGTTTATTTTGCCAAAATTTTATAGCTAGTAAATCTTCATGTAACAGAATTCCATATTGCTGCTAGCAGTGGGGATTTTCAGTGGAACTTGTTTGGGAATATACACCCCCAGAAGGTGTAGTAAGGACCCTCTTTAAGCAATAACTTTTGCAGTTTGGAAGTTCATATCTAGATGACTTTTCAGGTTTGTGTTTTGAAAACAAGGTCTGCCAGAGTACCAAGGCTTCTCATGGGGGAAAGTAGGTTACAATATGGACGCGAGTCAAGATACTCACAACAGACTGTCTGAAGATTTTTCCCAATTTTTCTGCTTTGTTTAGCAGCATTTAGGAGTGTCCATCATCCATCATCCATCCATCTCCCGGGATCAGATCATGGGAGAGATTGTTAGCTCCATGCAATGGCAGGGTGACTGAAATGGGGGATAGTTAAGTTACTTTTCTGAAGCAGTATAACGATTTGAACCACCTATACCAAGATTGTTTTTTCTCTCCTTTCAAAACTAACCCTCTCTCTGACCAAATATGATCTAATGTTAAATCAGTCTTTTGCTGTTGATGTCTCCACTGGGGTCTGTGATGTCCATGAAGTGCTTTTCCACTATATTTTACCACACAAACATTTGCTGCTGTTCTGCAGAAAAAAGGAGAGGGGTTAGTGGGACACTAATACTAAAGAAACGCACAAGTTCTAAAGATGGGGTATATTAGTTTATATTAATAGAGACAGAGTTTTCTTATTTGATGTAGTATTCTCTGGATGTTATTTCAGTATACATCAACATATTTTCACTATATTTCATATAAGTCTTGCTGCTTGGACAGCAGGCAGCTGTAGGGCAGCTACACAAAGCCTCTGTGTTAGATATGTGGGCAGCATGTCATCTCCTCTCTTTTGGATGGGCTAGATGAACCTGATGAGAGAGAAAAGAGGACTTGCTCCTGGTCTTCCCAAAGGAGAGAATGGAAGAAGAGAGCATGAAAAGGAAAAGCTGGTGATGTATGAGCCTAGGATGAACTCAAAGTAAAAGAAGGAAATCCAGAATGGAGGTTGTTTTGGAAGGCTCAAGAGGAATGACATTGGGGTGTCAAAGAGTAAACTGGGAGCCAATGTGAGATGGTTGGATTTGTCTTCTGCAGGTCCCAGAGCCCCATGTTGCATCCTATTTACCACCTACTCCCTTGGGATTCCAGCCCTGCTCTGAGGTCTTTTGCAGGATACAAGTGTCCTGCAAAGCTAGCTGTGTGTCTGATACTGGAAAGGAGCAGAAAAGGTTGCAGGCTCATTGCAGCTCCAGAAGTTAGGATGTGGCTAAATTTTGTAAGGGAACCCGCTGAAGAAGAGCTTTTCCTGTCTGAGCAAGAGGGAACTGGGGTGGCTGTGTCATGCTGGGCTGTGTAGCTCTCATTTACCTGCTGACAGCTGTCTGTTCTACTTAGTCCCTGTATAAGATCAGAGCCAGGGAAATGATTAAAACACGTGAACACCCTTGGGTGTCTGGGTCTCTGGTCAGCAGGTGTGTGTGATGTGGCATGAATGTATTTCATACATCCTCCAGTCATTTTCATTATTTGACTTTGTTCCTACAGATTTATGAGAATAATTTCATCCTCAATAAGGATATATTTTTTCTCATCTTTTTATGGCATTAAGTATGTTTTATTTATGGATGTATGTGTGTGCATTTGTGAATTTTTCTGTGGTTGACTTATAACATTAACCTTTCCTGAAGTTTCCCAATCTTGTGTTTGATTGCAAGTACTTTAAATAAATGGGCTATGAGGAGGCAATTTTCCTTCACTTGGAAATTTTTCTATGAAATACATCTGTGGATCACCCAAAATAATAATGTTTTTGTGGTATTTTCTCCAGCTTCTTGCTAGAAAATGCTATTTTCTCTTATGTTTCCGTCCATTACCAGCCACTTACCCAGCATCTGGAGCTGGATCAGTAATACATGGTTGTTCTGGCTTTCCAGTGTCAAGGAAGAGGAAGTCCTCTCCCTGTATATTCACCCCTTTAATTCCTGTACCAATGCTTTAATTCCTTGACCAGCCCAGTAACACCAAGAACTGAAGAGTGAGTGTTTAACTGCCTTTTGTTTCAGCCTGTACTCTCTCTATTTTTTCTTCTTCTCTTATGGTTCCATTCTGTATGGGTAACAAAGGGCATATTGATGCAGCAACTAAGTAGATACTCTAAAATGTTAAAAATTACCACTTTGGAGTTGCAAAGTCAGTGAGAGTTTCAGTTCTGACTCCGGTACTATTTAATCTGTGAAACTTTCTGCTGAAGAACGTAATATTCTGTTCTCTTGGATCACATTTACTTAATAGGATCAAAGGGAGGAAATACTTTTTCTCTTCAGAGTAACTGAATTAAAAAAGCACATATTTTGATTAGCCTGTGTTCAACCTTGAGGGCAGATTTTAATCTAGTCTAAATGTGTGTAGCTCCATAAACTTTACTGAAATTGTACTGATTGATAGCAGCCCAAACTCTGCTTTTGTGCTCACGTTGCACCCGCATTTGAATGATTGAGTACTATTTGCTGTAATATTTGTGAAAGACAAAATACTTTGTGTATTCTTTTGTATTATCTGATGTATGCCATGGTAGTTTGATTACTTTGGACTTGTAATCAGATATTACAATTATCACAAGATAGCAGTATGCTAAAAATTACTTCTTCCATGTTGAATTTTTCTTGTTCTTTTCAAGAAAGCTGACATGTCTTCTTTAATGAAAAAGGCTTTTCATCAAATCAGTGGTGAAAAACAAAAAACGCAAATGAAAAATAATTCAACATGTGGGCTGTCACTTTTCCATGGAAAATTAAAAAGGAGTAAAGAAAAAGAAAAAAGTGCACTGGAACAAAAAATATTTCCTGACTAGTCCTACTTAGAAATTCTTTTTCTTGGCATATCTGTCAGTGCCATTCCTTTTTGCAGGAATACTTGAATTTCTTTGTAATGCGGTTTTTGTGCAGGTTACAGTAATTATCATTGTGAGAGCCACAGACTGGCTGATACACCATGGACATTAAGTTCAAGCACTGGATGTTCACAAAGATACCTTTTTTAGCTGTCCAGAAGAAATTCACTAGGGCAATCCAGATGTAATTAGCATTAACAAATAATCTGTTGAAACTGGTGATGTTTGAGCCAGCCTGCTCCTCTGGCCAGGGTAGAGCTGTTGTTTCACTTCCTCAGGTTTTGCTGCCTGTGGGAAGTAAGAGACCCTCAACCTCTTTATTTACAAAGCAGTCAGGCCAGGATTATTTACATTTACATTTACATTTACATTTACATTTACATTCCTCTGAGCACTTTGTGGGACCAAACTGAGTTTTTCAGGTGTTGTATTTATTTTTCATAGCATTTTACATATTGGTACAGGAATACTTTTACTTCAAGACTCCAGAAGCCTTAACCTAAATTAATTCCTACCAAACCCTGCTATTTTGGTTATGTTTTCTTAGTGTCTGCATGCTTTTGGTGTTAATGTCTATGCCAGTGTACAATAACAGGAATTCCTTCTATTTTCGTGTTTGCTTCTTCAGATCATATTTACAGATATTTCCATATTTTAATCTGAAATTCTTAATGTTTTGCTAGAATGGAAGTGCCTTTTGGTATAAATTTCTTTGGATGGTTCAGAGGTTATTGTGGTATAGTTGTGCTTTTCTCTGACAGGAACATTGGTAATAAAGTTTGCATTTACATAATTAGCAAAATTTTTGCGCAT
The DNA here is from genome assembly GCF_027887145.1 of Ammospiza caudacuta. Classification (NCBI taxonomy): domain Eukaryota; kingdom Metazoa; phylum Chordata; class Aves; order Passeriformes; family Passerellidae; genus Ammospiza; species Ammospiza caudacuta. The sequence goes on along the minus strand of NC_080595.1, from coordinate 16,866,014 downwards.
TTACAATTACATAAGTGGTAAGAAAGTTTGAGGGAAGCTGTTATGGGCCCATTTGATCACACTTATCATCTGGTCACTAGGACAGGCAATTAAGTAGTCTGAGGAGCTGCATGTGATGGGGTGATCTTGGCTAAATCCTTCCCATGGATCAATTTGAAGTCGGAAGTAATTTCAGTGCTTATGTCAAAGCCTGCCTAATGAGAATCTTGTATACTCACAGACACGTGTAAATACTTGTCGCACAACTAATGGACTGTCGTGGTTTGACATTGACAGGAAGTGGGTTTTCTGGGATATTCCGTGGTTACCAATAGGTGTTCAGATTTTAATATTGGCACATGATGTGGCCATTGGGACATTTGGACACGCCTCTGAGAACACAGAGGTTAAAAAGCAGAGCTGCGGCCCTGGGAGTTTCTCTTGGGACTTCTGTAGGAAAGAGGTCGGATTTCCCTCCCCCCTCCAGCTGCTGCTGCTGGGCAGGGGAGGGGCAGTCCTGCAGTAGGCCTGGTCCTGGACAGAGGTGGGGGGTGAGGAGGCCCTTGAGGACAGAACGGTGGAAGAGCACCAAGAGACATCGGGCATCCACCCCGCCCCGCCAGGAGAGAGAGACGGAGAGCCGGCGACAGAATGTGATAGCAGCCGGCCGAGGAGGAGAAGGGGTCAGTGCGGCGAGAAGGTGCCCGGCCAGAGCAGCGTGGGAGTGCCGGAGCTCTGGGACAGGCAGAGACTGAAATTTTTAACCCTTTTCTTGCATGATAGAAACCTTGCAAATGCTGATCCTCCTGGAGCTGAATGAGAAGAGAGATAAGAGATGAGATAAGAGGGGATGGGCCACAAGGGAAGTGGAGAAGACTCTTGAGTGGGGGGAGAGATGATGGAGTGGCCTTTTGGCTGGACTTTTCTTGTGTGGCCATAGACGGAACCATTTTTTTTCCTGTGATACAGAGACTGCACTTAGGGGGAGGCAATGGCTCGGAGCCAAGGGAGTGCAGTGATGTTATGTGTAAGAGTGCATGAACAGAGACAACAGGTGAGGAGGGTGGTTGGTGCCCTCGATCTTCAGTGGAACAGAGGATCTCTGTTTTTGAGACCCCTCGGCCCCAGGGGGTGTAAAAATCTGGGGGGGACAGATGTCCTGAAGGAGAGACTGTGCCTTTTTTTTGGAGTGAGACAAGGCATCCTTGAAAGACAACCCTAAAAGCAGCTCTGGTCCATGCACAGTGGTGAGAGCACTGGGCATGGAAAGAAGATGCCACGATGGCAAAGGATTTCTGGGCGGTGCTGAGTGACATGGAAGCACACGAGGTTTCAGCATGTTTCCAGGGGAAGCCTATGGTGCAAGAAGGACTCCTCTCCTCTTGATGAACTGAAGACTGAGTATTCTAAAGGATGGTGCTGGACTGAGAGTTGGTGATTTTGGGGGAATGTATTGCATTGGGAAATTTGGTAGGGGAAGGAGGAAAATGCTTTTGTAAGGTTTTCATTTTCCTTGTGTGTTTTTTTCTTTCCTTGTAGTTTAGTTATTTTTTTGTAGTTTAGTTAATAAAGTTTTCTTTATTTCTAAGTAGGAGCCTGCTTTGCTTATTCCTGGTCACATCTCACAGCAGACACCAGGGAGAGGGTACTCTCATGGGGGCACTGGCATTGTGCTAGTGTCAAACCATGACATGGACAAATTTCCTTAGCTTGGGTGCAAACTATTTGTGTCTCAGTAATCCAAGCCTCTCATCTGAGACAAAAGAACCCCAATCAAGTAATGATGTTTTGGGAGCTTATTAATGATAAATCTACTAGGTGTGAAAAGTTGAGGAAAAAGGAGGATGGATTTATGCTGTATCCTGCTGAACCCTGGTACACCTGTGGCGCAGGGACTGAAATTTTTAAGTTTGATGAGAACAGCAAAGATCAGTCTGGTCATGCAGGATTCTGTTCATCCTTGGGGACTATGATCTCTACTGTGCACTTGTAATAAATTGTGCAAATATTCTTCTCAATATTTTTGAGAAGAATAGTATGAAAGCTATTGAACATATCTAACTCCTGTTCAGTGTTACCTCTGTGTGCATCTGTTGAGGAATAAGTTTCTCTACTTACTGCTTTTGGGCATGGAGTTTTAAAATTTGGAGCATTAATTTCACAATTCACTTCAGCTGCTGTTCTGTCCACAACTCTTTTTCTGTTCAGCAAACTAGCAGGATAAATTTTTCTTAAGCTCCTGCAGAAATCCTGTGGTACCGAAAGTCAAAGCCTGATTCTCCCAGGCTCCATGTTTAATGAGTGGAGAGGTCAGTTCTGACTATCTAATTTAGGTTTAGGTTTTGTGTTAAGGTGCTTACCTGCTTATTCAGTCAGAGAGCAGAAAGAATGCCATGTACTTTTCATCTGCAGTTGCCTCCTGCCAGAATAAGTGGCAGAAACTGAACACTTGCAGACAGCTTTTTATCACCAGTAGGGAGAAACAGCCAGTTTAAAACTTAGATTTATTATTTCTTAAAAATTATGCATACAGTGATAGAAAAGGAATTCTTATACTGCCTAGTCATAGCCATTTGAAGGTGTATTTCCAAGGAATAGCTCTAGGTTAAGAGAAAGGAAAGTTTTTACTTTATTCTTGAACTTTATGAATGGGATTTTAAAAGAATTGATTACTGGTTTACCTCTGGTTTTAATAATGAGATGAAGTCTTCACTCCGTTCATGTTAGCGTCTGTTTAACTTAAGCAGGAACAAGATTTTACCTCCAGTGTTTTCAGACAGTGTTTTAAGAAGTTATATCAAAATTACACATTTTACATTTCACAAATTCCAGCCTAGACTCTTACCAAGCTAAAGTTACTATAATTCACACGGATTCTTGGGGATCTCTTCCCTGGCTAGCTGTTTGGCTTAAACACTTTAGAGAGCAGCATAGTAATATTACCCTCTTTCTTGCCTATCTTCCTTATTGGAACTTTATTATGCCATTAGCTAGATTAGTGGTCTAGGTACTGGACAGTATCTAAAGAGTGGCTGCTTGTAAACATCTTCTACAGTGTTGTGTGTCCTTACTTTACCTGAAATGAGATTGAATTTAGTGTTGTTATTGGCTAGTCTTACAAATTTTTTAAAAAGCAATCACAGCTGGAAGTTACATCCTGAAATAACCCTTCTGTATGTCATTCCTTATTTAGAGCGAAATACTCCTGGTCTAACTCCAGTCAGGTCAATAGAAGGAGTGACATTTATCCCAATAAGTGAAGTGAATTTAGGCCTGTGATGGAGTAGCAGAAAGATGAAAGGTGGCTATCTTTCCTGTAGGAATTTAGTAGCCATTGCTCTTCAGCCTCACTGGACTTCTGGACCTACTGACTCACCACTCCTTAGGCTGAATAAGAAATTAAGAGTGTGAAAACATGCTATTTGCACTTAAATGCCTGCAGCTGTGAATCTGGAATCCACGTGTTTCCTCCAGTTTCTCTGTTTTCAATTTCAATTCTTCTCCATAAAGGTAAAGCAATAACCTGATTTCAAGTAGTATGAACTGTACAAAATTAAATCTTTGACATCCACTTAGAATACTGATATCCTTTTGCTATCTCATGTGCAAGGTGAAGGAAAATGAAAGGAGTAAACATTTATTTGAAATCAGGCCTGCCCTTCTGCTAACCCCTCACCCCCACAAACATGTAACAACTAATTTCCAAGCCAATAGTGCTTAATGTTACTCCAACCCTTTTGGCCCTGGGGGAAAGAAGTGTGTGGATGGTGATGGAGGGAGAAAGACTTTTATTTGTCTTAACCTGTGAGGGCTGGATTGAAGAGTGAGTATTCAATATTGCCCTCAGTAATGCACAGCTTCTCCTACATATTAGTCTCTGCCACTGACTATCAGATCTCCCCCAGAAGACTGTGTCAAGGTATCTAGACTAACAAGTGGAAATCACAATGGTCAGCTTTTATCTCTTTTGTTTTTACTTACATACTTGTAGAAACTGCCAGTTCCTGCAAGTATGCCTCTGTACTGGGAAAATGTGCTTGTGATGCAGATTGCTTTGATTCGCAGAAGAGTTCTGCAGACTCTTGAGTCTGTCCCTACAGGGAGTTCTATTTTTCAGCTCTCTCTACTGTGAGTACAGCTCTCTTCTGATCTGGATTGTTTTATTAATTAAGATTTTTGAGTAGGATATCAGAGGTGAGCAGGTATCTGCTAGTTTACAAGGGTGTAGAATAACAGGAAATCTAGCTCTCCTAAAGAGAAATAAAAGTATTTCTAAGTGGACACAGATACCAGGAAATTACAAATGGGAAAAGTCTGTATGGATCAATGGCAAATTGTATTATTTAAGATTTCTGGAGCGTTGATGACAATTGAGGCCTATAGATCCCCTGTGGCACTTTTGTATAGCACACCTAAATTCTTTTAAACCTGACCTATTTCAACAGGTTGATTTTAACATTTAGCTGGATGAAAAGAACATGTGAAATCAACAGAACAGGTTTTGTTTGGGAAAGCCCTTGGTGGTGTGTTTTAAGTACACTTGAGGTGAACTATGTTGAATAAATATGGAGTATTTAGGGGCAGAATTGCTGAGGATTTTATGGAACAAAACAGCAAGAAGCTTTGTCATTCAAAGCTGTAAATGATGCCTAGCTGAGCTCATAAAACACACATCAAAGGTGTCCATATGGGTTACATTTTAATATTCTTTCAATATTAAAGACCTGTTACTAATTTTAAACTGCATTGGTAAAAACTAATTTTTTTCTTTTTTCTTTTTGTCTTTTCTTCTACATTGCTAAATGATGTAAATCACTCATGTCAATTTTATGCTGATTTGTGCCAGCTGAAGATCTGACCGTGAGAGATATTTCCCCTCTGTATAATCATCCCAAATAGGGAAGGGAAAAGAAGAGGGAGGAGTGGTGTCATCTGGATTTGTGAATAGTATGGCTGTAATACAATCCTGAAAAATGCTCTGATATAAAGACAGAAATATGGGGATCATTGTAGAAACTCTTGAAATAATCCTATAAATAGCAGAGGAAATTCTGTCTTGGAGTTGTCTATTGAAACCATTTTCAAATGAGATGGCTGACAGGAAGAGAAATGTAAAGTCAGAAACCACAAGGCAGATCCTCACCTGGTGTAAATCAGGAAAACTACATTAATTTCAGAGGCATTGACTTGAAAGAACTGTGATGATCTCCAGCAGCTGAGGATCTATAACCATAGGTACTGGGTGCCAAAGTCTCTCACTCACACCAGTGTAAATCGGGAGCACCTCAACTGACTTGGTGGCATTATTTTGGATTAACACTACTGCACATGAATGTAGGCCACCATCATTTGTGTTTGGAGAGTGAAGACAATTGATTTCTAGGATGTGAAGTGTGTATTTTTGGATCAAGGAATATATATACTTGAGAGATTGTTTCAGTCTGCTATTGCAGATGTAGGCTATTTAACAACCAGGAATTGCCTTGTTCACTCTGCTGTTATGGAAAGGTGTTGACTCCACAAAAGCACTCATGATAGTCTTAGGTCACCTAGCTGTTATGAACAAAAATTCGGTTAATATTTTTTTTGTGAGAAAAAGTTACCACTACTGCTGGGCTGCTGCCTGTGTTATGGTAATTACGGGTCGTTGTCGTTAATGGTTGTTTTTGTATTAGTAAAAGCCCTGGCTGGGGCGAGTTAATGGCCTTTCTCCTGAGACAGTGAAGGGTGGGGACCTCCCCAAACAGTGAGGAGAAGAGACCTGGAGGGGAGGTGTTATGCAAACTGACTCCCAAGACCAGAATGCTTTGTGGGACCCCCGATTCCAAACTCACGGAGAAACCCCAAAAACAACGAGCCACCTAAGAGTTGAGAGACTGGAGTGATGTCTGGATGTGAGGAGCGGAGTGCTGGGCCTGGAAGAGATGCTGGAAACCTTCATCGTTCCTCACCCTGTCTTGGAGATCCCCCGGGCCAGGTCTGGGAGGGGAGCGAGAGTCGGAGCGAACTACCATCTGACGGGGACATCACGCCCTAAAGGGTACCACGAGGACCGGATTCCCCCAGCCCTGCCAGGTGGACAGAGCTGTGCTTATCCTTCTTCTCTGAGTCGCCCTGGGAGAGATGACGGACGCTGCAGACCCGCCGAGCTGCCCAATCCTGAGCTGATCACTTTTAATAAAGGCATTAAAAAGGAGAAGAAGTCTCCTGGCCCTGTTTATTTCACTAGCTAGCACATCAATAAATAACCTAATAAATTCTCTAGCATTCCACAATATGTTTTCCCTGCATGTACTGATAATGACAACAGTACCGTGCCCATTGTAGCTGACTGAGGCACTTCAGTGTTACACTAGCATCACTAAGGAAAGAATTTGTTCCTGTGCAGTAAAGAAAATAGAGTCAGAAACAGGACTCTTATGTATGTCAGTTCATATGTATGAAGTAATGTCAGTCCAAATTCAACATATGAAAATGCTGACACCTGGGGAAGCCTTGGCTTTTTGTTCAAAACCATTGCTAAAGGACCAAGATTTTTAGAGTTTTTCTTTGATTTATGAAAATACTTTTATAAACACATGTAAGGGCCTCTTTTTTCCAGTATCTTTTGGTGATTACCTATTGTCTATTTAGGGGCTAGATCAGGCCCTAGAAAATGTTATCAGTAAAATACTTCTAAAAAGGTGACATAAATTAGGTCCTGTGTGGCTGCTTTCCCATCTACAGCTGGGGACTGTGTGTGTAGCAGGAAAGGACCTTCTTCAGCTGTGATTGCCTTGGCAGAAGGGGGAGGACACATGGCTATGTACTTTCAGTCAGCAATTCCTAATGACTCTTTTATTAACATTACTGCATTAATATCTCCAGTGAGATCACAAACATGAAACAGTTTTCAAACCATGGCTATTTATACTCTGCCTTTAACAGTTCTGCTCTGCTTCTTTTTTAAATGCCATGTTGTTTAGCTGGTTACATGTGATAACTGGTTTTTTAAGGCTAGAGTTTACACCAGCTGCTTTCATCACTGTGCTTTAGATAGTATCTAAACCAAAGGATGCTAGTTGGGAGCTACACAGACACGTGAGAAGAACCAGAAAGATAAACATTTCATATTCTATCCAGAACATTTCCTGTAATTACTCTGTTTCTGCTCTAATTCCTACAGAACTTCTTTACCCTCAACTTTCTTTGGCCTCCTGTTCATTACATTAACCTTTACTCAATGTCCCTGAGCATCATCTGTTCCAGGGGGGCACTGAATCCTACATCCCACTGTGCCTACCCCAAATTCTGTGAATGGCACTGACTTTGACAATGACATAGTCACCTCAGCTGCCGTTTCTTACAGGCAGTAGAAAAACAGTATTAAAAAAAATAGCAATAACAATAATAATAATAATCTGTTCTGGACTTAATTCAGCTGCTTCTGTGGGAAGGTTTGTATCCCAAAAGCATAATGGAGGCATAACGTTTCTGTAACTGGATTTTTTTACTGAGTTTGATTGATCTGATGGTGAATCTCACATGAGATTACCACTTCTGTTTTCTGCAGGCCTCTAAAACTGTTTTAGGTTCTTCTATGTTTTTCACATTTATTTCTTAATTGCTGTTGTCCTGCAGGGAGTTATGGACTGGATCCCTGGAGGCAGGGAAATTACTTTTATCATCAGAGTTACCAAAGTAGGGTTGAGGTTATCAGCATTAATTACCACTGAAGCAGCTTTTTGTACCTTTTGATGACGCTTAATCATGACATGGCATTGGCTGGGTTTTTGGTAGAGGACTGGATGTACAAGTGTTGCACATATGCATGCAACATATCTTCAAAGTTTCCATGGTTTCGTATTAATATTTGCAATATAATTATGAGAAAATTAGGAGGGTGTGGAGAAGGATGAAGGTAAAGGATGAAGGATGATTTGGTAAACAAGGCCTTGTGGTAAGGCAGGGGAGAACTAGTTTATTTTCTTGCTCTGTTGTCGCAGACATTTTTTTACAGAAACCCTTTCTTTGGGATTTGTGCATCTTCTGGGAAGCAAAGGCGCCGGGAGAAGAATGTAAACAATTGTTATCAGCTGCTGTGGAATGCAATAGGATGCACCTGTGATTAGTTCATGTTCCATGTTTATAGTTAAGGGCCAATCACAGGAGCAAGCTGGGGACAGAGTCCCTGGACACAGAACTTTGTTATAGATTCTTTTCTATTCTTAGCTTAGCAAGCCTCTGCAACTTCTCTCTTTATTCCTATTAGTATAGTTATAATGTATTATATATCATATATCAATAAATCCAGCCTTCTGATCAAGAAACAAGATTCTCGTCTCTTCTCTCACCCCAGTGACCCCCTCAGGTTGCTGTAATACTCTGTCTCAGACATTCCCTTTGGCAGACTCCTTTGAGAGGGATTTAAAAAGAATGACTTGCTCACTATTGCCCAGTGGAGGACAAGGATGCCCTTAATCTCTGCTACTTTTCTGTGCATGTGTGTTGTGGGGAACTGAGCTCTACAGTCCCTCTATTGCATGTCTCCAGTCAAGCCTTTCTCAGTCCTAGTGAGAAGCTCTGCTCTTGTTGGAAGTTGGTGGGGAAAAAACCCTGTTTAACTCCTGGTTTTACCTTTGAAAATGTCTCCTTGCTCTTTTTCTCTGCTGTCCAAGTACAGTAAGATTTCGTGCAGCGATCCATTTTGGGTTTAAATGCTGAAATAGAATACCCTGGGAGCTATATAAGCAGAGTGCACAGTGACGGTCCATGTTTGTACATACATATTTTTTTGATTTGTGTTTATTTGCAGTGGTGATGCTATCCTTGGTCAATAGTTGAATTTGACCTTTTCTTCGATTCTGGGTGGGATTAATTGCTCCAGCTTTACCATTTAAAACCTGTCTAAGCAATTTGGTTTTATTCTCTCTAGCCAGTGCAAAGAGTAGCAGCAACTCCAAAAAAGAATTAATCCCATTCAAAGATAAGTATTTATGGTATGAAGATTTTGGGAGTAGTTTTTATGGAAGAGGTTTTTTTTTTATTGAATAGTGAATAAGATGTAGGAAGAAAATGGAAGTGTTTGGCACATCTGGAGTGCAAGACTTTATTCCTTAAAATTTGCAAACCTCCTCTTAACATCACCATCAGTCCTTCTGCAGAGACAGGAAAATATTTGGCACAGAAGATCTGATTTTAAACCAAAGCAACAGTGATATTGGAATTTGTAGTAGAATTTGATTTGATTTGATTAATTCTATTAATGTCAATTAACTTCTAAAATTTTTTAAGATCAAAATGTAGCTATATTAATTCTTTTTCCTACAACCAAACATCTGAAAAACCTGATGAATTATCATGGTACAGGAATTTCAGTGACTCTTTCACTGTTTTGAAGATGAAATGACTGCATTTCACATGACTGCCTACCACAGACATGTAGTTTGATACTTCAGTTGATACATGTACAGCAAAAAAAACAAAAAACCCCAAACATCCCAGATGTATTCAGATAGATGTAGTTTTCATTTAAAACATCATTATTATCTCCAATACTGCTGATTTTCTTAAATAGAAAAAGACTCCCATGTTTTTGAGTGCACTCAGCATCAGACTAGCTCTCTCAGAATAATTTAATGAGTGCTTCTTGCTGTGACTATTTGCACACCTCCATTTCTTGTTTTCAGTGTACTCAACTCCTTTTATAGTTGGTATGGGCTGGAAGGGGTCTGAACTTCAGGGAGTTCAGGTGGGGTCTAAGGAAAAGCAGTTTAAGAGTGAAAGAAATAAGTAAGTGTAAACTTAAATATTAGGGATAAAATTAGGAAATACAAAATCATCTGTTGTAGGAATAAATGAATTAAAATATTGCTTCCTATAAGTGATCAAATCGAGAGCCAAATTTATAAGAAAATTTAGCAGTGATTTATTAAATTGTCAGCGAAACAGAATTTCGATTGGCAAAACCCACCCCAGCCAAGGGCAGCGCCGAGCCCGGGATCAACGCTGGGTGAACACACGGACCTGACCCCCGAATGTCAGAGTTCACGCATGCCGTTTTGCACAGCAAGTTTTTATACAGTTTATTCTGCCTGAGGCAGAGATGACCGAATGTTCCTTTGCATCCCTTCACATGCAGAACCGGGGCTATACATGTGCAGAGTTAGACAAAAGTCCAGTCCAGGTGTCTAGATGTTGTCAGAGCACTCCGGAGAAGTGGTGCCGGTGATCACCATAGTAGAGGCAATCTTCGAGGTGTGAAATCACTCTTGAGTGGTCCTGGCATTCCAGGGAAGTCAGTGATCATCGCTCAGGAAGTTTCCATTCTTACATTAAAGAACTTGATATTATCTTAATGTCGTCTGAGAACTGGATGAATAAAAATAAGACTCTGCTCCTGTCTCTGGGGTAGTCAAAAGACATAGCTTGGATCTTACAATATTTTATACATAGCATGAATTATCGCTAACATATACTACATTGTTTAAGATTTTCCTTTTTTCTTTCACAAGGTATCATGGTTAAGCACTGGCCAAATGCCAGGCACCCCTGAAAGTCACTTACTCACCCTCCCCTGCCACAGCTGGGCAGAGGAGAGAAAAATTTAACAAGGGGTTCGTGAATTGAGTTAGGACTGGGAGAAAACACTCCAACGGCAAAATAGGATCAGCCTAGATGTACAAAGTGAGTTTATTAATAACAGAATCAGAAGTAAAATTAGCCCTTAAAAACACTTTTTCTTCCCCCAACGCCTCTCCCCTTCCCAACAATAGCGCAGGGAGACAGGACATGGGGCTAATGGTCAGCTCATCACTGAGATTTTCTTCTGATGCTCCAGGAGAGGAGTCCTTCCCCTGTGAGGCTGTGGAGTCCCTCCAATGGGAGACACTTCTCCATGAACTTCTCCAGCGTGGTTCCAATCTCACAAGCATCAGTCCTCCCAAAACTGCTGCAATGTGAGTCCCTCCTGTTATAAGTAGAAAAAGCTGCATTTTTTTTTTTAAAGGTTGCAGAGTGAACAGGTTGGACCAGTTGTTGCCAGGGTGAAGTTCTAACTGTTTGTTATTGTAATCAGCAGTCCTTTTCGTTAACTACTCCTTTTGTCACTACCACCCTGACTGCTGCCAGGTGGATGACCCTTCTCAGACAGTGAAAGGAGGGGATGGGGCAGGGGCATCAGAGGGCATGCAAATGAACTCTGAGCCAGCATGCCACGGGAAAGCCACCCCACCAAACTTACCAAGAGACCCCAAAAACAACGAGCCAATGCAGAATTAAGAGATCAAAGTGATGTCTAGACATGAGGAACAGAGCCTGCAAAGACGCTAAGACCCTTTTTTGTCCCTCGCCCTAGCCAAGGAAGGACCTCGGCTAGAGGCAGGACCCTCGGAGTCAAACTGAAAAAGTGAACAAGAGATTTTCCCACTGCTGTCGTGAGGATGGAATTCACAGCTCTGCCCTCAGACCAGTGGACAAAGCTGTACTCTTCCTCCTCCTCTGAGTCACTCCTGGAAGTAGCAGCGGCATTAGTGTGGACCCATCAGTTTTCCCCCCCAGAAATGATCACTTTTAATTAAGGCATTAAAAAGGAGAAAAGACTCCCACCCGTGTTTAATTCACCTGCCACGGGCACACAGCCCTCCTGAAATAAACAGGGCCAGGAGACTTCTTCTTCTTTTTAATGCCTTTATTAAAAGTGATCAGCTCAGGACTGGGCAGCTCGGCAGGGCTGCAGTCTCCCATCGTCTCTCCCAGGGCGATTCAGAGCAGGAGGATAAGCACAGCTCTGTCCACGAGGGACAGAGCTGGGGAATCACGTCCTCGTGGGAGCCTTTAGGCATGGTAATCCTGTCCGATCTTAGTTCCCTCTGTTCCCTCCTGCCTGCTCCCGGTTTCAGGACGACTCCCATGGTCAGGCGAGAGGGGCTCCGAAGGTTTTCAGCATCTCTGCAGGCCCAGCACTCGGCTCCTCACGTCCCGACATCACTCCAGTCTCTCAACTCTTAGGTGGCTCGTTGTTTTTGGGGTTTTCTCCGTGCATTTGGAATAGGGGTCCCACACAGCATGCTGGTCCTGGAGTCACTTTGCATAGCCCCCCCCACCCTCTCAGGTCTCTTCACTATTCTGGGGAAAAGTACACCTTAGCCTAGGCAAGGCTCTGCTAATACAAAAGGAGCAATTAGCCACAACGACCCGTGATTACAATAACAAAACACGCAGAACTTCGGCAGTGACAGTGATCTGGCTGCCTTTTTGTAACCTTTTCTCACAAAAAAAATTAACAGAATTTTTGTTCCTAACACCTCCCAGCATTGTGCTACTGGTGTGGCTTCTGTAGAAGCTGCTGGAAGCTTCCTGCATGTCACTGCTACCTGGCTCCAGGATGGACCCACTGCTGGCCAAGGCTGGACCAATCTGGAATGGTGGTCACATTTCTGTTATAACATACTTAAGAATAAAAAGTTATTGCACAGATGTAATTATGGCCAGAGCAGAGTGACATGAGAACATGTGAGAAGAACAGCTCTGCAGACACTCAGGTCAGTGGAGAAGGAGGGGCAGGAGTTGCTCCAGGCACCAGAGCTGGGATTTCCCTGCAGCCTGCAGTGAGGACGATGGTGAAGCAGCTGTGCCTCTGCAGCTCATGGAGACCCCTGGGGATGCAGAGATCCACCTGCAGGCTGTGGAAGACCCCATGCGGGAGCAGGAAGGGCTACTTTCCTTGAGCAGCAGCAGGAGCAGCAGCCAGAACAGCAGTGATGAACTGACCATTATCCCATTCCCATCTTTCTGCGCTGCTAGGTAAAGAAGTAGAGCTGGGAAGTAGTGGGGAAGGGAAGGCATTTTTAAGGTCTTGTTTTACTTTCATTATCCTGCTCTGATTTTGTTAATAATAAATTCAATTGCTATCTCTAATTCGAGTCCGTTTTGCTGTGACAGTATTTGGTGATTGTGGCGGGTTTAGATTTCTTAGTGATTTTTTTCCCATTGATACTGGGGAGACATTGGTAGGAAGGGGGCCACTTTCCAGGTGAATGGACAGCAGCTAAGACACAGAGAAAGGTGGCTAATAGCTCTGGCATTCCAATGAAGTTTTGAGTTTTGGGACTCTTGCCTGTGGGGTGGGCTCTCCCGCTGGGGTTTCTTCGGGAATTGGAGCGTAATGCCCTGAGAGGTGTTGGGGCTAACCCAAGACTCGCCTGGGTAATGGGGGCTGACCTCTTTGCTTTTCTGCTCCAGGATCGAAGAGAGGGGTGAATGTGTTATGGACACGTACCTGTTCCTGGGATGATGCTGCACTGTAGCTTGCTGCCCAGTTCTGCCGGCTTTCGCCCTTCTGCCCATTGCTCGGAGGGTGTGTGCTGCCCCCCGGACATTGCTACGTTGTGACTACCTGCGCTGATGAACAGACATTGACTGCTGCCCTTGAGTATTCTGAGAAACAACTGCTCACTTTGAAAGTTTAAAGAGGTTTATTAAACCTTAATGTTATAAATTATCAAATTGATAGCCAAATTTATGAAAAATTTAACAACAATTTATTGGGTCAATTAGAAAAAAAAAGAATTTCGAGCAACCACCACAATCAAGACAGCGTCAGCCCCAGGTACAGGTGCTGGATGAGACCAGAGGTTTGACCGACAGAGTGACAGTGTCCCCTCAAAGGTTCACCCCAAGTGTTTCCAGCATTCAGTTTATATACAGATTATTGCGCCTGAGGCATAGATAGCCGCATCTTTCTATTCACTTCTTCACATGCTAATCCATTTCTATACATATGTGGAAATAGACAAAGACGGTAGACAGAAGTCTGAGCACACAGGAGAAGTTTGAATAAGTTGGTATCGGTTCCTGAGTGCCCAGATGCGATCAGGGCGAGTCCAAGTCTTGTGAAATTCTTGGGACACTGCAATTAATCATGGGCCAGGAAGGCTCCTGATGTTATCTCCCAGGTGCAGGAGACAAGGAAATCATCTCTGATGGTCCAGGAAGGTTCCATTCAGACCTTAAACAGGCCTGATGCTATCTTCATACTGCCAGGAATTAGTTACAATTTGAATAGAGCTTTGTTCCTGGCTGGGAGGTTAAAACATAATTTCTACAATATTTTATACCCATACATATCTGTTTATACAGCATGAATTAACTACATGTCACACTTAACAAAAGTAATACAAAGGACTACATAAGGAAAAAGCTACAGTGCTGGGAACTGCCCCTCATGCTTACCACATGGCCAGTTCATCTTCCAAGATGGATGCTCAGTCTTTTATACCCCTGGGGTTGCATCAGCCAGCCTTGGCCCCTCCCAAAGTCTGTCAGTCAGCTCTTCTCTCTTCTTTGCTATTTATCGGTGGAAATTGCTTTCTTGTAACTTGATTGAAGGTCAGGTGTTGCCATGCCACACTGCCTAAGCAACAAGCTGTTCCATTCCCAACTGCCCCATGCAAGGGGCACATGTGCACACCTTCTGTCCACCTGTCCTACACAGCCCAGGCTGTCTAATGACAGCAATATGGGTGGGGGGGGGAACTATGGGGAGAACAGAGGACATCTAAACTACAATAACATAACTATACATCATTAAAGCTTTTCCCACCATAGTTACCTTTAAATTGCGAGAGCCAATAATCTCATTATCCATCTACTACAGTATTACAAAAGGAGGAATCTCCTCGCCTGAGCCCCCCACCGCCCCCCCATTTTCCACAGGGAAGTTTCTGAGCTCCTGTGCAAGCACCCCTGAGGTCACTGCAGCCCCTCTGCCCCACCTGAGCCTCCAGTGCTCCCGGCTGGTTGTGGTCATAGCTACACAGAAAGGGGAAATTCCTTCACAGGCTGGAAACTTCTGGTATTGTTTTATTGTTATTTGTCTGTCTTGGGACACATATATATTCGAGTAAAGAGCTGTTATTCCTTTTCCCATAATTTTTGCCTGGAAGATCCATAATTTACATACAAGTTTGGGGGCAGGGGTTGCCTTCCCATTCCAGGAAGGTTCCCACCTTCCTCAGCAGCCTGTCCTTTAAAATAAGACAGTGAGTGAGCTCTCTCTGTCCTTATCTTAACTTGTGAAACCTTTGTTATATTTTCTTTCCCCTGTCCAGCTGTGGAGGGGAAGTGAGAGAGCAAGCTGTAGTGTGTGTCTGGCATCCACCTGGGGTCGACCCACCACTGACGCCTTCAGATTTTAGCTTTTGTATTTGTCATTTATTTGTAATCCTGAGCTTCTTTAGCATATAACTCCAAACTCTGTATAGAGTGTTAGCTACTGCTTTCCCATTTTGGTCAGACACAACAATTTCTCTCTAGGCCTGGGAATCAAGGACACCTGACTGTCTCAGGCCCAGAGAAATGCAAACAAAAGTGAGTTGGGGGAGGAGCAACTTGGGGTAAATTACTTCATTACCTGAAGCTGTAATTGGAAGATTAAGCCCCAATATGCAAATAGACCAAGCTTATAAAAGTGTGAAAACCCATCACCCATTGTCCATTTTTGGGTGTACCCCCTGGGGGGGCTTTGTTTGCCTGAAATGTAGCTGAAGGCCTTTCAATAAATATAACCACTTTTTATCCCCTTAATTTTATTCTGGCTTCTGTTTTTAAGTAGTCTCAAAAAGGCATCACTATACCAACAAAGAGAAGTGCTGGCTGGGAACATTTCAATACATCCTAAATGCAACTTATGGGAGGAATGGAACAAAACATCCTGGAGAAAAAACAAGTAAAATTTGAATGTCCTGTGTCCTCTGCATTGTAATTTACACGTACCAACTATGCAGGTCTCAGATCTAACATGTAAATGTGGGAGAGAATCAGACTGAATTGTGCTGGACTGGCATATAATTGTCTCGATATCCATGTCAGTAAAACAGTCATGAAGAATATCGGGAGCATTTGACTGGAAAGGGACTGCTTGAAAATGTCAGATTACCAAATCTGTTGGCCAGATCTCTAAGGCCATCTAGATTATCTTCTTACATGAAAAGGATTTCCTAATTATTTTTTGCTTCAAGTCCAAGAGTATTAAATAATACTAAGTAACTGCTCATGCAAAAAGCCAGTATATAATCTGTTGCACATACCTTGGTGAAATAGCCATGAAGTTTAAAAGGCTTAGAATAAACAAGCATAAAAGCATACTGTAGCTTTTCTTTTTCGTAAAGATTTTTCAATTTTGTCCTCAGAGAAGCTTTTTACTGCAAGAGATAGTTTCTGATCTGCTCTTGGTTATATATATATAGTGGGAAACATGTACTGGCCACCTTCTCTACAGACACAGCCTGTCCCAAGCCTGTACTGTGTCCTGGAGCTTCTTTACTGAGGGAGGACTTTGTGCTTGTTCCAGTTGAATTCACAAAGTCCCTATGTGCCTTTCCTCTGGCCTGGCTGTGTCCCTTTGAATGGCATCCCTAAGGAGGGAGAGCATCAATAGATGCCTCAGCCTGGTGTAATTGCAAACTTGCTGAGAGTGCTCTCCATCCTCTCTTCCTGGTCACAGAAAAGGATGTGAACCAGCACATGCTGGACTCTGGGTAGAGTATGAGCCCATAACCACTTCCTTGTGAGCAGGGTCATCCAGCCAGTGTTGTACCATATAGTTGTCCTTGTAGTTGAAGTACAATTTCTGGGATGAAGCATATGATTAGTGATGCCATGTAAAAAGTGAACAGGGAAATAGTTAAAATTTAACAAAAGGAAGGAATACCTTTTTGTGTTCTGTTGTTTTTTTAGTTTTTATTTTTTTAGAAGGCTGTGCAGTTTCTCCATTGCATTTAAACATTTTTCATTCACTTTTCCTAAACTGAAGAACAGAAATATATTTCCAATGTATTTATACAAAAGAAAATAATACTCATTAGCTGCTTAAGAAAAAAACTTGTGATGCATGCAACATATGTAATATTTAAAATCACTGTCACTGATAATTTCGCTTTCTGTCATTCAAAGGTTATAAAGATGCTCTCTGAGTAGGGATCAAATGTGGAAATGACATTCATGTTGCAGGTAGTTTGTAACTCTGAGTGTCACTGTGATTTACAAAGAGGAGAATATAGGCATTCACAGCAACCTAAATACTATTTCTTTTTATTATAATCAAGTACCTTTAGATTAAAAAAATGTAATAATGACTAATGGGCAATGATCTTCTGAATTAGCTGCTGAGCATTCAATATCTCTTTGAGTAGCGATTACCATCTTTTTTTGGGGGGGATATCAATTTAAAGGTCAAGTGCTTTCATAAAAAGAGTGATTATCCAGTATTTCATATGTTGAACAAAAGCTTAGCAAGATTCATTGTGTGTCAGTTGCTTTTGTGTGTAGCGTATATGCAGTGAAATGGATTGCTTAATTATCTAACTACCTGTCTGCAGGGAAGGGATGTGACCGTGAATAGAATCTGTCAGATACTTTGCTTTGCTTGTGATAGTTAATCAATTACTGTAATGGTTTCAGGTTATAAGTTGGCTTTTTAAAAATAGGCAAAAATTTTAAGTACTTTCATGCCAACAGCCAGGGATTTGGTTATAAATGGGTGATTTTATTGGGAATGGAATGTGGAATGGAGATGAAAAGGAGGCAGGAACAAAACAGGGCTAATCTTACAACTGGTTCCTTTCTCTTTCCTTTCAATTCTCATACTGTTTTTTACAAGCTATAAAAGTATTCTGTGACATGATAAAAATGGCTAGGGCTATATTTAGAACAAATCCAAGCAAGTGAACTTGAAGCTGTTTTATACATTCTTTTCTTCTTTTTCTTTATTTTTTATAATTACTGTTATTTTTTCCTGGTGGAGTTTTACTGGTTAATTTTGTAGGTTAATAGAATTGGAGGTATCTTAAATACCTTCAAACAAAATATGCAGAAAAAAGATCACATATTTATTTTTTCAATTGTTTTCCCCCTATTGTGAGATAGTTTCCTAACAGCTGAGGATATTCTCATTTGTAATTAGGGATTACCTTTTTAGTTTGTAAACATTTTTATCTGTTTCTGGATTTTGTTTTTGGATCACATCCTTTTTTTCTACTGATGTGCCTATATTTGTCAAAGAGTTAATGTGTGTTTGATCTACTTCATTTCAAGAACACTGCTGGCTCTTTGTGGGGTTCTGTTGGTCACTTTACATGGCATTGTTACCTCTCCCTCAGGAGAAGAGCAGCTTTTAAAATTGAAAAGTAATAATTGATATCAAGAAAAATGGGGGTAGTGGATTGTTAATAACCTTTGCTTTTCTTCAAGTAAAATATTTATGTAGGATAAAAAAGTCTTTGTTTGAAGTCAAGCCACCAGATGGACTTTTGTACCAACAGAGATCAGCACTGAAGAGTACAAGGTATATACCCGAGTGACAACATGATAGGAAAATTTTTATCAAATGCTTTTGATAAGTTGTTTTTTTTTTTTTTTTTTTTTTTTTTTTTTTTTTTTTTTTTAAGGAAAATGTCTCTAAAAATATAAAATCTGAATTTAAAAAATCTTATTGCTGTTGTAGAAGGTATCTAATAAATGCTTTAAGCATCTCAAGTTTAAGGCTAGGAATTGTAAAGCTTTTCTCATTTATACAGACTCACTTAGGATAAGCTTTTTTATCTGCAGAGGGGGAGAGAAAGGAGACTGGGGGTTTTATAACATGACAGATCCAGATTAATAAAAAACAACAAGAAAAAACCCCAGTGAGTTTTCATTAGTGTTATTGTATATTAGCCCCACTCCATGCATGAGTTTTTCTTAATTATGTGAGAGGTGAGTACCAAGACAGTTAAGATAATTCACTTGATGAACTCTGCCAAAAACCTGTGTTTTGTTTTGTGTCCCTGCAGAGTGTTAATGCCTAGTGCCTAGGTGAACATCCACCTTTTAAACAATAGGCATTAGCTATTGTTGCTGCAGCAAGCTTTGTTGCTTTCTTTTTTCTTTTTTTTTTGGGGGGGGGTGTTCCTCATGGCTGCACACATGGTAAATCTTTAACTTCAAGTGTCCTTCAGAGGTGACCAACTAAAATATTAGCAAAATAAATGTTTTATGGGAAAATGTTGGCAGAAACCCCAGCAGAAACAGGTGGTATTGGGTTATTTCAATATAATGTAATGATGCAGCCAGGTTTCCATCTGGACAGCATGTGGTTCTGTCTACTTAGAGAGTATCAAAGGGTGTGAGTATGCACCAGGGATAATGGTGGTGCACAAAAGTGTAGTTGGATGGCTACTGTGCAAAATAATAGTCAGGGCTCCAGGTCCTCTGGGTTAAATACTTTTACTGTCAGAATCTGAACTTCTTCATAAAATATTAAAGATGAAGCAAACCTCTGACATGCAATACTAAGCCGTGTAATTATAAGGCAGTTCCTGGAAGCCAAGTATTGTTCATATTATAGCTAGGCATTTATTATAAAAGAGTTCATTACCCTTGGAAGCTAAGATATATTTCAAAAGAGTCCCTGAAGCAGAGGCACTTTCAGCAAGCTTTACTTTATGAGGAAAAAAGCTCCAAGTAAGTTGATCAGAACATAATTAGGAAACAGGAGAGGAATCATTGGACACACGATTGCCAAGGATCAGATAAACATCTGGAGTAAATGTCTCCATCTTCATTGGCTTCACTGTAGGCATGCTGAATTGCACTGGGTAAAGCATTTTAAAAACTAGATGTGGTTTCCCTTTGGACTGGCAGATCCTCTCACAAATCACAGCTTTGCTAAGATATGCCACAGACCATCTTCACACCTGTGTGCTCTCTGTACAGAGGCAAGTGAAATCTGGTTACAAACACTGGCAAAGGCTGAAGTGAAGACAGGACTTAGTCTGATTCATTTACAGGGAGATTTGGAAGATACCCTTGTAAAATACAGTTTTGTGAGCAGGGATGTAATGAAGAAGTTTGTGAGCTAAGAGGAGCAACAAGCTCAAACTCCCTTGGGGCTGTCAGGAGGAGCAGAGTTGACACAGAGCCATTTCCATTACTTGGAAGTGAAGAGCAGTGTATCAACTCTTGGGAAGTGTATTTCACACACAAGCAGTGTATCCCATGGGAAATAGGGGGCTCTTAACAAACACACAAGGCCTGATTCTTTACTGGTTTTGTATTTTGTGCACATTTAGTCCTTGTTTACCGTATCAATCAGCTTGATAGCATTTGACACCCTGTGTCAATTGATCAGCACAAATGTAAATCATGGAAGCAGGGCTGAGGAAAATTAAGACCAGGTCTTGGGCTGCCATGAATTACATAGCATTTGTGGGCTTCTCTGATGATTAAGCTGAGGAACTGGCACAGGCACTTTTTCACTGCTGATATATCACTTCTATAGAGGTATGTGTTAAAAATCCCCATGTCTCTTTTCCCCTTGCTCATGGATGACCTGATTACACTGGAAGCAGTTCTTTCTGCCAGGGAGAAGAACCACTGAAAATTTAGGGTGCTGGCCAGCAGCACTTGGCAGCTAAAGATCAACATACTGCTGCCATTAATCATTAGTATCACACAGAGGTGCCAAAAACCATGGAAAATATGAGATGACATCCAGCAACTGATGAATGTGATGATTACAAGATCAGCAAGTATTTACCAGTAATGGCTATTGGACAGTATTTGGAAGGAACAACCCTTACCATTCAGCTGATATTAAAAACCCCAAAACCATGCACCTGACACTGGCTAACAAGGCTTTGTGCCAAAGAGAGATCCTTTTCCCCTTTCCTGAACAAATCCAGCTCTGGTTCATAATGCCTGTACTGAGAGGAAATGTAATTAGAACAGGTACCAAGGGCCAGACATCTAAGGCCTTCATCCAGACTGCTTAGAAAAAAAGGATATTCTCCTTCCAGTGGCATTCTATGAAAAGTGATATTATCTCACTTATCTCACAGTGCTGTAGCTTTCAGTTTCAAGTTGCACATGTGTTGAGGTGCTTTGCTGGACCAGGAAACTCAATGCTTTTCCTGGAGCTCCAGTGACTTGAGGGAAGCCATGTGATGGTGCAACTTCATTTTATTGTTCAGTCTCACCGTGTTTGTGGTGCTTCCTGAGGGGACCATGCCTTGGTGTGTTGTGTGTCATTTCCATTCACTTTGTCCTTTGTGGTCCATGGAGAAACAGCACTGTTCCAATTACATTTCACAATTGTTGGATTATGGCCTTCTTTCAAGTGAAATCTTTTCAGCAGACTGAAAGGATTCATGTATTCCCAGTTTCCTCCAAGTTCAGATCTGTGGCTACTCAGGCCGTGAGTTTGTGTGGCTTCTCCCCCTTTCTTGCTGAAAGTAAAGCCATGCCTAGACACAAGACTAGCTTTCTGTGATCTGTAACTTTTTCCTCCTCTTGCCACAAGACTAAAGTTGCTGGGGCAGCAGAGAGTTTTTCCAGAGTCAATTAAGCAAGTTGTAAATGGTTCTTTAATCTCCATAGAAGCCTCAAATGAATGACTTGTGACAGCAAACAGGCTGAAAGTAGTGCAGATTAAGGATGTCAGTGCACATGACTGTCTATCTACATCCTGATCACAATGCTGATTTAATAGGTCTGGTTCAAAGCTCCTTGGCTGCATAGACTGATTTGAGTTTTATTTTACCAAGGATGAGAAGAACTAAGATATCCCTGATCTGAGCATTACAATGAAGTAATAGAGGAAAAAAATGTGGTGGAGCATATGACCAGCTGCTGTACTTGTAAATCCCTGTTCATCTCCAGCCTCCATTATGTTCCTGGAACAGCCCTTTGCCACTCAGCTTTGCAGTGCTCTGTACCTAAAACCAGCCTGTGACCACAGGTGCATTGAATGTGTAGTAATGCATGCTGAGAGTTTAAGAGTTCTGAGAAAGTAAGAGCAAATTTGGTGCATTCACTCCTCCTCGCAGAACTTTTTTATTCAGATAATCTTGTCTAGAGACATAACATGGTCACTTCAGATCTGGAAACAACCAAGGAATTTCAGTGGTACCTCCTCTGAGGAGGCTGTCGGCTGTCAGTGAGCAAGTGCCTGGTGCTTCAAGGAGGAGGAGGAGATGGGGGGAAATCAACAATTCTCTGGAGGAGCCTTAGCTGTAAAAGCAGTCCTAATTTTTGGCCTACTTTCTCTCCCCCACACCTGTATTAACAAGCAGAGTAACTCCTTTGGACGCTGAGTCAGGTTGACCAAAGTCATTACCTCCACTTGTGAGGAAAGAGCAGATGGTCTCAGCACAGTTCCAGATGTGAGGGAGATTTAGTAATGAAACACACATCAGGTAAGAGAGGCTAAGAAACTTTTGGGTGACACAAGAGGGAATGATCTAGTAGTGATGCCATAGTTTCTGCCAGCACATCTCTGTGCTGTGGGATGGGAAGCCTGACTTTGTTAGTGGAAAAGACCACGGGTCCCGTTCCTCTGGATTTTGGCTCTTGCAATGGAGTTAGTGTATGCTAATTTCCTTGACCTTTTTGGTTGATGGCCACAGTGCATCTCCTCAGCATGTCTGAGATTCCCATTTGAAGTCTGCATGTGGCTTTGAGTTAAGAGACAGTTTGGGTTGGAAGGGACCCTAAATATAATCTTGTTCCCATTCCACTGCCATGGGCAGGGAACCTTCCACTAGAACCAGATTGCTCAGAGCACCATCTAGCCTAGCCTTGAACACTTCCAGGGATGGGGCATCCACAGTTCCTCTGGACAATCCATTTCAGTGCCTCATCACCCTCACAGGAAAGAATTTCTACCTAAGGTAAACCTGCCCTCTTTCAGTATAAAGCCATTTTTCCTTGTGTCAATCCATGCCCTTGTAAAAAGTCCCTCTGCAGCTCTCTTGTAGCCCTTTAAGTAATGGAATGGCTGCTATAAGCTCTCCCCAGAGACTTCTCCAGGCAGAAGAGCCCCAACTCTGTCTCAATAAGAGAGAGATCTGTCTTAGTAAGTGCCACTGATCACCTTGGTGGCCTACTCTGGACTTGTCTTAGCCAGCCCATGTACTTCTTAGGTTAAAACCACAAATCTGGATGCAGCACTGCAGGTGGGGTCACACCAGAACGTAGCAGAGAGAATCCTCTCATTCACTTGCTGCCTCTGCTCTGCTGCAGCCCAGAATGAAGATGGTTTTCTGGGCTTTGGGTGCCCATGTCGGGCTCATGTTGCTTCTCATTCACCAGCACCCTCTCTTCCTTCCTCTCAGGGCTGCTCTCAAGCCATTCTACGCCCAGCCTCCCTTTGTGCTTGGGACTGCTGTGGCCCAGGTGTGGGACGTTATGCTTGGCCTTCTTGAGGTTTGCACAGGCTGACCCTCAGGCCTGTCCAGGTCCTTCTGGATGCCATCCCTTCCCTCCAGCATGTGACCACACCCCACACTGTGGTATCAACGCAGGCTTGCTGAGGGTCCATGTCACTAACAATACCTGTGGATTCATTGCTTCTTTTTGCTAAGGTCAGGATTAAATGCACAAGATGGTATTTCTTGCTTGGACTCAGATGTTTATTAGTTCTTATCTATATTACAGTCTCACAAACTGTGAGTTCTACAGCACTCCACTCTAACAAATTAAAACTGGAGGTGTATCTCTCTCTACAAGGTCTTTTAAGGATAAACTGTCTAATTAAGAAATGATACCTAAATTATTTTTACTTTTAACTTAATAACCAACCACCTGTGGCCTGCAGTGTGACTTTTTTATCGAATTACACAATTCTACCCAAACCCATGAAGAAGAAGGTGAAGAAGAAGGACTAGCCTCTGCCCTCAAACTTCTATCTTGCTTTATATATATTACAATATTCGAAAACTTTAAGTTTTCCACCATGCAACATTACACACTTCTATTCAAACTACACACCCAGTTCTATTATTCAATTTTGGAAGCCTTTTCATGGCTTCAGGTTGAATGCAATGTTCTCTTGGGGGTCAGTGTTTGTCAGCACAGAAAGTCTAAAATTTTTAGTAACCAGGCTTCCAACAAATACCAACCATGGAGGAATGCTTTTGTCACTGTTGTTTACCTGGACACCAAATAATTGATCAAAACTTTCTGAGTACGACCATCCAGATAGATCTTTGGTCAGAAATACTTAGGAATAGACTCATTGGCTCATGGTCAAAGAACATGGCTCGTTTCAAAGGACAGTCTTTTCCTTATCCAAAGAGGTAACAACTTCACAGCTGCCTGTGGATTTGAAGGCTCCCTACTCCTGTTTTGACAAATATAAACCACTATTTGCTATTTGCTGAATTGAGGTTGTGTCTGTGTCTGCCACCATGGTTCATAGGTCTGCATCTCTAAGGACCTTTGGATCATTTTGGGTCTATCCAGAGTGGAGAAAGTCTGTGCAGCTGAACTTGTTCATCAATCTGTAACGTTTTCAAGAAAGTTTTATTTTGCTGCTGTGTCTACTAAAGAATTTAAGGCTCTCCTGGCAGAGGATCAAACCCTGTGTTATTTGGTACTGTACTGACTTCATAACAATTTTCAGGATGGACTCAATGAAGTCTAAAAAATTAGGAAGGTGTGTCTTTCTGGTCTTTACATTAAATGCATACTGTTTCTCAAGTATTTGGGAGTTGAACATATGCCACATTTTGAAGCCAGCATATTTGAAGGTCCACAAAGAAATGTACTATGCTACGTATAATATATTTCCTGGAAACAATCTAAGGTATATTTATATCTTCTGCTCTGAGAGATGTTAGTAAGTGCTTCCAGTAAAAGAGCATATAAAGGTGAATCCTGAAAGACAGGGTAAAGAGTTGTAGGATATTATTATTTATCATTGAGTAACATTGAAAACTCTCCATCTTCATTTCATCTGAACTCTGGCTGAGTGTCGAAAGACATAATAAAAACAATCAGTATATTCTCATTTTTCTGTGTGAGAGGATGAAGTCATGGCATATGGTCAGCTCACCAGTGCTGTTAATAATAAACCACAGCTAATTAAGTGCTGATTTATTCCTCTAGGTAAGTGAAACAAATTGCTTTAACGGCTTTTGCTGAGGACCATCTAGTCAGATGGATTATGTATAGGAAGTTAAAGCTAAAAATTATTAGAGATCATATTTCAATGTGGTGGAGTTTTATGGTAGAAACAATTAGAAACATAACAGAATGTGTCCTGTATTCTCTTTGATCGAAAATCAGATGTTAATCTGGGGAAAAGTCTAATTCTCAACACAGCTGCTCCCCTTGCTCTATTGCACCAGATTTAAGCTGGATAAAAATGGAAACATGTTTAAAAAATTGATCATAGCTTATAATGGCAATAATCACCTTGAAATTGGTTGTTACTACAGTTAATGAACAGAGTATTAGAGCATAAAATGCCCTCAGATTCCCTCAGGCTATTAGCTAACATGCTGGTTGTTAACTGTTGGTCAGATAGTATCTTTATTTAGTGTCCCTCTTTCAAAGACATTGATTTGATCCTGGGAAGCTGTGGGATGGGGTGCTTCATTGGAGTAGTGGCAGAGAGAGAGTGTGACCTTGGACAGGTAATCTCCTTTGTGAGAATCCCCTTTTCCCCATATCTGTTGTCCAGTTCCTTCAGAGAGTGATTATCTGTGCAAGTGAAATCCATGCTGCTGGCTGTGACCTCCCACTACAGCTTTCCCAGAGAAGGTTTTTCCCAAAAAAGAGGCAGGCAACCTGTCGCAGGATGTTGAAGGACTCACACAGGCAAACCCTGGGGCTCTTTGCAAGTATAAGCTTGGCTGGGCAGACTGGGATGGGGAGAAGCCTTTCCTTTTCAGAAATGTGTCATGAGATTCTGCACTCTTGAAGGTAGCAGTACTGTACAGTTGCAAAATGATAGGAATTGTTCTGTTTGTTTCACTGAGCTTTGCATAATCTATGTTCCTTTCTTTTGCATTGCTCACATAGCTCCTTACAAAATCCTATCTGATGTGGAGATACTGCTTTAGTTTAGATGCTTACTGCTTTCTGAGTTGTGAAATAGTAAGGGGCTAATAAAATTGTATCTCTGGAATTACCTCTGCTAACCCTAAAGATTCAGTTTTGTCTACTGAGGTTTTCTGGCATTCATAAATTTATGGTTTACTGGTCAAAGTTTTGGTATCTTTGGAAAACTTAATGTCATAGAGCATTCATGAATAACATTTATGTCTTGATCCCAGAAGTCTGAAGTAATAGGAGCAAATTTCACTATTGCACATGCTATATTTAGGTTTGTTTTTTTCTCAGCAATGCTGGGGCCCTTGTTCTTAGAGAAATAGCTCTTTACCAGAGCTAGTTGCAATTTGTGGTAGTGAATTTTTTCCTGTGACTTTTGATGTTCCACAACACTGAAAATGCATATGGAAACAAGTGAGTGATTTTGGGTAAATTTCTGAGTCTTTGATGGAAAAGATTAAAACAAAACATTTTTCTTGACTAATATCTGGCTTATAGCTCTAGAGAGGTTTGTTGTGCAGACCACCAGAAGCTTTTTATGGGGCTTAAAAGCAGTTTATATCATGCTAAAGCTTCAAATATAATTATGCTAGATCAGAAAATGTTTCACAGACATAAAATTCCATGTGTCAGTCTATAGCTGCAAGAAGAGCAGGCTGCTACAGCAAGGCGTTCCACATCTGTACTCTGAAGGCTGACTCATTTCCAGGATGCAAGTGTTCTCTGGTCTGCTATGACCTTTTAAACTTCCTAATCAAATTGAAGAGAGGCAACTTGCTGAATATAATCTCTGTAGAGTGGAAGCGTTTTTTGTTAATTTTTTTTTTTACAATATTCTACCATTAGTTTATGTAACTTCATAACCTCATTTTCTATCATGGTGTCAACCAATATTTTCTCTTTCTTCATGGGCCGTGCTCTCCTGCAGCTACTGGTTGCCCACATGGACCAGAAGCAGGCTCTGGCGGAGGTGAAAGGGTGGATCCTATGGCCTGGAGGAGCTATGGAGTGGCCCAGCCTACCAGGGAAGCTGAAATGAGACTTTCTACTTCCTCTCTGGATGTTCTTTTCTGGGCCAAGAAATAAATGATGAATTTCAGTCTTCTTTATATCTGATTTAATTTTATTAATAGAAGTATCTGTGTCAAGTGAAATGGAAGTCTTGGGTTTTGTTGGCCCAATAAGACAAAACCAAAACTTATTCTAATTTGGTTCAGCATGAATGGAAGGGTTTTTTCTTTTTTTCTTGGTTTTAATTCAGCTGCCAAATTGAAAAGAAATTATTCCCACAGTGCTGCCTGACAGATTTTTGGGGAAATAGTCTTCTGAAAAATATTTTGTAAAAGATCTGTGATTTGCTTTGTGGAAGACAAAATGCTTCATTCAGAATCATATGAAAACTGTAGAAGGATTGCAGTAATTTAATATGTTTTATCCTAAATTCTGTAACATTTCTTCTGTAGTTACATCTACTCAGATTACCTAATGAGCTCCCTGTGCTGATCAAAATTCCCAGAAATGCCATTGAAAGTATAATGATGCTGTTAGAATGTAAACAGCACTTTCTGATTGTGTGTTATAAACTACCTGAAACTTTTCAGCTAAATGGTTTATTCAGTTTCTACCGAGTTGTACCTAAAGTGCTGCACTTTGCTGTTATAGGAAATCAAATTTATTTACTTATCACAAGTAAGATATGGGGAAAGAGTAAGGCTTCTTTTGGTTTTGGTTTGGTTTTCTGTATGTTTAAAACCATATTTCTTAACATTGAACACAACTTTGTTGTTAAAACCCTAAGAGACCTATGTTCAGCAGCCAAAATACAGAAAAAACTGCTCTTTGATTGAGGATGCTTGCCAGAGTTACATCAAAACCAAAGTGAAATTGTGTCTAAGCCAGCTGATTTTCCTGATTATTGTATTTTGGCCCAGAGAACAAAAACAGGAACATGAAGCAGCTACCCAAAAAGTCACATATGGAAAATGCACTTTCAGGGTTGAATTTATTTCCAGTTTTAATTTTGAGTAAGAACTCCTTTTGATAGTGGTTATTTTTTTCAGTAGGCCTGTAACCAAAGTATACTTTGGTGTAAATGTGTAGTTTATGAGTGTGTAGAATGTGAAGTTTGGCTAGTGGGTCTTGCTTCCAGTTAGCCTGCAGGTTAACTTGATTTTGGTATAGTGCCCCAAACCTTAAGGTAAATGCCAATGAGAGATTTTTCTGGCAGTGTTGAAAATGCCATAAATATCTTTGTTTCTTACTCTTACATTAACAGTTAAGAAATTTACTTGCAATATAGCAGTTGTTACACCTCCTTATCCCCACAAGTGACCTGGCATTTTACTGCTTAGCTGCTTCCTCTACTAACAGTCTGCAAGGAGGTATTTTCCTGAAAGGTTACCTGGAGAGAGAAAAAAACCAAAACTGGACACCTGTATTCCCTGATTTTTTTCAGCACTGTGAAGGTGTTGTCCTTCGTCACTTTATTAAGGAAGCAGCTATCTGGGAAGGACTGGTAGCATATGAAATGACATAATGGACCAGAAAGGAAATTTAGGACTTGGAGTAGAGACACCAGAGGCCACACCTGGAGGTATGAAGATATGGGATAAGTTTGAATTCTCCTCACTTCTCAGAGTAGAAATGAGACAAAGAGACAAAAAAGTAGCCTAATATTAACATCATTTTCAGAAACATAGTTTTCCCCAAGAAGTTTAAAGCTTTCTTGATTCTGTGTGAAGTACATCCTAGCTGGAGTGGAGGAATGGTGGGCTGAGGCCAGATTTTTTGAATCTTTGAGGACATGCTCATAGTGAGGCTTTTAGAGTTTAGTTAGGTAACAAAATAAGGATGAGGCTTCCAGAAGAAAGAATAGACATTTACACAAACTTCAGCATGCTGTAAGATGACTTTAGCAAAACAGAGGTGACAGGCAGTTGTTAGTTCCTTCTTTGACCTTCACTGCAATAGTTTTGTGTTCTGGCATAGACAAAAGCCCAATTCTCCAATCAGCTCTGTTTTGGGAAAGCAAGGCATTGAATGAAATGCCAGTATTGAGATCTCATTGCACTTCTGCCGTGCCACAACCCTGACCTGCTTTTCAAGTTGCTCTGTGAGGACTTTCCTTCCCCAATCACCTTCTTCTTTTCCTTGAGTCTGTTTCCAGCTAAACTTCATTGTTTTTTCACAGGAGCTTTTGGCAGAGTATCACTGCTACCTGCCCAGCCCTCACAGTAGCAGAGTTTAGTTAACTCCTGCTTCTCATGGTGTCTGTACTTCAGCATCTGAGCTATTGTGTCTGCTTAAGGGACCTACCTGTGCATGTCTGTTCTTACAAGCAAAGTGTGGCAATTCAGCACACACTGGTTGGTTTTAGCTGATGGTAGCAAAAGAAAAGCAGTTGCATGTGTTTATGTGTGTCAAGTACAGACTTAAAACTGGCTGCTTTTGAAAAACTGCAGATTCACATTATATTCAACTCTTTCAGTAACGGGTCTCCTGGAACAGTACTTGTAAGGGAGTTTAGTTCTGCTCTTTATATAAAAATTCTACTTGTATATACATTGTAAAAAGGTAATAAATAAGTGTAAAAAGTGTAAACAGCTTGGCCTGTAAGGGACTCTATGCTGAGATCCAAGGGATAAGTAACCATTTGTTCAGATACACCTCACACTTGGATACACCTGTGTTTTGGAGTTACCTCCCTGTCTCTAACTTCCACTCTTCTTTGTAAAACTGTCATGTTGTTATACTGGCATAAGGAAAAAATTGGTCCAAGTTGAGAGGAGACATGGAAAATATCTTTTTCTTTTAAAAAAAATTATATATTTTTTTGTTGCTTCTGTTAGTTGTATTATTATGCAAAACTAAACTCTACACTTAACTAATCTGAAGTTTCTCACCTAATTTTGTCTCTGGTAGTGCAAAATAACATTTCCTATCCTTAGAAACATGCTCAAGCATGTTTTCAAGCATCTTACGTATGTCCTACACAATGGTTAAATGTGAGGAGATTTTCTCCCTTGAGGGTCTCAAAGATTCAACATGCTCATCACATCTGCCTACTGAGATGTGCTGGTTTCCTCTGTGCTGTCCGTGCTCTGTGGTTCTGAGCTGCAGGGGGGATTGCTATAAGAAGTCACAAGTACTTGCCTCAGGTTAAGTACCTGCACCCTGCCTGGACATCAGGACCAAAAAATGCTGGTTCAGTTCATGTGATTGGTGTAATTATGTGTTTTGCTGACAAGTGGGAAGATTTTCTACTTCCTCAGACAGTAATTTCTTCAGTCTCCATGTCTTAAAGCCTTAACTAATGATCCCTAAGATGGACTTCTCCCCAACCTCATTAACCAGTTAAACAAATAAAAATAGAGTTCTTCAGGCTGCAAAAGATTGCTGAGAGGGCCTATAGCACAAACATTATCCTTTCCATTACCATAAGAAAACAGAAGCATGATGCCCCAGATGGTTCTGTCTTCACCATTTCAATATGCTGTGCTATTACACATAAGTACTTTTTTATACAATCCTTCTCTCAAGTGCCCTGGTTTCTGTCCCCCCAAAATATCCTGTGTTGCTGCTTGAGTCTGTTCTTTGTGTCAAATTCTGTGCTGAGGGGCATGGGACAAACAGCAAGAGCATCAGCAGTGTCTGGCTGCTCTGCTGCAGTTTTACTGCAACTTGTTCAAAGTGTGTGATATGTGAGTTTTTGAAAGGGATATTTATTGTTCTGCTTGCAGGAAGAGCAGGATAATTCTTTGCCTGAATGAGAATACTGTGTGCTTCTCTCTCTGAGTAGGCACTGAAAAACAGCTGAAAAAGCAGCAGGAGGAGGAAGTTGGGGAAATGGTAACTTGAATAGAATACTGATATTTTCAGGAGGGCAGAAAAATTCTGAGGGGAGGAAACATATTTGTGGGGAGATTATCCAATAGAGCATGTTGCATATTGTTTTCCTCGATTCTGCTAAATATCTGATACTAGTGAGAACACAGTTGAAGTTGCTAATGGCATACAGTATTTTGACAGTGATATAGGGAAGGACCAATTCAAATTTTTCAGATACACTAAATACAAAGAAAAGCTTAAAACACAAATACTGTGGCTTTTACACTCCCTAGAGCTGCGAGAAGCTGTCCAGTAACTTTGTCAGTTGGTGCCAGACAACACTTCAAAATAGTGTTGAGTGATTTAGATGAATTTGGAGCAGGTGAGACCAAAGTTTGAATGAGTGCTGTGAATAGGTAAGCATTGAAAGAACAAGCTGACTAGCAAAACATTTAACTGGGGGATCTGTCACCATTTGCTTTGCTCAAACTGGAATATTTGGAAAACCAGCTCCGTACAGCACTCTTGTGGAATACAACAAATTTAAAGCGACTTTCAAGGAAAACTGGTCACTTAAAGCACAACTTGGAGCTCTGGCTGTGAACATCTTCCTATCAGTTTCTATTTTAACACAATTTGATTGTGATTTAAAAAAAAAATTCCTTAAATCTTCAGAGCTGAAATCATAAGCTTTAAACAAAAGATCACTTTTAATTTACATTCACTTTACAAGCACACTTTTATAGGATGTAATGGCTCTTTCTTTGGATGTTAACTTTTTGTTTAGGCTTAGCTTCGATGTAGCCATATGCAAAACATTGGAAATGCATTGGAAAGCGTGAGTGAAAAATAGCCATAAGCCTGAACTAGGCTCTCTCTTATAAAATGCTGTTTTAGCGAACAGTAACTGTTGTAAGCTGGCTCCATATTGAGGGGTCTCTACACAAATTTTGCACAAAATTACTGTACTCCAATGTAACTCTGTGATCATAACTACTTTTCATGAAAAAGAGACTTCTTTTTTCCTGCTTTAACTTCTTTTGAGGAAGGACATTGGGTTTAAGGTGCATTTTCAGTACTCTTCTCTGTCACCATCTTTCCTTCATTACAAGTCTACATGAAATACTAACCAAAGATTGGACTATTCAGTGCCACAAAGTGACATAACTAAGAAAAGAATGATTATACTGTGTGAGACACAAAGATTATGTAATTGCGCATTCAATGTCAGACATTAGCAGGTAACTATGGAGGAATATAAGAGCCAAGGATAAATTTTTACCTGGCAATCCCACAAAAAGTCAATTTGGACTTCACAGAATTCACAACTTTATTTTGACCAGCTATCTCTTAAAAAAAAAAAAAATATTGTCAGAGTGTGATACTAAGTACTGTGCTCAGGGCAGCTCTGCTTACGTTCAGATCACAAAGGCTGTTGTACTGCCAGAGCCAGCTTCAGGGCTGGGGTCAGATTTTTAATGATGTAAATCCTGGTGGTTCCTCTGGCTGGAGAAAGCCATGTTGATCTGTTTGGGTCAAGAATGTAACCTGTAACTTTTATGTCTTTAAAGCTTATCTAAGTTTTCTGTTACTCTTTGGTTGATTTTTGTGTTGATGCTTTCATAATTACACAGATCCTTGGGGTAAACTCCCATCTCATAAACCTTTTTAATGGTTTTGAACTCTGTGTTCTCCTGTAGCCTTTTTCATGAGGCAGTGAAGTCCATACTTATCAATAAACAATTAAGGGAACAAAACCAGTCTAAATACATTATTCTTTCATATTGTTGTTTGCCTCAACTTCTTGATCCTTTACTCATAGCAAGATTGTGTGAGTTCAGTGAAACCCATTTGCTCCTTTGCTGTCTGTACCCTCATCTGGGCAACATGATGGAGAGAGTTTGTCTTCCACACTGTCAGAGCACTTCATCATGGGGTCATGGCATGCTCCCTTCCCCCAAACACAAATTGTCAAATAGAACTCATTTTCCATCAACAGAGAGCTCAGCAAAATAGGGGGGCATCAAAATTAGCAGTGGAAGAGGCTTACTGAAAACCAATTTTCCACTCTTTGTAGATGGAGGACTGTACTACACTGAATTTTCCCCCCATCCTTTGTCTAGCCAGTTTCAGAAGGACTCACTCACTAGGGCTCAGCTGTTTCCCTTGGGAGACTATTCCACAGCCTAATGGCTAACATTTAGCCATTTTGCTAAATGTTTTCAGATAGTCATCTCTTCCCCTGCCCCATAGTCAGTTTCATCCCATCACTTCTAGTTAGGTATACTTCCATGAGCCAGGTGATACAAAATCTTTCTTATTCACAAGAAAATACAAACAACTTTTTTCTTTGGTAGGAAGAAGCCAAGGCTTGACTCAAGACGAAGCTTCTCCATTTCCAGTGTTTAGGAAAATTTCTGTCTTGTCTCTTTCTGTCTAGCAAGAGTTGAGAAGTGTTAATAGTGGGAGATGCTTCACACACACACACACACACACACATACAAACAATCATTCCACTGATTATTTTAAGTACTAGATTCTAGTGTAGGATCTTTAGGGAATGTCCCAGATTTCCGAGATGATGGAGGGAACCCTGGAGGGCTGTGTTTCCTTCACTTTTCATTTTCCCCTCAAGAAAATTATATTTTTTCTGTATATAAACAACTTCCAGTACAATACTGATGTCTGTCTCATTCAAAGTAAGATTTTATTCTTCTTTCATGAGACTGATATCAGTGTATCTGGAAAAGAGTGGAAATCATGAAGATACTTTTCAGAGTGTGATTCAGAAGGGTTTAGGTCAGTTTAGTAGTGCTGAGTGTGGCCTTTTTTGGTCTCTGCACTCAGTCCCAACTCGGATGGGACGTGCAGGTAACCTTCTAGCCTCACCTTCTTGGAGCATCTGGCTCCAGCTTGAGCTACCTATAGGGTAGTCTCTAGGATTAGGAGATTTAGCAGACTCCAGGTGGTAGAAACAAGGATTTAGGTATCTTTGAGGTGCTGCACACAGCTATGCAGGGTTTTTGTGAGAATTATTGTGGGAATCAATCAAGTAAATGGAGTAGATTTACTTTATTGATTATTTATTTATTAAAACTTTGTTGATAAGGTTTTCAGTGTAACTCTCTGCAAGTAGGTGTTATGCTTTGACTAAACAGTGCTAAGGAATTGCTTTTACTTGTTTTGTGTTGAAGGATTCTTGGCAGAACAAGGGCACGCTATTCTCCTACAAGAATTGGACAACCCTGACCTGCAGATTACAGAGTTACTTTGAAGATCATGTACTGTCCTTGGAACAAGATAGACCATGAACTCTCCTTGAATAGATACAACAAGGAAAAATGAGCATTGTGCCAGGATGAGGCCAGATGCCAGGCATGTTGTGGGAACTGCTAATTTAGCACACCTTAGCTAAAATGCTTATAGCATGACAACCAGTCAGTAATTAACATGTAACTCTAGCTACTTAACCAATGAGCATTAACCATTAGTGGTGTGAGGCAGTGTATAGAGAAAGATAAATATGCCAAAGTTGCTTAATAAAGTAGAACGACATGTAGCCCCGTTGGTGTGATTGTCGTTACTCGGCCGAATCTCTGTGGGACCCTCTTCAGTTTTGCTCTGAATGAGCTCTGCTTTCTGTAGTGTTACTTGAACATACCAATTCTGACTGTATTCAAACAATACTGAGGTCTTCTATTTTCCTCTAATTTTTTTTCCTCTTTCTCCTTTCTGCATTTCCTTATAACACAAGAGTTAGTAGAAATGGTCTCCTGGAGGAAGACTCTGTTCCAGAAGATATGCTTACTATATTTAATCATACTAGGAGCTTTTATTTTGCTAAAGTACTAAAGTGACAGCCTTTATAGAATAATTATATGAAACACCATTTGTGTGAGCAAAGTGTGAAATGTCTCCAGGACCAGCCAAAGCTATAGATATTTTTATTAAATATTAATGCCATGCATTTACGCAGGGTTTGCCAAGCAGATGTTAAGCTGGTCTTCATGGTAATTTAATAGAGCAAGGAACATTTCCTGCCATTTTTATCAAAGTCAAGCTTTACATGACATTTTACATTAAAAATATGAAATGCAGAGAAACAGAGAGAAAAATAATTAATAGTCAGTTTCCATTCATGAATATCTTAATATTTGCCTTCAGAGGATTTAATGTTTCTCCTGAATATTTTTCTTGGAGGCCAATATGAATCTGAGCTAAGCTGGACTGTGTGCAAGTTCTTCCACAGGGCCTCCATCTGGAGTCAGGCCCACTCCTGCTAATGCAATTCTTATTTTTCTATTTGTAAAAAGATGATGATGACACTGAAATCAAACCTTAAGTTATTCTGTAGATTTTGATATAGAGCTCTGGAAATATCTGTGGATAGAGTCCTTCTTTCCTCCCCAGAGCATCACATGATGATGAAATGTCACAGCAGGATTTTTCTGTACAGAAAATACAGATTGATTAACCTTACTGGCATTATGCCTCTGCACAGTGTAATATCTTAACAGGACTTTGCATCATAAAGCATTTGATTAAATACAACACATCAAGCAAAAATAAATAAGAAAAATAATTAAGCAAAAGGGTAACTGAACTGTCTGTGGGTCCGGTACAACATAATGAGCCTATTCATGAAATATCACTGAAGGACCCTCCTCACAAGTATGACATTATTTACATGGAAAAAGTGTTGTCATACTTCTTCTACCTTCTAGATGTTGTTTTAAATTTATGGAGCTGTTTTTCCTTCCAAGACATAAGTGGACTTGTCTCAGTTCCATTCCCCCCATCTGTCCCCCACCTCATGGTCAGGTGGTCACTGTGGTTGACATGACCAACTATAGCTGTAGCTGAAGAAGGAAAAAAAAGATCATAATAAATAAGAGCATGGTAAGGCTGAGATGAAATGAAAAACTATCAGCTTGGTTTGTGGGTTAGACTTGCCTGCCTATAATGGCACAGGCTTCCCATCATCTCTGGGAACTTCTGTAGGAACTGCTGAAATAGGTCATGTTTGTGTTAGACCTGCAGAACTCCACCTGCTCAACTCAAGACTCTGCTGCTCCTGTGGAGGAGATATGGCCCATTCCTTTGGTTAATTGGATGCATCTGAGAGGGTCCTGGTTGATATGACCATGGTCACAGGGGTTTTCAGGATGAGAGAGAGACGAGAATGTTGACTCCATGATCAGAAGGGTTGATTTATTATTTTATTATATATATACTACATTATAACTATACTAAAAGGAATAGAAAGAAAAGTTCTCAGAAGCTGGCTAAGCTAAGAATAGAATAGAAAGAAAGAATGATAACAAAGGAGCTCTCCCAGACTCTGTCTGAGATAGCTCAGTCCTTGATTGGCCATTAATTGTAAACATCCAAGAGGGCCAATCACAGGTGGACCTATTGCATTCCACAGCAGCAGATAACAATTGTTTACATTTGTTGCTGAAACTTCTCAGCTCCAGCAGGAAAAATCCTAAGAAAGGATTTTAATGAAAAGATGTCTGCGACAGGTTGAGGCAAAGAAGTGACATTGGCAGTCTGGCTACTCTACCAGGATATTGAAGATTTGGGCAACAAAGGATCATCATGGTCATTTCTGACTTCTAGTTAAATCACTACAAGCCCAGCCTGTAGGGTAGAGCAAGGAAAACTCCTTGTTGATGGAACAGGAGGTGGTACAGGGGCAGGAATCTTACCTGTTTTTACCTCCTAAAAATAAAGAATTGATTATAATAAATTCAAGCGTAAAGCACTATACAGACGCCCTTCCTTTGGCTTCTGGAATTGTTACCACTGATTTGTGTGGATATGTGCTTGGTTGCCTTAGAGGAGGGAAAAAGGAGAGGACTTTGCAGACTACCTCTGTGCTATTATTCTGTACCAACAATGTGGGAATGCAGTAAAGGCTGACTTTTTAAATGAGGTCTATTCCAAACCCAAAATGTGTACAGAGGACTGTATGTTATGTATGTGCACACAGAAATATGAACCTTCCCAGACTTTCTGTAGAACAAACTTAAAATATCAAATTCATTTGCTGCATGTGCTCATTGATACAATACTGGTTTCTTCCCACTTCTCTGTACAGGATAAAATTTATTTTACATACTCTGAAAGTTGTTAAGTTTTGAATGAATTGTCCTTCTAGATTGGTTTGAGATCAATATGTCTGGTTGACAGGCTGAGGATGAAAAAGCTGTTTATCGGTGTTGGAAGCAGGCCTCAGACCTGATCAAACCATTTGTTTATTATTATTTTGAAGGAAGGAGAAGTCTTAATATTTTCTTGAAGTTGCTTGTTGACCACTCTTGTAATTTTTCATCCACTCAGCTGAGTGCTGAGCAGTATGAGCTACAAACATGAAAATAATAATCAAATGCTGCCTAATAGCTGGTGTTTGGCTAAGTAGTAATTGACAGAATTATTTCCCAAGCTCTGCAATGAGGTTTAAGATTCTCCATTGTGCCTGACATCTTTCCAGCTTCTTCCACATTTAGTTGATACCATTTGGTCATATTTATTGCAGGAAATGTTGTACAAGAGGCTGTAACACAATGGGAATGTTCTGTATTCCATAGGAGTCTGTACGCCATAATGAAACAGAAAGCTCAGGAAGGGGCAGGCACAGCTGCTGTGTGTTGCAAATATCTAGTGACCTTTTTGAAGGCCAAAGATTCATCTTGTACTTTAGATTTCTGGTTTTGGAAGTAATCAGCAGAAGTTTTCCCAGCAGGCTTTCTGCCCAAGATGCTGTCTGTAAGTCATGTGGCTAGTGCTGACTCAGCATCCTTGATTCAGTGCTGCTTCTGTAGCTTAAATGGCTTTAAAACCTCCCAAACTGCCAGAAAGTGGTTCATCATCACTATCTCTTGTAAACTCCTCATTTTGCAAGCACCTAGAATAAGAGGTTCTGCTGGCTCTGAAATCTGAGCTCTTACTTCTGTCAGCACAGTTATGCCAGTAGCAGAGGTAGAACTCCACACTTTACACTTCACATGGCTTGTCACTTTAAAATTTTTCTTACCTCAGTGAAAATAGTATGCAGCACTTTCTGGGTTTTGATAAGAGGATTTGGGGTCCTTGGGTGGGAGACAAAAATGTGGAAGAAAGAAGGTCAAACACCAAAGGTTTCTCTGCCTTTCCATTCTCTGAACTTGTAATTAACTCCTGGAAGTTTTTCAGTAAATATAAGCTATCTGCGTGAGAAGGAGCTCTCACTGTATTAAAAAGGAGTTCAGGCCCTGTGTCTAGCCATCACTGCCCTGTAACACTTTCCAGAAGAATGAGAACTGGTATCAGTATTTGGTGGTTTTTTGAAACATATGGTGCATTTCACTGTTCAGAATTTATACTCCACATAATGCACAAGGGGAGCACATAGGCCACATCTTGAGTCTCTGGATTTTTACTACGTGTGTTACAAGCTGTGATAAATTAATATGTATCTGTACTGCCTACTTCAGTATGCCAGCTCCAGTGGATTTTGCCATACTTGATTGTTATCTATACTTCACATCTTGCTTAGGATGATGTCTGGTGGGCAAGACAGGCCAAGATGCTTGGCCAGAGGCTCATGCCTGACTCAGAAAATTAAATGGGGTGTTCAAAGGTACTTGGAGGACATGGTGTGCAGCCCAAAACACCGTGTGCACTCTGGACACTGGAGTGGATCAGGTCAGTATCTGGTATTTCTTGCTCAAGTTCATGACTGTAGTGCTTTGTTTCTGAGCAAATTCTATTTCTAAGATATTTCTTTTCAGCTAGTTAATGAAGAGTTAAATCCTGAGCTGAGGTCTCTGATGGGGATATTGCTCACTGGAACACATTTACAGTATTGGGGATTGACAGCATGTGTCTTGATTATAGCAGGGAGACTGTAGATGCAGCATCTCAAAATAAAGATCCTAAACAATAAGCATTTGTGCCAGGGACATCAAGCTGACACTGCCTGAACTGGTGGGGTTAAGAGGCCAGACCAGGCGTGGGGAATCCAGAGCCCAGGACTAACAGTGCAGGATGGTGTCTGATTACAGCAGATAGCTGAGCCAGGTCTGGGGAAACACAGC
This sequence comes from Ammospiza caudacuta, assembly GCF_027887145.1. NCBI lineage: Eukaryota > Metazoa > Chordata > Aves > Passeriformes > Passerellidae > Ammospiza > Ammospiza caudacuta. The sequence goes on along the minus strand of NC_080595.1, from coordinate 16,827,276 downwards.
CAAGCCTTTGCAAACACAAACAAGCTACTTTAGGGCACAGAACGCATGTAAACCAATGATAAGTATATGATACATGTTCCATTTTTTGTACTAATTTCACAAAGAATATATTTATTCCAAGCTCTGGTGCAAGCAGTAATGCCTCATTCATACCTGCTCTGGACATTGGCAACTCAGTACCAAGGCAGGATACAAAAACCTAAAGAGGATTTGCACGTTTGCAATCACCTGCCTGTGCTGCAGCCAGTGGCAAGGCTTTTATCTGCAAGGGCTGAATTTTCTTTGAAGATTGGAGGGGTAAAATACTAATTCAGCAGTTTAAAAACAGGGATTGTCCCACCATATACTCAGCACTGGTGGGGCTGCACTTTGAGTCCTGTGTTTGGTTTGGGGATTTTCACTTCAAAAAGAGCATTGAGGTGCTAGATCGAATCTAGAGAAGAGCAAAGGACCTGGTGAAGGATCTGCAAAACAAGTCCTAAGAGGAGCAGCTGAGTGAGCTGGGGTTGTTTAGCCTGGAGAAAAGGAGGCTTGGGGGGACATCTCTGCTCCCTACAACTCCCTGAAAGTTGGCTGTAGTGAGGTGGGGGTTCGTCTCTGCTGCCATATCTCAAGTGAGAGGATGAAAGGAAATGATCTTAAGTTGTGCCAGGAGAGGGTCAAATTAGATATTAGAAGATAAATGTTCACTGAAAGAGTGATTTGACATTGGAATAAATTGTCTGGGGAGCTGGTGGTGTCACTGTCTCTGGAAGTGCTCTCTCTGGGAGAGACATCCATATGTGGTACTTGGGGATACAGTTTAAAGGTGATTATGGTGTTGCAGAGTTGATGGTTGAACTTGACAATTTCATCTAACCTTGATGATTTTGTGATTCTGTGAAAAACAGAAATGTAGAGCCATTAATACAATTGATAAAACACATTCAAAAGGAGCATCCAACAAAGTCTAGAATCTACCCTTCATTTAGATAAGAAAATAAGAAGGAACATCACTCTTTAAATCAGCCATGCAACTACTTCAGTGCAAGCTGCTTGTCTCTTTTGTCATCCTGTCTACTGATAGACAAGACTGTGCGCATATTTGGGCAGAGTGGCACTATGCCACTTGGTATTCCTTTCCAAGCTGCTGGCCAGTTTATTGTAGGTTTATGAATTCGTTCTGGTAAAAGACGATGGTGTTTGTGTTGATGATTTTTCTTTCCCTTCATGAGCAGAAATGTCACTTAAAATCTCCTATGTTGTTCAACTATTGAAGTTTAAACTGGAAAACCAGAAAGATAGAAGGTTAGTCATATGGATGGCTAAGAAGGAGGTATTTTCCGCTTTTAGCTACAGGCTAAGATTGTGGTCTTTCACAATGAAAAGACTGAGATTAGGATAAGACTGGAGAAATAAAAAAGAATCAGGAAAATGTGAAAAGGAAGACATGGTAATCTGGGTAATGACTATTTCAACATATTTGCTACAATGTCTATGAATGTACTTCCTCAGTTGTTGAGGGATTTTCCAGCAGTCTGATTTAGGAAAGGGGTATATGTGATGGGATCACTGCACCTCATACGTGCAGAGGTCAAGGAACTTTGCACTGATGGGATCACATCCACCTTATACTTGCAAGGAACTCTAAGGATGAAAATAATTTACATATTTATTTCTCTTTTGCTAGAGTCCATTCTAAAAAAAAATATTAAAAAAAATTCTTGGCCACTGCAGTAGCAAGGAAAGAAAGAAATGACCTGTTTTCTTGTCCTGACATGACTGCATGCTGTAACCTTCATTCTTCAGTTTAAATACTCCAACATCATCAGAAACTTGAATCTGAATGAACCACTTAACTCTGCTATGATGAGAGAATGTGACTGCCCTTAATGTTACGGAAAGAGATGTCTGTCTTTAGTGCCAAATATCCTCATTTGAAGGTTGCTCTCTCCTATTGAGTTTGAATTTTCTGAAGGTCTCGATTTCAACCTCTGGGTAAGGACCAAACCTGTCAGAACTCGGTGCCTCAGCCCCCATTCTGCACCACCACATTTCAGGAAGTGCTCAATAATAGTTCATTTTGAAAGCTGTTGCTCTGGGAAAAATGGATCCTGTTAAGACTAAGCAGGGGAAAGATGGTGGTTGAAAGCCTGACCTGCCTTCTGGTGAAGTTCATCCTTATTACAGTGTCCTGCTGCAAGGGGAGGTGAGAGGCTAAGGTGTGCACAGGTAGCAGGTAAACAGTCCTGAGCTGAGTGACTAAGCCCTGGTAAGAGTCCAGAGAGCTCACTGGATCAATCTGAACTAACCAAGCAACCAACCAAACAACCCCAAAAGGCAAACCCACCACCTTTGGATCTCAGTTGTGTTTCAATTGGGAGAATAAAATGTGCTTTTCATAGGAAACTACTTTTGGCATCTTCCTTTTTGCTGTGATGCAATTTTCAACAGGGACTTTGATTTTAAATTAATTTCGCATTTTAATGCTGGAAGCTAGATGTCACCATCATGGTTCAAAGATGCTCCCAGATATAATATTGGATTTTTTTTTTTAATTGTTCTTGGGGCTAACTGAAAATGTTAAAACTGCAGCATTTTTCAATCAAATGTAGCTGGCATTACTCAGCCTCGTACAATCAAAACCCACAGTTTGGCTGCTCAAAAATTCAAGAGGAATAGGTAGTTTATATTCTTTTTGAATACTGGGTTATGCTTACAGAACACTTTTGCTTCCAGTGTTCAGACTTGTCCCTGTGGTGCTGTCAGCTGGAAATATATCTTCTAAAATTGCAGGTGAAGTTGTAATGTAACCACCTCATTTTGGCGATCTAAAGCTTCAGGAAAAGTGCCAAATATTGAAAACTTCCTTCCTGATAAGAATACTGTTAACTGGCAGCCCTACAAATCCAGATTTTCTTTTTTTTCCCCATCAGTCCTGTCCAGGGAAGTTTTTACCTGATGAAATATCATTCTTTGCCCAAAATTGCCTCTTCTGTTAAGAGGAATGAAGTAGCATTGCCTCCACTTGCCTGAAAACCAGTATGTTTCTGGGGAAACTGTCCTCTAAAATCAGGAATGACAAAATCTTGACAGCTGAGTGACCTTTGTAGTCTGTGTGATGCCCCATAAACACAGAGACTTTCAGTCTTCAAGTACTGAATTTTCTTTGCAGTCACATGTCTGACTAAGTCAAATATTAAAAAAAAAAAACCCAAAAAACAACTAACCACAACCTGCTTTTTTATCAAATAAATACATCCAGATCAAACTAACATCAGGACTTTTGTCCTCTCTCGGGAAGGGACGCAGCAGGAGAGACATAAGTATTCTGGGATGGCATAGTCACTTTCTTGTCTGTCAAGTTAATTTGGTCAGCTTTAATAGTCTTCAGTCTCCAGCTACTCCATACAGGGGTAGCAACACTGTACTGGCACCTAATGTCTTCTAAAGCAATACTCTCCCCCCTTTTTTTTCTCCTTTGAAGGAAAACAGGTGTCTCATTTGAGTGGTCAAAGTATGGTTAAGCCCCAAGATTAATTTTTGTTCCTCATCCCCTGCTGCCCTAAAAGGTGAGTTTGAGTCAGATTCTCAAGTTCTTTGAGTGCAGCTCTCTCCAGTTATGCCATCTTGGCTCTCAAGTCCCTGTGCTTTCCAGATACTCTGAAATTTGTTCATTTCTTCAAAAACATTCTTTATGTTGTGGTTTTGAGTACTCTGTAATAGGCAAAACAACAATATTCCTTTTCTTTTTCTAGAACTACTCAACTGCATCCTTTTGACTTTATTTATTGAAGGCAGATACATTAACAGTTAATACTGGCTTTAATTCTGCTCCCTCCTCACAGTAAATGTTGATTCCAGCTCTTCTGATTTTGATGAAGACTGGCTTTGCTGGCAGCCTGTGATTGGCACAACTACAAAGCTGATTTTGGGAACCTTAGAGGTTTATTTAGATTCCTTAAATGTTTTGGCTTGATGGTATCATGGGTATTTTTGAAGCCTTTTCAATTCCTAACAGCACCAGGCAGGCAGACACACACACACACACACACACACACACACAGGGACTAGGAAGCCAGTGCCTTCTGTGCTTTGTTCCTCAGGCTTGTCAGTGGCTCCTTGGGCGGGGGGGAGAAGGGGGGGCCAGGAATAAAAAGGACTAATAATACCAACTGGTAAATGGGGACCACGTTCTTCACCTCACTAGGGGAGGATGGAGTAGCAAAGATGATGCTATGTTTGCACTGCTGAAAAGAGATGTGCAGCTGTGAAGTTTGGACCCTGTGTTTAAATGCCAATTCCTGTGCTTTGGTGATCAGTTCTGAGCATGAAAGGTAGTTCCTAGGGATCAGCCTGCTTGCCACCTTCAGGAAGTTTACTGCTTCCCTCTCTCACTGTGCTATGGGCTGTTTGGATTTGTACTCCACAGAAACATGCTGCTTTAACATTGATTTCTCTTTTATTTGGTTTGGGGTTTCTTGGGGAGGCAGAAATGGGGAGGGAAATGTATGTGGAGAAATGGTGGGAGCATGTTGAGGCAGCAGTCTTGGGCAAAATGTTTTCAGTGTGCTGCACCTACGTGTTTGGTACTAGAAAAATCACATAGAGCTGCTGCTTGAGCTGAGGAGAGGGAGCATCTTTGCATAACATCTTTTTTTTAATACCTTATGGTATAAAAGTGATCTTCTATGGAATGACTGAGCAGAAATAGCCCAAAATACTTTTGATCCATTTTAGGAATTTGTATGTAGCTCCTAAAAATCATCCAGTGACTTCTTGTTAATTCAGTGAGTCACATTTAAGGCCTAAAACCAAGTTGATGCATTTCATTTCTCTTACAGCACTCTTCTTCTCCGTTCTCCCTTCTTCTCCCTATCCTTCTACCTTTCTGGACTTCATAGCATTTTCAGCAAATCTCTAAAGAGGTTGATACTCAAAGAGTTAATTAACTATCTTGCAGCCTTAGGCCCACTTGCCTTTCTTGGTGCATCTAAGCAAGGAGGAGAAAAAGCTGTGTCCAAGAAATGCGACAGAATACAGTTTTTTCTTTGTCATCTGGAAGGGTGGTGGACAGTGTTTTATGCAGCCATTAAACTTGTTCCATTTCTTTTGAGAGTGTTTTGCAGTATGCAAGCAGGATGAAACCTCTACAAACTTAAATTTTAATTAATTGAAATGAAAGTAATCTAATAATCATTAGATTAGATGAAGGCTACTCTTAATCTTTAACTCTGCTCAAGAATTTTGGCAGAAGAATAAAGCTGATTAACTAATTCTGTACAAATGAACTTCTCCTCAGTTAAATGCCATAGGAATCTCCCAAATGGGAGCTAACGGACAAAATGAGTAATCCCTGTGCCCTGCACTGTCTATTTGAATTGGTAAGCAGAAGTGAATACTCCTGTATTAGAATACATCATGCTTTTCTGATGGGCACTGCAGGCTGGATCTAAGAACCGTGTATGTGTGTAATGCCTGGAAAAACTGTGAAATAAGAACTCCTGCTCTGACCTCGAGGTCTCTGCACAGATGAAGCTGCCCCCGATGCTCTGGAAGGAGCCTTTTCTGGGTTTTTTTTTTGTTTTTTTAGGTATTGTGAGCATTGGAAATGCTGCTTTTGAGACTGTGTTGGTTGCAGAGTTGAATGGTTGTAGAAAGCTTCCCAAGAGAACAATAGATTGTCAATGAGCAACAACAGATTTTCTCTGAATTGATAAATATAATAAAGGCAAAAAACTTTTTTTAAGGCATACAGAAAGACTACTAAAATCAGAATTGATTTTCCCTTGCAAGAGTGATTAGAAACACAATACAGTATTGTCATAGTTCCTAGTAGTTAGGCTTGTCTTCTGCAGCTAAATCAGAACAGTATGGGGACATGGCAGAGAAGAGAAGCAGTGGTTATTATATTGAGAACCAAAGAACTCCTTACCTTGGCCCTTCCCCCCCAAACTCTATGTCTCTTCAGGTTTTGTGTCAATTAGCTTCAGCGACCACTGGATGTAGCTGTCGCTTCACAGAAATATGGCCAAGCAGACACATTTTGCCTCTTTCATAGCACAGATAGCCCTTCCCTTCCCTTCCCTTCCCTTCCCTTCCCTTCCCTTCCCTTCCCTTCCCTTCCCTTCCCTTCCCTTCCCTTCCCTTCCCTTCCCTTCCCTTCCCTTCCCTTCCCTTCCCTTCCCTTCCCTTCCCTTCCCTTCCCTTCCCTTCCCTTCCCTTCCCTTCCCTTCCCTTCCCTTCCCGGAACTTCCCTTCCCGGAACTTCCCTTCCCTTCCCTTCCCGGAACTTCCCTTCCCTTCCCTTCCCGGAACTTCCCTTCCCGGAACTTCCCTTCCCGGAACTTCCCTTCCCGGAACTTCCCTTCCCTTCCCGGAACTTCCCTTCCCTTCCCGGAACTTCCCTTCCCGGAACTTCCCTTCCCTTCCCTTCCCGGAACTTCCCTTCCCTTCCCGGAACTCCCCTTCCCTTCCCTTCCCGGAACTTCCCTTCCCTTCCCTTCCCGGAACTTCCCTTCCCTTCCCGGAACTTCCCTTCCCTTCCCTTCCCGGAACTTCCCTTCCCGGAACTTCCCTTCCCTTCCCGGAACTTCCCTTCCCAGAACTTCCCTTCCCAGAACTTCCCTCCTTTCTTCCCTCCCTCCTTCCCAGCCTGCCATGTGTTTTGCTTTTTTGGATGTTCTTCTGCTTTTCAGCCTGGAGAGGCCACGAGAGTGCCAGGAATACAAAGAACACCATGGGTACCTGCACACACCTGCACTTTCAAGTAAAAACTGACACGGTCCAGACTCTCCATCTGTAAAGTCCTAGTGTTATGGAGGAATGAGTTTATCAAATGCAGGCAGGGGGCAAAAGATCTGCACTTGGCTCTTTTTGTCTGACAAAAATTCCAAGACAGGTTGGATATTACAGCCTTTATTTAGCTTAATATATTCAGAAGCTCCTTCCACTCTCCAGGGTTGAATATGAGTCCCATATTTCAGAGGTAATGTGGAAGAGTACTTAACCTACAAACAGACTTTGTAGAAGGGCAGATATTCATAGATAAAGAGCAATTGCCTTAAGCTGAAGGAGGGCAGGTTTAGATTAGATATTAGGTAGAAATTTTCTGTGGGTTGGGTGAAGCACTGGCACAGGTTGCTCACAGAGGTATTGTGGATGCCCCATTCCTGGAAGGGTTCAAGGCTGGGTTAGATGGGGCTTCTTGGAGGAAGCGGGTCTATTGGAAGGTGTCCCTACCCATGGAACGTGGAGTGAAACCAGGTGATCTTTAAGGTCCCTTCTACCCCAGATCATTCTATGATTTTATGATTTTGTAGGTATTTCTGGAGAGGCAAGAATTGTAGGAGAACTGGAAGCACACTGAATCATGAAGGAGAAAATCACCACAATACCAAGGAGGCATACTTAAATAGGTTAAAATGAATGATCTATAAAGGGAACACCATGAAATTTTCACATCTGTATTTAAAAATACAAAACCTGGGTATTTTTGGGCCATCTGAAAGTTGGCTATAAAAGTTACTATATTGATCCCTTGCCATTACTGTTTGCAAAACCATGAGTCAAAAGTAGTAGGCTGGAAGTGTTCAGACATCTATACTTGTATGTGCTAGTTGTTTACTGTGATGGTGTTCACTGGGGTTTTCAGGTGAGGGAAGAGACGAGAATGTTGACTCCATGTTCAGAAGGCTTGATTTATTATTTTATGATATATATTACATTAAGACTATACCAAAAAGAATAGGAGGAAAAGTTTCATCTCAGAAGGCTAGCTAAGAATAGAAAGGAATGAATAACAAAGGTTTGTGTCTCAGACAGAGAGTCCAAGCTAACTGGGCTGGGATTGGCCATTAACTATAAATATCCAAGATGGGCCAATCACAGGTGCACCTGCTGCATTCCACAGCAGCAGATAACCATTGTTTACATTTTGTTGCTGAAGCCTCTCAGCTTCTCAGCAAGAAAAATCCTAAGAAAGGATTTTAATGAAAAGATGTCTGCGACAGTTTACAAGTACTTCAGAGCTTTCCACTTATTTGGTCGGAAGCAAAAGTGATTAAAAAAACCCCAAAAACCCAAGACAAAGAAAACCAAGCATGATCCAGCTCCTTTTATTCAGTAAATATGCAGGAACACTGACTCATAGTGGATACATCTCATATGTTTAACTTGAATTTAGTCATATCACCTTGGAAGTAGTGCTGGTTTATGGATTTCATCAGAGTTGCTAGAACTTTTGTTTCCACACACTGGTAAATGTTTTCAGGTAGGTTAGAATGCTCCAGTTCTCATAATTTGTTCTTATGCCCTTTGTTATAACTCTGGTTGAAATTGAAGATAGTGACAAATACTCTTGTCCATGCAGAGGAAATTTTCTGAGGGCAGCACCATTTATTTTACTTTTCTACTGCAAATGTTGGAGCCTCAGTTCTGAACTTGGAGAGAAGTGTCACAGCCCAGCATGGTTCACAACCTGCTTGGCCCTTGCCTGCTGCAGGATCAAGGCTCATCTGGACTTCCAGGTCAAGATATGTAGAATAAATTTCTTGCTCCTGTGCTGCTAGATTTGTCTACCTGTTAAGAATTTACAAGACTGCATGTGAAGACACTGAAGCTTTACTTCTTAATTCTATCTAGCTTGCTGATATTAGTACAGCAAAGTGTATCACTGAACCTTAGCCAATGGAGCTGGAAAGGACAATAGGTTATCCAGCCTGGTCTCTTTCCGCAAGGCAGGATCAACTAGACTTAACCCTCCTTGACAGATATGCAGCAAATCTGTTCTTAAAAACCTCCCACAACAGAAATTTGACACCCATCCTCAGGCCATCTTTGCTAAAGGAAAACTCTTCCTAGTGCTAGAAAGGCTTTGCTAAGGACAAGTCTGGATCTCACTTCCTGTAACTTAACCCATTGATTTCTTGCCTTATCCTCAGAGGAGACAGAAAAGAATTTCCTTCTTTGTAGCAGGCTATGGCATATTGCAGGGCAGCCATTGCCTCTCCCCATTATCTATTGTGGCCTATGTATTCTAAGTTTTTTTTCTGACTCCTCCATTCCCTTGGTCTTCTCCCCCCCTACCCTAGACCAAGTTTTCTGGATCTCTGTTTGCTCTTGATGCCCTCCTGTGGGTTCTCTCAGGCTGATATATTGTGGAATAGCTTTTTATTTGTTTGTTTTGCTTTGTGTTGGAATGCCCACAGCTGTCTCTCAGCCAAGGCGCATTCGACTTTTAGCAACTAAGCCATAATTTTGGTTTAGAAGGCTTTAGGGAGACAATGCATAAATAGTATCTTGCTACCACTGTGTACTCACTGAATGGGAAAAATGTTGGAGAGTTGCCTGACTGGTTTTAGACAAACAGGATTGCTTGGTTGTTTGCTTCCAGGGTACACAATAGGAGAAGAGGGGAACTATATGAGTCGTGCATTGTGCTCACATGTGAATTTAGGCCCTCATGCAAGAGGAATCTCCAAGCAGTGCAGTGTTTGAGCCAGAGCACAAGTAGAAAATTCCTGGCATCCTGGCAGCTGAACTCCTCATTCAGATTGCTTGCACTGGCAAGAGCAAACACCAAAAACATCCAAGAAACAAGACTAAAAGAGCTCCAACACGGTGGCTCTCTAAGCTTCTTGTTTCTCATTCAGGTTTATTTTCATATGGCTGTTAGTGGGACTATGAGAAGGATCTTGCCTTCCCCCCACTGCTTTCCCTCCCCTTTTCCATGCTGCATTTTAAATCAAACTGTCCTCTGTAGCTCTGCAGCAAATCTGCACATTTCTGGTTTTGCTCTTTCAGAGGATAATTTCTCCTGTTTAATGAGATCTGAAAATGAAGTCAGGCATGAGTTGGAGAAAGGTCACAGTATGTGCTCAAAGGTATATTAACTACTGTTGGAGCTGGCATCCATTGACTTCTATGAGGACAAAATTAGGCAGCAAACAGTAAATACTTCCACTAGCACTTTATTACAAGCAGGACCATTTACAATAAATAAGAATTTGAGAAGCTTCAAGGATGAAATGGGGATGCTCACAAATAAAAAGAAAAATCTTACTACTTAGGCTTAGAATATGATTCCAGTCAAGGTTAATGGGGAAACAGTTAATGAGGGGTACAGAATCCAAAGGCTGCATTGATGCCATATTGTGTCTTACACATGTAATTAATGCTACTGACTACTGCTAAATGGCTCTACCTGAGCACATTTTCTCAACCAGGAACTTTAAATCCCCCACACTGTATACAAGAGAATTCTCCTGATGCTTTACGACTCCCACTAATGCTGAACAGGCTAAATTAGACCCGATTTCTTCCACTCATTTCCAGGATGGCGATTTGCATCCACCACCACGATACATTCATCATTCAGGGCCCAGTGGTGTAATGGCAAGCTTGACATCAGCTTTACAAGGGGCAGGATCAGTCCTTGAATGCACGTAGTGAAAGAAGAATCCCATTTTCCATTTAAGCAGTGTTTCCACAGCAGGAAATGCTGTGGAAAAGACAGCGCTCCCTCTTGGTGAGTGTTTTCTCTATTATCATCCTCCTCTTGCAATTTTTTTAATTCTATTTTTTTGGGAAAGTTACTTTTCTACAAATTCCAGGCAAATATTGCTGCTCAATGGCCAGCAGAGTGAAAAAAATAAAAGCAGGTGAAGGTAGAGGTGAACCATTAGGCATCTTGTGTCCAGGCAAAGCATAAGGATGCAAAACCCACACAGCCAGTTGTAACCAGCTCCCTCCATTCATATCTGCTCTTGGAAGTCGAACTGTGCTCAGTGCCCAGCATGGGAAGAGGAAGAGCAAGATGAGATTACATTGAAGGAAAGAGAGGGACTACGTAGAATTTACTCTTACTGTCTGATTCTGTTGTTTAAAAATATTTTGTTTTCTTTTCCTGGCACAGAGGCTTTAAAGTAGGGCATTTGTAAACACTGTTCTTTCTACCCAGTGCTCATTGTATTGACAAGAATTGCTTCAGCTGAATGGTTTCATCAATGTGCTCAAGCCTGTTTGTAGGTGGCATCCAGAGGGCAGATTCCACTCTCATCTAAGACCTAGGCCTATTGTGTTTCTGTCTTTAAAGCATCTCCCAGGTGCGCTTAAGCATTGTTTTCCTTCCCAATCCCCTCTTCCCCCACCCTTCCTCTTCTCTTCTGAATAAAATGGTTTGAAAAACTCAGGCCAAATCCTCGATTTCTTTTGGATGAGGACTAACAGATTCACAGGATTAACCTCCAGGTTCCACCTGTCCTCAGAGGAGGGACAGTTCCTCCAGAGCCACATAATCACATAGCACTGAGGGCTGCAGAATTGCATCTATTTGCCTTTGTGTAAGAGAGCATTTCATCAGCCTGTAATTGGACCCAAAACAGGATGGAGTCAAATTGGGTTTTGCTGCTAAGTCTAAACAGCCTTACAAAGTAAAGGTAAATGTCTCATAAACAGATCACAATTTATATCCTTTTTGCATTCCTTGTGATTTGGGATTTATGGCCTTTCTGGAAATCTTGGCCTGAGTTGGAGAAACAAAAAAGACGCAAGACTGGTGTATGATTCCAGCCTGTGCACCTTTCCCTGCTTTTATGTGGATTTTTTTTGTTTTAACTTCTGATCGTTGTGGTGGGCTGAATTTGACTGGGTGCTTACCAAGCCCTCCTCATTCAGCAGGATGAGGAGGGAGAAAATAAGGTGGAAAGAAACCCTTGTGGATCAAAATAAAGGCATTTTAAAAAAACAAAAGCAGGGGCCAGGTGTGGAAGCAAAGGAAAACAGATTTACTCTACTTTCCATCAGCAGGTGATGTCCATCCATTTCCTGGGAAGCAATGGTTTCTCAGAAAGGCAAATGTCCTACTAATGAGTGCCCCCTCCCCTTCTTTTTCATTGTTATATGGTGTGGAATATCCCTTTAGTCAGTTTGGGTCAGCTGCCCTGGCCATGTGCCCTCTCAAGGTTTTGTCCCCTCCCAAACTACTGATGATGGAGAGGAATGTTGGAGACACAGCCTTGATGCTGTGGAGAGCAATGCATCAGGAGCCAAAGCTCTGATCTGTTATCAACACCCTTCTGGCCACCACAGCAAAACCCCACACTTTGAGGCTGCTATGGGAAAAATTGACTCCATTCACCAGACCCTGTACTAATTATCCACATCAGAGTGCCAATCTGTATCCCTACAAAACTACACCAAGCCAATACCTTTCTATGTGCCACCCCAGACAAACTCCCCACTGGATTCTTCTGTTTATGGGATCTTATTGATGTTATTCAGCACAATTTCTGCTCTCTGCAAAGCAGCAACATAATTGGAATCTGCTGCAAACACTGTAGATTTGTCCTCTGGGTGTGAGAGGGAAAACCCCACTTTCTTTGAGAAGCCTGCTCTTGTCCTGCTCTCCAAGAGTTTTGAAGATTGGAGTTCAGTTTATAAATTCCTCCCGTTGCATTCAGAAGAGGCTCTTAGAGTGACTGAATAAATCCAAAATTATACTGACTTTTTCTCTTCTCTCCCTTTTCTCCTTTATAGTGTTGAACTTTGAAAATCCTAGATTAAGTTTGTATTCCCTCAGCTGCATCATTGGCTTCTGGGAGCATGCTTGCATTTTTCAGGAAGCTGAGTGGCTTTTTGACTTGGAGAAATCAGAGAGAAGTAGAAGTTCATTTAATTCCTTTTGTAATGTAGTTTATTTTTGTTTGTTTGTTTGGGGTTTTTGTTAATATATCCTTTACAGATCTACTAGTTATATGATACTGGTGGGAAAAGAGGCAGATAAGATGATGATGAAGATAATAATGATGATGAATAAATTTAGTTATGTTGGAAACATCACATGAAATGAAATTATGATAATCCTCTTGCCTAGCTTTTGATGCTGTAAATTTTTAAATAGAAGAGACCTAGGTATTGCCTGTTGAAGCCCAACCCTAGTAGCCTTCTCTAGTGGTTTTCCTGACAGATTTTAAAGCTTATCTGTTGTCAGTAGTATTTAGAAGCTGTTTCAACTGTATGAATTAAAGTCCTCAGAGGATTTAATCAGTCAGTGGAGCACAAGATTTGGCCCCTTCTATTCTAAATGCTGATAATAGCAATCCTATTCTGGCAATAGTCACATGAGGTTAAGGTTGATGCAAAACTACATTAATAAATAAAAGGCAACACCACCCCCACCTTCTTCCTCCTGTCCCCCAACTTGTTTGACAAGTGCAGGAGAGTGCCTGGTTTGTGAGCAGGAATGCTTAGGAACACGTTTGTAGGCTCGTGTGAAACCCTTTTTTAATCCTGGTGATTTTAACTTGCTTAAATTCCTTTGAAGATCCCCTTCCTTGATGGGGATTGAGGTTCTATTGCCATGATGCATTTTTATGCTGCATTCCACAGGAGTTAGCACTTGCCATGGAGACCTGCACTTTGTCTTTTAAGCAGATAAAAAGAGAGGTCAGTCAGATGTAATTCCCCAACTCCTCATATAAACAATTTAATGCTGCAGCAACATACTTGTTTGGAATTACTCCCTTAGATTCAATTCCCTTTTCCTGCTCCACTTGTAAAAATGGTTAGTGTCCTCCATAAACTGCTGCTCAGCCAGGTCCAAGGCTTGCTGTGGAGTTGTAGAATAAATGTTAATCTAATACAGGTTACTGGGTCAAATGCAATCACAGGCTTGTGGGAAAAGCTTAATACTGTTCTGCTTCTTCTAACACAGTAAACCTGGATATTATATGATAGGTTAAATACCATTGAACCATGGCAAGAATTTTCTTGAAAGTAGGATTTAGTACAAAGGAAACGCACTGGAAGAGTGACCTAGGATTGACTTTGCTCTTTGAGAGCATTCTAAGAAGCTGAGGTATGCTGTGAAAATTGTCTCTCTGAAAACATTAGGTACAAAAGACCCTAGGTCTGCTACAGCAAGGATGATTCAGCTAATAAAAGGCTGCATAGGTTTTTACACTGCTGCCTTCTGTCCATAGGAAAGAGCATTTTGCCTTTTTTCCCCCATGCAGGGACTGTGAAGCCAGCATGATATGACTACCTTCAACATCTGATATCTGAGATTGTGTAAATACACACTTAAAAATATATAACTTTAACACTCACATGTGAGTGCTGACAGTTGCTTATTTCCCACAGGCTGGCTTGTGTTATCCCTTGCTGTCATGCACCTCTCTGTCCTGCAGTGATGTAGTTCGGTACAATATTTCACCTTCTTTAATGCAGGTTTTGTTTGTACTCAGTACTGCTGAGGTCAGATACTCGGTGAGGTCATTATGGGAAGGCTTGAGGTTCCAATCCTGCACGGAGATTTGGCTCAGTGTGTGCTAGTTTGTATCAACCCCGGGCCAGTCTCTTTCCACAGTGTATGCTCTCTGTCTCTCCTTGTTTATGTAGCTATTTATAGTCCTGGTATTTGATTACAGAATGAGGGTGAATGGACACAAAGATGAGGGGTGTTGTGGACTTAATTTTGTGTTTGTTTTATATTTGCTACTTTAATTAACCAAGCTAAGTCTTGTCAGTGACAGAACTCTGAATGATACGCAGGGAGAGAGGACATTTCAGAGTGCCGGGACTGAGAGACTGTTGAGGTTGAGGTCAGACATCCCTTTTATCAGTCTGAGCAGGAAACAGAGATGAGGCATTTACACTGGGGTGAAAGGTGGCATGTGAACATACAGCTTTGCTAGTTGGTAAAAAACCTACCAAATGCCATTGCATCATAGCACTGAAGTGTCAAAAGGCTGCCCCAGCAATGATAGAGCAGTGTCAAACCTCATTTTAAATGTGGGATGGGAAAGACAGGGTGAAAACGGCCTGCGGCAGAGGCAGGAACATAGCGAAAGTTTTTGAGATTGGTTGGTTGGTTTTGTTTGGTTTTAGTTATGTTGTGAAATTTTATACTGAAGACAAACTTCCTACACGAGATTTTGTATTGAGTGCTGCGTACAGCAGGCACTGCATGCATTAGCCTGTCTCAAACATTGTTTTTCACATTTTAATTTAGAAATGCCACTTAGCTCTCTTCAGGCTTTGCACACAAGGTGCATTCAAGATGTGAAAGGAGTCTCTAAAAACTAGTGGGTTGTGGAGTCAAAAACTCACCTCTGCTTTGGAAAAAATAGTGGTCAACTGCAATCATGCACAGAGAGTTCCCTCCTGGGGCATGCTGGCCCTGTTTGGCAGCCAGTTGGATGTTTCCAGCTAATGCCCCACCCCCTGTCGATTTTCTGAAGCCAGTACAGATTGGACTGCTAAATACCATGACTGCATGGTCAGCTTCTACTGCCATCATCTGAGAAGAACTGAAGGATGGTCCTTATGTGTTAGAGGCTGACAGGATTGAGCTGGCAGAGACCAGGAAGAGTCACTGCTTACGGGGGCTGTTCTGCAGGGAAATGATGGGGGGGGGCAGATCTTGAGGAGGCTGAGATTCATGAGACCTTTGGAGCCTTTCAAGCAGAGTGTTTGCTTTTTCATCAAGTGGCATCAAAGCTTTTACACAAATGTGCCTTTAAATTTTTTTTTTTTCTCAAACACCAAGTAGAGCAACTGTGGATTGTATCTTATCTGGGGAAGCAAAACAGTCTGCTAAAACCTGTGGTGAACAAGAGAAAATGTTTTGTCTATGCTATTTTCTTTTTGTTAGCCATGAGACCCTGTTAATCTCTGGTCCCCAAGCTCTCTTCTTCATTTCATCTTCCATATAATCTCTTGTCAACATTTTGTTATATCAATCTGCTTCTGAATAGCCAGGCCCTCTGCATTCTTTTTCCTCCTCCAGGGTTAGTTGTGGGACAAAAAAAACCCCTTTTTTATTTTTGTCCCTGTTCCATTCTTCACTTAAGTGTATACTTTTCCATCTTGTATAGTCTTCGTGTGACCATGTTTCTGTCTTCTGCCTATTCCTTATGTCCCTTACACAGGTTTCAGCATCCTCTTAATTTCTCTGAGTCTCACTTACTCTGAAAAATCTGATGCATCTACCAGCTGTTTCTCCTCTGTGCTCCAAGGGGTACCCAGGACACACCTACCTCTACACAGCTGGAAAGCTGAGAGGAGGAGGATGTCTAAAGGCACTGGTCAGTCACTCCTTCCTCCCCACTCTCCTCTTCAGGGCCAACTTTATAACCTGATTTTATTCGTTGGCCAGTCAATGAAGAAATATAAGCTGATTTAGAGGGTTCAGAGAAGAGGTCCTGATCCTGCTGAAAGCTTTAGCCTCTTATTGAATTTTACCTCTAATTTCTCTTATCTTTGTACTGTGCGGTGCTGCTGTCCACTTTCAAATAAATGTATTTATGACTCGTTCATTTTTTCTTAGGAAAAAAGGTTGGAATGTCTCAAGAGTTGCTAGATATTCTATAAGGCTTTTTTATAAAGTAAAATTCTATTTGCTTCCCCAACCCTTCTTGTCCCCAACTGCTCAGTAACACAGACCTTGGTACACTTTCAATTATTGCCGCTTTAGCTGGAAATGCTGGCTGGTGTATAAGCGAAAAGTAAACAATCTTGTTGTTATTCCACCTCCCTAAAAAAAACCCACAAAAACCAGAAAATAATTTTAAAGAAGAGGCTGATTTGATCTGTCATTTCTAACTGGTGAATCAGTTCTGTCCAATAAGATTTTTTCATGTTTTACCACAGGACATGCTTGTGGCACAGCAAGAGCTTTGTTTCTTGGTGAAGGCTCAGTGTCTCACCAACAGCAAAGTGTGTACAAGGACTGTGTCCTTTGTTGAGTCCTGAACATGTTGCATGAAAGGCAGAAAGAAAGCTTGCAGGGTGTTTTTTCCCCTTAAAGGAATAATTAAAAAAAACCACCAAACCTGTGACATTTTAGAAGGCGATTTGCTAAGCTCTGCATGTTCTGTGTACTTTAGTGTGTGAACAAATTAGATTATGAAAGGTAATGTATTAGTGATTTGACAGTAATGTGGAATTTTGGAAGCATTAATCACTAATGCATGTTTCATAATTTCAGCTAAATGATCTCAGTTGAAATGCAAGAGAGGCAATTGCAAAATTCATTGAGACTGCAGTGGAACCTGCAGATTACTTTGATTTACTGCAAAATACTGCAAGGCAGTAGGGAAATGTTCACAGCTGCTGTGTTTATAATTACGGTAGAGATGTGTGATAAAACGGCAAATTCATATATGTATTTATCTTGTCAAATGTAAGCCTTATTCTTTATCTTCATTTTACATATTAAAAAAAAAAAACAAAACAAAACAAACCAAACTGCAGGTTACAACATAGTATTTTCATTTATTATTTGCGTTAGCAAGGTCTTTTGATACCCTAACTGAGATCAAGGCACTAACTTGCTGAAAGCCAGGGCTGCAGGTGTTTTCCTCAAAGTTTTACTCTCTCAGTGCTGTAACAATCTGCCTGCAATGGCAACTTGTGCAAATCTTTGTGTCTTTGCTTCCTTGCGGGACTCGATGGGCCAGGGGAGGTGATACAAGTGAGATTTAAATGGATGTAGGTTTCAGAGCTAATGCACCACCAAAATGAAGTCATACCTTTCTGCAGCTCCCAGTGGGCTCCACCCCTTCCCTGGTGGCCCATCCTGGCTGCAACATCAGTCAGGGGTGTTCTTAAGCGAAGTGTTTCTTTTTGCAATTGAGGGACCAATTTGTTTTATTTGAAGCGAAAGCTAAGAATTTCTAGGTCTCACTTCTTAGCTACTGTGCAGAAAGACATCTGCTTACTGAATCATCACCATGCTGTAGTGTTCACCTGCCTTTCAGCTGATGAAATTCACTGTGCATTGATTAAATATCTCTTAAAGCCAGTTCTATTGGTTACTGACTCCACTGTCAGGTAGGAATTGATGCTTTCACAGTTGTTTTTTTTTTTTCAAGTAATCTTCTTTCTGCTGAGTAATCCTGTTGATGCTGAGGATGCTTTATTCCCCCCTCTTCTGCCTAGTGTCCAATATATGAAGTGAGGCTTATTCTGGATAGTAAAGGTGAAAGGATTGGGCTCTTTTCCAATGGCAGTGAAATTGGTTGTGAAATATTAAGATGAAGCTGACTCCTATTTAATCAGAAACCATGGAGGGCTGCTGTTTAATGCATATTAAGTAGTGGTGAATCATAAAAAAGAATTTTCTACATTGAAATTCTTTATTTGGTATAAGGAAAAGAAAAGCTAGTCCTCATAAAGCCAGAATTCTCTTCAAATGAAGAAAATATTGCACATCATGTGAAAACTACAATGCTTGCCATGTATCACTTCTTCCTCATTGAGAGCTCTCTTCGTCCCTGTATTTCCCAAGTCAATTACAAAAATCCAATAAATTAATGGGCAACTTCTGTTTATAAAGAAATTTCAGCAGCAGCTGAAATTAGAGTATGGACTCTAATTCACAACAATGCAACATAACTGATAAATTATTTGTGTAAATCCTTTAAAAGGACTCAGTGGGCTCTTTACATCTGCCCAAAACAGCTTTTCAAGGTTTTCCATGAAATTGTGATTGTCCCAGCGACTTCCATAAATGTCTTTCTGTAACACTCACCCTTTTGACTAGTACTGCTGAGTCCTCAGAAAGTGGCAGAATCTCTCATTCCCCTTTTTAAAGTGGATGGTTTGAGCTAAAGTACAGATTGAGTCTGCATGGGTACAAAGAGGGAGAGCAGAGATTTGTGTTTCAGAGTAAAATTTTCAATCTCTTTTATATGATTCATTCCTTATTATGCTTGATTGGTTTTTGGAGCCCAAGGAGGTACCCGGTACTTTTTGGAGCGTGTAGAAGGCATCTTCCTTGCCTGGAAGAGTTATTTTCCCACTGGGTGTATCCATAGTGGGTAATGGAAAGCAGCTCAGGCTCCTGAGCTAGCAGACCCCTCCAAGGCAAAAGTAGTGCTGCTGTGAAGGACTGTGGTGGTTATTTTGCTGAGACATATGGCCAGGTCCTGGCCAGGTGCCACACAAGCATGGCCCTGCTGCTTCTGAGCTATGAGTGAGGAGCTCGAGTAACTCTACATGGCCATCGTTCACTTGGCAGCCATGGGGGCAGCTGGCCCTCTTCCTTCTTCCTAGGTGCTGACATCCTGACATTGGTGGTATTTCTGCCCAGACACAAAGATTTCTTGGACCAGAAGAGGCAGCTCCCTTCCTGCAGTGGAAACAAACCCCTCACTTGCTCCTACTGCTGTTGAGGCTTGTTTGTTTTTGTCTTCATTTAAGCATTACTGTTTGTAGGAGGAAAAGTGTACTTCCAGGAAAATGCTTAAAAAGTATCTGAAGTATATAAAAATGTGAAGTGTTTCTTCATATTAGTAATCAGTTTCTAACAGAGAGCAAGAAGAGATTAATTTTTGTGAGATGTCATTTTGAAATGAAAATATAGAAAGTATTTTAGTTTTTGTGGCTTTTGTGAAGAGTAACAGTTGTGGAGAGACAGGCATCATCAAGTCACTTGCATTCTAAAAAATAGAAACCTAACACCAATTCTAACTCCCTCATCTAACAGCAATAACACAGCATCCTGTTTTTTCCCACATACATGTTTAGTTTACCTGTTACTCCTGTGTTGTTTTCCTGATGCACTGAATCCAGGATCAGATTGAAGACTTCTCTCCTGTTACCCACATACCATGAAGTATCTGAGAGATTACTATAACATGGCCCTACATGTTAGATATGTTATAATAATACAGCAAAATTCCTCAAACGGTATTATACAGCTTGTGAATATGATCAGAAACAGTTGCCAACTTTGAAAACAGGATCATGGTAAATTGTCAAGGCAGTTTACATACATAAAATTAAAAGAGCAATCAGGTTTTCAAATAGCTGTAATGCAAAAAAAAAAAAAAGGAACCTGTAAAAAATGTGAAGGCAATATAATGTTTAATGAAAAGTTGGCATTTTAAACAAGCGACAAGCAGTGTTAAAAATTAAAACTGAAGTAAAACTTAGTTATGCTGCAGAAAAAAATTAGATTGAAAACTTGAAAATGAGTTTGCCAAAAGCATGTGTATAAATAGAAAATGCATGTGACAATTTTTTTTATTATACAGCTTTAATGAGGGTAAGGCCAGGTGAGTAATGATAACAAAACCATCTTGTAGTGTTATTCAGATCTTACAGTGTTATTTGATTTAATGTTGGAAGCTGTTAGAAAGATGAAAGCATTTACACCATTATTTTAGCAGCTTTTCTGCACCAGAAAATGTGGAGTGGCTGCAAGATTCAGCCCTTCCCATAGGGGGCTTGGCTTTTGTCTGGAAGTGTCAGGTCAGGACACAAAAGGCTATCTAACAAGATTTTGGGAGCTGTGGAAAGACCTTCAGAGGAAATGAAATAATATATATATATGAACAGGTTCTGGCTAAGCTCTTAAGTACAACTTGATATTCAGTTCAACCCAAAGTAAAGACCTCAACTTCCTAACCTCTCATTTCGCCCTTTTATTAAAGGGGGTGCTCCAGAGTTTGCACCCAGCTCTCCCTGCTGCTAAACTCTGAGCAGCCTGCAAAAGCTTTCCTGAAAACTGGCTGGAGCGAGACACTACCTACATGGGAAGCCTCCAAACTGTGGTTCTCCCAGAAGGATTTTCATGTGTCACCCAATGGATCTGCATCCTATCTGCCTCTGTAAATGGTGAAGAGATACTGGCAGCCCCCTATGAGAGAAACCAGAACTCCAGCAGTTCCCAAGTGCACGGGTACAGCAGCAAAATCTGGATTTTTATATCCAGGCTGCAGTTAGAGAGCACAATCTTCAGTGCTTTGGTATTCTTCATTTCTTTGTACTTGGTTGAAAAGACTGGCGTTTGATACTTTCTACCCAAATCCCTTGCTATCTGAAGTGGGCTCAGAGCTGTAGATGATCAGCTGAGGTGAGCCTGCATGTGCCTCCAGTTTAATAAAAATTGTGCTGAATTATAACAAACAATTCTGCACTGTGTTTTCAGGATGCCACCTCGTGTGGACAGTTCAAAGAGCACAAACAGTAATGGGTCAAAGAGTCAAGCACAAGGTTAGAATATTTTTACAGTTAAGAGAATAATTTTTTTAGTCAAACCTGTGAAAGGTGCTGTCACACACCTATTAATGAGAAAACTTATCAGACTTTTTGGTTTTGTTTTCCAAAACAAAAGTCATTGATTTAGGAGAAAACAGCGTGGCAAGATCCATGCTGTTTTACACTATTTGGATGTGTAAAATGAACAAATTTAGGCTAAAGAAGAGATGCACATGTTTAGAAATAAACATAAATCATCAGTGGAAGTATTTCACAAGAGATGTGATAGATACAATATTTAAATGAAGACTTTCTGAGTTGCAGGAATCTAGAGCAAAGTGGATTCTTTGCTCTAGATTAGAAGGAAGGTCAAATGATTATTTAGGAGATAAATGGTCCTGCCGGGCTTGAAAATTCATGTATTTATTAAATGTAAACAAAATGGAAGCAGATGCACATTCTCATTTACCCAAGTACTTGAGGGGAGGAAAAGCAATTCAGCACCACAATACATTTATTCTCTCTTGGCATAGGAAAGAGCAGAGTTGTCCTTGCCTCTCAAAGAGCAGGATGCTGTGGGAACCAGCTCAATGAGGAACCTTTATTAGAGGTCTGATTAACAAAAAGATTATTGCTGAGTGGTTTTTTAGGGTTTCTGATTTAGAGATGGAATGATCCCTGTAACTTTAGTCATGGCTTATTGACAACACAGATAATTTTAAAAAATGTTAAAGATATATATTTTAGGTAAATATGTCTCTGCCTGTCTGTCTGCCTGAAAACCGAATTTGTGATAATTCTGGCTATTTCAAACTGTAGGTTGTTTAATAGGTGGTCCTTAAATGAGATTGGTTATGTGATATGTAGTGAAATTCTGAGATGCACCTGAATTAACTAGCCACACTTAAAAATGTGGGCACCACCTTTTAGCAAAATTGTAGCATCAAGCAAATGCTTTTATGTCATCCTTATGGGGATAACATCCCAGGAATCCAGTCTGTGGTCTGTTTGATGTGTGGAGAGAACGGGGTCTGCTGAGGCTGCGGAAAACCCATTAATAGCATTGGGATCTGAAACATATTCTAGGCAAAATTGTTCTGCCTTCCAGTACGCAGTAATTTTCAATGACCGGATTCGTGTTAGAGGACTGTGTATGAGATCCAGGTGTAGACAAATTCAATGTTAAATGGTCATCCTGCTGTGGCTTTATTAGAAATGAAGCAAAGAGCAGTGCATCAGCTTGTCCAAATAAGGTACCTTGGAAATGAAAACACTGCTGAGAGAAACTTTTAAGGCAAGTTCTTTAACTGCGCAGTGCTTAATTTTATGAAAGTGTTGTGTATGTGCAAACCATTCAGTTTTTATTTGATTTTATTCAGATTTTGATTCAAAGTGGATGCTGATTTTGGTTGCCTAATTTGCTGCATTAAGATATCCATGCTCTAATCAGTCTTATCTTCATACGATGTCAGTGCAGGGTACTGCATTTAAAATAATGTGTGAGCACAGAAATGAGCTCATTGTTAGATGACAATATGATACTTTTTTTTAATAATAAATTCTCTTTTCCCTTGGAAAGGAAAGGAATGAAGAAGGTGTTTGCCCTCTTTCTTCTTGTCTCCTGAAATTGCCATTAAGATAGGATATATTATAGCTTCTCTTTTAAATTGGAGAATTTTTTAAAATATGCATTAATTATCTTTCTTGCCTAAGAACTGGGTACTTGAGGACCTGATCCAACATCCATTGCTGTAAATGAAAAGCCTTCTCCAACTGTAAATACTGGATTGTTTGCCTGGTTTTGACAAGATTTTCCCATCAATACAGTGAATTCCAAGGCTGGTTCACAGTCATGCTCAGCATAATTAAGATTCTTATTTTTTGCTCTAAATGTGTCAGTTTTGAGTATCTCCCTTTTAAAAAGAATTTAGAGATTTTAATTTATTCACAGAACAAATGTTTTTCCCTTAGATCTTCACTTTTCATAAGTCTGTAACAGAAATAGTAACAAAACCTCCTGAAGCATCCATTCATATACCTAGAAACAGTTTATGGGGACACTGAAAGACATTGATGTTATCTTTTTAATATTGTAAGGAATAATCCTATTAAAGAAGAAACAAGGAAAACTGTTATGCCCACAAGGCAGAATTATCCAAAGTTGATTGGAGAAGCTCGGGTTACCCTACAAAGCCCAAGCTGTGTGCTGGGCTATCTTTCCATCAGGGCTTGGTGAATGAACAATCATTTGTGGATTCTGCTCATCTCTCTTTGTGAACTTTGTTCAGTGGAATTAGATACAACTTTGACAAATTAGAAGTGCCCCTTAGCCCCACTGTCCCTGCCACAGCACAGTCTGCCAATTGTGCCTGCTTTTCTGAAGCTGGGCTGCATCAGAGCCATCAATGGCAGGCCTTCCCCAAAGCTACACTTTTTAATAAGGGAATCTGTCAGCACTGGCTTCACCAGTCTTGCAACCTTCTCTTAATCCACAGTGTAAAGTGCCTTCCCTTTGCCTTCCCTCTGTTGTGACTTGGACTCTGAAATAAATATCCCCTTTGTTTACAATACGCTGACAACAAAATTAACCTTTGGGATTAATTGCAACAGAGAGTGGTCTGGGTTTCATGTTTCCTCATAGTACAGGTTTGGGATTAAGTAAAACTCAGCCACCTGCCTAACCAATGTCTGTTACTTCTGTTCCTGAATTCCTGGTTTTGCTCACAGTTTCTTAAAAGATGGTGCTGGTTACTGAGCTTTTCATATTTTCAGAAAAGTTGATAGAAATTTCAAGCAGTGGCCTTGGGGACCACTATATATACAGTTAACTCGGTGAGGAGAGAGACTGGGACTAAGCAGTGTGTTCCAGCTCTGCATAAAATCTGTTAGTAACTGGTTTGTGGTTCAGCACAGAAAACCAGCACTGCTGGACTAGGTGCTACCTCTGATTTATAATACTCAATTATATAAAGATAATTGGTCTGGCAAATGGTTTTCTACTCTGTAATTCTCCATATATTTTTCTTTTTTTCCTTTTTGTATAGAGTATTTATTAAATCTGTCATATTGGTAGGACTGGAAATTAGCAGTATATTCTGTCACAGAATAGAAAATCCCAAGTTCTTTACTCTGACCTGTCATTTCTGTTGTGCCCATCCTGCTTGCACTGATCTGGAGGAGCTTGTGGTTTTAAAGGTGTTGGGAAGTTGCTTTATGGCCCTTGTCTGAACCTGTTTGCTGAGATGGGTTCTTGCTATGTGTGAAGTAATAAAATTTCAGCATCTGCTTACTGTGTCTGTAGAGACTGGTCTGGACAGGTGCTGGTCAGTTCTGTATGGGCAACCAACCCCCAGCTTTATTAGCAAAACAAACTTTTATGCATTGCCTTTGACTCATGATATTTCCACAAACTGTCACTGGAGACTATGATGTCCCTTGATCACTTACTAGAGGTCATAAGATGAACTTGTTGCTTTCTTCAGAAAACATCATCACTGAATCCCCTCACTGCCACCGAGAGTAAAACTGCTCCATATAGCCAGCTGTCATTTTAGCTTTGAAGAAAAATCAGTGTTATCTGCATTCTGTGTATATCTGTGCATGTGCCTCCCACATGTTATATGTGCATGTCATATAACAGTTTAGTGTTGTCCATTCTTAATCCTGTGTGAAATGAGTTTTAAATTCAAAAGTAACTAAGTTTCCCCAGTGTAGGGGAAAAGAAGAAACTGGATAGGGAAGTGTCACACTAATAGAGCATTTATTAGATGTATGGTTTCAGTGGCATGGCTTCAACGTGTGTTCACAAGTTGTTTAACACCAGAGAATCCACACAGGAAGGAATCTCATAATACTCTGCTGCCAGAAAACCTTCAGACTCTTCTGTTCCTAGACACAGAAGTCAATCAACCACAAGAACCAAATAAAAAAAAAAACCCAGACTTCACTAGTTTCAATCCTCACGGCACTATTTCTTTCATTTATGGCTGTTCTGGAAGCAGACGTGGCTTTTCAGTGATGCATGTGCTCCACAGCTTCATCACCTCAGGGTTAGCACTGATTGCTTGGGGCTGCTCTTGGAAAGGGCTTCAGTGAGCACAGCCTGCAGCAACCTTTCTCTTGAAGGTCACCTACTATTAGCCCATAAATCTTGAGCTTTGGGCTCTGTTCTGGCTACCTGTTTATTTCAGAATATAATTCAAGATGTTGGTTATAATCTTTTTAAGCCCTTAAAGGCTTGGGACAAGGTTAGCTAAGAAAATTGCTTCTCCCTCTCACCCCCACTTAATGCCCTATCATAGGAGTTATGATCTGTTGGGTTCCTGTGATTACTGTCCCTGCAGTCAACAGCATGGCTTTGCTGGGGAAGCAGAGTACGTGTCTCTGAAACATGCCTCCAGCAGCCTGAAAAAATTCAGGTTTACTGAATGCAATATGAGGCAAAAAACTTCCATTAACATTTTGAAATTTCCTTGGATATTTTTCTGCAGAAGGATCTGGGGACTGTTCTCTGGTGATGTATATCATAATCTCTGGTATTTGCTGGTTTTGCTGTATGGTTGCTGAGTGCCCGACAGTTGTGGTGTGTGATTTTTCAAAAACAAAATGGATAAAACTCCAGTGTTAATACTTGTTGTTTTGCAATGAAACGTGGCAGATGAGATCATGCTCTTATGACTGCTCATGCTGCAGCTAGGGAAACCTGGAGCAGTGAAGCCTGAGAGCTGAGCTCCAAAGACAGCTGGAGTGAGATGGGAAAGGTCAGCGGAAAGTGCCGGGGGATTGGCGAGCTCCTTGGTTTGGTGCTAGAGACCAAGAAGGGCATGATGAGAAATTAAAGCAGTGAGACACTGAGAGGCAAGGAGTGGGTGCAGAGCCTCCTTCAGTATTCCTTCGAGGACCTTGTTAAGAGAAATTTCACTGCAAGACTTAAAGGGGGGCAAATACTTTTTTTTTTTAATGGTGCAAGCATTTTTTCTGATGTAAAATCTTCAAGGTCCTTTATGTCAACTCTTCTATACTTCAAATAAAAAGTGCTTAGTACTGGTACAAAGTGAACTAAAAGATGCAATACTTGCTAGATTTCTCATTTTGGAGGTTTTTACATATTTTTACCTCCTCACAGCTGATTTGCCTGCATCAGTAGTCACCTTATGTGGCTGTTTCACTGTTAAGCTCTTTGTACCACACCAGTTTGATTGGCTTGTGTTGGACTGCTATTAGAAAGGAAGTGAATGACAATATTTTAAATTTTATAAAAGAAAATGCTATCCATCCTACTCCCCTTGTGTGCAATCTGATCTTAAAGGTCTTGCAGCAACCTTATAGATCCAGACTTCGCCTCATTGTGTGATCTTGACTTGCATGCCATCTTGACTTGCACAGCCTTTCAGTGTGTGGCCAGACAGAGAATGACAGTATTTGCAACAACTTTTGATGTTTTAAACTACTTTTTTTTCTTCTTCATTAAGACAGAGGCAATGGCTCTTGAGCATTTCGCAGGAGGGAATTTTGTGGAAGAAGTCAGGTTTCTGATTTTTTTTCCTTCCTAGTGACAGAACAGTCCAGCCTAGGCCTCAGAGATCATCCTTTTGAAAACTTTGCTGAAATAAATACCACTGTGAAATGGTCCTATAAAATCAGCATATTTTGATTAAAAGAAATATTTTGCTAAGAATTGTTCCAGGCAGTTCTCTTCTCGAATGTCTTAACTGTTTTAATTCAAGTCAGTTTTCCATGGCAGCAAGCTGCCTGTGATGCCTCTGCTCCTGCAGCCTTTTTCTTCCTTCGGAGCAACATTGACAGCAATCTCCTATTACACTTACAGGGGAAGAATTTACCGTTCCCTTATTCCATTAAATTATATAAATGAAATAGTGGTGCTGATTCTAGCTCATCAATAAAGATACGTTTACTCATCATTTATGCCAGACTGAAGATGTAATTAAACTATACAGAGGACCTTGAAGTGATGTTAGCATTTTAATACAGAGAAGTAGAAATATTCATGGAAGGCCAAATCATGATTTGTAATTTTACTGAGGTCATTGCAGAGCTTGTGATGATATTACCTTCACTTAAGGCTATAATAAGGAGCCACACTTAAGTTCAGATAAAACCTAGTGGGATGCTGGCAATCAAACCTGCAAGCCCTTGCAAAGAGGCTATTAACAACTAAAACTGAATCAGTGCTTAAGCAAAAACTGCAGAGTTACTCCTGCTTTTCTAATATTCTACTGATGGAGCTTTGATCCACTTTTGATGTTCATTAGATCAGTTTCAGATAACCATAAGCATTGAAGTCACATCAAATTAGAAAATCTGTGTAATATTTTAATGAGAAACTGGTGTGAAACTTGACTATGTTGACCAAGAATTTGCTTGGAGAACTGGGCTTTGTTTTGTTAAGAAATGTAAAGTAGAAACTCAAAGGCTGCTAAGTCCTTGTTGATGAGGGAAGGTGCTCCCAATGAGTTCAAATCAAGAGAAGAAAACCAAACCCAGAAAAAATGTTGAGACTGGGTTCTGTTATGTATGTCATAGTATTGGCCTAAATTTATATGCAGGTTATGTGCAGCAATGAGGGTCTTTTTATACTGTAGATGTACTCTGTGGGGATTAAGCCTTCTCAATTCACATTATATGAGGGGAAGGCAGTGTTGTTAAGTGCCTTTCATGATGAGACCTTCAGATTGTACTGACTAGGAGCTCCAGAGGAAATTTAGCTCAGATGCTATATCTGTGAGTGACTCTACACAGTATTTTGCTGGCAGTGATAACAGTTTGAATTATATTTAACCCAATATAAATTGGTTTTATTTTCATGGTTATTTTTAACCTGCTGAATTCTCTGGCCAGCTCTGTAACAAATATGTGGAAACAAATTATCTCAGACAAGTGCTACTGCAAAAAATGACTGAATGTCAGGGCACTGCTTCAAGCACCAAAAGAAATGCAATGTGCAATATGCGCCTAACTGAAGTGAATGTTTGTGTGTTTAGAGATACAGCTCTTTCAGGTTCCCAAATCTGCTGGCGTGTCCCTGCTTTCTGCTATCCCTCTCCACTAACTGACACCTTGTCCTGCATCATCTCAGGAAACTGATACAGCCTTTAAAAACATAATTTTGTAAACTGGAATTCCTTATGAGTCTACAGAAGAAGGGAGAGTGGGTTTATCCCTGCCACAGCTTGGAGGTGAGGAGGCTCTAGTTGTTGTGCTGTGCGCTGTGTGTACAGCTCTTCACATGCCCTTGGGGTAGGAGTCTCAATCTACAGATGCTACAGATGCTTTTTTTTTTTTTTTTTTTCTTAATTTCCTTCCATCTTCTGTTTTTGCAATCCAGACAAACTATTGAAAATGAGTCTTCTCTCCCTAAAACATGTAGTCCCCAGGGATAAGCAGCACCCAAGGATTGTATAAAACTGAGAGCTTTGCTCTGCAGAAGGAAAGAAGAAAAGCATTTCCTTGCGGATGCAATGTCCATCTCATAGTCAAGTGTTTGTGCTGCAACTGACTTGTGTGTTAAATCCTTTCCTAGCTCAGATGGTTTACTCTCAGGGAAAAAAGTGCCTCTCTGAGTCAAGGACTGGGCAGCGTGGGATGGGGCAAGAGCAGCAGCCATGAGTGCTGCCTCACTGAAAGGATGATGATTAAGGTTGTGTTTACAGGAAAATTTGGGAAAATTCTCAGACCTGATCTCTCTGCCTTTAAACTTTTGATTATTCTTCAGCAAGATTTAAAAAAGCCCTACTGGTCTATATGTTTCATTTGGGTTTTTTTTGTAGCTGCCATTTATGATATGCTAAATATGCTAAGTTGGTAATTTGGAGAGTTGTGGTGATAACTGACCAAGGATGGGGTCTTTTCCATTTTACAGTCTGTGCTTTTGAGGTCTCTGTGTCATGGTTTGACATTGATTAAAAGCTAGACACCCACAAAAAAAATCCACTCATTTTCTTCTGCTATAGTTGAGCAGAGGAGAGGGAAAGAAAAACTAAAGGGCTTCTGAGTTAAGGATCAGAAAGAAACACTCTAAGGACAAACCAGGTTAAAATTTAAACAGTATCAAGAAAATTTATTATTAACAGAATTAAAAGTGGGTAATGAGAAATAAAATAAACCTTTAGAACACCATTTCTTCCCCCCTTTCCCACCAACAGCTCAGAGACAAAACATGGGGTCTTTAGTCATTTTGCTACTTCTAAAAATCTTTCTTCAGTTAGCTGAGGGAAAGGAGTGTGTTTTTTCTGCTGTGCCATGGAGTCCTTCCCATGGGAGACAGTTCTCTCCAAACTTTCCCAGTGTGGTTTATATTTTCACAAGTAGCAGTCCTGCCCAACGTGCTGCAATGTGAGTTCCTCCCACAGGCAGAAAGTCTCCCCACAATTGTTCTGTATGGGTTATTAGTTCATGGGGTGTAGTCTTTTAAGGATGAGCTGTTCTAGTTTGAAAGCAAGGGTCTTCTTTCTCTGTCTGGGTCTTCCACTAGATTACAGCTTTTTAGCTCCACTCACTCCAGTGGGAGCCTCTTTTCTCATGGGCTGCAAGTGGATCTCTTCACCCCCCATACACTTCGTGAATTACAGGGAAATGGCTTGTTGTATTATAGCTCTCACCACAACTTGTAGGAGAATCTCAGCTCCGACGTTTGGAGCACCTCCTCCCACTTCTTTACCTGACCTTAGTGTCACCGTGTTGTTCTCCTCACATGTCTGCATCTTTTCCTTTTCTGGAAAGGGAGAAAGTTGTTCATAGCTTCCTTTGTTCTCAAGTTCTATCAATTGAAAAGTTCTCGTAGAGTTGCAGCACTGAAAGGTTGATTTCATCTGGGCTTCATACTGAGGGATTGCTCACCATGCCTCTTGCCGGCTCCGTGGTCCCTGCTGCTGCGGCGCCGGCTTCGTTCAGCTCCTCCCTTCATGCAGGAAGGCAGCCAAGCAGGCAAAGCTCACTGCCAGCTGTGCCAAGATGGCCCTGGCCACGTGGCCCAGGTTGTTGGGCGGCCGCTCGCAGCACTGGGATGGCCCCAGCGCCTCCCCACCCCTCGTAAAAAGAGAGTCTGAAATGTGGTTTATTTCCTTCTTAAATATGTCTTCACAGAGGTGTTACCGACTTCTCTAATGGGGCCAGCAACATGCTCATCATCGGAGCCTTCTGGGATTGGCTCTGCTAGACATAGGAGAAGCTTTGAGCAGTTTTCTCTTTCCTCAGAAGCTGCCTCTGTCGCTTCTCCCAGCCCCACTAAAAAATCAGGCTGTGTCAAACTAACACACTCTGATTTCCCAGATTAGGAATACTGCAAATTAAACATGATGCCTATTCCATGTCATCTGTACAGTCTTCTTGCTCTTTCTTTTGTGGCACTGAGCTTCTACCACATCTGTAAGTGTAGGTTAAGCAGCAGGAATAATTGTGTTACTTGGCACAAATACTAATGACAGAATAGTGCATTTCTTTATTCACAATTACTGATTGATTTTGAATAGCTTTGCATGTTGAATTAAAAAAAAAAAGTCTCACCATATGGGAAATATGAGTTGAACTACCATGTTGCAGAAAACTCTGGTGAACATATTGGGGAAAACAGAAGCATTTGGTCTTTGAAGATTCTTTTTAGGGGGGAATGGACAAATTTAATCTGAATCTTTTGTAATTAATATTTTCCTTGTTCACCCTCTGTAGTTCTGCAGCCTCAGAACAAATATGTGACACTGAGTTTCTAGCCAGGCACCACTGCTCAGATGTAATCTGAGATGGCATATCTGCAGATACCTGCACTTCTGACTTCCCTACAGCTGCTCATCAGGTCAGGATATACCATATGCCATGGCAGAATTGTCTCATCTCTGTGCTGGAGATGCTAAGTCAATCACATAGTTTTTGCTATGAGTTTTGACTGATGACAGAGTTGTCTTGGAGAGAATGTACCATGCCTGGTACCTGAGTTGACATATTTAGAGTATGTTCCAATATCTCTATGTACCACCACAGTGTGCCGTCATTCCCCCAAACCCTACTCTCTCCCCCCTGCCTCTCTGCCTCCCTCCCTCCCCTTAAAATGATAGATTTGCAGCATCTGGCTGTGCAGTTGCCACTTTAAGTTATTTCCCCAGATGCAAAAAGTGGCAGCAGTCCAAGAAAGAGCCAGTTTACTTTAACACGCTCATGAAATTCTTTTGTACTCTACTTTTCAATAATCACAGGCCATCTTTCAGCTGTTTGTGAGTCCTAGCTTCAAAACACCTGGTGAAGTACAAGCTCTGTTTGTTAAACAGAGAATCAAGGCATGGGCCAGAACAACATGAAAGCTGCTGGTAGACACAAACATGTCTGAACTCTCTTTGTTTGTGGTGATGATTAGCTGGTGGGTGTCTGTGCCTTTCTGTACAGCCAAGCTCTAAGAACACAGAAAATATAATATCATGACTCAATTCCTAGTGCCCAGCCAGGGCTCCTATGCCAGACCATACTGCTTGAAGATCTTATGGCAAACCTACTTTCCTTAAAATTTCATTAAAAAGCTGTTCTCCTCACCAGGAATTAAAGTCCTGTAATTTCTACAGCTTCCATTGCAGTTGTGTTTGTGTTCTCAAACCCCTGTGGAGCATGGCGCAGGATTTCCCACCTTCCCAGTGCTCCCGGTTGTAACTTTTCCTCTGCAGACAGGCTGCAAGTGGTCATGGGTGTGGTAACTCCTCCTTCTGAATTGCTTCGGTGGCAGCAAGAGCTACTGATGACAGCCTGATTTATAGTTGTCTGTAATAAAATAAATAACCATAAGTAGGAAGAATTAGCCAATTACTGCTGCTTAGGGATCGCTTTGTGAAGTTATCCCAAATGAATTGTCTGGGAGCTGGATTAGCTTCAGATGCCACCAAGTGACAAGTGGTTAATTGTGATGAGTTTTTGCGTTATACTATTCTCTAACAACAAGGTTGTTCTTAGGAACAGGGTATGATACATGTCAGGAGAAGGTGTCCATTATAAATAGATGTTGGAATAAACTCAAGCTCTGGTAGCTTATTATTAGAAGTAGCCTAGAGAGATAACAGGAGAAATTTCTGTATATTTAACAGAAGTTTATCAATCATCACCATGAAAAGTGTTATGAAAACTTTTAAAGAAGGGAGGGTGTCCTTTCTCTACACACCCTCCTTTTGAAGGTTCAGTGTGTGTGTACATAAAACCAAAATATATAAAAGTCCCAGCTGACATGCTGTGTTGTGACAAGTCATCTCAGATTGTGTCAATCATAGGGCCTTATGCTATATTAAGTGACATACTATAATGTGATTGATACAACATGAAATGACATATCTTTGTACAAATATCATCTGGAAAATTTAGGAAAATACTGAGGAGCAGTAGCTGACTGTGGCCTTTCAAGTTTTGAGGCAGGAAAACTAAAGAAGTAAAAGAAGCTCCTTGGAATCAGACCTGCTGCTGCCACTGAGAATAAAGTCAAGTGTACTCTCCTACCTGAATCATTTCATGGGTAATTAGTGGGTCACTTTTAAAGGGTCAATTTTTAAAAAATGCACTTGTTTCGTGGGGACTGACACTTATCTGTGGGTCTAAATTGAATTTATCTGAACCACTAGGCACATCATCAATCGTTAGTGTGTCTGCACCATACAAACAGGGCTGCAAGCCAAATTCAGGAGAGCCAGTTCCAGTTCAGGAGAAAAGAATAAAAGCCTTTTCAAAACCAGATCAAACCAGACTGTTCTCCCTTTCCCTGTCTGGATTCTGCTTTCCTCCCATGTCTTCTCTTTCTTATTTTTCTGTTTTATTTATATAGTGACAACAATCTCAAATACTGAGATGTCTCTAGACCCTATCACAAAATCCACTGGGGTCTGGAGTGTCCTATTTTAGCTGCAATGGCATTGGCCTTCCTAATCTTTGGGCTTGGCATGACTCTTGTGGGTCTGTATTTTGAGAGCATCCTACCCCAAAGCCACATGGCATGGTCTCTTGCTCTTGCCACCTGTAGGCACCAAGGAAAACTAAGCTTGGTTGTATGTTGATAGTATTGTGTTATACTGACTGCTGGAGCAAGTAAAGAATTCCTGGAAATGAGAATTTCTCTGAAATAAGAGCTTTAAATTGAATAGGAGCTCTTGAGTTAGGTTTGCTGCAGTAGATGCTTGCTTGATGGGATTCAGAGGTTGCTTTCTTACACTTGTGGGGAAAAATGAGCTAGGTAGAAAAATTTAAACCTAATTCGGGGCTGGCAACAGGTAATAAAATGTAGAATAAAGCCAAAAATTTTGAAGATGGAAAAAAACCCCAACAATTGTCTATGTATCTTTTTATCATTCTAGAAAATGGTATAAAATGGACAGTACTTGGCTTTTCAGTAACATTTTTATTTTACCAGCCTCTCATCCCTTTCCTTCTAGTGGCGGAGACTAAGTATTTTCTGGAAGAGGGAGATAATAGTGATAATTTGTTCTTTCCAGAGACAAAAGGGTTGTGTTAGAGATACTTTTGCTGCTGTGTGAGCCTTATTCCCCTCTGCCTTGAGGACAGGACAAGAAAAACACATAAAGAAAGACAAGTCAGGGGAGCTGTTTCTCTATTTGGTGCTGACTTTTACCTGCAACTTCATGCTACATGGAGACACTGGATAGACTGTGGTCTTATTCCAGGCCAGTTTTGATCTTTGTACTGTTTAACTTTACCTGTTCTACAATGTGATTTACAGCAACTTTTAGCAAGAACAGCTTTAAGCTGTTCTTAAACAAAAGAGAAAAGCAATAGAAATTAAAATTTAAAAAACAAATGAGTGAAATAAGAAACGCCACAAAAAAAAGTATACCACAAAAGACATGAGGGAATAGAGAACTATAAGGAAGGCCACTGCAGAAGATTTGTGTATGTGCCATTACAGATGTCCAGGGTATAGCCAGTGTTGGGGAAAGGACTGAAATCATCTCTCTGAGACACAGAAAGCCCAGAAGTGTCACAGGGAAACCTCCCCAGTTCTCAGTGTAGCTGTTTGAAGAAATTGTGAAAATATTAATATTTGTTTTTCTTGTGGTTTGTATTTACTGATAGAAGCAACTTGGCAGCTTGAAATGAGTCTTGTAAATTCCAGTAAAGTAGCTTGCATCTGTCTGGCTTGGGCCAGATTTGGTTTGTGGTCATGCCATACAGACAAGAAATGAGATGTAGAGGGGTCAGAGAAGCAAGGTATTAAAGGTCAGCATTGCTTTAAATGGTCATCTCTAATTCTCCTGATGTGCCCGTAGCCAGCACTAAACACAGAGTAAATTGAGATCTTCCATAAGCTTGTTGCAAGGAGATACAGTCTTTGGATGTAGGTGTATGGACAATATTAAATCTCAGTTGAATCTGTTTGAATGTTTGCAGACTTCTGAGGCAAGTTTATCTCATCAAGTCAGTCCAACATCAGGTACCATGTGTCTGGATACTCCTAAAAATACTTGCAAGCCAAATAGTATCACTTTTCAATTGGAACATCATTACTAATTCGATACTCAATATTATCAGTCTCTTGTTAAAAGAAAAAAAAAGAAGAAGCAAAAAAAAAACAGTCATCTGGGGAAGGAGTGAGAAATATGCTGTATAAGCAGTCCTGTGGCTGGAACTGTTACCAGCAATTATGCAAAACCTGGGAAGACTATGTGGATAATTCGTGAACTCAGATACTTAAATATACAGCCAGTTTAGTAAAATAAATCCAATTGCACCAGAGATAAAAAACCCAAAGAAAATACTAAAGCAGGCTACTTTTTTTCCTTCCCTAAAGGAAGGGGATGGGGCAGGGAAAAAAGAGGTGCCACATTTGTTTGAATTTGGAAGCAATTGCTATCTTTCTTATTTTATTCAAATCTTTTCTGAATTAGCAGTTTCTGTTCTGTAAATGGCAATGCCCTCATGGTCAAAGCACAGAACAGTGTTTGCATTGATGTGTTGTGTGTTAATGTTGAATGTAGAAAGTCATTAGTTATTTATAATAAAAGGCAAAAGAGTGAGAGAGGATACAGGGTACCTTACGGAATTTGAACTGCACAGTGCTGCAGCCAGCTTCTCAGCTGGTCTAAGCTGGCAAACCCCAACAAGCTGTAAATTGTGCATTTTAGAAATATGGCCTTTGTTTCTTTTTGTTTTGCTCATGCAAAATGTCTAGTATTTTGTAGTGGCTGGTCCTGTTTGTCCAGGAATTGGATGACTGTGTGAGCTAATTTAATGTATGGATATTGTCTTTTGGGATTTTTTCTTCTCTGCACATCAGTTGTCTTTTTCTGAATGGAGTTCAATTATTATTATAGCATATATTACTTTGGATCATTTTACTGCTCAATCAATACACATATCTGTACAATAAATATTGACGTTGCTTTAATGTTCTACAGTGTTCACTATATCAAGATTATTTGTCAGAAGCCACCCATCACTGCTTGTTTCTAACATTTCCTGTCCATTCAATTTGAAAAAATTTGCTGCTCAAGCTTCTTTTCTGCCTTGGTTTCAAAAGATAAATGGAGGTAAGCGCAGTGCCCTCGGACTAATGCACTAGGCAGGATGACTCAGACTCCATTCCTCTAACTCTTGTATGCATCATTTTTTGTCTTCTGTAGTTTATTTCTCCTTCCAGCCATTTTTTATCTCATCTTTGAGAACTGGATGGTAGTTGGGATCGTGTCTTGAAGTCCATTTCCATAGAGCACAGCACATCAGAGCTCAGGTTTCACTAATGACTCACCTGCCAATGCTAATATATGGGATGCTGTGGAACAGTGAGAAAACCGTATTAGAAGATGCAGCACACACACAGAGGCACATGGAGGAGGGGAGGTGAGAACAGCATGGTTTTGTTATTTCTCTCCTGTAATGTCTTCAAGAGTGAAGGAACTTGGGGAGAGATGTACCATAAGCCAGTGTTAAATGTTATACTACCAGCAGCACAAACTATCAGTGGCGAGAAAAATACAGCATCTTTTTTAGTAATCAGAGGCAGATTTTCCCGTTATTCCCATGCAAGTGTACGGACTTCAGTGGGCGCTGGCAGTGGTGTCTGGCTCGGCACATTCAGTGAAATGCATATGGCTAATCATTGAAGTCTGAAAACACTGGATCACGATTCTGTCTGTGTTGTGAAAGGCACAGTGAGAGTTACTTGAAGACTGCATTCAAGTTGAAAAATTGCCACTTTTAGTGTTTCCCATCTGGGACAATATTGTCTTATTTGCCACCAAGTAATCATAATATCTGTCTGGCATATGTACCATGTTAACACAAACACGTACGTGTATCTGCATGTATATATATCTACATTCCATCTTCTTTGCTGTACAGTATGGCATCAGGTCAGTAGCAACTATGAAAAAATTATAATCTATTTTCACATAAATGCATGTGTATTTATGTCCATGAAAGGAAAAAGTCATTCAGACTGCCTGATCTTCTACATTCCTGGCTCCTTCTGCAGCCTGGGAATTGAAGTAATCATGATGAAATAAGGGAGGTATCTACAGTAAGAGACTAAACATAGCCCAGAGTCACCAAGTTGAAACTAGATTTGAAAAACAAGTGTGTTTAAAACTGCTAGAACATCACTGGTACCTTGGGAATCCTGTTTCTAGGTGGCTGCAGGAGGAAATGCTGTAGTAATGCACTGGCACTCAAAGCCAAAGGGAGATGTCTTGCTTAGTTGAGGATTTTGGGGCTAACAGTCCCACTGGCACAGTTTGTCGGGTCTTTCTTATCTTCTGGCAATGCTTAAGGTTCAATATTCTGGACATTTGTTGTTCCACCATTGCTTATAGTTGCTTTTTTTGCTCCTAGCTTTGAATTGTCACAGTTTCATATAGGCTGCATTTAGGTGAAGCTAAGGTCTCTGTCTGAGTGAACAGTACTTTGTACAATTATCATTCATTTTCCATATACTTCTTGTGTGAAAAATATGAGTGAACTACTAATTATTGTTACTATTGATGAAAATTATTGCTAATAAGTTTTATAATGTTGACAAAAAAAGAGTTATTAGGAATGTCTATATCGGAAGGGACTTGGCACTGGAGACAAGAAACCAAATGTTATGCCACTTTTTTAGATCTGAAAGCTCTTATTCCACCATGTCATTTATTCATTATCATTTATGATAATTTTAATTGAAGCATTGCATTGGGGAAGGAAGGTACCCAAAACAGTTCTAGTGAGATCTGATGAGTTCAAATGAGTGTGTTTTTCATCTCCATGTCCATTATAAAATCCACACTCTGTTCTTTTGTAAGGCTTGGAAGAAGAACTACAAAGGTTTCTGGAGATTGCTACATTAGCCAGGAAATACCCCTTAAAGCATCTTGTTGATCTCATGCCTGGATCTGACATTCAGCTCACAGCGTCTCTCTCTGGCCTCCACTCTGGTGCTTAGTTATCTTTATACGGCATTTTGACTGCCCTCAGCTTTTGTGATCTCTAGTTCAAAGGCTTCAGAACATCATTACAGCATTTATTGCTGGGACTTCATTGCCTCTTGCCCAAGCGACAAGCTGATAGGGACCGTATCAAACACAATGTCAGGACACACCTTTATTCAGCATGCCACAGAGAAGTCCCAGGTTCCTTTTATTTTCCTTTTAATTTTATGACATTCCATTCCAAAGATGATCAGATTATTCTCTGCTCCCAGAAGCATATTTTGAACTCAGGGTTCTTGATTGTGGCACTACCTGATTTCTTTTTTGTAGGCAATGCTGATCAAATACTTCCTTTTACCCAAACTTTGCTAACACTGGTGCTCAGAATCTGGGAAGATATGTTTTCCTAAG
Source organism: Ammospiza caudacuta (assembly GCF_027887145.1). Classification (NCBI taxonomy): domain Eukaryota; kingdom Metazoa; phylum Chordata; class Aves; order Passeriformes; family Passerellidae; genus Ammospiza; species Ammospiza caudacuta. Next base: position 16,789,504 of record NC_080595.1, on the reverse strand, counting down.
GCAAATAAAATTCCATGGACTCTTTCTTCCTTCCTTCATAAAGCAAAGGCCGTCTGAGTTAATGTCTCTTCTGAGCACCAGAAAAAGTGCTGACCCAGCTCGGGGCACTGGGATTCAGAGCTGGGTCCTCAAGAGCAGATGGTTTAACAGGCTAGTTCATTAATCAACTCTGCTTCCCCAAGCACTATGTTGTACTTCCCTCCCCCTACCCCCCCGTTTTTTTTTTATAGCAATCAAGTGCTGCATAAGAGAAATGCAGCTTCTTTCCTTTTTCCAAGAGATGGCATCTGATGTGTGTGTGTGCCATTATATTTCAGTTATTTACAATTAGTGAGCTAAAATGCAACAGATGTTTATAAGCGGTTACAACTAAATTCTTTGGTAAATATGCTGAAGGAATCCCATACATTTTCAAGTGATTTAAATGTTTTTCAATGAAAAAAGAGAATTTGTTTCAGGTAGACAGAATAATCCAGTCCTGGGATTTACTTGTTAGAGGTGAAAAAAGAGTCAGCTAACAAAATCTTTAACACAGTCAGACAGGTAGAAGAGTCCCAAAGCCTCTTAATACACATAACGTAAAATGAATTACTTTCATTTCTGGTTAAGCCCCTGAATACTTGTATAAATGCTTGAAAAGAAATGAAAAAAATATTGAAGGAACAGAACATTTCTATTGCTCCCTGTGAAAGATCTTTAACTGAAGGGGAATGCATTTCTGCCAGGCGACTTGTAGAAGTAAGCTTGTGCTTGGTAATTCCTTTACATTCACAGCCAATAGCTTGCAGACCCAAGGGATGAAATGATATTTTATTCTGACTTTGTTCCCTGTAACCCCTCTGCATACTTGCTGTATGTTTGAATGCCTAGAAGTGTTCTGTTCCAGGACAAAGTTGAGTAGTGTGGAAACTTGTGTGAAGAGTCCCATGTGAAAGTGTTAAATGGTACTTCAAAAAAAAATTATTGTTATAATTTTATTATTACAATTTTTCAACATAAGGGTTTAGAGTTGATGAAAGGCAGTGAATCAACTCTATTTTGGAGGCAGAGGTTCCATCAGCTCCTCAGCATCCGCTGTGTGTCCAGTCCAGCCACTTATTGCAGCAGGAATACCTTTCCAAGAATTAAAAGTATCAAGGATGTCCACATATTTGCTCTCTCTGCACAGGCAATGCCACATGGAACAGGAAGTGAAGGGATTCCAGCTGGTATTATCTGCTGTTATTTTTACCTGCTCAGGGCAAGCATCAGTTAGCATGTCTTTTAAGTCACTGATAATGTAGACTGAACTGGTCTCAGTGATTGTACAATGCCACATTTATATTTAATCCATCCCCAACAAAGTTTTTTTGTAGACACACAAATACCACTACTCATTTACTCCATCAAGATGCAAATTCCCCATGTTTTGGATGATGCAATAGTCATGATTGGCATTTCCCCTCATTCCAGGGAGCAAGAGGAGGGCAAGAGGAAGAGCTGTGCAAAAGCGTGGACATATGTATCTCCTAGTGTAGAATGAATAAAATTGCTCAGCAATTGAGGCAGAGAAGTGGCTTTTTCCTAAAGTCTGACTGCCTCAGGAGTCATATTTGTCTTTGTTGAATGTGTTGGATCCTCAGCTCCTAACTCAGATGCCTGCATTTGATAGTAACTTGCATGGGTGTAAATTGCACACAAAGTCCTTGCTGGAGCCAGGTGCTGTACCAAGTCCCCAAGCCTTAGTGCATTATTAACTGGCTGCTCTTTTATAGCCACCCTTAGACTGAGGTGAGCTGTCATCTGAATGAATAACTGGAGTTCATTTCTCAGAGTAACCCTGTGCCACTGGACATAATTTCTGCCTACTATTTTCAGTCTCCTAGACTAAAGAAGTGCAATGCTTCATATACTGCTGTTCATGACAGACTGACTACTTGGGTGGTTGCGGCCAGAATTGCCGCTAGTTAAGTCCAGGGTCAGGAAGCAAAAAGGGCCTTTGCATAATATCCACAGATGTTTAATTCAGCTGCCTGGTAAGATGTTCAGGGTCCCGGGCACACCCCTAGGGAGCTTCCAGCTTTCTCACTGTCCCCAGAGCTAGGGGTTGAACCCTGCTCTCGGGCTGTACAAAGATGATGGCCAACAGAGCAATAGGGAGGGAGGGGCTGAGGGACGTAGTAACAGGGGAAGGAACCAATGGGGTCCCACAGCTCCTGAGGGAAGTCTCTTGTGTTTCGCCAACCCAGGGAATGTATCCCAGGGTCCCCACACTGGGTCACTTTTTATATTTAAAATAGATGAAAAGTAGCTCAACAGTTTTTTCAGTTTCCTCATCACTGCAAGGCTGGGCTAAAATACTCTAGGCTTCCGGCAATAAATGATGTCAGGTCAAACAAATTATAAATTATATCATGAGCCAAACTCACCTTCAAGGGGAGGAAGTGAACATGTGACTGACTTCAGTGAAGATGTAGTCCCTGTATCAGACATTATTTTGGCCCAGAACATATCTGACATTGCTTTAATCTCTCCTGTTTCATTTTGTGCCCTTTTTTTCCTCCATGGTTTTACAGAGCAGACATGAACTGTAGAAAGCTTCTAAACTCAGCAAAGAAAGAGATTAAGTGGATGAGGATTTTTGAAAGATGATGTGGTTGGGAGTTGGTAGGAGACAGTGTCTGGGATCAATGTTACCTGATGCATGGGCACTGCTGCTGCTGGAGTTCTAGCCTGTCATTCATTATTGGGGTGTTCAGTGACTCAGTGTTTTGTCTGAGTATATGAATAAAATTAAGATAATATTGGATGAGGGACTGGGGGTGGAGATGAATGCCTTAGCATGTGAAGTGCAAGAGGCACACTAGGTAGTTTTAGATTTGGGAGTTCAGCTTGCAGAAGGAACACAAACTTCCTGAGATATAATAGATGGAACAAATTGTGACCCCCTTGTTTGGGTGCTCTGTAGAATGAGTGGATTTGCATGGGACACTTCATCTCATTGATCTTTGTGGGATATTTCCTTTGTTGCTATGAAAATGAGTCCAAGCCTACATAAAATAATCTTCTCAACTGACCTGCTGAACACTAAGTACAAGATCTTGTGTAAGCACATGTATAAGCTCTTCCTTGGAGGCTGCTTAGGAAGGGTTCTTGTGTGAGTGCCAGAATTGTAATCCAGCTGACAGGAGGTGAGAATCTTAATCTGTATATCAGGGGGAAAAAATTTCAATATTAATTTGAAAAACCATTGTTTAGTCTTCAAGGGAAAAGGGGGTTTCTCCATTGACTCAGATGGCAACAGTCTCTCTCTGTCTTTAGGGAGCTTAAAGCCTTTGCCCAGAATGTCCTGAAATACCAGGGATTTGCAGCACTATGATGCCATGGTGGAGACTACTTCCTGTATTTCAATACAGGAATCCTGTCTCCTGGAAGCCAAGATTGTGAAGAAACTAGGCAGAAATGTCAATTTGGGTCAAATTGAAATAGATAGGGCAGGAGATCTTTCTCCTTTTTAATGCTTTTATTAAAAACCAGCTCAGGTGGGGAGAGCCAACAGGTCGTGCACACACCGCCGCTGCTCCCAGAAGCAGTATGGAGGAGGAAGAGGAGGAAGAGCACAGCTGTATCTGCTGGTCTGCAGGGAAAGCTGGAACTTCCCCCTTTTACAGGTTGACATTCATGATCCTCTTTCTAGCTGACATCTTGGGTTAGGGTGAGAGATAAAAAGGGTCTTAGCAGACACTGGATTGTGTTCCTCACCTCTAGACATCACTTAGATCGCTTAATTCCATGGTGGGTCATTGTTTTAGAGGTTTTTCCTGCTAGATTTGGTGAGGTGTTTCCTCATTTGCATACCAGCACCAATGTCACTTCCTCTTCACAGTCCTGGGTAATGGGCCTTAATTGGTCTTATCCTAAGGCAAGCTATGACAGCTCCAGAGCTCAAGGGGAGCTTGCGTCCCCAAGGGGACTGAGTGCCAGAGACCAACTCGGTCTCGGACCAAGGTTGTGGGTCAGCCCCTAGCAAGCGGGGAATATTCAGCTCTTAGTGATTAGCCAGCTCTTGTGATTTCAGCTTTGCTTGCTAGGTAGCTTGCCCTTGGCTTGAGGCCCCAGCAGATGGATAGAGAGAGGAGAAGGAGAAGACGCTGGCTGTTCCACGTGTATGGCTTTATTGGAGGGGGTCCATGAAGGGTCTCAGCTCTTCTTCTTCTAAGTTAGTAGGGGTACAGTATGCTACTTTTATAGCCTTGGCCCGATTCCAATCTTGACCAATGGCAAGGGGTTAGAGGGACCATAAGTGACCAAGAGTAGGGTTAACAAGATATTGTCTTGCATGGTTATAGGGATAGGTTATAGAGCGATGTCCCTGGAGTCAGGAAGCTTCTTTGCTGCTGTGTCAGCATTTCTATTATTCAGATTCCCCATGGGGCCCTGGCTAAACCTGTGGATTTTACTACACTGGGTGCCATCTTCCAGGAAGCAGCAGGGTGGTACCCGACGAAGGGGGACTTCCAACCATCATCAACAGGTAATTAAAGAAAAACTATTAACAACAGGTGATTACAACATGAAATTATTAACAGCAAATAGTTAAAACTCTCACTTAGGAGCAATTGGTTTAACTTGTTAACTCTGCAACCTTTTAAAAAAATGGACAACTTTTCTACTCATAACAAAATGACCTGTGTAATTTTAATATTTACAATAGATTGTAGAAAACCATATACTAATGACTTTATATTTCCTTAACTTGGAGACAGCCAAAGAGTATTTGTATTTGAAATATGGCATGAAATATTCCCAATAGTTGTCCTAAATAAACACAAGTGTTTGCATTACCTTTTCACCTGTAGCAGATTAAAGTGCTCTTTAGTCATTGGCTGTGAGTGAAACCAAGCTCAATCTCTATAATTCTACAAACCATTGTGTAAATATATTCTGACTGTTTTTATACATTAATCACAGAACATTATGAGGGACATGCCTTACTGTGCATATTTCTTGCTAGCAAAATAGAACTGTCTTTAATTGTCATTTCAAAATTATGGAACGGACTGGAAAATAAAAAACAAATACCGGAAAATCTGCTATTTCAGGACAGCTGTTCAGTATTTTTGGACAGCTGACACTTTTCTTTTTTACAAAAATAAAGCATGAGGGTTTTTTTTTTACTAAAAATAGTGAGCCAAATTCATTAAGGGGATAATTTCAAGTTGCAAAATACATCATTTCCTTTCTTCCCAAATGTTGCTGAGCAAGCAACATTTCTTATTGCTATTCCCTAGAAGTTTTTTTTGAGTTTCCACATTCAGGCCCAGCAAAAATCCCCATTTTCAGACATAAATGATAAAGAAGAAGAAAACAGCTTGCTAGAGTTGTAGAACCATATGCTATGACTCTCTCATTTCTCTCAATCCATCACTTCAGACACCACCATGGTGACTGGACAGCAACCTGTGTAGTGAAGGGAACCTTGCTGCTAACACAAGCAAGTTGTGCACTCTATTCATACAGTGTGTGTAGAAGGTCAGGAGTGAGGAATATGAGTATAAATATTGTGGTTCAGGTTAGAACCTATCCTCTAGCAAGTGAAATTTTAAAAATAGATTAATCTGTGAAAATTCATGCTCATTAGAATAATTTCTTGAAAGTGTTAATTTTGTGTTTAGTTTGACATGGTCTTGAGGGATGTAGATCTTAAGGGAACTATTCAGACCCAGTTTGACTGTTTATATTGCTGTTTTGGTGAAGATATTTGGTGTGTTGACTTACCTGTTTTCACCCCATTCTCTGTCACATTTAGAGGGTTTTTTTTTTTGTTCAGACAAGGCAGAGGGTCCCCTCCATTTGTGCAAAAGGGAGGGAGGATGGCAAATCAATTTCCTGAAGATAGAACTGCTTAGAAATGGGGTTTTGCAGTCTAAGAAGAACCATCAGTTAGGAAGATCAAAAAATATTCTTGCAGAAATTTTGTCACCTTTGATCTATACAAAATTGGTGTCAGGTTTTTGCCATGTAATTGTATCTAATGTTACAGGGGTATCATCTCTTGACTGAACTGTGTATACAAGTCATATTGTGGGGGGAATAGGTAAGAAAAGAGAAGAATGAGACCTGAAATGTAGAATTGAAAGGTCTGAGAGCACAAGGTACAGCACTTTTCCCCTGTGGGCAGTAGCTTGTTCTCCTTCTCTCCCTCTCCCTCTTTCCCTCTTTCACATGCCACCTGATCATTACCTCAGCCAGCAGAGTTATGCTACATTGCATGACTGTAATGTGAACAGTATGTGGGATATTATGATTACCACAGTGCTTTTAGGAACTAAATCTTGGAAACTGCAGTCTATGTCTGTTACTGGAATGTGCCTCACACAGCTTCTAATCAAATGCTTCCAGAATCAGATAATTAAGCAATATGGAAATGCATGTTTAAAGAGAAAAGCACATGCAAGGTTGCTTTCTCAGTTCCCAGTTCTGGAAGGTAATAAATGTGTCTAAGTACTCACTTCAGGTCTTGGGAAGTTGAGTGTACTCAGCACCTTTGAACATCTGGTTTTAGCAGCCTGGGTAGCACATTGCATGATTTCTTCACAGAGTTGTTCATAACGTTATTGTGGTACTTGGACAGGGACACTTGTACAGAAGTTCTTGACAAGCTGTTTTTTTATTTCCTTTAGGAAAGTCCATTGAAGGTTCTTGCTTGCAGGCTGCATCAATGGCAAAAAAAACCCCCATTCAAACTGTCTTTCAAGTAGTTGGAAGGTGAATCCTACCAAGGGCCTCTGATTATTTGGTTTGGCACTCAATTTTATAATAAAACCCTTGCAGACACCGAGCCCTCCTTTGGTCAGTGCTCTTTCTCATCCCATCAGAGGCCTCCTTGTTCTTGGAAGGATAGAAGTACAAAGCAGGAATATGGATAAAGGTTGAGAGAAAAGTTGTGATATTACTAATGACAGACATATGGAGAACAGAAGATTTGAGTGTTATTGCCATAAGAGGATAGAAAGCCTTGTGATTTCATGAGTTTCAGACGAACAATGTTCTTTTTGCATAGTAGTGTCCCGTGTTAGTTAAGGTATGGCAAATGTTGTAGACCTGTGGAATCTAAGCACTGCAGGAAAAAGAGTGGAAACAAACACAATAGGAGAAAGCTGTGTCTGGTGTGGGTGATAATGTTTGAGGAACACTCAAGATGAAATTGCAGAGTGTAAATCTTGACTAAATCTTACACAAAGCAGGGATGAAAAAGAAAATTATAGAGGGGTGAGAATAATATAGGACAGTTTCAGTGCACTCTTCAGGGCCTGGAAGGAAAATGAAAATAATCCTTGCTATACAGCAGCATTTCTAGTAGAAAAGGTGGGTGCAGGTGCCTCTCTTCACCCATTTGTTCTACCATTTACTGCTTTCTCCAGAGCAAAACCATGCCCTGGTGACCCTGAATGTGGCTTTGGAGATGTCTTTGGTTGACTTTCCTCATTCATGAGATAGTATCAAGATCAGACACAAACTTGAGGATCAGGAGAAAGAAATTGCATGAATAAAACTAATGTCTGGTGAAAATAATGGGCTTGCCTGAAGGGGACTTTGTGGCCTTGGTGTTGGTCCTGGCCATAATGTGGTATCATACTGTAGTTTCTTTGCCTTTGTACTAAGGTCCTATTTCTATGTGGCTCAAAAGATGTAAATCTCTTTAAAAGGTGTCCAAGCACATCTGCAGGTGGTGTCCAAAGAACGCTACATTGATGAGCAATTCCTTGACTACCTGTCGAACTACTATTAGGTAGAATTATTAGAATTTGTCACCTATTACTACATGGGTAAATCACAGTCCAAAGCCATTATAAATTATTTAGGTATAGATTCTTAATAGCAACCATGAGCAAAAAGTACTATCTGATACTTGTTTCTTAAACTGTTCATTTGAAAATGATATTAACTTATTTTATTAACTCTAAGCTCCACTCATAGCCAGCCATTTGGTTTCGTTAAAATACTTTGCTGGAGCATATGAAGTTGCTTTGCCTCAGAGGGATTTTATTAGAAGATATCTTTCTGGCATGGGTTATATTCAGCATCAATTAATTATCTGCCATATTCCTATCAGAAGGGTAGGAGGAGTGGAAGGACCCCACTAATCCATCTAAACCAATAATACTTTTTTGGCCTTAAAATCTAATGACCTAATTCAATGCTTTGTCCTTGTGATCAAGTACAAATGCAAGGACATTTTCCTCTTGTAAAACTGTTTATTTCCCACCTGTATGTCCTTGTGTAAGGCTTTAAAGCCTAGGGCTGCCACACCAGATGACAGCTGCAGATTTTTCTGCAGAAAGTTCTGTAGAAAAGAAAGAAGTTTTGCACAATAAAGATTCACAATCTTAGTTTGGAGTCTCTAATTGGGTCTCAAAGTAGTCATGTTTGAAACCTTCATTTATGGTCCAAGACTTGAATCAATAAATAGAGGAGCTAAAAATTAGATTATATTGAGAGACTGCCTTGTATCATTCTGCCTTAAAAATATATCTCACACATGCAGAATACTTAAGCAGAGCTCTATACTTAGAGCAATTGGCCCAGTCAGAGAATCAGTGGATCACAACCACTTCCATCCAAAGCGTTCTGTTCTGACCAGAAAGCAGAGGATGCTGCTCTGTGCATTTTGGCTTTATCTCAGAATACAATTTACTGTCTAATCAGATACATACCTTGGCCAGTCCTGGATGCCCCTGGTGTCTGACTCTTGATTTGTCCTCAGCAAGACACCCATCAGGTTGCAGAGGATTCCTGGCCTCAGCATGTCAGATAGTGCCAGTTATAATTATAGTCAGTGAGGTCCACACCGAAGGGGTTAAAAGGAGATGCTGTAAACTTGGACAACCTCACTACTATTTCTGAGAGCTAGATTTATTCCCTGGACTACTTCAGTCTCCCTCCAGAGAGTTCATTGTGTAAGTCAGTATGACAGATTTATCCATGCTCACAGAGAGGGTGGCTGTTTTCTCACTAGGCAGGTGGAAGGAGAAAGCAGCATAAAGACAGCTGCCAGCTGAGAGGTCACAGCTGAAGTCATGCCATGAAATGGTCATAAATTATAAATCATCCAAAGACTTACAGCTTCTGCTCTTATTTTTGTATTCTCCTAAATTTCTCAGTTGAACTTCTATTTATTTTTGGTGTGTTATTATTGTCTGCAAAGGTTGCCAAGTTACCTCTTTGCCAAGGTGCCAAAGAGCACAGGCCCTGGCCAGTGATCATGACATTTCACTGAATCCTCACTGATGTACTCCCCACACCTGCAGTCTGCATATCTGATGTGTGCAATTCCACTTGGTATCAGCTAATTTTACATTCATGGCCTTAATTTGTGCTCTGATTGGGAGTATTATCAAAGCCATCCCTGGGCAAGTACAGCCAGTTACTCAGGGGTAATTTGGGAAGTGCTGTAGATGATGAGACTGAATGTGTCTGTTCGAAGTCCATACCAACCCTTGGAGCTGTTCAAAGGTCTGCCCCTGACGTCAGTGGGGTTAGGCCCTGGGGCCGTAGTCTTACACAGCGAAAAAATGTTTCTGCATGATTCAGAGTTCTGAAATCATGTTGCTAGATGTAGAAGGAAGCATGTAGAGGCTAGTTTTCAACTGGTAAAGATCAGTGAGAGCTCCTTTGAGGAACTGGCACTCAGCACCTTGCCTGATCATGCTGATCAATCAGCAATTTTTTTTTTTTCCTGGCAGCATCTGTGCATATCCTTCAGTATTGACCCCTTTTGAATACTTGCAGACTAAGTTTAGAAGAACCATTCTAAACTATGAATAGCAGCTGCCCCATTGCTTCTCCAAGTACTGTCTATTCTTAGTGTAGCCAAATTCCCCACAAATTCTTTCAGGACCTGACTTCTTAGCTTAAGTGAGTGTCATTGACACCATCTCCCTCCAACATTAGTCCTTATGCTGTTGTTTGCTATTTCCATTTGTGTGATACACGTGCTGTAGGCCCAGTTTAATTACTGCTTCTTCACTGGAGCAGAAGCATGTACTTGGATGTTTGAGAGTAATTCCAGTGGCATTGATGGAAGAGTCACATGCTTAAAGCTGAGTTGGTGTGTGGGGGACCAAGATCTTCAGGATCTGTCACTTTTATGGACCAAGGTCACTGATTTTTCAATTCAGGATTCTCCAAGCCTTTGGTAAGGCTTCTGTTTTCTAGAGCTGCTTCAAAGGTAGTTCAAAGGTAGAAACCACACTGGCCTCTTGGTAGTACACTACCAAGTACTGCAGCTGCAGCAGGGCATTAGAGATATGTTGTGGGGAAGTGTGGTGGCCACACTCCTCAGAAGTGTTCCTCAGGAACATTCCTTCACAGACACCCCTTCTGTCACAGGCTGGCTTGGCAAAAAGCAGGTGGTGGAAAGGAAACCAGGCATCTAAGAAGGAAGCATAGAAGACTGGCCTTTTTATTGCTAGTAAAATTTCCTTTACTGCCAAAAGGTCTTTGAAGCAAAAATACCAGCTTACTGGGTGGCATCCACAACCTGATTTTAGCTTTAACCATATGGCAGCACAGTGTCAGATTTCTCGCAGCACATACAGCTTCCCACCAAGTGCTTTCTAGGTTCTAAGTGTCTGCACTATTTCTTCCTCTCTTGCTTGGATTTTGGGATACAACATGTTTGTTTTTGCAATGTTTTTCCCCCCAACATTCCACTTTCTTGATCACCAGCACTAGTATGATCTTGATTTCCTTAAGCACTTCTCTTTCTCCTCTGGGAAATTTATGTCTCTTTCTGGCATCTGTCCCCTCTTCTCTCTGCACGCTCAGGCGAAGAATTCATTTAAATTTTTTCCCCTTAAACAATGCCCTTACTACTTGTGTCAATAAATTACTTTTGCCATTTTTAAGAGGCCCTTCTGTCTCCTTCACTGCCCTCTTCTTCTGTATGTACTTTAAAAATCTCTTATTTATCTTAACCCCTTCTGTGATCTTCCCCTGTTCAATTCTCCATTTTCACCTTTCTTAACATTTTTTAAGCCAACTGTGCCATCAGCTTTTTAGACTCCACTGCTGGACCCCACATTTTATAGAGAAATTTTTTACAAAACTTATAATTAATTAAGTTCCATTATATATACAATTAATTATAATTAATTCCACTGAATCATGGGATTCACTGTAAGCACCTTTTTTTAGTAGTACCCCTACTAACTTGAGATTAGCTGTGTATGTTTGTGTTTTCCTATTTTCCATTCTCTCTGTCTTTTTTCATACTTGGTAAAACAAAATTGAGATCATCCATCTATTATTTTTTATAATTTTTAGGGTTAGTGTTTCTGTTCAGTCATTAATTGTAAACCTCACTGCATTACAGATGCAGTTATTTCGTGGTTTTTCCATTCAGACCTCAATCTGCCAGTCATTCGAATGATGATTCAATGTGTAAAGGATGGAGTGGGATAATAGATCATCTTCTTCTATGCCTCAGATACTGAGAAAGTCGTCTTAAGATTAAAAATTTCCCTTTTTTTTCTGTATGCAGTACTAGAAAGAGTAGGACTGATCCCACTGGAAAAACTGAAGATGCAACTGGAGTGAAAAGACCAGTCAGGGATACTGTCTTATTCTCCACATAAGACAGTCAATAACTTTAAAACTGAATGCTTATGATAATTCACCCTTGTGGACTTATACTTTCAAAGGGAATATATCCAAGGGAGCAGAGAGGGGCAGGAAAAAACTGATCTGTCCAAGGTTGTTGAGGTCTGGCCCCATGATGTGAGTCTGTGGAGTGCCAGTACAGCGACCCAGCCTTTCAACTGGGGCAGTAAAGGACAAGTTTCTGCAGCCAGTTTTTCAATTCTCTCCTCGGTTAAGCTTGCCACTTCTCCCTGTATGCCACGCAAGCATCTCTGTGTTCCTCAAGTGCACCTAGATGATTTGGGTTTGCACATGACCCTGTAGTATTCCCCAAAGCCAATGTCACCTGCCTGCCAAGCCTTTAAGAACAAAGTTATTCCATGTGAGATCCTGGTGACGTACTTTTGAAGATTTAATTTTAATTTTGAGTGTTTCCCCAGAAAGTCTTGCTGCAGCAGGCAAACATTCACACATTACCTTCTACAACATCAAATGGATTTTCTTCAAAGACCTAGATTTGGTAGGTAGTTATCTTTTGCCTTACTTCACAGACTCATCCTACGTTCTACTCTGATTCACTTTCAAAACTGTGATATATTTCTCAGCTTAGAGGAGGTACAAATGATTGAGAGACTTAGTTCCTGAATTAAGGCAGAGCAGGTTAAAATGCTTTTCTCAAGCTTTTTCACGTTTTCCAAATTGCTTGTGAAATACTGTCATGCTGCGTAGTAGATTCACTAGTTAGCTCTGATGGCAGCGGAATCCATGGGCATTTGTCAAGGTTTTAAGTGTAGCAGTCCTCTCACAGAAAGATTTATATATGTTCAAAGATTTATAAATGTTCAAGATTTATATATATGCCTTTTATTTACATTAAAGGCATCTAGAATGAACACACATGGCTTTGCCCTTTACATTTGAAGAAAACAGGACAATTTTATAGTGTAATTGTAGCTAGGCTGGGTTTCAGCTAGGCTTGGTTTCGGCCTGGCCCTTCCCTGATGTCTTCCAGTCATGAATCCCTCTGTAATGTAACATCTCTCATGCTGCAGCTCTTGGGTCCGGACCCAAGGCTTGGACATGGAGTGATGCCAAACCAGGCAACAAGCAGCTGCTATTCTCAAAAGCTATACCAGGCATCTCAAAGCACTGTGGAGAAGAAAAGGCCAATAATAGTTTATCCATGAGAATTTTTCTTCAGTCTCTGCCTCATTATCTAAAGGAGATTTCTCATATGTGTCTGAACAGGTATAAAAAAATTCAGAATTCATTCAGGTCATTGCTGATAGAGTTTAGGCACCCACTCTGATATGACAGAAGTGCTCCTATCTTGTGTATAAAAAGTTGGTTGTCTGGTTATTTTCTTTGTTTTGTTTGTTTGTTTGGTTGGTTGGTTTTTTGTTTGTTTTTTTTTTATTTTAGTCTCCTGACAGTAGCAAGGGAAACTTCCCCCCTTTGTCCTGTGCATCTTGTCCTAGAAATTTTTTAGCATCCCTTCAATTTCCATATGGTTGAAGAGATGCCAAAATTGAATTCAATCTTTCAGAAACCTTTTTTATCCTCTTTTTTTTTTTAGCTGCTCTGTATTTTTCCCCATCCCATTTCCCCCTCCTCCACATTAGGCACTAGGTGATTGTAGAGCAAACTTCATGATGGGCATCCAGAGGCTCATTTTACATAAAATATATAATAATTCCCACACCCAAGAGAATTTTAAAAAATATTAGACAAATACAAATCTACAAAGAGCTTGTTTTCCTTCCACAAAATAGAATTATTTACCTCTTCAATTTGCAATCAACTGGCTGTTGTGACTATGCAGCTAAGCTGGAAGTAGCTGTAGTTGCTATTTTGTTGGAATAATATCAAATTTCTTTCTATGCTTTGCATAGCTGTCACCCAGTGATCTGATAGGTCCATGATTTATTGACCTACTAAAAGCACTTTCACTGACTTGTCATAATAAACTTTACTTAAGACAGTAAAACATAGAACATCAACCAGCAGTTTAAACAGAGATGCCATACAAATGCTTTCAAATTTAGTTAAGCTCTGGTGCAAATCCTGGAAATGAAGACCCCGACATAGTTTTATAGGAGTTGTCATGCTAGAATCTGTTGTGTTAAGTAGCGGGAATTATAAATACAAATGCCTTGAGGCATGAAGCGCTGACAAGAAACTTGGCTCTGTCTCAAAGCCTCATCAATTTTGAGGGTCTTGTTGAGACCATGAAGCTGAACCCAGCTGCAGCAACCACTATAGATTTGAGTTGACAAAAGTTGCTGGAACATCCCCTCATACAAGCTGGTCTTGTATGACACATCCTGACGTGTGTCTGTGTGACTTTTTGGTTTAGGACCTGCTTTTGTAAAGCCAGGGAAGCTGGCAATGACTGCGATAGAGACCATCGCCCAGACCTTACATCAGTGTTACCATTCTCTGCTTGAAGATGAGTACCTTCAGCTATTTGACTAGATTAGTTTGGTTTGGGGTCTAGTCAACTGGGTTGTGTAGTAAGAAATAGTTCATTTAATCTGAAAGAGACATCAGTGATGACCAAGAGGAATTTCCTTTCTAGTTGAATGCATGCATTTTTCCAGGATGTCTGAGTTCAGATGGGAAGATCCACATTTGTTCCAGCTCTCTTCAGGGTCAGAGTCGTGTGCAGCAGTGACAGGGATTCACAGCATCACCCCACAGCAGCAGTGGAGGTGTGCTGGAGCTGTTCAGTGCTGGCTGGTTTCCCATCATGTGATGTGGGCTGCACTGATCATGCAGTGCTGCTTGGCTTTCTCATCAGCTTTCCTGGAGGTTCACCTGAGCATCACTTGCCAAGCTGAAGAACTTAGAAGTCCTTGCTTAGTGACTCTCTTTTGTTTCTAATTGGTGAGCAGTAAACTGTGTTGAAATTGAAGGTTGTTTCTCTCTAAGAACTACTTGCTTTACTAAATCCTGATTACTGTCTTGAAAAATATTAAATAAGGGGATGGCAAGGCATACTCTGTGTTTCTCTCACCTTTAGAATTGTAATTTCTTTCTTAATAATTTTAGTTTGACCATGCCATAACTGTATTCAAGACTGAATATGCAGCTTTATGAATGATCCAGAAGATGCCTAGGGATTACTTTTTAGTCATAGTAGTTCGCAGTTCAACATATGTCAGGTTTACAGACCCTTTCATGTTATCTGATCCATGGAATCCCATGGAGATTTCCTGAGACACTTTAAAACTGGTGAGGAAATACTGCAAGGAAAGTATGCAGATAACAAATCAGGGATCCACAAATACTTTTGTCATCATGAGACTGCTTGAGGCTGGACATACATGTGTAAAACACTGGTGATGAAAAAATGACAGATGAGTAGTCACTAGGGTGGAAATCTCAGGAAATACTAAGTTCACTTTTCTCTGCCAGGAGGAAGGGGTGTTAAGATCAAATGGTTTCCATAAGAGGAAAAAGAAGAATGCAGCTAAACTGTATTTGCTCTCTGCCATATGCAAGTTCATAATGTAGTATCAAAAATATCAATTTTTTGTATCTGCAGCTCTTTTATAGAAGGTAAATAAGAAATAAATGATCTGCTGGAAGTATGCTTGCAGTATTTTTGATTAGGGCACTACAAATCAAACTAGTCATTCATAGTTAAATTTTGTAAGACTGTCATTCTCCTTCATAATTTACAGGCAATGATGATTCTTGCAAAGGGATGCTATGGCTAAAACCAATTTGCAACCCTGAATGAAATTAATGACATTTCTGGCTACTTCTGGCATTCTGGACAGATGTCCAAACAGATGCTGGGGAGAAGGTGATAGGGATAAGTGTGTGTAAAGCCTGATGGTAGGAAATACTACCCATGATCTGCTAAAACACATTTTCTCCTTCAATCAGACATGCGCACACACTGTAACGCGTCCTTGGAAGGTGAGCTCTGTGTGCTGCTGGTGTGCACCTTCCTCAGGCAGCCTGTTTGGCAGCCAAAGCTCCTGCATTCCCTCTGGACAGAAAGAGCTTCCCTGGAGATGGCAAAGGGCTCAACACCCACAGTTAGATAGCCACAGTTAGGTTGTGCAGGTCTCTGACCTGGTAATCCACCTTCAAACATCTATCACAATATTAAATATTAAAAATTCTCCATCCAAAAACTTACATCTTAATTAAGGAGGGTCATCAGAAAAACTCCTTTTGCCTGCTCTTATCTTGTCTCTCTTCATTCAGTCTCTTCACAGGGCTCAGGTCAGCAGCAATGTTTTTGTAAGAAAGGCATAATTTCATTCTGGGCATGGAGCCAAATTAATGGGAAATCTAAAATTCCCACCTGGGAACTTCCTGTATTGAGATCCTTGTGCTTCAGGCTTTCCATGGGCAGGTCATGTGCTGAATTCTGCGGGAAATTCCGGGAAGTTCCGGGAAGGGAAGGGAAGGGAAGGGAAGCGGAAAAGATGGGACGATGAACATTTTATCAATTTTTATACCAAATAACTGGAGGCTTTATTTGATTTTTGAAAATGCCTTAAATTCACTTTTGGTCAACAAGAAATAATTTTCAGATGGGTAAACAGCACAGTCAGTTTTCACATCCAGGCTTTTTTGTGCCCTAAATTCAGGTGGAAAGGTAAAATATAACTCACAAGTTCTCTTACCTGGGCAATTGTAATCTTATAGTTTGATTTAGTGTCATACATCACACTGGTATTTCTATCGTGGGAGGAAGAAAAAAAGAAGGCCGAGCAGCTTAAATTAAAAAAATATTACTAGAAAGATTACATTTTTCTCTTTGTGGGTGAAAATTACCTTACCCGTACATGGTCAGAGGGACAACCAGGTAAAATCTTGTCCATCAGACCAAAGATTTTTACATGGTACTGGCTCCTTTGCCAGGGTTTCCAGATCTTACACTGTTCTGCTCCTTGTTTAGCTGCATTTGGTGAAACTGTAATTGTCATATGCTGGTAGAAAGGGGGATGTTCATTCATTTCCTTCCTTTCTTGGTTTTCATAGTAGAAGGATACTTGATTTTATAAAATGTAATTGCATTGACTGCTCTTGTTACCAGGATTGATTGTATTGATTTGAGTTGCATGTTGTTATGTTTTCACACTCTTGATTTGAAATATAGTTTTTCTTTTGTATTTTTTCCCCTGCATTTTGAGATTATTTACAGTACATTTTGAGTTAAGGTTCTTCTGCATTTGATTTATCAACCCCTAGAATTGCTCTGAAATGCTGTCAAAAGTGTTCTGACTACGTGACAGTAACCACTAGAACCGATTGCTGTTGACCTCAGTCATGTCAACCATCATAACCTTCCCTCAGGTTAGAAAGTTGAAGCCGGGAAATACATTTCAGCTTCTTATTCCTGTGTGTCACGTCCTTATTGCAATCCATTTCAATTGTTCATTAGGGAATTGGGATAGCTGAGAATACCACAGTGAATAAATAATAGCAACTAGATGTCTGTAGAGAATGATGCTGGTAGCAAAATGCAGGGGATGTGCCGCTAAGCCCTAGAGGTGAAGGAAATTATGAAGATTTCATTTTAGATGTGGTGGTGATGCATAAGTTATTTGTGGAAGTGTGTATTTACTTGGATACCATGAGAAGTGCATGTGAGGGTAGAGGCTGACATTTTTCATACTTTGACACTTAGATACTTAACCCTGTATATAGGTATGTGAAAGGAGGTAGTATGATTTTAACACCTGATGAATAGTGGAATTATTGAAATCTGGGACTACTTGTTATCTCTGAAAATTAGGCTACTTCTATTTAGCTGCTCAAACATTGTTTTGTGAATAATTTTCAAAGGCCTTTTAGAGAATGAGTAAATGCCATGGCCTCTTTTAAAAACCTTTGCCTGAAGTGTCTGCTTTTTAGATACTTTGGTGGAATCGGAAAAATTATACACATGGTTGTAACTTTTATTCAGGTCAGTGGGAGAATTACCACTTCTTTCTGTGGGAGCTGGATTCAGCTGACGAATGCATAAAACCTGTCTTTGAAATTGGACTTAAATCTTTAAAGTCACAATGTCTCTTTCTTTGTGAACACAGCTGATGCTGGATTTCAGGAACATTTACCCAGATTCCTCACAAAGAGATTATATAAAAGCCATTTATGTGGTTCCTCAGCAAAATTAAAATGCTTTAGCAACAATAATTGAGAAATTTGCTTTTGTACAGTTTCTGCTTTTCTTTCATACTGTTTTTCGCCTTTTCTCCCACTTTGTATTCTGTGACATTTGGAACTCCTTCTCTAAGTTGATGTGTTTGCAAAGACTTTGAGAAGAGATGTGAAATGCCTCAGAAGGAGATGCTAATAGCCTCAAAGACCGGATTAGAGGACATATACATACCGTCTGTGTCGTATTAGGTCTCAAGTAAAGTCTTGTTTAAAGTAAAATACCAACTGTCTTTTGAAATGCCATCATTCCCTAAAGTCCTGTTACAGAGCCCTAAATCTCAAATACAGTATCTCTACATCTACAGGCAAAGGACAAAGGGTCAAAGACATAGTTTCTCCTTATTTAAGATCCCTCTTTCATTTTATTACAGGACCCTGGGGTAGACTCTCTCTTCAAGTCCAGTCTTCACCAATCACATGCTAATAACTTCAGCTGAAAGAGGGCTCTACCCTAATGTCATTATACTCCCAAGCAATGATTGATTGTGTTATAGTATGTTTTTGAAACCTAATTACTGTCTCAGTTTGTATTTGAGCTCATTAATCTTCTAGCCTGTAAATAAGTAAAATTGACTAAATAACTGAATTTCTTTAATGATGGGTTCAAGTTATCTTTATACCTACTGTTTCTATTAACCTTTTTCTTGCCAGAAGTGTTTTTTTTGGTTTTGGGGTTTTTTTTTTGGCTTATTGGTTTTTTTTTTAGTTTTTATAAGCTTACATGGCTTGCAAGGCACCTGTTTCAAGCACTCACCTCACTGAATGCATGGCTGATACTGAACAGACGGACCCAGCCTGCCTGCTGCCTCCCCATCCTCCTCATGCCAGAAGGCTGATTTTAGGGTCCTATAAGAAGTATTTTAGGGTCCTATAAGAAGTGCTGCCTACAGCTCCAGTCTTGCAAAAATAAAAGTTTTCTGGGGAAGCTGGTAGGAAGGTACATAGCCAGCTGTGTATTTCTCTTAAGACTTAGATAAAAGATGAGAGGAATTATTCAGAAACCTGTTTATTCAGTTTATTTCTGCATTGAAAGCACTGGCCTTTGGACTGAGCAGCAGTCTCTAACCTGGACACCTCCGTGGTGCTGGATGCCTGTAGCTGTGACTGACTGAGAGGGACCAGCAGCAAGACCCCAGCAGCTTGTTTGGGCATCCGTGCCTAGGCTTGAGTCTAGGACCATGCGTTCTTCAAAAAAGCATCAAGTCCTTAAGGCTACATCACCTTGTACAGTTTGGAGTGGCTCCTCAGTGTGTGGAGCCACTGGATGGATGCTTTCTTTGAGAGTTCAACCCTTTTTATGTTTGAACCTAATTACTTGAGAGGCCAGTGCTCCCTGCAGTCCTTTTTTCTTGCAAGAGCCTCATCTACTGTTTCCTTGCCACTGCTGACAAATAAATGAAGGCTCTGGCAATATCCAGACTAAGCTTGTGGAACAAATTTCCAGGAAGAACAAGCATGACCACTAGCTTCAGCACAAGCAGAAACATATGGCAACTTCATCTCCTTGTTTTGGTTCCCTCTAGTAAACCGATTTAATCTACAGATACACATACCTATTTAAACTTTCTTCCTCCATGCCAGTCAGGAAGCAAGGAAATGGTGATGGATTATTTTCATTTATTGGGAAACATTTAGATAGCCTGGACAATGGGGACTTTATAAGCGCCCAGGTGGAGAGGACACCCTCAGTGCTTGTCATGCTTGCCAGATGTGTTAGCTGTGACTCCGAGCCCTAAAGAGAGACTTCAATTTGATCTGTGTCTTGCCAAAGCACTTAAGCACATGCTTATCTCTAGATATATGAATAGTCCCTTGAGAATGCCCATGTGCTTAAAGTTCGGCATGCATTTAAGTGCTTTACTGGAGCAGGCTCCTGAGTCTTTCTGGGGATAATTAAGTCATGCCAAAAGCTATTTTACTGCCACATTTTCTTTCTGGTTCACAGGATGAGAAAATCCATTTTCATCAAAATACCAAGTGGATCATTTTTAACCTGATTATTTGCTAAAGGATTCATGTCATTAAAAAGAACTTCTTTGCTCCTTCCTTCCATTCAATGGTGCCTATGTTTTTAATACCTCCTCTTCTATTACTTAGCAGTAGGTATGCTGTAATTAGCCAAACTCTGCTTATATACCTGGCAGTGTTAATGATGACCTTTGGCCACTCCTTCAGTAATGAACCTCTCTACAGTAGGACCAGATGGTGCTTTCACTTCCAAGGGTGCAACATTACTGAGGTTATGCAGGTGCAAGTGTGTTTCTGGAAAGGTTTCCTGTGTAGGGGAGTGGTGCAGTGGGATTGGTAGAGAAAATGAAAAAACAAATCTGAGGGAGAAAATGGCCTTATGAGGATAAATGTAAGAGAAGCCAACCCAGAAAAAGGAAAATGCTTTTTGTGCAGTTGGTATTATGCGGCAGAGACTAAGTGGTTACAGCCATAAAGCTCGTCTGTGCTGT
Organism: Ammospiza caudacuta; assembly: GCF_027887145.1. Lineage (NCBI taxonomy): Eukaryota > Metazoa > Chordata > Aves > Passeriformes > Passerellidae > Ammospiza > Ammospiza caudacuta. Next base: position 16,769,237 of record NC_080595.1, on the reverse strand, counting down.
ACTTAGGAGCTTGTACACCTTTATGGTTTGTGGGCAATGGAGTTTGATTTTTCATTGCTTAGCAATGTAAGAATCAAAAAAACCCTCAGCAAGTCAGTATGGCCATGAATGTAATAACTTAGAATTTTCTATGCAACTCCAGTGAAGGGAAGGATTAAGGGGAGGAACAGGGAAAAACTTGGGTCAAGAACCTGAAAAGGAGAATTGGTCCATCCTTGGACTGAGCAACCTGCTTTTCCACAGATGTGGCCCAAGGTGTTAGAATCAAGGTCCAAAGCCTGAAGTGAGGTGAAAGGAGAAGGGGGCAGCCTGTCTGACTGCATCCTCGGCGTCTCCCAGGTTGGGATGGTTCAGCCTCCAGTCTCCTGATAAAAACAGGCATGTTCCACTTCATTTCCTGTTTTGGAAAATGTGGGTTGAATGCTAAAAGGGCAATTGCACATTGTTTTTAAAAATTTGTTTGATAATTCATCATATTGTAATTAAACTAATTAGAACACTATTCATTTCCAACCGCCTTAATTAGGCCTCAACTTGGCAGGGGGCCCATGAGACCAAAATGTTGCAATTTGTTAAACAATCGAAAGACTTTGATAACAAATGACTGTATTCAGTTACATTTTAGTTAATAAGATTTATATATTAATCAAGTTATACTTTGTTCCCTCAGAATCTGGCAGCGCTTGCAGGTCTTCTTATTCCCCTATGAAATTCCTGAAGTCTGAGTTAAAATTACTGGAAAATTTTCCCTATCAACAGACCCTCCTGACTTTTGCGCTGTAGCAAGCATTTGTGAGACAGAAATTATTTTTTAAAAAATATTTTTAATATTTTTTGTTCTATTTTTTCCCTTCTTCCAATCGAGTAAGCAGCTTTCAAAGTGAAATAGCAAGTTTGCAGAGCAGATGCAAGCTGGGTCAGTAGGCTGGGAGGGTGTTCGTGTGTCCGGCTCTCTGGGTTTGCTTTTGGGGGCGCTGTTGGATCAGGCTGCACCTTGTCAGTTGCACGGCACAGGAGATTCCCTTTGTACCCTTTTTGGACTTCTGGCCCTTGTCATATCACTGTGACAAATGCTTGGCAAGGGCATGAGCTGGCACCCCAAACTCATATGAGGGGTGGAGGACTTCCGTGGTGGTTGGTTCATCAGTGGTGAATTTCTCTGCATGCTCTCTTTGACAGCATAATGAAGTGATAATTACCTAAATGAATAAATGTTGATGGCTGAGATAAATATTCACATTCCCTTAATCTATTTTCCTCTGAAATTGCTAAAGGAAATTTGGCTTTAATGGGAGGTATATGTCAATTTTTACAAATTATTGTAAATCTGTTTAGAGAGAACTTAGATGAGTCAGTCTCTCTTTCAGCAGTAAAAGTTATTGATGTATGAAGGCATAAGATGAACCAAAAAAATTAAACAAGATACTGTAATAATTATGTTTCTCAGTATCACTACCTTATGCAACATCTGGTTTGTTTCTGTTCGTTCCACATCCTGCAGATGTTGCTGAACACATGAAAAACACTGATGAGAGAATATTTTAGTCAAGAAGCAATTTCAGTGAATATTATAAAAGGGTATCCTCTTAACTCTCCAGAAGTTGAGTAAGTAAAGAATTCTAGTTTCATTGCTAGTAAAGATCAGACCAATAAGTAAATGGGCCAGGGGCCCTCTAAAAGTGTCAGGAATAATCTGTTGTGGATGCAATAGAAAAGTATCTGGAAACAGTATGAAGTAATAAATCCAGATGGAGTCCTACTCTGACACCCTTCCTGAGCCTTACTCCTCAAATAGTCTTACTGTCATAGAGGCTTGTGCTCAAGCTGCTGATGTGGAATTTCCTTAATTGTCCATCTCTAATTCACAGGGCAGAGGAAAAAAGAAAATTAGGAAATGCAAAAAGCTACATGCAAACAATTTTCCTACTGTGTTTCTGGGTTGTGTAGCTTACTGATGGGCCACGTTTGAAATTCTGTCTGTCCATTGACATGGCCAGCATCAGTGCCAGTCTGGCAGGCAGAGGGCTGTCTGGACAGCAGGGCACAGCACAGTGTACAGGACGGCTGAGGGACCAAGTCTTTTCTTGCTGTAGAGTGAGGAAGGGCAGCCTGTTTTTTGCTTTGCCTTTACCACAGCAAATCTCTTTGCTGAAGCTGTCCTTAGCTCTTAAATAGTCTTAAAATGGCTGCTGACTGGTTTTCCATCCTGTTTCACCTGTTCATCATCTTCCCATGGGTCTAGGCACTTTAGGTACTTTTCTGAGCCCTGGGGAATCTTCTGGAGAAGGCTGGGAGGCAGGGAAATTACAAACCATCATCCAGCAACAGCATGGATGGTTTAGAACCATGCCATGGCCTTGATTAGAGCAGCTCCCAGGGTTTGAGAGGCAGGAGTGCAGCCACTCCTCCTTCCCCCAGTCATTCTGAAGGGTTCTGTGTGTCCTCCTGCAGTGCCCCTGTATTGCACAAGCAGCCCTGCACAGAAGCCTGGAGTTCTCAGAGGTAACTCATTATCTTCTGTCATTGATGTCAGAGGTGGGGCAGAACTCCTTCCTCTTGCTACCTCCTCAAAATACAGATGGCAAAGGAGAATTGTTGAGTGCATGGAAGTTAATGGCCAATTTCTGCTGGTTTCTCAGGGGTTTGGGCTTTGCTTGCATGCTGAAATAAGAAAGAGAGATGAAAACGGTGACTTTGAAGCAGTCCAAGTTGGGAATCTGAAAAAGGCTGAGGAAAGAAAGGGCTACTATATGTAATAGCTCTTTGTCAGGCAAAAACAGAACATTATAAAAGAGATACTAGAAGAGTTCTGCTGGGACTTAGTAAGTGGCAGCACAGGAGTGGGCAGGCTGCAGAAAATGCATATTGACATACCTTGGCCTTTGGCATGGAACCTCCAAGTGGACACAATGTAATTCAGAGGTGAATTTAAAAATAGGTACCTGTAAGATAGGCTGAGTGCCTGAAACGGACTTCAGCTGCCCATGCTGCCAGAAAAAAATCTTCTTCAAAGTCTTTTTCTTTTATGCAGATGAACGTAAATTATTGGTTATTTTTCAGCAAAGAAACAGCAGTAGATGGGAAGGTGCATAAACAGGTGCATCATTTCTCTCCTTCCCTCTTGAGCAGCTCATTTTAATATACACTAGTTATTGCTGTGCATAATAATGAACATCTGTCAAAGGCTTTCCAGAGTGTGTGAAAATCCACCTACAGAGCTAAAAAGCAGGCGAGCTGCTCAGTAGCTGTGCTGCTGTCCATATTGCCAGAGAAACTTCTCCAAGCTGAAATCTCTCCAGTTCACACTCTACTTCAGACTTCTATTTTCTGGTCAAATGCATTATTACTCTTCATGAAACATAAGGAGACTCCAGTGGCCACTAGTGTCCCTAATGTAATTTCATAGAAGTCTCTGGGTTCTCTTGAGTCAAAAGCCCTGGAGACCCCCAGTTCCTGAGGTGATGGCCTCCAGCCAGGAAAGAATGAGGTTCTCTAGGTCAAATTCCCCTCCCAGATAGAGCTACTGCAACCCTAATAAAGGAAATGAGGTTGCCAGGGTGCGGTTGGAGACAGAATCTGGCCATATTTGAAGCCTGTGGAGTGACTCCAGGATGAGATCAAGAATTGGCCTCTCCCTTTAGCCTTCCCTTCAATATTAGTTCTTTATAAAGCAGCATATGTTGCCTCATGCTTGCATTCCTGTAGCCAAGGCTGGGTCCAAAGCCCTCTAAAGATGTTTAGAGATTTTCTTTTTGGAGACTAGATCAGTTTACCAGACAAGACATACCATCCAACTGCAATAAACTCGTTCCTTAGATATATTTTTGTTCAGACAAATCTCAGACTTAATAATCACAGTTGAATTTGAAAATTCATTTTTCCTTTTTACTTTGCACCACTGAGAAGTAAAAAGGAGATAGAAAAAAATACCCTCAAAAGAAAATCCAGCACTTAGCTGTGAGAGCCTCTGTTTAGTTGGTGATGCTTTGTGGAGGTCAAAGGGATTAATGAAAAACATGATTAGAACAACATCAAGCTGGGGGCCCCAGTTTGGCACAAAGCATCCATTTGGGTATATCATATTGCATTATGTGATGTAAGAATGTGGGCTAGTGTAATCAAAATGTAACTGCAATCCTTACCAAAACCACCTGTTTAACCTCAGCTAACCCGGGAAGAGAACATCAGATTTTTTATTTCCTTACTTGAGCATCAGAGGTGTAGTGGTGAAAGCATAATAATGAAGCTTCTGTTTGCAGGTCCTGGAAATTGAAGTATATGCAGCTTGTGCCCAGTCTATCCCAAAATACATTTTATATTCCTCAGTTATGTGATTACTTAACTTAGTTATGTACTTGGGAAGGCTGCCGAAGTGAGGGAAATGGAGTCAGAGGATGGAAATATTTAATCTGTGATTTGATAAACTGTGGCTAGTGACAATATGAGCTGCTTCTGGCCCAAGAACAGAGGTCTGTAAAATACCAAGGAAGCAGCGAGGTCTTTTGGCACCTTTTGAAGAAAAGCTGGTTTGAAAAAAGAGTGATGAATTATGATCAGGGCTCAGAACCTAGATCTGAGTTGAAATTGCCAATTTTATCACTTTGCCCAGAGAGCCCTTGGAATCATTCCCTTGGTGATAAATGCTGAGTAGATGCCAAAGCAGGATGGCAGCACAGCAAAGAATAAATGTTGTGATGGTTCACGCATCAATGTGAGATTGAAGCGAAAAATCCTTGCCTTCTATTCTGCTGCAAGCTTTCTCTCTTTTTTTTTTTTTTTTTTTTTTTTTTTGAGATTAGGAAAATTATTATTTCTTTTGATTTTACCTATCAAGAGATTAATTTTTAGTTTGAGTCAGTCACTGAAATTCCTTCTTTCTTTGTTGATTCATCCTCCTAATGCAGTCCCTTGTGTATAGGATGATTTATGTTCTGAAGAAATTTCTCTAACAGTTGGAGCACATATAACTACCTGAGATGAGATGATATGCTGTGAACCTTTAGTTAGCTAAGATGAGGTGAGATGACTCATGGCACCCCAGCTGATTGCTTCTGCAGAGCAAGGATATCCACACTTCCATGTTTCATCAGTGTAACTACTTGTAAGAAGAAATGTTCAGTTTTAAAAGGAGCACCTTTCAAAGAGCCTACATAAGACTAAGAGTTTCAGATGTTAGTGGGAAGCACTCTTGCTTTTTTATAATTCCCAAAGAAGGCCAAAAAGCCACCATAGGTTTGGGTGGTTTCAGAGGCTTGGTTTATTTTCATTTCTGTACAGTCCAATGCTTTCCTTCACTTGCAGTGACATTGGTGTTAAATTGCTCTTTGTACCTTGGGCATCCTAACCCACTTTTGCTAGGCTGTGCTGGGAAATTTCTCACTGCCTTGTATAAGATCAGGAGTCCTCAAGGAGATTTTGGGTATTAAGGTGTTGACCTAAGAGCTCCAGTGCAGGATGCAGGTGGCTCAGTGAAGACACATGCAGTTGAGGCTGCATCTTGAACAGGTGATAAGTCAACAATGTTTATTGACTCCAGCAGAGCTATTGCCTTCTTTCCAGTCCAAAGTGTCTGGTGTATATATGGTGCTTTTACACTTCCAGAATCCTGAGTGAAGTCAGAGCTGTCAGAAGGTAAAGGTGTAGTTTTGGAAGGGTAATCAGTGACCCAAAGCAAAAAAAGGATTTCTGAAACAATGTCAGACAAATGAGAGACTTTGTGTTTTAAAGATTTGGAGAAGCTGTTCTGGCAAAAGGGCTCAGAGTTGAAACAACAGACACAAATCCCTCATGAGGGGCAGCAAACTCCAGTGTGCTCAAATTGCTGGTTTGTCATACTCCAGTTCTGATGGATGACCTACTGAGTCATTTTCTGCTGAAATACATAATGAAATTTTGTACAGGGTTGGATAGAAAATAAAAAGAACATTGGCATAAACAGAATGAACAAAATAGTGGTACTTCCATGCCACCAGAAGAGCACAGTGTAAGGTGTGATGTACAGTGTGTTCCAGCTGTGCTACAGCAGCACTTACAGGGCCCAGTCATTGCATGGAGTCAGTTTATTGCCTGTCAGAGCTGTGACTGATTTACCAGCATTATATAAATCACTTGTTCCCATTAAATTGTGAATTTTTTGAGCCAATTGTATTTCTGTCTAGTTTTTTGTTAATCAAAGCAAGGTGAAACAAGATCCTGTGCTTTGCTGATGTCATGTTTCAGGGAATAGTTTATCTTGAGACAGACAAGGGTGCAGTGAGTTCTTCACAGGCTTGTCAAGGCAAATACTTGTCAGTGGCTTAAATATTTTCATGAATATTAAGGAAAAATCTTGCAGGAAGGATAAGAACATAAGTTCCAGCTGACCCCCACCCCCTGAGCCCACAAAACCTGGAGAGATTAGTTACATTTGGAAACAGATGCCCCTACAATTAGGGAGGAAGAAACATGACTGACTGTTTGCACCTTTGGGCAATGTATCAGCAGCTCCACAGATTCATTACAAAAGTGCAATCTGAAAAAACAACTAAAGTTCTCAACTCACTGCTCCTCTTCCATGAAGGCAATTTATGTCAATGAAGATGTCTCATAGATCTTCAGCGTAGAATGGTTCAGATATGGGAGGGCCTGCAGAAATTTTACAGCAGCCAAAAAGCCCAGTACTGAAATTTCTTTAATCTGATCAGGCTTGTTCTTAACCCTGAGACATAAATATCCAGCACATTACACCTTTGATTTACTATTATGCATGTATCAGAGCAACAGTGGTCCTTTTGAATTATGCATTCTCTTAACAGAACATTAAACCTTATGGGGAGATGGAGTGGCCCAACACACAGCTATTATCCTGACAGAGGGGAGGGTGAGATTGAGACTAATGCTCGCAAGCTACAGAAACTCTGCGTTTTTGTTGGATTGCTTGAATGAGCATTATAAATAGCACTTTGTTCCTTCTCCTTAATAAATAGTGTTTAGATTGTTCACAAGAAACCTGATAGATGGCTCATCAAGAGGAACAGGAGGGATTATTACTTGACATAGAAGAACAACTGAAACTTGCCTTGAACCTGCTAAACACATGCAGCAGAACTGTGCCTTGGCTTCTGAGAAAAAAGCATATCTTTTAATTACTTGAAAATTCATTTGTTATTGGTTCTTCATATGAAGACATGGCCAAAAGTTACTACAGTACTATAGGAAATCAAGTTTGATTTTGTAATATAGTCAAATGAGTACTTTGGAGTGCTATGTCTAAGATCAATAAAGAAGCGGTAACTACATTTGCTGTCATATGATGATATTGATGTAAAAACATAGTGGTCAAAATGATAAAATCGATTTCATAATTTAATCAGAAATGTTTATAGATACTATTAAAGCTGAATTCAATAGCTCCTGATATCCAGGTAATTTCTTATCTGTCAGAAAAACATATTGAAATGTTCTTTCTTTTAAATGCTTGGAGTTAAATCATTGAGAAAAACCAGCAGCAACCTGTGGCTGGAGTGGGCAGAGGGTGGTTGATGGGGAGGTGGGTGGAACTTTTCTAGTGCTTTATACAGAATGCTTTAAGCTTTGCAGAGCTCTTGTATTTCATGTATGCATACATAAAATGATGGGTCTAGGCCATGCTATCTTTTTGTCCTGTATAACCCTGGGATTCTCTAGCTGCTCCTTTGTGGTGAGGATGGGAATGAATGTGGATTTAAAGAACAAAACCCAGTTAATGGGTTTGTCTCTGCTCCTGTGCCCCAATCTAGCCAATGTTTGGGCTAAATCCTAGAATATGCTGCAAAGGCAATGAAGCAGGCAGGGATGGCCTCAGAGCAGGTCAGCAGTGTGTGGGGTCAGAATTCACAGGTGAGAGGACCCTGTGCAGGTGGAAGAGAGGAAAAGGCAGGTTGGAACTTGCTAGGAATGGATTATATCTACTGTGTGGGCATGAAAAGTTTTGTTCTGGCAGTTCTCTTCATGATGCTCTCATGAAGGTGTCTCTGAGCACACAGGGTATCGCGACGGCTGGGGAAGACACAACCCCACTGTAGAAATCAGGGGGTCACCACTGACGTAGTTCTTTGGGAACAAGAGAAAAAAGTTTTAAAAAATCATAAATAGATAAATAAGAATGGAGATTTTTATGTGATTGGAATTGACTGACTTAGAGAAGATTTCATGGACCACGTGGGTCTAAAAGCTAGAGAAATGATAGTTAAGACTGCCTAATTCTCTCTCTGAAGGCTGTATGCATAATAGAATAAATCCATTAATCTTGGGCAGCAATACTGAATACGTACTTCATTACAGAGCTGAAAATGAGGTCATCCCTGGATGGGTTATTTTAATGTTTTTATTCATATAGTACTTCTGTTTTTAAAATACTTCATTTTAAAAGAAGCCATCTGGTGAGAAATATTCTGTTTTATCAGAGCATTTTTACACTCTAAAAGAATTAGTTTCTGTGTAAAAAGTGAAACTTTTTAGCTCCTCTTTCTCTCTTGAGGTATGTAAGATTATAGATCTTGCATGTGAGTATATATTTGAAATTGATCAATATAAATTATTTATGGAGTAATTTATTTTTATTTTTATTTTTATTTTTATTTTTATTTTTATTTTTATTTTTATTTTTATTTTTATTTTTATTTTTATTTTTATTTTTATTTTTATTTTTATTTTTATTTTTATTTTTATTTTTACATAGCTAGTCAAAGATGAGAACTTCTTCCAGGGCAGAGTAGAAAAAAATTTACTGTGATGGAAAGGTATATTTTTGCTCCTCTAAGTAAATGTGAATGATGTGTATTCACACCAGGAGCACCTTTAGATATGCACAAATTCATTTATACTGAGATTCATGCTTGTCACTACTTTAAATCCGCTAGGACTATGTGTAGGCCAGAAATCAGTTCATTCTGTGTCTCTAGACTGACTGCAAACAAACATTCTAAACATTCTTTACTCTGCAAAGTTGGAAACTAGGTACTATAACTGCCACAACTCAGTGTTCAGAACCAAAATCATTTCCAGGAGGCCATTTTTTGATGGATAAAATATAGTTCAGGTTACTCTTACGTTCATTCTGAACTCTTAATTCTGCTACAAGATTTCTGTAGTCCCTAAACTGCCGAAGGTAACCTGAACTTACAGAGTAGGTTCAGACTGGGTATTCAGAAGAAATTCTTCCCTCTGAGGATGGTGAGGCCCTGGCATGGGTTGCTCAGAGAAGCTGTGGATCCCCCATCCCTCAAAATGTTCAAGGCTAGTCTGGATGGGGCTCTGAGCAACCTGGGATGGTGGAAGGTGTCCCTGCCTCTGGGGGGTTGGGGGTTGGAAGTAGATGGGCTTTAAGGTCTGTTCCTACCCAAATCATTCTGTGATTCTATGAAACTGCCCATCCTTCAGGTGTAAATTTCAACACAGATACTCTGCACAGTGGTAGTGAGAGGGCCTTACGACACATTTAAGTCTTCCTTGTTTTTGTTTTTTTTTTTTTTTTGTAAAATAGCAGGAACCATTTGGGAAGCCAGCAATGGAATTCTCTGCAGCCATCTCTTCTTTCATTATATTTGTCAGTATGGAATCATGGAATCAAATAATCTTTTCTTCTTCCTACTCCAGACAGTGATAATAGCAAGCCTGAGCAACCCACCTGTTTCAAGATTTGTGGAGTAAGGGATTTTTAATATGACAGGCAAGAAGATAGATGAGGCATTTTTCAAAGTGGAAACAAATTTAAGTCACTAAATCACACACACAGAGCAAGTGTTCCTTTCTCTAGTGTTTGCAGAAATTCATCATTGTCCTTGAAATGTGACCCTTGAATCTGATATCATGATTTCTTTTTCTTTGCAGAATTACACAAAGGATTTATATTCAACTTGGTGAGTGACACCATTCCTGGAGAACATGGGCTCATTCTCCTAGATTTGCTCAGGCTTGTTTTACTGGACTTGAGCCTTTTAAAACTGTGTGTCCAAGTCTGCTCTATGGAAGTGCCTGCTCACTCCTCAGCTAATGGAAAAAAATAAGAACTGCCAGAAGGTGCATTCCTCCTTCAACACTTATTGTAGGATGGAAAGCTCTCACTTTCAATTATGGAAAGTGTGTAGAGAATGAGTAGAGACAAGTCTGACTTTTGAGTGTTTATAGGAGAACGAAGTGACCATAGATTTTGGATGTACGCAAATCCAAAAATCTTGTAAGCTGGCAATAAATGAACTACAAAGTTCAGAAGATTTTGTTACCTATTAAAATGGGATTGCCTGCCTCAGTGTTTAAATCTAATTCTATGAGATTTAACTGAAGGAGTGCAACCAATTAGCTGAAGATTAGACTATGGACTAAACAGGGCTTAGGTCTTTTCCTCGCTTCAGTGTTATTTGTCTCAGCACTAATTGCTTGTCCATATTTTAATTTCCTTCAGCATAAATAACAATGATAATGTGTAAATCAAAATGGTCCTCTGTAACATAATTAAGGAAGAATTATTGATTGCTAGACTATTTTTGAACTACTTTTGAGAAATAGGAATGAAAAGACTTGTTTTCATAAGACAAGTAGCTGAGCCTTTGATATCTGATTTGAAATATTTGTCTATATAGCACATATCAGTAAAGCAATTTGTATCCAGTTTGTAGCAGAGAAACCAGCATATTTTATGGCTGATATAATTGATTTAGTAACTGACCTACCAGATTGTCCTGTGTACAGTAGAGAGGAATGGGGCTGCTGTAGTGTGCCAGGATGGGAGAAGAATGGAGACTTATTCTTGGAACTGTTCCGATGTTTTGGAGAAACATTTAGAGAAGCCACAGGAATGCCAGGATTAAGAGCCTGAATGCAGAATAAAAGCTTAAGGAGATGGTGATGGATTCCTTAGTTCTTTTTTTAAGATCACATACTGTGCTATATTTGGTACAGGTTACCATCATTTCCAAAAGTTGCAGTCATATCTGAGAAGGGACTGCATGAAAAGGGCTGTGAAATGAAACTAATTCTAAAAAGAATATGAAGATTGTCTAAAAATTTTGGTCTTATGAAAGAATAGTATATGTTTGTTTATAAGCTATATAAGATCTTTAATCCTATACCCAAATCTACATTTCTATCATGGTGTCATAAAGCCCATAAAAATTTTTGGTTGTCTACCATGAAAATGCAGTGCTGATGCATTTTGCTGTGAAATGTGGTAGACTGAGGTAATGGAGAGATTACCAGATCTTTCATCACCCTGCATCCAGGCAAATAAAATACAAAAATCAGTTTTCAAAGCCCAGATCTCTAAAATGTCATAAGGGCTTCAGAGTTTCAAGGCTTGAAATAGTACCTCTTGGCAAAATGCCTTGTGCTGCACTGTTAACTTTTTTTAGATGGCAGCAAAATGGCTACCTAGAGCAATGAGGATAACTTTGTGTTTTCTTCCATCAGTCTAACAAAGTATGAAATTTGCCAGTTAACCATAACTACCCCTTTAGATCTGTTGTTTCTTCCTGCAATTTTTGTGGAATTCTGAATTCAGAGATGTCAATTGAGATGAAAATTCTTGGCCTAAAGCAGATTATAGAAATGTACCACAGGAAAGCACATATGTTACTAGAAAATAAAACCACAGTAGGTTTGGTGATGTAAAAATATTATACTGAATATGCTGTCTGAAAAAATAAGACAAACTGGAAAAGAAAAGCACCAAAACCTAAGCAACTAAATAGCCTCTTGGTAAAAAAAAAAAAAAAAATCACTTCAAAACTTTATAATGGAGGAAAGGAAGGATATGTAAATAGATAGAGGCAGGTTTAGTGTTACAATATTACTTGGAATCAGTGCTAAAGCTTAATTATCCACAGCTAATTTGGTGGTCAAGCCTAAAACAGCTCACGAGTTGTTCAAGATAAATTTGTAGATACTTATGTAGCTCGTGTATCCCTTTGTAAAACTAGGAAACAATCAAAATTAAAATTTTTCAGAGATGTCCTGCAACTTTTTTGGAAGACCTGAAAAAAATGACAAAAATATTTTGGTTGGCTGTTCAGTTTTTGGACCTGTAACATAAAAATATCTTATGTAAGAAATGTTAGTGCAAGATTAGTCTGGCAGCCTTGAAAAAAAAAGAAAAAAAAGAAGAGATCCTGTTCAAAAAATGTAATTTAATTTGCGGTTGACTTTTGAGTTTCTAGGGAGATTTTCCTCATTTAATATAAATTAAACATCTAGGAATTAGTTAACTTTAGTTGTATATCTGTAGCTGGTGGGAGAAAAGTTATCACTTCCATAGAATTATGAACCTGTATTGTCCTTGACAGCTATTTTAGGATAGGCTGAATCATGCACTAAAGATAGTTATCCTTGTCTGCTGTAGGCAGCTCTGATAAGTAGCCTGGACTTAACAACCTGGACAAACCTTAACAACCTGGAGTTTTCGGTGGCTCATGTGGATGATGTCCTGCAGTGACTCTAAGTCTATCTCTGATCCAATACGTCTCATTTTAATAATCCAAAATAAAAAACTCTCCCCTTCTTAAGTGTCCGTATTAATTAGGTGTGAAAAATTAGGTTTTGGACCAGTTCACTAGCACTTCAAGGTCGTTTAACCACCTCTAAATGACCTAAGACATATTACCCATGATAGAGCAAGTGGGAAGAAGGAAACAGAAGTACCACTTTTTGAAGTATGAAAGAACAGCATTAAAATAGTTCCTTTTCTTTTGGTTTAATATTTGCTTTTGTTCATCTCCTGAACTTGAAGCTTTCATCAATCTGTCAGCACTTCTGTGGTGAACAGAGCCCTTCAGCATGAACAGTAAAAGGAAGCCACCAGTAGCTGGTCCTGCTTGTAATTTAAAGCATAGCATTCAATCCACTCACATGGGCAGGACTTCTCTCCATAGATAGTTCTCACTGAACATGTGTGTATCTGTGAAAGGGCCTTTACCTCTGAAATCATGTGGATGTGAGTGACCCAGGAGAAGGCAGCCATATGCAGGTGGCCTGGATTTGAGCTGTGTCTCATTTGCCTGGTCAGAGCAGAGAGCCTCGAGAAACAACTCAGGTCCATGTAAGGTCCTAAGCAGGAAGCTACCTAGAGCTAATTAATGGGAAACACTAGGTAAAATAGTGAATTAGAAGTGATTTCAAGTAATTTCCAGCAGTAAGGAGCTCTGACCAGGGACACATTGAGAATAGTGTTTCGGAAATAAATTGTGAAAGGAAGTGGTGCTGGAGGTGTTAATCTACACTCAGTACTTTCTGGGATCCCACAAAAGCATGAGTTTAGTCCTAATACTTAATTCAAAGGAGTGACACCAGCATCACAATGTGGAGAATCCTGCTAATAGCCCATATGTCTTCAAGTACTTCAGGTACTGAAAATATGTTCTGCAAATGCTTTGTAAACCTGTGACAGTGTGGATCTGTTTTAGTGATGTATTTCTAAGACATCATTGCAGAAAATAATAGTACTTAATAACCAAATCACTGAGGATGGGAGGAAGGTTGTGTGCCGGTCCTTTTCATGGTGTTTCCTGTGTCTGAATACCATAAATCATAAGACATTTCATCAAGATGGCTAAATGATTTTGCTTAACTTCAAGTTTGCTTAGCACTTCTGTTTTATGGGGAGTCCTTAACATGACATTCTATTTCTTTTACTTGGCAATTTAGCAGTGTTTTGTTCCTTAAAGGGTGTTAAAATCTTCTGGTAATGCTACATTCCTTCTGTTGTAATCCTAAGATACTAATTATCTGGAAAAGGGTTTGCAATTGCCACAGAACCAGGAGGTACAGGCAAAACAAATGTTTTGATTCAACATAGAATTAAGAATCTTTGGGGTAAAAGTCACCCAAATGACTAGATCAACTCATCTAGTCCTCGGCCCAGAGTAGGGTTGATTTCATCATGATCTATACAATCTTTCTGTACAGATGCTTGTTGAATTTGTTCTTAAAAATGCCTGGTGATGAAAATTTTATTATGTGCTGTGTTGGGGCCAGTTCTGTTCAATATTTTTATTGACGATATGGACGAGGGCTTAGAGTCTTTTATTAGTAAATTTGCTGATGACACTAAATTGGGAAAGAGTGTAGATCTGCTAGAGGGGTGTAGGGCTCTCCAGAGAGACTTGGAACGGTTAGACGCATGGGCAGAATCAAACGGGATGAACTTCAATAAGTCCAAGTGCTGAGTATTGCACTTCGGCCACAATAACCCCCTGTACTGATATAAGCTGGGGACGGTGTGGCTGGACAGTGCCCAGGTGGAAAGGGACCTGGGGGTGCTGGTTGACAGTCGATTAAATATGAGCCAGCAGTGTGCCCAGGTAGCCAAGAGGGCCAATGCCATCCTGGCCAGTATCAGAAATGGAGTGGCCAGCAGGAGCAGGGAGGTCATTCTTCCCCTGTACTCGGCACTGGTGAGGCCTCACTTGGAGTATTGTATCCAGTTCTGGGCCCCTCACTTTAGGAGGGACATCGAGTTACTTGAGTGTGTCCAGAGGAGGGCAACGAGACTAATAAGGGGCTTGGAGCACAAGCCATACGAAGAGCGACTGAGGGAGCTGGGGTTGTTCAGCCTGGAGAAAAGGAGACTAAGGGGTGACCTCATCACTCTCTACAACTTCCTGAAGGGTGGCTGTGGTGAGCTGGGGGTCGGTCTCTTTCTCCGGGCGACAACAGATAGAACAAGAGGACACAGTCTCAAGCTGCGTCAAGCGAGATGTAAGTTAGAATTAAGAAGGAAGTATTTCACAGAAAGAGTGGTCAGATACTGGAATCATTTACCCAGTGAGGTGGTGGAGTCATCATCCCTCGAAGAATTCAAAAAAAGACTGGATGTGGCACTTGCTGCCATGATCTAGTTGAATTGTTAGAATATCGGCTGGACTTGATGATCTTATAGGTCTCTTCCAGTCTTGAACTTCTGTGATTCTGTGTGATTCTGTGAATTTAATTCAATTCTGCACTCTTAGAATTAGAACCTATAGTTTATCCCATCTGGACATAAATAAACCAGATTATGCTGTTTGTTTGTTTGCTTTAACCTTTACAAGTTCTTTGTTTCACAAGATTGTCTTAATTTCCTTTTTTTTTTTTTCATGAGGCTACTTGACTCCTCTTTGTCCAAAGTCAGAGCACCTTTCCTATGAAAACAGACAGAGCTGGGGTTGTCCAGCCTGGAGAAGGCTCCAGGGAGACCCTAGAGCCCTTCCAGTGCCTTAAAGGGCTATGGGAGTTCTATAAAGGGGCTTTTGACAAGGGCATGGAATGACTGACAGGACCAGGGGGAGTGGCTTTAAACTGAAAAAGGGCAGGTTTAGATTAGATATTAGAAAGAAAGTCTTGACTGTGAGGATGATGAGGTACTGGAACATATTTTCCAGAGAAGCTGTGGATGCCTCATCCCTGGAAAAGTTCAAGGCCAGGTTGGATGTAGCTTTGAACAACTTGGCCATGGCAGGGGATTGGGATGAGATCAACTTTAATGTCCTTATCAGTCCAAACCATTCTACGACACTATTAATTCAATATTAGATACTCAGTGTCAAGGATGACACCTCATTCATCCATGGATATCATGTAATAAAATAGTTCCTGTCTCCTTATTTGTTTTTGTAAATTTAGTATTCTTCAGGAACAGAGAGATACCGAAAGCTGATCCTGTTTTTTGCTGGTAGGAAAAAAAGGCAGAACTTTTTTACAGGTCCAAAAAGAGATCTGCAAGGATTTATTGCTGCTAAGGCATGCCTGCCTATGCAGCAATTTGAAGAATGAGTCTTCTGCTCATGAAAATGTGATCCTTTATGAGAAAGAGAAAACTGTGATCTGGTGGTCTGGTTTGGAGCTCTTTTTTTCAGATTCTTTTGATTGGCAAGAAACGAGTGCAGATTTTAATTACATCTGGCCTTTTTACAACATGACTAAGCTGTCCAACAGATGTCTGCTTTGGGTCCGAACAGCATGAACATATGACAGGGAGGCAAAAAAAATCCCAAGGAGTTCCATCCCTCTTGCTTTTCACACAGATTTGGTCACACTTTATCAAACGCCTGTGCGAGTTCTTTATTCTTTGGAAAGAGTAACATTGCCAACAAGTACCTTCTCTGAATCTGGTCTCCTCCCATGGCTTCCAAAGAATAAAGCCCTCTGCAGGAAGGTATCTTCAGATTGCATCTAATTGCCACTCATGACCTGTTGATGTACACCAGGGTGGAAGTTTATAGGCAACAGTCCAGCAGAAATCCTTAAGGAGAACTAGGAAATGGATACCATCAGGCAAAATTTGGAGGACTGGAAATAATTTACCCATAACTCTTGATTTAATCTATCTGTCTGTTCAAATTCATCTCTCATCTAATCAACCTGAACAAGAGGACTGAAATCCTGGAAGTAGTGTGTGTTTATTAGTCTCCAAAAAAAAAAAAAAAAAAGCCCTGGAAATGTGTGTTTTAACAACTTGTTGAGTTAGCAATTCTTTCTTACTCTACAGCCCAGCCCTGCCCCACATACTGTAACTTTCATCTCCAGCCAGAAAACTTCAAAGTCCTTCTGAGGTCAAGGGCAGTGTGTCAACATGTATTAAATCAAGAGTTCCCAGATTAGCGTACATTCTCAGATGTGGACAGGGACTGCAAAATATGATGGTATTGTAGAAACTAGGCTGGGCACTTGGAGAGATTAAGGATTTGGGGATGTATCAGCCTGCAGCACTGAGAAGATTAGATTTTGTTTAGTTTTGTTTGTTTTAATTGATACGATATAAGGAGTTGACTGCAGTGTATTGTCCTGCAGCTTTCTGTATTAGATCTGCTCATTGGTGAAATTCATGTGAGGGTGCTGCACAACCCAAGTGGTAAACAAAATCCTCTCAAAGGGCAAGGAAACAGTCCTTTTCCAAATGTACCTTTATCAGAAACATAATGAAAACATGGTTTATAAGGTGAAAGAGTCATCTGTAGTAATAGTAACCTTGCAACTAAGCTCTGAATTGGCTGCTTTGCAACCACATCTTGTTTTTGTTCCATTTGATATAATCTCATTTTCAGTTCACAGCCATCATGTTCTTTCTGTCCCGAGAATGAAATGCAAGCTAGTCCCTGCCTGATGTATTTCTACTCAGAGCAGGCACTTAACTTTATTAGGCAGCAGTAACAGTTGTGACTTCTCCTTCAAGCACATTGGAAAGAAACATAATGAAAAATATACCTGGTTTTGCTACAGAAAGAAAACCAAAGCCTTGTAGTAACTGGCAAGAGTTTACCCACGATCAGATTAACTAATATTCTGAAATTGTTAGAATTCACAAAAATTCACGGCAGTAGGAGTTCCTGCCAAAACAGATTTGCATTTGAATCAACAAAATAATATGCATGTAAAGCCGGGTTTCATCCCATGATAGTACAAGGATTTAAATAAGGTTTTAAGTAAGATTTTAATTTCTGTAGCCTCCCTCTAGGATCAGTAGAGATAAACAGAGGGAGGCAGCTTGACTTTTGGCTACAATGAATTGTTTCTTGGATTTGCTCATTTGATTTAGGCACTTTAGTGAAGTGCATACAGTTCAGCATGGTGTATTTAGTTAAAAAGGCACACTGCCATATGTGCAGGGTATGTGGAATATCTGACTGCTTTGAGTGTACAACTACACACTTTTTTGTCATAAAACTGCAGAAAGGATAGAGAAGAAAAATCTTCAAACTGTTTAAATGAATCTGCATGCAGTATGCTTCCAGTCTTCCTACAAATGTAATAAGGTGGTGTATCCTTATTCTATACATAACTAATATTTTCTTTGAAAAATTATTTTTAAATCCCACTTCCAAATTTCCTTAGAAACTTTGATTGTCAGGGTGAGCTTAGTTAACTAAATAGAGAGTAATAAAATTAATTAATGTGACTGGTAACATGGCTGCAATTTCAAATACCCAATCTAATGGCCCCAAACTGCCAGGTAACTAAGTTGGAATGCTGATTTCCTCATAAAACATCTCCTGCTAAATTAATCACCCTCTTTGCTTCATGTTTACACTGTTCTTCCTGTTCTTCAAGTTTCTCATCCACCTCTTGGCTGGTCCTAATTCAGTATGGATGTCAATCTGTCATTATGAGAGTGGGATATGAAAACACAGTTCAAGTGAACTTACATAATACTTCTGAACTTCAGCTAAAAGCATGGGTTAGATTTTCAGCTGAGATTCAGGTAGTCTCTATTTTTGCCAAATAAATTACCTCACTGCTGAATAAAATTGCTGTCTTGCTTCATCAGCATTGCTCTGTGAATAAAAATAAATTAATCAGATTTCCTGCTGTTCCATTACCTTTTTTTTTGTTTGTTTTGTTTTGTTTCATTTAATATTTCTGCTGCCTCCAGGATGATTTTTTTAATACCAAAAAGGCTTAGTCAATTTTCAGGATTAACTACTTGCAAAATGTCAGTTTAATAAAGCAGGTTCATTTCGGAACTTGGCACAAACAGAAAAGCTGAAGCAATGCAAAAATTTATTTTGATGAACTTAAAAAAAAAGAGGAGAGGAGGAAGGGATGGCAGCCCTGGTTGTTTCTGAATGCCCTTGATTTCTGTAACATGAGTCAACTGAGGCTACTCAGCATTTTTCGTGTTCACATTCTTCATGGACAGAAATCAGGAGGAACTTTGGTGTACCTGAAATGATAGACTGAGCAGTCAGTCCTCAGACAGCCCATCAAAACATTTCATTCTGCAGACAGATTCTAGTCACAGTGTGCTAAAAATCCATGACAACCACTGTCAGCTGAGGCATCTTTGATTAGCATCTTCACGATATTATCCAGCTGCACTTTAAACTTCCATGCTTTAAATCTACTCATTTGATAAAGGTTCGGATATAAAGTTTGACACAGGTTCTCTCACACGTTTCATGCTGGTAGAGAGTGGACTGCAGCTGAAATAGTTGAAAAGAAATAAAAAAATTCAAAAATTGCTGTAAAAACCCAGTCTTTTAAATTTCTTTTTATGAAATAAAGTGTCAAGTCCAAGATACATATAAATGTAGCATACTAAATATATAAAAGGCCAAGATAGAATCAAAGAGGAAAACAGACATGGAGAGAAACACTAATGTTTTAATTACTCCCTTCAACTGATTTTGATATTTTACTTTATGAAGAAAATCTATTTTTTTCTGGGTCAGCTCCAAAAGATATTTCTTGTTATCTGTTTGCTCAGGTGCCCTTCTGGCCTGTGTTAGCCTTGCTAGAGTTCTGTGTAAGGCAGGAATATATTGATGCCAAGCCAAAGGACAGACAGGCCCTTCCCATAGCGCTTTCCCTCTTTTCTTCTGCCCCCTTGAAAAGGCTGCCTGTGTAAGGTGAGCACTTAACTTTCCCAAACTGCCTTGTCTTAGGCTTCTTTAACGCTGCTAAATGAAGGAAATGAGGATGGAGAATTCAGTTTTGCGTGCATGTTTTTTAGCATGAAAAACTCTCTCACCTGCCATTCATCAGAAATAGTCACCAGCTGCTCCCAGGCTAAAGTTACAGCATCAGTGGGAGGTCTTTAGCACGAGAGGGAGAAAAAGGTCTTTGCCAAGATGTTAAAAAATGGACTACAGTGAAACTGAAAACTTCCCTTGATAGTGAGTACATTATCTAACCGTCTTATTACGGAGAGCCTTTTTAGCAATTTTTTTTAATGTCTTAATTTCTTTTAATGTTTTTAATGATTTAACTAATTAGGCACAAAGTCTTATGCTTGGGATTTATTCAATCATATTTTTTCACTTAAGGTATGGCAATTCCTCTGGTTTTTTCATGTTCTGGTGGTCATTTGTAGATGAGGCAGATTTAGCTGAGCAGAACCCAGCTGCAGTTACTAATAATGTTCAGGAGTGCTGACTTTCTGTGCTTGCTGTGCACAAACTCCTGTTGGAGCCAGCTGAAGACTTCTGTTCTTGTTAGTGTGTGGCCTTTCTACTTGGATTGGCACACATATGACATTGGTATAGGGTTGGGTCACCAATGCTGATGTTGCTCCCTTTGCTCAGAGAACAGGAGCCTCTGCTTGTCTGATAGCACAGACTTGATAGCCCTGAAAAACTTCAGCTTGAAGTGGAGAAGAAGCAGCAGCTCAAGGACTTGAAGACAACAGGGTTGTGGGTACTTTTATGAGACAGTCTGGAGTGCCTCAGTTAGGGATCTTCGCTCTGCCTGGTGCTTAGGCATCCCAAGTGGGCAGTGTGGGTAGCTTGGTTTGGAGCTGGATCCATACAACTTTGGAGAGCACTTGGCCTCTCTTACTGGTACCAAAAAAATGCAGAGAAACAGTGACTGCTCCCAGACTCCTGCACTGAGTCTACAAGCACTCTTAGACCAAGTAAGTGATCTATGAAGGGTCACTAAGAATTGGAGACCTGTTGTCCATGGATTTTCATTACAAATTTTGAATGTATAGAGCTCTGTGGATAGATGGAAAACCAGTTTTAATCTGAGAGTTCCTGCTGTTTTCATCGAGGCCCCTGTGACCTCACATGCGTTTCCACTGCACCTAGAAGCAAAGTCACTGAGATCTTTGTTTTTGAGGTAGAATGATGCAGCAGCAGAGCATAAAGGATGCACTGGAGAGTACTGCGTGCCTTCAGCGTCTTGGGCCTGCTTTGAGGTGGGAGAAGGAGCTTTGCAGACTAATATCCAGCATCACAAAAACTGATCTGTCCTTGCTCACATATCTGTCTGTAAAAATCCACACTGTTTTCAGGGGTGCAAAAAATGCAGAAACATATGTGTTGTATGAAACTGTTATTAGCTTGTTGCCATCAGGTCTTGCATCTAAAAGCTTCTGGAGAAGTGTTTATTCTTAAAGAGTCACAGGTTTCTGTGCTTCCCTTTCAGGGTAAGCTAGTTTAAATAACTGAAAAACTTATTGATGCCCAAATCCTTAAGTTTTTCCAGATGATATGTGGTGATTTTTGCAGTTGTGTTTTTGATGAAGCATAGACTCCTCCACTTGACAGAGATCTTTGTAAGTCTTCCTGTGGTTTCTGCCCAGTGGTTAACTCAGAAATCCAAGTGTGTTCACTCAAATGTTGTCTTGTATCCTTTCAGCAGAGTTCCATCCCCCATTTATTGAACCTGGCTTTCTACAGAGCTTCACTTTGTGTAAGGTATAAGGAGACAGTGCTGGCACATTTATTTAACTCTCGGTTTTGGTTAATTTAATTCAGAAAACCAAGCTGCAAAAGCACTAAAATCCCACTACTCTTGACTTTTACAGAACACATTGCATGATGTCTCAACAAACCAGAATCATCTGGTACCAACTATGTTTGACTTACTGTCCTGCTAAAAGGTGTATAGGAAAAATCAATATCTGTTTTGTTTCACGGTAGAAGATCTCAGCATTTTGCAGCCTAACATATATTTTAGTCGTTTCATTGCACCACTAAAGGTCAAGTACCATATCTGTGCCTGTGATTTCCTGTACTGCTTTAAAGCACAGCCAGGGCCTGTAACTCTTTAAGCTCTTTAAGATCACAATCCTGTTCTACTGAAACAAATTGAGGTGATTTTGGACAACCAAAAAAGAATTGTAAAAAAAAAAATAATTAGTGCAGTATATTTGGAACTTTTAATAATGTTTTTGTTTTATTTTCACATGCAATATCTAGCAATGATTCTATAAACTATGTGTTTAATTGCAAGCTCAAGGCAAAGGTCATTCTGTAGCTTACAGGGGCAGGGACTTGTGCAGCAGGAATGAGATCTGAGTGGTAGCAAACTGTCTTTGTATTAGATATTTCTTGATTATGAATATTACAGTGGTTTTTAAGGAGTTTCAGGTCTTACATATTTTCTTAGTGCTGTTTCCTGACTCAATTTGTAAGCAGGACTGGAAGTATATGCAAATACTGGTTTGAAGTATTTGTATTTCCCACCTCTTCCATTTGTCTGTTACCTGATATGTTGTATTTCGCTTTATGACCTTTTAAGCATCAAAACACGAAGTCTCTGTTGACTGACAGACACTAAATAAAGCACTGCACAAACACAGCATCCCATACTGCTTGTTACTTGATGCAATTAAACTGCAGGCTTACGGGTGGTATGATAAGGACTTGACCCGTCTCGTCATCCTATCTTTTACTTTTAAAATGCATCTTGTAAATCAATTTCTCTTATAATTCTCATGAAAGAACTACTTTGCTCAATACAGTTTATGCTGTGTCAATATCAGATAGCAATGCCCAGTTCCCCTTAGCTCGTCTGAGCTGTGTAAGACATGCATATCTCACAAATTGCTCTCTCTGTTTGATGATGCATCTATGGCTGCTTGAAGGAACCTATATTTCTATTGAGAAGCCTGTAATTCTTTGAGTGATCCCTGAACCTTGCTTAATGCTGCAAAACACTACAGGAAAGGGAGCTGAACTTTAATGTCTGCAAGGGAGAAAGTAATAACTTTCCCCATCTTCTATAAGTGACTTGGGCTATGTGATGAATACAGAACTTTCACTCACAAGGTTTTCTTGATATTATACACTTGTAACAAATAAGGTTAGAACCTTTAAAATATAGCATTTAGTAATGTACAGGAAATAGCTTCTTCTCAATTCCTTTAAAGGTCACCGCATTTGCTTTTCAGTTGTAATTTTAGTGTGGGTCTCTACAGAGTAGAACTGAGATCAGGCTTGGCAATGTTCACTCAATTTCCACATGACCAAAAATAAAATGGCATGGGCCATTCATATACAGTGAATGAGTGTATTTCATATGTGTGTATGTTGGTATGTTTGCATACAGAACATTTTCAAGTTTAGGAGTAAGTTACTTGGCCAAATAATCAGGCAGAAAGGCAAAACACAGAGAAGTGAACAGTTTGTTATCCACTGTCCCCTCAAACCTTTCTTAGCATGACCTCAATTCCTTCCACCACTATGAGCTCACTGATCTCCAGCCT
This sequence comes from Ammospiza caudacuta, assembly GCF_027887145.1. Lineage (NCBI taxonomy): Eukaryota > Metazoa > Chordata > Aves > Passeriformes > Passerellidae > Ammospiza > Ammospiza caudacuta. The sequence goes on along the minus strand of NC_080595.1, from coordinate 16,746,322 downwards.
CCTCAGCCACAGAACATTCCTGTTTCTAATCTTTGCTTAATAATATGGCCTCCCTATATAAATATATACATTTATAAAATATGTGCATTTCTGTAACTATTTTGTTAAGACATCTAAAATGAGGAAAGAAATTGAAGAGCAGTGAGTGGCTGTAAGACACAGCGTCCCTCTTACATTTAGGAAATACCCTATGACTAGGAGAGCAGTGGGTTTTATAGTTTGCCTGAATTTGCCAGCAATGCAATGAGTTAGGAATTGGAGATTACTCATTAAAGACAGGTGTGGAACATTTGGTGTTACATGTTAGAAGATGGATGTTGGGAGCATCTGTGAAATACAGGCTGGGGAAGTATTGTTTCAGCTAAAGGGACTCAGATGAGAAGCAGCAAAGAAGTGGGAAGGCTTTAGATTCTTTTTTGCAGGCTGTAGAAAAGTCACACAGGCTCAGATCCTACCAATACTGAGGCCCTGACTTTTAATTCAGTGCAAAGATTAGGAGCCATAGTAGCAGCCTGAAAAGGGGTTATGGCAGTAGATGTCAAACCAAGTTTAACAGATTCCTCTGAGCCCATGTCATGACCCTGAGTTCACATGCCTTTGCTCTCAGCATGGGGAATGGTTGGAAGCTGAGAAGAGGATGTAATTTTTTTTTTTTCTGAAGCAGGTCCTAAGCCATAATATTTTTTGCACATGAACTTATATTTTAAGGCTCACCCTAGGCTTATAAAACAAATGCTTCTTTTAAAGCACATAAATCAAGTAAGATGCTAGCTGGATTTTCCCGGGAGAATATTCATATTCAGTGATTGAGAGGATTTATTCTCTGTTTACATTTATGAGACTTGGCAACAGTTAGTAGAAGTAGAAAAGTCAGCTATCTTCCTTTAAAGCAGGTAACTATATCCCTTTGGCTGATAAAGATTTACAAACATCTTTCCAGTTGATTTATTCATGTTATCTTTGCTGCTGATCTATTTTGAAAGTCGTAAGAATTATGGCAATTTTAATTTTTCAAAATGAAGCAGGAGAATTGGTTTTGTCAGCTACCACCTAGTAACTGTCCAAATAATATGTTTAGGTGGGGTGGGGAAGGGGGGGGGTGTTATCTGGTCCATTTTGAAGATGATTTGTCCTGTTTCATATTAACTGAAGGACTCAGAGCTACATTTTCTGAAGTGACTGCTGAGAATACCCTGATAGTTTTTCAGCTCTCACGTGCTTTGGATGTGGAAATCTCCCCTCTTTTGAGCTTTGAGCTTCAAACTGAAATACTCTGATCATTAGTTATGCTTTTTATTAAATCCTTTCTCTCCTCAGATATTGTCTTTGCTCTAAAAGCATCTACACTTGGAAGTTGTGCTGGGCATTCTGCAACAGGGTGCTTACAGTAGCTGAGGTTTTGGATTAGTCCTTGAGCTAACGTGGAAGGTAACAGACTGGATTAGGTTGCTTTTCAAAACCCATCAGTGCAGCAGATGACTGTCAGCCAGAGTGGACAAACAAACCCCACCTCAGCATCACGGGGAGAAAACCTCACTCTGGGTGTTGTGTCACTCCATTTAAGGCTTTTATTTTTCTCTAGCTTGAGGTGATACAGGAAGACAGCGATTCCCCAACATGTTGCATCAGTGTCAAATCCTCAAAGGCCTTGAGGAATTACAGGCACTGTCATTTCTGTGAAAACACCATACACTCCACTGTCTGATATGTTCTTTATAGATGTGATGCAGAGTATTGAAGGAGATCTTATAGACATCCAGCTGTCCAGGCCCACACTGTGAGAGATCACAGATTACATCTGCTATGCTTTCCTGGCTGATTTTCTCTATTAAGCTCTTTTTGGTTTACGTGCTCTGCATGCAAACCTAACTTAGGAATATACCTGATTAATTACCTTAGTGCATTTGCTGGATGAGGCATTTCACAAATATGCTAAGGATACAATCACCACTTTAAAAAGGTTGTGAGCTGTTGATCCTGTCCTTCTAAAAAACACCTTGCCACAGCCAGAGCACAAGCCACATTAGAGATGAAATACCATCCGTATCCTCCTTTGCATCTGTGGAGACCTGGCAACCCCAAGACAAATTTCTTTGCCAGCTTCTCAGCTGGAAGGGCTCACCCTGTTTACCATCCCTCACCATGCTGAGTGCTATCTGCCTCCCAGCACAGAGGGCCCATAGAATATATTATTCCATTAACACTTGTCTGTGTTCTGTACTCTGCATATTAGAGCAACTGAGGAGATCAATTATCTTCAGCTGGCGATACTGAGCCTTACTATGACTTTTTTTTTTTTTTAATGTTTATCCAGAGTGTTGTGAACTTTCATTCTCCAAAGGTAGCAATCAACAAAGATAAATTGAGTGGCAGAAAACAGCTACTTAACTAACTGCTTTCTGTACTCTGCACAGGGATCTGAATCCAGCAAAGGTGACGCTCTAAATGAAAGCTAAGGGAGGGTTTGGGTGGCAAAAACCAGCCAGCTGAGATCATAGAGAAAGAGATGTTAATGGAAATGATCACACGCAACAAAACCAAACAAAATGAAGCAGCTAAAGACAGTGATTATATAGATCTGAACAGACTGTTGACTATGTGGATTTGCAATTATCTTGCAGGCTCCTGGGACCTTGCTCAGGGAATCATTACTACAAAACTAAGAAGATTGTTCTCAGGTGCAGAACATATTGATTTTGCTGTTCTCCAGCATCTTGCAAAGCAACTGACCATGTCATTTAAGTGTTTGTTAACCAAACACATCAATAAACATAAAACTTTCAAAAAAGCAAAAATAACCTCATAAATAATTATAAAGGAGTGAATTATTACCTAGGAGCAAGTGTAATTGATGTCATTATAAATAAACCACAAAATATATCCTGTACTAACCTTAAAAATGTATGAAGGTATCCATCTACCTTGTTAAAAAATGATAGTTTATCTTGCCAGGAGGACAGCTTTCATAGCTGCCTGAGTGGAAGAGGTGTGTGCAGAGAAGAGATTGCATTGTAAATGTATTTTATTTACTTTAATTTTCCTTTTTTTCTCATCCTTTTTATGTGAATTCAAAGCTTATAAAGAAGAAACACAGATAACATTTATTACAGCCAAGCTGCAGGGAGGGCAAGAAGAGTTTCTCTGTATGGTTCACATCAGCCTTGACCTGCAGCATTCCAACTATTGCAATCCTTGACCTTTGAAGAGCAGCTGTCAGTAACAACAGGCTTTTTTCCCCCCTCCCAAGGACTGCAGGGACAAGCAAATTCATTTTGAATGTGTGATTTGAGGTAGTCAGTAATGGCAAAACACTCACATCCTCTGTTCTCCAGTATTGCCTCTTCATCTGCAACTGCAGTTAACACCAGCAAGATATTCATGCAGAAAGAAATGAGACCCTTGGCTCGGTGTTGACTGATGGCCCAACAGATCTCTTTATCCAGTCCCTTCTTCTCCAAATATTGAGACACAGACAAACCCACAGGCTGGGTCAAAGGGATGAAGAGGAGGGCTTTAGATTTTTGCTGACTAGTAAGTGGAAGGGACAGATGAATCCATATGGTAATGGTAGTCTTTTACCTTGTATTTCATACATGAAAGAAAACAGTTGAATACTTTCTTTGTGTGTGCTCTCATTTAAATAAGCACAAATCTGAGGCTGACCAACTCCCAGAGAAGTCAGTCAAAGACTGTCACTTGGATGTGAGGCATGCCTTACATGTTCCTTTGGAGGAGAGCCTTTAATAAAAAACCTTTGCTAGCCAAAGTTGATGGCAGAGTGTCTCCATCCCACTTCCCCTGGATCCTGCATGGATCTTTGCAACAACATGCTCTCCACCGGATTTGGGGAAGCTGTTTATAAATAGTACATAAACTAGAGATGGGACCTTACATTGTAGGATTTTGTGGAATCTGTATCTAGTTGGCTGATGAATTACATTTTCTGTTTTAAAAGTCTCAATGAAGAATCAGAAGGAAAACGGATTTGGTTTAATTTTGTACATGTCCAGAGACATGTACATGTACATTTCTTTCCAGATCAGATTAACTTGAATGCTTACACATGATGAGAGATTTTGGACTCAAAACAGGCTGCTGGTTGTTTTGATTTCCCAGCAGTTGTTGCTGTCAGTTATTCATGTTTCTTTTCTCTCCTGCCTTGCACCACCCTGGCTTCTGTGGGGCTTTTTTTCTTTTTGCAACTGGACTTTCACAGACATTTTGAGTCTCCTGTTCATGCAATAAAACCTGAATTTGCTCCAAGTACATACTCTCTCATTTTTTCACCCTGATTCAAGAGTAAAGCTAATGTCAATATACCAGACTTTCTCATTGGGATTTCAGAAGTCTTTGCTTCCAAACACCTTCCATAAATTTGGAGTCCCAATTTTCTGTCAGTTTTGGGCAAGTTTAGGAGTCACTGCATTGGAGAGATGGGAACATGAAAAAACAGCAATGAAGGCAGAGTGAGGGACTAGAACAAAAAGTCACGTGAAAACATTCCTATTGTAATTCCATGGGACTTCTTGATACATTGGTCTGGGCAAAGTGATATATTTGAAGAGGTCCAAGCAATTTGTCATATAGCTTATTAGTTTTATTTTCTTTTCCCACACAGACTCTCTGTTTCTTAATTTACTTTATTGATACAAGAATTTCTTCAAACATTCTCAGAGCATCTGGATTATTTTGGTTTTGACAAAAAAAAATCAGACATGGTATTCAAGCAGGGGATAATTATTGGCAAGGGAAGACTGGATATGATCTGAGCAACATGGTCTAGTGGAAGGTATCCTGCCCATGGAAAGGGGTTTGGAGTCAGATGAGCTTTTCAGGTAATTTTCAACCTAAACCATTCCATGACTCCACATTAATGGGGAGCAGAGGAGAAAGGAAGAAGGTGGAGTATTGTAGAAAGAGAATTGGAAAAGAGAAATAAAATAAAAACAGAGGGAGAGCAACATTAGGAAAAGTTGGTGAGCTTATCTTATGGTCTTATGAGAAAGAAGGAATATCACAAGTTGTTATCACAAAGTTAACCCTGCCTATGTGCTTGTATCCTGATTGTTTCCGTGTCTGACACTGGGTTTCCAGATAATGCTCACTACTCAGCCTAGTGACATTTCCTGAGAAGCAGCAGAGTTTAAAAAAGTAAATAACAGTAATAGCAAGTAATAATACTAACAACAATAACAAAAATAATGAGAACTACCTGGCATGACCTGGTGGGACATCTGCTTATCTTAGACATGTAAATTTTTCTTTGGTTGTGTCTTTTCTGTCTCCACAGACTGTCCTGTAATTCAGATTACCACCTTGGCTTGCCTTATTTTTAGATAGCTAATTTTTAGTGTCTGCAGTCAAAACTACTCCAAAAGTCATGTTCTTTTCACAGAGATCACAACTTTGACAAGCTTTAAGTTTTCACTGCATAGCACCATATAGCTTAATTAATTAATATAGTTGGCTGATGCAGGGTCTCAGGGGTCTCACTCATCCTGGATTTTCCTTTTTGTAACAGTAATAATTTAAGGATATGTGCAATCTACAAAAGAGAGGAGGGGATGGAGCACAGTTGTCAGAATGCAAATGGCATTACTTAAATAAAAAAGAAATCATCTGATGATTTGACTGATTTTATCAGCTGACATGAAACAAAAGACATGGCAAGATTACAACTAACTTAAAACAGGAAAAAAGGGTTAGGAACTGGTGCTACAGGAAAGCAAATACAGAACTGAATATTTTCATATTACAAGCCTGAAGTTAAGCAGTACATTGTGCCATTGAAAAAATAAGGAGTTGACTTGGAAGTGAAGAGCTTTAGTTTAGAATTTGGAGATTTTTTCTTTGCTTCTCTAGACTGTCCAGCACTCCCTCCAGCTCCCACATTTCTGGCACTGTGTCCATAACCCTGGTTGGAGGAGCTTATCTCAACCTCTCCGCTGGGGAATGGAAACAGAACATATAGTGCAAGTTCCTTGGCTCATCATCCACTCTGACAACAACCACAGCAACAACAAGAAGCTGGACTTATTTTTACTACTTGGCAGTGGAACAGCTTTGGGAAGAAAAGGTTTCTGAAATTACATTTTCATTAAAATTTGGGAAAATATTTGAGGGGGAGCACAAGGACGTATATTTAATGGTACATTGAAAGACTTATTTTCACTTAAGCTGAGGCATGCATGGGAGCAACATTTTCTCCTGGACAAATACAGAATGCAACAAGCTGAAACTGAACCTGCAATTGAATCCATATCCAGAAAAACTGTTAGGAAAACAGACCAACAGAGAGGGGAGGGCAACCTTTGAATTAGGAATCAGGAGTAATCTCTTCTTCGGCTATCATGTCTTAGTAAATAAGTTATATATTTTTTTATCTTCTAGTCAAGCAAAAAAACTTAATATCAGTTTATGTCAATTTGTATCTTTTATATAATGATGGAAGATTCTGTATTGAGGAGTGTTAGTGTACTGACTCACAAGTAAGACATATTTGATATTTTTGATGGACTGATTATCTAGATGTTAAGAATATTTCCCATTCTTTGGAATAATAAGGAAAAAAATGACAAAATTGACATTTATTGTGTTTGAAAAAAATTTGTTATTCATCACTTCTTGCAATTTGCACTGTGTTAATTATCTCTGCCTAGTTCATTTGCTTAGTTGCATCTAATGAAAACAGCAGTTTCTGGAAACAAAACTATGCCTATTGAAGAGATTAAAAGTATTGGAGGAAATCTGCAATTCATTTATTTGATTCTGCTGCCTGAAATTTACTAAAAAGTCTTTGTTAAGCTACAGATTTAAATCCTCATTTTACTCCAGATTTGCAGAACTTTAAATAAGAGCAAACTCCTATACATAGGTTTTCAGGAATTCTTTTATGTGGAACATCTTGGTTCTGCACAATCCAGAAGTTGGCTGGTTCCCACATTCCTAATGATGACGTGCAGGAAGGAGTTCAGCATGTTGGCTGTTGATTTGTCAATAGCTTAATTCTCCATGACAACCTCCCCAGAGGAGTGAGAAAAGTCAATAGCACAAAGTTCACATCACCTTGGATAGCTGATGGGAGGCAAAACACAATAAAGAAGATAGAGGCCATAAACTGTGATAGGCAATGATTAACCCATCAAAATGGAGAAATATAAAGAAATTTATTTTGTCATTAAAATGACAAAATACTGTGAGTCATTTGGCGCTGATCTAATTAAAGAATGTTCCAATGTAAATCACAGAGTTATATAATCTGAAAGCCAGGGGAAAAAGGCATTTGGCCTAACCAGTGATTTCTGAAGAGTCCCTATAAATATATTCCTCCACTTGACATCTTTGTCTTCTACCTGTAGTTCATTTTTGCAAATTTGGTCAGGGCAAGCTCAAGCTAAACCCAGTCAGAGACAGAAGAGGAGCTCTGACTAGTTTCTGTATGTTTTTTTGGCACAATTTGGCAGAATGGATTTTTTTTTTTCCAGTTGGGGAAAATGATTTTTTTTTTTTCTCAGAGTTTGTTATTAGGTCTCATTGTCATTTGATAATTTTCTTTACTTATTTCTAATGGTATTTCATGTGGCTGTTTTAAAAGGTTTGCCTTTGGGAGAAATTGAGAAGAGAGATATGGATTTCAGATCTATTTTACCCAGGCCCTGGGACTCTGAAATTCCTTTCTTTAACAGGAAAATCAGTAATGACTTGTTTTTGCCAGAACTTCATTAGTAGTAATTTGGTTTCATAACATAAAATCAGACTGGGTTGGTTCAGGTTTAGTTGCCTTTTTTACTGCATGCTCCAAGTCTGAAGATGAAATTACTTGGGCATTTTAAAATTTTCTGAATTTTGAAGCAAAAGTTAAAGTTTGTGAGCTTATTTCTTTTGAAGAAGTTCAAAAGATGTGGTGACAGGGACTTCTTAGCTTCTGCTTTGTGTTTAGATGTTGTTACTCTTGCTGGTATGCACCTTCCAGCGCTGATATTCCCTTACCTGTATTCGCTCTGGTGCATGAGGCTGCCATATTTACTCACAGAAAGTTTAGCAGCTGATGAACAACAGTACAGAAATTGATTCTTCTAGTTTCTTCATGGCAAGAGGCAACATTTCTGATTTTGCTGGTTTCATCATCTGTATCCAGGCCAGATATTAGGTATATGTGAAACAGGATCAAGAAGACTGATGACCAGCTCTTAAGCATGCTTTTTAGAGTGTCCTGCTTTAATGCAGTTGGCCATATTGTCCACAGTGTGTGGTATAATTTCACATGAGTTCATGTCACTATGTTGTTCTCACCAATTTATTATTCATCTGCCATGTCTAAAATATTTATAGGCTGTAAGGTTTGTTTCTTCCCCAGCACCTGTAGTGTTTATGCCCAACAGTAACTTGGGCATCTGTCACAGCAGGCAGATTTGGTGGTTTTGGCTGCTGTTCCATCATCAGTGACCCAAAAGGCTCCTGAAGTGACCTAATTATGAAATGTTGCTGACCAATAGCACATTTACATCTCTCTGTTAACAACATTATTTCAATATAACTCTTTCACTTACTGTCCTTCTGATCAATTAATAATGCCAGCATCTGCTATAATGAATGTCAGGTCTCCATCAAATAAACCTCTCTTATCCATTAGTAATTATTGGCTGTGGCCTTCATCAGAAGAGTGAGTTTGAAGTGAATGTTCAGATGATATTATTTGACTAATGTACCACTTGAATCTGACCTCTTCTTCATTGTGCAGTATAGGCTGATAAGAGACTTTGTTCCTTTCTAGTGAAACATAATCTTGTTCATTAAAACCTGAGGTATTTAATCACAGCCTTTTCAATGAGGCCAGAGTTTCTTACAGTAGAGGCAAAGACTGACATTGTCATGGGCTGCTTCAAATCCTTCAAACCCTTGTCTTCTTTCTTCCTAGTTCAGTCTCCATACAAAATCCTTGCAGTTGGTTTTTTTTTTTGTTTTTTTTTGTTTGTTTGTTTTTTTTTGTTTGTTTGTTTGTTTTTTGTTTTGTTTTGTTTTGTTTTGTTGGTTTTTTTTTTTTCTGTTTTCAAGCTATTTCTATGTTCAGTAAAGCTTTCCCTTGTTGCACCTTCCTTGTCAGCTATAGTCACTGTTTCTGGTGATTATGAGTTTCAGTCTTGATAAGGCAGGTGGGTGTTTTGCAGGCAGTTGAAGAAAATCAGAAAAGTTCTGTTGTTCTATGGATGAACGTGGCTTAAGGCTCTCTTCAGAGGCATCAAGTCTCTTGCTTCTGTCTGTGTGACAACAACTTCTCCGGCTGTGTAACAATTTTTATTTTAGAGTTAGGACTTTTACTGTTAGCTGGAAGATTAGGCTGTTGCTTTTACATTATATTTAATGGAACAAGGTTGCCATTAAAAACACTGAGAAGGTGCAAGTATCTGCAAGTGGTCCAAAGCTTTATCTACTATTACACATATTTTAAATTTTGAAATTGCTGTTTTTCTTTGAAGTGGTCTGTTTTCACTGAAAGAATCTCACTTCTAGCTGCAAAGTTCTTGAATTCTCCCCATCAGCTCTCCATTCTCCTTGATTTTTATAATATTTTTTGGTCCCTCTAATGGGGCTGGTTTCTACTTTGTAGTGATTCTGGAAAACATCCTGAAAGTCTTCAGGGCTATGGCTGTTTTCCAACACCTGCTTGATTCTCCATCCTTGCTGCTGTTTCCCAGTACAGATGTTTTTCCTATATCTAGTTGCACATTAGAAATAGAAAACCTCTTTCACTTGATACAGTGAAGTTAAATATCTTCTAAAGCCTACTTCTGAAGGTGTACAAGCTTGATTAGCTTGAAATTGGATGAACTTAGGTCTAATGAGCTGATTCTGCTAGTTGATTTTGCAAGGTAGAACTTACTGTTCATGAGTTTATTTATTTCTACTGGATGTTACTCCTTTAGGAAACGCCATAGATCTCTCTCATAACTTCTTACCCTGAGGATTACACACAGACAAAGACCCCAGCCTCTTTGTTGAATCTCACCTCCTTGAGAATATTGCTACTACGTTCTTATTTCGAGGTACTATTTTGATGTTTCCATTTTGCCTCCAACATAAGAGGAAAGGAAAAACTGGAGTGTGATCATGGGCTCAAGCTCGCCCAAGCCCTTATGCTGTGGCTCGGTACAACTCTTATAAATGGGCTGAACTTTAAATGAACTACATATAGGACAGTTTCCCATGCATCAATTCAGGTGTGTGCTTTAGTGGTATTGTTAAATGAAGACCTAGACTTTATGACTTTGCTTAGTGAGGGAAGAAAGATTGTATGTGCCATGTACATTTGCCACCAATCAAGATGTATTGGAAAAGAGCTCCAGAAAAGAGGGCCTTATGGTGAGCTAGAAATGAATTCCCAACCTTAAAATTGCAATGACCAGCATCCAAAGTAATTTTTTTTCCTTTTTCCAAACTGGCTGGCTAATGGCAAGACCAAAGGACTGTTAGAGATCTGAAACTAGTAAAAATTTGTAGCAGTGGTTTCATGCAGCAGAGCTGCTTGTGCTGTTGTGTTATCTAATTCCAACCCAGACAATTTTCTTCTCAGTAATGGATAAGAGTTGAGAAGCAGTGATTTAGGGCGAGTGGGAGGGACAGATGCAGGAGAGTAGCAGTTCTGGCTCTAACATTGTGCAGCCTGTTGTGTAAGATTAATGACTGTGGACTACTCTCTATTTTTCTCTCTCTACAACTGTGAGCAATCACCTCCAAGATCAGCCCACTGCTGGCTAGCCAGCAAATAGATAATAAGATCCCTGTGTGTTAAATATGCACAGCGGCATGTCTGACATTGCTGATCCATCTGCACTCCCAGATACCAAGGGCCAGCTGCCTTGCTGGGGTGAAGGAGGAAGAGATCCATTAAAGAAAGAAAGCTTGCAGTATAATCTCAGACCTTGTAGCTGCTCTGGATTCCTGGAGTCTCTCTCCCCTCCCCATCCTTTTTGGCTACAAAAGTTTGAAAGCACCTGACACTTTTACTTTACCATTTAAAAAGTGAGCTGGGTTGTCAGTTGAGTTTTCCCTGAGCTCCTGCAGTGCTAATTTTCACTTCCTCAAGGTGGTTATTCAGAGGACCCTGGCCAGTCAAATGAGTCACAGTTCTTTCCTACAACCCTCCTTTATTGCCTGACACTTTCATTCAGCAAGAAAATGAAGCAGTCATTACCTTTACTTCCTTGGCTACCTCCTGCTCTCCATGCTCTTCCCCTCCAAGTACTTTTGTTTCTGGCACACTCTTTGGCAGCTCTGAGAGAAGAAAAACAGTATATTCATAACCTTCTGCGTGCTCATGGCTGAACTGGTCTTAGGAGTCTGACAGCACTCAGTGAAGGAAGTGGCATCAGCTCTTGCCAAGAGTGTAAAAACCAGGAGCCTTCAGCATTTCTCCTGGTCCATGGTCAGGCACTGGAGTCAGTGTGGGTGTTCTTATATATGCATTTTTTGAAAATAAAGATTCCTTGACAATGGTGCCAAGGTAGAGATTAATTGTGTCTTCCTGTGTTTCTGTCACCTGCCTCTTACACCCTGGGGCTGCAAATTTTGGCCATCAAGGGCGAAAGAGAGAAAATGGGGGAAGGAGATCTGTATGCAAGCCAGTGACTGCACCAAGGAGTGTTTTGCAGTGCCAGCGCTATGGTAAACACAGCTCTGAGGCTGCTGTTTCTGTGTGAACCAGCTCACGTCTGGCCGTGCTGGATGAGAAGAGCACACTGATGTCTGTATTCAGAAGGCCACGTAGAAGATGGGTTCTCAGCAAAGTGTCCTTCAGGAACTCTGCTGGAGGAGGAAACAGGGCCTGGAATGAAATACATTGCTATCTGTCTACACAGACTCTTATTTGGTCTTATCCTTAATATTTTACTTGCAGATGAAGCTGTGTGGCATACTTGTAAAGGAGGAATGTCATCTTTGTTCTACTGACAGATATAAAGTTCCTTTAAACCTTGATTTTATTATGTAAACTTCCTTGTCACTGGTTTTCTGTCAGTACTCTAGTGGGAGGGCTTTCCTCCCCAGGTATAACAGTGCAAATGTTCTGGTTATGGCACAAGGTTCAACTTGGTCAGATTCTGTCACATAAATATACATCAAGTTAAATCAAACACAGCTTTCACCCTGTTGGAAAAGCCCATTCATAAGAAGTTGTTTGAGGTTCACAATATAACCCAGCGTGTAAAGATAGCCAGTTCCTCTAAAGCCTTGTTTCTGGGAAGATGTGAAGTGTAAGTGCAAGTGAAGTGCAAGTGAAGACCACTAATTAGGCTAAAACCAAGAGATGACCTATGTCCTTGGATTTTATATGCTTGGATTTCCAGTACTCCACCTTTTTTTTTTCCCCTTTGTTTTTGTGGTGAGAAACAGTGAAGGAATACCCAGAATGTGGGAGGGAGCCCTTCCAGAACAGCATGTTACAGACAGTCACTGTCTGGGAAAAAAGGAAGTGATAATACTTTGGAACATAATGACATTTTGTATGTAAAATAATGGAATTGGCAAAAGTTTCATACAAGAGCACATGCTTGGTTATTGCTAACTGAATGTGAGAATTAATCCCCTCCTCCCATCCTGTCCATCCTGTGTTTTAAAGAGCAAAAACATTAGCAGTATCTAAACCCCAAATGGTACAGAAAAGTTTAGCAGAATAAGCTAAAATTGATATAAGCAATTGATAGAGGAGAAGATATGTTTCTCACAGTCTTTTAGAGAATTGGGTTTGCTATGACTACAGATAGGATACTGCCCCAAAATATAACAAAAATAGCAAACTCTATAACCCCTTTTGTGCTTGAAATATTGTGGAATCTGTTGTAAGCAGGACATTTCCCTTGATAATCGAGACAGCCAAATAATGTATCAGATATACTTTCAAGGATGTATCATCATTGTTAATATTTTTCTTCATGCTTTTCAGTGTATTTTGTTAGCTAAGTGCTTGTTCCAGACTTCAGCCTGGTTTTTAAAGGGCATGAGCATATGAACTCCTGATAGGGATCTCTATAAGTGAGACTGGAGCCAAGGCAGTATCTAACATAACCAAACTCTGGCATCTATATGATATTTTTTTCCTTGTTAAAACCCTTTGGAAAAGTATCACCCTCTTTGTGAGCAGAACAAGGCCCTGGATGCGAATGGATTGGAAGATTTTTAGGACTACATTTCTAAAGAAGACTTGATGAAGCAATAGGCATCTGAAATCCTTACACTTATTTATCCCAGTAAATTACATTTTGCAATCACCTGCATGTACATCTCACTTTTTACATTTAAAAGGTGTACTTTAATACCAGGTACCACTTTGGTATATTTTGATTAAACAATTGGAAGAATAAGGGGTCCTAAGTAGAATAAATCACCAAAATGGAAAAGGCCATGACACTTCATTGGTTGTAAAGGTGGTCTAAGGTGATTTAGGCTGCAGAAGTGGGTACTGTTGTTAACTGCCCAAAGTTGGGTGGACCTGTGACCTTTTCTGAGGGACTTTGAACCCTGATCTGCCTGGTTCCCATCACATGTTCACATTGCCTAGCAACTCAATCAGATCTAAGAGCCTTTCTTACATAGGAATATTTGGCCTCTGCTTGCACAAGTCAGCGGGAGACACAGTTCAGAGTGGAAGCCACAATTATTGTAATTTTATGTATCAAGATTTGTCATCTATCTATATACACAAGGTACTGAAGAGTGTGTACATAAATTATGTTGTTGAAACCAAACAGGGATAAGTAGATATCTAGTGGGTTATCTGACAGCATAACCCAGAGCTGATTTATGCCTGCAGTCATTCTAATGGAATGTGCAGTTGTTTGGAGGCCAGAAAAATCGGAGACTTTCTTTTTGACTTCTGTAAATTTTAGGCTAAGCCCCCTGTAACTAGTACATTTCTTCATTCCCAATGGAAAAGGATTAACTTCCCCCTTCTTTACCAGAATTTCCATTAAGATAAAGATGAAGAGGCTATAAGGTGTCTCAGCCTTCAATGTTAAGGAAAATGGAAGCACCAGAAACAGGAAAATACCTTTCAGAGTTACGAAACCATAATATGTCTACAAAAAGCCAGAGAACCTCTGAAAGTAGTCTGATATGGGGGCTTTGTAAAAGAAATTTAACCAATTGAATCAGCCAAGATTCATTCAAACAGTTACAGGGTGAACAAGGCAAGTTGAAAAAGCAAAAGTGCAATTATCCACAGGAAATTTTTGCCTGTCTGTTGTACCTGTTCTCCTAAGACTTTCAGAGATGTTCTAAAATCCAAACAGTAAATGTATCTGCGTCCTTTGCAAAGCCAGAAGTGAGATTTCACTACAGCTCTAAATTTTGCTCTTTTTGGTAGATTTACTCTTCTTTGCTGGACCCACTACCTGAAATCCAGGACCAGGCTGTGTGCTTGCTTCAGTCTGTGTAGATCTAAAGTACAATCTTTTCACACAGTGAGGTTTTAATGGGATAAAAGAAATTTAAATCTGGCCTTAGAAGCATCCCATTCTGGAAAGTTGTGAGAAAGGTTAAATCTACATGTTGATATGCCAGTGTACCACATAAAAAACTATATTCTCAATGTATTTCTATAGGACCTGAAATTCTCATCAGGGTTCTTATCCAGTTTTATAGGCTTGTGAAGGCGGATCATAAAAATCTGAAATTAGTGGGCTACCTCCGAAGTAGTTGGCTGCATGTTTGAAATATATTTTAAGAAGTGTGTGCCATCATTGGTAATGACAAAGTCAGCTCTGTGTGTATTGGTACATAAAGGAAAATGTACATCTCCAGGAAAAGTGCTTTGGGCTCTTTTCACCTTTGTGCATTTATAAAAATCTTTCCCACATACCAAGATGATTTCTCCTATATGTTTAGAGCACTAAAAATAAAAAGAAGAAGAAGAAGAAAGAAGAAGAAAAAAAGAAAAATAATAAAATAATAAAGACAGCCACTAAATCTAGTAAGTTGATGGAACAGATGATGAAGTAGAGTAAATAGTAGAGTAAATCCTGCCTGCTGTCTGCTTTTTGGGAGAAAAAAATCTACTTTTTAACTTTTTTTTGAGTCTTCTGTAATGAATGATGACATTTTGCATTCAAGGAGCAAATGTGACTTTTCCTGCTGGCCAACACTCTCTTGCTTTCTCTTTCTTCTCTTTGGGTGCGTATAACACAACCTCACTAAGCAGGAAAACAGTCTTTAATGAATTGCAAAGCTATAGATATTTTTTTACAAGTGTTGTAACTGCATGATGTAGTCATGAATTAAAAGCCAAAATAATATAGAGAACTGAATGGTGGAGTCAGTTCTCTCTGTGCAATGGAGTCAATTCCCTAGAGCTGCAGCTCTACGGAGAGGAAAACTGCAAACCCAGGAGAAGCAGCGTTTCTTTTTTGGCTTTCCAGATTTTTCCTGGTAATCTTCTGAACCAAAGGTCTGCAGGTAGAGTGGTTTGCATGAAATGGAAATCTAGCAGGCAGAACAGGGCCAGGGGGAAGATTTTTAACCTCTCTGAGTCTTCTTGCACAACTGATGACCACAGGGTTTCAGTATTTCTCTCCTCTTCTTTCCCTTGTGAGGCACCTCTTTGACTTTGGTGGCAGAGACAACTGTGCAGGGCTTGGAGAAAGATCCTGAGTCAGGGTGGAGAGCAGAAGTGGTGTCCTCCTGCCATCCCCTCCTTCCATCCTGCTCTCCACCAGGGATCTGGGTAGATTTGAAGCAGTGCCTTCTGATGGGAGATGCATTTGCATGTTTGGTTTTAATGGGAGACAGAGGCTCTGGGACTTCACACCTTCACTAAAATGCCAGAGTTCTCACTGCTTCTAAAGTGGGAATGCCAGAATAAAAAGTGACATATTTTAATTATGAAGTGCGGTGGAAGTGGGAAGGAGGGAATAGAAAGCAATCCAACAAGCCAAGATTTAGGGTGACATCATTTTCTACATAATTGCAATGCCAGCAGACACTCAATAAACATATCAGCATTGTTAAAATGATTTATGACCTAAATAGTTGAATATAAAATATTATCAATAGATGTGTCATCATTGATCTTTCCTGGGGCTAGTAGTTGAAGGATGGAAGAGGGAGGTGATTTTAACAAACAATCCTTGACAGGAATCCAAAGGAAACAATGTGCAGGGACAGACAGCTGACAAATTCAGTACAGGGCCATTAAAACATGTGATGAATTTGCTGGGAAAGTATATATTTGTGGAAGAGGTGAGCTCATATCTACCATAAATTTGTCAGCTGTGACACAGTGTTCTCAGGCCTGGCATGAATAATGCCTAACTATTTACAGGCTTTGTCTGGCAAAAGCTCTATCACTCACTCCAGGGTTATTTACAAAGAAAAGTGTCTTTCAGTCGCAAGGACATGACTTTGCCACTAAAAGATAACAGAACAAGTCAGCCAGTGGCCTCTCCATGCAAGATGAGTCTTCTCCAGAGAAGCTCTGGGCTGGAATGAATCAGATGGACTGCAGGAGGACCTCCTGGCAGAGTGCCTGGCATAGGCTGCAACAGTACATTTATCCACACTGATTAGATTAGAATTATTAATAGAGGTCTATGGAGTGGAGCAAAGGGTCATTTAGAGTTTAATTCTGTTCTCAGATAACTTCATTTCAGCTGATGGGATTGTTATTGTTGGGGTTTTATATGTTTATAGGAAAAAATATACTCAATAATGAAGTCATGCATCCTTCTGGAAGATCAGGAGAGCTATTGTGTAGCTGGAGTGAAGTCTTCACAATTGTGTTAATTAAGTAATAGTGATTTGACTTTGTCTCCTCATAAAATGCATTTAAGAAGTGACTAAAAGCTGCTGAGAAAGTGTTCCCTCAATAGAAATATATAGCAAAACAAGCAAGAAATGAAAGCAGCCTTGGATTGAGTAAATAGAATTGCTTATGCAATGCTTTTACTTAAGACAGACAACAACTTGGTCTGGATTTTCTGCTTCCTGCTATGTTAATATAAATGGATCTCAATTTAGTATTGAGTATATTAGGGTTTTTTTTTTTCCTTGATAGAAATGGAAGGCATGACATATAGATACCTCAGTATATTCTGTGATATTTGTGGCATGCTTACATTTATCAGTTGCTTGTTTCAAGCGTCGAACCATGAAGTTTGAGATTGTGTCCAACTTCTGCACATTGGGCACCAAAAGTTAGACATTGAAATCTGCATTTGAGATGATAGATTGAAATGGGCTGGTGATGTCTTGGGCAGAATTTGTAAGTGTTTATGAGCAGTGCCAAGTAAGCTACTTTCTGAAGAAAATCTAGACATATAAATCTCATATCAAACACTACAGACCAAAAATATTGCCTGTGGTCTTTTCTGAAATGCTGTTGTTTGGATTTCATACAGCATGTCATGGTGTTCTAATAACTCAGTTGTGGTTTTGTGACTGTGTGCATTATCTTCAAGGCCTTAAGTATGTTGATAAAATTTTTCTGAGAAGTTTAATTTTGCCTATTATTCAGTGGCAGGGAGCCAGCCTCTTGCATGGTGTAAATTGGACTCTTTCCATCCTCTTCAGTGGAACTGTAGTAACATACTTAATTTGAAATCAAATTAATCAGTAAGCATGGAATGTGGAAAAGCAGCATATTAATTGTTTCAGAATACGATTTCAAATGCAAGTGAAGGAAGTCTCTCATTCATGACCCCAAGATTTGACCATAGAATAAATAATAAATCCTGACAATGCAAAATACTTCCTTAGCCTTCTAAAGGTAGTATTCTCAGTAAAAAAGAATGGTAATCCCACCTTTTTCAGCCAAATGGTGCAGCTAGATGGTCATTGAGCAGATGTTTAACAGGATGGCAATCAATGAGGAGAAAGAAAGTTACAGCATTTCCAAAATGGCCATGAGCTTGTGCAGTAAAGGATTTTTAAAACACAGGTGTTTATCTCACAGGCTTTGCAAGTATGTCTGACAACCCCATTGGTATGATAAACTGTAAGTGCTCCAAAGGAGCTATCATGGTCAATTGTGTCAGTGATGTGTTGGCTTCAAGTGATTTAGTGTGTGTGGTATATGAAATAACTCAAAGGAGTTGATATGGCCTGTTGATCAACTCTATTCTGAAAGAACCCTCTGGAAGCAGTAAGACCTATTGCTCAAAGTCAATCTAGATATGGCAGGTTTAATTCCCACCATAGTTAAAGCAGCACTATGTTCTTATATTTTTAAGTGGATGAAAAAAAATATTAGGGGCTGGCCTGAATACTTTTATCCATTTTGTCTTTAGTTTATTGTGTTACAAATAGAAAATCGGTGATTTCCAGCCAGGGCATGGAAAATGGAGCAAATACACCTGCCATCATGCTTCTCCTACTTTGTCTCTTTCTCCACAGAAAAGTGTGCTGGTTCAGAAAAGAAAGAGACAGCTATTAATGATTAAGCACATTTGAAGGGAATCTAGTTCTCTGTAGGCCTGGTGTTCATTTTCACTGGGGGAAGAGTGTTCTGAGCGTTTGGGAACTTTTGTTGTGAGGACTTGCGCCATCCACTCACTCTGGGAGTGAACAGACTGGAGATCTGGTTCAGCCCTGTCCTGAGTCTGCTGGGAGAGTTTTGACAACTCTGGTATCCATTTGAATTTTGGCCATTCTATCTGTGTGTCCAAGGATTTATGCCTTTTCCTGGCTGTGTATCTCATGACTTCAGGAATTTGCCAGCCAGAATGAAGATTATTTTAATGAAAAACAAAGTTTGGTTTCTACTACAGGAGCCCCAACTTCAGCCCTGTTGATTCCCATTGAATCCAGCAGAAGTCAGAGGGAATACAACTTCAACAAACAGTTCAAAGCCCATAAAGACAAAAAATAAATAATCTTTCTTCAATGAACTTCACATCAGTTTCAGAAAGGTGTAATACTGCAAATTGACTTGGTAGGAAAAATATTCCTGTGCTGGCCTGGAAACTTTGCGTATGCCTCATTTTTATTGGACTTTATATCCAGCCAGCTGTTCCAATGAGTTTCTTTTTTTTTGTCTGAGGATCTTACTGGCCGGGTTTTGCTAGATTTTATTTGGGCTTTTGTATTTAGGAAGGGAACGGTAATAGAGCAGCAGACTAGGCAGTTTTGAGGTGGAATTTAAGGTGCTTTATCTCCTTTGGAAAGGTCAGTGCCAGGCTGCAGATCCCAAGGCTCTTGTGTGAAGCCTGGTGCCTTGATTCTTGCATTGCATGAAGGGAACTAAACAGCACAGGGCAAAACATTTAGCTTGGAAAAGGGACATAAAGTCACCTCCTGAGCCTAGTGCTGTATCTGTGGGGGCTGGTGGGCTCTGGAGATTTGCAAGCACCTGATAGACACTTTGAGAGATGTGGGAGGGGAGAAGTGGATGTGGGCTGGCCAGGTTTGCCTCTGGCACACACCAGTCATGGAAATGGGGAGCTCATGGAGCTGTTGGTGCAGCTCGGGTGGCACGAGTGGGAGCCAGAGGTGGCAGAGGGGGCTGGAGGTGACAGGTCTGCCTGTTCACACTCTCATCCTGGATGGGATGCCTGGGCCTGGATGCCGTGCTGGCAGCTCACAAAGCAGGTCTGCATTCTGAAACCTGCTTGGTGCTGTGGTTTTTTGGGATTTTTTTGACTAAATATAATTTGACTATAAAGAAAAAAAAAACAACTTTAAAAGCTCCAAAGTGTCCAGAAGGATGAATTTCTCTGACAAGTAACTTTAAAAACATGTATTCAATTGAGTCCATGTGTCTGCTTTCAGACAATTTCTACTGAAAATGCCTCCACAAGTAGAGACATTGCTGTAAATAATCAGATTTCAAACACTACAACTCCTAGTCATTTTTAATATGGTTCTGGATTTTGAATAACAGACCTAAAAACTGGCTGTTTTAATACAAGAAAAGGAATTGTAAGGCCATCAGCAAAATCCAACTCAGGAAATGCTGCCAACTTAAGACAAAGTAAACTGAGAGCAGTAAATCAAACTGAAACACATATTTTTATTGTGGACCAAACAATATAGGGACTAACATTTCCACAGGCAAGGCACAAATGTCCTTTTACTATCAAAACCAAAAGCTTTTAAAGCTTCAAAAGGAGCTGCAGGCAAAGAGGCAAATAATAAATGACAGGCAGGGCTGGTCTGATGGGGTTTAGGCAGGTTGTGTTACAGGGGTCTTGAATGATTCACAAATGTCAGCTTGCCCTCCCAGCATCACTGCTGACCATGTCATCCCCAGCTGCTAACACTCGCAGCATTTTGGGGCAGGTGAGCTAAAACAGCTTAACAAGTGACCTCCCTTCAGCTGAGCATCTCTGTCCTTACTGGCAGCTGCCTCTGTTGCAAGGCAAAATACATCCACTGGTATTTCTTCAGCTGAAGATGCCAAAAATCAACATTCTGATAAGACAACCAACAGTATGAGCTTGCAGTGGGGCCTGCTGGCAGAGCCAGCTCAGCTGACAGGAGGTGCCTCCTCGAGCTCTTGTGGCTGGGTCACAGCCCACTGTGAGCTCGTGCCCACGCTGTCACTGTGAGGCCTCATTCTGCAGCACTGTAAAAGCAAGCATGCAACTTAACCCAGTGGATGCAGTTTGATTTGGCTTTTAACTTAATTTTAAATTGTCACTCAGTGTGTCACTCTTGTACAGGGAGGAAATGTCCCTTGACTGCTACAGAGCCTGAGTTCTCCCAGCCAAAGGCAGGAAGTTTTTCAGAAAAGGGAAAGCTGCATCTCTTCTGTGTGGAAGAAATGCAGAGAGGCACTACCGGGTGTTCCATCCACATTTGAGCAGACTAGACACCTTGTCATCCTTTTGAAATGTACTCCAGGGTCCTCCATCAGGGTACTCTAGTCTTAGCAGTTCTCTTCGCAGCCCTGTTTCTGGCCTGTGGCTGCCTTTCCTGTGCCTTGTCTCAGTAGGCCTCATCCTCACACTGCTGTGGGTGACATTTGGCCCACACAGGAAGATAAGAATTAAGATTGAAAGGAACTTCCAAAGTCATCAAGTCCTGTCCCCTGCTGTTGAAGGCAACCACATCATATGATATCTTTCAAACACTTGTCTAGTTCCATCTTGAAACCATTTAGGTTTCTTGCCCTCACTACTCCTACTGAGAGGCTGTCTTTCTTCTCATGAATTATAAACCTTCTTCTAATTTCCAGCCTTAATATGTCCAAGGCAGTTTGGGCTGTGTTTAATTGATACAGAGAAAATAAATTAGTCATCAACTTGCTTTAATTTATGTGCATCAAGCTTTTGATATATGTCTAGGGCCCTACTGTATGTATTTTTTGCCCATGGGAAGATGTCTGGGTGAGGGGAAAGTGGGACAGCCCTGCTGGGTGCCTGCTGCATACTCCAGTTTGGGGTGGAGTGGGTGACCTGGGCACTAAAGGAAAAAGCAGGGGGCAAGGGGACAAATGGAGAAGGAAAGTGAGGAGTGGGAAACAAGAAGATAGCTGAGCTGGGGCAAGGGCCAGACACAACATGTAAGGAGCAATTAGCCCTGGTAATGAGCAACAGAGAACTTGGGAAACAATGTGGGGTAAAAGGCACTTCTAAGAAAAATAGATAGTGATGTAGGTAAAACATAAGCAAACAAATAGTATTTATGCAATAGGCAAGCATATGAGAAGTAATCCAATATGAAAGAGAAGGATTTACAAAGAGTTTAGAGCAGGGGGAAAAAGAAATCAATTCAGCAATAAAAACCAAAACGGTTTCAAGGGTGAGAGTGTCTGGCTTGTGGAGGCACACTCCAGTTCTGCTCCATAAGCTGGCTGGAGATAAGCTCTTCTCTCACCTGTAAATCTCAAAATTGAGAAATGAAGGCCTAGCCTTTATTAAAAAAAATAATTGTTAGAATGCAAAAATGTATTTTCTGAGAATATTTTAACATTATTTCTGTGGAGAGCATGAACTTGAAGAGTGAATGAATGGTAAAAAAATTGTTGTCTGGTGCTCAGCAAAGCTCCTTGCTCTGCTGGTCAGTGAGAAGTTGATTATTACTATGGAAAATATGAATACTAAAGGAGAAGCCATCCCTTTCATCAAAACAGGCTTCACATAATGAAAAAATTTCTAACAAATCAGATAATTTTGAAAAAGAGTGGGGCTTTCCCCCATCCCCAAGGCTAGCATCCTATGCCAGCATTATGTGTGGAAATGCATGGATGGAGTAAGAAAAATGTGGGGCAACAGAAATACAATTAGGTGATAACACAAATCTTTGTACTGAGCCAGCATTGAAAGTCCTGCGAAGAGAAGTACTTGTGGTTCTTGTCAAGCATTAAATTCTAAGTTGTATAAAGCCATGTCGGGTGGATGAGTGAGGGAGCTCTAAGATGACCTGTAATGCTGCATTTGTGACCACTGAGGATCTTGTATTGCAATGACTTTACTCAGAGCAAACTCTTGCACAGGGGCCTGCAAGCTCTACTGGGTAGGGATGGAGGCAGTGTGGGAGGTACAGACACCAGCCACATCTGAGCCTCTAAACGTTTTAGCATGTCCTTGGCTTAGAGAAGTCCTGGGCACGAGGCAGGTGGTTCTGCACAACACACGTGTGATCCTGCTTTGCAGGATCAGGATCTGCTGTGTGCATTCTGCATGTGGTGCTGATGTTCTGTGATGTTCTGTCATGGGAATTTTTCCAGGGGCCAGGGAGAGGATGGCTCTAGCTTTGTACTTGCTGATGGTGATAAGCAGTAAAGGGAAATAGAATTTCAGTTGTCAATGGGTAACCAGATGGTGATAACTTTGGCTATCCTATCTATTCTCCAGCTTTCCCTAACATACAATTTAGAAGATTCTTTTTGCTTACTTCACCTGGAACTCAGTGGGAAGGAATCTACCAATTCCTCTATTTCAAAACCATTCCTCTCAAGCCAAAGATAATTTATATCTTCATGTCTGTTATATGAGCCTGGTGCTGCCAGCACTAATTCTGGCTAATTCTGCAAATTAGCCAGAATTCATCCAAGACCATTAGTCTTGCACTACTCTATTTTATTCAGAGATCTTGAGGTTTTTCCTTTATTAGATTTTTTTTTTCTCCTTGGATGCACACTTATGAAATGGATAGTTTCTGTCCTTTTAGAAGGAGAGCTAGTTTCCATCAGGCCAGTTAATGAACTGGATGGGATCTTTGGTGTTTGCACCAGGGGTTGCCAGCTGATGAGTGAGCTGAGGGCATTGCCTGCATCTTAGTACAAGTCATCAGGTGGCAAATTCACCAAGGAGTCTGCCAGCTGTTTAACTTCATTACAGTTTGTCATTATGTCTGCCTCCTTTTTTTTTTATTTCTATGTTTAATCACATAATATCACTTTTATCAGCTTGTCAGGGTGTGGGAGAGAGCAGTGGGGAATTAGTTTTACTTTCTCATATTACATATCTATTTTGGTAAAATATTATGGCAAGTTCATATCTCTCCTACATTGAAACAATAAGATTCAAGTGAACTAATTAAGCCTGTGAGTACCAAAGCATCTAATTTACTAATTAGATGCATTACTAGTATTAACTCTTATCTGTAAAACCAAAATAGGAGTCTGCACTGCAAGATACATATCTGTGTGGTTTAAAATCCATAATGAACTAGGAATGGGCATCCAGACAGCTGCTTATAGATAGCACTTTCCCAGCTCAAAGAAGGCATTGGCTTTTGATTGAATTGTGTTATTGTCAGTATGTAGAAGCTATCACATGCAATTAGAGAACTGAGCACCAATTCCAAAGGAATCCTCATCTGCAGTTTGATGAGGCATCAAACCAAGTCATTCTTCATGCCTTACAGCTTGGCCACAAAAAGGAAAACAACTTACTTTGTGCCATATGTGTATTCAAGATGTGGAAAAGTATTGCAGGTTTGGTGGAGATCTAAGAATTGGTTGACTGGTACAAGATTTTCAGAGGGCATTTTATAGTGAGATTGGAAATTGAAATTCTAGCTATTCAGCATTTGCTGTATGTGCCATGCCTGGTTTCAGATGCTGTAATTGCAGTAGAAGTACATTCTTGCATGGACATCAACCCAAAAGTAGCTGTTGTTTAAAAAAATAGTTTAAAAAACCTGGTAGGCTTCTGAAGTATCCTTGCAGCCAGATATACTGTAATGTTATGAATTTGGGCTGATGTAATGCATGCAGTGGTGTTCATCTTTTGATTCAGAAAAACGCTAGTTTGACACATATCAAGGTGATTCTAAACATTCATCACATCTCCTTCAAGAAACTGCTTCACAATAGTGATCCAAATTTCACTGGAAATTCCCCTTTGTGAATACAGTGTATAAATCACACTTTCCCCAGCTCCTCTCTGCCAGCTCTTCTGTCTGCTGGCTGCATTCAGAAAATTACCTCTATCCCAGAAGGTCAGAACAAGTGCTACCAGTGGTGAGATCCCCTTCTATGGAATCTCCTGTCAGATTCCCTGGGGGTTTGGAGCTCTGCTGATTGTTCTCCAAATTACTGCATCTCTCTAACAGGCTTTAGTGTCTCAAAATTTACTCTATTCCTGACCTTCTCAGACCTCTCAGCTGGAAGTTTTCCACAACGCCATCAAACTGCACAGTGTAACCTTTTAAAAATGTTGTTAATGTAGGTTAAAATCACAAATGCATTTTAGGTTTGATTTCTCTTTTTGAAATTCCAAATTACGCTGCATATTGGAAAGGCCTGCTTTGGCTCGGAGCCATTCTGATAGATGTCACATTGCTAAATAAGATGGGCTTAGAAATATGCCTCAGTGTTTCCTTTTTTATTTCAAACAAATACAAGCAGTAGATTAACATTTGGCTGACACTGGCAACAATTGCTAAATGTAATGTTTAGAACAACCTAACACTCTGATACTCTGTAGTCCTCCACAGTGGAATGTTGCTTTCAGACAGCTTTCCAAGCTGTACAAATTGTGGGCATTTCTACATCAGGAGCCAAAGGTACTGACCAGCAGATCTGATGGCATCCAAACCATGTGAGTGACAGGGGTTTTTTCTTGATCTGGTTATGCAAGCAACACCAAGGTGTTCCTGCAAGCTGGCTATTTGCTGCAAATGGTTGTTTAAAAATCATACTTTTGTATCTGTTATAAAGTTTGTGTGATATACTGCCCAGAAAATCTTTCACTGTACACATGCCAAAAAGTGTGTAAGCAAGTGATAGAGTCAAATCATGTGGGAGAAAATTAAATTTTCATATCTTGTAAATGAAATATACATTAGGGAGTCTCTCCAGTGACCTCCAGACTATTTAAGTTTTGGATTGGATCTGAAGATCTAAATCGTGCAGCCACAATGGCCAGTAATGTGTAAGTGGTGGGTACTGCCTTGCTATGGGCCTCTGTTGGTAAACAAATGGAACCAGTTTTGGAGAACTGCTATTGACAGTAAAATTCTAATTTTGCTCCAGCTCCCAGAACAGATGTACCTCAGAGTCCATAGACTGCAATACTTAACTGCAGCTACTCAGCTGTGACCTTCAGCCTCAGGCTCACTGCAATAAAATTTTCATGCAACCATATGGAAGAATATTTTAATAGAGATTTACTGTCAGTAACTGTCCCAAAGGAGCAAATAAGGAAGCTGTAACATATTGCGTACAGTAAATCAAGGGGACTTCAATGGAAAAATGAAACCTCCCTGAGGCAAGCATCTTTAAAATTACAGGCTACACTTTGTACAAATATGTGTACAAAGGACTAGTTATGCACTCAGTTAAGCAACGCAAAATGGTTTTGATTTTAAGATATATTTATTAGAATTTATTTATTGTGTTTTGTACGTGCTAATGGGGGAGGGGGCCATCTAGCTGGGTTCCCCAGCAACTGCTGTGCAAGTTTGATTTCATCAGATGTGATGCAAAATGGGCAAAAGCAGAGGGAAGTAGAAGGATTGCCAAGTTGATGAGTTCACACAGCAAATTGCATCTCCCAGCAAACACAACTGCAATGGTACTCTCTCAGCCTCCCTGACCACATTGGAGGGTTTTAGTTAAAAGCAATTAACCTCTGCTATTGCTCACTGCTTCCTGAAGCCTGGTGCAACCAGCAGGGAATGAAGGGGAAAGTCCTGCTGGAGTGCTCAGAAGCAACTAGGAAACACAAATGCCATTGCTTTGGGAGCGTGTCAGAGCTGTTCCCTGCTGGCACTCCTCTGGGAACCCTCGTGAAGGCAGGCAGATCTGAGAGGCACGAATCAGCAGAGGCCTGTCTATTTGTAGGTCTTCAGGGAGTTCATAATTCCCTTTATAGAGCTTCAATCTCTTACCCTTTCCTTTGGCAGTACTTTTTTGGGAATTTCTGCAAATGGATAAAGGAAAACAAGAATGTCAATTTCCCCTCTAGTCTCACACTGCACACACACTTGTTTTGTTCCCCTAACAAAACTAATAACATGACAAGGCAATAAATCAGGCAGGTTCAAGGAGATTAAATGCTGATGGAGGTAAGACTGAGTTATCCTTTGAAATGTTCAGTACAGTCACGTAAAACCCAGCCTACCTGAAAACATCCAGGTGTCTGCTAAGTACACTGACTTAGGAAGTGTGTGATGAGAAAAAGAAGACATAGCAAAGCCCAGGAAACAGAAATAGCCAAGTGACAGGAAACAAATCTGCCTTTTTGAAAGAAAAGTGGAGTATTGCATATGAGGGTCTCACTCAGCTGCAAAAATGAGGCAATTGTTAAATTTCATTAAAGTAAAAAAATTATATAGTTATTATTTTAGGTAAATCTTTGAGGGCAGAAGGCTTAAGGAGTGTTCTCTGCTTAGGAGGGCTGTGGTGATACAGATCTCAGGGCTGAGATGCATTAATGCTTATTGCTTTGAATGGATTGTATAAAGCTTATTGCTTTGAAGGAGAAGTAGCAGGGGTGTATCTCAATAAAAAATGTGAAGAAAGGAGTTACAACCATGCCATAAACCTGTGCATTTGGTGGGTAGGAAAATATCACAGGAGAGAATGAGAAAAAACAAATATTCTCCATTTTTGCAACTAAAAACGCTGTATAAAAGGAGCTGCACTTCTTCTGCCGTATTTTCTTAGAGTATTCTGTGAGACCCTGCATTTTTACTAATTAAATGGTGCAAAGTGACCCCTAGAAAGTAAAAAGCACTTTTAAGTACTCCTTTAAGTCTGGCCTCTGAAAGGCTGCTGTTGTATCAGTGACCTATTTCCAGAAGAACTTTATGATTTCAAACTGCTATTTCAGAGGAAGGACAGATTTTAACTTTAGAACATCTCATGCCTATTCTGGATAGCAATTAGAGTTGTTTTAAAGGGGAAAAAAATCTTAAGAAGAAACACTTTTCAGTTATAATTTTCAGCCATCTCTTCGCACTTTGCAAATCATTCATTTCTCTGCTCTAAAATAGGATGGGAAATCATGGGTGGCAGCTGTGTGATCCCCTTCTTTGCTCCTGACATGTGCCTTCTTATCTGTAAGAAGTCCTTAACTGCCATGAGTCTGAGCACTTCTATTTCTCTGAAATCTTGCTGTGCTGTGAAACGACAGCTACAGGCACCTTTCAAAAGGCAGGCAGAAAGAAGCTTTTAATGACTTAAAGTTATGTCTCCCCCTGACGAAAATGTGCCACTATGTATTTGTTTTGATTTTTATATCATTTTTGGTGGGGGTTTTGGTACTATTCCTAATGCTGGATTCTGACATAAGTTTTTTTCCTTTTTGTTTCTATGCTCCTATTTCCATCTTGAAATGCTCTGTTCAAAGAATACCAAAATGAGATGATTCTACAAGTTTTGTTTTGCTGTTGACAGAGGCTTTTGAAGAGAGATAAATGACTGAGTCTCAGAGCATCAGAGAGATTGTCGCTTCTTAGCTAGGTATCGTTTAATCACCTGCAGGCATCCCAATTACCATAAGCAGAATTACTATCCCAATTAAGCAGCAGTCCTTGCCACTTGGTGTCATTAGGCTTAATTTGGTTCCTTGGGAAGTGTCCTGATTAAGCTGATTACCTGATTAAGTGGGTGTACTCTATATGATGGGCCTGATGCATCAGTGCTTTATGTCAGTTCTGCTTGTTGATTAAAGTGCTATTATGGCAGAGTAGAAATAGAGCAATGGCAAGGTGAATCAGGACCATTGGTTTTAGCAGTCATTGTCCAAGCTTGCAAAACACTTTGTATTTTTAGCCGGAAGTCACTGAACACAAACTACCCCTGGGTTTATAATTCTGTAGTGTTGGAGAATATCAAATTGTGGTGAAATTGGACAGGCATTTTGGTTTTTTCTTCTAAGAACAAGAAAGTGAAATTTGCTCTCTGCAAAGGGGATGGCTGATGCAGTGGAAATCGTCTTGAGAAATGCATGATAGGAACATTTGGAATTTAAAGAGGGTGAAAAAAACCCAACAACCCAACCCCTTAACAGCTCAGATTACTCCTATTTTGCTCTGGTTTTCCATGCTTGAAAATACTGGTGTAGCATATAACCCCATTTCAACCCTGAGGTAGAAAACTGGTGTCTGACAATACAGTCAGAATTATTTTTTAAAATTCTTTTTATCTCTGTTTGTGGTTCTTGGCTATCTCTGGGTCTAACATGGAATATCAGAATATTAGGAGCTACATGCATCCACTGATTGACACCATTAAATTGAATGATATCATAAGAGAGGTTAATTAGGAATAAAAACATAAAATCACATATTTTCTATCCCACCCAGAAGTAAGAGGGAACAAAAGCGAAACTAGTAAAGCAAAGTCTAGGAAAACTTTCTTTTTCATTTCTACTGAAGGAATAAATCATGTGGCATACTGCTTAAGTGTTCTATCTTTTGATATAATGACAGTACTCAAAATCTGCAGGTTAATCTTTGAGAAATTACTCCATATCCAAATGATACTTGTAATAGCATTCATCTCAGCTGCCTCTGGGCACATTTGTTGTAGGATTCTATACTGGGAAGTGTCTGTACTTCTTTCACAGGCAGGGAAGCAACAAAGGAACTTTTGGTGTCGACCCAACCTGGAATAGATGTCTACGTTAGGATGAGTTGCCCTGTTGGTGTAGAGTCTCTTCAGCTCACTCAGAGGTTAATATTGGTGCTGTAGGCACCTGGACTTGGCAAGGTGAATCAAAACTCCACTCTTCACTGAGGTGGTGCTACTGGGTTGCAGATGTGCCCACTACTTTAAGCAGAACACGTTGAGAAAAGAATCTGCCCATCTGGCACGATATGGAGGGGTGGTATCTCACCTTACTTTTATCTCTTGTCCCTTTCTTCCGGAATATATTGCTGCAACTGGAGTTAATACAGCTATTGGCAATGATATGAACATATTTGATTTTTTCCTCCCATTACGTTTTCATGGTGGACAGGAAGCAATTTTCCCTCCTGTCATGCCATTTATCTAAGAATAAAGGAGGAGGGATGCAAACCTGCATTAAACTGTCTTTGCTAAAAGAAATCAGTTGTCCAGCCATATCTGTTTGATCTGTCCAGCTGATGGAAGAGATACAGCACTGACTAAGCTGACACTGTATTTTCTGGACTGTCAGCCAGCTTTTTTTGGTGGCCCTGTACAGTTAAAGGGCAGAAAGAAAGCAGCTTGCCCAAAGGGCTGATCAGAGCAACACCCTAGTTTAGGTGCTTTGAAAGCCTAAATATGATTAATATGGTAGCAGGGGAGGTTCTCCATTTAAAAGATTCTTAAAATAGCACACAGCTGTTGTAATATTTGTGTCTTTCCTTCTTACCCATTCCTCTCTAAGTCATTCATCCCTAAACACTCCTGCATGAGGACTACTTAGTGAATGGAGAGGTTTCATTTGATAGACTGTATCCAGGGAGCCTCCTTGTAGAAGTCTAGCTGACTTTTCAGATTGATCTAATCTGTACTGGGAAGTGGCTTTCCTAGGAAAATAACCTTTTCCTAGATATTTTATCTTGCATTTACAATAGCTTCTTCAAAGCAGATGTTCTAGCCCAGACCACATGAATTGAAAATGCCGGTTTGGACAGTAGTATCCAAAAATGCCTTTTGAAGTACATGAAACTGTGAGAGAGAAGTGTGCATCATTAATGGAACTTTTAAATCTGCTTTTCCTTTGGAAAGCTCAGCCTAGCTTTCATTCCTATCAGGATGGTTAACAGTCTGTGCTGAGGAAATGATTCTGAACCTTGTTTGTAAGCACTTATGGGTCAGATTGAAAATAGGGATCCTCGTTATGAAATTGGGCTGATAGACAGCAGCTGGGATATCTGGCCCTTTATACCAGCATCTCCTATGTGTGTACATTCAGCTGTTGGGACCTGACCATGTGCAGCTCAGTATTTTCTCTATCTTTGTGATCTGGCAAGAAACTATAGTGCCCTGAAAGGTTACAGATGTGGCTATAAAGTTTGCATGAATACTTGCTTAGCTGCATGCATCACAGCTACTTGAGCCTGACTCCTCCTCAGAGTCAAGTAAAGGAGGAGCAGGGATTTCTGTAGAGAGTGTGCCTTTAACATAAGAACATAAACACCCACTGCAGCATAGGATTCCCCAGGCTAGCTATAATTTGGGCTAGTAGGCCATATTCTGTAGCAAAAGATCCACATGGGAGTGTTTCCTGCTTGCATATCCAGCTGCCTTTGGCTGCTTAACCTGAATGATTTTCAGAAGCATCAGCATTCAGCCCAAGCCTATAAGGAAGCTCAGCCTCTTGTAGATTCTGCTATGCCTGCCTCAGCTTGGCTTTTGCTAAATATTAGGCACAAACTCTTTATTTGCACTGCCTCTTTGTTTCTTGCTCCTGATCATCCCTTTCCACAGATGTCAGCAGAGATACCCACATCTGCATCAGTGTGGCGTGGCTGGG
Source organism: Ammospiza caudacuta (assembly GCF_027887145.1). NCBI lineage: Eukaryota > Metazoa > Chordata > Aves > Passeriformes > Passerellidae > Ammospiza > Ammospiza caudacuta. The sequence goes on along the minus strand of NC_080595.1, from coordinate 16,715,495 downwards.
ATGGGCAGAAGTGCCCCTATAGCTGTTCCAAGTGCGTCTGCTCCCTGGGTTATGAGTGATCTGTTCCTTGTTCCCTGCATAGGCCACACGTTCAAGGTCTGTTCTTTCATTTTGGCTGGCCAAACAGCCCATGAAGTGTCACTTCTTTGTGCCTGGATAAACACAGCACTTAGGGTCAGGTATCTAGTTGGAATATTCACAGCAAATGTACTTAAAATGCTTTCTAAGACAGTTCTTCAGTACATCATTTGGGGTCACTCCCTCTGGAAACTCTTGCCAGCAAACTTGTTCACTGGAACACTGACAGGAAGAAAACACAGAAAAGGTAAAAACATAACTCAATCCAATTCCTTTGAATGGAATTGTGGTAGTTTGACAGGAAATGGGTCTTCTGGGATGCTGTGGTCAGGCCAATGGGTGCTCAGATTTTAATATTGGCACCTGGTTTGGCCACTGGGGCATTGGATCCGCCTCTGAGAACACAGGGTTAAAAGCAGGGCTCCCAGTTGGGAGGCTCTTTTTGGATTTCCAGTGAGAGAAGCGGGTCAGACCTCCCCTGCCCAGCTGTCCACTGCTGGGCGGGGGAGAGGAAAGCCATGCGGCCCAGGAGAGGTAGGCCTGGCCCCCGAGGGTGGAAGAGAGAAGTACCGGGAGGCACCAGGCAGCCCGTCCCCCCCTCCCCACTCCTTGGAGACAGAGAGAGTGTGGCCTGTGCTTGTGACTGTGTTACCTCGAAACTTGATAAGCATGTGCCGGCAGCAGGCTGAGAAGGAGAAGAAGAGGGGATGCACTGAGAAAGAGTCCAGCCGCTTGTAGGAGCTTTTAACCCTTTGTGGACAATGAAAACTTTACAGAACATTAACCCTTCCTAGAAGAGAGATAAGAGTAGAGGATGAAGAAGGAAATGGGCAAGTGATGAAGGTCTGGGCCAGAGAGAGAGATGTTGGAGGAATGGAGAAGATGGAGTGGCATTTTTTGCTGGACTTTTTTTTGTATAGCCATGGACTGTTTCCTTGTGATAGAGACTGCATTTAGGGGGAGGCAGTGCCTCAGAACCAGGAGGGCTCAGTGTGGGTACCCCTTGGCCCCAGGGGGTGCAAAAATGTGGGGGGACAGGTGTCCCAAAGGAGAGACTGTGCCTTTTTGGAATGAGACAAGGCATCCTTAAAAGATGACCCTAGAAGCAGCCCTGGTCTGTGTTCAGTCATGAGAGCACTGGACACGAAGGAAGAGGTCACCATAGCACAAGAAGGACTCCTTCTCCTCTTGATGAACAAGATTGATTGTTTGAAGGGTGGTGCCGGACCGAGAGTCGGTGATTTGGGGGAATGTATTGTATAGAGAATTTGGTGGGGAGGAGGAGGAGATGTATTTGTGAAGTTTTCATTTTCCTTGTGTGTTTCTTCTTTTCTTTCCCTTGTAGTTCAGTTAATAAATTCTTCTTTATTTCTAAGTGGGAGCCTGCTTTGCTTATTCCTGGTCACATCTCACAGCAGATACCAGAGAGAGGGTATTTTCATGGGGGGACTGGCATTGTGCCAGTGTCAGACCATGACAGGAATGAATGAATGAATATTGCTGTAAAATATTTGCAGCAACCTCGCAAATGTCTTAGATTTTGGATGAACTTGGCTCAGAAGTACCTTTTTTTTCCCCCTAAGTTTTTGAACAACATTTTACAACCCATAGAAAGTAAGGAATATTAAATCTCATACAGTCTTTCCTAGATGATGAAGAAAAAAGTGCACTGTATCCTACCGATATATCATTGTCTCCAAGAAAGCTTTGGTACCTAAGCACTGGGAATGGACCTGGGTCCTCCAAATTGAGTACTTCCCTCCATTTCTGGGCTACAAGTTTTAGATTTGTAAATGTGTATTCCTGCAGCTTTCAGTGAGACAACCAGGATGCTCTGTGCTCTGTCATGTATCTGTAAGATGAGATAAATCATCAGGATGTGTCTTGAGAAATTTCCACAATTATAGACCTCAGAAACTTCATGAAAGGAGATCATCTCTCAGAGTTCATGTCTTGCTGAGGTCAAAACCTTGTAAGAACACAGCTATTCTAAAGAATTAAATGTGAACCTGATGTTAGCACTGATTAATCTTGCTCATAAACTTCCAGCTTGAGCCAAAATCTCTCTACATGCGGATAGCAGAGATGATAGCTTGATGGATCTGAAATTTAAAGCATTGTGTACAGTTGGGGTTGCTAAGTAGGACGAGGGATACGCAGAACCTTGGCTAGTCCTGTCAGGATGTGTAAGACCTTCACAGTATTTTCAGATGAAGAGCAAAGATGGATTTATGTGTTATGATGAAGGGAACAGGAATCTTCCTACCAATGAATGCTAGGAAAACTCTTACATTTTCTCGAATGAATTGCATGCCTGCATAAGCCAAGGACATTTAAAATTGATGGTTCTGCATGCCAGGGGCCATAACCTTCAGAGAGTACAAGTGGCTTTGGAAGATCTCTGAAAAAGAATGAGACCTTCAGGTAATAGAGGGTATTTTTTAGGGATTTTGGTTGAGTGGTTGGTGTTTTTTTACAGTTAAAGGAAATGAAATGAAAGCCCTAACTTGATTTCTCCTTGTAAATTAATCTGTGCTAATTATTGCTATTCATAGAACAGTGTACCCTCAAGGTCCCAAATGTGCAGAGACTTGTACAGCTATTTTATGTAGCTATTGAACCCAGAACTGACAAACAACTGCCTACAAAGTTAAAGGTACATGTCATTGCAAGATTTGGGCAGGAGGAGGGGTTTGGGATCACTGTTGTTTTAAGAGTTCAAACAAAACAAGGGTGGGTATAAAACATAAAATTAATTCTCTTAATTCAAACATAGTTTGTGATCAATTGCTTTCTTTGAGGCTCTCTAGCTAAGCCTTGCGCAGGAGAAAGTAGCAGGGAATCACAAGTGAATGACAAAATCAATCAAAGGCAGGAAAGAAAAACAGACTCTTTGGTTTTGATAAGTATCAGTTCTGTTTCCTATGTGTTGGCTTCACCCTCAGCCAGCTGTAATCAATAATATCTCTCCTTTGACTCCAGAGCACTTTGGGTGAAAGCCTGCTACTGCACATGGTTGTTTTCCACTGTGAGTCTCTGGGCAGCTGTACAAAATACTGGGCAATGGTACAAATGTCCTGGGCCTTGTGCTGTGCATGGTGTCCTGCAATAATCCCAGCCCAGGGCTGTGGCTGGCACAGCTGCCTGGTCACAGTGTGCTGCTGCAGTTGCACCATCCTGCAGAAGCATCCCATGCCATTCCCCTTGCAGCGGCTTGTGGCTCAAGGAGAAATGTACAGTGAAGTGTAGACTGGGTGCCTTCAACATCAGCTGCCTCCTAACAAGCTACAGCTGATAAGGGAGTTACTGTGAAGAAGTGAGCGCATGGCTTTACAGTGTGGTTTTGTCTAGCCAAACTAACTGGGAAGTGATTTGTTTCCTCTCTTCTTTCTTAAAAAATTCCCTATCACCCCACCATACACAAACACACACAAATGGTCATGACTGTTTTGACCCTTTTCTAGGAAAGACAAGGAAATTGTGCTTAATTTTGGTAGATACTTGCTTTCCAGTTTCATATGGAGATGATGCAGTTTTAAATTACTGCAGTAAACAGACTCTTAAAAATGGATGGAGAATCTAAAATGTAAATAAAAATAGAAGCATTTTTCAAAAGGAAGTGTAAACCTTTATGGGAAAAATTCCAACTGCATTTTCCTGCTGTATTTTGCTTTATCTCTATGATTTGGAAGAAGAGGAAGGCAACTGCACAGTGCTTCATCCAGCTGACTTTGTAGGTGTGGAACAGATCTTTTTTAAGTTGCTGAATAGTCTTGGAAAGCACATGACATTTAGGAAGCAAACTGGTGCAACAAACATTACACGCATGCAGAGAATAAAGCAGATGTTAAGACTTCTAATAAACAAAATTTTAGACTTTCTCCTGAACGTTTAGATTAAATACGAAACTGAGATAATTAAGCTCTTAGACCATAGATTAATCATCTTGTGTGTTTCCTAACCTAACTAGGCTGGGTTTTCCAGAGAAGTCCAGGTTTACTAGGTGTCCAACCTCAAAGAAAATTCCCTTTGAGAACTAAGGGAGTGTGATAATGAGGGTCAAAGCAGCACTGTATCTGTGTATCTAGAGACACAGCACAATTAAAGGTAGCTGTGATATATTGAAATATTACACAAAACAAAAAATTCAGCAGCAAGCCGTTGGTGGAAGGATGTGGAAGCAAACCCCCAAAGTGTGAAAAAGGTGTCTCTTGGTTCATGTTTTCTTGGGGTCTAATATTTGAGAGATCACTTTTAAGCCCAGAGGCCACAGTTGTAGTCCCATCCTGTTTATCATCTGCTGGGATCAGGTAGAAAGAAGATAAGGGAATTTTTGAAAGGGGTAGAAGACTGATCTCAGAGATTTAAATTTGTTTTGTCTAGAACTGAAAGCAGTTTCCATGAAGTTTACAAAGTGGAATTTGTGATACTTTTAGATGTTCAGGCATTAAATCAGGCTCAGCTTTTGAATACAACCCTCACACCCTGTTGCTATTTGTGTAAGACTGGGCCACCCTGATTCAAAGAGTGATAGTGTTAAGCATTAAGAGTAAGAACAGTGACTTGTAAAGAATATTGAAGCTGAATCACAAAGCTGTACTTCTGAAACATAAGTTTTCATTAATAAAAGAGAATGTCTTCTTAGCAAGGAACTGCAGAGTGCTTTAAAAGGCTAATGATGTTATTGGTAGGTGATATATTTTGAAAATGGAAGACAAGGAAGAGAAAACATAATTTCCTCTAAATTTAGCATAAATTCTATTACCTCTGTTATTGTCCCATAGGCCAATGGCACAGCTTTCCTAGAGCATCTGCTTCCTAAATTATATGCTATGGTTTATTCTTTCAGAGCACTGTATTGTTTCTATGGAGATCAGAGCAAACACTTAGCTCTTCATGCTTAAATAGGGTTTATGAGTTAAAGAATAGAAAGGGAATAAGTTGAGCATCTATATATGTACGTAGGTACCAGTACCTTGGAATACACTGGCAGATCAGCAACAGTGAAAATTCACTTTGTGTTTAGATTCAGGGAGGTGAGTGCCAGGGTCTCCTATAATCAGAGACACCTTGGCGAGGGTCTGCAAGTTATTTACTGATCAATCATATTTTATCTTGATTCGTCATCCTTTTTCCTTTTAGTTGACTCTTGCAATTAAGCACAACAACATTTTTAGACACCTGTGATGAGGACTTAACTTTAACATTGCTGGGCACTTAATACAAAACATTTTTCCCATGTTGCTACAGAGATGCCCTAAAAAGCAGGTTAGGATTTACTAAGTGGTGATAGTCTTCCATTGCAGACAGGAGGTGGAAGTAGATTATATGCTGTTTTGCCCAAGGCCTCAGCCGGAAGTGAAAAGTGAACTCCAACCCTATTTTCTTGTTTGGATGTCTGTAATCCCAGAACAGACTTTCTATCTTATCTTGCTCACAAACTTTATTAGTGTGTGGCTGGACCTTGGTGTCCCAGCCACTCAGTGTAATTATCCAGCAGTGTCTTGCAGGACTTGGGTGCAGGAAGTATTAGATCTATTTTACATAATTTATATCATTTACTCTTGAATGTCAGAAGGGAAAAGGAACCCCTAAGTTTGATTACACACTAAATTCATTATTTCACATTAGAATTGCCTTCTCCAGAGGACCAAGGATACTTATTTGATTCAGTAATGAGAGCTCCAAAGGGTACTAATTTAGTAAGACTATTGACTGTTCATTACTCTGATGTTGCTCAAATAGCTGAGAGCATGTGCGGTGTTTAATGTGATCTTAAACATTACTATCTACGGTAAATCAGAAACAGGGCACAAGTGCTATAGCTGCTGTTTAATGATGTATGAAAATGCTGCCTGGTAAAGTGCACCATTAAGAAAGGCTAAAACCAGTGCTGAACAAAGACCTGATGAAATATTGATACCTTTGAAGCCAGTACGATTTCTTCTTACTTGGAAGGCAAAGTCTGGGTTTCTGAAATATCAAACTTAACTTGAGCAAAGTAATGCAATCAGATGGATGGGAGCAAACTATCTATTAGGGGAAAAGCAAACCACAAAACAACAAGGAAAAATAATACAGTTAGTCTTCAACATGTCAGTGTTTATTTTATAACTGGGAAGACTTCCAGTTCAAACATTATTCTCTTTCCCTTGAAATACTGAACTTTCCCCACCCCATCCTCAACCCTTTCCTCTTTCTTAGAGAAAGAATCAAATAAAAAATCTCCAACTTAGCAAGACATTCCATTTCAAAAGATGGACTACAGGATGTAAGATTCATCCCATCTTTAAAAGGTGTAAAAAGTATAAAATGTTTGTGGAAGCTTTCTCAGAGCAGATGCCATCATTGCTACCTACATATTCTCTCAGAGATTCTTGGGAAAATCATCGCTCCACCTGCAATGGACTTGCATGTGCTGAGCAGGGACAATGGTTCTCTTCTGTGCACACGTGTATCTGAGATAATGGCTCTGTCATGAACACTGTTACTTCAGACCAATAAAGTGCACTCACTTTTGCCAATGTTTTGCCATAAAGCTAGTGTTTGTGCTTGTAGGCTTGACTCCAGGACAGGATTTTTTAACCTAGGAAAGCACCTCTTCGACTCTGAATCAAGGCTCAAACATCTGTGAAAATTAGGTTATTGTTATTTTACTTTCAACTTCTTTGGTTTTTTTTCCTCTTCCACAAAACTCAGGTTTTTCTGTAACTAGGGCTGTGGTAGGTCAGTGCTGTTGTCTGTTTTACCTGCTGCAAGGTCTTGTGTCCAGAAATGTAATGAAGTTTATATAAATCAGGGTTGTATCATAGTTGTGGAAGCTGGCAGGGATGGCAGTATCTGTGCTGGGTGGTGAGAGTGACTCCCTCACCATAACAGCTCTGTAGTTTGCGTTGTGGGAGACATGAAGTTTATCCTCCCCAGGTACTGTAAGAATGTTTTGTGGGTCCCATAGAGCCCTCACTCAGCCTGGAAAGAAATAAATGTGAAACAGAGAACGTAACCAGAAATGGTTGAAGCAGAGAGTTTAATAAAACAAAACCTAAAGGAAGTGCTTCTTCACATAGCATGTAATGAAATTGTGCTACTCATGAACACAGGATGTTGAAGAGACCTGAAGAATAAACTCAATTCAAAACAAATAAAATAATAGGATTGGGCAACTTTATTAGAAGAGGCCCATTGCTTGTTATTAATGAAGTAGGTGGAACGTCCATGTCAAGAAATCCTGGAGTGACTGATTTTAGGAAATAGGACACTGTAACCAGGATAGAATCATGCTTTACTGGCCCCATTGTTATATGGACCTTCTATTACTGAGGTGTGCCAGGGACCTCGGATTAAAGCAGAGCAGCCTTTCTGCTTAAAATGTCCTGAAACTAGGGACTTGATTCAGTCCAGGTGAAACCCACAGGTCTCTGCTCTGAGAGGGATGATGCCATCTGCATGGAGGTGAAAACAGGAGATCATATTTTGGGATTTGGCAAATGTCTGGAGAGAGCCTTTTCTCTTAGCAAAGTCCCAGTGGTCAGTCTAAACTTGGGAGAAGCTCCAAATGGACAGGATAAAAGCCAGGCACATGGTTACTAATGTGAGGCTTTGTATAGCTCTGCCTACTGCAATATACACAATAAATGTACAGGATGTGTACACATGCAAGTATGTTTCTGACTCTGCAAGAGGAGCAAAATGAAAGAGGATCAAGAATTATGTGCTCAATCTTTGGTCCAGCAGCATTTCAAGTTTTTTGGAGCTGCAGCATAACTTTTTTCATAGTGGGTATTTTAAAACCAAATAATAAAAGAGACTTCAGAGATAATTGATGTGGATCTGTGGTATTGTGCAAGAAAGTGCCCTGAGAGAGACTTTGAGACAGGCAGCTCATTCAGCTTGTAATTAGCTCACAAAGAATAGGTGAGGGGAGGGAGAAACCTCCAGCCTTTCTATTCTTCTCCTTAAACAAAGACCACCTTTACAATTATGTGTATTAGAGGCTTTGGTCTGCAAATTTCTCTCTTGCTCACACCATCATAAAAGATTCAGTGTGCTGTATCTTTTTGATTACTAATTTATGCTGTTTACAGGCTGGGTAAGGGGAAAAGAAGAAAAGCTCTCAAAACTCCAGGAGCTGTGCCTTGTTATTAGGAGAAACCAGCATTCATCAGTGTTGTGCAGCCTGATACAGGATTTTATTTATTTGGAGAGGTTGTAGAGTCCAGTTTAACAATATGGGTTCTGAGGAAAGTAGCACACAGTGGGAGCAGTAATGATGCTGGTTTTGGGGAATATTTGCTGAGTGAGACCTGACATGAGTCTGAAGCCAGGCCCTTGGAGATGCAGTTCCACTAAGCTGTAGGAAAGGCTTGTGTGCTTAGCTTCGTACGCCTCCTTCCCACCTCCTTCCCTGCATCAACCTGAGGCTGGCCATGCACAAAGTGATCCCCTTTCCTGAAAGAGATTAGAGCCATAATGTCCCACTCATATTTCCTAGAGGTCACAAGATGTTTCATCTACCTCAGGTGTGTGTCTACCTGGAAGCAGGGTAGCATTTTGCTCTTGCTCTGTCATAAGGCTGCAGGACCACTCTTACCATCTGTACTGCACTGCCATAATCCCCCATTTCATTTCTCTCAATACCAAGCCTTGATTTTCATCAGATGGGTCAAGATATGCAAGGAAAGTAGGTCTAAGCCCTTCCAGAGACCCTTATAAGGTCCCCAAAACTTCATTTTTTTTTCTATTTCTCTTTTTCTTTTCCATTATTCAAGCAGAAATATGACTCTCTTCCTCCACAGCAGTGCAATTAGCACATTGAAGATCTACATATTGTAATCCCTTTGCATCTTTTCCCAGGATTTCTTAAACGCATTTGTTCATCTAGATATGTGACCAAACCTTTTCCTCCCTTGCCTTGAATGGATTCAGACACTCCTTAAGTTAAAAGAAAAAATGGCATTGGGGTGCTATCTCGACTTCAGAGAAGCCAGAGGAATCAAATTAAGGCCATCACCATCATGTGTCCTTAATTCACACATTTGTGGAAAGGAAAATTGAAAGTTCAGCAGCATGACTGAAAGATGGAATCCTGGTTTGTCATCTTCTTTTCTTAAAACATACACTTCAGTGATTTGATGGATCATAAGGATCCCTGTCTCTGAAACAAGGAAGTGAGATGATGCTCTTTTGCTGGTGATGTAAAATAGAAGACACAGTGAGGCTGTGAGGATGCATCCTCTGTTAGGCATGTAAATAGTTGCATTTGCTTAAGGTTAAGTACAAATTATAGCTAAACTATTTCTTGGCTAGTGAATTACAGGGATGGATAGTGTTTCCATTAGAAAAAGAAAGGGTGAAAAAAAATCAGTCACACTTGAAAATATCAATACCCATGTGACAGATGTGATTTGGGGTGTAGAATGTAGGCTTCTCTTTGCATATAAGTGGGCTCAGCTACTCTATGTGTCTGTAGTTCTCTTCACTTGTACACACAGTCTGCAGATGCTTTGCTTTGATAATGTATTCCCAGTTCATTTCTCTTTAACCTGGAAGGAGTTTCATCTGATGATGACTGGACTTCTTAAAAAATTCACTTGTACTTTTCAAAATCAAAAAAGAGCTTAGAGAAACATTTTATTAATACAAAAAGCTGGCTTTGACATCTGTAGAAGAAAGGGGAAAGTAGGTGTCATAAATAGATCATGTATTTGCTTTTCTAGAAGTTCAACAGGGCGCAGTGCTCTGGCCTGAATATTTGCAAAGTGCCTCCAAAATCTGCGAGTATCCCAACACCAGCATGCACAAAAATCTACCCATCATGGCAACACATGCTTCTGCAGTTCAGAATAACCTCCTTCCCTGAAGGGCCACGTGCACAAAGTGCCAGTACATAACAGCTCTTGTAACTGAATTTTAAACTGAAAATAGCATCTCAGATTGGAAGTGCTGACACAGGCTTAGTGACAGCAGTGCCAATTTAACAGTTGTATGCACTATGGAGTGTTCTTCCAACATTTCTCATCTGAAAGACAATCTGTGCACAGTATAGATTAGTCTGGTTGGGGAAAAAAAATAAAAATTGTGGGGAAAGAAAACCCCAACTGTGGTCTTGGCTGCCAAACTCTGTCAACCAATGCAATCTGCGCTCCCGATGTTTACTGCTTGAAGCTAAATAGGATATTTAGCCAAATTTCAAGTTGTGCTACAAATAAGGCTCAATTTGTGTGTGTGCATACGTATGTGTGAGAGAGATGATTGCTCATTTAAATGACAACTTTATATATGATAATTACAGTCATTAATGAAGACAGAGTTACTTTACCATAGATTACAAGGATAAAAGGAGATCGCCCAAGAATCATGTTCTGGTATAGAGTAGAGTCAATAAGAAAATTAGTCCAAATATTATCTGGAAAATTGTTCTTAAATAATGCCCTAAAGGTTAAAGGAACAATGGATGTAAATTCAGCAGAAGAAATTTGAAAAACACACTAGAGGTCACTGTTGCTACTTGAGCAAAAGCTTTTTCTGCTTCCTTTTCATTTAAGACATTAAAGATCAAATATTTCAGAAGGGAAAAAAAAGTACTACTGTTTCTATATATTTCAAAGCATGTATGTTTTGATATCCTAAAAAATAAACAATATATTTATACAGAATAGATGTTTGTGCTATGACTGTGGAAATCATATATACTTATGAAGAACTTGGAGTCATAGGACAATGCAGTTCTATTTTGTGCAGCATCTTTCATACAAATGACATCCCCCAATACTTTATAGCTTGTAGCATTAAATAATATAGCTTTAAATTGCAGAGATAAATAATCCGTGGGAGAGAAATTAAATGTTATGGGCAAGGGACAAAAGAAATGTTAGATATTTGAAAGCTGTGAGAAGGCATAAATTGCAAATCTGAGCCAAAGATAAATGAGGAAGCCAAACAAATAACTTTTGTGATGCAGGAGAAAAGACTTTAGTCTTTGCAAATTATTCATGAGCTGGGTATTAAAGGGGAAGCAATAGTTTTATATCATAAATACAGTCCTATGCCTGGTTATATTTATAAAGATATGTGTATGTGTGTGTGTGTGTGTGTGTGTTTGAGCAAAGTGTGTGTCTGCGTGTATATAAATATATATTTAGATCTGCAGAAGAAATCCGTCTGAATGCCCAAGAGTGTAGACACTCACTGTAAATGCAGGACTAGACCATGGCATGTTGCATTTGTTACAGCCTTCAGCAATTAAAAAGGACTGGGTTTAGCGTAACATTTTTACTCATTGATATGGAGATTAAAATCATACACTTCATATAATACGAATATTATCATACACTTCAAAAGCAGAAGGTGAAATGTTCCTGAAAATGCAGGTTTTTTCCTCTGAGGTTTTGGTTGTCTCATGAATGCCATTAAATTTCAGGAGACAACCAGTTTCTCTAACAGCTCAAGGAGTTAAGCTTGATAGTAAGGAGTGCAAGTGACTGAGAAGGCGGGTACATTTAATATTTTCAGGGAACACTGTTCTGTGTTTGGTCTTCAAGCTCTAATTATCACCTCATCTTTCAGAGCTGCCGCTGAATTGGATATGGGTTTAGGGGGTTGCCCAGTGGTGGTTGCTGTTTCTGACAAATCCTCACCTGCTAACACTATTGGGATCAGAACTTCCAGCTCCTTGGGAGCATTGATACTTTTCCAGCTTTCCCTCCTCAGTCTTTGTGAAACGTGGATTTTTCCTCTGTACATCCATTGCCTCCTGTAAATAAGAAACTCGAGGGTTACTATCCCATACCTGTCAATATCACCATTTTTAGTTATAAAGCATATCCTTTACAATCTTTCTGTGGTCTTATTGTCCCTTTTTTCCTGCCTGGGACTGTCAGGAATCTGGCAGCCCAATCAGCTGCTGCCCTGGCTGGCTGTGGGCTGTCTGGACACAGGGCCTCTGCCACAGGCACACAGATTGTTTCTGTAGCTCTTGTCTGTTGGTGGTCTGGCATCATTCGATTCTAGGGGTCTTCAAACATCAGCAGCTCAAGATTATCCTGAAATACAGTACTGAATTACAGAACTAGGAAAGTAGCAGCAAGATTTTATCTACATATATTCTGTATGTATACAATATGAATTTATAGATTTAATGCAAGTCAGGGCCATGTTAAAGCCCTAGACTTTTTCCCCCCAGAACTGTAGTATATATTTTTTTTCTGAGCTATTTTCTTCTTATAGCATTAGGCATGGCCCTGTCTTTACATATGAGACTACCCACTACATGTTTTCTATTTAGACATCCAAAGCATTCTCTGATACCCAGATAGCTTTATTAAAAAGTGGAAGTGGGTGAGGATTGGCAGATGCTGAGGGATGACGGACCAACATGGTCAGTTTTCCACAATGATATTTTTATGGCTATAATTTTCCTCTTGGCCATCTTTGGACTGAGAAACTCTCTCCCTTCTAAATGAAGCAATAATAATGAGGTAAACGGGTGGAAAACTGGGGAAGTCACCCAAACCTGTATGTAAGAGCTGAGACGTTCAAACTCGGATGCACAGTCTGAGTAATCTTTGAGAAATTTTATTTTGAGAGAGCTGCACAATCATTTTGTGGAAACTTAGCTCCAGCAGCTTCTTGCAACTGTGAGTTTAAACTGGATGTGGCCTGAGAGCAGTGTACAAGGAGAGGAGAGAATGAATAGCTTTACAAGACTGGCAGAAAAGTTCAGTTGTCTCTCTCTGGTTTTCCTGTTTGTATTGTTTTAGCATTGGTCTTTGACTATGTAACACCTGGCCTTGGGTCTTTTATTCAGTCTTCTTTTGAACAAAGCTCTTGTCAAAGCCAGAAAAGAAAAGAGGATACTAAAGCAGGAAAAACCCCATGTTGCAAGAGAATTCCTTCCCAGTTTAGGGTAAGTTCGAGGGATTCTGTGGTGTACCAAAGGCTCAGTGGATGATTCTGATCTTTTTCTATAGGAGAAAATACAGCCCAAAGGATAAGATGTTTTCCTGTTGGCTCTCATGACTAGTTTATCTTCTCTAAATTTGTCAGCAAAGCCCTGTCCCTCATTCCTTTCAAGCCCCCCATCCAATTCCATCCCTAACATACTCTCTTCAGTGACTATTGCAACCAGAGATGGAAAATCCTACATGTTCTTTCCCTTCTGTCATTCACCTTGCATCTCATGTATCCACTGAAGATGTTTGCTGTGCATACATCTTCTCCTCTTATGTGTCAAAACCAAGGCCAAGGTATTGTGGTTGCCAGTGAGTTACACTTGTGTGGCCCAGCAGCTTGGATTGGAAATCATAAGTGAGCTGGTGAATCCCAGGCTGCTACCAAGCTGGGCAGGTAATGGCCTCTTTCTGTTTTCTCTCCCATCTTATTTTTGTACTATAATTCTTTAGAACAGGGGATATCTGTTACTATGTGAATACACATAGGTATTCAAGGTGTAGTGTAATACCTGCTAGACATGATTGGAATGACTATTATAAATAGCTGGAAGATGATTTAGCAATTTTAAGGACTACAGTATTTATTTCCTTGCCAGCCTTTTTTTTCCACTGTTATTTTCCTCTTTGTCTATTCAGTGATTGCTTTCTCTGAATAAAAGCAGAATCTTACTTCCTTTATGAAGCACACAATGAAAATGTGAAAACTCTAGCTACTGCCTCAATATTATTGAGAAACAATAAAAACATGTCCCAGTATCTAGCAATCACTGCATGGGAGAGAAAGAGGCAGGAAATAAAAGAATCATGTTGCATGCCCTTACTGAACGAATATTAGCTCTTCAGGGTACTGTATTATCACAATGCACTTAAGAAATCCAAATTATTGTAACAGTCTGAATCAAACTTGCTCAGTTCCTTCCCTGTCACACAGGCTCAGCTGCTGATGTTATTTTAATCAAAGATTTGATCAACAATATTAGGAAGAGAGATAGCAGGGAAAATTAACACATGCTTCTCACTAGGGAAAGGATTATTATTTTTAAATCTGCATTTAGTTTCCCACTACCCAGAGTGATTTCTTTGGAGATAAACACAGCAGCCAAATTGCCGTGTGCTGTATCTCAAAGACAGTAGAAATAGTCACAGTGCCCAGAAATTGACATCATCTTTTTGAGGCTTTTTAAGGTTTTTGAAAGAAAAAAATTCCTATCAGTTTTAGTATGAGGTGAAGGAGCTTTCCACATCGCAGTTTCATGTCTCATGCGAACACCGTTGGATGAAGGCTATTTTTCTTGCAGTTGGATTCGTAGTATTAGCCTTTTAATTAAACCTGGGTGCTGGAAAATTAGATCAGCCCCTATGAGGGAAAGAAACATTTTCTGCATTTACCCTGTTATCCTCTCACAACACGGTAACTCAAGAGAATATTCGTGTTTCCTGTGACTTTAAGGAAGACAAGAAGCTCAGGACTGGCAGGTTTATGTGCAGAAGCTTGTCCAGGTGCTGGGAGCAGCCCTTTTCCTTTTTGCCTGTCATTCCTCCTTTCCCAGCTGACTTGGACAGACAGCACAGCACAACGGTGAAGAGTGGCTGCCCATCCCACTTGGAAAGAACTTCCATTACCCTGTGCCACTGTCTTGGCCAAATGAGCCAGCTTTGGAGCAGGATGTGGAATTTCAGTTCCTCTGAATAGCCAGGGGAGAAGCCTTAAAATGAGCCCAGTGCATTCATATCCAAGTAGGTAGCATGATCCAGAATCCACATAACAGAGCTGAAACATGATGGCACAAGACATTTAACTGATGTCAAATTTAAATCCCTATTAAAAAGAAGTGTTCTCTAGTCTGCACCAGGCCATCCATTCTGGTAATCTCATTCCATATTTCTTTTTTCATTGAAAGAAGACCTAGATTAATGACAGAATGAATCTCAGCAGAAGGAACGCACTCCTTATAAGGCAGGCTTGGTGTAGAGATGGTGGAAATTGTAACATAGGATGACTTTATTGGCAGAGAAAGTTGCATTTGTACCATTTATACTTGAAAATCCTTCACCCAGGGCAGCATAGTTCAGCCAAATTAACTCCATCTGGATAGATGGAGCTGAGGATTTCCTGTCAGAAAAGGACCTAGAATGGCATATTGTAACTTAGGGAGACGTTTTAAAACCTCTTAGTGACCGTGGTGGATCCATTCAGACAAAGGGGGTGGATGGGAGAGATACAGTGGGGACTCCTCAAAGGGATTAAAGGTCTGAACAATGCTTGTTTGTTCAGCTGTCTCTCCCAGCTAGTCCGCTCCGACTTGCTGTTGGCTTTTAGAGAAATATGGTTGTGGCTCTTGATGGTCTTGAATTAATATACAATCTCACCAGACAAGTGAATGTTCGCTATTTGCTCTGCTGTCAGCACATGATGTTTAGTGAGATTCCTGTGATGATTTCTAAAGCCTTGGGTTCTGTAGTCACATGAATATAGACTCATCTCTAGCTTCTTGTAAAAAAAACTTCCAATCCCAGCCATAAAATAGAACTTTGATCCTCATGAATGTAGAAGAATAGGACAAAAGCCTGTTGCCAATTTGCATGTTAAAAACAATGAACAGCAAATGAAAACAATGTACTTTTAACAATGCCACAACCTTGAAATTTGCTTCATGATGAGAAGATGCTGGTGTGAAGGTTCAAAGCAGCACAAAGCCATATCACGGTGTAGGAAGGCTTGTGGTACCTAAGTATAAACTGGTCAGGTCACCTGTGGATATTTAAACTCTGGTTTATGTGCGGGACCACAAATGTCCATGGAAAATGGCAGATCTCACAAAACAGGCATTCTTCCCCTGCCACTCATAGGCAAAGCCTGGGTTTGTTCAAGGCCACCCAAAACATCAGCAGAGAAGGGAGGTGGCACTTTTCCCTTCCCATTACCTGTCTGCTAGAGCAGTTTCTCCTCCCTCTCCTGTGCTCCTGTGGCCTTTTTGTCCCGTGACTGCCTTCATGGGAAGGTCAATACTCTCACATACAAGTCTGTGTTGTCAAAGCTGGTGGAGATGGAAAGTTTTGCTAAATATGCATTGGCCTGTGGAGAGAATTGATACATAATCCAGAGTAGAGTAAGGGCATGTACTCTAGTTTACCTTCAGGTCTCAGGAGCAAACTCTAAAGTCCACATTTTAAGTAAAGGCTTCTCCAAGTAATGCACTCCTTTGGCCGTAGAGAACCAGTGAGAGTGATTGTGAATGGACCAGGTTTTCTTATAGTCCCTGGTAGCCTAGTATTAAAAGCATCCCCAATCCATTATATGTTGAAGGATTCTAAAGAAAGTGGGGTGTAAACTGCAGGATATGTGTCCTCAGAGTGTGACATGTGGGGGAAACAGGAAGGGAAGAACATGATCATGTCCTTCTCTCTTTGTATACAGTGTGTGCAATGTAGTGCTTTTTTTTAATGTATTTTTTCATCTTGTATTTTTTGACCCTTAAATGGAGATATTTTTTATGTATTACTCCTATGGGAAAATGTTTTTGAGTTTTCACAGGGGAGAGGAGGAAGAAAAAATGTTCTATATCAGCTGAAACAGATTTGATTTTTCTATTTTAGCAATTGAAGTAAAAAAAAAAAATCAATTATTAGTACAACTCTAATCTGGGGATGTGTATTTCAGAGATCGCATTATGCTGAATATGTGCATTACAAACACAAAGTAAAAATCCATGCCATTATTGTGCCTGTTCAGTAGCCACTTTTCAAAGTGAAATATCTCAGCCATTTAAAATGACATTTTTATTTTTGCAAAAATGCTAAAAGCAATTAGAGGGCAATATTGACTGTTCACTTGCCAAATTTCACTGTTCCAATGAAAGCTGCTTTTGAGTTACTGTACACAAGTGCAAAAAGTATCCCAGATAATTTTACATACAAGTGAAACCAAAAAGAAATCACCATTTAAAAGAAAAGGAAAAGCTGCTTATAAAAGAAATGCTTGCTCCCAGGTTGAAGCCATGTGTCAGCATGGAGCAATCTGTTAAACTTGAGTTAGGAACCCCTGGAAAAAAATTAGCTGTTTGCAATGCCATTGCTGAGTATCATAATTCAAGCAGAGAAGTTTCATGCTGATGTTTTGCATAGGGAATGTTCACTACATGCCTTTGGTGGGAGAATTTTGTCTCTCTTCTCTCAGTAACATTTATTAGTTATCTATTTTAGCTGTCTCTTTCTAAATTAAAAAAAATACATTACAAAAAACTCTTGCATATACGATCAAGACGGATTTTCTGTAATTTCAAAAAATCACGGTCAATACATCTTTCCAGAATTTGAGGCTACCTCCAGTTCACCTGAAGGGCTATTAATTTCTCCTCAGTGTGAATTTATGCAGCAGCGTCATTCTTAGAGAGTTAAGGCATAGGTAAGTCAACTCAAAACTTTTTTGTGGAGCTCAAACACAAGATGTTGTTAATAGCCAGAGAAAATTATTTAGGATCGTCTTGCAAATGTGCTTTTGATTGGATTGGTTAGTAAGTTATCCAGGTTGGCCTGGCAGGAAATTGTTACAGATACTGTTGTCCCTTGGGGATTTTTCCTCCATCCACACCTTGTCCATGCAGTGTACAAGTCTGATGCCTTTGAAGTCAAGTTCTCAAGGTAGATGGCTGTGCTAAAATCAGTTGGGTTCCACTGTTGGGGTAAGTCATACCTCTATTTTTCTATCTGCCATCAATTTTTCTGTGGGCTATGAGCAAACATCTGTTTTTTCTGCAACAGGGTTTGATTCTCATTAATGCTTAGGCTTCTTAACACCTTTGTGACAGTAAAAAATTTCTGTTGATTTTTTCAACAGAAATTTATTTTCCCCATTTGGTGGTCCCTTTTTAACTTCTGACACACTTTTCTGCCTTTTCAGTGTGTTGCCCTGAAGAACTCACAAGTGTTTTGCTCTTGAATCAGAGTTTTCATTACTCTGTTGTCTGCCCTCATGCATGAAAAACAGAGATTTTATCTGTCAGAAATGAATGAGTTTTAATTGTAATGGTCCAAGCAAATGTCATTATTTAGAGCCCAAGAGGATCAATGGCATGGATGGGTTGCACAATGGGCCTGTGTAAACAGAAGCTGGAATGTGAGAAGGTGGAATGGCTTTCTTTCCTTTCAATAAAAGTTTCCTTTCAATAAAAGAAAAATGGGGTTACATTTTATGAATTGGGGAAAATTGCCCTTTTTTTCACAAGGACAAGTGGTGTAAACACAAACTTCTCAGCTGTCTTCCATACTTCCATACAGCCATACTTCCATACCCTGCCCCCTTTCACCCCCCTCGCTCTTTATGGAAACGGGGCTACATTCCTGGGACATCCCAAATAGAGTTGATATATCCCTGGTATTTTATGGTGTCTGGGAAAACAATTTTCCCCTTCATTTCACATTAACAATTGAATGCCACACCATGTGCCTTTAAGACATGATACAGGGTAACCCTATGAAGAATTCAACCACGGCCATGCAGAAAAGGAAGGGGGGTTATCTAAGTGGGGTGGCATAAAGGTGATGATTAGTAGGCTGCACTCAGCCATTGTTCAGTGGAACATAGTCTTTATTTATAAATGATAAGTAAAGATCTGCTGACTGCCCAACTGAGGATACTTGCTCATCTGCACACTTCAGTCCAAGTGCAATAAATACAGATCAAATGTTCACCATCCATATAGAAACAAAAATCTGATCCAAAGCACCTTTTTATTTCTACAGGGTTACCTTCCATCACATGTTTTGCCATGTTATATATGGGTGCATCATTATTTAAATAAAAATAAGAGAAGTAGCTGAAAAGAATATTAATTGCAAGCTAGAACTCTTGGGACACTCTGAAAAGTAGCACTTTAGCCCATATCTATTAATACATTTTGTCTGTGCAACTTACAGTGCCATTTATTTTACATGTTCCCTTCCCTCCCCTTCCCCTGTTGTGCCCATTTTTTAAAGGATCTGAGTATCAATAATCATTGGAAATTTTACCCTCAGAAGTAGCCCTGGTAGTTTGTTTGTCCCAAATTCACATGCATGGATTTAGACAATTTAAAGCACAAAAATTTCCTCTTGCTAGCATTTATTTGGAACAGGAAAGTTGATACCTCTGAGAAAAAGTAAAATCAAGCAAGAATTAAGGGGCTAAGCTGAGTCCCATGTCAAAGAATCATGGAACCATCAAATGTTAAGGCCTTGGAAGGTACTTTAAAGATCATGATCATCTCAACCTCCCCTCTATGGGCAGCGACACCTTCCACTAGACGAGGTTGCTCAAGGCTTTAAAAAACTTGGCTTTGAATGCTGCCAGGCTTGGGGCATCCACAACCTTCGTGAGAAGCCTATTTTGGTGTCTCATCACTCTCACAGTAAAGAACTTCTTCCTAATATGCAACCTAGATTTCCTCTCTTTCAATTTGTACCCGTTCTCCCTTGTCTTGGTGTGACAGTTCTTGATGATTAGTCCTTCTCTGGCTTTCCTGTTGATCTCCTTCAGATACTGGAAGATGCTGTGAGGTGTCCACACATAATTTCTAATTGTATTTGCATTCCCTCCAGACAAAGGAAGGAATGATGAATCTGACTCCATGTTTTCAGAAGGCTAATTTATTATTTTATGATACTATGATAAAGAATACTGTACTATACTAAAGAATCCAGAAAGCATACTTACAGAATGCTGAAAAGATAATAATAATGAAAACTCGTGACTCTCTCCAGAGTCTCCCGACACAGCTTGGCCCTGATTGGCCAATGAGTGAAAACACTCACACCACAAACCAATGGAACAATCACCTGTTGGATAAACAACGTCCAAACACATTCCACATGAGCAAAACAGAGGAGAAGGAAATGAGATAATTATTGTTTTCATTTTTCTCTGAAGCTTTGCAGCTTCCCAGGAGAAAAATCCTGGGTGAAGGGATTTTTCAGAAAATGTGAATGTGACAATTTCCTTCTCCAGGCAGGAAAGTGCCAGCTTTATCAGCCTGTTGTCATAGGGGCAGGTGCTCCAGTTTGTAAGGGAAGTGTTTCATGTCCTGTTAAATAGCAGGACTCCATCACATCCACACTCCATACATCACTCCACCTACAAATCGAGGTCTTTCCCGCTGGACATACCTTTCCCTGACTTCACAAGCCACACTGCAGCATCCTCAGGCCAGATGCAAATATGAGGCAGAGAATCCTTCAAACACTATTTAATTTAAATAAAGTAAGTAACTTGAAGTAAATGTTGAATTAAATAACTCTCCCATTTAATCTATTTCCTGCCTGAAAATGATACAGCAGGATTTACAGGAGTTAAAAAGAAAAAAAGAAAGATGTGTAGACTTGTACTGTCTCCACTTCTGGGACATGATTAAGGTTTCTCTAGAAATTTTTGGTTGTTTTGGATGGGATGTGTCTCATGTCATTTTAGATGGCAGTTAAGTAGACACTTGTGTCTAAGCCAGTTGTGGAATTTTCTTCTTCTTGATGTTGGGGTGTATCTGCCATATTTTTAGGCCCCTGCTCAACAGAGCACCAGGGCACATGTTTTACTTTAAAATGTTGGTTCCAGTCTTTGCTATGGAGAGGTGGCTTTGAGCACTGCCCTGAGTGCCAGGCTGAAGTAGCTTCTTAGTGCTTGGGATGCTTACAAAGAAGAGCAAAAAATATTCCACTACCACCAGATTTGTGCTAGATAGCAAAAAACTCAGTGAAGATCTATCAACTGTGCCAGAATTACAGAAACAGGAATAAAAAATTTAGTTTTCAATGTCCTGTTTGAACTCGTGCATAGATCTCCAAAGCAAGGGGTTGCTGTTTCTGTTATAGCTGCTGTATTTTATGTGTATCTATGACAAGCTTTAAAAACCTTTTTTGCATTACTGACTTTAAAAATATTACAGAAATGTACTACTTTCACCTTTAGGGGTATTTATTGGAAAACCTCTGTTCTGTCATCTATTCCCACCAGTGTTAGCCCACATAAGTGAAGGCCCAGAGACAAGAAGCGTGGAGCTTTTCATATAATGAGGTGGCAAGGAAGGTTGCTCCTGCTGTCTTTAGCTAAACTGGACAATGTTTTTTCTGGAACAAAACTTCTATGTTTCATCTAGAAAGGGGGGAAAAAACCTTAGCTTTATATAGTGAGCAAATAAAAGCCTCAGCTTTTGTATATTTCGTATAAATATTTGCACCATGTTTATTCTGGAGTTTGTGTGTGGTCATCTTTAATTGTTTTAAATAATCATAATAAAGAAAAGAACCACTGTTTTTTTACAAGATAGCCGGAATGCAGTTATGTAGGGAGGTTGAAGTAGTGGCTTAAATATACACAGTTCAGTGAAATATGGAAGGAATGGATTTGTCTCAGAAAGTCTGAGACAAAACAGAGCTCTTTCAGGAAAGCCTGTAAGTTGCAGCCTGGATATTGGCAATCTCTGCACCTGCTAAAGATCCACATTGACACCAGTTTCCACTGCACCATCTTTTGGCTGTATTAATAAGAACAGCACAAATGTGGATTTCAGAAGACCTTATTATAATGGCATTGTGGAAGAAGGTGAAGCTACAATGACTTCAAGAAGGAAAAAAAGGATAGAGAAGCTGACAAAGGGTCTACTGTATGTTCAAGTGGTTTTGAAAGCTGGGCTGATGTTAAATCAAGCTTGTGGACTGATGTGAAAATTAAAGCTGTCTCCTTGAAGCTTCTGGCAGCTGCCCTGAGAGCCCCGGTTGTTATAGAACTGTTGCATCAACACAGAAAGTGACACCCTTAGTTACAGGATGAGATATTATACCTGGGTTTTGCTCTGCTTACTCTCCTTGCTTTGGGGCTTTGGGTTATTTAAGGCTGTTTATTTACATGGAATAGGCTGAGTGTTTTCTAGGCTTTGACTATTTACCTTTGCCAAAATAAAATTACCACTTTCTACTTCTCCACCCAAATACCAAAGGAGAAGTGTCCAAACCTTAGCCCTTGATCTGAAGGGAGCACTGAATTTTGGAAGTGTCCCTCATGCTAATAACGAGCTGACTTGAAATCCTGTGTCTGACCAGCTCCAGACTTTCTGGGATTTGAAAACAACTTCAGATTTGATATTTGGCCTAGTTTCTTAATGAAAATGGAAAATTGCATTTCCTCAGCCTTCCTGAAGAAGAGCCCATGAACCTGATGAACTTGAGTTAAAAACAAGGACTAGCAGGATGCTATGTCTCATCTCAGATGGAGCTCAGCAGGAGTTTTAAGCAACGTGGGACTGCCCCCTCTAGCTGGAAACTTCTTTATTTGCCTCTGAACTCCACAGCCACTGGGGTTTGAGACCTACACAGGTGTGTAGTGCTGAGTGAGCCATTTCTTTTGCTCGGAAGAGGATATTTATGATGAGGGAAATCACAGATTTTATGTGCTCACATTTTTTGATCCTCCTTAAGCAAAAAGGAAACATTTAGAATGCCAAAATCTTGTCTTAATATTTCACGGAGGTAAGTCTTTTATAAACGCGTTGTTGTAAATGGCACTATAAATTCTCCACTATGGAAAATTGCTATCTAGTTTGAAACGAGGCAGGATAAATAGAACTATAAAAGGTTACCTGGAGTAAACAGATAGGGTTTCCAAAATGTACCACATGAGATAGATTGGAGCTCATAGTAATCTGTTTTCCATGCTTAACATATGATCAGCATCAGCTGAACTCTGTAACTGAGCTGCCATCTGTATCAATCCTGTTCCTGGATGTCTTGGCCCTGCTAATGAAATCTGGAAGTGGAATTGTAAATGGATTCAGTGAATGGTAGATGTCAGCCCATTGCGTGATGGGCAATCATCAATCATCCACTGTCAGTTATTTCTGTCTCAGTGAGTAAGCCTTTATTTAAAGCATAAAGTAAGAATGTTGCCAGACCACAGGAACAAGCCCTGAGCTGTTTGCAGGTGCTGCTATTCACAGCTGCCAATTAAACCCCTGACATTTCCATAATGGCCAAGAGGCAAGGCATATGCACTTGATACAAACATTTTTGTAAAAATTAATCTCAGTTTATCAATACTTCACTTTTTTCTTTTTTTTTTTCCCCCAGAGCGACATACAACATCCTAATTTGGGCCTATTGTTTGTTTGCCGTAGAAAGAGAGAAATACGAGTTGGAAAGCAGCCAGGGCATTCATTTCCCCAGGATATACAGAAGATTCCAGTAGCTCATTTCAACCCTTAACTGGGGAGGGAAAGCACAGTAGTGAGGAATTCCACCTTCAGAAAATGGTGTGTGTGCCCTTTGCCCCCCAGCCATGTGCACATACTCAACTCCAGCATTTCTCATCACATGCTGGCCCCTACCTTGGTAAAAATGTAATGTTTGGTTTGGCAAATGCTGTTCCTGAAGTTACTTAGCCCACTGTGGTTTGTTGCTACTATAACAAAATGTTACCTTATCTGGATTTTATACAGATGTCTGGACATACTTCTTCTATCTGGTCCTTCTCATTACCCCTCCACTATCTGAAAAAAAAAAAAAAAATAGAAAATCCAAACCACAAAAACCTAGAAATGTGAGCACATTTTAATATGATCATTCTTTTCTTTTGGGCAGGAGAAAAAAATGAATTGTCATCTCAACTTATCAAAGACATTCCTCAATATTTCTGCAAGTATATATAAATTTCATAAAATTGCCAGTGATGAGCTAGGGTGTTGTTTTTCTGGTTTTTTTTTCCTTGAGAAAATATTTTCATGGGAAAAAAATTATTTATTTCTTCAGAAAAATAAACTGCCTAGTATTGCCACCTGACATTTATAGTTTGGAGGACATAAAACTTTTCAGAGGTCCTTTTATTTCTTGCTCTCAGCTGTTTATAGTTCTTCAGGGGTACCCTGATCTGTAAGTAAATACAGAAAAAGAAAGAACTGCATTCACATTTTGGAAGAGATTTCATTACATGCTGATTGCTTTGCCCTTTTTTGCTGCAAAGACTAAAAAAGGCAGAACACTGAGTGGGAAACTGGATAGCACTGGGGCATTTTAAACTTGTCTTCTTCAGTCTTCATGGTACTGAGGGAGATCACACAAGTCACCCAGAAATTTGAAGTGGATTCTCATGTTTCGTCCTGTCTGGTTATAAAATGCTGCACTATTGGATGAAATTAATTTCTGAAACCTATAGAATTCTGTTAACGTGGCATATTTAGAATTGTTGTTAGAGAGCTTGCTGGCAGGTGGGTTTTAAACTGGGTGTAATTGTTTGCCCAACAGCTGCGCCAGTGTGCTGGTGGTCAGATGCAGAGGTGCCAGTGCAGTTCTATCAGCATAAGTTATTTTACTTCACCAGACTGACACAAGCTGTCCTGCTTTAAGCATTTCATGTCAATGGAAGTAGGTAAGTGTACCTATGCTGAGTAACTTCCTACCTATCTTGGATCTGAAATTTTAAGTATAGACTGAATTTTAATCAATTCTTTTGTCCATGTAGGTGCCTTGAGAAGTTCCACATTGCTTTTCGGGCATAGATGTTGCTTCAGGACTAGTTTTGAAATCAGCTATTTCAGCTTATTTTCTAACAAGTTTCTTAATTTTTAAATTTTTTTTTTTCATTCAAAACCACTCAAAATGTTTGAGATCTGTGAAAACATTGCCTTTAGATGTTAAATAAGAATGTTAAAACCTGATTAATGTTTTAATTAGGTCTCTTCAGAGCTTGAAGGACCAAACTGTCTGAGTTATCCAGTGTAGATCAATTAATCCCACATATATTGCTGTTTTGTTTTAAAATAAAGAAAAAAGAAAGCACTAAGTTAAAACTAGCTGACTTAAAAAAGTCAAAAATCAAAAAATCTCCCAAGTCTTAGCATCAAGTGCTTCTCTGTAGCATATCTTTGTGGCTGTAAGGTAATTTCCTGTGTTGAGGATGACTCAGCTTTCATTATCACCCAAGATAACCATCTTCTTTGGGTGCTTCCATGTGAGCAGAAATCACTGAGGTCATGCTGCTGCACTGTCCCCTCTGACTTGGCCCCCCTGCTCTGAGCTAAAGGCAAAGGCAAAAGGTAACTAATCCCTGTTGGATTCAGTTCCTGTGATCTTGCAGATGTTAAGGCAGTAATAACAATACTGCTCTGAGTATGTCCACATTTAGAAATGCAGAAATGTCCAAGTTGGATGTAAATGAACCATTGTGGATACTGGGCACAGTCAAGATGAGCCAGCAGGGAATACCAAGAGGACTAATTTATCCTGCTTTTTGCCAGTGGTAGTTCCATATAGGCAAATTTATCCTACCAGAAAGCAGGCTTATTTATGATTAGCTCATTTACAGCTAGTCTGACTACTGGAATTTGCATTGTAGACATACATTCTATTAAGATGACTATGTGATTATTTTAAATAACAGTATGGAGGTTGAGATTTTGGAGGTATCTGAGGGCTTCCATTGAAGTTGGTTTAAGAAGTTGCTGCCTCCAGTGATCTCTTTTGCAACTTCTGCTGAAGATGGTATGCCCCATGAATCAGCACATGGGATCACATGCCTGCCTAAGAGCCTTGGGTGTTTACAACACAATATTTCAGCTTAAAGCCCTGAAGAGGATGTGCTTGCGTCATCTAAATGATGAACTGGATCACAGCAATTGCATCTCTTGATGTGGCAGAAGCAGGCAGACAGTTTGGTGATAATGCTCCATATCTCTTCTTTTAAAGAGCCCAAAGAGACCTGGATGCCAGGGCCCATGGAAATGTCCTTCTGCTCTATTGTGCATCAGTGGTTGAGCACCTCATTCTCCTCACATCCTGTCAAAAATATTTGTCCTTTTAGGGTTGTGGAGCTATCTAGTCTCCTACTGTAATGTTTGATCCTGGTACAGAAGGCAAAGCACAAACGCAGATTTCCAGCCTGATGACAGTGAGATTCCTCAGGGGCTTAAATCAAAACATAAAATTCCCTTATTCAAGTTATATTGCCTTTAACTTCAGAGAAGTTTATACATGTGAACATTCCTGGTACAAAGGGATACTGGTACGTAGAGGAGGATCTGACATTATGAAAGTTAACAAGTACCAGTAGCCATTCTTCCCTCTATTGCTGCACTTGTGCATGATGAACTCCAGGTCTGTCTCTTGCTTCCCTGCTCCTGGCGCTGCCCAGCTATGATCTAGTGTACTGACCTCACTAGCCAAGTAATGGCTTTCATGCTACCAAATCCCATCAGGAACTTCATGTCTCTTGTGTTAGTCTTCATCCATTGCTAACTTGTATTATCGTTGGCACACTTAAAATTGTGATGTTATGTTTCAAAAGTTTTTGAAGCTGAAACACACAAGCTCTTTTATTTCTATTCTGCCCCGTAGGATTATTTTAGCTCTACACATGCAAAACCTTATATTAAGCAAGAAATTAATCATATCAGGGTAAAGTAGCTACTGAAAAATTGCCAAGCACCATAAACATTGATCAAAATGCAGGCCAACCATTTGCACAGCAAGTAATTGAAGCTAGAGATTCACTGGCGCGGCGCATAACTTTGGAGCGATGTGTAACTTTTCATTTTGAATTAGAAAGCTTTTCAAACATAAAATGATATCTGAGAAGACTGCACTACCTAAAAGGTTTCAGTAAACAATGAAAAAAAAAAGTGTTAAAATATGCTGGAGAGATCAATCATGCTTTGTGGTTACTTGCTCCATGTAGTTTCACACACATTCTCTGATAAACAATGTCCCACACACTCTGCCCAGACCCATTATTTTCTTCAGCACCAAAGCGTCAAGGGCCAGATCCTCATTTGGTTTAAGTCAGCAGAGCTCTGCTGAGGTTGACTGCTTGCCATTGATTTATGCCAGCTGAAGATCTGGCCTGAAGAGTGACAAAAATATAATTTTATGTTTTATTTATGGGTGTAAAACAATAGTCCTAAAGGGAGCAGATGTTCCATGTCAAGGGAGGAGGTTTATTAAATGCAATTCCAGACACAAAAGCTAATCTTTGTGGTCAGGGAAGGCATGAGGCCTGTTTTACATGATGAACTTTAATTGAAATCTTGCTCTTTTGTGTTCATTTATTTCTTCTATTTGGGAGCTGACAAGCATCATTTAAATTACTTAACAGCTGCCAGACACCTTAAGAAACAATAAATAGTTCTCTTAGACACCTGGAGAAGGTTAGACAGTCTTCATTTGTCTTCCAAGTACCTGCTGAAATGGTATTAATTTGGTATCACATATTTTTAATTAAGTGGTCACTTCACTAATGAAATTTCCATCTGTTTCAGATGGAGCTGTGGGGAGAAAGATCACTCAGCTTATGGAGGGTTTTGCAATTGCAAAATGTCTTTTTTTGCAGTTTGGATTTAAATCCAAAGGATTTTGAAATCATCTCGAAAAGAGAAGGGAGTGTCTGCCTCCAAGTCTCAGGCCTCAAACCTCTTATTGTCCCCAGCACCAAAACTATTCCCTTTGTGGATGATCTTCCCTCTGTAGGTCCTAGAGCAGGAGCTCCTTGGCTGCCAAAAACTGAAGTTAGGGAACTGAAAGAAAATCAGTGGCAAAAGCCTGCTTGCAGGAATGTCACAGTTTTTTTGAAGCTCTCCTCATCATGCTTTCTTTCAGTGAGCCAGCATTTTTGACTCCCATGTCACTGCACCACCCTAAAAAGGAAAGAGCATTCAGTGATGTGCCTGTTCCTTGGGTTTAAATGGCCAAGAAATGTACTATGGCGAGATCTGAGCTCTTTAGAGGCACACAGCAATAGTCAGCGAAGCAGTGCTGATTCACATCAGATAAATTTTGGACTGAAATGCACAAGGATGACATTTACTCCCTGACCTTCTGTGCTCCTTCCCACACCCTCACATGGATAGCTAGAGAACAAGCTGTACTTATCAGAGGTCAACAGTGAATGTAAACTGGAGCTTCAGAAAAGACAGTAAATAGAGGAAAATTGGAGTGAATATTCCTGTATTCTATTAAAAGAGAGGAACAAAAGTAAAGATTGAAGAAGGCTGTGTATGGAAAAAGAAATGGAGAGGGAGCAGACTCCAGTGTGTCAGCTTGGGTGGAAATCCCACATTTAATGTGAGATTTTGTTCTGAGTCAGGCTGAGCATAACAAGTTTGAAATTGTCTATGAACCAATATTAGAAAAAAGAAACCTGAGGCTAAGCTGACAGTGGGATGCAGGGAATGCTGAAATATTTCATTCATGTTTCAGCATAATTTTTTTGTTAATTTATGTTAGAAATCTGGTATATCTTCATTGGAACTTTTCAACACAAACAGCAGCAGCAACCGCAACCTTTCATTCTATATCAAAGGAGAAACTTCCAAGATTATAAAAAAGCCCAATACTTGTTATCCTCCCTGAATAAGAAGTTAACGGAATAAGTTTTTCACAACAGATGTATTTTGTTTGACATAACATTTGTTTCCTTTCAAAGCCACTCTGAATAACATTTCCAGTTGCACATTTCCAAAGGCATGACTCACTTCATGGGATGGAATATGTCTATGGTAAATGTATTCTACAGCCATACTGGGCCTTCTTTGTAAGCTTCCCAGTAGAGAAACCCTTTAGGACATAGTCTCACCTGTTTTAAACCACTCCTTTAGGATGATGTAAATTAGAGCCTGGAACTGTCTTTTTCCCCTTATCACCAAAAAGTAGTATAGGGCGAGTAAGGATCAATCTAACTTCACCCAAATATTCTTGTCCATGGGGACAGTTGCTGTAGTATATTGTGGTAAAGACTTCACCTCTACAGATACCATATGCAAGAGAAAGGTTTAGGCATTGGAGTGAAGTCACAGAAGAATAATAAAATGCTCCAAAAATACAAAGGGCTTAGTTAGAAAGAAATATGAAAAGGCCTAAATATACACAAATGCAAAGTGCGGGATGAATATGTTATATGCATAATGATCACTTCAAATGTGAAAACAAACTGAGGGGCAGTAAAAATTAGGACTTTCCAGGGAAAGAAAATAGAGGATGGGTTTTGATAACAGGGCAAACAATTTTCTTATCAGATGATCTGTTTTGTCTGGGGGCCAGTTTTCACGAGAAGCAGTAGCCCCAGAATTTGAGTAATTTCATACCAGAGCTTGGAAATGCACAATAGAGATTATTCCTGTCTGGGAAGAGAATGAAAAGAGGGTCTACTAAAGAGGATCTCATCCAGCCCTCACTTCATTCAGCAGGAATCTTTTCCACTGACCAAAGCAGGATTTGGATCAGACCCCTTTTTACCTTCTATGTTGATGTCTGTCTAAAAAAAAAGACTTAGGAAGAGACATGAACGAGAGCCCAAGTATGATACTAAGAATGGCTTTTTTAGGCTGCTGTAAGGAAAAAGGCAAGTCTCAGAAAATTATGAAGCAGGCAGCTGGCAAATCAGAGGGACTGTTTTACAGCTGCAAGCTGAGTCAATCTCTTAAATGTCTTTACGGAATTAAATGACATTAAGCTTGGTGTCAGTAATTCCCTTAAAACTGTGAGCAAACACTTTTCGAACAGCAGATTTAAGGGCAGCTTAAATCATCACTTGGCAGCTTTTGCCACAGCGGGACTTTGCTCTCTAGCTTACTCCATTTTTACACACAATATTTGAAAGATGTTTTGCTATGGTTAACAAAACATAGCTGCATTTTATATCTGATTCAAGAGAAACCAATAATAATAGAAGTAGGGTAACATTTTTGTATATGCCTGACTGATTCCCTTTGCCTGTTTTGAACCTACCTAACGGCAAACCTCACTTCATTCTACACTGCTCTAATTAATTTGACAGGACTGGAAACTTGCTCTTCCTGTTCACACTTATTATTCATCTCTTCAGAATGCCATGTAGGGAGTATGAAGCACAATAAAGTGGTATTTACCAAATCCTTCAATGCTAAATACACCTTTTAAGCTGACTCTGCACAATGCCAGCAGTGAGGAGATCTGACTAAAAGGGCAGCCAAAGAAAAACAACATTTTCCAGAGCATCGTCTCTTTACACATGGCTAGCAGGTCTTAGGCAAGGAAACTATGTCTTTTTACCCCACTTCAAATTCTATAGTAGGCTCTGGGGATCCCAGCTTAGTCCTACTCTATCTGAAAGCTTTGCTGTAGCCAAAGCAAATGACAGAGTGATCATACTCAATGAGCTCTGATGTTAGTTCACAAGAGCCACTGAGTAATTTCATACAGGCGTATCTTTTAACCTTTCATCACCCAAATTAGAAACATCATAACACAACATAAAACACATCTGAAAAATCCATCAGAGACAGGAACTCAGAAAAATGCGAGTAGAAATAAGCGTTTTGAGATTTAGGTGTTTTGAGAAAACACTGACATTGAATGTTAGATTTCCTTTTTTAAAATTCTCAGTGCAGAAAGGGATCTTTTACAAACACACAAAGTGATCAAGGAGTTTAAAAAGTGAAACATGCTTATTTGCACACACTAGGGAAGAAAGTCAGACATTTCATATTTTAAAAGTGAAAGATCAATGAAAGAGATTTTCAGCAGCAAGTTACCAGTTGGGTCCTTGAATCTAATCATGAGCTCCCTTTGCACTTTTATGCCTGTATAAATCTCACTTTACATGAAGCTAAAGGTGAAGTTTTCAGAGTACCTGAGAAAATTTCTCCATGGCGTAGGGCAGCACTGTGCACAAATAGCCACATCAGCTCTAAACGAACTAACTCAAGTACCAAATGGAACAGAATGCCTGTAGCAGAGCAGTTTTTCCAGCTTTCTGCTCTTAATCTCCAAATATTTCTTTGTGTGGCATCCACCAGAGTTAGATGCCACAGTGTGCAAGTCACTGTTTTTAACAAGGACTTTGAAAGAGGTGTGGAGAAGCAGATGGGCATTCAATGGGATTTTTCAAGGCACATGTTAAAATGGAAAGTAAAGTAACTACACTTAGATGCTTCTGAAAATTAAACACTTTAAACTCTTGAAAAAAATCAGAAACTAAATACCTGCCCTGCTTCTGAAAAGTTTATGTTGAGTAATTTTTCCTAGTACCTGGATTTTCTTATTCATATTTCGTGGAAAAGCATGGACACAATCACACACAGGCTTCCTTATTCCCTTTAGTCTTTGCTTTTCTTCATTTATCCACTTGTTAACCTATGGAAAATCTAAACACTATTCTTTTCACAGTCATGGAGCTCTTACACTGATGTTACACTGCTCATCTTTGGGCAAAGCTTAATGAAGACAAACAGGAGACTCCCATCACTTCAGCTTGGTTTTGGATCAGATCCTAATAGAGAGGAGTTGGATTCGTTGAATTGTAGATAGAGTAACAGCTCAACTCCTTCAGGCATAACTCCTCTCTGAATTGTTGTAGAGGAAAACCCACTCTAAACAGATTGAATCTGGAAAAAAACCTTGGATAATTGGGAGTAGAATGGGTCCATTGACTTCAAGAAGAGCTACTGCATGAATAAAAGGTGGTCTGGCATTGGCTTTTGCCGTGTTACATATGAAAGATGGTTCTTGAAACTAATTAATCCTCGAAAAGATCAGCTGACCCATCTCATTGTTAGCAATACATTTTTAATTATTCATTTTAGTCAAGCATCATTTGAACACAAGTCAATTTGCAATTTCATTAGAGTACAGAAAAGGCCTGGGGTCTATTCCCAGTAAAAAGGAAAAAATCTCTGGCAAAATTTCATAAAAGATGTTAATCCTCTAATTAATTTTGTGTATCAAGCAAGAATTAATGTGTCCTGCTATTTAAGCAGAAGTCATCTTGCCAAGAAATGCATTTTGTCATACCTTCCCCTCCAGGAAAACCTCTTTACAAGCTTTGTGGCAGAACACCCTGGCAACTAATGACTAGCTTTGAAGCAACATTCACAGACCATTTGCTTTGATGACATTTGGAACTTTTTTCTCCCCCCCAGTACTCATTCCAAAGTCTATTGTAAGTGTAGAGCTCTCACCCCACTGCTTTTGAAAACTAATCAATAAAGTAAGATTTGTGAGGTTGCATCTGAGGAGTATCACATCTTTTAACTCCCTTCTTGGTTGAGCTGCTGTACATATTTTTAAACTAAACCTTATGAACAGATTTGAGTATGTAATGCGTACTATATTCACAGGCACACAAGGGTGACGCCTTTCTTTTTTTTCTTATATTAACTTCAAAAGCTTAAAACTTCTGCCAGTTAACCTTCCATAAAACTGACATTATATGGTCATCATACATAATCAAGTGATGGATTGCATGCCAAGAAGACACAAAGGGCAAATGTTTACACTTGTTATAACTATGACAATTACAGTACTCAAAAATGGAAAAAGAATACTTCACTCCGTGCTAAAGAACTCCAAAGAAAACATATCCATGTTAGTAAATACTGAAACGAATTTTGAATACCTCACTAGCATCAGCGTAAATCCTAGAGTGAGGCAATCTGTGCTCACAGAAAAGAATCAAGATCAAAATATGGGCCACAGAGTTTCATCTTTATTCTAACTTTTGACTTTTCTCAATCAATGCTAAAATCCTTAGGTCTGATTTCTCATTTTAATGGCTTTGTGTTATGTGTCTCAACCATACCTCATCTAATTTAATAAGATGCAAGCTAAGGAAGTACTTAAGTTACTTATCAGGGGTTTCAGATGACACATTATTATTGTACTCAAAAGTCAATATTTGCTAATCATGTTAGTAGAGGAACTGATCCAGAGCTACAATTCTTGAATTGCTAAGGCATTTAAGATTAATTAAACCTGTCTTCTCCTCACTTGTCATATACACACATGGCACAACACCCGCAATCCCCACCCCTTCCTCTCTTCTGAATTGGACAAGTCAGTTTCTCCATAAGGAAAACCTGTCCAGTCCGCAGCTATAGGATGAAAACCTCATAATTTTCTCAGTTTTCTACCTCCAGTGTTGGGATGGCCATTCAGAACCTGACTTCAGGTACCAGGGCAGGTCATGTTCAGCACTTTCGGGTTGTGCCCTTTCTCTTTGACACTGGTACAACATCAAAGCAGGCCGTTGTATTCTACCTGTGATCTTTGCACAAGACTGTGGTTGAAATCAGGAGAGAGCTGCATGCTAGCAAAAGCAGAGCCAATCTGGCAGTGTGACACAGGTTGAAAAAGCCTGATTGCTCATCTTGTTTCAATTGGGATTGTTCATCCCATGGTCTCACACGTTAAAGGTACTGAAATGCTGAGCAGGTCTTATTCCACATAGTGGCAGAAGAGAAGTGAGTTTACACCTTACTATCTATCCTAATTTTCATTTTATCACGCATAATGGGAAAGTTAAAAACTGATCTATGTCTTTCTTTCTCTCTTTCTAAGCTGTTGTTGAATTTGGTATGTACAACGTGAAAAGATTAGTGTATTTCCTAGGGCTAAGTGCAGTGTAAGCAAGTAATGTGCAAGCTTCCACATGCAGACTTGCCAGTGCACAATCAGGCTGGATTTCCAACCCTCAGTCTCCTCTGAGTGTACATCAGCTGCTCAGAGGCCATGTCAGTGTCTGGACATGTGCATTTGATTAGCAGTGTGATGGCTTCCTGATAGGATCATATATTTATTCAGAACCTGGCTTAGAAGGAGGTACAGATCTGCCTTGAAGCAGGAATCTCTTAGTGGATGAAATGTGGCTTACCTGCTACCCAGAATATATTACTGTAGTTTGTGTATTATTGTGGTTTTCTCTTGCTTGACTTTAAGCAATTATTATACTGGTCTAAAGAGAGTGCACTGAATGTTTATATGAGAATAATAGAGCAGAGTGGAGATTTGCAATCAGACACATTGGAAGAGTTTCTGATTTACATAAAACTTATGCAAACCAGGAGGATGGGTATATCTATAGCAGGTTAGGCCAGATTTACACTCATAAATGGGACAGTAGTGTTGGGAGACACAGGTATGAATCAACAGAGTCACTTGTAAAATTGGTGTTTTGCAAAGACTTATAAAGGGGGAAGTGTTCACTGTTATCAGGATATTGAATTAATATTGTGTATTAAATTGTGCAGTGACTGCATGGGGTTTGATAAAAACATATAGAACATCAATACACACATTAAAAAAGTAACTGTTTTGAGTAGTGTGGTATCCAGCCTGCAAATGTTTCAGATCAGCACATTATTGAGTATAATACTCAGATGGACATTTTGCCAAATCAAAACGACACATTCTGTTTAATATTCCAACTAGTGTTAAACTATTAATTTAAATGTGTTAATAGTGGCTGTCATATAAGTTGAGCATATGAAAGCCTCCCAACAGTCATGCCTTATCCTCAAGTAATTGATTTTTTATATTAATTCAGTAAAAAATATAAGATAATTTACTCTTTAAAGTGGTTCCCCCTCCTCCTTTTTTTAAATTAGACATTATTTTATGCATGCCTTTTAACTTACTAATTTATTAATTTAGCCCTGCCACACACAGCTTGAGTTACTATTTTCTTTTCTTTATTTATTTGTCTTTAGATCAATCATGGTGCTATTTTTAGCATGCTTTTGACATATGCAAGATCTCAGGTTTTTCTCTGTATGTGTATCTATTTGCCTCAGTAAATTGTTAGTGAATATCACACTTAGCATAACTGGTCTATGCAAACTCAGTTTGATAATCTTAGCTGATCTTCCAGTAGAGCACATATCTGTATCACAGATATCATCTTTGAAACTGGCACTAATTGGCATTCATGTTGGAATTCTCAATGGAATGGCCACAGACACAAGGTGAAAATTTGGCTCTGTTGAAGGCAACAGGAGTTTTGTCATT
This sequence comes from Ammospiza caudacuta, assembly GCF_027887145.1. Taxonomy (NCBI): domain Eukaryota; kingdom Metazoa; phylum Chordata; class Aves; order Passeriformes; family Passerellidae; genus Ammospiza; species Ammospiza caudacuta. Next base: position 16,680,702 of record NC_080595.1, on the reverse strand, counting down.
GACTTTAATAGGGTCAGGACTTCTTCCAGAGACTGAGCTGCCTCTCATACAGATGTTCAGAATGAGATGGGAGGTTCAAATCCTCTGTGTTTGCTCATGACTAACAAAATGTCATTTTCTGCTAATCTTTGTCCCCCTTCTGCCAGGATCTAGTCTTTTTTTTTTTTTTAAAGGAGAAAGTGAATAAGCAAGGCCCCCAGCTTCATATTGCATTGTCTTCCTCAAGTTCCAGTTCCCTTCCCTCTCTTTGTACTTGATATAGTATCTCTCCATTCACAGTGCAAGTTCTCTGTCTTCTGTTATCTCTTGATTCTTCAGTTCTTGTTTATTTTTAACCACTCTGTTTTCTTAGAAACTCTACTTTCAAGGAAGCTCTTGCTCTTGAAAAAATGAAATTCCTTTAATTCAGTCTATCTTTCTAGAAACCCACTGTTTCCCTCGTGTCTGCCTCTATTTTCTCAGAAGCTGTTGTTTCTTGCCATTTCTAAGAAGCTTCTCAGTCTCTGGTAAGAGAATCTACATTTCTCCAGGTTCTGTACTTGGCTTCATCTAAAGGGAATCTTTGTCCTTTTCTTTACTGACCCTTCCCTCTCAGCACCTGTCTTCTGTAATCTGCTCTCATTTCAGTTTGCTTTGGATATGCACCTTCACTGACAGCTCCTTTATTTTTTTCTGTCTCTCTTTGCCACTTGCTCTCCCCATCGCCTCACAGAGGTGTCCATCTCAGAATCCTTGAGGCACTTGCCTTTCTCTGACAGTTATTCTCCTCTGCACATCACAGTCATTTGCCTCTGTGCATCCCGCTGTCACTTACATAATGGCTTGACTTCCTAAGGTTAGTTATTTACCACTTCTTGCTGATTTTCAGATCCACATCTCCTCTATCAATCCTGTTACACTTGCTGTTTCCTCAGTTGTCTCCTAGACCATCTTTTTCTCTTATCTTGCTGCCCCTTCTGCTGCTGATTGTCTTCTCTATCGCAGTAGCAATCATGATTTTTTTCATCCACACAAGCTAAAAATGTTATGATAATCTCTGTTATTGATGGATGATGTCAGCAAGATCTTCCCACTTCCTCTCCTTCCATCTAAAATACTGCTTGCTAATACTGCCTTGTCTCCACCAACCATCATCGTCCTTGATTTTCTACTGCCTGCTGTAAGAAATGCAAGCCATTAAAAATTCTGTGAAATCTACTGCTTGAGGTTCTACTGCCATTTATCTTCCACTCAATTTATCCGACTGCTTCTCCCATTCTTCTCTTTTACAGACTTCCTCTGTCCCCTTTTTCCTTTCTGTGTTTTCTTCTGTGTTGCTCCATAGAGTAGGAAGCTTTTTTTTTTTTTGGTCATCCTTCAGCAATTTTTTCTTTTGCTTCTTGAAATCTTTTATTAGAACTCATCTCTCAGCTTTGAACTGTGCCTTTCAGTCAAGCAGAGGCTTTAATGCGCTGGAAGACAAAAACTGATACTGGCCAGAGGCCTGTTACTGTAATGTCCCCTCAGGGCCAGGTACAGCCCCAGTGAAGTCACTGTTCCCAACATCACCTGGAGATGGTAGAGAGCACAGATTGGCACTCGTGTCTGACATGCATGAACTACATGTTCAGTACTACCTCAGTGTGCTACAATACATCACTGTTAAGAACACAGAATTGTCAGCATGCTAAGAAATGAAGTAACTGCATTTCTCATGTAGTAAAAAAAAAAAAAAAGGCAAGTGGGGAATGCCTTGAAGCCTAGAGCAAAGCTGAAAGCTGCAAATTCTACAGCTGCTCTTATCTTGCATTGGAACACACTGGCTACTCTTTTGAAAGTTTTGCATTAAAAGTTAGGACAGGAGTTCTTGGTACACCCAATTACTTGCTGGGACTTGGAAAGCATTGCTACACAGAATTTTTACTGGGTGAGTTTTTACAACTAAGGCCATGTAGGAATTAGCATGAGGTTATCTTGGTTTTACAGAATAGGGTGAGTTTTTGTATAGGTTTTTATTTTATTCTGCAAAGTTTCCCCTGGCAACATAAAAGGAGTGCTGGACGAGTGCAACAATTGAACTCCCTATGACAGAAGTAACAAAATACTGCAGTGTGTGGACCATTAAGTGAGATATCAGAAATATTCCCTCTGATACAAGAAGAGAATGATGCCACACAGTATGATGCAAAGTATCTAATTCTTTAGAGTCATGAACTAGAAGCTGTGTAGGCCTTGACTCAAGAGTCCAGATGTACTGTGGACAAGTGAGTCATTTTTCAGTTCATACAGGGCTACGCTTGATGTTATGAACTTCAGACCAGTATATTCTGTGTTCTGCAAATTACTCTCATTTTGTGTCACGACCATGATACAGTTTGGACAAAGTCTAGAGCAGAAGGTTTTAAGTAGTAAGTTCCAGAAAAATGAATGGAAGAATCCAGAATTCAGTCTCCAGATCCACGTCACAACCTGTGTGATAATTAAAACTCCTCCAATACAGGAAATCAGATTAGATTAAATGCTTTGAGCCACTGCATGACCTCTGTATTCCGCCATCCTTCTTGTGCAATCCATATATTATGCTGAACCATTTTTCTTTACAGAGTGGTAGGAAAGGTTTTCTTTTGGGAATACTTCAGTTCTGAGCCAGCTTTGACCTCTGACTCAGAGATCAATGCTTCTCCACAATCTAGAAAATTGGAAGGTGGCAACCATCCCTTCACTGTGTCCCTGTGGCACAAAATCTTGTCTTCTCCTCTCCCACACCTGTCTGTGTGCTGACAGCAGGACCAGCTGGCTGTCCCTTGGCAGTCAGGCCTAGGCCTGCCCTCTCCATCACAAAACTGATTTGAATACATTTACATGATTTATATGATTCAGTTCTAGTGCCCAGGATTACCTCAGCTGGTCAGAGCATGGTGCTAATAATGCCAAGGTTGTGGGTTTGATCCCTGTATGGGCCATTAATTTAAGAGTAGGACTTGATGATCCTTGTGGGTCCCTTTAAACTCACAATATTCAGTGATTCTGTGAAGGTAATTACTGCAAATTCCTGGCCTCTGAGCTAGGCAGGGCTAATCAAGCCTCATGACCCCTTCAGCATAACGCTGGTTGGCCATGCAGTACTATGCTTGCCTAGGAATACTGAAAATCTGTGTGGGTTACCAAGTGCTGTGTGAGTTGTCCAGCTGAAAGTAAATTTTTCCAGGCATTTAGAATACACCTTAGAAAAAGGAACTTGAAAAGGCATCTCTGTTACCAAGTGCACCATTACAAACAACTATCTTGGCCAGCAAAAGGTGAAGCACACCTGTGGGGCTGGATAAGAAACCACAAGTTTACCACTGAGCTCAAAAAAATTGTCATGTTTCTGTAGTAAAAGGACATTTTATGTATCAGAGGTTGACTTTCTGTGCACAAATCTTCTGGTTGTGTAAAGTGTCCCCAGCTCTATGGAGGAGCTGTGACAATTTATACCAGCTGAGGTGCTGCTCAGCATTTTTGGTTATGGACCTTATTTACTCATGGCTAGTTAGAGTTCCTCTGGAGCTGTTAACAGCACTGTGTGCATGTAAATCTTGCTTTGGATGACTTTGAAACAGTTAGGAGACAGCCTGCCTGTCTAAAAAGTAGAAGCATCCTTGAACATATGCCTGGCATAAGGTTAAAATAGAACAGTGCCCCAGCTATATGAAATATAGCTATTATCACCTAAGTGAAGACCTGCAAATTATGTCCACTAAAAAGTTGCCACACAGGATAGTTAGGTGGTAAAAAAGTTCCCTTGTGTTTTGGCAATAGCCTATTTCATTTGTGTCTGTGGTTTTGAGCACCTTCATCCCAGAACACATCTAGCTCCTCATTCACCTCAGGGTGTTGTGCTAACTCACCGACATTTTCTTCTAGAAATTGCTCAGTCAGAAAACGGCATCAGCCGTTTTATTGAATTAAGTTTGCTAAACCGTCAAACAGCAGCCTAAGGTAGGCAAGGCCTGAGGTACTGACAGGCAGCAGCAGTTACTACTCTTTGCAGTAAAAAAAGGTCAGTGTAAATGAGAATTTAGTTGTCTGGCTAGCTACTTTCTGTGTATTCACACAGGTAATTCATATGTCCCTGTGGTGGGATGCAGCTATGCTGCAAAGGTCAGGTGGCATTTTCACAGCAAGGCCCTGAAACACAGACGTTTCAGAACACACTCCTCTCCCTGTAACACTGTGAGTGGTACCAGCAGAAAACCAAGGTAACAGTGAACAAGGAAACCATTACTTTGTAAACCTCCTTGAGCTCAGTATGCACAAAGCCAGCAGTGAGCAGGAAGAAGGAAAAAGCTCAGTCTTGTGTATCCTTATCAGCTGTCCACTTCTTGGGCGAAGCTGATTCTGCAGATCACATGACATTTCAAAGTTCTCCTGATGTTGTGTGTGAATATAGGGATATAAAGCACATATTTCTAGGTAGCACTAAAGGGGAAAAGTAGGTCCCCTGAAAAATATTTCTGTAGAATTTTCTAGCTTATGATACTAAATTAAAACAAAATTTCTCAAGACTGTTCTTGCAAGTCATTCATACCATAAAACAAAAAATTACACTAAGTCTCCATTAGTACTGTAGCTACTATTGTAATCAGTTTTGAAGGATGTGCTCTATTAGTGGAGATATTTTGATTTAAGATCCTGTTGAGGAGCAGTCTAAAACATATACTTTAAATTACTCTTTAAAATACGTCCCATGGTACCTCACTACAATGTATATAGTATGCTGGCTCGGTGTAATAAATTCTTGTCCAATGTTGTCATTAATTTGCAGTAAATATTGAAGCTACCTTCATTTTAAAATAATTTACTTCTTGATTTTAGCTGATAGATATTCTTGTATGGAAAATTAATAAAAATATGTACACATATATAAAACAGGGCAGGACTTCTGCTTTCAGCTGTTACTATGGCTGAAAGCAGATGTCCTGGCTTCTATCAGCTGTATGGAAGTTGACTGACAACAACATGGAGAAAACAGTCCTACAGAGGACTTCTCAGGGTGAGAATGAAAGGAATGAAAGTCCCAGGCCCTTTCCTATCGTCTGTCATTTCTAGCACCTAATTAATTATTAATTAATTGAAATACTTCTTGTGAATAACAAAAAATCAGATCTGAAGGGTAGAAGCAACCATTTCTCATATGTGGTCAGGCCATCATGGCACAACACTACCATGAAATGGAAAGGACGGAGAAATTCCACTGAGTAGACTGGGTGAGAAAAATGTCAGCTCTTTAGAGTCTAAAAAATAATAGTATTTTTCAGAAGTTTGATGAAACTGACTGAGATGAGGGAGAAGAAAGTCTCAAAAAATCCTTGAATCTGCCAAAGAACTCATGGAGGCAATCATTGTTACTAGAGAATCCATGGTAGATTCTCATAATATGGGATTCAACCAGAAAAGGTTCAGCTTGAACTTTCATCTTTTAGAAACTCCATTAATAAGTCTGCAGGAAATCAGGCTCAATTGCTTTCAGTGCTCACAAACTACTTGTGTTTTTTCTGGAACACAGGCAAATTGCTGAGATGACAAATATATGTCTTCCAAGAATCTCCCTCTCCTTTTCATGAATGTCTGAATATTTCCATTTCCCAAATGTATACTTGTTTGACAGTTTTATACCTAACAGATGTTTTATGTTGATTTATTGGTGCCTCAAACTTTTCAAGAACATGAAAAAAGGGTCTGTCTTTACCTGGACTACACTGATCGACATTATCTTAAACCATTGTCAAATTTCTTTCCATTCACCTCCATAAGTCTTTCCACAGGCTGCCCTCCAAGTTTTCTTTTTATCTCTCTGGTTATCTATTACAGAACTGCCATTTGGTCAGACCCTTTTTAATGTGTTACATTATCAAGATTTGACACACTGGTGGAGTGTATTCAAAGTTTGCTTTGATTTCTACAAATTTTTCATCTGTGATGTGGGGCCTTTAAAAAATGTCAGGTCTGCAGATTTCTCTCGATCATATATGAAATTGTTCTGACTCCACACACATCCTTTAGAAGCAGTCCTCCACTCCATACCCAGAGATTACAGACTGCACAGTTTTAGCACGTCAAACTTGGGATCCTGAAATGTTAGGAGTGCATGACTTACAAAGAAGAAAATATCTGAGGTAGAGACCTAACTAAAAATAAATGTAAATTTGAAATAGTAGATTGCTCCAGTCTCCCACAAAGGAGCAGGAATCTGGTTGTTGTGGAAGCTTTAATAGGACAAGATTCCTAGTTAGAACTACACAGCACATCACATCAGACATTTTGGCATTACAGTTACAAAAGGGAAAGAGGAGAAAAGAGCCCTGAACAGTTTCAAAAATGTCTATATGAGATATGGATAGCAGGCTTCTGTAAAGAGATTGGCCTAGAAAAAGAATTGTACCGAAAATAGGCCTGTGAGACTCCACTCCCAACCCATAAACAGGCACAGTTTTCTTCTCCTTTCTTACTATTGGTAGGCAATCTGGCATTCCAAAAAAGGAGAAAATCTTGAAAGCTTTTGACACTGTGTCTTGGATATTGAGGTCTTTGTTGGTTTGACTGTCACTTCTGATATATGGTGTACATTGAAGTCACAGGACAAGTCAGCATGCTGCAATTTCAGCAAGGTGGAAAATAGAGTGAAATCCAGGCTCATTTATTCATTGCTAACCCTATTCAAGTTCAATAAAGAAGTAGCCATTCCAGTTAATGTTGTCTTCTTTTACAGCATTAGAGTTTACAAAACCATCTGTCCCTAATGTCCCTATCCAGGAAGAGTATAGCCTAAAAGAAGCAACCAAAAAGTCAGGAATTCAAATTTCTGAATTTCTAAGCATATTTCAGGATTTTGATATAGAACATGAGAGAGAACTTTTTCTAAAAATGATCCTTTGCAAGTCATTATCGGTGTAGGAAGTTGTGCTTGTTTTGGCTGGGGCAGTTAATTTTCTTCACAGTGTCTGATGTGAGGCTGAGTTTTGGATTTATGCTAAACACATGGCTGGTAATACAGAAATGTTTTTGTTTATGCTGAGCAGGGCTTACCCAGAGCCAAGGCCTTTTCTGCTTCTTGTACTGCCATGCTGGCAAGGTAGTTGGGGGAGCATGAGGAAACACAGCCAGGACAGGTAACCACAACTGACCAAAGGGATATTCCAGACAATATTGACATCATGCTCAGTACATAAAGCTGGGGGAAGAAGGAGGAAGTTGTGGAGCATTTGCAGTGATAGCATTTGTCTTCTGTTAGGCGTAAGCATAAGTCACTGTTAGGCGTAATGGGAGCCTGCTCTCCTGGAGATGCTGAACACCTGCCTACCCATGGGAAGTAGTGAATTAATTCCTTGTTTTGCTTTGCTTTCCCTATTAAACTGTCTTTATCTCAACCCAGGAGTTTTCCAGCTTTTACCTTTGTGATTCTCTCCCTAACCCTGCTGGTGGGGCAGTGAGGGAGTGGCTGTCTGGGGCCTGGCTGCTGGCTGGGGTGAAACCATGACAGAAGTGTTAACACTTCATTTACTGTTTCTGAACGCTTACTCATAGCTTGGAGAACACATTTTTCTGTCCCTCATTATGTCCTTTTTTTTTTTGCTGTCACACTTCAGCTTTCTGAAGGCCTCTAACACCCAAAGATGCAGCTAAGTAGATATAGTGAATATCTACTGGGATACTCAAAACCAGCTGTTCATTTGGCTCTTTATCATACCCCTCTGAACCACCAACGTGACTCCCCATGAGTAACTTCCTAAGGTGCTTAAATACCCTTTGACACTTGGCCCCAGAGCTACAAAACTTGCCTGATGTACGCTCAGCTTGAGGCATGTAAGCAGTCCCCCCTGCTCAGCCAAAAGAAAGTACAACACCTCAAACCTAACTTGCCATGATCAGTTAGAATGATATTTTATTTGGATCTCTTCTGTCCATGAGTGTGGCAGTGTATGCAAAACTTCATTTCCATATCTACACAGATCCTAATTTCCCAGGGTTAAAACTTAAATCAAGTTTTTCCTTTAGGGAATACAAGCTGCAAAGAGCAGACAACCTTCATTTAAATATAAATCTATAAATCCTTTAGTCTTCACCTCTTTTAACCACATTGTTTGAGGTGAAAGCTGTTAATTGTGGTCTTTAGAAGGTATGTGTAAATGCAAACTTTTCCCCAAAAAACTTTGAAAATGTATAATCAATAATATTTTTGATAAACGCTAGTGCAAAAGAAGAGAACTACTTGTAATAGTGAAATGCATGGGCTTGATTCGTTATTCAGCTGAGTCACCCCCTTACCTCCACTGCTTTAAGGAATTCACTGCAAGAGCAGGATCAGGCCCTTAATGGTCTGCCAGCTCCATACTGACATTATACCCAGACAACTGTCACTGAAATTTATATTTAGTTGCATAAGAACAGTACATTAGATATCCTTAAATGTTTTAGGAGGCAGGACTTTTCTGACTATTCTGGCAAAACCACCAGTACATGTAGAAATCAGAGCTGTGAACAAATACTGCAGTTATGATTTACAGCACAATTGCCAGAGTCTTCCCAGCTTCATCTCTGATGGCCACTTACTCAGGCTGTCATTTTTAGCTCCACAGATTATATCTGCCTTGGCCTCTTCCACAAACACTGGATTCACTGGAGTGTGTTGCAGACAATACAGCTCTCAAACAATGAAGCATTTGTGTTCATTTTCTTCTATTTTATCTTAGGAATTCTACTATTTAGGTCACTATCTGCTGCTTCCAGCTATTCTTTACTGAAAAATTGTAGCTCTTTTTAGGCTTAAGGAGATAAAATCAATGAATTCATCTATGTTATTCCTCTGGGTATAAAGGTCTAGATGTAATAAGTGGTACACATAGTATAAGATTACATTGCTGTTTCTGAACTGCAGCCCCAAGATTAATTGTGCCTTATAGGCCAAAATTTGAAGAGCGGCTGGATGCTGGCCTCTCTGAAAATCTGATACAACTAACACAATAAAACCCCAGTATTACCAAATTTCTCAAATGCTTTAAATGTGATTCCTCCCTAGCATGAAGAGGAAAGGTGTGAATGTATGTCTGTGTAGAATTTTAGATACAGATATGGAGAATAATGATGAATGGATCCTCTTCCTGATTGTACCTGCCTTTCCTAAAAGAAATGAAAAAATCCACTACAGGTTTTACTTGAGAAAGATAATGCTTGGATTTTAGCAAGCAACATCACTCATTGCGAAATCCGTCAATATCTGTGGAATAAAAATTATACTTCGATATGGCGACATACAGGAATTCCATTTACATTACATTTAAGCTCACTGATAATTCTACTGACATAAAAAATTGGTATGCTCTGAATGAGAAGATGGGTGCTTAAGAAAACAGTCATAATTTAATTTAGAATGGATTTAAGATTGTTGTTATTATTTGTATGGGACTTTTTTGCCTGGAGGAAGATGTGGCTTCATAATGAAATGCCAGCTATTGAAATACTAAACTTCTTAAGTGTACATATGTATTAATTGAAATTATGTAGATACTTTCCTAATGAAGATCTATTGTCTCCCACAATCAGTCAAAAGACTCCATGATTGAGGCATACTAGTGGGCCACCAGAACTCACCAGGAAGCATCAAGGGTGACCCAGTATATTCAAGGACAGAGTAGTGGTGGCATTTTAATACTGATGGTAGTAGCCTCTTCTCATTGCCTTTTGCTTGGCTTCTGGCCTGTTACCTGATTGTGGTGTTCTAGAAGAATCTAAACTAAGAAAAGCCTCAGATACCTCAGATACATAGAGCAAATTATATTGTCTGGATAAATCACATTTCTCCAATAGCTGCTGTTTGGGGTTTACACTTATTTGTCATATGGACATGCAAATCTTCTTTTAAACACAAAACTGCCAGCAGAGGCTTGATGATACAACAAAATCTTGCTATTTCATGGTATGTTACCTGTTGAGGGTATTATGATGAACTTCTTTGAAAAGCTGAAAAATGTTTTTTCTGGGTTAATTTTCAGTCAGATCAGTAAATGAATCCAACTCATCGTATATTGCTCAACAGTAGCAGGGCAGGCAGCTGCAGCCCAGACTGTAACGCTTACTGGGCACCTGCACGGGTTTGGTGGCCTTAATCAACTGACACTGATCCCACAGTGGTTAATACAAGCAAAAAGACCCCAGATAAATACTTCAGGACTGCACTGCAGCTGGTTGTGTGTTGAAACAGTTTGTCCATCAAGGACTGTTAGCTTAAATGGATCAAAGGAAGCTCTTTGTCACCACTATGGATAGAAAATTGAGGTATCGAGTAATTAGGGAAATTACCAAGTGAGGGCTTCAGGTAAAGCCCATATAGAATCTCCATTTCACTCCCTTTTACCAGTTTCTGTAGTAGAGTATTTTCAAAAACAGACTAGAAAAATGTGAAAAAAAGTTTAATGATGACTTACAAATATACAATACTTACATTTTCAAGAGTTACAAAAACGGCATACTACAGAAACCAAAAGCTTCCCTCAACCTTTGGAGGAACATTTCCTAGTTATTTATTTACAAAGAAAAATTACAGTCACTTTTCACAGTGTCACATGTTTACATATAAACACTTCTCAGTTGAAAAATATCTTGCAGCTTACCCAGAAGCAGTTTTTACAGTCTGAGCCCTACACTCATGTATCAGAACAAAAATTCTATCAGACCCTTAGGCTGACATGACACAGCATTCTTATAATTTAATCTTTGTTAATTTAGCCTTTGTTTGAGAATATGTACAACTCAGATGGCTAAACTGATGCATAGTTGAGATTTCACCTGGTGTATTATGTATTGCTCATGATTTTGTAAAATGGCATAGGTTACCTTTTTTAATTAGGTTGGTGATGTGCCTTTAGAAAAAGGTGGTTTAATTTCCTTAAGGTATTTATATTTATAAGTTCTTCCTGAAAGGAATTTAAAAGAATATACCATGTCCTCTGCAGGGCACTTTTTCACACAATGAAACTTCTGTAATAAATTCTTCCTTCTCTATGTACAGTTCTTACCCCTAGTTAAGGGACAAACTGAGCACATTTTCCCAAGTCTGTTCATTTCCATCAGTTTTCTGATGTTGTATGTTTCTTAGATTGTAGTTTATTTAACCCAACATTTTAAAACTTTCTTCTACCTGAGAGCAAACATTAGTATTTCTTAGTCTGTGTGTACTTGAGAGTCTTCTTGTAGATTAGAACACTTGTGGTAACACAGCCAAAACACAACCAGTCTTTTCTGACACCTTCATTATGTGAGTATACCAATACTTTCATGATTTTCAGGCCATACTTAACAGAATCTTCATCTAGCTGAATGTAGTTTGGAACTACACATTTATAACTGATTGTTTTTAATTTAAACTAAGTACCTCCAGAGTATTAGTTATAGTTCAGTTACAGATCTTTTTATATTCAAAACCAGAAAATGCGTGCCATCAATAGCTGTGAACAGAGTTCAAAAAGTGTCTTCCAGCATTACAGTATTTCCCTACCAAAAGCTTACTCCACAGACAAAATACACTCCAAGTTCAAGCATCTTTAAAGAATGCCTGTGTTCTGGACTTTCTTCGTGCAAGAGCTTCTTGTTTTTTTCTTTCAATCTCCTCTTGAGAACATTTTCTATTTTTTTGTTCTACCACAGACACTGTAAATAAAAAAAATATGTATTAGGAGCTTCAGGTTTGTTCAATATGTATTTTAACTTAGCCATTTCCAGCGTTTGAAGATCTATGGCAGGAGCACACTGTTCTGACACACTGGGCACCCAAGTTAAGAAAGGCTCATCTATCCTGTCCCCTAGGCAGGAAGGGGGCAAGATGCATGACCTTTGTAGTGCTACTGATTACTCCCTCCCAATGAAAACACTGGGATGCACACATTTGCTTCAAGGAAATTTTACTTGGGTGCCCTTCAAGTGAACCTTATGACATCAGAGTCAACATAGGAGATTGCGATGGGTTAAGAAAATTAAGGCTATCAGAGTGAAAAGGGCTCTACAATTTAGTGAGTTAGGCAGAGATATGAACATGGAGATAGTATAGATACAGGGGTCACATACAGTACAGGTGTCACACAAATAAAATAAGATAGGTTGAAAAAAGGTCAAAAGTAGCAATAAAAATTGGCAAAGGAGACAAGAACATGATAGCTAAGCATACCATTTTATATGGTGTGTTACAGAACTGTGAATTCCCATACTATAAAATCCTGACCTCACTGGAACAAACAGGAACACTCTTTGCACATATGAAATAATTTTACCATTTTTTTATACACCAATTTCCAATTAATGTATTTTTAATAAGTATTTCAAGTGAATAAATAGAACAAAGGGTATATTTGCTTCTCACAAAAAAGCGTCCATGAAAAATTAAATAGCAATTTTCAAAAGGACCACTTAATATCAATTTTTTTGTTAATGCCCTTTCCCTTAAAATTTAAGATGAAGAAAGCTATGGTTTATCTGTATAGAAAATCTATGCTATCTTCATTCATTCCTTTACTCTCTAGAACATTCCACAGAATAACTAGCTATCTCTCTGCTTTTTTCCCCTTATAATACAAAATTGCTACTTTCCATTTATAGGCTTCTCTGCTGAGGAAGAAACAGATAAAATATTCATTCTTCAATAATTGATTGTTTTGTTGCTTTTGCAACAGTGCTTCTTTATAATGGAGGTTAATACAGGACACTTTTAAAGGCATGTTTTATCAGAATGAATATTGATTAAAACTTTGCCAAGCTGTGAGATCAAGAAAAAATAAGACTGACTGGCACTTGACTGGTTCTCCATTTCCCCAGTAAGTAACACTGAGCATGGAATATTACTAATGGTCTCTTAGCAATAAAGAAGTGACTGACCTCTTTTCTGGATGAAAGAGTATCTTAGTGTTTAGACTGATAACACAACAATATTCCACTGGCAATTTCAGCCACAGAGCCAGCAACAGAGACTGAGCTTTGAAATGTATCAAGTGATTTGAGGTTCCAAATTCCAGGTGTACAGTATTATAAACTGGCATTCCATGTCTTCCTCTCCTGTCCCATTATTAACTAGGGTTTTACTATGCATCAAAATACCAGTATTTTTAAGTAACAAGTTTAAGAAAATAGTATGCTGAGTGCTGCATCAGCCTATAATTGATCCTAGGGAACCTGAGTGTCTATGGAGAGAGGGTGTCAGGTATTTAGAGAAGTGGAAGGGAAACAGGTGTCCTGAAGGACAGGAATTCAGGATATGCATCAAGACAATTTAATTTTTGAGAAAATGAAGTCCAGATTCTCCTTAGAACATCTGCTAACACCTTAACTGAATAGATGAATACTGAAGCCTGTTTTAAGTTGCAGTACAGTATGAATTTCTCTGACATTCTGACTACAGAAAGGAAACAAACGGTTTAACAGGGATACAATAAAGAAAAATACCTGATGTAGTCTGTGCAAATGACTCTGAAAGATGCCTCTTGAAAGGTGATTTCTTATTGTCAAGCTTGCGGTGCAAAGCGACATTCACCTGATTCTTGCTTCCTTCCAAATCCTGCAGAGTAATTCCAATGCCAGAATGATTCCCTGAACTTTCAGACCCTACATGATGACCACCCTGAGAATTGTTAATCTTTCGGAACTTAAACTTTGAATGCACAAGTGAAGTTTTGTTACTAGAGGTGCTACTTGGAATCTTTCCCGCATTACACAAGAAATGTGAGCTGTCGAGTGCTTTTCTACTAAAAATATTTACTGCATTAACAGGACTTACTTCAGAACCTGTCTCTCCTGCTGGCACAGAATTTGACCGGTACCATTTCCCTGAAACAGTCTTTGCAGTATCTTCAGAAGTATCTTGATGACAGTTTTTAGGGAGTGTGTATTTACACTCCACAGAAGGACCCGAGACTTCAGTCAGAGGATCTGAGATGTTCTTACAATTTGTGACATGACCTGTTGTGGCCAGCCCATGCACTGTCTTTGATGAATTCCTACAGGCATCATTTAGTGAGAGAGCCTCCTGTTTTGCGTTTGTTTTTTGCACCAAGAGGAGATCGGGTAGCCCTTGTTTAGATGCTGTGAAACTGTTATCAGCATTTGATCTGGAATTAATACTAGTTCCTTGAATAGTTTTAATTTTTCCATTTCCTTGTTTAACATCCTGGCTCTGAGTTTGCTTTTCTATATCATCACACACCTGATATAACAATTCATCATCCTCACAGTTTGCATCCCAAAGATTATCAGATCCACAAAACATACCTAGTATCTCATCAGAGAATTTCGCTTCATTCCAGTCATCAAATGACAGAGGACATTTCTTCGGTACTTCAACTTGATTTGAGTGACCTGTATTAGCTTGGTTAACCACTTTGGTTAGATCATTAGGTTTCATGTTGGTAGAAACACTGGATGACTGACAGGAAATAGCATGAGTATTACTCCCAGGTTTTCCTGCTGATTGTCTATGAGGATTAAATCTTGAAGGAAAAAGAGGAAGAGCATTGCTTTTAGGCTTAGTAGATTCATTTCCATTCTCCATTTCAGATTGCACTGAAACAGGAATATGGTTCAAATCACTGTTTTGGGTATTCTTCCAAACAGATTTAGTTTTATCTGGTTTAACATCACATTTACCATGCAAGGCCTTGGTCTCTGTCTTGGCGTTTTCTGTCTTACATGGCTTTTGTAAAGACAATGATTTTACATGTTGTGAGTTTTTACTGAAATATTTCAAAGGTGAATACTGCAAACTGTTAGATTTGCTTATAGTCCCCAAAAGAGTTACTGAATTGCCACTACTTCTTTGCTTTGTTCTGCTAGCATCACTGAAATCATGCACAAATGGATTTACAGGAATTTGTGGTGGTTCTTCAGTACTTAGCAGTTCAGGATTTTGGGTTATTTGCATCACAAAAGAGTCATCTGCCAAAAGATCTGTATCCCAGTCATCAAAGCTATCATTAACTACTCCAGCAAGCTTAGCAGAGGCCACCAATTGTGTCTTCAAAGAAGGAGGATTTTTTTTGGTCAGGGTGTCAGTATCAGCTTTTGGTACAGTCTGGCCCATGCTTCGTACTGCAAACAGAGTATCTGTTTGATATGCTTCTGAATTACCATGCTGTGTCTCTTCAACTATCTCAGGAAGATTCTCCTCCTCCAATGTACTTCTAATTTTATGAAAACTATTATTTAAAGAAGTATCGGACAGTCCTTGGCTCAACTGTCCGCTGCACTTCTGGGTAGAAGAGTCAAAAAGAGCATGAAGGGCTACTTCAGCCTCAAGGTCTACAGACTTTTGACTGCTGGACTGACAGGGCTCTGCCACAGGGATGCCAGTGCTCTGTCCAACTGGTTTCAGGGATGCAGTAGGATCTGCTTCAGATCCTTCACCAAGGAGTGATTTCTGGTTCTTCATATTTATTTCATCTTTAGAATTACTTGAAGGCTCTGAGGTGCTCTGGATGAAGTTGTGACCAAGCTTCTCCTGCTCCTGAACAGCATCTAACTCTACTAGATTTTTATCAAACTCCTTAGCCAATTTCATGAGTTCCTCTTCAGGATTTTTTATTTTAAGATCTCTGGATTAAAAAGAAAATACAGAAAATAAAGTCAGAGCTACTGAGAAAGTTTGGCCAAGTTCAGTTACATGACCCTATGAGTTGCTCATTCTTTAGTTTAACAACTACAAAGGCATGACTAAATCCCACTGCTTCCAATACGCAGTCAATATACACCCGCTGCAAGAAGACATGACAAGCCCATAGTTAAAAGCATTCTATATGCTAATGTGGAATTATATGGTTCACTATACATAGAAGACCACATAGTCTTCTTCATGAAACTCCAGCTATGATGAGCAAGAAAAAACTGAAACTTACCTTGTACAACTTAACTTTGTCCTAGCTCGCCCTTTTACTACTATAGGTGTACAGGGAATAGCATCCTCACCAATCCATGTTCCTAAAAGGGAGTCTTCATTACAGCTTGCTTTTTCATCCTGAATAATTAGATTTATTCAGGAAATTAGAAATTTGATTATTAATTTATTTAGAAATTTGATTTCAGATAAAGACTGGATTAGACACACATCTTACATGAGTTAAATGTTGCTAAACTAAATAAACTGGATGAAACCTGTTGAAAACCACAGATAAGAGCAAAAACAAGTTAAGTGAGATTACTGCAACATTGTCCACTGATAGTTGCATCACTTTAATTATATCAATTTAAAGCAGAACTTCAATTAAAATAACTGAATTATACTTTTGGCATGCAAGTCTAGTAGTCTAATTCGGGTTTACACACATTCATGTTACAAGCAGTCACCTAGTTTACTTCAGTATACTACTAAGGAGCTGGCTGAGGCCAGCAGCATAAACAAAGTAGAGACCTTAAAATAAATTACTTTCTGTATGCTTACAGAAAAAAAATCTGACTTCTTCCACCACAACTAATTTACAAAAAGAGCCTTTAAACAGAATTAAGTGACATTTAAAAACTAAATGAAATTGTTTCAGAGCTTCAAAGTTCAGATGCAATACTGTGATGAATTGTTTAGAGGGGCAGAGCAATAGGATGTAGGAAATTACTGTGTGTAAGGCAGCAAAAGTAATTTGAACTTTACTAACTACTAGGGTAGTTTTAAATAGGTTCTCTTATTCTTAGTAAATTTAACGTTTTTTAAAATTTATTTTTGTTTAAAAAATAATATAAGCAGCAGATTACATTTATGGCAGAACTGTAATTGTTTAAAAGGCATGCAGTAGCACTCCTTATCAATGATTTTCCAATTATTTTAGTAAAATTTCTCACAAATACACTAAACAGTAAATATATTTTAAACAGCCCTGTCAAAAAAGTAGGCGTGTTTTGCAAGCTAAATACTACAGATCTATTTTAGGAATTACATGTTTTCTTCTTGTACTTAAAATGCACACCACTTCAGTTTTGACTTTCTGGGCTGTGGACATCAGGTTCATGGCAAGAGGAAAAGGGCAAGAGATACTGGGGTAAAGAGGAGAATGATTTATAGTATTGAAGCAAGGTTACTATGTTTATATTACTGCAAAATATCTCTCATCTTGGTCAACAAAAATCAGCATTGTAAATTAGCAGTCAATCGAGACTCTTCAAAATGCTTAAAAACAACTGCCAAGTCAATCTAGTATTTGAAAAAACTCTTACCTTTTAACAGATGAGTAATTAAGGTTAAATTTATAAATTTATAAATAAACTTAGGTAAACAGTATTCTTAAGACCAAGGGCAGTAACTTGTATTCTGAAAGTAAAGCTTTCTAAAATAGAGCTGCTGCAAGTCTCTTCATGTGCCCTTTTCTACAGCATCTGTGACTCACACAACAATCAGTAAATGCAATGCTTACTATTTTAATTCAACCCGTTCTATAAACTAGTTTTCTACAAGCCCAACTCTAACCACGACACTACTGTAACTAAAACAAGGCTAAGGCTGAAATACTACTCTCTTTTGATCAGTGCACATGCACAGCATTGTTTTAGAAAGTTACAATTACCTGAGGAGCAATACGATTAACAATTTCCGAAATTTCTACCGCACATCTACTGGTAGTCTGCTTGCTTTTTCCATTGCCTATGAAAACAAACAAACTTCTTAAAATTTTGAATTATCTATCCAGTTTATGAAGTGCAGTACATGTCAAATAATTCAAATAAACCTGTACACATGGGAGCTTGCTTCAGTGCTGTATTGAAGAATTTATGGGTTTTTAATGAAAGTAAAATCAAACAACCATTATAAGAGAAAATAACCTTTTTCCAAGAAATCGTTTATAACTTTTGCCACACTCCCACTGCATGCCTCAAACAAATGTCCTGAAGTCTGGATTTTAGTATTACCTAATCTGTGTGCAACTGGTGAATGAGAATCCCAAAAGATTTCTTGCTGTGTCTCAGTGTCATTAATAGGAGAGCTGAAAGTAGGTATTCGGGATTTTCTACTCAATGATCTCTTTGGTGTTTTATGTAAACATGGTTCTGTGAAAAAAGAAAGAGGATCTTTATTAAAAAACAACAAATAAGAGGCAAAAATCACTTAAAACACAGAACAGGTCAAGGCAAAAGAAGATGCATTAGGAACATCAAGAATAAAAATCAAGTTCACACTCACCAGGATTCCTTTACTCACAACAGGAATACTGTACAAAACTAGACATTAAATGCAGGACTCTTAGCTTTGCCAATAATATCTCCACAGAGATAAGAGAAAATTACATTATACTGACACCTTTCCACCCAGGATCTGATTGTAAGGATGTCAGTTCTTTCACTGACTTAATCTTATATTAAGAGAAAAATTATGTATACCTCTATGACAGAATATTTTGTATTCTTGCTTGCTTTGTGTCTTTCACCCAGACTCTGAGCTGAACTACTATTTTAATGGGCATCCAAACTATTCTGGGTCATAATCTACATTTGTCTATATTTCCTCCCCTGGGCCCTTTCAGCTAGGACTATTAAAAGCAGGAATATAGGTATACAAAACCTGCTTACAGCTGTCTTTGATCAGTAAGTAAACTAAACACCCTAAGTGAAACTCAGCTAGTCACCCCTGCCCTTTAGAAATGATATTGCAGATGTGAAAGCCTACAGAAATAATTTAGAATATGCTATTACTATGGGAGGAACATCTTAGAGGATGTTTTGCCCTGAAGTGCCTAGCACGGCCACAAAGATTTTATCTTCTCCTTGGTTAGCTCTCAGTATTTGCTGTGGGAATCACAGAATATGTCAGGTTGGAAGGCACCACAGTGGGTCACCTTGTCCAACCTCCCCCTCAAACAGGGTCATCCCAGAGCACATACCACAGGATTGTGGCCAGATAGTTCTGGAATATCTCCAGTGAGGGAAACTCCACAGTCTCTCTGGGCAACCCGTTCCAGTGCACGGTCACCGTACAGTACAGATCTTCCCTATATTTAGGTGGAACTTCCTGTGCATCAGTTTCTGCCTGTTTCTTATGCTACTGCTCAGCACCACTGAGCAGAGCCTGGTCCATCCTCTTTGCACCCTGCCTTTAGATATTTACACAGATTGATGACATGCCCTGTTTTCTCTTTGCAAGGCTAAACATGTCCAACTCCCTCAGCTTTTCCTCGTGAAAGACATTCTCCAAACCACTAACCAACTTTGTAGCTCTCTGATGGACCTGTTCCAGGAACTCCATGTCTCTTGTCCTGAGGAGCTCAGAACTGGTCACAGTATTCCAAATGTGGCCTCACCAGGGCTGAACAGAGGAGCAGGCACACCTGCCTTGCCCTGCTGGCAATGCTCTTCTTAACGCACACCAGGTACCATTGGCTTGCCTGGCCCCCGGGGCTCACTGGCTCAGCCGGCCCTTGACAGTAACAGCCCCTTCCCAGGGCATGCTAACCGGGCGAGCGGAGATTTACTCCGCACCAACCCCTCCTCACGGCTCAGCCGCGCCTCCCCCGCGGTTCGAGAGTCGGCGGGCAGGGCCGGGGCCCCCAGGGGCCGCTCCCGCCGTACCTGCAGCGCGGGGCGAGCACGCCGCCGCCTCCCCGGCGGGCAGGCCTCGGCCCGCGCCGCGTTCCACCGGCCCCTCCTCCGGGGGGAGCTCCGCCCGTCGCCGCGTCAGCTGCTCCTCGCCGCTGCTGCGCCTCCTCAGGGCGGCGGGCCCGAGGGACAGCCCCCTCCGCCGGCTACTGGGCATGGCGGCCGCTACGGCGGCACCGCACCGGTCCCGCTGTCGACGGCACCGCCATTTTGCCGGGCTCGCGAGACCGCCGCCAATTGGCCGCCGCCGTGCCACCTCAAGCGGCCATTGGCCCCGCGCTGTGGGGGCGGGCGGGCTTTCGGAGGCGGTGGAGAACTGAGGCCCCGCCCCGCCCCACCCCGCCCTGCCGGCCGTGAGGCGCTGCCGGCTCCTCCTGCCCCGCGCTGCCGCCGCCGTGTTGCGGTGACAGTCTGCTGTCCCTGCAAATGGGGGGAGGGAAAGCTCAGCTATGGGCAGAGGGGCAGGAGGTGCCCTCCTGCGGACTCTTGCTGTCGCCTTGGCCTGAAGTGCCTCGAATTTACCGTTAGGAAATTCTGGCCTGATATCTTGGTGGGTGGGAATGCTACTGTGCCGGAGGGCAGGGAGAAGGATGTGAGGCTCCAGAAGGATCTGAGGCAGACTGGATTGATGGGCCAAGACCAATAGTTTGAGGTTCGACAAGGCCAAGTGGGGGGTTCTACACTGTGGCCAGAACAGCCCCGTTCAGTTATACAAGATGAGGGATGAGTGGCTGGAAACGGGCTCCTGCAAAAGCACCTGAGGGTGGTGGTGGTCACTGGCAGCTGGACATGAGCCAGCATGTGCCCAGGTGGCCAGGGAGGCCTGAGGCATCCTGGCCTGTATCAGGAACAGTGTGGCCAGCAGGAGCACCGGGGAAGGGGACCAGGGGAAGTGATTCTTCCCCCATACTTGGCACTGATGAAAGCGGCACCCCAACTGCTGTGTCCAGTTCTGGACCCCCCAATTCAGGAAGGACATGGAGGTGCTGCGGCGAGCCCAGAGTAGGGCAGTGAAACTGGTGAGGAAACAATGACCAATGAAACTGAGTCAAGGAAGCTATTCTTACAAGGAGCAGTTGATGGAGCTGGGGGTGTTTAGCCTGGAGAAGGGGATGCTCAGGGGTGACCTACGTACTCTCTACAGCTCCCTGAAAGGACATTGGAGCCTAGTGGTGGTCGGTGTCTTCTTCCAGCCAACCAGCAGCAAGATGAGAGAAAATTTAATGAATCTGCGCCAGGGGAGGTTTGGGTTGGACATCAGGAGGAATTTCATCTCAGGAAGAGTGGTTCTGCATTAGAATGGGCTGCCCAGGGAGTCCCAGTTCCTGTAGATGTTTAAGGAACGTCTGGTTGTGGCACTTAGTGCTGTGGTCTAGTTGACATGGTGGTCATAAGTTGGACTCAATGATCTCAGAGGAGTTTTCCAATCTAATTGCGTCTGTGATTCTGTGAAACCCATCAGGCATAAATCATTTAATCCAAGTGAGGCAGGTGATGCTGGTGAAGAGAGGCTTACAGAACCTAAATTTGGTAGATGAGAAATTAGCTTGGGGTTCCTGAGGGACTGTGATACTACATCATTATTTTAAGCAATATAAATGTGAACATATGTGTATGTTATGTAACAACATGAATATTTCCTCTCTGAGCCCTCTAAAAATAAATATAAAAACATATCCATTAAGCATATAGGGTCAAGGAATGAACTACTCCGTCCTTTTTTTTCCCACTGGTTTTCATTTAATTGATTGGGAGTACTTTGGGATATTTCTTCGTTTGTAACATGTAAGCAGTGGGTTTCAGGGTGGATCAGGAGTAAGAAGTTTTGAAGTCACTAAAGATTGATTTCCTGAGCCATGAAACCTTTTCTTTTCACCTGAGGCCTCAGGCAAACAGTATTTTTTTTCACTTCTCCATTCTCATGTGTAATTAAAGCCAAGAGAGCACTTTTTAACAAGGAAAAAAAAATAGGTACTATGTATTAAATAGAGAAACAGTATCATATATGTAGCAAATTTATAGCAAGCACAGAAAGTTGTGACATTTGAGTAGTTAACTTGTTTATGCCAGACCTGTAAAGTGCTGCAAGTACACTGTAAACTATAAAGAGGACTGAAAAAGCAAGTCAAGATTTTGGCTTCAAAATCCATCATAGATATCTGAACATTGCTACTGTCTTGTAATCATACCAATGTGGGTAGGTCTGTACATCAGCATGAAGTGTGGCAAAGCTGTGCAGGATATTTTCTTTGCCAGTTTGCAGTATAGTAATTAAAAAATGGCTTCCCTGGACTCCATGCAATAGGCACTGTGTAAGGTACCTGCTGCTTATTTATGGTTGGAATAGATACTGAGAAGAAATTTTGTACAGTAGCAGCAGATACATCTTAAGGGAATGCAAAACACTGAAACTGACAGACTTACTAGAAAGTACTACTAGATCTTGATGTCTCCTACCACTTTCTGGCAGCCTCTTAGCAGCTGGGGTACTGTACAGTGGTCTACCTTGTATTTCTTTCTGTTAACGAGCATAATCTGAAATACTGTCATCAGTAATTAAAATTAAGTAACATCTGTCATATTCACTGAGTGTTACAAATTTTGCAGTGCCTTCTTTGATTTCTTCCTTTCTCTGAGCTCATTGTTCACTAACCCCATTCATAAAATGTGCATATTTGCCACAGGTCTTTCACACATTTGTGAGGTTTTACTCATGCAGTAAAAGCATTTTGGAGAAAAAATAGAAGCATATTTAACATGTGTTTTGTTCTGCATGGGAGATCTTTTTGCATCAATTTAAGCCTGTGTAAAGTTGTGTTACCAAAAGATGGCAAAACCCAAAATAATCTGTATGTATAGATAAGACAAACAGATTTATAATGGGAAAGAAATCCCACTTTCCTAATGAATAAAAGTGTGCATGTTACTGCAGCTTAAGAACTCAACTCTGAGCTGACACTGTTTATTAAGTTTAGGAATGTAGTGTTAGAAGCCTGTGATGTTGGAGGGTTTCTCTGTGGAGCTGTAGCCTCAAGGAGGGAGTTTGTATTCCCTTGGTGTGGCATGAGCAGCTGGATCAATGGCTAATTGTAGTGAGGCTGTGTTCCAGGGACTTGCAGCAAACTCCTAGTGCTGCAGTTGTGAGTCCTACTTTCAAATCAAAAGGGATAAATAATGCAGGAGGTTGAATAAATAATAAAGTTAGTTCAGTTTTTAATAGTAGTATAAACTGCCTGAGAACTTTTCACTGTATTTTATGAGACAAAATCTAAAATTAAATTAAATGAATGTGGCACATCTGAGAAGTTTCCTAAGAATTTCTCACTGGTGTAATGAATTCATTGAACATTGAAAAAAGGACTGAGAAAGGCTCATTTTAAAAGTTCTTTGAACACAGAACTTTTAAGTGAGGATTTTTATCTTGGACGGAGTATGTCTCATTAGTGAGTTTTTCAAAATATCTAATGTATTGCATAAATATAACAAAGAAAGGGAAGTGACTATGTTAATCTTTCATTCTTGTTAGGGCTGGGGAAAAGGGAAAATCAATAATAATGATTTCAATGAAAATATCAAGAATTATGAGAGCATGGAAGTTATTATAAACAATGAAATTAATTTGAAAAATACTGCTTTTTTTCTAGTATGTTTTTAAATGCTCCGTGATGTTTTCAAAGTGAGCAGTCTTTCATTTTGCAATTAATTTCTTTTCAACCACTGGAAATGAAAGAAGCAAAACACACACATGCTCATAGTTTATCTCCAATGAAAACATGTGTCTATGCAGTTTGATCACCTGAGACCAGGTGAAGAAGCAAATTCTCCAAGCCATTTTTTCCGTGGTTAATCTGTTTTTAAAATGGTGTGGGTACAAACTCCAAAACTCAGGGCAATTATAAGGTACTTTAAAACATGTTTTCTCCTAAGGAAGGAGCAGTTAAGTAATGTCTATGTACCTGTATGTCTTGTCAGGTGTTTCTACAGAGGGACACTCAGCAAAGCTCAGGGATTGCAGATGGGCACTGAGGGATGTAACTCAGGGAACCTGATCTCTTCTAGCCAGCTCTTCCCCTTCAGAGCCAGCTTGGGTGTTTCTGTGCTGCACTGCCTCACCTGCTGTGTTTGGTTTCACAGGAGGTCATAGTACTTACTGCAGCATGGACTGTCCTGGGGGAAACTGAGGAGTCACGGTACAGCAGTGAGGGGAACTATAGGAGCAGAGGAGAGAATTTAGATGCCTAATGTAAGATGCATTTATAAATACATCTTTGGCCCTGTGACCCCAAACAAAAATGAACCAAGATACCTTTATAACATTTAACTATGAAAGTACAATGTTTTCCACCTTTTCTCAACCCAAAAATCCTGCTTATCCACATATTCTCTTAAAAAGCTTTGGAATGTTTACTAAAATTGAGCACTGTGTGATTACGCGAGTTAACAAGAAGAGATTTGTGTTTTGTTGCTGGTTTTGGGATCTTAGGAAAAACTGAGAGAATATCTGAAATGTTAACTTAATGGATAATATTTTTTTCCATCCATAGAGGAGGGCAGGCATCATGTGTGTATTTTTGCTTTTATTAATAGCATTTTGATAGTACAGTCATAAAGCTTGTCCTTGGCTTGCCTTGAAATATCATACTGACTTCACTTATTATAGAATGTTACTTAAATTTTCCAAGGTGAAGTGCTCGCAGAGCAGAAACTGGTGAGGAAAAAAATATGGCCCAAACAGTTACATATACCTTTAATTTTAAAGTGCTGTCCAGAAAGGTTTGCAGCAATTTTTGCTGATGCATAAATTGACCTAGACAGTAAATGATACATGACCTTAAAAATACCTGAAGTAGCCTTGCTTGGGAATTTTTAGTAGAGAGCTATTATATGTCAGAGTAATTTACACAAGCCTAGTTTATGCTTTTGCATTCTCTTTTCCTCTCTCTCTCTCTGCCATGCCATCCAAGAACCATAGAAGCATTAAAAATATTTTACATATATTTCTTTCTTTTTTTCCCCTCTTCTTATCATAGAGCTTCATCTTAATTTATTTATCACACTCAGAACATCTCATCAAATGTGGGACTAAAATGTGGCTCACAAAGACCTGATCCAGCAGAGGACTTAAGTACCTGCATAACTTCATTGCAATGACATTTTCCATTGCTCATTAACTGGAATTTAAAGAAAGTTTTCCATTGCTTGGTGTCTGGCATTTAGAGAAAATTGTCAGCCAAAATGGCTGAGCTATTTAGAAGAATTAGGTCAGGCAATGAACAGACTACAAGTTGCAGAGATCTGTAGGGAACACTGGAGGTTCAGACCCCTGGCAGAAAACTGGAGATAGCCATTGGGAGGGCCTTCCAGGTATTTATTGTCATGTAGACTTAATTCCACAGCTCTTGTCCAGGGATCAGAGTGAACTGCATTGAGGAGAAGAGTCAGGGTTGTGCAAGACAGAGGAGACTTATGCCTTAAACCTTAGCTGGGCCAGTCAGTTTCAGTGCACTGCTGCCTAGATACAGCTCAACAGCTTTGTCTGGAGCAGGTATGATCACTTGGGCACATCAGTGTTGTGCTGGCTTGCACTGAGGAATGATCAGGAGGAGTCTTGAGGCAGTCATCACCCATCCACTCAGTTATTTGCTGTGTCTCTCCTTATGCCAAGGAGCTTTCAGAGTGTCTCGCTGTTTTTCACCTATGTCCATACTATTATTGTTTGCTGCTGCATGGAGGATGTGCTCTCCCAGCTGAGATGCATCCTCTGCTACCTTATTGTTAATATATGAAGAGAAGATATAAACAAGGACCAAAAACTGTTCATAGAAATTATGGCAACAAGATTTTCTTTTGTTTTGTTTTGCTTAAATCTGATGATCCTGCTGTATTACAGCTCTGGGCCAGCAAGTGGTGACAAATAGGTTTTCTGTTCTGTTCTCTTAGTTTCTGAAATTTTTTATCCCTTATAGGAAAACAAGTTAGAGAGTTCTTTAAACAACAGGAAAGAATAGGTTTCCAGCTTGTTTGGAAAGCCTGGCAAATGCAGATCTACTAGACTAATTTTTTTCATCAGTGACAAAAACTAAGCTGTATTTCAGACCTCAACTTGCTAAAACTCTCACACGCTACAATGTAAATTAGTGAAGTATTTTGTCAGCTACCAAACACAAAGCAGTGGATGGTCAGAGAGGAGAGCTTTTTGATAATGAATTCTGGTGAAGAAAATATGCACTGCTTATTTATTTAAAGCAGGTTTAGCTTTTGATGACACATCTGTTCCAGAAGAATGTTTAGCCTAAATAGCTTACTAAAAAATCAATGATCAAACTAGTATGAAGTTCTCCAAACACAGTCATTCTCTCTGTTTCTCCAATATACTCAGCAATTTCTGGATAGACTATTTTTGTGTCGAGGGAACATTGCTTGCAATTGAAAAAACAATTTCTGTTACCAAAGTGCCTTTTTTGAGGCTTTCATTTTATAAATTCTATGCATTATCCTGTGAGCCTGTATTCCATTAGCTATAAGTCAAGTTTACATGGAAATGCTTAACAGTGAAGTCTCCCTATTCCATGTGTGTGTGTTACTCTTATTATGCAACATAAACTTCTGCTGATTTTAATGTTGAAGTGATTAGAAGTTACCATCTCCCAACAGTGGTTTTGTAATCACTGTATAATGATTTGAAGTCTAGGACTGATTCCTCATGGCCCTACAGGTGCCCTAACTACCATTGTTAGTTTTTTGGTGACAAGATTCAAGCTAGTACTGGATATGGAGGTTTGACTTGGAATTTTAGAGCCCTGGTTTCAGGAATGAAGCAAGAGAAAAATTTATGTTTCTGATGCCTCACTTGTTTTCTGGTGGAAGAATTTCTTTCTCTGGAATGATTGCTTCATCAAGCATTCCTTGAGGAATGGCAACTTCCTTAAAGCAGGATTGAGTTCTGGGCCCAGTGTCCCTTCCAGCTTTATATGCCATGGCTTGGTCATCAGAATTCATAGAGTGAGCAAACAAGTGCCCAGATAAGAATTAGACACCCTTTTGATTATTAATTTTTTCATTTATTTTCAGATGGCTTTTCCTTTTGTCGTGTTGTTCACACATAATGCCTCTGACTCTTCCTATGTCACACTACATCTTTGCAGTAATTTTCTGTGCTGTTCTGTCCCTCTGGATTTTACAGCCATGGATCAGAAAGGAAGTGCAAGCCCTAGCAGAAATAGTAAATCCACTGCAGGTCTTGAAGGTACTAATTTCTGCAAAACAAAATAGTGCCTCAATTTTGTTACGGGCTAGAAGGGGTGATCAAAGTGAAATACATTCATTGTGGAATTGGTTTGCAAAGCTTGTTTCCAAACCATTACACACACTTTCTAGATTTCTTTCCCCCACCCAAAAAAGTAAATAATGCAACTGTGTCCTGCCTGGCCTGTTACACTGCACCCCATGCAGCTCTTGTCCAAGGATTGTTCCCAAACCAGGCCTGTCTCATGAGATGGACAGGGAAGCTATGTTTGCTTGGAAAGGGGTCACTGGATATTATGAATCTGGATAACATATTAACATCTGTGAAGGGCTGCACAATGCTCTGCTTGTGGGTAATGCTGGGAACCATCCACATGTTGGCTGCACTGGATTGCTGTGAATCACGGTCATCTCCCAGCTGCCAAATTGCCTGGTGTGCCCAGAAGTCTGTGGCATATGTTCTGTGACTCCAACCAGAAGGTTGAGGTCGTTGGTCTTTGCTGGAGTAATATGACATTTGAAAAAATATTTTAGGAACTGTCCTATAATAGCAGGTATTTTTAATCTGTGCAATCTATCTAATTAGGTTCAACCATGCCCCATTCCTTGTCTGATTGCCTGAGCATTTCCGCTTAACCAGTGAGGTTTATTCAATAAGGTGTCCTATAATGCTATTTCCTTCCTTGAGAGTATATGTTATCATTCCCAACACAGACTTATGAATCCCTCTACTTTTTCTCTTATTTTGACCTCCTCTGTCTCCACAGTAAAGCTCTGTGCGTTAGTTAGGAGTCATCTAGCTAAGGAGAAACCTAGGTGAGACTTTTGATCACATTAGTTTTGTTTTTAAGAACCTAGAAGGTTCTTAACAGACACAGCAAGTATAGAGCAAGAACAATATAGGTAGAATCCCCATAAATGTAATACAATCTGGTTAAATTATGGATTCAAATAGTTAACAAGATTAGAAATAATAAGAAATTAATACAGTTGCACAGGCAGTTGACTCACTCTTACTGTAATTTCCTTTTGGCTTTGGTCATAGGGATAACAAGGTAAGAAATAACTGTTTCCTTTTATTGATTGGTTTGATAGTTGGAATAAAGACAATTTTTTTTTAAGTCTGAAAAGGTCTTTTGTAACTTAATATTATGTTAAATAGAATGGATGTCTTTCTGAGCCTTATTTTCTTGTTCATTTGATCTAATTTGCTGATTAATTTTTAATTGCCTACTGAGAGATCTTTACCATGTTGTGATTTGGGTTTTACGTTTACATTTGGAGAACAATGGCATGCCTAAAAAGACTCAGAAATTTTGTACTAAGGAATTTCTGCAAGGGATAATTACAAATTGTGATTTCTTCCTGCTTCCTAATTTTAGCGCAATCCATTTTGAATTAGTACTCTTTAACCAAAAAGGTTTGCACAGTGTGGAGTAGTGAGAAGGTGTTTCAGTTAGGGAAGCTTCTGGTAGAGAGTCTGTCAAGGCACTCAATGTTGGTGGTCAAATGGAAAATAAATCTCTTGGCTGTTTATGAATTGCAGTGAGCACTTCCCAACTTACAACATGTGTTCTTTTTCTCCATAGTAATGTTCTGAGATTCTTAGAATTAATGTATTAATAAGCTTAGAAATAGAAGTATAAAGTTCTAATAAGGCCAAGTGTTGATTAAAACTTATTTTCTGGTGACAGAAAATAAAAAATCATAGTTCTTGGCAAGTTATTTCAAGTTATTCCCTAAATGTTTAAAATTTACACCTTATTTTTAGACTGAATTAGTCTTGCTATAATTTCTAGCCCTTCGATCTTGTTCTTTCTCTGCCTGCTAAATTGAAGAGCCTTCTATTATCAATTTTTTATTCCCTGTGGGAGGCACTTGTAGCCTGTGATCAAATAATCCTTTAACTTTTACTCTGGTAAGTTAATTGATTGAGTGCCTTGAGTCTCTTGTAGTAAGACACGTTTCCTAATACTGTAATTGTTCCCCTAGCTTCCTCATAATCTATGGAAATTTTCACAGTCTTTCTGAAAACAACACCAGGAACACAGTGAAACTACTAGTAATGATGCAAAATAAGATAATGCAACCTCCCTATTCCTATTTATTATTATTCATACATCTGATGAGCATGGTAGCTTTTTGTTACTCTCAAAATTCAGTACTCTTAGAAGTACTCTAGCAGTACTCTAAAAATTCATAGTAATCTGGTTACTTGTCATGGCCTGTGATCCCAAAACCTTGCCTCCTCTGTGGGATCTCTTTTTTCCAGGGTTGAGTCTGTCCTCATTAAATGTGTCATTGTACTAATTCCTTGATCCATGGCCTTCCTGTTAGCTATACTGAGGTACATAATATCTGGTTATGGTCACCTAATCCAACTATCTTCTCCATTATTTTCCATTTTTTAGTCATCTTCCCATATTGTGAAAATGTGATTTTTCAAAAAAAAGTGAAAATTAGTCTAGGAGGCAAGAGCCAATTCCAATACTAGTGCCTTGTTTCCCAGTCAAATAATGATTGGTTAGATATATCTGCTACATAGTTGATAAGTAGTTTAGGATGTTATTGTGATTCACTGTAGCTCATTTTAGCCCTCCAAAAATTAGTTTCTAATGATTGCTAGTTTTCTAAGCTCTTAATAGTCAATGGAGAGAGATGGAGACCTTCGCAGAAAGATGTAGTGGACTTATCTGGAAAACCATAAATCACTTTTTAACAGTGTCTTTTTCTTTTCATAGACTATAATGGGAACATAGAGAAGTTAAGACAAGCTGCCAAACTTTTAGACAGCTATAATTAGTGTGGATGAATCCCATCTCTTATGCTTTTTAGCTTTTCAGTCAAACTGTGCTGTGATGCAAAGCCAGTTCTCTTACAGGCATCTATCAAAATGGTTGCCTTTAGCAGTCCCATTTGTGATCACATCAGAAAATGGTATCAATTTAGCTTGACAAAATCTGCTTTCCAGAAACCCATGTGGATCAACTTTAATTTGATTATCTCTTTTAGTTCTCTATCAGGTTAGTTATCCCTTATATGCCTCTTTTGCTTTTTTATCAGATCCTTTTATCAAATCCCTAATTTTTTTGTACTTTAATATTGACACACATCCAAACTGTGAAAAATCTGAGGCTCTCATGTCTTAAATTTTTTTATTTGTTTCCAGCCCATCTATATCAGATGGGCTTTTCTCTGAGGTACTCCTTCAGTCCTTGATCAGACACCAGGAGGTCTCTGGATGACTTAGAGCCATTTCTCATAAGATGTCCTTTCTATGCAGCTTGTCCATATGGTTAAGTCCTGCAGCCTGCACAATGGAGGTAATGGTTTTGGGGTTTTTTAAGCTATTTTTTGGTTTGGTTTGGTGGGTTTTGTTTGTTTGTTTTCAGTTTTTTTTTGGTTTTGTTTTTTTAGTACTTAAAGTAAAACATTTCACAAATATATTAGAATGTGTGTTTCTCTTTCCAAACATGCGTGGCTTTAAACTTTTTGTGTTTTAATATCTGAGGAAAAGTTGCCACATTTTTGATTTTTCTTTGTCTTTCTCATTTCTTTTTCTTTGTAAAATAGAGATGTCTGGTAGAAAACAGGCAGACCAAGGTAGTCTGTCGCCTTCTGACTGCAGAAAGGCTTAAAGGGCTGAAGGGAAAGCTGTGACCTTGTACTACTTGCTCGGTAAGTACCTGATCTTTTTAAATTAATATTGTTGCATAAGCAGAATGCTCTGGAATAAGATGTTTTGCCTTCAAATTAAAAGAATGCTCACAGAACAAAAGCAATAGGAGAAAATATACACAATTGTGTTTTCCTGATACGGAGACTCCCCAAAACTCAAAACTACCTGACAGAGAAGAAATACTCTTGCAAGACTGTTCAAGTCAATGTTATCTTAGAAACTACTGGTGGCAATTGAAATACTGAAATGCTAATTTACCTGGTATCAAAGTGATGAGCTGTGAAGGCAAGTCATTACCATCCTGTCCTGCCTGATCCCTCTGTCAGATTTTGAGCAGCACCTCAAAGGACAGAGGGTCTTATATTTTATTCCAGCCACTCCTGTTCATCCGTTGGAGGGATGTGTTGCCATTGTAGAAGTGTATCTCATCACAAGATGCATCAGAATTTCTTGTATTTAACAAATGGTGGACTGCCATGTCAACAATTATAGGAATAATTTATTTTCTGTAAAGATGCATTAGAGAAATAGTTCAATGATATGTCCTTTTTTCTAGATAATCCAAGGACAGATTTTGATGGGAGGGCAAGGTGGTGTCACCTGGCAATGATATTTCACTCTGCCTAATTTTGAGCCTTCTGATAAGTATCAGGGATCAAGTTAATATCTAGTGAAACCCTCCACTGTTGGAAGACAATTCACCTCAATAGGAGGTGTCTGGAATTTTCTTTCTTCTCTTTCCTTAGTCTTATAACTTCCTTAATTTTTTACTATTGTCTGCTGTTTCCTCCATTGCATCAGAAGTAAAGATAATAGTTTTGCAGAGGCCAGAAGACCAAATGGGCCAGTTGGAGAGTTTCAGTTCATTAGGGTTCTGAGGGTGTTGTTTTTTTTTAATTCCTACTTTCCCAGACTAGTGTCATATAGGACATTTTGAGAGAATATTTTCCAAAATGGAGTTTTGTAGTCCAGAACTAATATCTTGCAACACAGCAAGTGTTTCACAGCACTACACAGTTATCTCTCCAACATCTACATCATATTAAAAGAATATTTGCACTGAAGCAATTTCAGATCTTTTCAGATCTTTGGATCAAAGACAGATCACACTTAGGCTCGTTATAGGAGTTATCTAACCAGCAATGAGTTGCATTTCATCGTGAAGGTATTTACATGATTATTTCTTGGGAGGTGTTCATCCAAGTGTAAATTACTCTGCCTCAGAACAGATTTTAGCTGGTGCTGACAGCTTGGATGACTGGCACATTGTCATTTTCATAACACACCTAAAAAGAAGGTGCCAAAAGAACCTAAGTGGCATTGATGCAGTGAAAAATTTCCAGTAAAAATTTGTCTCAAGGTATATGGCTGGTTTCAGGTAATATCTGGGATAAAACAGATTAAAAACTATTATTTTTCTTTCACACTATGTAGGGAGGAGGGATCTCCATTCATGCGAAAGCAGTATATGGTGATAAGGCCATGGTAACACAAAATTATGTGGTTTATGCTTCTTCTAATGCATACTCATCCTCTTTTCAGATGTCCCTGAACTACTCCAGCTGCGTTAATGTCATAAAAACGGTTTATTTTCTCTCCTAGCCATTTTTTCAGAGGTTTCGTGGGGTGAAACTTCTGTGCTCTTGTGGATGTTTTGCCCTGATTTCCCAAAGAATAGAAGGGATACACAGTCACTCCATGTGCCAGACAGTCAGTTGAGTTCCTCTCTCTGTTGACCAGTTACAACAAAATTCAATGTAAAAAATTATTTCTGAAATTAAATTCCTACTAGTATTAGGAAAAGTGGTGGTTAAAAAGAGCAGACAGACTCAATTTACTACCCCCATTCCTCTGGACAAGAGAATCGCAGCACTCCACTGATGCTACATGTGCTCCAGGATTCACACATTACTAAGCACATCTCACATGCACTTTATTAGACAGAATATAATCCAGACATGGAATGCAAATCAAAGTGAACAACACTTTGTGAGTTTACAGCTCAGGAAATGGAGAGAAGCTGCTTTCCTTCTGCTCACTGCAACAGAAGTCCTTTTGGAAAGAACTCTAGTTCCAACCTCTGCTTTGGAAGTGTGCTACGTGTGATTTCATCCCATTAGCTGTGATGGTCACCATTTGGTCCTGTAAGTGATGACGTGATATAATGGGGGAAAGGGTTGTTGTCAGTGTTATCAGTATAAATCTTCCTGTGAACACTTGACCAAGAACACACGTTTTGCAATTATGTCAGTTTAAAGAAAGCAGCTATTTCCCTACAGTGTAGAATGGTTTTGTTTTTCTTTTTTTTTCTTTTTTCTGGCAAGAGATGTGAAGAATTTGCCATTTCTATATATTATAATAATTTTTAATGCTGGAATGGTTCACATCCAGGATTTTAAAACAGGAGGCATGTAGCCCAGAATTTTGTTTGTTTCATTTATTTAGCATGGCATGGCTAGATCCTGGAACCAGCTTATATGAGGTCATTACCCTATTGATTAAATAGTGTGATGAAAAGGGCATGATAATACACTGCTGGGAGATTATTGCCAGACACTTTGCAAACAAAGCTGCTGAAAGGGGAGCAGTTGTGAGACCTTCAGTGTGGTGTGTAATTAACAAGTGAGTGGAAATTAAAATAAAGGATACATGGCATGATACAGTGATTATATGCAGATAAATAATGTTTTGAATACTCCCTTTTGGGAGATGTATTCTAATGAGAATACATCTTAGTACAGGAAATGTCTTCTGGGACTACACTATCCAGAATCCTTAAACAAGCTGTGCGGAAAGTTGTCCCCAACAGTGAAAAAAAAAGCATGGATGCAAATGCTGTGGATCTGCCTCTCTTCAAAACTTTTTCTCTGTGTCTTTCTTGTCTTTGAAAAATCTCATACTGGTATAACTAGTGTTAGAGAAAAACAATACATGTGTGCTTTTTCTTTGGTATGGAGCACCATTTCTTTAAAAAAATCCAAACAATCTTTTGGGGGACAAGTGGATTTGAACAAACTACCTTTTGAGTGGGAAACATCAGCCACTGCAACATGAAAGAGTTGTCTAAACCTGGGATGTACAGGCAGTACCAAACTTGTGATTCCTGCACTCAGCCTCCCCTCTGCCTTCTGAGGAGAACAAATAAATACATGCTCCTGAAATAAATCAGGGCATCTGATTTACTCTGTGGCATGTGTTTCACCTCGGTAACCCTTTCAGGCCAACAAATCCCAACAGATCAGAGGCTCTTTAGGCACCATCTCAGTTGCCTAAAGGGGAATTAAATGGAAATTTTCCAAATAAGGCATAAACCAACGTTAGGGAGAGAGAGATGGATAGACATTAGGAGACATCTTTCTGGCCATTTCTTTGCCCAGTTTCAAGATCCTTTCAGTCATGAAATTCAGCATAAGACAAAGCAAATTTCCAAAATAATATCAATAAAATTCTTCAGAGCTGTTACCCATGGTTTAATAGATATGGGAGAGACAGCTCCTGTATTAGTGTCTATGAAAAATTTCAAACTGCACTATAAATAGAGAAACTTAAACAGCCACAGCAGCAGTAAGAGAGGGAGAGAAGAGGGCATCAGGGGAAAAAAAATAAGGGAAGAGAGAAGAGAGGAAAAGAGAAAAACAGTGCTTTTATGGGAGAAAGCATCCACTCAAGACAGAAGGGTTGAAGCAGCCATGGTGAGGGCAAAGTAAATGGGGAATACTCTGTCTGGGTCTATTAACCTTAATTTTAATTCCTCTTTTCCATTTTTCAGCTTAAGTAAGCAAGCATATAGCCATGTTTATATAATAGCTGGAATAATGAAGATGGAATATACCAATTTGGGACTAATTCTGGCCCTCAGGAGAGCACAGGCACTGCAGCTGTGGCCAGCCCCTACCAAAAAGGAGTGGTGAGGAGAACAGCTCCTTGTGTCTTACTTCCCATTACATCCTCACCAGGGACCACCGTAGTCTAGCCCTTAGAATAAATAGATTTGGTTAATTTTTCCATCTGTACAGTTGGTTTAGCAGCTCTCAGCACTGGTTCAGTTGTGCTCCTACTGAAGCTAATGAAGTGATTTCCTTGAGAACAGTTGGACCCAAAAAGCCCATTTATAACCTTTCTCAGATGCTGCAGTTTGTGTCTTGAGATGGTCTTTTGTTCTCTTCCTATTTGATATCTTCACCTTCCAGATCATAACAGGCAGGGTTTTCCTCAACTTTATCACAATGCTTACATACTTATAGCCATAATATCCCTTGATTTGAGGGCGTGGGAGAAACATGCAGCATGCCACATTTGACCACATCCTCTGAAACTGAGGTTGTGGTTGAGCTAATTATTTTCACGGCTGGAAGAGAACAGACAATGCTGCCTAAAGAGTGGGAAGATATGTGTCTGTGTGAGTCTGTGTTTGTGTGGTTATACCATCTGGGAAGAGCAGAGCCAGATATACTTCCCCCTGGCTTTTTTTTTAAATGTGCAAATCCTCAGTAAACATGCAAATGGTGAAGTCTCATTTCTCTGCTGAAGTCCTGCATTTGTCTGAGGGTTGGAGTGCTGGAGACTGCATCTCACTGCAGAAACTCTGCCCTCTGGAATTCCTGTTTTTCATTCCCCAACTGACTCTTTTTGCTTCTGTGGGCAGGGGGGAAGTTGTCCTTCCTCTGCATTTCTCGTTTCTGTTACACAAGCAGTATGAGGTACCCTTTATTTATAATCTGAACATTAGGGATGTTGGGCCAATCTGGTGCTTCCAGCTGGCTGAACACTTCCTAGTGCTTTGGATGCCAGATAGAATGTAATTTATTGTGGAAAACAGTAGGGGAAATACACCTCTTGCTATCAAAGGTTAATGTAGAATATCAGCAGCTCTTCAGCAAGGGTACATGTATTGTTGGATAGTCTGTGATTATGTGTCTCTTAATAAAATAGAAAACCTAATTGCTTTCCTTTTTGATGCTGCTGTTTAGCCCCTTCTATTTTCCCTCCTTCCCCTCAGTTATTTTAACTCCTTCATTGCATTTTGCAGTTTTCACAAGTTACCTCAGGGAGAAAAATACAATTGTACTTTGTTTGGCATGACACTGAGCAAAATAAGGGGGATTGTTTTTCTTTTCTTTTACCTTTGTTTTAACTAAAACACCAATTTCTGAGTCAAGACAGAGCAAAACTGCTGAGTTAGCTGAGGCTATAAATTGAAATGGTCCTTTTACCTCTAGAAAATATTAAAGCATCCTTCTGCCACTGAGCTGGCACTCGTTGCTGGATCAAGTGCTACTATTAACAGGAAATCAGGAAAGTATATTATAACTCCAGTGCTGTCACTACCAGAGGGTTTTACTGAGCTACAGAGTCTGGAAAGTGACACTGGGAAGACCAGAGAAAAATGGCATACTTTGAGCAAGGGAAGGGAAGCTTCAGACAAAAAAGTTGGAGGCACATTAAGAGTTTGTGGAAGTACCCAACATGGACGCAATTGGCTGCTTTAAAGGGGATGTATTAGGTAAAGTGTTCCATTATTCTTCAGGTTTAGAGATAAACTCATGTAGACTTTTCTAATGGGCTCATTTAATCAATTCTAGAAAGTCTGAAACATGCCAAGGCAGGACTGAGTCAGGCTGGAATCTTATGAGGCTCATTCTGCACCAAGGAAAACCCAAAGAGAGATTTTATTGGCAACTTTTTTCTTGCCACTAAAGTAAGTTCCCTCTGCTTAAGTTCTTCTGCTTAAGAGAGGTTTTTTTTTAATCATCAGAAATACAGTGAACTGCACTGATAGTTGAATTAAAAATATAAAGGAAACATATAGAATAATAATTATTAAGTAAATATTGGGGTTATTTAAGACATAAACTTATTACTTACCCCGAGTGTTGCCAGGTCACTGGATGGGGAAGCTGCTTTCTTCCTGCAAAGCCATGCTGAATTCACCCGTTCTTTTGTCATTAGAGACATAAGGAAGACTTAGTTGAACATTTTGTTATAGTTCACAGTCTGGGCTGCATCTGACTTCCATTTTATGGGATAAAAAAATGACAAATAATAATAAATTCAGTTTGGTTTGCTTTTCCTTTTCAAAGTTCTCTAGAGACCTGAAATAATCTTCCTACACCCATGCAAGGTAAGCATAGCTATCAAGTTTTACAGATGTGGAAACTGAGGCAGAGAGGTTAAATAGTGCCATTTGAAAATATAGGTGCCTAAAATAAAGCAACTTGGATCCACGATCCAAACAGCAGAAGCTCCAAGCTCCTGATTTCACTAGAAAACAAGGGTGCTCAGAATATCCATACAGCAGGCCCTGAATGGATGTGCTGAATCTTCTGCAGGGCAAATATTTCCCAAGTATGGTTCCCCAGCCTGTAGTCAGACCACTAGACCAGAGCACTCCTTCGTGATTGTCAGGACCTGCATGTGGTTCCTAGCCCCATTTAGGATTTGGGAATCTGACTTTTTTTACTCATATTTGCTCCCCACTTACCTGCTCTTAGTCAATTCTCTTCATTCTATACCTGCATTTTTTTTCTGTGTGAGAAATCTTCTTAATAAGCATGATCAACTTCACAAGAAAACCATTATAACAACATAAAATATATTTTTGTTTCTTGGGATAGGCTTCCCTCTGAGAATTACTTACCAAGTCACATATTTGCTTTGCTCAGCACTATTCTATTAGAAATATTTCTTGTTTATTTAGTCTTATGCATTGGTCTGACATTCCCTTGTTGCTACAACAGATTTGAGTAAGAGATTGAAGCACCCAGGGAATCCAAGATTATGCCCAGAAGTTAAAAACAAGCACTGATTTTAACTGTGAATTTTTTGGGGCCTCTGGTTGAAATATCAGCACATTCAATTTTTCAGCATGTCCTGATCTCTGACTCTTTGTAAAGCTGGGATTGTTCTGGGTGTCTGAAGGCAGCAGCTCCTGTAGTTCACAACAAATATTTCCAGCCTGGGGCTCCCAAGGAGCAGATGTACCTTTGAAACATTGGTTATTTTCACTGAGAACTTATTAGTTTGACTAATACAATTTCTGTCAATTCATAGTCGCAGTAAATTAAACAATATTTAGCTACTATTTCACAATTCTTGCAAAGTCATCTATTCCCTAAGCTACAGCAGAAAAGAATATTTCCTCATCCCTCCCCCTAAGTTGTTTTCAAAGAGGTTTCAAAAATCATTCAGATAGAGACTTTAGTACTGTGAAATTTTATCAAAGGGCACTCTTTCCCTGGACTCAGATGTGAACATATTTTGTCAATCAGATAAAACTTCTCAAGCTTTTTTCTAACAGTGTCAGTGGTTAACTTGATCTTATTACACTGTAAACAATTTTGTGCTACAAATAATTTTTCATAAAATCTCTATGGGTGAACTCTGGAAAGATGATTTGTAAGAATATTTTCAAGAACTTTACAGCACAGTGTAGTCTTCAAGGAAATTAATGTTACTTAAAAAGGTTTTTCTTTAGATTAATAAAAGAGAGAATATATAACGAAAAGGAGTGATAGGGAAATGTTTTGATATAGTATTAGGCAGAAGAAATACCTATTAAGCAGGAAAATATCTGTATACCAACCCCCTCTCAATTTTAAATTGTATATATTATTTTAGCTGTTAGGAATCCATCCTTCCACCTTGTGAAAGCTGACAATTTTTACTTACAGCCCGAAGCTAAATACTGCAGTGCCTCAAAATGGAAGATGAAACAGGCCAACAGGTTTTCTTTGTCTTTTGAAAAAAATGGAGTGTCATTTCTTCTCCCTCCCCCTCGTGTGTTCCTTCCTCCCCTGCCACATCCTTACTGGTATTAGCAGCTTTTCCTCCAAAAAAGCACTAGATGGTGCCCCTTTTCTTTGAGAGTGACAGAGCTGGATTCCCAAGGGACATGCTGCCCTGCCAGGAAAAACATCGGACACAAAAACTTGGAGTGTCTCCTTGTTCTTTAATATAATTGTTCCAACTCCTTGTTCCAATATAAGTCTCTTTTATGTCTTTCAACTCTTCAAACCTGAACTAGATCCATCTTTAGGAGACCCTCTTGTTCCTGTTGGAAAATGAGTCATGACTTCAAAGATTCATGGGCAGTAAAATAATTTTTTAAGAAGTGATTTTAAATCAAAAAGAAGAAGGAACAATGTATGTACCTTCCTCCCTGTTG
Organism: Ammospiza caudacuta; assembly: GCF_027887145.1. Classification (NCBI taxonomy): domain Eukaryota; kingdom Metazoa; phylum Chordata; class Aves; order Passeriformes; family Passerellidae; genus Ammospiza; species Ammospiza caudacuta. Next base: position 16,642,051 of record NC_080595.1, on the reverse strand, counting down.
TCAGTAGCCCAGCACTGCAACATCAAAGAACATTTGCATTCTTTGCTGAAAACTTTTCAAGTCAGCAATCTTTAATTAGATGCTACCTGGTCAGTCTGACTGATATTAATTTCTTAATTTTAATATGAACCTTAGCCTTTAACTGACTGAGCAGCTGTTTGTAAATAGAATTGATATTACACTTCAGTATTTCTTTCAAATAACGTGCCAAACAGGGAATCTGGCCTAGCCTTATATTCTGTGCGTTCTGCCAACTTATTCTATATCTTTATCCAAAAAAAGTTAGATGTTATGTTCATCAGATTGTTACCTAGCCTTTGAAATTAGAATGAATAATTGCCTAAAATGATATTACGTACCTGCATCTGTATCTCTTTCTGCAAAGTAATTCTGTTTACCTGGTACATGTCATCTTTGTATTTAGGCAGTCATTCTATTCTAGACCCTTAACAGATGAAACTTATAACATGACACTGAAACAAATTCAAAGTCAACAACAAATAAAATGTTTGCTTGGTAAGAAGGAAAGTTGAGGCCGATATCTAATCTCACATTGTGAAAACCCTAAAAATTAACTGGAAAAAAAGCAGCTTCCTTTAACCTGTTTATTTAAGCATTTGAAATGGCATAAAAATAATCATTCTTTGAAATTACCCATGATAAATTAGTCCAGGTTTGTAAATTCTTACTATTTTTGTAAATGGTCCTTAGAAAATTAGGTCCATTGGCATCTGGGAACAAAAATTCAACTGGGAAAAGAAGCTCTAATATGAAACAGAAAGAATTATTCTCATGCTCTGGCTGCCCTGTCATATGTCATGACATGTGGCAGGTTGACTGCTCATTAATTCTATTTATATCAGTATGATAATACACCCCACTGAGTACACATGTGTTAAAATATTCATAAATTATGTTTAGTGCAAGCAGATATACATTACATGCCAAAAGAAGACTATTATTTAAAGACAAAACTGGTAAACAGTCAAACATGGAAAAGTCTTTTTAATGTTAGTCCAGTACGTTGTGTGTCATCAAACTCACATTTAATTGCCTTTACTTGCAGACTCTGTCTCCAGCAATGCAGTATCCAATGCACCTTTATATTTTTACAGCTTGCAAAAGAAGCAGCTTTTACTGAAAGTAATTGGAATTTCAGCAATTACTGTAAATGTCATCTTATCTCAAAGCAGTAACTATAACAGTTTGAAATATTTAAAATGAAGCTTTACTTTGACCTGCACATATTTCAAGGTACTTTTACATAGCTTAAAGCTCTACTCTAAATATTAAAAAATTCAAATGTGAACTATTTTTGAAGGGAAATGCAGTTTAGCTGCCAAAATAGTTAATAGTAAATTTTAGGCAAAATTTAGCCAAAAATAGTTAATCATCCTTGCTCAGGATATTTTATATTACATATATCTCTGTCTCTATCAATATTTATATCTTAAATATTGCTAAACTTTTAAAAGGCCTGTTAAAACAGTAAAATGAAAAGTATGTTTTAGAGGTAGCTAATTTTCCATAGAATGTGAAAATAATCTCAGAATATGAAACCACATATATCTGTGTCTTAAAATCAGTTTGTTCAGCATCAAAATGCTCTTCTATGTGCAATCAGATTTTAATTTCTCCTAGCATTGGATCAGAATTATTAGAATATTTAGACATTCTTTTTTTTTTCTGGCAAGAAATCATTATGGATCATGTTGAATTCCTTTATTTAAAAATACCTTTGAAATTATGTTTTAAATTTAAAAATACATTTCAGAATTTCAGAAATTATCACAAATTATCATGGACTAATGGCACAGGTGTTAAAATCCCTGCAAGTTTGAAAATTATTAACAGAAGATATGAAATACTACACATTTATTTGCAGTTATTGTGATAGCAGTTTTCTTACTAAGAAAGTACAAACCAAGCTGGTTTTGATATCCTGTCAGTGCTTCACATTTGGAAAACAATTTCAAAGCTTTTAAAAATATCAAATGTTGTAATGGGCACAGAGAGAAGGGAGAAGGTTACTTTATGGTGAAATTTTGAGAAGATATATGACGAGATTTGGAATTTATATATATCACAAAGGGAAAATAATTACCCTGTTTCTACTCAGTTTTAAGAGATCTGAACAAGGGTGAGATGACGTGACTGACTCTAAGGTGTACATAACTGTTCTAATCACAAAACCATGTTAATGTTTCTAGCAGCAGTGAAGCATAGTGACTTCTGATAAAGGACGAAGAGGGGGCAGAGGAGCACGATATTACAGAGTCAGCAGATTTGTTACTTCAGCACATTTGGTGGGAAAGATGGTTTGCCCAGGTGTTTGTGGGCAAAAATGTCACCCCTTGATTTTGGCTGCATTGCCAAACTCACCAGCCCAGTTGACGATTGCCCAGCTATACAAGTGGCTCATTTTTAGCCGTCAGTGAAATGGTTAGAACGGGTTGGGAATTTTCTCTTTCCTGATTGAAAAGGCTGGCTTGAGGAAACTGAAACTTTTTCTTTTGCAGGCAGGTATCGATTTCAAAGAAACTCATCAGAAGAGATTTGTCAGCCGTCAGATGGAATTTCTGGTCGAGACCAGAAGGAGATGGCAAAGTTGGAGTATCAGGTAGCACCGCGATCGGTCAGAGCACTCACCTGGAATGTGGAAAATCGAGGTTCAGGCCTGGGGACTTGAACATGAGATTTACAGAGTGCCCTGAAGATTTACAGAGTGCCCTGAACGAGGCTTTTGAGTTGTTTGCTTGCTGTGCATTTAACTGTTTATGTAAAGTGGAAACCTGCTAGCGAGCAGGAGATGTTGAGGCCTGATGTGTCCCTGATGTGTTGGACTAGACTAGGACCTGAGGCAATTTGTGGAAAATGGGAGAGAGTGGCAAAACAGGCAGCACTGAGTGCTTTACTTACCCACCTTTTAAATACTCTGCTCATCTCTCATTCTTGTGTAAAAAATTTAAAAAGTCTTGGTCCTGGAGAGGAATGAGAACATTTCTGAAGTCACATAATAGCTTTGTAAAATGCAAAACCTGCTTCTCCCATCCCACCGCTATCTTCTTTGCCATAGAAACAAATTGCAAAAATCCACTGAATTCCTGGGAGCAAAGTGTGACTCATGTAAAATGATTTGTCAATGGCTAGGGAGTTTACTGGATGTAAGGTTCATTGTAAGTATAAAAATTGCAGTCTCTTAATAAGACAGCTTTTAAAAATAAAATGCTTTCTGAATTTTAAGAAACTTTGTAATAACATAAACAAGGCTTTTAATCTTGGTAATGTTAGTAGCAAATTATATACAACATCTAATTTTATCAGACGATAACAGTTGTAGTTTTTATCTTCAAAAACAGGTTGTGAATGCTTGAGGGGAATAACTCTTCATAGCAAAAGCTAAGTTAATTTTGTGTTGTCTTATGTTGCTGGCAGAGAAGCCTTTCTTTATTTAGTTCATCTCTTTTTTCTGTTTTTTTTTTTTTTCTCCAAAAAAGGAGTCATTTCATGCAGCAGTTTATTTAAATACAGAAAAAAATCATATTAGAAAGATCTCTAATTATAAGCTTTCTGAAAGTTTGTTATGCACTTTCATGTAAAACTTGGCCTCAGTACAGAACTGCTGTACAATCATTTTCATCTGAGATTTGAACATATTGGATGAACTAGAGCAGTTCTTTCTTCTATCCTGTCATTTTTTTCCCTTGGAAATGATGAGCATATGGCAACCACCCTTACTGGATTCTGAAACAACAGGAGGGACCTTATTTTGATTCCTACATCCTGTCATCAGTGAATCCCATGATATTTTGTTCTTGCAAGGCTAAAGATGTGATTCGCATTTGCCATAAGGACAGAGCTTAATGTGATGCCATTTTACCACAGGAGCCCTCAATCAGTTAATTAAACATGATATAAATCACTGCATGTATTTGTAAAGTAAGATTAATACGGCAAAGTCAGAGTAATGAGGAATCCTCACCATTGTCTGAGTGTGAATCACTGATACGAAGATTACCCTTTTGAAACTGGATATCTTTGAGTGGGTTTTGTTGGCTTAATCCCTCAGACCTCTTTGTGCAACTTGAAACCCAGACCTGTCATCTTTAGCCAAAATTTCAGCCATAACTTCCTCAGCTTTCACCCAATCATTTAAATCAGCATTCATAATACTTAGAAAGATCAAGCCTTTCAGCATACCACAAAGCTTCTTCATACCACCTGTGACATTGGCATCATGTTTAATAAATATTTCATTTAATTTCATCATGGAGATTCTTCTTTTGGGTTTTGCTTTCAGGGGATTTACAGGGTACCCACAGCAACACATTCCATCACTATGGTCACTTAGGTTAACAGACTTAATAAAAGGGTTTTTTTCTTTCTTGAAATGTTATGGAGCCTTGCTAAACTAGGGCAATTACAGACATACAAGGATAGGTGCTCTAGAAAGATCAAATCCTCCTAAAGACAGCTCTCTAGGGTTCTAGAGCTCTAGTTGAAAAGCACTCAGCTTACAAAGTAGAGATTTATAAACCTACACTTTGAAAATCCTGTGTTCAAGTAATGCTAAAGGCCTGATACTATTTAATATGGAATCCACTTTAGCCACCCTCTTTTGACATCAAACTTTGAACCAGTCTGAAGAAAATCTGATAGATGGGCATGCCACGACACTATGTGCATCCTGTGTCATGGTGTCTTTCACGGAACACTATTCCTTTGTTAAAGAGCACCAGGCCTGTATTTTGCTGTTTTAAAACCAGGCAGATCCTGCATATAGTAGGCAGCCATGACCCTTTGTATTAGGAATGTGTAGAAGAGGAAAGAAAAAGGGAAGAAATGATGCTGTCCTTGTTCTTGGACTGAATTCTGTGTTACCAGGGCAGTGAAGACAGGGGTCAGGCTAGAGGCAGATTCAATGGAAGGAAAAGGTGCCTCCTCAAACAGAACCCTGTGCTGCAGGTTGTACAGTGTCTGAAGAGAGTCTCAGAAGCATTATGCAATCAAAGGAGCTGGCAAGAGGATAAGATACAGTCAGAATTCTTAAGTGCTTTCCAGAATTCATAGACTTTACTCAGAAGATGCTTCCATCAGCTCGAGACAGATCTTGATAGCCTCACTATGAGTGAACAGCACAGGTGATATTGGTTTAAAATACTGGAGGGTGTCCCAGCTGGGATTGGGAAGTCTGGGGGTAATTCAGTAAAGAAGTAAACTTCCATCTCCCAGGAGAATATGTTGCCATTGTGCCATCTTCACCAGTAAAAGGAGAAAAGTGAGAAAAAATATGTGTGTTTTCTGCTTCTCCTAGTGCGGTTGTGATGTTGGAGATCAAAGATCATGAGCAGAGAGTGCAGAAGTGACTCCAAAAGCCAAAGGGGAAAGAGAGGTTCTTGGACACTGATACCTTTTCCCCATGTCACCAGCAGGAAATTGTCCGAGCAGACCAAGCAGTGGCTTCGGCTGAGTGCTGCATGGTCACAAACTCTGTGATGTGCAACTGATGAAGTCCATGTACCTCCAGAAATGGGTGATTTGTGGGGGGCCTTTCAAGTTGCTATTCTTTGCTCTAGAGCCTCTGCTTATTTTTCATTGATACCACACTTAAGGGTTTGACTCTGTGAGCTCTAAGTCAGAGTTTAGGAGCACACAGAGCTGGGCCCTAAGGCTTGTGTGGCTGTTAAAAAAGAACCTTTGGCTGACTTTTTTTGTCTGTCTTGATGGCCTTCAGAAAACCAGTAGATCCTGTGCAGCTGGAAGTACTGTCACTGCTGTTGGAGTTTTGAAAGGTCTGTATTTGCAAATGCATGAATGATGAAAGTAAAAAGCGTAACAGGAGAATCCCTGTTGTATTAATAACTTTTCTAAGCTGCAGGTGCATAAACATAAACACTTGAGATGTGATGATCTCCTTTCTGTGCTCTTCATTAGCTTAACACAGTGTAAATTGAAACTGAAGTGAAAAACTCTGTTAACAGAATTGAATTTCATTTCTGCTACTGTTTTTTCTCTCATTCATGTTCTTTTTAAGTTCACAAATTCAGATTTGCTTTTGATGTAGCACTTAATAAACATAATTTTGATATTGATTTGTGGATAGCTATTTGAGATTTAGCCTAAAACTATACATAAATTACCTGACAATACCTTGGAAAATGGCGTGTTTAAAGAACTTCACTCTTTTATGATCACTGTCAATTCAATTTTCATGATAAAGATTGTTACTATACCAAAATGGCTATACTGAAAGGCTGTCAGGAAAAAGATATGTTCTTTGAAGTCTTAAAAGTATCTCTGTGTTTGTTATGATGCAGGATTTTTGTCATCAATGGCTCAGTTACACAGAATGACTAAAAAAGAACAGAAATAAATAAGATGAGCCAGCCTTAGAAAGAAGACTTTATAATGTGGGAGAAAAGCCTCTGGGGCTGGGTTGTATCTGGGGATATGCTGAGCATTTGTGTGACCATTTGTGAATATTGTCACTGGTCTCAGAGGCTGCAGGGTTCTCCTCTCCTCTCCTCTCCTCTCCTCTCCTCTCCTCTCCTCTCCTCTCCTCTCCTCTCCTCTCCTCTCCTCTCCTCTCCTCTCCTCTCCTCTCCTCTCCTCTCCTCTCCTCTCCTCTCCTCTCCTCTCCTCTCCTCTCCTCTCCTCTCCTCTCCTCTCCTCTCCTCTCCTCTCCTCTCCTCTCCTCTCCTCTCCTCTCCTCTCCTCTCCTCTCCTCTCCTCTCCTCTCCTCTCCTCTCCTCTCCTCTCCTCTCCTCTCCTCTCCTCTCCTCTCCTCTCCTCTCCCACAAATATCCTACTGCAGCATGAAACTCTCCCGTGTTTTTACAATTTTCTGGTTAGAGTTGCTTCTTTTTCTACTCTTGGAATCCATCACTCATAAAACTCCAGTTACAGCTGCATTTGCTTACTGTGTGGCTTGCTTTTATGGCTCTTCCAAACCTATATTGCATTTTAGAAAACCTGCTACATATAGTCCCATGTTCATTCTTGTTCTTATTTTTGCCCTGTGGGTGATATTGCTTGCTTATTCAGTGCTGTCAGACCCTGAATAGCTTTGCTTTATTTATTCCTTTCTTACATTGTTGTGTTTTGTCTGATATCTAACGTAAAATTCCTTGTCATTTATGATGAAAACTTGCAAAATGCAAACAGTTTACTGAGAGGATTAGAGTTGATGTGAAGGATTAATGCAGAGCTAAGGAATCTCCCTGCAAGATATTTGGATCAAATCCAGCCTGCACAAGTTACCACAAGTGGGCAGATAGAATGTACATTTTCATTGGTTTGTGGTACTTTTGTGTATAATTACTCGAATATTGAGAAGCTTCTGTTTTAGGTAGGTTTGTATGATTTTGGGATTGAATCACTACAGTGCTTTATTCAGGATGTTCATCAAAGTGAATTTTACAATTGGTGCCTGAGCATTCATGGGAAAGGCACATGGAGCTGATAAGAAGTTAATGTACAATGTAGAAATGTCTATGTGCATGTCCAGCCAGGAAGGGCAAACAAGGCCACAGGACTTTTGTCCTCTCAATTGGCACAGCTCAGCACACAAATTGAAAATTTATTTATTATTCTTTTTTTGGAATTGAACTACAACACTCCCAACCTTTTTGAAAATTGTTAAAAATATAGTGAAGCATCATGTCCTGCTCATATATTCTTTGTAGAAAAGTTAACCAGAGTGAAAATTCTCAAAGGCCACATGTAAGATTATTACCTGCGGACTTCCATTTATATCCAGCAATGCTGTCTGGAGAGATGCTTCCTGTGTGTAGCTGGAAACAGACTAGCTCAGAATGCCTGACAAACTTTCTGTCTGGGAATGAGAAGACTAGACAGAAGAGTGGTATGAGTTCCTTAAAGTTAATTTGCAGGTGAGAAAGTAGTGTCAAGTTTTTTGTATTAATCCCTCATGCTCCCCAAACACTAGTTCTAAATAGTACATTTAATACTATTAGCAAATATTGGGGTCGTTTCAGATGAAAATTTCAGGGCATAGAGCTCAAGGGTTAAACCCTCTTGCAGGGCTACTTGTAAACCAGCCTATGATGCTGGGATCTTTGTTGATTCAAGTATTTGATACTTTAAAAACCCCATAACAACAACAACACCAAAAAAACCAAAACAACCCCCCAAAAACCCCAAACAACAACAACAAAAAACAAACAGAAAGCCCAAATCAACAACAACAGCAACAAAACAACAACAAAAAAAAATAAAGCTAAAACTCACCCAGAAAAAAACCCAAAAAACTGACCAAAAACCCCAAAAAACCAAGAAAACCCTGAGCTTGAAGGTAGTCAGGATCTCTGTTCATATGCTTTACATGTGATGTAATTTCCTCTCTTGTTTTTTGTAAATTTGTAATCCTCCTTGTTATAAGATTAAGGTAGACTACAGAGACATGTACCTGAATTTTCCCTGAAAAGTTAGTGAGTGCAGTCAAGACTCCTCCATTTTACTGGCTGAAGGATCAGACCCAACTTTCATATTTGGCGCTAATGTTCAAGTAGGCTTTAGTGGCTTTTGCTCTGCATTGTAATTTCTTTGCAGCATAATAAAAAGCTCTTTAGAACATTGCTACATAGATTAATACAGAAAGTGTTGGTGATACTTTTATACACAAGGAGTTTAATACGAGGATGCAAGAGCAAATTGATTGCAGGCAATCCTGTGCTTGAGTACCCAGGAGTGAAAGGAATGATTACAATAACCTCTGGGATTTCTTCTTAGATGTGGTTCCTGAAAACACCCACACCCACAAAGTATTGGACACAACAGAGTATTGTTTCCTTCTGATGTGGAATCACAAAAACATATTTTACTTCAGGAGGTGGGAGGGTTGAGGGGGAGAGGAAACTCAAGAGACATTAATGTTTAATGTTTTTAATTTTGTAAAATGAACAACAAAAAGGATATGGTTTGTGAGTGCTGCTGAGATTGTTTGAACTCTGGCAGCTTGCTGTCAGATGAGATGGTAAAAGCCAGGAAGGAAGAAGAAACTGAGGGGCAAACTGATTAAACTGCTGGCACATCACCTTTGGCACCCTGATCTGATGGAAGAGTGAAATAATGGTGAAACAAATTTGGCATACATTGCTGCGGTTGCCACAAAATGACTTGCACCGCTTTGTATCAGACAGGACCTTAAATTGCAGCCAGGCAGGTATATTTCTCTTCTTTGTGGAAGGTTCTAGCTGTTATAGAGCTCATTTTCCTGACCAGCCCCTGGGTTGAGAACTACATTAATTGTGCCTTTGCTTCACTTAGCCCTTCCAGATTGCCCTCTTCAACCCTGACAGAGAACGTCTGTGACTGGGGGCTTCCAGGCAATGCAACATCTCTCAGGAATGGGGAGGAATTCTCAGAGGACTTTAACTCCTCAGCTTACCAAGGATGTTTTAACCCCTGATAAGTGCTGAAGGGAGTAATTCAAGTTATACAGGTTAGAGCAGTGTCTGTATATACTCTGCACAAAGGAGCTCAGGAAACAGCATTGCTTTTCTGTGGCAGAGTCTGAAACTTTAGGGTGGGGAAGAGAGAGGTTCAAGGGGAAAATAAATTAAAAAAAAAAATTCAGTCTGGAATCTGACAATAAATTTGTTTCAATGAATTAAAGATAGACCTTTCGTATTTTAAAATAGTAAATAGACAACATCAGTGTTGGTAATTTACCATGCCACAAAAACCCCCAACAAAACAACAAACAAAGTCAGAAAATAAAAATAAGAATTAATGCTCTTAATGAAATTAAACAATTTTTACCTTTTGAAAGTGCAGCATTGCAGCTTTTATCGAGAAGCTGAAATTTTTGCAGAAAAAAACCTGCTTATATTTCTTTCTTCTCTTTGAGGCTGACTGATTGCTTTAATTGTAGGGTGTATGTGCCTAAAGTGCTCCGGTTGGTAGTATCCATCTGGTGTATACAACTCTCAATGGCCAGGCATTATAATACTGTGCCTCACTGGAGATTTTGCTGGATGGGGATGTAGAAGTTGCTCCAGCACAGCTCTGACACTGGTGAGACTGTGGCAAAGGAACAGATGTTACTGTAGGTGAATAATAATCTGCTATTATGGGAGCGGGGGCGGGGGTGAGCATCCTACAAATTAACAACACTGAGCCCATTTAGGTGTGTGCTGGTTTATACTGTGCCTTCATTTGTGACATCTTTTTTAGGAGCCACCTTTGCTGTTTCTGTTCTGCTGGATCCCAGAACCAAGATCAGGTCTCTCTGTGAGCCATTAAAATCTGCAAGAGACTTGGGAGGAGGGAACCTGCCTAGTTATGAACATTTGCTGTGTGGAGGGGAAGAGCTTTCTGTAGGGTGGCAGCCAGTAGCTTGGTGAGCCTCTGACCCATTGACTCCCCAGAAACTATGGGAATGGGAAGAATTTAAATTAGTGTGACTCAGACCATAGTCAGTTTTCTATATGCCTCTGCTTTTGCTCTGGGCCCTACATCTGGGTCCAGAAGTTCCTGGGACATTCATTCCTGGGGGACAGAGTGGTAAGGCAAATGCTTGTTATCCAGGACAGATTAATACAAGAATTCATGCTATTCCTGCTGCAAGTGCCCTGGAACATATAGAGGATAAAGTAATGCTTGGATTTGTTTTACAGTGGGCTAAGGATGGAAAGACTCCAGAAAGTTGCCTAGAATAATGAAGGGAAAATTTACTGTGAAGAACTAATTTTATCTCTTCTTTTCAAGGTTACTGACTATTGTTTTTTCTCCCACATGCAGTAGGGTCATTACCCGCACAGCCTAACTCAGGAAAAGCACTGTCCTCAGCTGGACCAAGCCCAGCTTGCAGGAATAAAAACATTTCATTGGTTTTCTCATGTAATTTCTGCTATACCAATATCTCCAGTCACTGTATTTGATGACTGTTAAAGATCTTTCATTTTACTTGGATGATCTAGGTACCCTGTATTGACAACTGCTCTGGCTTCAGCATTACTGAAGAGCTACTGTGTGTTAGGACAGGCCTTAATCAATAGGTGCTTTTCAAGCAATGGGAGAATAACTTAGAAGTGGAGTTTTAAAAAATGCAGCATGCTTTTATGACTCAGCTTAGTTCTAACTGGTTTAATTTAGAAAAGAGCCTCTTCTGCAAATGAAATTTTATGGCACCATTCCCAGTTGGTCTTACTCTCCATACAGATTCTATATTGCAGTACAGCTCAGGAGGACACCTGAGCTCCCTGGTATGAAGGTGGCTGGTATTCAGCTGCTGCAGTGACAGGCAACTTAGGAAGAAATGATGGAATAGATGAGGAATCCAGAGCTGGGTTTTGGTTTGAAACTGTATGTCTAGTCCTTTCAAATGATATTTTAAAGTGAAGATAAAGATGTGATAAAAAAGAACTTGTTAGCAATCATTAGACCTAAAATTAAACCTGCTCTTCTACTCAGTTTACAGGCATGTAGTAGCTTTTTAGACTGCTACTCTGCTTTGTACCAACAAGCAGGCTGAATACCAAAATGCTTTAATACTGATTCTAATTCTTTGGCATTTTTGCCACTGGAGTTCTGAAGACTTTTACATGCCTAGTCCTGTCAGCCATGTCACCATTCCTGCAACACAAAGTCCAGGTACTGTGCACTGCAAAACTTGCCTGATGATTACAGTTCCCTCTTCTCAGTAAACGGTGGCTGTTTAAAGACTATTCGGGACATGAACAAAAATAGAGGACAAACTTTGAAAAGTCCAGTTTGTTGCCAGACTAGTTTCCTTTTGAACTGACAGCTCTGAAGGGAAGAAAAAACTGGTGTAGACAGTGAAAGCCTAAAGCAGCAGCTCTGTTCAAAGTGTGTGACAGATTGAAAAAGTCAGGAGCTGAGTGACATCAGAGCTCTCCAGGAAAAAGATCTTTCCCAGGCTGAAGAAACTGGTTCCATATCTCCTGTTCTTGCCTGGAGACATGAGGCTTGTCAGTCCAGATAGCTCCAATTTAGGTAAACATTTTTGCTCCCTTGCTTTGGAAGGGGCATTGCCTTTCCTGAATGACAATCCACCCATGAAATGCTTTCAAACCTGTAGATCTCCCTCAAAGGGTCCTGCAATCAGTCCTAATCTGCCTGCTCTGGTTTCCCTTCTTACAATAACCTATTCAGATGTCCAGAATTAATCTCATAAATACAGAAGTGGGTTAAGGCACAAATACTCTCTGTTGATTTCACAAGTCTCCTGTTGTTGTTTTAGACTAATCATGCTGTTTTGATGGGTTTGCCTTGGCCTCTGTTGTGTTTCCATTGTGGCCAGCTAAGCTTGCTTTGCTTTCCACTGATGTTGCCCTATATTCAGTGTTTTGACTTTATATGACCCTGACACTGTGTAGGGGGAGGAGGAGGAGGAGGAAAAATTGTATTGCTGATGGCTAATCCTATGCATTGCTCAGAGACTTCATCCACTCTAGCAACCTTTTTCCATTGTAATATTTTTTGTTAGCAATAAAAGGATTAATTCTAGAAATTAAGCTCTTTGATTATGATAAGCATAATAAATATCTTAGACAAATTGCTATCCTTTTAAGAATATTAGTAAATGAAGACCTTTGCTCTTTTTGGCTGGGCTTGAGACTGCTGGTACATGTATTAATACCATCTGCACTGTGTGCTAATACAACTTCTTGTTGTCTGGTCTTCCTGGGAATGCATTATATAGATTGCAGCTGGTTCAGGATGCAGCTGCCAGGGTCATGACTCACACTAAGACTAATCATTATGCCTGGATTAGCTTCATTTCTTCGACTACCCATTACATTTAGCAGAGATTATGAGATGTTGCTTTTAACTTACAAGGCTTGGACTAACACCTACTCACCTCAGCAATGTGCTTTTATTGTATGCTTCTCTGGGTAAATCCAGAGAATTAGAGTCTTTTGAGATGTACTTTCAGCTTAGGGAGCAAAACCTTCAGCATTCTGTGTGTGAAGTGGCACATGGTGAGATTCTTACATCTTTGGGCTCACTCCTCTGATGGAGACTTATTTCTGCCCTGTGTATACTGTCAGTGCAGAACTTCTTGCTGGAAGAAACAGTTTGACAAAGAGGAGGATGAAAACCTCACCACTACTTCTTTCATAATTAGCATTACAATTTAGGTAGTTCTCTGGATTTAGTGCCAAGTGTTTTGAGTGATAGCCATCCAAAGAAATGCAGTTTCCTTGGAAAGGAAAAGCCATTGTGACTACTACCACTTTACATGCAACTAAGATCATGTAACAATATGACACTTCCCAACAGAAGCCTACAATGTAAATTCCACTAACAGAAATGAACAGGAGCCTAACTCCACTGCATTCCCTGAAGCTGAATCTCTGAGATCTTCTCAAGCATAAAGGGGAAAAAAACCCACATGTACAGAAGACATTTGAAGGACAATTTACTAAATGTGCCTGTGGTATTCCACATCAGAGCTATGAAGAGGAAACTTGAGGTTACCTTTTTTATGTACATATGGTTTAGGTTCCCACCCCTAGGGTTGTGGCAAAAGCTATTGTCACTAAAGAAAACCTGATTGTTCATGTATGGGGTAGAAAATAAGAAAGAAATTATTTAAATTATTTTATGTGCTACAGTTACTTCTTAATGTTGTACAGGCTTTTACCCCACCAAGCTGCTCAGCCCTGAGCACAGTGAGAAAAAATATCTGTATCAGAGAGCCAGAGAGTGTGATAGCTACTGAGTGAGAAAACACCATTGTTTAGGAGGAGAAACAAATTTTCAGAAGTTTCATTTGGCAGCGTATGAAGGAATAGGTCTTGTTTCTCTGTTGAAAGTTCTGCTTTGTAATGGGCATCACAGCTAGAAGTTAGTTGTGTGTCATTTTTGGGGAGAAACTCAAGCTTCCTAAAAAGTGTCGCGTAGAAATGGGCTGGCTTTATCTCACATTGAAATTAAGCATTTAGCTGAGGGGCTTAAGCCAGGAATCTGTTTGCTCTTGGCAACTTCCTCTGTCAATAAGAAAGACCCTCCTTCCGTCCTGAGGGCAGCTGTGCCAGCAGGTATGTTCAGCCAAACTCTGCAGATGTCTGTTCCTCATCATCCACTTTGAGATGTAGAAAAGAAGTACCTCAGGCTGGTGCCAAAGGCTGAACCAGAGGAATATGGCTTGTAATAAAAATATAGTTTAGACCTAGGAAATTTGTGCAGAGCAAAGTCAAACCTGGATTGGGCTCTCCTAATTAAGTGCTTGAAAACTTCCAGGTCTAATCTGGCAACCTGAAGACGGCTGGTGCAGAAAGCATACAAAAGAGAGAAGGACAATGCTTTCCCCCTCTAAGTAGACACATTCTGTGCTTCATACCACAAGAGGAAACTTGTAGGGAGCTGTGTTTGAGGATCCTCATGCCCAATCCAAGAAGAGCCCTGTCAGCTGTCCAGGAGAGGTCTCAGGGCTCACCTGTGGGTTCCTCCGGAGCATAGAGCTGCAGGAGCCATTTGGACTTCGGGTTACGCTACAAGACCTGAGGAAGGAATATTGTGCCTGAGATCTTCTCTTGTCTGGTCAGGGCTGGTGTTTATATCCTGCTTTGAGGCCAACTAAAATCCTCTGTGGAGCTGAGGAAAGAGCACCTTCAGGAAGTGAGTGTGTGATGGAGTTCTGCTGCCTTAGGATTTCCCAAGTATTTGTTGGCAGTTGAGGGATATCCTTTGAGAAAAAAGGTCCAAAAGAGTGCCACCAGCCTGCTTGTTGGAGATGGGTGTTGTCTTTCCTGAGTTTTGCAATTCAAGTTGGGGTAGTTGAGGGGTAGACTCAGTGACTCAGGTGTCCTTTCTACATCCTATATCCTATTATTAGAAATTAAATTTTTTGTGGGCTTTTTTTTTTAAGGTCTCAAAATGATTTTTTTTTTTTTTTTTGTACCTGACACTTAGTCATACATTTTTTTTCAGAATTTTGTGGTAAGTAGCTCCAGTAAGAACTACAGAGTTCTTTGAAGTGACAGCTTTAGAAATGCTAAAGACTCCTTCATGGAATGCACATGATTTTTTTTTCCAAATTCAGTTCTCCCTTTGATTTTAGTTCTTCTGGTGCCCAGTATTTTCTGAGTCTCCTGCCGCTCTGACCCCTGTTTTTTAGGCAGTGATGTAAAAGAATCTTTTTGCATTCAAAGCAAAACTGTCCACATAGGGACAATAAACACAGGTGTATTTTATTTGTAGACACAGATTTCCCAGTGTCTACCTTCAGCTCAAACCTTCATTTAGTGGAAGATCCTTCAGTTGAACCTCTCTTTTCTGAAGAACAGTAGTGTAGGGTTCATACCAGTTGTTTTAGAAGCAGATATATATGTATTATATATGTATGTGTGTATAGGAGGCTTAAAGGAGGGATGATGTGCAGTTGTTAATTTCCACAAAAGTATGCATTAAGTGTCAACTATAAGCAGAGAAGTGAGGAGCAATGCTCAGTAGCTTACCCTGTTGCCTAAGGAATATGCCCAGGAGGCTGGACTACAACTCCATTATCTGTCAGCAGTTTTTCATGAAATTAATCTTATTTTACTCCAAGTTCCTCTGAGATCTGCATATAAATCTGAAATTTATGGCAGGTGAATTTTTCTGGGGTGAATTACAAACCTCTGGACCTGAAAAATGTGTTGGTTATAACTCTGGCTCCTTAAATACATTTGAAGCTCCCTTTTGTCTTTCTATAGCAGAGGGAGATCCTTTTCTCCCTCTGTTACTTTTTGATGTTATTTACCATCTTGCTGTTGTTTTGTCATAAATTAATAAAGTGACGACTTTGCATGCAGCCAAGAAGATGTGCACTTTGAATTCTTTTATGTAATCACTTTGGAGTGGGAAGAAAGAATGTTGTTTATTACATGATGTTTCTTTAAATCCCTTAGGATTAACATTTTCAGCTGAGTCCCCACCAGACCTCTTTGTAGGTCACTTATGTGTGATACCCTGGCTGCACCCATGGCTTGGAGATGTTTGTATTCAAGTGACCTAAATTGCATTGAGAGGGAGAGGGAAGCGGGGAGGGAAGAATTGGTGAATTGTGGGAAAAAAGTCTGTCTGAAAATTTGACAAAATGCAGTTTTCCTTCCTGGAGAAATTAATTCAGAAAAAGACTGGCTTAAGAAATTTCAAAATATAAAAGAACAGATAAATTTAGGAAGGAAATTCTTTTATATAGCAGCTCAGAATGTGGACAGAAATGGAAGTGCAATTAGGGGTATGTTACAAAATATGGACGCAAAAGAGGCTTTGCAGTGAGATGTCTGACACTGTATGATCCAGTAAATGAACTCAAATTAGCTGCATTCATATAAAGTTTATATGACAGTGAAGGAATCTTCTGGAAGTGATAGTCCCATTAGCAAAGTGATATGCCTTTATTAACGTTATACAGCTGCAATAATCTTAATGGAGCAATCTAGTGTTCTTCCCAAAGGAAGATCTTATCTCATTTATTAATTGTCTTTCTAGTAGTTATTAGTTCATCTGATCTTGGATAAGTGCACAGGCTGAAGATTTTGATGCTGCAGATAGGGAGTGGGTTTAATGCAGGATGTTAGTAGCTGTGTTCCAAGATCGACTTGTGACTTGATATATGTTTCCATCTGGCTGGACTACTGGCTGTGCAAATTCTTCATTTGCATTGTAGCCTGCATTAGTCACCTGTTACTAGTGTGCAAAGCAAGTGTTGTTTTCTTTCAGATGCTGACAAGTGGCATTTAAATGTACTTCTGTCAGGTACATGAGAAATTAGGCTGCTGAGCACATCTCTGATGCTTCCTCTGGCTGGAAAGTGAGGTAATGATTAACACAGAGCGAAGTTGGAACAGTGTGTAAAGCTCCCTCTTTGAACATTGAGAAGGTACTAATTCTGACTGCAGTAATTGGATGTTTTTATCTGACCTGTAAAGTCTTGCTATGGTTTTTTGTTGGTATTAGTTTTGTTTATTTTTAAACAGAAATTAGTATAGAGGGAATAGGGATTCTTACTTCCCTCATGACACCTGGTTAGAACAAAAAGCAGCTCCTGCCACCCCGATTACGTGGAAGACACAGGTGGTTCTGTGTGGTATATAATGATTTTAAGTGAAGATTGTGGGGGGAAAAAATAAATCTGAAATGATTTGTTGATGCAAGGTGGCACCTGGTAATACTGCAGGGGTTTCTTTTTGATGCAGAGATACTCCCCAGGAATGCAGCCTGTCTCCACTGGGGTGATTTTGAGGAGGACTCCTCCTGCACCTGTGCATAATCTGGGGTCAAGACACGCTGGAGGAGTGAATGGAGGATGTTCACATGTTGTGGTTGATGGATGAAGAGTCTTGGTGTGATTTCTCCTGTTACCAGAGTAAAGGGAGGCACCTTAGGGATGAGAGGTGTAGGGCTGCAGGCTCTGAATCCCTCCCTTCTCAGTGAGGTGAGTATTTGGGTTTTGAATTTTGAATTCTTGCCCCTGGCCTCACCCTCCTCCAGCAGGGTATTTGGATACCCATAACAGAGGGCAGAACACCACCCAGTTAATTCTCTGTAGTAAAGCTGCTGCAACCCCTGGTAGGAAATTGAATGTATGGCTTATGCCCTAAAGCAAAGTGTATAAGGCTTAGAGAACAGAGTGAGATTTTTTTTTCTTTGTTGCTGGACTATATTATCATGTTGGAATGCTGTAGTTTGGACTTATCCCTAGACGGGCATCACCACTAATGTGCATTTAGCAAATAACATTATTAAGTTGAAAAGATGTCTCTTGCAAATTTTATGGGTTTGGAACAGAAGGAAAATAACAGCATTCAAGGACTTCTAATACATTGTTTTCTCAATATTAGGACCAACAGCACTTTCCTCTCTGCATCCTACAGCATGATTTTTGTAGGCCATATAATGCTGCCATTTAGCTGCATGGGCCCATTAATTTTTTTTAATCAAGCTTCACACAGGAGGAGAAAAAAACGCAAGAGGGAGAAAACATTTCCTTTGCTAACATTCATTTATGTGTTTGTCAGAAAAGAATGCTAGTCTTGGCATTTATTTATTTGCGTGACACTACACTGTAGATCCATGTGCAATATTCAGTGTAAACATAAGGTGCTCTCAAGCTTTATTTATGACCTCCTGCAGTGTTGTAAAATATCTCGAAAAATTTTTGTTGAGCCAAAACAAGAGGTGAGATCCAAGGCAATAGATCCAAACCTAAAAGACCTGCAGGACGCAAGTAAAAGCACCTTCTTTTCTCCATAGACTTAGACTGCAGCACTTGTGCTGCATAGCTGAGTGAAACTAGGAAGATAAACTTGAGAGACTGTTCTAGAGTGAAGGCTGTCTAGGGCCTACAGTTTTGTAATGCCGCTTGTACTGTAGGAATTATGAGCAGTGGAGGAAACCATTTTTGGGTTCAGGACTTTATTCTTTTGCCTACATGAAGAAAGAAGAAATTGGTGGTCTTCATAATAATTGTACATTTCTTTGGATGCACATAAAATGTTACAGTTTATGCAAAATTATTTATAGCCTTCCTCAGTGCTGCGAGGGCAGAGGATATAATCAGCAGTGTATAAAGTAAAAAAAACCCCTGAATTTTCTTAAGTGTGAGAAGATATGACAAGAAGGAAGTTGTGCTGTTGATCCCATCCAATAGGTTGCCATGAGTAAGATTTATACAGAAGCTGGCTTAGGTCCAGGCTGCAGCAGAATTAAGCACCTTGTCCTGCACACACAAACACTTGTTAAAGAAGCAATGTTGTTGGCACGAATAGTTGAATGAATGGTTATTTTTGCTTACACTGCGTGCAAATGCTTTTTTCCTGTAAAATTTTTTTTTTTTTTTTTTTCCGTTTTACTCACGGAATTGAGTATCCTGTGACAAAAGGGGTCATGTAACTTACTTCACTTGGCAGCAAAATTGCATTCATCTTTTGAGCTTCCAAACTGTGTTTCATTTTTGTTCTGGCAGTGTATATTGGCTATTTTCCCCTGGTTTTCTTTAATGAGCTTGCCGTTATTTAGTTTTTGAAGATTTTACAATGACGAAGTGGAGCAAATAATGGAAAAGAGTTACAGGGAAGAAGTAGTGGAAAATTTTAAACTATCACATTTCTGCAAAGTAGCCTTTTGTGAAACTTATACTACCATTCTCTAAAGAAAAAGCAGTTATTTAAGAGGTTTCAGATTGTCTGGCTGATCAATATCAAGTACTAATAATGCTATATTAGCCAAGACCCATACACTCAGGCCTTATTACCATGATATCCATTTATTGATACTAACATTTGATCATATTCAAGAAATTATTTTGACGTTATGTTTGATGAATGTTGTTCATACATGCTGTATGGCTTGATCTTGTAAACCTTTACTCATGAGGGTAGTCAGTTGTCTTCAAAGATTTTCAAGAATGGCCCATATGCAATACAACCTTGATTATCCAAATGTCAGGGGAGACATTGAGTAAGTTCGTATAATCGACATTTTGAATAATGAGGAAATTTACAGGGCAATTAATAGATGTCAGGGGACATGACCATCTTTCAGATGACACGGAGTTTTCAGAAAATTTAGATTTTGATAGTTGAGCTCCTAATGTATGTGCTATTGAGAGACTGAAATGGCAGAATGCTTGAAATGTGCCCATATATTCCTTAATAGCCCTTTCTGTGGAATCAGCTAGAGTTCTATTTACTGTGGTATTGGCGTTGAGGGTCAAATTGTCACAAGCATTTAGCTTAATATTGCAGTAACTCTGCTATTAAGAGTCAGGTTCCAGGAATACAGTGTTAAATCAATATCGGAATTGTCAGAAGTAAAATGTTATTTAGAAATACATCAGTGTCAATTTGGGAATATGGTTTTAAGAAAAACAAAATTCCATAAAACCATGAAAGTAAATAAAGTTAACGGGAGGAACCTCCTGGAGGTAATGAAAGAAGAGAAATCTTGTATCTTTTGTGGGAATGTGGAAATACCCAAGGGAGAATCAGTTTATGTCAGAATGGCTGCCTTAAATTTGGAGCTGGCCGTGTGAATATAATCCAAAGCCAAAACTCCTGGGTTGCGACTCCCGTCCATCTCTGCACAGACCAACAGAAGGTGCTGCGGTGGGGGGCACTGATTTCCTTCCTCCCCAGATGGCTGCACGGGAGCACCCATGGCTGCACGTGGCTCTGCTGGCCCCGAGCAGGAGCAGCGCTGGTGGCTCTGAGTGCCCGTCCTCAGGTCGGCACCACCGCTGCCTGCGCTGCAGATGTGTCACAGCTCTCACACCAGCTTGCTGGTTCCTCTACTGCCGACAAGCAGCAGAGGCAGAATGATGACAGCCACAACTGATAGTGTGCTGGGGGTATCTGGCATTCTGTCCTGAGTCCAAATACTAATGCTTGTAGGAAGCTGAAACTGATGCATCCATTTATTTTGGCGCAGAGATGAGCAATCGCTTGTTTCCTAGGAAACATGGGGCTGTGCATATGCAGCTTTGAATGTGCACCCTAATGTTTTCCTTCATGGTGATAGAGTAGAAAGTTTGTCTGATGAGATCTATTATGCTTAAAGCAGAAGGGAAAATAAATTTGGAAAGTTGCACTATTTAAAAAGAAGATAGCAGCAATACTGCCAAAGTCATGAGGAAAAGGCAGAAATAATTCAAGAAAATAAAGGAAGTGTCCTCTCTGTCTATCTAATCTAGGAATCTGGAGATTTTTATAGTTGCAGAGCCATCTGCTAAGTTTCATTTATTGTGCAACTTTACTACATCACTATCATCTGCTCATTAATCTGCCTTTTTTAGGTCTACTTCTGAAATTCCGAAACTCTGAGCATCTGTCAAATAGCTGCCATTGGTTTTGAAACAGTCATATGGTATAGTCTAAAGGTTTTTATAGTCAGTCATTTTGTGTTGTGTCAATATTACTCAGCAAAAGCTTAGCAGTTCATAAGAAGCTCACATCAAGCTTGTCAGTAAACCACTACCACCACACTCTGACTCTTTGTGTTTCTTTCTAGAAAAGTAAATAAAACCTAATTATTGGCAATGTATACTGTGTCTCAAGATGTGTCTTGGATGGCATGGCAGCATTTGGTCCTCTTCTGATCGGAGCATCGCTCTCGGGTGGTGATTGCCAAAAAAAACGGAGGATTATGATCACAGATCACTGACCCCAGCAGGATCATTACCATTGGCTTAAATGGCTGAGACTTGGACCAAGGTTAAGAAGGTTTGGATGTTGGATCAGACCTGGCCATTCTGTTGTGACCTGAACACACATTGCTGAGATGAGCATAGGGAAAA
Organism: Ammospiza caudacuta; assembly: GCF_027887145.1. Taxonomy (NCBI): domain Eukaryota; kingdom Metazoa; phylum Chordata; class Aves; order Passeriformes; family Passerellidae; genus Ammospiza; species Ammospiza caudacuta. The sequence continues at coordinate 16,620,780 of NC_080595.1, read as the reverse complement.
TAAAAACCCATTAATTTCAAGCAATGCACAGACTTCCTCAGATACAGTGCCACATCCTTCAAAGGTGGTCAAATGATTCATTTGTCCTGCTCATTGTTAACAGAAAGAAAAAATAAAAGAACTGATCTACCTGAAATGCAGAGCCCTGGCATCTGTGTCTGAGTGCATCTTAGACTATCCCATTTGTCCCTTATCATAGCAGCAGGCAATCTGATGTGTTACCTGGAAAGGCACTTGGAATTCAAATTCTTGCTTTCTGGCCCTGTCGGAGGTGAGGCAATCCATGAACCTCCATGAGCCAAATGAACAGTGGCTGCCTCTGTGAGTAAATGCTGCTGGAAATAGGTATTAGCAGGTCTGAGGGACTGGACTCCTCTCGTGCCAGATGGCTGCCAGGATGTCACTAGTGCGTGTGCAGCTTATGGATGCCTTTGTCATTCCTGCCCTGAGGTTTCCTGATATATTTTTTTAGGCATTGATTTAATTTTGCCTGTTTTAGGTAAATCTTGGTAGAAGTGGATGATTCAACTCAAGAATTGTTTTGTTTAGGGACTGATCATTCTGGCTTGATCTACACTACTAATTTTAGAGGTTAATCTCTGCAGTCTTCTGCTGGGGAAGGCTGAAGCTTCCATTCTGAAACCTCCTTTGAAAGGATTAACCCTAGGCACTTGGAATCACACTCTGTCTGAATCTTTCTCTCTTGATTATGTATGGGACAAAAGAGACTGTATTTCTAATTTAGGTAGTTACAGATGAGGTACCACAAGATGGATGAGGTGATCTAGTAGCCTGCTGATACTTCTTGACCCTGTGTTTCTGCTGTTTCTCTTGCTTCAGCTTGGGTGCTTGTGCTAAAATGGCAGGAAACTATCCCAGCAAAACAAATGGAGCCAAGGCAATCTCAGCCCTCTGACTGTGATGAGGGTGGGGAGCAAAACTGATCGCAGAAAGAGGCTTGCCCTGTAGATTGGGAACACTCAGCTGTAACCATGACCCTTGATAGTCACCTTCTATCCTTTAACTGAAGGCAAAGGTTGTTGAATCCCATTGTTGCTGTCACTTTCCTCAGTCCTTTTAATGGCAGCAGTGACAGGTAGCGTTGGGCTTCTCACCCTGCCAAAAATGTGTAAATACCCTTAGGTAGCGGCAGACTCCTGACCTCTGAGATGTCTTTCAAGGTGGGACATTGTCCTGTTTAGGGCAGAATTTGGGAGGAAACTTCTGAAGTGGTCTTTTCTAAAGCAAATTCAAGCGGACCCTCCCCCAATGGGTTAGTGAGGTAAATCTCCTGTGAGAAAAGTGGAAAAAGCTGTTTATTTAACAAGAAAAGTACTCATAAACATGAAAAAATTAATAATATTAAACAGTGGAACCTCTCATTGTTCTGAAGAGATGGCAAATTCAAGAGAGTAATTTTTGTGGCGTGTAGCTCAGTTCACTCAGTCTCCTATTTTACCCTCCTGTGCTGGAAATGCCACATCCTGGGCCCTGGTGGGACACAGGCATGAGCTCTTAGTGCTCTTCTGGGTTTTCTGTCCAGAGCAGGTATAAACAGTTCCAAGAAAAAGAAAAAACACACTTTAGGGAACTTCTCTGCCTCAGCTAGCTAAAAAAAGTAGCCAAAAGCAAAGGAGAGCTCTGTCTTGCTGTCTGTCCATCTGCAGTCAACACAGTCCAGGAGCAGGATGAGGAGGAGCAAGTACAGTTTCTGATAACAAACTCCGCACTTCTAACCAACCTCACTCTCAGAACCAGTCTTAAAAGTGCAAAACTTATCTCTGGGCTAAAGAGATGAATGGGGATACAAGCACCATAAAGTTACCCCAGGACAGACATACAATTAGATGTGCTGATTGTTTGGGAAGAAGGACAAGAGTCTCATCAAAAGATAAATTCATATAATCATCTTGACAGTAGATGCTATAATTTATAATACAGTAACACTTCTCTAAAGTTAATAAAACTGAAGTCCTTCAGTAAAATTAGCTCTAAGATGTACTTTTTGCCTGATATTTAGCAAATAAACCTCTGCAGCAAAAAGAATAGAGCTTCTGTTCTAGTCTCCCTCAATTAATAATAAATAATAGTGGAACAGGTAGAAAATTAGCATCTTGTTCCCTTACCAGAAAATATCTTATTTTGGATAGAAACTTGTATTTTTTCACAGACCTCTTCTGAGCTGTTAGTTTCTACATCTTGAATCAGAATTGACTGGCATGATGAGGGAAGTGAGACCTGAGCTATTGTCAAAGTGTCTGGATTAGAACCTCCAAGCAGTAGTACTACAGTGTTTTCCATGCCTATTTGTGATGAATGAATTGGAGGAACAAATTATGAGAGAAAACATATTCTAATTGGGACAGTGAGTGATGAAATGATGGCATTGGCCTTGAAGTCTGAAGTAAGGATTTCATGTGGGGCCAGAAATCAAAAGTCTGAACTTTGTATTTAACAGTTCAGACTTTTTTTGAAGTCAGTGATTTTTAGAGGTTATTATCTTTTGTGATCAAATTAGTGCACATTCATACTGCTTGGCAGGGAATGAACTGTGCTATGGATTACTTCTGGGCGGTGCTGCTGGATTTTGACAAATCCATCTAGTCCCATACTGTGGAATGTGTGGACAAGGTTCAGGTTTGTGCTGATGGAAATGGAAACCTCTTGCTTTACTGAGTTCAATTTGTTTTCACATGTGGTGTGTTGTCTATCTGGTATGTCTGTTTTATTTATAGCTATATAAATATAATTTTGAAAAAAGCTAGTTGGCAATTTTCACATCGATATTGTGTTTTCAACAGAAAATGGCTTATTAGTCAGCAGAGGCTGCTGGCAAAGCTTTATCGTTTGGATCTAAAAATATTTGGTTTTAATGAAGCATTGGGAAATGAAGACTTGGAGTTGTGGTTTTGCTTTTTTTCCTGTAAAATCATGAACAACTTGATGCATCTGTTAACAAATCGTTTATTGTTAAAAACATTTTGAGTGAAAGTATATCACAGCTGGCTCAGACATTATGTATGCATTATGTATGTGTTATATTTTTTTTGTCTGCTGAGACCACTGAAAAGAAGTTCTTTGTGCATAGTAAGGGAAACTAGACTTGCAACAGCGGGGGTTTGTTGTTGTGTATTTGGCTTTTTTGTTGTCTAGGGATTAAAAAAATCACCCTCGTAAATTTGCCAATATTTTCATTAGATCTGGCAGCTTTTCTTTGTGACTCCAAATTCCAAATGGTGTTCCCTGTTTGCTTAGAGAAAGCAGGGGGCCCACTTCACAGTGTTTGTTCTGAGGCTTGGGCATTGACAGGCAGGCATTTTTCCACATTTTTTTATTATCAACTAGAATAAGCAGTTTAATAACTAGGATTAAACCATCAGATCATGACAGAGCAACATTAGCTGCAGGAACCAAGTTGGAAAGGATTCCAGATGTGATTAGATGAATACCTGCCCCTAGGGGAAATGGTTAAGTGGGCCTCTGTTTTTATTGGTAAGGTAAATGTTTCATGGGCCATTCTAGGCAGGTATCCCAGGTCTGCATTTTCCCAAAGATGTTGCAAGTCCCTTGTGCCAAAGAATGTAATGTATTCTAAACCTGAGCCAAAACTTTCTCTCTGATGAAAATCAACTGTTTTGCCAGAACACACAAGATTCTGCTATTGCTTGAATCATTTACATTTTTGTTATAAATGCAAAAGTGTGTTTATGGCATGCCAGTAGATGAATATTTTCTTCGGGGAAGGGAGAAGTGGGGAAAAGTTGTGATCAGAACCTCTGCTGAAGGGAAGAGTTCTCCCTCTGAAATAACAAAATGTTACTGTTTTCAGTGAGATGAAAAATGATCATAAAGTTATACCTTCCCTTATCCAACATAAGAAGAGAGGTGTTTATGTTTTTCATGACTGAATTTTCAGTATATTCACCTACAGATAAGTACTCAGGGCTATGAGAGACTATTAAAAATCAGATTCAGGGAAGTGATTTCTGGAATGAGAAAAATAACTGTTTAGAGATCAAAATAGTATAAAAACTTGGACTGCAGGAGTTCCTTCTGTTAGGAGTGGGAAAATTCTGTCATGCTGTTTTAGCATCAGTGCTGAGAAACAAATTGTTCTCTGTTGTTAACTACTTTGGACCATCTCTGCAAAAGTATTAAGGTACCAAACAAAGTTACGATGTAAATCTGGCCCTGGAGCACTACAATGTACTTACCCCACACACTGCACTACAGTACTGTTCCAGTCTGTGTGATGAGAGATGTATTGTACAAAAAGACTTCACAGGTCTGTCTGTAAACAGCTCTGCTTTCTGCCTCGTCACTGTATAAAAAATGAAATTAACTTAAGGTACCAAGTTAATATTGGTGAAGAAATAAAATGTCAAGTTAGAGTATACGATCATCTTAAAACATTTCTTCCCTTTTCAGTCTTGAGCACTCAGACTAATAGTGCAAATGTGCTTAAATGTCTACAGCAGAATAAAAATGTAAAGCTTTGAGAGAGTAATTCTAAATATGTCTCCTGAGTCCAGGTAAGTTTTCCAGAAATTATTAAAACCTGTAAATTTTCACACTTTTATTTTATGAAGTATTTGTTCTACCCAACTTAAATGTAAAGGTTGTTTTGCTGTCACAGTCTAAGGGACCTGGACTACTGTATGGAGTAAACTGATAAAAGTTTTAATATCAGTCAAACCATATTTCAGTAAAAACCCTTTTCTGATGGCTCTTTTGGCAGCTTGCTGTGTAAAAGACTTAACCTTTGTTTCCTTTTCCATGTGGTATAGAGGAGAGTTTTAGGTGATTGAAGAACCAGTTAGTGAAGCTCGGAGAGTCCACAAAATATGGTACTGTATGAAGATGTTCTTCCCTAAGAGAAGTGTATAGTCCTGAAAGAATCAAAGGAATAAATAGTGGGAAATATTGGGGGTTTATAAGGTTGTCTTACAAGATTGGACTACGCTGAAGTTTGTCTCTATTTTTGCAAGTTCTTTGTTTATCTGTGGTCTGGTAAAAAGCTTACTGAAATCAGTCTTTGTATGAACCCTGATGGACTTCTGATTAATGCTCTTAGAAAATTTATTTTGGCTTCTTTTATTGACAAATCTGTGTGTCTGAAGTGAAATTAAACCAGGCCACAGAAAACACTTTATTTCCATCACCTGCAAGGGAAATAAGCACATTTTTTTAAAATTCTCTACCTTGATTTCTGAAATCCTTCACTGCTACAGAGCAGAGTGTCTGGCAGTTGTTCCAAAGAGTGAAGCTCCTCAGGTGTAACACACAGGATAGTCTTACTGAAGGATGTGTGGGAGGTTTGCTCACTGGAGATTACAACAAGAGCCACTGGATGTGGGTCAGGAGAGGGCTGTGTGGCTGACAGTAGCTGTTCAGAGAAATACAAGGAAGGCAAGGTGTAGCAACATTCATCTTGACTGACTCCCAGAATGACCCTGGCCATTTTGGCTGTCGGTTTTCCTCAAGAAATTCCATCTGTGATTGTGAAATAAGGTAAACCTTGCCACCAAAATGTCTCAGAGTGTTTCAATGATATACCATATTTTTTGGAGCTAGACCAGCTTCAGGTAAAAAGGGAGAGTTTCATCACTGGTTGCAGAAAGTATTTTTACAGGGGTTAAGTCAGTAATGTAAGGCTGAAAGAATTGCTGCAGAGCAAAACAAAGTGCTTCATAGGCAGGTCTGATAGACTTCTGCTTGGACCTCATGCTGGGGCTTCTGCCGCCAATGAAGGGCAGCCTTATTTGAAGGCCCAACCATGAAATGAGCTTTGGAAGAAGTGGCACAAGCTATATAGATATTTTGTTTGTAATTTGAGTTTTTACCCCTCACCTATTCTTTGCTAAAGTATTTCTGAGTGCCTCCAGGCCTTGCAGAAGACTAAGTGGCTATGATAAAAAATGAGATCATGACAGAAATGAGGTAACCCTTTTCCTTTTGTCTTTCTCTGCATTTCTAGTGCTTCCAAAAGAAATATTTAGGTTAAAAAAGCAAACAAAACCTCCCATCCCAGGCCCGTAGGTGAAGTAGTCTTTCATATTTTTGTTGCTGTTTAGTTACAGTTTCCCCCACACCTGTGTCTTTAATGAGGCTTGAAAAAATGTAGAATAAACATCAATATGCTTCTCAGTCTGAAGAAAAGAATTTTGTTTTTCCAGGTTGGTCTGGAGCCTGTTGTAGTTGATGAGCCCTTTCGGTGGGCTTTGGATCAGGCCCCGACTTTCTTAATTTTCAGGTGTGCAGGGAAAGGAAGTGCAAATACATGTGGGTGCTTGAGTGCTGACTTTTAGAGGAGCTTTTGCCAGACCAAGCTGCTTTAGACCCTTTGCACAGAGGATGTACTTTTGCTCCCAACTTTACAGTAAGTTCATGGCAGAAGCCATGTGAAGAAAAGGAGTCAGAGAAAACCCAAGTGCAGGAGTGTTTGACCTTTTCTGCTGCTCTGTATCTCCTCTCTCTTTACCCCACACTTCCTGGGGTGATGGTGTGATACTTTTACTTGGGAACTTGTGTGAAAGTTGAAATCAGACTGATAAAGATGTGGAAAAACCCTTCAAATATGAATTTTTCAGCTTTTTGATTAATTGAAGCTATTCAGCTGTTCTTTTATTTTTGACTGTACCTCGCTGGAAGCTTGGAAAAAAAGGAAGAAATAAGAAACAGCCTTTTTCTTCTTGTATGTCTTGACTTTATATAGGCACCTGCTTACAATAATTTATAAAGATAAATCAGTCAATATGAAGTAATTTTAAAAAGGCCTTCCCTTTATTAATGGTTTTGTACTTGAAGCCTTAAGTATGATTTTTTTCTTCCAACCGGGATTGATATTGATGCTTTTGTCTCAGAACAGATACCCAAATACCAAATTGTTGAACAGATTTCTCCTTTGGAAATGTCACTGTCACTTGAAAATACCATGTGTACAATGCAGCTGTCTGATTTCTTAGGATTACAAAGATGCAAGACCATGTGAAGCCTATAAACAAGCTTGAAACTCAATGCATAAAATTTCAATGTTTATTTCTAATGTTTTGAGATTCTCCTTTGCTGTAGTGTGTTTGCTTGCAAAACCTCCCACCCTCCAAGTGATCATGTTGAATTTTTTACCTTTTGTGATTATTTCTGTTCTCATACTCTTCTACAAGCCTGAATTATGCAGTACATTTTTATTGTCAAACTTGTTCCTGCTTTTTAGTATTTAATCTACTCTTTTTTTTGTCCACTACCACACTGTTGTATTTTTGGGTTTTTTCATGTCTTTTTATTCGTTCCTAGCAAGTTTTGTTTTGTTTTGCCTTTTCTTTTAATTGCCCACTCCTCAGATGTGGACTTCTGAGTTTTCCATTCTGAATTGCCACTGAGGCACGTGTTTTTAACACTTTCTTGATGTAATTAAAGAATTCTTCATGGCTAATTCAGCAAAGAGGAGGAACTGACTGGCTGCTGTTGGTGTTGATGAATATGATGACTGTATCAGTTTGTCATCTGGTATGGCCCTTGTCCTCCTCTTCAGCTGGTGTTCATTTCTGTTTGTTCTGTTACAGAAGTATCAATATATGATGTTTTTGTTCAGGTTTCACCAAAAGAGATCTTTTGATAGAAATAACCATCCTCTTTGCTTTAGCTCTCTGTGTACTGCAGCAGCAGCAGCTTGTGATATTGTGCTAAAAATTCTGTAGTCCAAACAGATTTGCTTCAGATCAGTGACTGCATAGCAAATCTCCAAGGAATATTTATGACCAGATGACACCCTTATCAGAACCAGATTGGCACATGAGAAGGCTTTTTGCTCCTGGAGATGCTGTTTTTACAGAGTGAGACATGGATCGTTTAATGCTCCTATCCTCTGGTCAGGAGGAACTGGATTTCAGGGGATATGTGCCCTGGTAATTGCATTTCCCAAAGAACATAGCACAATACCTGCATCTTCTTTTCAAATTGGAGTTGGCTTTACAGCTTCAGCTTGAGCAGTGTTGAGGGGATTGCCTCCCAATGGAAGCAGCTGCTCTGCTGCAAGGCAGAGCTGCCTGACCTTTCTAATAACCTTGGTGAATTGGCCCAGTGCTTTCAGAAAGAAGGACAAGGGCTAGCACAAGAGCTGATCAGCGTGGATTTTGTTGTCATTAATAGATTCTGTCCCCCCAACCCCCCTTTAGGTCTTAAATGCACTTGCTGGAAGAAGGAAGTTTGGAAAACAGCAACCTTCCTGCCTTCCTGCTTTTGCTTCTTGAATATTCCAATTTCTGCTGCTGGCAAGACAGCCTAGCACCCTGCTCCAAAATGACTAGTGCTAACTCTGGAAATGTATGTTTGCCCTTTTTGGGGCATTCATCATATCCTTAGCCTAGTAATGGTCCTGTGGCTGCAGTGGAGAAGAAAAAAGAATAATCATTGCTGTGCAAGATGATAAGATGCTGCAGGAGAAATTAGTGGGCCTTTTAGCAGGCATTTGAAGGTATAGAAGTATATTCCCAGGCTCTGTGTGACCAAAGGAGCTTGGGAGATGATCAAATGTATTGCAATTCGGAGTGTCATTATATGCTTAGCAGCCAAGATTAGTACCTGCTGGTGTATAAAACCAGGTCCTCTGCATAACCCATGAACTCTTAAACTCTGCCCAGAATACCAGACCTGAAGGATGTATAATCTGAAGCTTTTCAGTGTGTTTGGCTCAGCCACACCTTCCTTTGTAGATAATCTCCAGAAAGAAATTCAGTCATCAACAAACTTGACTGCTGCACTTGTGTGTGTCCTTTTGTTGCTGCTTGTATTGAGAGTTGCTAACTTGTAGGATGACCACTGCTTTTCACCTGTCTTTGTGGCACTGATGAGAATTGGAAAGGGCACTCTGAGTTTTTTGCAGCTATGCATTACTTCATTTTCTTCCTGAAGGAGTTGAAAACTGCCCTTTGCTTTGATCTTTATTCCAGGGAGGGGACAAAATAAACAGTGGTGGACTTGTGTGGGGCTTTCTTGTGAAGTCAGAGAATGTTAATTCTCATTAAAAAATTTTTTTCCCTCACAGTGAGAAACCATTTTTTAATTTTTTTTTTTAAATAAATGGCTTCTCTGCTTTCAAATGATGACTAAAAAGAAACTTGTAGAAGGACAGAGGTGTGGCATCATTGAAAGATCTGTAGCATGACATCAAGGTGCATCACTAGTAACTGTTTCTTCTCACAGTTCTTAGACAGTCATATAATTGTTTAGGTTAAAAAAGACCATTAAGATTGAGTCTCACCATTAAAACTGAGTCCAACCATTAACCCAGCACTGCCAAGTCCACCTCTAAACCATGTCTCTTAAGTGCCACATACATAAGTCTTTAAAAGACTTCCAGGGATGATGACTCAACCACTTTTCTGGGAAGAATATTTCAGTGTTGAAGAACCCTATTGGTGAAGAATTTTTTGTAATACCATTCTAAACTAAAAGTGGGCAGATTTAGATTAGATATTGGGAAGAAGCTCTTTACCCAGAGGGTGGTGAGGCACTAGCACAGGGTGCCCAGAGAAGCTGTGGCTGCCCCATCCCTGGAAGTGTTCAAGGCCAGATTGGAGAGGGCTTGAAGCAACCTGGTCTAGTGGAAGGTGTTCCTGCTCGTGGCCAGGGGGTTGGGATGAGATGATCTTTAAGGTCCATTCCAACCCAAAGCAGTCTATCATTCTAAACCTCCCCTGGAACAACTCAAAGGCATTTCCTCTTGTTCTGTTTCTCATTACTTGGGACAAGAGACCAATACCTATCTCACTGCAGCCCCCTGTCACATAGCTGTAGAGAGTGATGAGATGACAAGTGATTTCTGGGTACCATCAAAGGATCTCTGCTTGTATCAGGCCCTGTTTAGTCTTGTGAAGGTGTTAAAAATGAAAAGAAAATTGCTCAGCATTTTCTTTGTGAAACTAAGGAAAAGCATCAGACTGCTGGGCTGTGCAGGAAATCTCAAATGACAAAGTAAACTAAAATCAGCTTGCAGAAGAGGGAAAATACAAGGCATATAGTCAGGACATTGCAGAGACTACTTAGTTCCTACTTGTATTGTGCTAAACAATGGTAACTCTTCTCTGACTTTGCATCTTTAGTCTTCCAAGACACAACATGGAACAGTGACACAAGACTGATGGTTTATGTAGTCAAAAGCTTATGATAGGGTGCATTGGAATGTGAATTCATTAGTCATTTATGTGTTTTAATACCCAGCCACACAATGTATGTATCTGCTCTTGTTGTCTTTTTGTTGTAAATGTGAGGAAACTTGTGGCAAACATCCATGAGGTCAAAGCAGGAATACAGGCAGGTAGGTTTGCAGCCTACCTCATGTAATGGAAACTCATATACTTCTGTACAAAATATGAAATAGTTTTATCCCACCTAAAAGGTGCAGATAGAAATGAAAACTTTTAGTTCTTAGGCTTTCAGCAAAGTTAGTAATTACAGTGTGAACAGGTGAAATACCAGATGTGACTTCAATTTTTGTTTATAATTCTGAAGAGTTTATGCATTTTCAAGAAAGATTTACATGAAGAACATAGATAAGTAAATAAATTGACAGAGTATATGACTAATATTTTTAAAATAGTAAATGCTTCCAATTCATAACATTCTTGAAACAGATCAGCCATAAGAACATTGTTTTCCTTTCTGCTTTACAAGGCTGCCTGTGTTTTGTTTATTTGCTCTACAAATTTACATTCAATGCCTTCTTTTCTATTTTACCCACAGGAGAATTTTGGTCATTAAAATGAATTAATACATATTTAATTAAATAATTTAAAATATAAACGTATGACAAATTAATGTATGGGAATGAAACATTAAATAACATTAAACATTTAATCCTTTTAATTTAATAATTAAATTAAAATGAATTAACAAAATTAATAATGACAAAGCAGGAGAAGGAAGTCACAGGTGCAAGATTCCACATAATGTTAAGAAATGGACCCACACAGGATCCACACAGTTTCACTATTTGGAAGCTACTGCAGGCACAACTGGTACTGCAACAGATCCATTCTATGAGCAAGGCTGCTTATTACTGCTTACCACTGTCCTTATCTGTTTCTGCTCCTCTTGCACTATCTCCAGAGCAGTGAAAAAAAATGTTATTTTTAGCTTTCAGTGTTTCTGCAGATTATGATTCTGTCAGATAGAGTGGCTGTAAGGAGTTGGCATCAAGACAGGCTTAGCAGTTTGAACAAGCAACAGGAGCTCGTCTTGTGACTGTTTCAAGCAAGGCAGTGGAAATGGGTCAGCTGTGTTGACCAAATTGGAAGTGTTTAGATGTGAGTAAATGAAGTGACTAAGAAGATTTGAAATACAGTAATGAGGTAAATGGAGTTTGAAGGAAGAGGTCTTTTCTAGCAAAGTTCCACAGCACCAATGGATTGGTTGCCATTTCAAGTTCAGAATGGCTACATCTGGATAAAACATGAAATTTTGGGGGAATTTTAAATATTTAAACATAAGTTTGGTTACAGCTGGCTGGAAGATCAATATTCCAGTGTTCTCACTGCAAATGAAAAGTCCCGAGATTTTGAGTCCCAGTTTGATATCTTCAGTGAGCTGCTTCTAACTCTTTGGAATGATATTTTTACTTCCAAATTTTTGATTAAATAGAGTAGTTTTGGAAGAAGCAGTTCAGTTTTGTAGTAATCCCATCTTAATAAACCTAGAACAACAGCAGTGATCTTGAATCCCTCAGACAAACAAGATTAGGAATTTCTTCAAATAAAAACTAAGTACATGTTTGAAAGGAGTGAATTTTTTTTTATCTCTAATTGGACTTCTTCTGCACTAAATGCAGGTTTTCACACACTTTTAGTTGCTTAGTTCCATCGAAGCTTTTTTTTTTTAATATTAATTTTTTTGAAAGCAAAATAATGTTGCAATTGCTGTTGGCATTGCAGTGGGATCTCTGGCCTTCTCTTGCCTCTGCCAACAGGTAATATTGTGTTGCTACTATGAGCCTCAGTTTTCCTCACCTGTAAAGGAGATTATCTTATTGAAATGTGTTGGTAGCAAAGGTGGCGGAAACTCAGTATATAAGATGGCTGTTATGGAACAGTCAGATTTAGTGTCCAAATGCTGCATCTGTATGACTTAATATTGCAGAGATGATTATGTTAGAGATTGTCACTTATATAGTGCAATTTGATGGATTTGATTGTGTGACTCATTTGCAGTAAGTCTGCATGTGGAAAAAGAAAGTGTCTTAAGATCGTAATGGGCATGATTCAGAGTGCTGATCAGCATTTAGGTGAGAATGTTTCAATCTGGTTCTCAAAGAGGTTCCTACAACAGTCTTTCCACTTTTGCCCAAGTCCTTCAGCATTCAGAAGCAAAATCTTAAATCTTAACCCTCTCAGATCTGACTGGTGTTAGTTCACTCTTTCATATATTCCCCCCGCTCCTACAAAGTTCAGAGTGTTGAAAGTGGGTCTTGGATTCATCTTGCTATGAAAAGGTGCAAGCCATAAAGCTCAGATTTAGGGGCTTGAAATTCTTTTAGAGCTGTCCTGTGTCTGGCAATTTCTGTTCCTTTGGGCTTGACAGAATGTTTTTGGCAGTTAAATTTTCACTCCCTGTGTTTTGGTTCAAATAAATCTGAAACGTGGAGCAGAGTTCAGTCCAAGTGAGTGAGTTTCCCATGGTTTCTGTCTGAAATAATAAATCCTTCCTTGGAGAGAGAAGGTCAAACCTCCATTTGGTTCATCCAGAAGATTTGTAGATGCTTTATGAACCTGGGTTTAATTTGGAGTTTGCAAGAAAGTCCTTCCCTATTGTCTTCTATTCCTGTTTCAGCTCTGGGGTATAATCCTGCCTGTGTCAGAGTTAACAGCAGTTTTTCACTCCCATTTGTAGCAAAGGCAGGATTTTCACTCTGAAGTTCTGCCTGTTTCTGTTTATTGCCCTTACAGGCCAAATACTGAGTTAGTAACTGTACTTAGTGAAGCACTTATTTATTTTAAGGCAGAATTTCAAAACCTCAGGATTCCATACTATTCCTCTTAACTCTATTAAAATTGGAAATGTATTAGCTATCAAAGGATCCAATAAATGGCAAAATTTAATTGAAGAAGTGTAGTTCACTGAGGGCAGATACGTCCCTGGATCTTTTTTTTCCTGTGTTGTTAAAGAAGACTCTTTGGCTGCCTCGAAATATTCTCATGCCTATACCCCAGAACTTGTTTTACCATCTCTACACACAGTACATAGTATGCTTCCTAATTTTACAAAAACCCCCTGGTGTTGTTCTGCTCTTTGACCTGCAGCCTTCTGTACTCCATACACTGGAACAAAAAATGTCTGTCTAATCGATCCTTATTTAATAAACAGAGTTATCAATGCCTTTGAGACAGCTGTGTGACATGGGGACATCAGGACATTTGCTGGCTTGCCTTAATTGGCATGGCAACGTTGATTTTTGGCCTGGAACAGCAGATAGAAAATTGAATTTACAAAATCAAACTGTAGTTATCTACATTCCTTGATGTCCTCCCAGGTGAGCTACTGGGCTTCATGCTAATAACTTCTAAAGCAAGCAAACTTCAGCTAATTATGTGCTAGTTTATTCTCCCTTGCTAAATTTTGGCAGGTTGCTTCTGTAAATTATGAAAAATAAATGTGAAATATGCAGATGTCTTTTGTTTGAAGCAGATGTTTGGTCCGCCTTGCCAGAATCTAATCAGCTGTTTCCCCAGAGTTTTTTGTTTCTCCCCCCACCCCCAATATTGTCCAAGAGTTTATGAAAACACGAAGAGTTGAGAGACCATAGAACAATAGGACATTTCTTTATTTTCCAGCTACCAGGCTTCAAGATTAATCAAGGTAGATTTTTTTTTAGGCAGTTGTCTTCCCTGGCTAAAGTCTCAGCAGATGCTGGCATTGGGCCCATAAGGCACCATGTTGTCTGAGGGCAGAATTTGAATGCAGTCTTGCCTGTCACGGGGGAGGTGGTGGTGAGCTGGGAAGGAGCCAGTGAAGGCTGGCTTTGAAGTCCTGATGGTTCTGGGTGGCCAAGACCCGCCAAGACGTGTGTGCTTCCCCCACGGGAGCCTCAGGTGGGGCAGGCAAAGATCTCCAGGGTGCAGAGCAGCTGTGTCAAAGGCAAGGCGGGGGGCAGGATCTGTTCCCTTCTTTGTTGCCACAAACCACCCCTCTCCATGCCCTGTTGCCTAAGGCCTGGCATGGAGGGAGGATGGATGGGCTGGTTTTGTGCCCCATGCTGCCTGGCTGGGCTGGAGGGAGACTGGCAGGGGTGTACTGAAGCTTTGCTGGCTTCTCAGGCAGCACTGCTCTTCTCAGCAGCACAGGGTCTGATCTGTCTGTATCAGCATGGGCTGCATGCTGTGGTCTCCTGGTTATCACAGCTGCTGAAAGTGAAGCTCCCTCCAGAAATCTGTCCAACCTATACCTCGTACTTTTCTCCTGGCTTAAATTTTAGTTTGGACTTGCAAGACACAGGTGTGCTGATACAGCAGCTGTGCCTCCCTTGCTCTGATACTGCACCCTCAACAGCAGCATTTACTAGTTAGGTACCAATATAAAGTGCAGAAAATGCTCCAGATGAAGATTCCTCAAACCTTGGAAATCATCTTCCCTGCTGTTAAAGCTCCAGCAGGCTCATCAGAAGTTCAGTACAATAGTAATTATTTTTTCAGTAAGTGCTGAACACCTGCTTTGTACTTTCTGTTAAGGCTTTCACAGCATTTGATTGTGCATGGATTTAAACTTCCAGCCCTCCTACAGGTTAAGTATCAATTTCCCCACTTTGCTTATAGGGAAACAGACACAGAAATAGGCAAAGTGATGTTTTCTTAAAAGGAGAAAAAATAAGTTTTGTGTTTAAAAGACTTGAAGGGTGTAATGCTATCCTGATGATACTAGTCCATGTTACAGCCTTCCACTGGACATTTTTTACCAGATGCCATCAGGCTTCTCTTGTGGGTCAGCAGAAAGGCAGATATTTCTGCAACACAATGTTGGGATTTAGCTCTGAGTGTTTGGAGCACTTTCTGTTTGAGTGGATCTGCTGATCATTTCCAAAATCTCTACTTTTACCTTAGGTGCTGGAAGATGAATGGCTGTCTCAGTTGACAACAAATGAGCATCTCTAGGAGCCAAGAAGTACAGAACAGTAGGCAACTTCTGAGCAATCAGTAGTTCAATATTATCGTCCTACTTATTTTTTATCATTGCTGAAGCACAGATAAAGAGTCTGTTGTGATAGGTGCTTTGGAAGCAATTAAAATGAATAGTCCTTTCCCTGGGGACAGAGGTCTTGAGATTGTGGCAAGATGCTCTTTACTTCTAAATAGATTGCTGGAGGGAAGGATAATTCAGCAGTGTAAGACTGGTAGGGAATTTTTTTTTTTTACAGTAAAATTGAAAGGGGAGAAAAAACATTGCCAATTTTTATTAGCTTCTTTACATTTAGAGTTGGAAGAATCTGGGTTTGGTCCTTCCAAAAGCAATTATTTAATCTGACTTTATCATCAAGGAATATTATTTTTTAAAAAATGGATCCTCATAAGGCAGTATGAATATATAGTCCTTTGATTATTCAAAAAATTGTACAAATCAAAATAAATTTGCCTGAGCTATTTAAAATAATTAACCTTTGACAAACCTCCCTCTCTGGTAATGGAATAGTAACTATATGAATAAAAGATAAGTCATGATATTCAATGAATTACAATATTCATCCCATAAATTACAGGATAAAATAGCAGCATAGTCTTTGTTTTTATAACTGCAAAATGTCCTGAACAGTAGTCCCTGTACTCTTCAGGTTATTTTCTCTTCTGTTTCTTTGAGGTGTGCGACACCTCTTGCAAGAGGGGCTTCCAAAGTGATGTAAAGTGATGTTAAGTTCTGCCAGTGCTCACAAAGGCTGTGACCCAGGACTTCCTTCCCTGCTCTGAAAGGGAGTCTGTGCCTTAATGGGAAACCCGTGCTACAAAGGGATTTTCCTCAATTGTAACAGTAAGTGCAAATTATGATCCTGGGAATCTCCTGCTATATTACCAAGTACAATGCCAATAAACCAGAGGTGTAAACCACATGAACATATGGACAAAATATGGTCTGAATGGCATGATTATGTTTCTCAGGCCATAATGAATTCATCCCAAGGTGCAACTGTGCATCTGTTGTTATAGTATTTATGATAGCAAACTCTACAGTTAAGGTTGCAGTTTAACTCAAATGATAGCCACCTGTTTCCATTTGCTAACAACTTTCTTAAAAATTATTCCTTCTGGACTGACTTTAAAACGGAAAAATCAGTTTTAAAATGGTCATTCATTTATATATTTATTTGAGGGAATAAAATGCTTGATTTATAGAGTAGGTAGGCTGAAAGGCACTCCCTTCCTGCTCCCTCCTCATCATTCCAACCCTGTTGATTGTCACCAATGCATTTCCTTAAAAATAAATTAAATCCTCTGGATTTTGAGGGACAGATCCAACTTGCATTGATTTTCTGGTGAATACTGTATTGGGCTTTCTGAGTCTCACTTTGTGGCTGCTGGCATGGACTAATACTGTGTGGGAAAAGAACAGATTACTGCATATGAAGATTTACGTGCTTAGAAGTTAGGAGTTTTGTCAAGACTAGTTTTCTACTATATTTTCCTCCTTGTGAAGTCAGTAAGCGTTGCTTACATGGGATCCTATCTTTCTTTAGCTTGGAAAATCCAAACCACAGTCTTTATAGACTGGAGATAAAGTGTAGGATGCTTGATTCTTGACAGTTGACACCAAGGAGGGTAAATTTCTTTAAAGCAAGTTTATTACCCCTCTGGGAGGGATGAGATACCAAAAGGCTAAATGGCTATTATCAAAAATTTTAAAATGGCAATAGAGGGGAATCTAGGTTTGGGTCTATAGACATAATGTTCTCTTTTAGTGTCTATCTTAAAATGTTCTAATGCACAAGTCAACTTTGAAATGTTTTCCAAGTTAAGGCATACAAATATTAAAGGAAGGCCTGCTACTCATCCTTAAAACAGAGATCAATATCAGTGTTACATACAATATTTTGAAGTGTGAATGACCCTGAATGGGATAGATTCCCAACAAATGTTTATGGAGCAACATAATTTCTTAGCAAGTGTCCATAGTGTATCTGTAATTGAATGCTCTCCATTGTGGTGTCATCTGAGGGAACTAAATGACACCATGACTTCAGGTTTAGTTTTGATATGGCAGTATAGGGAGCTGTTTGGTGCACTTTTGCATTGGGTTTCCTTGCAAGCCCCCTTCTGACAGCTGTGTGAGTGCAGGACGGAGATTACATGATTCTTCTTGAAAAACTAACTCACCACGTGGCAAATGCTGACCCCAGCCTGCAGCCTGAAGGGCCAAGTTAGACTCCAGTTTAGTCCACAAAGGCTGCTAAGGAAAAAAAAAATATTTCCTTCCCTTGACACTTCAGAGCATTATTGCTCCTTTTCTTGCATGTTGCTTACTGCTACTCTGGAAATGAATGCACAGTACATTAGGTTGCACAAAAGTCACAGAAGAGATTTCCTTTTACTTCTGTTATGTAAGTGGTCCCACTCACAAGGGACAAGGAAGTTCTCCAGTGCACAGAGTGCCTCCTTTTTTATGCAATAGCATTGTTCAGCATTTATAGATGTATAATCCAAAATGTGGCTTGAGAATGGTACTCATACCTGATGCTTTCCCAGCAAAGAGGAAGCTGAAAAAAGACTTGCATATAGCCTCACAGCAAGGCAAGGGGAGACTTGGGGTTTGGAACTGAGATCCCAACCCTACGCTAACCCCTGGGGTCTGGTATTCACATGTCCTCTGAACAGAGAGAGATTTATTGTTCTCAGATGTTTCCTGAGAGAAGCTGTGAGAAGCAGAGAAAAGAATGACCAAAACAATTCTTATCTCCTTTGCTGCTCCTGTGCTTGTGCCCATGTGGACTGTGTTCTGGAGATTGTTTAGCCGAGGTGATTTCTTGATTGGATTCTAGTGATAGTGTTTTGGATTCATTGACCGACTGGATCCATGTGTGTGTTGAGACATTTGGGCTGAGTCATGGGTCTGCTAGTTAGTTAGTTAGTGATAGTTCTTGTTAGTGTGATATAGTTATTGATAATGTAGTATAATAATTAATTAGCCTTCTGGATCAATGGAGTCAGATGCCAATCATTCTTCCCAGACATTGGGGATTGTAACACCGATACTGGGGGTCTTCTTCTCAGTGCTGCCTCTGCTGCTTTCAAGGCTGCCTGTGCCTGGGAAGGCAGAGCATTAATGGATTGTAGTGCAACAGCTCTGTGAAACCTCTGCCAAGTGCACAAAAATGATTGAATTTGGCCAAGTCAATGATTCCACTGTCATTGTTACAAGCCAGGACAGCCATTGTGGTAGAAATTGTTGGAGATAGTAGCAAAAGACTGTGTTTTGTTTGGGGTTTCAAAAAAAGAAGTGTAAAGTTGCTGCTTGAAATTAGGACTTGCACAGCATTTTTGTTCATTTGCTCTCTTGTCAGCATGTTTTCTACCAGGCTCCCGTTCTCTTGGGTGGGACAGAGAAAGATGCTGGCAGCATGGGCAGATGGATGGCAAGCTGCCACTCAGCCTGGAGCTTTGCAGTCCACAGCTACCTGGACCCAGAGGGCCGCACGTGGCATGATTTGAAGTCTTAAAGAGAAAATGAACTTTCAGTGACTCATTTCCAATAACTTTTTTCCTTACCTTTGTTAAAAGGGGCCTTAGTTAAAGCTTGTATCATGACAATCAAAAAGAGACATTGATATAATTATGTAGTAATTGCTGTAAATTATCAAGATGAAATCATTAAGGCAGCTTTTTCTATTATTGCTGCTTAAGGTAAATGTCTTATTATATATATTTGGAAGAGAATAAAAGAATTCTCTTGCAGCTTTAGTATTACTAAAAATAAAGGAAGACTGTACTCTTTTGCTGCTGCTTACTGACACTGTCAAGAATAATGTGAATGGCATGGAACCAAAGAAAAGTGTGTTCTTCCCTGAGCCCCAACTGAGTAGCATTATAGCTCATTTTATCAGGCTCTCAATTGTCAAGTGCCCTTTTTTTTCTTGAACTTGCAGGCAGAGGAAATTATTTACTTCACAGAATAAGGGTATTTTTATGCTTATGAGTGACCCATTTGCAGAAAAAAATGTTATTTACATAGATGAATTCATAGGAGAGAACATGAAATCGACCACTTTCTTTTCTTTCCTCATGGAAATCTTGTGTGGATATTCTTGTTTTCTATTAGGGATGTAAGAATAAAGAAGGGGGAATATTGCTTCAGTCTATCCTTCTTACTAGGCTTTTTACATGGGCCCAGAGTCCAGAGTGTCTGCTGGTGGCAGTGATATATGTGATTTCCAATATTTGGTGCATAGCAAAATATTAGCAATGATGCAACTTTTGTATTAATTAATTCTTGCTTATTCCTTTGCACATATTTATCAATGTTTTCAAGACGAAACAGTAGTGTCTCACTCAGGGGGTTGTAATTGGATAGAGAACCTTTCACCTCTGGGTCAGGAGCTCAGATTTGTCACAGGTCAGCACTGCTATCATGTGACAGCTGCTCAGTGGCCCTTATGAAATGAGTTAGTGGTCCCAGATCACTGCCTTGAGAGCAGGTGTCTTCAGCACAGACCAAACCTGAGGGTGCCAGTGCAAAACCAATCGTTAGTAGAAAAGAGGAATTGCACTTGGGTATAATGCTCACGGTTTGCATGGACTTAAAAAAAAAAGTCAAGGGAGCAAACAGACATGTCGAGATCCTCAGCTGGTGTAGATTTGGCATAAATAAATGAAGTGTAGCTGCAGTGATATCACCAGCTGATTAAAACAGAACTCACTGTGGTCGGACTGTTTTAGTAATCTAAAGGTTAGTGACATTACAGTAGTATTTTAAGTAAAGATGAAAATTATAAATCCAAGTACCTTAGAAACAAAATCAAATTTAAAACAAATTCAAGATTCCTGAAATTTGGAATAGCACTAATTCTTCCATCTCATGATGCCCTGAGATAACCATGCAGTTGTGGTTAATGGATTTTATTGTTTGTTGTTCCAAAGGAGGTGAAATCGGATTGCAACGATACATTAGTCTCCAACTTTTAATGACTCTCTGCTTATAATGGCTTTGACTGCACTTCTGCCAGGGCAACAGACCCAGGCAAGCAATTCTGAATTGTTGAGGTGTGGTGATGGAAGAAGTAAAGACTTCCACCGAGGAAGCTCCTAACACTAGGGGACCATAAATGTCTCACAAAACTTAAGAAAACCCTGAACTTCTACAAGTTAAGAGGTAGTTTAGTTATCTCTGATATCACTGAAGTCTTGTTTAAGAGGTGTCTTAGTCTTGTCTGACAGTTTGCAAGAGAAAGTGAGAGAACCATTTGCTCTAGAAAAAAGTATTTCTGTTATGCTGAGATTTTGCTGTAGTATTTCAAATCTGAGTTATTTTGGTTCTTATTTCAACAGGAACAATACAATAGCAAGGGTGTCTTAATTTTGTTATGGAAGTGAGCCTGAAGTGAAATATTTATAAATTCTCCAAAGTAATTCTGTGCTTTAAAGGGCATATTCTCTATTTGTACAGGATGCATCATGGAAAGAAGTTCAACTTCTTCAAAAGGCAGACTTCAGCCTTAATTATAGAGTAGTGACTAGCACTTCCATTGCTTTAGGCTTTAAAATGATGGAGACAGAAAAGTAGCCTCTAATCAGTAATTGCTTTTCTTCCTAATGTATAACTTATATTCTCTTTCTTTAACTATTCCTACGTCTGGTATAATTTAGGGAGCATGCTAACACACTGTTGTTGCTTTTTCTTACCTCAGAGCTGCTAGATGAGGGGACAAAAAGGCAAGCAAGAAAAAAAAGAGAGAGGATTGAAATTAGGATAGAGAATAGAATGGGTGGTGAAATGAAATTTTTACTGATTTATTCTGTGCTGAATGATTCAGTCTTATTTTCTGTACGTCCCTGGTTGTTATTTATGGACAAGGACTAGAATACTTGCCAGATGTCTTTAAAAAAAAAAAAAGCCAATTATCAAAGTGTTTTAATCCTCTCTAGTGTCAGATTCCTTCACAAACTTGTTCCTTGCGCCATTCATAGCTTATTGACTTAGTATGTTGTTTATTTTTCAAAGTCTGACCTGATTTACTGTCTAGGAACAATTAGGGCCATGATGATACAAATACAGTGTTCAAAGACATTTGCTTCAAAAGGATCAGTTTCAGTATTTACAGAACTGAAGGTGATGGGATTCAGCTACAGATTAGTCCAGCCATTAGAAAAGGAGGCAAACACTGCTTGTGCAAATACTTTCACTACATCTAAATTGAATAAACTGAGTCTTTGGAAGAAGGAAGGGTAAAAATTCCAGCTGCCTCCTTTCTTTCTAGCTGAAACTTGGAGGTACAAGGGTGTAGCTAAGCTTACCTTATTCAGTCACCCAGAAAAAGACACCACTTGAATGCACTCTCTGAATAGAAGGCACAATGGTAATAGCAACGTCACACAACAGAATGGCTTCTGCCAAATCGCCTTAGCCTTTCTGCATGATCATCAGCATCAGCAATCTGTTAACCAGCCCATTCTCCAGGTTTTGCTGTAGCAGTATGCTTTAATTTGAGATTACTCTCGCACATACACAAGAAACAAATAATTCTTGAGGGATGGTTTAAGGAGGAAAAAAACACAACAAAAGAAATGTCACAATCCAGAAGAGCCAAATATTGGAAGGTGAAAGGAAGATTAAGAAGAAATTGCCTGTTACAGAACTTCATTAAAGCCATTTATTAGCTTTGTAATGCCTAACAGTCTTCTAGCTTCAGAGTTTTTTCATATAGGGGGTGGATAAGGGCACATTTCACTTTCATTTGCATTCTTGATCCCTGCTGCTCTGTTTATGGCATTGATGCTATTCATACAGTCTTTGCAATATTAATTTTTAATTTATGATGCTCATTAGGAGACACTTAGAACAATTATCATTTATCTTGATATATTATTTACTAAGACTTGCTGTCATGGTAAGGGACCTGTGATTAGTGGGAGGGGAATAAAAAGCAGTTCCAAAAGGTGCTTGGCTGAATGGACTGAATCTGAGGAAATGGTTGTCACCACCAAAGGCCTGAAGTGCTGATGTCTAGGCAAAAGACTTGCAGCACCTAATCAAAACTCAGGAGGAACCTTTGAAGACAAGACTGGGACAGTGCTTAATGAACCTGCAGGATAATATTAATGAAACTCTCCTGTAAACCACCAGCTCATCAATTATTCATCCTGCTTTTGTCCTGTTACTTTACTGTCTTACTTTTTGTCTCAATATGATTACCTTTTTTTAATTCCATATATCCTCATTTTCCTTTTGTGGTGTTGCTGACGTGTACCCCTGGTAGCACTTCCTCCCTGGGAAGTTCTGTTTCTTGAGGTAACTGTACAGTATCCACAGGAACAAGACAGGTAAATTGTGCCCTTTGAAGACGTTTGGATAACCGTGCTGCATTTATTAAGACTTAGTAAGCCAGATCACTGACATGACAGCCTTGGAGAACCTGATTTGTTAAAGGCTACCACACTGGAAACTCAGAATAATTTATGCAGTTCTTAATTAATTTTTAAGGTTTAGTAAGCTATTATGATACTATATTGTTATTATATGGCAAAACAGAATTTCAAATAGTAGTCACCTACTCGAATTATATAAGACATGCTCTTTCCTCTCCCTTTTCCATAACTGTCCCTCTTACAGGACTTCTGAGAATCCCTGCCTTTAGTCTCTAAGTTCCCAGGTTGTTTATAATGTATGCTTGTGCAGAAGAGAAGGCAAATTGGATGTTTTGGAGCCTGATTATTGCAACTCTGTATCTGAAACCAGTCGTGGTATTTTTGACTCTGTTTTATTTTGTTATGTTTAGACTTCCTGAAAGGGCTATTATTTCTGTTTGTTTTCTGTTTGACATCAAAGCAGGAACAACAAATTACTAATTTTGTAACCCATTCCCTGGACTCTTGGCTTTTAATTTTTTGAACCATTGCACAGCAGCAGTGGAACTGTATGCAAAAAACCTCAAGGGCCAATACCATCAAACACCTTTGAGACACATGCACCATTCCCTGCCTTTTTTCTGTTGAAAAACTTGACACTGTGACTAATCTCAAGGCAGCCACTTTATTGATGAACTACATTTTCTAGGGGGAAGGATAGGGAAGGAATTACAAATTATGAGGTTCAGCAATTCTGGCACCTTTTTTTCTCTTCCACCTTCTGGATTTTGCACACTTGTATTTAGAATGTATTAATATCAAAAGGGGAAAACAAAAATCCCTGTGTCTGGTGTTATGGGAAAGCTGATGCAACAGTCTGTGATGACTCCTTCAAAATAGTGTAATAAGGACAGTAGACAATGCTGCAGCTTGTATTTATGTTATGTAGCATGTTTCATCTCCAAACCAGTTTAAAACGTTACCAGAGTTGTCTTTGCAGCACTCCTGTGTGCAAGGCACATAGGCATTGTTAGCTTCTTTGTTATGTTGGATCAAAACTTCATTAGGCACTGGAATGCAAATACAGAAAGGCATGGGGGAATGTATTCAATGCACAAATAGGTAGTTCATGTTATTTTGCACCCTGCTGTAGATTCAGATCTTTTTGTAAAGAAAGCACTGCAGAATGATGATTTCTGCCCTTTCCCCAGCAAGACCAGCTTTGACTACTGCTGTTCATAATTGGTGTTTAGAGTTAGTCACATGCTGAACGTGAAAATATTTATCTGATAATATTTTTTGTCCTCATTACTTGACATAATATTCCCAAAGAGTTCCCTGATTTTTATTCTACATGAACTCACTTAGATAGAATGTTAAAAACCATTAACATAGTTTGGAG
This sequence comes from Ammospiza caudacuta, assembly GCF_027887145.1. Classification (NCBI taxonomy): domain Eukaryota; kingdom Metazoa; phylum Chordata; class Aves; order Passeriformes; family Passerellidae; genus Ammospiza; species Ammospiza caudacuta. The sequence continues at coordinate 16,596,852 of NC_080595.1, read as the reverse complement.
ATGCAAATCCTGTGGTGTGATATGAGATGAGCACTGAGAGCTGCAGCCTGACCCACTCATGAGTGATGTGACACATGCACATGTCAAACTGCAACCCCACACAGGAGCTAGCTTGTCTCCTGGAAACCTCATAGCTGTGTTAGTGTGGTGTGCTCCTGGGCTCACTGTGATGGAGCAGGGCTGTGAGGAGTCAGGCAGCATCACCCTTGTACAGTGATAAATGGAGGTTTCCTCTTGCCCCTGTGCTCTCTCTGTAAGCAGGCACCAGGATTCGAACAGCCCATCTGAAAATTAGTGTTGGATTAAAATCAAGACTCCCTAGATTTTTCTAGCCATTCCAGCTGGTTGTACAGGGTTTCATTCATCACCTCTAAAAAACATTTTGGATTAGCCTTACATCTTTCCAAGCAAATCCAACCTTAGCTGCTCTGATAATTTAATGTTAGAATTGCAATTTACTATAAACCTTCTTAGCAGGCAGGTAATCAACTTAACAGAGTTTATTGCACAAGCAGCTGTTCAGCAATCTAATATTATTATTTTTTTTACCTGTTATTTGCAGCTGCAGAACAGGATAAATCCACATTAGTTCCAGTCTGCCTGACAAACAATCTCATCTCTGCCATGTTCTAATTTTTGATAACTTTCAAGATCTGGCTTCTGCAAACTATGAAGCACATAAATTGAACAAAATAACTTTGAATAAAACAAGCCTGCTTAGTTTCTCTGGTTTACATGCCAAAGGCTTGGCAGTTATATGCCATGTTAGTGATTTCTTTTTGTTTGTTTGTTTTTTGGCTTCTGCTTTTTTTGTTTGTTTTCAAGAAGGGTTTACCTATATTTGTCAGTGGTTAGTGGAATCGCTAATGTTTTAACATGATAAGAGGAATAACCCCAGGTGCTTACAGCATTTGAAACAAGGCACAGCAACGAGGTGAGATGAATAGGCATGTTCTTTCTAAAGATGGTGTGTGCAGTAACAATATCGGGGATTTTAAACCACAATCCTGTTTCCCTAAAGCGTTCTTCATGATCAAATTCAGCTTTCATTGAATGTGGCAAGGGGGAAAAACTGATAGTGTGCATGTCATTGCATAGCATGGCATAGCTCTTTTAATGCTGGCCCTTTATAATCTTTGTAAGGTCTTGTAACTTTTCTGATTTTTGCCCAGGGATAACTTTTCCCTTATTTTAACATATTTCCTTTTGTCTGGTTTGGCCAGTAATTGACTTTGTCCTTTTTTCATTTATTTCTCTGCCTCCTGGTTGTAGCATCTTCTCCCTGGAGTCTCAGGTTAGAAGTTTTCCCTTTTGTGAAACCATGACAGGTGCCTAATTGAATGATGAATGTCCCTTTATTACTCTGTAATTGAACTGCCAGCTTTTTGATTGGTTTGTGGAGATGCTCCACTCCTCATCAAGCACTGCGGGGGGCTCCAGGGCTGGCAGTCTGGGCCTACCCTCCATCTGTCTAATCACATCTCTCCCCTGCTTGGGTTTTGGGTGGGGAGGGGGCTCTGGGTGAGGAAAGTCATAATAAATTATGCTAATTTGGCGTCGCTGTGACAATAGGAATATCGCACCGTTATGTGCGTGGTGGCGGCAAATGCGAGAAGACGTTTTGTCGTCGTGGCTGCCTGGCCTGACAGGCCCTCAATGAAGATTAATGGTCCTCACCTGAGTGACAGAGCGGGGGATTGTGGGGCAGAGAGGGTCATTCATCATACTCTGACAGGTGTCATTCACTCTGACAGCCGTACCACTGTCGCCTAGCTAGTGGTTCCATTTTTCTGCCAGTTAAGCAAGGAGTTTAATAACATCCCCAGAATTAAAACTCATTCTTTGTAGCAGGTCTGACAGCTGAAAATAAGAAAATCAATTCTTCACATGTTATAGCACAGTTAACTGACTAGGGTTCTGACTTTAATTTAGTCTTTGGGCTGAATTTCAAGTAGGCTGCTTTTGTAAGACATCATCTATTAAAATTTACCAATAGCACTAACTTCACTTTTATTATTGTGGCTGGATTAAAATGCAGCCTTTAATAGTGGATGTCATCTTCATTTGGTGCAAGCTCAAGCTCTTACAGCTCTGCTGAGGGATATTCGACCTCATCCTCATTAGTGATGTTTATAGCTTCTCTCTTCATTAATATTGATCCATTAAACTACTGAGAAAAACAAGACAGACACTAATACGAACCACTTTGTATCATTAAACTGTTTGGATTTCTTGGTTTCAGTCATTCTAGCAAGCTGAACAAAATATTTCAAAAATAAAAGAAAAAAAAGAAGAGACAGCACAAACTTCTGGCTACTCTTGGTGAGAAGAACCAGTTAGCCTTATGGCTCTGTGCTGCTGATGGCTTTGTGCTTCCTGATGGGGCTGGCTAATCCTGGGGAAACACAATCTCACTGTGTGTTTCATATCTCTGCTACTGAAGCTAGGACAAAAATGTTTGTTGCCTGTTTCATTCAACTCATTAAGAACTGTTGTAGCCAAGGGACAGGCATGACTAGCCAGAAGCTGTGCCATAGAAACATGAATGAAGAAGACAGATTGATGTCTGTTTGTGTAACTTGGGAGTTTTGTGATTCACCAGCGCAACACCACCACAAAAAATACAACCAGGATGCAGAGAAGGGTGAGACCAAGTGTTTCCGGTGGACCTGGAAGTAGTATTGTTGCTGTACAAGGTGAGAATGAAGCTGTATCCACAGAAATGTGAGTGGTTTGGGTCGATGTAATCTAGAAGGATTAATTCCATGGGGAGTAAGTGCCAAAAAAAGTCTGCTAGGATGATCAGGAAAATATAGAGCTATCTTATAAGGAGAGAACAAAGGACTCCAGCTTGTTTGGACTAACAGAATGGTGGCTGAGGAGGACTGTGACTGCTGTCTACAAATACTTCAGGGGAAGTAAACATGGGGAGTTGAGGACTGTCTTTGTGGGACAGCCCAGGCCATTTCTTCCCCTCTGTGTTCTTATAAAGCAGGCATAGTTTGTCTCCATGTAGATAATAAATCGAGAACTGAAAGAAATTGCATGTGCACTTCTCAGTCTCACTGAGATATTGTGAGGAAGGAAAGGTTTGGTTTAGAGGTTGTGAGGGCGGACAGGAATTTATCACACGTTAGGAGATTTATTTCTATCTCTGTTGCAAGTGGAGAGGGAGTATGGGACAGCAAGGCTCCTCCACAGACACTCATTCAGGTATCTGGAGTTTTATGAGAGAAGTTTGTACTCCTCGGTGGTGTAAATACGGAGTTCTGTGCTTATATTTTTAGAGAGAGCATCTTATAGTAAGCCTTACATTCTTGTAATTTTTTCTCTCTACTCAGTGTAAAATGTTAAATTATGTCCTGTGGAGGCTACTCTGCTTTGAAAGGAAAAAAATTATCCTCTGTTTTTTGTTAGTGTAATGAGTGAGCTGCATTTAAACAAACAGTGTAGAGGTTAACTGGATACATAGTGTAGAAAAGCAATTTGACTCTGCAGAGTGATAGATAACATTTTACAGGTCTCTATTTAGTCTTAGCTGATTGTGTATGTATGTGGTGTTTCTTTCTAGTGCAAAGAGAGGCAAAAAGTGGTTTCTGGGTTTTTTTCTGAAATCATTAACAAATCATGTCCTCTCTTGTTCCTGCAGGTTATTGCAGTTTTTTGCACATGAGACATTAACTAATAACATGATTTTGGGCAGACTCTGAGGTCAGAAGACGAATATTGTATGGATGACCCTGTACATGCATATAAGGGTAAAGGAATGCCTCTGACCAAGAATTATGTAAAGTGGCATGTTTAGGCCCTGTCTGACTCTTGAAAATTAAATAGCACCTTGGGCTCTATTTGGTTCCAGTTTTAGCCTGGATTGGAGGAGAAGGATCATCAGTGTTTTGAATTGATATGATAAGTTGTTTGTAAGTTTGCCTTTATTATTTTTTAACTGTGCAGCCAAAATCATGTTTATTCTGAATATTTTTAATGTGTAGATATATGGTGTATGAATGAAGTGAAAACAGAGAAGTGGAAGGGCTTAGATGTTTTCTAGTAGAAAAATTGCTCTTGTTTTCAGTATCACTCAGAAATGAGAATTGGTTTAAAATTATGTGAGTCACTGAATATTTGGAAAGCAAGTCTTTTCACTAAAGGCAGGTTTCTCATAAGGCAAGTCTAAATAAAGAAATGGTTATGAACCCAAATAAATATGCCCTCTACTAACTTTTATTTCAGGTAATAAGAGAAACATGATTAAAACATGCCTATTACCTCATTAATGCAAATGACTCTTTGTTAAGTAACTTCAATTTTTCCCTTCTCAATCTGGCTGGCTCTGCACTCCAAAAAGAAGACTCAGTGAGAGTTACACATGCAAAAAAATAGGAACTTCAAAGTCAGAAATACCTGCCTGTAGGAATAAGTTAATACAAGTTTGTTGTTTGGGGTCTTTTTTTCCTGAGCCACAACTCTAGGTATCTCACCTACCTTTCCTCATCATTGTCACTCTAATCTGACAAACAGTTGCCCTGAATTTCCGTGTATCCATATCTTGGTGCAATTTATGTGCTCAGAGGCACCCAACTTGTCAGAAGACATTGCAGGATCTTTTAGAAGTTTCACCCCAAACGGAAAGTGAGTACTTTGATGCTTTCTGTAGTAATTTTCTATAGAAGAAATTCCTAACATGCATATTGTGCCTGCCAGGCTTAGTTAATCACAAGGAAGAACTTTCTCTATTATCATCTATTATGCAGTAAAATCTTTATACTAATCAGTTTCTCCAAGAATTTGTAATAACTAAAAGGTGCTGGAAAGTTTTGGGTACTTCACGCTAGCAGCTGCTGAAGGCAGGATGTGATCTCACAGGGTCAAGGTGGGAAAAGTGATACTGAAGGCCACCAAGTGAGTGGGTGACTGCTCTGAGACCATTGTGTTTTGCCAAAATCTGACTTTTCTCTGTAATTTAACATTAAAACAACGTACAGAACTTGCTATTTGACATCATCCAATGGGACAGGATATGTAATTCCAATTTAGGAAGTGCTGACCCTGGTGAATTGTGAGGCAGAGATGAGATTAGCACCCTGTTCTGCATTCCCTCTGACAAGCTGGCCTAGTTATTTTAAGATGTAGGAAGGTATTAACCAGTGCAAATAAAAATAGCAAAAGGAGTGCTAAAGTAGCTTCTCACTGAGCTGACTGTACTTCCTGTTCTAATTATTTTCACTCAGCCCCTAAGCACTGCCAAGAGTTCATTCTTTCTGTATTTTTTTCCCCACCATGAATCCTGGCACCTGTTCATCACATCTTTGTTCTGGGTAACAACATCTGTATGGAAATCTTCAACATCTTTGAGTGGATTCTTATTACATTACTTAAACCAAAAGAAATGTATTTCCACAGCATGGCCAGATGCCTGGCTTAGGTGAAGGTTTCACTGGCTATAGGAGCCTTAATGACTGAATATATGAAATCTCTTGGGCATTTGAAGTGGGTTTCCCAGCCATCTACAAGTTTGTTAACCTATTCATAAGGAAACTCTTAACTACCCATGCCTAGATACCACCATGGGAAATCTTGAGTATTACTATGTCCACTTACTACTACGCTCTCATCCAACTAAAATCAACAAAGTCAACTAACTTAGCTGAGTGGACTGGTTTTTAATTTTACCATTAGATATTGACCATTTTGTCAGCCATTTTGTGGTTATAAAAAGGCATTCAATTCAATTTTTATGTAAGTGATGCTTTTGTCCAAGATAACTTCAGATGCATAGTCACTGATGAAAGTGTAAAGTATTGAAAGTTTGATATTAAGTGTGCAGCAGTGAAAACATGACTTAAAGAGGAGATTATGCAAGCAATTTGATTCTAGCAGGCTCAATTACAGTAGAAGTTAATTTGATAGGGATCATAGACCTACACTGTAGCCAATTAGTTGGATGAAACTGGAGTACACACAACAAAAGGGCCTGATAATAAGCAAAGTACTTAGGAACAGAAGCCAAATGAAAATGAAATAAAAGGCTGTCATCCAAAAATCTCTGGTCTTGAGAACATGGGACAGCCTCCAAATGGATGATTATGGCATTTATCACAAGGTACATTGGGTCAAAATTCTCATTAAGGTTGGTACAGAAATAAACATAAAGAAAAACGTGATTTGGAAAAGGAAGAAAATGCTAATCTAATCTGCTACCAGTTCTCTTGGATCTACAAAGGTAGCATACGTGCTTATGTTCATTCTGCTTTTCAGATCATAATTCCTTGTCTGAGTTAGATTTTGCTGTTTGCTTTAGGTTTGGTGGTGGTACTGTAAAAGAGAGAGGGATTTCCAGAGGCTGGTCCAGCCTAGTGGTGAGGCAGCCAATATACTTTGTCAGTGACAGTTTCCCCTGACAGGCAGGAGCTCAAGGTGTGTTTCAGCTGAAGCACATCAGATTAAAACTTAAATATCCTTTAGTGTGAGGTAGATTTGTTCTAGCTGCAGGAGAACAGCAGCTGGAACACAACCCCAAACACAGGCACTGCATGGTGGCACTGCGGGTGGATGACACTTCAAGGCATAATGGCAGAAAATACGATGCACGCTTTAAGGTATAATGCTGCAAGAATGACTTTGGCCAGCTGCAGATGATGTTACCAGAATCTAAAAGAGTTACAGTAAATAGCATATGTCAGGTTGGTAATGTAAGCTATTGGATGATCCTTGTGGAAACTGACCCAATGGCACAGGGGCACAGTAAGGGGATGAATCAAGGAAGCCTCTCGGAAACCAAATACTCTCCTAAAGAATGACACTTGGAAAGGTTTGGGGCAGAAGGAATGAAAATGACTTTGCAAGTAGAAATAGCCAGAAACAGACCCTACCACATTGGAGTTAATTCTGAGGGTGTTTGAGAGAGAGGAGACTTATCAAAGAAAGTGCATTTCAGATTATGTTGAGGAGTCCCATTGGAACCATGCTAATAGATTCATTTTAAGGCCTGAAAAGAACTTTATTACTTTTGTAATACAAACCAAAGCACCTTATCTTTTAATTTTGCATTAAGCTGCTAATGTTTATTATGTGAGCATACCAGATGCTTACACTAAGAAGGCTTCTTTCTAGAAGATTTCAAATTTTTAAAAATATACCATCTTTTCCTTGCTTAAAGCATTCTCTTTTTTAATTATTAATTTTATCTTTGCAGCTACCAACTATTTATCATCTTGCCCACATCTCCTGCAGATTTAGAGATCAACATATGGATGTCTTCCGTTCATATTCAGAAGTGGATTACTCTTCATCATGTGATGCAATAATCAGAGTCCTAACCTTCTTTTGGGTAACTCAGACACGTTACAGAAGTGTGTCAGTCAATGTTATTGCCTTTAACCAAAAAGTAATTTTATTAGCAATTGGTTGATAAAACCTGTCTTTTCCCCCCCATCATAAACTAATTAGCATTAGCTAATTAGTATTAATTAGCATTAATTCTGATCTTTCTTAGTTTTATACATATCTCGTCCCAAATCAGTGTTTTCATAGCTTTTCATAAGGCCAATGTCAGGCTGTTCATCTTAGCATTATCTTAATTATCCTATTTATACTTCCTAGTCATTAACCTTCTCCCAGACAATAGATGAAGCAAATCAAAGACATGGATGGAAAATCTGTGGCATGTATGCCACAAAGAAATTTAGCTAAAGAGCTCCTATGCCATGGCTGGGAAAAAAACCCTGTAGTTTTCAAGATGTCAGTGCTGTTACAGAGGAAAACAGTGACCTGTTCCTCACAAAGTAAAAATGGGGAATCTCTGAATCTGCTATAAAAAGTTGAAAAAATACTGAATGTGTTGTTTTGTGGCTATGGATGAGCAGAACCCTTTTAATTTATCCAGGAACTGTCTCTGGGCTTTACAAGCTCTTTAAAATTGGAGATGCCTAGGCAAGAAAGAAATTCTTGCACATTAAATTCATCTTAGTCTGGATTTTAAGTTTTGTTAATAAAGCACAAATTGCTTAGAAAATTGTCTAGGGGTTGCTGTTGAAAACCTCCTGGGGACTGAATTTGAATTCATGCCTGATGTGGGTAGGGATCTCCGGTAGAGATCTCTCTCTGCAGTGGACAGCTCAGTTCAGATCAGGCATCAATCTTCTAGAACATGTTCCTCTTCCTCCTTAACATCAGTATCAGGCAGATGCAGGGTCTGTTAATGGTGTTTTATGGGATATGTCAAATTATTAATACAAATCAGTTCAGAAAAATTTCTCTGGTATTACTCAAGGTAAAAACCTCAAGGTATAACCTGTGAAATTGAATGAGGGCACTGTTCAGCATACATCCTCCTGTTATATTTCCTTGAAAGTGGGTGTATGTTAAAATTCAGATACCTTCATTTATTGTAAAGATGGGAAAATATTTACCATTTTTTTCAGATTAATTTTGAGAATCTGTTTGGAAAGAAATGGTAATGAAATGAAAATATTTTCACTGTTCTTGTAGGTAGCAGCAGATTTCAGGTTATTTTGTTATTCTTCCCTGAAATTTCAGCAGCAAGTGCATATATTGAAAGATTTGACACCTGAGAAATAGCATCAGATATACAGTATTAATCTAGCAGCTTGCAGTTTTCCACAAGGATAAAAAAAGTACAGTGCTTTTTAAAATATTCTTCTGAATTTATGGACATCAGTCAACAATCTGGAAACATACTGGCTCAGTCTGTAGTACTGTAGGAACCACTTCAAGTATCACTGTTGCTCTAATTCTTGAGGCATTAATGTTGATGATAAACATGAAAAAAGAGTGTATGTTGAAATGTTGAAAGAAGTAGGTATGCTGTGGCAGCTGAAATTCAGACAATGCTGGTAATTCTTCCTTGTAGGCTCAGGTTCTCCATGGAGAGCAACTGTATTCCAAGTCCATCCCTCTGCTTTAAACACTCTGTTATATGATTATTATCCCTTGCTCCTTATAGATAGGTCAGGAGTTTACATGAGTCATGGTGTCATTCTGAAATTCATATTGGTAATGGCACATAGAACTAGGTTCTTAATTTAGCCATCTCAGTTAAATGTCTGAGGCTCAGAGACATGATTCTCCAGGCTTAAAATTTCCTGACTTGGTGTCTCTGTTGGCAAAGCAAAGGTGGCTGAGAGAAGAATGCTCTGATTCAACAAGGCTCACATTATATTTTTCATTAAGTTAATAGAAATGTGGAATAATTTCCTTCAGAAAACTACTCTGGAGGTCAACTGGAGCATCCTTACAGGCAGTAGCTGATGATGGCTCCTAGTGGACAGTCTGGCTTCTAGTTACTATCTTGCTAAAGGTTAGGTTCTTGTACAAGGTGGAAAAACAAAAACAAAACCAACAAACAACAAAACCAACCAAACAACCCCTCCACAAAGAACAACAACAACAAAAAAAGCCAAAATCCTATTAAATTTAGTGTAACTATGGTGGCTCATTTATATAACTTGATAAATATCATCATGTCATAGTGTGATTAAGAAATAAAACCAAATAAGTTTTACTTGAAGATTTCTACATGTAGAACATTTATATAGGAAAAACAGCTGAGATGATGTAATAGTTGAAGTACTTCTGAAGATGAGCAGTGTGGGACATAGCTAGATTTAATTAAACACACCAAAATTAGCATAGAGACAAAGTGTAAAAATAAACAGAATCACATGGGAAGATTAATTCTAATTAATTTTTCTTTTAAAAAATTCAATTTAAAAAATTGTATTTAATACTGAGACAAATGTCTATGTAAAAGACCTTGGGGGAGGTTCATGAAAAAGTAACTACATTAGCTGAGAAAATTTACCCACCTTTTCTGCCTATGTGCAGTCCCAATTGCACAAGCACCTGTTTCATTTGAAGTCTTTGAGATCATACTGCTATGAAAAATTTTACAAACACAATGTATTGGCTCTTTCTATATGTGTGCATTCCTTAGATGGACTATTGTTTGCTGTCACTGAATGTGTTTTGGTATAGGAAATTATATTCTTAATTTTTAAACTAGCATCAGCACTAGACCCAAAAAGTGACTACAGCACATTACTAGCAAAGCTGTCCAGATCTATGTTGATAATAATAAATTGGGTTGAAGTGCTATAAATGGTGCTGCTTCCAGACTGAGGTGTGTCATCAGTAAATCTCACGCTATTGTAACCCACCAGGAACAACAAACACAAAGCTACTGAGAGACTGAAGAAATCAAAGGAGTTTGTATACAAGATTTAACAAAACACGGCCCCTGATGACACCATTATTCTCTGGTCTTATGACATTGGCTTCCATTTCTCAGGCTTTTCCATTTATGACACAGTACACGTTAAATGTTTGGTGATGCTGCACTTCCATCATCTGCTGTGTTTGTCCCTTCTCTATAATAATTCTTCTGAGCAACTTTTTGTGTTTCTCTTATAATATAACATGGGAGAGAATTTCTTACCCTCCTTCCTGGCTCCAAGGAGTTTTATGTAAAAGCTGATGTGCTTTTAAATGTTCTGCACATTGCCAGTGTTAGAAAGTCAGCCTGAACCCTGGAAACAATAGCTACTTGTTTACAGATTTAGAACAGAAGATCAACTTGATTTTTTTTTTAAATCCCAAACATTCTTTTCTTTTTTATTTTTCAAATCTGACAGGCCAAGAGTTGTGGAACACTCCACTCTGTGAAGGAGTGGCCACTACAGAACCTGCAAGTGCTCACCTGTGCCAGTTGGTGCAAACAGCTGCAGGGATGTGGTGGCCCTCTCAGGGAAATAGGTGCTTCTACCATCCAAATCAATATTTATAAAAGTTGTGAAAAGAATGAAAAGCCTGGGGCTCAGATAGTTTGCTTATCTAAAAGTGTTTTCGTTGCTTGCAGAGTACCTCTTGAAAATGAGGCTGGCTTACCTCAATTTCTGCAGCTGACGGCATTGCATCAGCTTTTCATCATCCTCAGTTTCCACTTTTCTTTAGCTTGCTGTCAGAAGTCTCCTCTGCCCGATTTTCTTCCTTCCCACACTGCACTGTCCATCTTTACTGCAGATGTGGGAAACAGAGGTTAAACCCCCCATTCCCTTTTTCGGTCTGTTTTCAAATAATGATGCCATTATCTTTCAGCAGCAGGACTGGATAGCATTAGGTATCTCCATTCATTCAGTACATCAGTCAAACCAGCTAAAGAATATATTAGATAGAATCACAACTTTATCTGTCCAATACATAATATACCAATGTAGCACAAGAAGGGCTGCTCAAATTGATTGAATTGGTTTTTCCTACAGAGCTGCTTTGTGTGTAGTGGGAAATATTCTGTATCAAACAATCTACATGAACAGCAGCCACGGTGTGACTAATCTCAGCAATGCTAATACTGAATAATCTCAGGAAACTTGAACAGGAGGATCAGTGTTGCACTCACTTCATATAAATGGCCCATATAAAACCTTATAAAACCCATCAGATAAAGGTTAGCTACTGCTACATTTAGAGCCTGGCGTTTATGACACAGGTGGGGTGTAGCAAACACAAACCCTGATCTCACAGGCAAGCAACCTTGGATCTAAGTGACTAAAGCCATCAATAGATGTGTCATCCACCTTAAAAGAAATAAAAACAATTAAAAAAAAAAAAGATCTTCCTTCTATTTCACAGTGTTTATTAAACAGTGATCTCCTTATAAATTTTTCCAAACCAAACTTTTTGTGTCCAACCCTTTAAAACAGTAAGTTAGTCACGTGAGCCAACTGCAGAAGGACAAAGTATTCGAAGATTTCAGGGTGATGGAAGATTGTCAACATTAGCCTGCAGAGAAAATAAAAATCCTGGAAACGGTGCTCAGGGGAGCATGAAATTGGAACTTCTGCTAGGAAAAGCTTTCAGCTGAAGAGAGCTTTTTCGAGCTTTCTCTCATGGTGTGTAACAACAGGTTTGCACAATTTCCTTTTCCAGGTTGTATAAGGCCAGAGCTGGTGGCTTTGATGCACTTTGGCTCAGGCAGGAGGGAAGATGAGCTCCAAGGATTTGCTTCCCTGAGGGAGATGGTACAGTGGGAGAAGAGAGCGAGAAATAGTGACCTGAAGGACATGAGTTCAGCTCCCAGCCACCTCTGCATTTTCATTCTGCAGTTCTCACTAGTGCTGCCTCTACAGTTTGAGCAGTTAGCAATAGATCATTTCTGTTCAGGAAGATCATCTGTTTAGAAGGTCAGTTCTTTGCAGGGGTTGTCTGCATGTTTTGTTTGTTTCCTTTTTTTTCTTTTTTTCTGTTTACTCTTTAAGTTCTAAAAGCTAACTGCCAAATAATACTTCTTCTGTTGTTATTCTAAGTCTTTGTGTCCTGGCTTCTCCCAACAGCTGTGCCAGGACAGTGCTGCAGTAGGGCCTGTCTTTTACTCTGCTTTCCTCCCTTTTCTATCATTCTAAAAAAATCACACAGATAGAAACTTTTGATTTAGACCTGGATTGTCTCAAAGAAAGAGGGAATTATTTATAATCAGAGGGGAACAGATTTTCATCACTGTAGATTGATACATGTTTTAGAGCATTCACATTTAAGGTGTCCAGAATACAATCTGCTAGATCCTCTGTGGATTGTAAATTTCTAGATTTGGGCTACTTTTTCCTTTTTTTCTGCTGAGGAAAGCTTTATGATCACTATTACATTATCTTGTCGGTAGAACGGGGCCTCTTCTTTCTATCAGGAAGCCTTTTCTTTGCTTTCATACCAATAAAGTGTTTCTGAGACCAGGGTTCATTCTTAATAAGCAACTTGAGAATTTCTCCTGAACTAAGAAATATTTTTCCCCTCTGTGTGCCCTAAGCTTCAGAATATCAAGGAGCTTGCATGCTTTGATTCTAAGACAGAGCTTACAGACTAACAGCTTTTTTATCACCTTCCATCAAGAAAAAAGCCTCCAGGTGGATTAAGCTCTGTGTGTAAGAAGCTTACAAGGTAGCAGGTGTCAAGTCCCAGTAAAGGTCATTCCATTAGGGCTATTCTCTTCTCAGACACAGCTTTCCTTGTGGACTTGTGTAAAACTGCCAGTGAGACATTGGTGCACTGCTTTACGGGGCAAGGATGTTGAGCAAAATGCTGAAGCAGGCACAGCATATTTGCCCAGAGATTTTAGGCTGAAGTCTAGCTGTACGAATGTGGCCCAGATAAAATACAGTGGCACTGCTAGAGACTGGAAGCAGGGTAGGAAAAATAGCTTCCCATGTTTCTGGTCCAGTCATCCAAAAAGGTCCAGATTAAGTAGACAGACAGGGTGTTGGCAGTGTACCATAGAAAAAGTTGTAAGTTGTTAAAAAGAATCAAGAATCAAAATCCTTGTTGTATTATGGTTGAGGGTCTGGAATGAGCTTGAAATATACTTGATGCATCCTATTGTCTATTGTTACTAGATCAAAGGAGAAAGACTGTAAAAATGAGTAAAAATCATGTGACAACTCATGCTGCCAGACATTTCAAGGCATGAGCAGACAGCATTCAGTCAGCGCTCTTGGATCATATTTCTGATTGTATCTTCACAAAAACAAGGATCAGAAACAGAATTTCCTTTTCTTCTTTTTTCTTTTTTTTTCCCTTCAATGAGAATGATGTAACATGAGGAGCTCCAGCCATACATGTACACCTTTCTTGCCCAGGCTGCACCGTGGAGCTTTGCCCCTAGGTGTGGGCTTATGGCGGGGTGAGCAGAAGGTAAAGGGCGGCAGAGGCCAGCACAGCACGATGATAGCTTCAACATTTGAGAAAGCTGCTCTAAGTGACATCTTGGGAGGAACAGTTTGAAAAGCTTTATTCAAACTTGTGCTGTTTCAAAGCACACTGTATGAAATCTTGCATGCCTATTTAAAAATTTAAGCTGAAGAAGTGACTTGCAGCAGACAACCATCCTTCTGAAAACTGAACTGGTCTTACAGAAACCAGACTACACTGCAGGAAAGAAATGGTGGGAAATCTAATCAGATAAGCATAAACAGCAATGAATTCAAAGCCTCAGTGTATCTGTGAAGGAGAAAAACTGCCATACAGTTATGTTAATGACATTGCAGAGAAGTCAAATTTTTCTGCTTCTATCTTCACTTCAAATATCTTGAGCAAATACCATTTTTCAGCCACTAAAGATGAGCCATTGATTGATTGATTGACTTGTCAGTGAAAGAAATATTACTACCAGATGATGTCATGATGATAAACCATCTGAAAAGATTAAGAGTTGTGAAGGATCTTAAACTAGAGAGGCAGAACCATTGGGAATAAAGTGCTAAAGGAATCTATAATACCAGAAGACACAAAGTAGCACAGGCACTAGTTGTCCTATTTTCTGCACATTTAATATGGCTAGAAAAGATCCACTTGAGAACCTATTTGGATTTCTGAAAAAATTTTTGATCAGCAAGAAGCATTACTACAAGTTTTGTAATGGGCTTTTCTGAATACGAGATGCTCAGTGGTGTGAATGTTAAAAAGTTATTGAACATCAGCTGATCCAAAAGCAATTGCTTGCGCACGTGCTCTTAGCCTGCAGCAAGAGTGAGGAACTTCTGATTGCCTATATCCTCTTCACAGAAACAGTGGAACTCTGCTTGGATTTGTAGAATGGTATAAAACTGTTATATACTATGTAAAACTATACAACTGTTCCACAAAAACAAGAATCAGAAGTTATTTCAGAAAATTAGAGTCAGTTGAAATGGATTAAGAGAATCACTTTGCAGGCAGTAGATAAGTAACCTTGTGGAAATTGGTCATATTTCACAGTTCTCATTTTAGGTCAGGTAGACATCTCTGTGCATGTTCATATTAGATGGAGATAAAAACAACCCTGAGGGCAAATAGACCTTCAGACTTTGGAACATAAACTGTGCTCTGATTAATAGGGTAAGGAGGAAACTTAGGATGGTGAGGACAGTGCTACACCCTATCTGTTCACCAGAGGATTTCCTTTGCTTAAGCACTGTAGATTTTTGTATTGGCTTCCTGATGGAGGGTTCTGTCCAATATGACAATTCCTGTGTTTTTTCCGTGTGTAATATGGGCATCAGTTGAATCATGCATTAGATCGTGGCACCATGGTGGATCTCTGCTTGCAGTTACTGACCTTGGCATTTCAGCAGCTCCACTCTCTCCTATTCTTGCTGAATTTTGAAGTCCCTGTTGATTTGGTGGTGCAATTGTTCATGTTTCTTTTAAACATACTCTTCGTGTTGATCCTGCTTGGCAAATGGTAGTGAGCTTGTGAGCTTTGAAGGCTGGCTTGAAAACTGTGAACATCTGAAGATCCTGCGCTTTTTTCCGCTTTAAATATTTTATCTTCCAGCTTGAAATTATTTATTGGATCAACATGTGAACTGCTCCCATTGGAAAGAGAC
The DNA here is from genome assembly GCF_027887145.1 of Ammospiza caudacuta. Classification (NCBI taxonomy): domain Eukaryota; kingdom Metazoa; phylum Chordata; class Aves; order Passeriformes; family Passerellidae; genus Ammospiza; species Ammospiza caudacuta. Next base: position 16,581,481 of record NC_080595.1, on the reverse strand, counting down.
TGGCTGTGAGGATTTTTCCTGTATTTCTTCTTGAAAGGAGACTGCTGATGTTAGGAGCCACTGTTGTTGTAGCATGGCTGGCAGTGAGAGAGCATTTTCTCCAGAGAGAGACTCTTTGGTTGGGAGCAGCTGCTGCTGGCAAGGCTGACTGGAAGAGATCCTGTCTCTGGTGGTTTGGGCTGAGTGGAGACCCTGTAGCAAGGAAGTGCTGCTGCTGGAGCAGAGCCAGGGTGGGGTGAGTGAGCATGGAGGACTCTGAGCAGGAAGAGCTTCTCTCACACAGACCCTGCCTGTCCCCAGTGCCCTTAACCAAGTAGGGCTCGGGGGCTCCTGGCGTGTTTCTGGGGGTGGGTTCCATTGCTGGGATTGCAAGAAAGGCTTTGTGTGTCTTTGTGAGTGTTGAGTGTTTGTTTATATTGTCTAATGATGATTTGATTCACACTTAGAGCATGTCTGATTTAGTTCAGCAAACGTTATCATATTTAATATTCTAGTGTGTGTTTAATAAACATAGTGAAAAACCTGCTCAACTCTCCACCTCTATTAGGCATCCTCTGTCTTAGCGAACAACTTTAAGATATCCCCAAGGTTTTTCTTGTAGTTTTGTCTGACCTTTAGTAAAAGATGCCCTCAGCCAAGCTACTGAGCTTTGCTGCTCCCTTGGGTGAACTGCCTAAGACAGGTTTCAGTCTCTTTCACTAATAATAATTTGGTCTTCTTCTCTGTGAATGTGTATTGGTTGTGCATGGTCTGGCTGTTTTTTTCTTTCTTCACTTCTGTTCTGGAGTTGATTTTTATTCAGGTGATCCTGTTCTATTCTATATTGGGTTGCTCAGCAATGAAAATATATTTAGATTATTTTCTTTCACTAGTTTCTTTTAAGAGAAATAATGTATCTTATGCACAAGATGGAGTTAACTTATGCGCATACAAAACTATATACATACACATTTTCTTTAGCATCTTTGGGGCTACGGTTATTTTACCTCCCTTTTCTGTTTTTTGCTATTTTAGATTTCAGCAAATGTTTCATATTGTAGTGAATGGGAGATGTCTGACTTTTACTTCTGGCATATGATTTTTACTTCTGGCACAACTAACTCCTTCGGTGTTTAGAAATGAAAAAGCAGTACCTAGAAATTCAAGATTGGGTTTTATGCTGTTAGCCACTCTTATCTAAGGAAAGTAAAAGAAAATACCTTCCTGTTGTGGGCTACAAGTTATCTGCACAGAAGGAAGATAATGTGCTCCTAATTAGATAGGAAGGGAAACCAAGGAACATGAAGCTACCTGTTCACAGCTCATTTTAGGCTTTTGTTTAGCAGTGCTAACACAGAGACACTGCTGTACCTGCAGACAGCCCTGAGGAGTGTGTCAGCTTAAATAATGTGCTGTACCCTGAGTCAGAGAGCTCTTGGCCCCAGCTGGTCAGGCTCCCAGAGCTCCTTGAAGCAGTGCTGAGATTCTGGAATGGGAGCAGAGCATTTCAGGGTACCATGCTGAACATCTGGGCCTTAACTGTAAGACTGTGCTCACTTTTTTTTTTTCCTTTTGTAGACTTGACTTGGGATCTCCATTATGTTTATATTTTTTTTTTAAATTTACCCTTGATACCTGTTCTAGCCAGCTCAGCCTTTGTTGGTTAGAAGGCATCAATGCAAACTAAACAACTTTTTTCTCCATGCATGGATTTATTTGATAATGTTGAAAAAGGCATTATTTAAGAGGCAAGAAATATGTTTGCTTATCATGGTGATGGTTTTAATTTTAAATAATCTATGATTACACAATCATAGAATGGTTTGGGTTGGAAGGCACCTTAGAGATCCTCTATTTCTGAATCCCTTACCATGAACACAGACAACTTCCACTAGAAAAGGTTTCTCAAAGTCCCATGCAACCTGGTTTTGAACACTTCCAGGGCTTGGGGAAACCACAGCTTTCCTGGGCAATCAGTGACAGTCTTCACCAACATCACAGTAAAGAATTTCTTCCAAATACCTAATCTAACCCTACTGTTTCAGTTTAAAGCCACTTCTTCTTGTCCTGTCACTCCATGCCCTTGTCAAAAGTCCTTCACCAGCGCTCCTGGACCCGTTTAGGTACTGGAAAACCACAGTAAGGTTTCCTTGCAGCCTTCTCCAGGCAGGACAACCTCAGCTCTCTCAGCTCTCTTCACAGTGCAGGTGCTTCATCCTTCTAATCACCTTCATGACCCTTCTCTTGGCTCCTTCCAGCAGGTCCACATCCTTCCTATGTTGGAGTCTCCAGATCTGGACTCCAGGTGAGGTGTCGCAAGAGCAGAATCACCTCCCATGACCTTCTGCCCAGGCTGCTTTTAATGCAGCCCAGGATACAGTTCTCTGGCCATCAAAAATTGGGGATTTTGATAACTCCAGGAATATATGCACTGATGCTTGAATATCTAATGCTAGCTATGCATTTTGTTAAAAAATAAAATAAAAGAAAGAACAAAAAACTCTGGCAATAACTGCTGTGAGTCACATTATAGCTGCAAATGTGTTTTGTGCCAGGAAAGAAGGAAGTCAGGAGAGAATCTGAGCAATAAAACTGCCTTGCTGGTTTTGCTTTTTCTGCAGAGGCTCTGCAATACCACTTACCTGGTCATCCCAATGGCAGGAAAAAAATGTGGCACAGGAAGGGGGAATTGGTTGTGATGTGCATATATACATATGAACATGCAGGTATTTCCACATGAATAAAACTATGGTGCTTACTAGAGCTGCATATACTCTCCCAGACTAGATTAAAAATGGGTTTGCATATATTTTCTGTCAAGATCATTTCATTGAAAAAAAAAGGACTTAAACATAGTAACAACACATAAAATGAATCCAGTCCCTAAGCTTCATGCCCTCCTTTTTTTCTCCCATTGAAACCAAGTAATCTCACTTGTAAATTTATAATCAAGGACAGATCTCGTTAGCTCACTGGAGCTAGAGGTATATAGAATCATTGTATCATTATTATTTGACTAGAATGTGTCATCTGGTGGTACTGAAATAAAAAAAAATAGCTTCTATTTCATCTTCGAAGGTTTCGCTGTTCACTACGTAAAATGATAAAATTTACTCAGAGTTTTCATCTATTAAAAAAACAAGAAACAGGCAAAAGATATTTCTTTTTAATGAACAACCACTGTCCAGATTTGAGAGTAAGGCTGGCTTTGAATGCATTCACGGTTTGGGCTATACCTTCTGCACATCTGTAATCCCAGCGCGCAACACGCTGCATAAATTACTTGTGTTTGGCAAGAATGGCATGTGCAAAGAGGCTGTATCTTGGGTTAGAGGTATGTGCATCCTTCTGCATCCTTTAATACTTCCTCAGTGCCAGCTGGGGCATAGATTATTTATGTATCATTTGAATCCAAATTCTTATATAGGTTTTTACACACACGTGCACTTGGCTCAAGATTTTCCAAAGCCAACCATGGGACTGGAGTCTAAATGAGACAACTTTTGAAAGGCCTGGTTTTTCAGGGCATGCTCTACATCTCATGACCCTCATTCCAGATGGCTGAAGTTCATCTGCTCAATGCTATTGTTTTCTTTTGACAGTAGGACTCTGAATCCTAGAAAACCCCTGTGTTTTCCTCATGAAAATAGAGGAAATAAGAGGACCCAACTAAGGGTGTTGTCATGGTTGGTGACATTGATAAGAAGAAACCTAGCAAAGCATAATATGCTATCAAAAATTACCTTCCCCCAACACATGTTAAATTAGCCAATAAGCCTTGAAGCTGTGCATACCTGATGATTAATTTATGTTATTTTGTGGGTGCTTTTCTTTGAAAAAAGCTTCTATCATGCTAGATTTACAGCATTGCAGAGTTTCACAATGTTGCAATGCTGTCTTCAATTCAGCCGCTTCATATTGAAATTTCACACACAATAATTGGCTGACCTTCACAGCTATGGCAGAAACTAATTAAAGCTGTAAGGCTTTGCAAGCTATGCTTTTGTGTGAAATGTGAAGTTTGGTGATAATGAAATATGGGGTGCAGATGCTATTGTCTCAGATAGTCTGTGTCCTTGGTTCACACTAATGAAGAACAGCAATTATTAAAAAAAACATATTTTCAACCATTAATTATTTGTGTTTTGATAGACTAAATGTCCCAGCAGCAGTTCCTTCTTCACTTCTTCAAAAAGTCATTTAATGTAATTTTACAAGCCAGTGGGAGAGTTCTGAGGATGCTGCATGAGACTTTTACTGCATTTGGAGGATTAGTTTTAGACTCATTCTGCGGTGCATTGCACAAGAAACTGCACCACAAATAAAGGAGTCTTTTAAATCGGATGATATAAAAGTTTGGGGATTTAATTCCTCTAGACAGAATTGAATAACACAATCATTATTTCTGTTGTTAAATTCATAAAAAAGACAGAAATGAGTATATGCAGGGGGCTTTTATGGGTAGATGGAAAAGGGCTATATCCTGCAGTCCATCTTTCTTACCCCTTTAAATGTGTCCTCTGTGACTTCACTTATTTCAACGGAAGCAGAAGTTGATTTTTAATTATGGTCAATTGGCAAAATTGCTCAGGTGTCCTCTCATTCTCAAGAATGACTGTTGGGAGATCAATGGGAAAAAAATTTTGATTTTCCCCACTGAGCTGAAATATGGACTGTGTGTATGTACCCATATCTTTTCGTTACATTTGTGTGCTTAGTACTGTAGCTTCATAAATTTGGAGCAACATTGACTGTAATGGTTAAGAACCGCTATGACTTGTATCTTCCAGTCCTCTCCATTTATTCCTCTTCTTTCTTTTTTTCCCTTATACCTCCTGCCAGTCCTTCCCCGATGCCATGTGAGTTTCATGAACCGCCATTTCTCCTTCCATCTGCTAAGATGATCTGTTTAATGTCAACACGATATGATCTTGTTGTACTTGAGGGCTACTATCTGCTCAGATTAGCTGGAGGAAGGACTTCACCCTTCCTGGAGATACCCAGCTGGGCCAGCTGCACCTGTGGCTCCTTTGTTTTACACTTGATTCACCTTTTGGAGGGTGTTGGGTGCATGCTTGTGGTGCTATGCTTTGTTTTGTTTTTCCCTTCTCCAGCCTCTAATGCTCCAAAGCTTGCACGCCCACTGCAAGCAGCGGTGGTTATGTCTACTAAGCTGAAGTGGAATATGTGCAGATGCCACCAGTGACCTGTGACAAGGTGTGCAGCAGTTATGAATGCTGGGGGATCGTGGTGCTAAAGGCATGCAAGCAATGAAAATCTGGGAGATGCCATTAGAAATCGTTACCTTCCCCTTACTGAGGTGACTTATTTAAAAAACAGCAATTAAAAAGACTTCGGTGATAATTCCTATGGAATTTCTTAGGAACTGGATGATCCCTTTGAGCATCCCAGCCTGGTCATCAAGCGGCAGAGGTCTTCCATTAGAGTGGAATATATTTGCTGTTTGCTTCAATACTGTTGTTTCCATGTTTTAGCATCTGAAACATCAAGTCTTCAGCAATTAAATATAGGCAGTGATATCAAGGGATGGAACTGTTGTTAGGGAAATACTATTACATTTTTGTCCATTCTTGGAAATACAGTATTGTCCTACCTGGCAGCCATAAACATATAGGAGAATAATTCTTTACAGAAACAACTATTTCAGAGGATTCTTTTGTATAAGTATTCAATTGTGGGTTTGTAGATAAGAAAAGAGTATGTGTATGTTCGACATACTTATGCATCTTGAATAGATACCATTACCTGTACCTCAAAAACAGAAGAAAAGAAGAGAAGGAAAACTGAGACAGAATTAGAGACTTCTCATTCCTCCTCATGGGACTGTGATCCAAGAGTTGCTTCATTTGGTGTTTTTTGAGTAAGTCTCTCTGAGGGTCTTAGCACTTCAAATACCTAAATATCTTCAGATCAGTAACATACCTGCTCAGCTGGAAATTTTGCATTCTCCAAACAAGCCAAACAGTAACTTGCTCTGGATTGTCAATAATCATATTTACAAGATTTTCCTACCCCTGGAGTACTCCTCCTGGGGTTAGTGCCAGAGGGAGTCCAGAAATCAAATCCAGGTAGGTGTGGCCAGCTTGGCTCCCAGTGATAAATCCTAGTCTTAAATGTGTGTGTGGCTCTCTTCTTCAACAGGCAGGGTTTTCTTATCCAGGAGTCATCCAAAGGCTGCCTGAAGAGCAGCCCTGGATGTAGAGGACATGTGCCCCTCCAGCCCAGTCCTGACCACGGTGCCTTCTTTCCAATGTCACTGTTGCTCACAGAGGTTTTCACATGACTTGGATGGAGTGTATCCATTAGCATCCTATATGTGTATTTAACAAATTATACAGACCTTGAGATACGTTCAGGAAAAACAGAGCTACTCTCAGCAGCTGGTGCCTGTAATTAAGATTGCAAGGTAAAGGAATAATACATACTAACATTACAACACTGTTACTATCAAAGTAAAGTTTTCCAGGCTTTTTCACTCATGTCTGTTCCAGATTTTGATGGCATCTTGGCTGTTGCAAGTTGCTCTTTGAACATATAGCACATATATGGAAAAGTACAGAGCTGTGGATGGGGTGTGTGTGCATGTGCATGTTTGGGCACACACGCACGCCAATTGTACAAGGCAGTTTCCTATTAGTCTCACTTTACAGCTTCTGATGTTTACTGTGACAAATTTCAGTAAGAGTGGATTTTTAATGCTGATTTATTTCTGAGGCCAGCTTTATGACATTCATACATTGCATGTTTTTGAGTGACCTGCTTTTTGTGACTTTTGAAAGAGATTCTTTTGTAAAAGAGTGAAATTAAATGAGTCATCTCTTGCACATAAAATATATTTGAAATTACCAAAAGCTTTAGTTTTTGCTGAACAATATTAAAACTATAGCAAGAAGATGAAATTCAGCATTCCTGATGCAATCTGACAAACACATGGAACACAATTGCTTGTAGTAGTGGTGTTTACAAGGTGCAAAGATGTCAGTGTGCAGGGTAGAAAGGTGAGGTTTTACAGCTCGGTGAAAAGGATATTCCCTGTGATGTAAATATTTTAGCAAGCTGGACTGTAATAAAGTAAAACTAATGAAAGACCAACAAACTACTAATCTTCTAATCCTGGAGAATAAATGAGATTTTTTAAAAACCCAAACCCCAGAACTATAAAGAAATTATTTCCAATAGTTTGGCAAACACAGCACTTTCCTGTATTGCTATTTGTGTTTCTGTCAGTATATATAAATTTATGTGCGCAAAAGTGTTATATATGAGTTTTGTCTTTCTCATTCACAAAGAGGAAGGAGAAGTAACATATAAGTAGGTGCTTCTGATGATGCAAATGTCAGCTCCTTAAAATAATTCCCTGGATTCCTTCAACTGACAATTGTGTCAGCTCATATCACAGCTATGGCAGAGTCCGAACATGGGGCTGAAATTTGCTGATTGCCTCTGTTGTTTGAATTTTTTTGAGTACTTGAGCTCTAAGACTGACAGCTTCTCTTTCTTCAAGTGTTTTTACAGCTCCAGGGTTAAAGAGTAGTATCTTCAGAAAGCTCTACTGTGAAGTTTAGTAATTGACACCAATAACATAACAACATTAAATCATCCACTTTTTTTTTTTTTTTTTTGTAGTGAATAAGCCAGTCTGCTTGTAAATGCATTAAAGGATAGTGTGTAGGTGGAAGAATTATGCTACTATTTTAAGAGCTAATAAATCTTTATTTAAGCAAGGGACCGCTAAAATTTAATTAGGCATATAAAAGCAGAGATCATTCTAAGGGTAAAAATACGCCAATTCTCACAAGAAAAGACATCTGCTTTATGAAAAAAGAGTAAGTTAAAGTGTACTCCCCTGTTACTACGTCAATAGAAAGGCTGGTTGCAGGGGTCTAAGTGTAAAAAAAGAGGAAAAGAAAAAAAGAAAGTATTTTCAGACCCTGCATATGGGTATAAAAACATGCTATGCAGTTAGTAATGTTACCTGCTCTGCTTGGTAGTGTTCTTGCAAACAGAATCTTTTTAGCTCCTGAAGGATAGCCCTTTGAAAATACCATCTCACCACTCAGTTGGTGATGCTCCATAGCCAGATCTTAGTACATGGGTGAGCTGCAGCCTTTCTTAGCACTAGCTACATTGCCTTAGAGAGGTGTGCTGCTCATGGAAACGTTTGTGCACATCATGAGATAAATTGTGAGTGGCATGAAAAGTCAGACAAAGCAATTTTGGAAGATGAAAATTACATTGGACAAAACATTGCTCTTGGCGGGTTTGCTCACGCGCCAGCCAGTGTGCTAGTAGGCATTAGGGAAAAAAGAGGGATTCCTGATTTTTGCACGTGACATAAGTTTTTCCTCTGGTAAGCACAGTGTCACCATAGCATTAAAAATAAAGGATCTTTTTCTGGCTTGGCATCACCAACATCTCAAAAAAAATTCTTGGGACTTCATACCCTCTAAATCTGTTCAGTGAAGAAGAAATAAAAGGTAAAACTACATGGCATATTAAAGGATCTCTTAAATTTACAAATGTGTATGAAGTTAAAATAAGCACCTTCTCCAGATTGCAAGCTGCCCTGAGTTTTATTTCTGTCTGAGCTACAAAGCCAGGCAGGAGAGGCTGCTCCCTGCTCTAGTAGGGCTGCAGTGTGTGGCATCTTCAGGTCTGTGCAGTGGTTGGTCACTGAACTGCAGGTGTGGGTTTTTATTATACAGATTGCTCATAAACTTTGCTGTGGGTGTTAAAGAGTCTGTGGAGTGACAACAGAGGATGTTTCTGTATCATCTTGGATAAATGTCTCTTCACTTGGGTGTGCTTATTACCTGGAATGCTGTCGCTGGGCAGAGCTTTGGCAGCAAAGCGCAGAGCTCACCCCTGGGGCTTTGCTTGCTTTCCTAACATAATTATTAAATAACAAACACACTTTCATTTTGCCCAACTAGTACACGGTCTTTGACCTTTCCTACTCTTTCTGTTTTACTAGCCTCTAAGACCTTTGGAATCTTTTCCAAGCCATCATGTGGTGCCTCATGGAGCGCAGGCACAGCTTCGTGGGGTAACGAATTGTCTGAGCACATTGCTGAATCTATACTGAAGATTCTGAAGAGCAGCTTATACAAATACATGTCAAAAATAACATGGTGCAGCTCATCGTGCTTTAAGCGCAGGACATACAATGTAAATGACCTTTTAATTAAGGTCACTCTGCTTTCTGTGTTTATTTGATTATGCTAAAACAATCTTAGAACAAATTCTTATCTTAACATAATATGTTTTAAGCCTGTGTTTTGCCACGTGAGGGGTACCAGAAAGACATAGTACAAGTTAGCTAAAATGCTGCCTTCTCAGCAAGGCTTATGTTTATGTTGCTGCCCATTCATCTTTTTATTTTCTCTGGGAATGTGACACAATCCAGGAAAGGTCATTCTGTGGGGCAGACCCTTTTAAAATGCCAGGTACTGTGTGCTCTGGGCAAGGATAGTCACAACTTGGCCAAAGAAGGTGTCTCTCATGTCTCAGCTTTCAATGTTAATCTGTTCTGGCAAGAGTGCCATATGTACACTGAGTTACATTCATATAAGAAACTGAACTTGTGATAGGATCTAAATGCTTTTGATTTGACTTGAACATACATATTCTGGGATTTTCCTTCTCTTGGGCTAAAAAAACCATGGCAATTTCATATATCCAATGTTTCCAATTTTTTTGAAAAATGAAGGAATGTTATTAGTGACACTTGTGCATGCAGCATACTCTTTTGCATATAAAATACTAATTCCTGTATTCAGCTGTCTTGATTTCCTTTGTTTTGTAGAGTAGACAGGGAGTAGCTAAGCTTTTTTGCTTACTATTTTGACAGTTAAGGTATGGATATAATTCAGTTGGCAGGAGAAAACCTGTGGTCCCTAGTGAACTTACAATGTAATGTGAATAAATGCCTGTTATTGATGATGAAGACCAAGCAGATATTTTGAACTAAACATACTGGACAAAATGGGCCACCTTCTGGCTTCTGTCCTATCTGCATGATCCCATAGTGGCCTGCTGGACAGATGGTTTAGTTATGACATGGTGAATTGCAAAGATTTTTGTTTCTCTAAAGTAATTGTTTGTACAAATCACAGACTTTGTATGCGTAAAATTCCAGCCAGATGTTGAAACCAGAAATGAATCAAGTAATTGATTTTGCTGGGAACTGTGGCGATACCTACTGCAATTTGCAGTGGGACATGTTAGTTGGGAGCAGAGGAATAGCAATGGCTTCCCTTGGAGCTTATACTTTATGTTTAGAGATGTGATCTGCAAATGCAAATTTACTGATACTATAGGTTGGATCATTCCCAGTGTTTGAAATGAAATATTTTGGATCTAAAATAATTATGCAAAGTAGACAGTTTTTGTATTAGCTCCTCTCTCTCTCTCCTGATTTCCCATATATTCCACATGTCTTTCATATTCTTCCTCTACTCACATCTATAGCTGATGCAGGAGTAATATCTGCAATTCTCCAGTTTCTCCCAAATTGCCGAGCATTCTTTACTGATCACAAGGAAGGCTGCAAGACAATGCATCTCACAGGTTTTCACACAGGAATGCCATACAAAGTCATGCTGAGATTTCATCAGAGGATCTAGGTGGCTAGATTGTGAATGTGAGTGGAGCAGCTAGGCAGTGCCTGAAAAATCCGAGAACATTTCAGCACCTTCCAGAAAAAGATATCTGCAAACGAGCTGGGACGGAAGCTGAGGAGAAACACCACTGGCAGACTAGCAAAAGGGTAGCTAACATTAGAGATTACATCAGTTAGAATTTGTGTAGCTCCAGGAAAGACCTCTGAAATTTGAGCCTATAAGAAAATTATATTTAGCCCATTGTGGAGTCTTGGTAACACAGGACTGGGCCATTAAAATTCACGGCAGAAAGCTGGTACGAGCCATCCAGGCTAGTGCAGGAAAGGTGGTGTTTGGGAGAGCTGTAAGAGGAATGCAGAGGTGAAGACAAGGTGATGTGAAGAAGACAATGGCATACACTGAAAGTGAAGGCTAGATGCAGTTCTAAGGAATATTTAAGATAAACTCTTAAAATTGCAAATGTTACTTAGCTTTGAGCTCTGGATGTGCATCTCAGTTTACTCCTAGCTTTCTGCAGGAACTGTCAGGAGAAGCTCAGAGGTGAGCTGTGGTGGCATCCCATGGCACATAGGAAATTTTAGGAGCCAGGACTGCAGGATGGAATACAGTGGGGATGCCCATTCCTTTCTTTGGACTGGTCCTCAGTCTGGGGTCAACAGACATATCCTTCCATCCACTTTCACTCTAGACACCTTGCTGAATGATTCCCATACCGTGTTCATTTTCTAGCAATGTATGGCCCCTGCTAAACAACAGAGAGAAAGCTTGGGCTGGAGCTGTGTGGAAAACTTGTCAGATTAGTGATAGGTTCTGGCTCTGTTTTTAAATAAGTGCCTTCTGCTTTCAAATAAATTGTGAACAGATCCACAGCAGAGACAAAGCAATTTTGAATAAAGCAAAGACCTGCTGTCAATAGTGGCAGCTGAAGGATCAGATCCCTCTAGTACTTGTTGGCCTGTAGCTTTGAAATACTGTTTTTTTGCACTTCTGTCCTTTCAGGAGTGAACCTTTGAAAAGGTTATGTGTCGTGAGAACAAAACAGAATCTAAATATAGGAGGAAAAAAAAACAGATTAGTTGTCTAGATTTTGAGAACTATGGATTCTAACCCATCCCCTTTAGCTGATGGCTCCTGCTGACTAACAGACAGGCACAGTATCCTGTCTTCCCCCTCCCACCTCCCAGTCTGCTGCTGCCATTTGTCTTGATGAGAGGACAGGCAGCATAAAGGACAACAGTTTAGAGGAGAGATGTGACTCTATTTCAGTAATATGATCCCTTTACAACTCTGTTTCATGAAAACTTCTTCCCTTTTCCTGTGGTAACACAAGGGAAATATTTGTTTGCTACACATGCTTTATTTAGATAAAGGAACAAGGGGGACAGTGTCTTACCAGCTTTTAGAAATCAAAGAGGTTAGAGACTATTAATTCAGCCTATTATTAATCTGTTTTTGTATAGAATTCTGCTATTTATGTGACACTAATAAATGTTTTAAAGGATATTTGCCTTTTATTTTACCCTTCTGCTGCATAGAAGCACTAACTGGCTAAGCCAGCGCACGCAGCCTCTGTTAATATATTTCAAATAACAATTTCTTTTCTGCCTTGTTCACAAAAATAAACTGAATGAAAGAAAAATAAAATTGTCAGTAACAACATCTTGCAACTTGGAAAAAGGGATTTGAATTACTAGTAAACTTAACCCCATTGCACAATACCCCACCCCCTGCCCAAAAATCCAATTTAATTTCACATGTTTCTGGCTTTAGTTGCATACAGCTGTGTTATAGCTTAAAACAACTAATCTTTTTTTTTTCGTTTTTCAGGTTTTAATATATTTTTAGTTTACAGGAACTATTAGTTGTTTGAACATGTCTTGCAGCACATTTTCCTCTTTAAATTTATCCACAAAATACATAAATAAGGAGTTTGTACTGGGAATTTCTGTTCTGAATTGTATTTGAGGAATGCTTTTAAAGCAAGCTGAGGGAAGTGTTTCAGATGTGCTCATCCAACTTACACGGAATTAAAAAGGAAATTTTCTGCTTTAGAGTTCTATACTTACTGGGAAAATACTTGGTTTTCTGGATATTCATGTGTTGGGGTCTCATTAAGCATACCATTCATTCCTCAAACGTGTTCTTATTTAGAATTTGGGGTAAATCTATGATAAATCTACATATAATATGAAAAATAGAGACTTGCAGCACAATAAGCAGCCATCCCTGCAATCTCAGCTGACCAGGACGTGCCAATTTTTGGTACTGAGCAGGAGCAAAGCTCCCAGCCTGGTTTGGTTTAGGAAGCTTGCCCCAGTGTGGAGCCTGGTGTGTTCGGGACGCTTTTCTGCGGCTGCTGATGGTGCAGAAGGGTCTGAGCCGTGGGAGCCCAGCAGGGGGTAGCCAAGCACTGGTAAAGAAGGAAACCTCCAACTTGGAAGTATCCCTCATTCTACGGACAGGAATAGCGAGCCTGCACTCTCTGAACGAATTTTGCTTCCTCAAGGCTTGCGTTATTTACCCTGTTGGTGAGCAATGGTGCTCTGTTTGCTGGGAGAAGCCACGGTGCAGGAATCACTGTGCAGAATAATGTGCTTTCTTTCTTTATTTCCCCCCTCCCCTTTACCTCTGGAATGCTGAGAGTTTAGATTGCTCAGGTGAACATTCCCCAGCTAAGTCCTTGGAAGGCGAACAGGAGGGGAAACTGTTTTCTTCTGATAAACTACTGTATTTTTGCAAGTGTTCAAATTTCTTGGCATAGAATACAGGTTTTTTCCTTCTTTTTTTTTTTTTTTTTAAAGCTGCTTGCCAAACGTGTACATAATTTGCTATGCCTATGGAGTTGCATCACTAAGTGAGGAAGCTATGCTTTCCAAACTGAGACTGGCAGCTGGCAAACATAAAATATCTCAATGTTGGCGAAGTCCCACAAAAAAATTAGACACCTGGTTTTGAAAAATCCAAGGCTGGGTCTTCATTTAATATAAAGCAACTCATCTTGAGCCTGTGCTCACTTTCACAACTGAGAACTTGGTCACAACTTCTCCATTTTGCAGCTGAATCTGTCTGCGATGGAAACTGAAAGTGTGTTCTGCTATCGGCCTGGAAAAATGCTGGAGAATATTTCTCCCATTCTCTCCCACCCCCAACAAAATAATGGGACTTGGCTGGCTAGCTAACATACTGCAGATTGCAGGGATGTAGCAGCTTATATTCAAAAACCAACTGCCCTTCACTTGTGTTGCACCCAGGCCTGCTGGCTTAGGTCAGGAGTCTGCCTTGCGAGGCTCTGTGTCAGCCTCTTGTTGCAGGCAGCATGTGTGGAGGCAGACAGTGGTCCCAGAAAAAGATTGTTAGAGATCACCTCGATGCTTGTCTCCAGCTCTGCTCTGCATGGCTTGGCGGCCTAGCCTTTGTTTCTGGCCTCTGCTTCTTGTGTCCCTCCTCTCTGCTGGCAAAGGGCTGCCGGCATGACTCGTGCGCTCCAGAAGTGGCTGGAGCTACTGGGGCTCTGGAGATTGGATCAGTTCAGGTTTTGCCTCGACAGATGGAGGGGGAGAAGAGTTTCAGCCTTCAGAGAAGGCGGGGAAGCAGCAGCAGAGCTGGTGGGAGCTGCACAACCTGCGGGAGCACGAGGGCCCCAGGGAGAGGTCTCTGTCTTCTCTTGTGTCTCCATTTTCCCAGGGAAGAATTAGTGGGGAAAAGCACCCCTCAGTCTCCAGAGCTATTGTGTCCTGAAACTTCAGTGAATCCTTGTGCAAAAGTTTTGTGCCATGTCCATGCTTGGTGACATTGTGATCTATTCTTTGGTCATTGTTTGTGAGAAAGACGTAAGTGCTTATTGTCATTCCTCTCCTAAAACCAAGGTGTTACTAACTGCACAGTTTAGAAAGTAATACATGCTACCTAATGTATGTAGTAATACTACATACCCTGTTACACATATATATAGGATTATATATATATATCTATATCTATATATCTATATATATAATTACTTTTTAAAGGAGAGGCTTGTGAAGGGAAGGAATGCTGCTTGATATCTGTTTAAGTGGATGTTAATATAAAAGCCCCTCAGTTTTGTGTAGCCCATACTTACCTTACTGCTACCTACGCCAGGCTGCTCTTGTGTTTCCTTTGTTCTGTTTTCCTCAGTGCAATGAACCCTTACGTTATGAGTTTCTGCTGTAGTTTTAACCTCTAATATGCAACCATTACAGCTTATCTCGTCTCCTAAATTACTCTAAAATCCAATTATAAAATCCTCTTTCCCTCAATAGCATACAACTTGCCACATTACTGAAATGCTGGGTAGCTTTTTTGTTTTTTCTAAATTAATAATAACTACCATTTTCCGTCTGCTCTTAGTATAGAAGTCTTTTATATCACTGTGCTGCTTTCCCATAATACATATTATGGTTCTTTTTATATGCTAGTTATGTTTGGAAAAAACAAGAAAGATTTTGAAAAGATGTGCCAGTCAACTTCTGTGTATCAAAATATAACAATGAAAATCCGTAGGGGAAACTTAACAGAAAATCCCCAACAGTAATGTATCCTGCCTGAAGAAAATGGCAATTCATCACTTGGTGGACCCTTTTTTTTGGCAGGAACAGTTGTTACTTCAAACCAGTTTTTAATGATTTCAAAATAAGGTTCCTGAGGTAATGTGTAAAAGAAATGCAACAGGGCAAGTGAAAAAATCTATATTCAAAGTATTCAAAAATATTTTTGTCTTACCATTATGGTTTCTAGATTTTCTAATAGGCTTTGTCTTGTTTTTAAAAAATCAGATTATAAAAACAGACGTGATTTACTTTGGAAGTTTATTAAATACATATCCTGAGTTCCTAGGTTCTCCTTTTTCAAAATGCTGCAGTTTCCATATTAATAGTCCAGACGTTGATTGTGTCCTGACACTAAATCTTTTGCTCTTAGAATATTAACTATGTTGATAAAACCACTAGCCTGTTTTTAATAAACTCTTCAGTACCGTAAGCATTTTCTGAACCCCAGTGTGAAGATCTGGTGATAAAAGGTATGCAGTGGAAATAAAGATGTGCCGTGAGAGCTTGAGTGAGATTTTCCAGAAGGGTTTGCTAATAGTAAATAACATCTTCACTTGGTCACATACAAATGCACAGAAATATATGTTCCTTTACACTGTCCAATGTTATCTAGTAATTAGTCAAGCGCAATAAATTAATCAAGGAAGGACTGCACACCGATATAAGAAGGTTTACCAAGGGGAAGAGTCGTTTGTACAGATCCCATGCTAAAAGTCATGTGGCCTGGAATTGAATGGATTTTTGCAAGTTTACAATGTAAGCTGTAAGATCCCAGACAGCCACAATCCTGTGTGCTGTGGGATCCCAGTCCACCATCCTCATGGGAACTTCTTTTTGCCTTTCCATAGGAATTACATGTGTAATGGTCGGAGTGTTGATTCTACACTGGAATTTCTCCCATCCTATTTAATTGGACCTTAGCACTAAAAAAAGGCTTCAAAGCCTGATTTCTAAAGGGTGATGCTTGGCTTGTCCACCAGTGAAGTGAATGGCAAAACCCAACTAGCTCCAGAAGCGTCTGATTGGAGCCCAGCCCGCCTTCCTTTGTTTGAATGTTATTCACAGCCCCATCCTCTCTCCCAAAAGTTGAATGAAGATCTTTTTGGTGTTTTTCTGGCCTAGTATATTCTAGTTTGGTATGCTAGAGTTCTCATGCATTCGGAGTTTTGAGGTTATGCAGGGGTTTGTTTGTTTGTTTGTTGTTTATTTTTTAAATTGCACCTGCTTTTTAAGTGATTGCTTCTTTGAGATTGAGAAATCTATCACTTAATTTACTTCAGGTCATAATAAATAAACCTGTATCAGCACAGACATAGAAGTCATTGAAAATATATTTATATTTTAAATTGAAGTTCAAGGTAACATTTAGATGAATAATTATTTACTGTTTTGTAAATGATGACATATATGACAGCAATCATGCTTTAGTGCAAGTGCTTTTCTGTTTTGAATGTCTCATTAGTTGCTTTGCAGGGCTGTACTGGTTTTTTAAGATTCAGATTCAAAATCTCTTCTGATTTCTGCTGTTGGGTTTTTGGCAGTGGGCCAGCTCCAGATATGCATAATATTTCACTGTTAGACCTTGCAAACAGAATATCCTGCTGTGCTAAAGAAAACATTGTGTTTCTTACCACATGAAAATAATCCATCACTTTTCAATCAGCACACATGTATACGCTGGTGTGTGCACGCACACACACACACACACACACACACCCCTTTCTACCTGCTTTTCCCATCAGACTCCAGAAAAAATTGATGACTGTGATGTGAAGGGTGGACTTTTTGTACATGATCCAGTAAAGTACAAAATAGTCAAAATATATCTAGCATCTGATTTGCAAAACAATGTGGAGTCAGAGGGAAGCTGAGCAAATAGACCATCTGAAGATCTCTCTGACCTTGTTCAAGGAGCAGTATCTTTTTGTTTGTTTATTTAAATGTTACATGGAAAGTGAGAATGTAAGTTTAAGGCAAGCTAGAACATCTCTTTGCACAGATCACCACTGCTGCATAGAATGCATTATATAAAAAACAAAAAAAAGCACATGTTTACAAAATACAAATGCTGCCACATTAGTGTACAGCCAATAAGGAGAGATTTTTCTCCTTAGAAATTACCCAGGAGGGAGCTTATTCACGGTGGAGCACAGAAAATATGTGGGTGCATGCCCATAGGCTGTGGGAAAAATAATGTGAGTTCTTTCTTTTTGTTGTATTGTGCTGGATATCACTCTGCATTTATGACTCTTTTTCTGTACCACTGAAATCTGCGTGTTTACCAAGGACAGTGATATCTAAACAGCATGCCATATAAAGAAAAGTGGTTAAACAAAAGAATAATTTAGCTATCTAAATTTGTCCTTTGTTTGCAGGCAGACAACATATTACACACCAGTACACAAGTGCTGTAACAGTAGTCAATGAAACTACAGCTAATTGAGGTGCGGTAAATACACCTTAATCCAACTAAGTATTTAGGGAGTATTTCACTTTACACTGAAGTTAGAACTGCAAGCAGGAGTTAAATCCAATGGGGTTTTTTTATCCTTAAATGTTGCCCTGCTCTTCAGAATGTAGTCACTGTAGGATGTCTGTATAGCAAACTGAGAGAGGGACCACTCAGAAGTGCTGTTCATAAGGTATCATGAATAAATGAAAAGCCTGGAGGTGGGAGGAATCATGATGTATAAACTTGTGGAAACTCCCTCTTTTCCCTCTGCATTCTCAACATTTTGCTGAATGGTAATGGATTCAGAAATTTAAGAAGTGTAGGACATAACTTTTTATGCCTATTGGTGATGTGCCAACAAAATGCACATGGACAATTCCGCTAGGTAAGATCATGGGATCTCCAGAGGATTTTTTTTCTCTCTGTCTTTCAAGGCCTTAATATTTTTATCTGTCTGTGTCTCAGATCTAAATCCAAAGCAATAGGGTGTAGCAGCTGAAAGAGCAGCACAGAAGCATGCAGTGGGCAAGGTTAAGAAGAGGCACTGAGAGCTGGGGAATAATCAAGGCGTTTAAACCCCAAAATTCTTCACTGCTGCTCTTTAAGTATTTTCAGTCATGCACTTTTAGACCACTGAATTTTGAACTTCTGGTCACCCCTTTCTTCCAGATGTGAAAACAAGAGCCTGTCAGTGGAAAAAGGAGTTCTCAACAGAACTATCACAATGCAGTTTGTGACATGAGTCAGAAATCAGAGTTCTGTTCTGTTGCCATGATAATACTTGATTAAGATAACTTACCAGGCTGTCAGTTCAGCAGTTTTGTTGCCAGTCACTTATTTTTTACTTTTTAAATTATTTTATTGTTCTTTATCTAGGTTTAGGAGATTGGAAATTGATGTGATATATTCTGACATCTTAATAAAGCATGAGAACATTTGGGCAGCCTTTTCAGGATTGTTTTTTTTTTTTTAATTACTTTCCTTTGGTGTTCCATATCTTTCAGCTCCCTTTCCAGTTTTCTTTTTAAACATGGAGTTGTAAGAAGGAGAATGTGGAGAGGGTAAATAATGAAAAAAGGCCTTGTGGTTGGGGAAAAAAATATCTATTTTCATGCCTGACCTTAACAAGGCAGTTATTCACTTTGTACTGATCATTTTACTCACCTATGAGATAAATAAAATAATATACTAATTTTGGTTGAAATAAACAGAAAACATGTATTTGTAGAAAAGACTGGAAGTCTTTGCCAGCATTTTTACTTGTGGAGAAATAAACATTTTTCACTAAATCAAGACTGTTTGTCTGACTTTTCGAAGTTCCTTACAAATCCAAATGGAATTAACTGAACCTGTGGTCACTCCAGAAGATGGGGAATACCCTTTGTGGTGGTTTTCTGGTCTTAAATGTGGATGAAGTTTTGTGCAGTCTTCAAGAGACTCACTTTGGTGTGTGAAGCAAACAGTTCACTTTTCTCACATACACTATATGTGTATGTAGAAACAGAATTACTGACTGATATGGTTCCATTTCAGTTGGTGACTTTTCAGAATCTTAAATTTTCATGTTCCTGGTTCTTCAATGTCTTCTTATCCCAGTTACAGAAGCATTTGAGTTTCAGCATCTGAGCATTTGTAGCACATAGGAAATGCCAGAAAATGTAACTTAATGAACAGCTTTTGCATGTGGAATTCTTTACATTATTGTTTTTCACACAATAATGTTTTAATTCAGCAGAAGCTAAAGAATGATGTCAAAAAATCCCATGAACTTACCTTTCAGAATGGCTTGCCTATTTTAGCTCCACATTTCTGACAGTGCAATTTTTTATCCTGTTCATTCACAGGCTCCATAAAGAAAAATGTACGGGGGGATGATGCATCTAGCATGTAAAATACTGGTCAGCCATGTTGTTTGTGTTAATTCTATGTACTTTACTGTTAATCCCCTGCTGCTGTGAGAAAAGCTGTTTTTCACCCTTAGGAATGAGTGTGGACCCTTTCTTTAGCTCACAGTCACCTCAGCAATAGCATCCAGAGGAGGTGTCCAAGTTTTCCTATGTCCAGAAATCTGCTGGCTTGACAGGAGGGACTCTGAGGACAGTGGGATGGAAGAGGAGGAATGAGAAGTAAGGCTGGGGGACAGGATCTCTTATTGTTTACTCTGGGAAGGGGTAGAAGAAATATTCTGAGTCTCCTGGCAGAAAGAGATTGGAGGTCATTGGTGACCAACAGGTAAAGAATATGCTGATAAAGCATGATGAATAGAGAAAAGAGCAGTATATGTGGTGCCTGGTGATACCACCTTGGACCACCAAGAAATAGCTGATGCATGAAATGAAATACTAACAGTTCCCAAGTGACAGGAGAGAAGAAAATAACCAATATAAAAGAAAAATTAAGGTTTTTCAAAACACTACCAAAAGTAAGAAAGGGAAGTGCAGTCGGCTAGTTGTTCCAAACACCTAAAAGTGCCAGAAGGCACCTTATGGAGGAAGCATCCATCAGCAAAATGATAGAGGGATTTTGCTACTGACCATAGAAATCTTTTTCCAGGTATTTCCTCTCTGTCTTACATGAGCACTAGTTAAGAAGAGGAAAGCAGTCCCCAATCTCCCTGTACAAAAACATTCAGAGCAACAGCTCTTTTCTCTCTTTCCTTTTTCATAAGGAGACATTGTGACCAGAGAAGGATTTCAAATTGGAAGAGGTTTTGTTACCAAGGAAGATGTGGATGACAAGGAAGGAGATGAGGAAGAAGAGTAATTGAAAGGGATACCTCCAGCACAGTGCAAGATTAACGTTCCTCCTAATTTATCTCATATTTCTTCCACAGATGATGTTCCAACCATCTATGTTTGTATGGTTAATGCTGAGGGTAAAGAGCAGAGAAGAGCTCCTCGGAGTCTGCTCAATTCTTGCCATCACCCTTTCAGCAATGGGGAGAAAATCCCCTGAGTGATTCCTCACACCTTTGCAGCAGGGTAAATGAGAGGTTAGAGGGATTGTCTGGAAGGAGGTGCTAATGATGCTGATCACCATTGGACAAACCAAGCCACTTGTGCATTGTGTGGGGCAATTGTGGGAGTGCAATGATTTCTACAATGAAGGCAGTCAACTGTGGTGGAGGTCTGATAAATCAGAAATGCTCCAACTGTAAGCTCAGCTTCTTGGTGTACTTGGGGATATTCCAAATTATCTATCATGCTGGTAATTGCTAAAAACTGCCTATATTTTAGATGTATGAGTTTGCAATGTTATTTGGAGCCTTTAGCCCTGTAAGAAAAATTATTATAATTCACAAATTGCAATGTGCGACTGTTGGTACTTTATTTTCAAAAGTTGTGCACCTGACACAGGGAATGTGCACAAAGTGTTGGCTTCAGTCAGAGGTCCCACTAGAAGTGAATGCCTAGCAGGAGACTGCTGTCCAAAGAATGAAAGTAAATTACTAACTTTTAAGCTACATTTTTATTTATTTATTTATCTAGTCACCTATTGTGTAAGAAAAATTGTATTTGCGGAACAAGCTGATACAAATATATTTTAAAGCACTTTAATATTCAACACGTGAAATATTACCTGCAGAGCACTATACTCCTCTGAAAAGAGAATCATTGTAACTCTTTGCTTGACCTGATTCACCTGAATTTAGACAGATATTCTGAAACTCTCTAACAACAGAATAGGTCTGTCTCTTCTGGTACCTTTCACAGTTCTTTGTCCAGTTTTAAATGAAGCAGTCAAGGAAAATATAATCTGTCTATCTTGCAATTCCCCTGTTGTAATACATTCCTTGTTATGACTTTTCTTCACCCTCTACCTTCCTTGTTTAATTTCACCCTGTTTGAGTTTTAGTTTAGCTTAGCAGCCATCTGCTTACATTTTTTCCTCTATCCATCCTCATCTCTTGCTGTGACATCAGTCATTGTTTCTGAAGGAATCACACTACAGCCACATGGGAAATCTGGGGTTTGTGCATTCCTGAGTCCCACAGCTGAAGGGAACCCACCTTGGTGTTCAGATCTAGAAAAAAATTGTTAGAATATTAAGAGATTGCTAGATTGGATGAGGGATTGCTAGAGCTTCACCTAGAAAGGTATCATACAGATATTTCTTTTTCTGCACTGAAGTTTCCAAACTTTCTCCTTTCCACATTCCTATTGGTTGCAATGCTGGGGATGTTATTTTTCTCTCTGCCACAAAGGGTTTAGCTCATTGTATCCCTTCTGTGAGAGATTTTAAAAGGTGCCTTTTACCTTCAGCTGTCCCTGATGTCTCCCCAGGTATAATTTGATGCAAGTTTATACTAATGCTAACATTTTTAATTTTTAAACCAACTTTGAATTCTTGCACTTCGTACAAGAAAGCTGTTAAAACCTTGCCCATTTAAAACAAAGAATAACTGAAATAATAGGTTCTTGGAATGTGAAATTTACTCATGTGTAGCAGATTGACACAAGGCTGAACATTCACCAGAAATCTTATATTATGTTCTCTAATTTACTGTGAATCACTTCACATTTACAGTAGAAGTACAGATAAAATCATATCCATAACACTGTGATGACTATAAGTGGTCTGTTTAGCTGCTTTTTAACAGACAGTTGAATCAAATAATTTTAGAAATCCCATACCAAAAAATGCAATGCATTTTCCTCTCTGTCTTTCTCTTCACTACAGTACGTCTTCCTGTTTAGAGCAAACTGACTGTGCTCAATTTGTTCTGTTACTGTGTTCCCGACATTGATGTTTTATTTACTGAATTACAGTTGTGTTTGAGGCCTCCTTTATTTCCAGAATATTTTGTTAAAGTCTTGCTTACATTAGGCATTTTACTTTCTTTCCCTATAAAGTATTTCATGATGTCCTGATCCAGTAGGAAATTTTCTTGTAAAGTCTGGCAAGAGCTGCCATTACTCTGGACTTTTGGGGCAGCAGTGCAAAGTTTATTGTCAGAGTTATCACATCCCTTTCTGTTCACCTGCTGTGTTTTTATGGCTTAAAAATCACATCACCTTTTTTATGATGAGAGTTCATTATTGAGTAGGAATATACCAAAAATATTTTTTCAATTATGGCAATAAAATATTGGAGATTCTGCCTAGGCCACGTGTTAAGGAGAAATGTAGGGAATATAATTCCCCTTGAGAAACCAATGCAATTAGTTTAATAAATATAGGGAGTGAAATAATTAGATTAATAAATTAAGAGGGTTTCTATTTGTCATTTGTTGATTATAGCTGGCATTTGTTTGAGTATTATTTTGTTGGGAAGTGCAGTTGTTTCTGTAATAGGATTTACTCTTAGTCTAGATGTAAAAAAAGGTCATCCTTTAGTATATTTCCACTTTGAACATATTCAAAGAGTTATCTAAATTTTATAAATTTTAACTAAATTCTTTCTTCTTTTCCCAAACCAATATAACCTAGACAAGCATTAATACACAGACCATTGTTCTGTTTGTCCTTACTTTTCTACTTATACAATTTTTCTGCTGACAAATCTTATGGCTACTGCATAGCTCTAACCACAGTTCCTCATGTCTCTGAGGCCTGCCTTTTGCAGCTTTCCCAAAACCCTCTGTTTTTGAGGATTCCCACAAATTCACATACCTACTTAGATGCACGTTTGAGTGCACTTTAAGTTAAATACTCTTATATGGCTACTGAAAAATCCAATAATTTTAGCACCAATGAAGTCTGAGTGAATAGAAACTGATATTTGAAATGCTTATTTCAATAGGTGGAAAGAAAAACAGATTATTTTCAGGAATGTTTCTTCTCATGCTTGGGTTGTGCAACTAAAACACATTGAAGAAATAAGTTATAAATATATACTTGTTCCATAGTTATTTATTTCTGAAATTCTTCAACTCTGATCTGCAGTCAAAATACCAGTTGTCTGTAGGGCACTTGCTGGGAGCCTGGGGAAAGCAGTGAGCCTTTTTGAGGTTGGCCCAGGAAAGCTTCATCCAAAGGAGTTGGAGACATGAAAGAAAGAGGTGCAATGAAGTTTGAGTGTAAATCACATCTGTGTAACCAGCACTCAGATGCTCATCACCCAGTGCAAAAATGCACCCCAAAATTAAAGTGAAAAAGACTGAGACCCACCAAGTCATAGTATGTGACTTTATTATTGTTGCTTTACTAACCTGGGAAGCATCAGCTCAAACTTGTGGTCTGTTTACACTTCCTGGGAATTTTTCATTTGATGGTACGAATTAGCCCATTCCTACAGCTGATGCTGCATTTTTATTAAAAATGCTGCTCACCATCAGGTGTTGACATTACTAGTCTTGCCTTACTACTTCATTGCCACTTGGGTGCTACACATGTAGAATATCCCATTTTCCTGCCTGGTTTGCAACCTCTGATAATTAGGGAGTTGCTGATTCAAGGATGGGCTGGCTGTTTCATTTTTACCAAGACACTGCAAAAATAGAAATAAAATTCTATGCAATGAAGTAAAAGTAGGACTTAATTTGGACAGCATAGGCACATAAAGATATGGTGGCTGTAAAAGCCGTTATCTTTTAGCAAACAACAGTTGCTTATCAGATAAGACAGTGATTTTAATGAAGAATCATAGATAAGGATAGAGCAGCACATTGATTAATGCACACAACAACTTCTCCTGAAACCTGACTGCATTAGGTGCTCACTCTTTTGTGATGATATGCAAGCTGCAATAAAGCTTTTACAGTTATTCAATATCATGAATAGTATTAGCAGGATTATCAGAGTTTCTAGTTGAAATGGATGACTCCATCTCCTGGACTTCCTAAAGTTCTCACTTTAAACCTGCATTATTATTAGACAGAGATAAATAAAGGAAAGAAATTTCTGGGAAAGAAACTGAGGGGGAAAAAGAGAACAACCTATTTTTTTTGTTGTTGCTGTTGTTGTCATGCAATGTAACTTGAATATATTGTAAGTAATTAGGAATTCCCTAATTTAATCCACAGTAGTATACAAAAACACACCACTATGTATTTTGGCTGTGTTTGGCTTTTGTAAATGTGCTTTAGAAAAAGGCCGTTTGTCACCAGTAAAAAAATCAACTAGCCTTTGTAGCTGGACTGATTTATTTTTGAATGCAGGCTATTGTTAAATATATATTTTTTTCATTTTCTTTGAATCTAGTCCATACATCACACTTCTGTCATGAAGAAAGTTATACATAATTCCTGGGGCAACACGTCCCCATTTCCCTTTTAGATTTTTCTGATCATTGAACCCTGCAATAAAATGGTCCCATGCACACCTGTTTGACACCTGGGTGGTGCAGTGCATGGGCTGTGGTTTGAGGCACTGAAATAGAGTTGCTGTGATCTCACCCAAATTCAATAGAGCAAAACTAGTTTTAAAAGGAAGTTTTTTAGGTCTAGGTGGGATTCTAGAACTGGAGGATGGTCTTAATTTACAGTTATCTTCCTGAAATCAATTATTCCTTAAAACTACTGTAAGTTGCCAAGCTCACAAGCTGTTTATTGTATTGCACATGAAATTATACTTAAGAAAGTTTGTATTTGCATGAGTAAAAATGTGCAGTATAAGGTTTCTTGTTTTGAATATCTTTTAACCTGCTGCCTTACCTGAGATGAAGAGAGAAATAATGCAAATGAGTGTGAGTTTCACTGTGCTGTGTGATGTGTGAAGGAAGCATGGAGTACACGTGCTTTGTTAATGTGAGTTTGTCAGCTAGTAAGCCATTGTGTATTAGTAATATCAAAATTCAGGACTAATTAATGCATCATTATGGTCTCCTAAAAGGCTTTTGCTACTGTGAGGCTGTGTACATGGGTTAGTATTTGTTCTGGAAATGTTTTATTATTATTACTTTATTGTAATGTAATGTAAAAGCTGATTTGATGCCTTGAGTTGCACTTGCACCCCCAGAAGCATTATTTTAATTGGAAATATTTGCAACTAAAAATACCAGACATAAACCATAAATGTGTAGTGGGCCATTTTCTAATTCTATAAAAGGAGACTTTTTTTAAGGGTAGAGAGATCCAGATATGGCAGCTTGGTGGTCTTGAAACCAGAATCAGAGAATTGGTTCAACGTTAAGAGTTTGTCTCCAATACTCAAGGGCTGATCCTACACATTCCCCTTTTTCATGCCTGTTTAGGGCCTTGTGGGGAATGCACAACTTTTGAGGATCAGATCTGAAACTCTTCCCAGGGAACATGCTTTTGAAGAACATCTGTTTTGAAAACACCAGGCATGTGCAAACCAGAGTGAGACCAAGGTCATCTGAAGTTTAGCTTTCCTCTACCCAAGAGCTGCCTGTAGTCATTTTGCTAGCTTTATTTTCATCTGGTCCCTGCATAGCAAAAATTCTGCTCATAAAGCAATCACAAAAGTTGTTATGGCCCTAAAGAATGCTGCTGAAAGCAAATAAGTGCTGTAGTTTCTAGATTCCATTCCTAATTAGTAAGAGGGGTCAAGTGTCAGGTCCATCAGTGAGCTGTAGTATTTCAGTTTTCGATCAGTAAAGGTCTCATTCATTTAACAATACAAAGAAGCTGGAATTTTCTTTGTGACATTGTTCTGGTTGCCTTTCCTTCTCATGTTATTCCTAGCTTTTTCCTGATAGTTTAGCTTGGGTTTTTTGAGACCGGTCTCTGGATAATTCTTTAGTGGACTCTTAAATCACCCTTTTTTTCCTGTTCCTTGGCAATATAGTTGCTTCCTTTCCATTAACCTACTGCCTGATTACACCAACTGTCTGAAATGCAGTTTGAATGACTCTTTGCATACGATCTTATCTGACACTAACATCTCCTTCCATTTTTTAATCTCATTTTAAGGACATGAACTATTTGGAGTTCCTTCTGCCCCTTTTATCTAGATTCCATTTTCTTAAATGAAAGAAAATCAGCTTTTCCAAGGGGAATAGTTTAATTGTTCAGGGTGCATGATTTGTGGTGACCTTACAATTGTGCAGGACCACGGTCCGTGGTGTTCCATGCAAGTGATCAGAAGGGGCCATGCTCGCCTTTGAAGTGGGGTAGCTTATCAAAAAAGTAGTAAGTTGGATCAAAATTTCTGTCCAATTAACTGTGTCCTTTCCACATAAGCATGGGGGTTTTTGTATTGTGGACTGCTGGGGGTTTTGAGTAAAATTTACTGCCAAATCTATGTTTTAACAGACTAGTATGAAGTATTTTCATTCTAACCACCTGTTGATTCATCTAAGTTCATAGATGAATAGTCATAACTTGAAAGATTTATTGAGTTCTATGAGTCTAATTTGTCTAGCTTATTTGTTTTACAATAAGGCCACTTTTCTGCCTCTGCTATTCTGTCTGTTCAGCTTTACTCACTAAACCTGTGGCACATATTCTCTACTGCTTCCATGGGACTCATTGTATGGCTTGGCTTTGTATGGTTTTGATTTAATCAAGAAGAAGATGAAAGTAGGTGTGTGTTACTTTCAACTCCGCAGTCATTTTGCCATCCATCTTAGTCAATGTGTGGCTGCCCAGGACACAGCATTAATGATAGCTGTCAAAATAATAGTCAGAAGGTTAAAGGTCAAGAAAAATATGTAAAAGACTTCAGGGTGAACCAGATGATAAAGTAACTCATTTAGGCCATTAAATGCTAGCATAGTATGGACTTGATGGGTTCATGGGTTACTAGAAGCAAGAAGAGTAAATGGGGACATCTTCAAGTAGTTTACTCTTGTTAAAAGATGAAAAAAGATGATAATATCATTACCAAACAACTGCACTAAAGGCAATTTTCTTAATTACCATGCTGACCCAGCGGTGCACAGAGAGAGGTCTTGTTATTAGAATGAGAGCTTTTACTTTCAAACAATATTAACCCTTCTTGGAACTCTATGTCTTAATTAAGAGTATTCCTGGAAGTTCTGCAGCTCTCAACATTTTTACATTTATTTTTGGGTTTGCAAAGCAATGAGTCAAGAGACAAACTGTTGCATCTTTCTTCAGTGGTTGAAACAAAGGGTTCACTTGTTGAAGCAAAAGACCACTGAGTCTATGCTTCATTTTAGGTCTTTCTCCAATAAAGCTATGAGTCATACATTTATGGAAGGAACAAGGCTGAGCAGCTAAATGGTCTCTGACTGTAAAAACAGTAGTGAGAAGTTGTCTCCCTTTCCCTAATTTTTTCAGCAAGGCATTTTGTTTTCTGGAATAATCTAGGTGAGAAAAAAAGTTCTGCAAGCTATTATACTTTTTGTAAACAGTGAAATGTCATAGAAAACTAGAACGTTTTATATGTATCAATAAAAGGCTTTCAATTTCACAGTCTGTAAATGGGGGCAAGGATTAATAATTTCCTCAAACCCTTAACAAAAAATTCCAGCAAGATTAATGTAATTTGCATGTGTTGTCTGTCTTCTGTTACCTAGCTGGCCATGGTTAGTAAAGGCTTCATCCAGGCTCTAAGATTTTCTGGGACATTGACTGTCATGCCAGAAGGACTGCTGGTTTGCTGGTTTCTTAAGGGATCTTTTCAGTAGTATTACTTTCATTTGACTTGCCTATATGTCATGCTCAGATATGTTCTTCTTGAAGCCATTGTATTGCAGTTACATTTGGTGGGGAGGAAATACAAATCTCAGCATCAAGCAAAATGTCATAGGCAGAGGAATTCCCTGCTGTTCCAGCATCTAAAAAAAATATGCCTGTACAGAACACTTTATTTGAATTTGGAACATTAAAAAAAAAAAAAACTAGGATAATTTGTAATTATCAGAAGTTGTGACATTATACCACCATGACGAAATAACAGTAAAGTGCACCAAAATCAGCTGGACTGAAAGTTTTGGGGAAGTCAGTACTGCTACTGTGACCATCATCCACTGTTCAGAGAAGGCCTATATTGATACTATCAGTTGGTATTGATAATATGGGAGGGGGAGACCAATGAAACTGCAGGCAGTGACTGAAACATCTAGAGTGTCTTGCTGTAGAAGGTATTTCTTCTTATGTGTTCCTTTTGGCTTCCCTCATCAGAGGAGTTTTCAGTGACTATCACTCAATGTGGCATGTCAAGTAGCCTGTTCCCAGTCTTTGAAGCTCAGAGAATTATTGGGAGCATGGTAACAAGGGCACAAAGAGCTGTGACAGCACCAGGTTGATCTCCATGTACTTTCCCTTCAGAAGCTGTCTTTGAATTGGAGTTTGGCCTGGAGCAGAAGCAAATGATCTGATTTTTGTCACTTATGTCACATTGGTTCAGTTCATGGGGATTTTGGTGATGTGGAGGAAAACTAGATTCCTTCTGAAGGAAAATGAACCAGCAGTTGAGCTTCAGGCACTTCCCAGCCACTTAGCAGTGCCCTATAGGAAACAAGTGCCTAAAATAATGGCTGGTCTTCTACATATGTGGGAGGTATATTTTGTCCAAGGAATCAGGTAAAACCTGTTTCAAGTAACCACTGAAAAGGGCATATTCTATAGATATAGGGCCTTCAGCACCAACTGCAGTAATTCCCTGGTCTGCTCTTTTTTTTTCACTCCAAACACCTTGCTACTATAGAGTCAAGGCATCTAATCTAAAATGATTGTCCAGGCTGGTATATTTTCTGTGTCACTTGGTAATTAGTTTAATTATATTATTAAGAATCTGCAGTATATCATACTACTATATCAAATTCTATTTCTTTTAATACTGTAATATCCTCAACAATCCCTACTAATTTCATGGAACTGCTGGGCTTGGCACTGTAAAAACATGTAGGAATTTTGGCTAGAGCCTCTTGAAAGAGCTTACAATCTACCTCAGTGCAATAAAGTGAGCAGCGTGAAGGAAGGTCTTTAGCCTTGCTTCCTGGGAGACAGATAAAGTGATTTGTCTAAAATGAAGCAAAAAGTATAAGGTAGAACTAACGTTTGAATTTATGTACTTTGAAAATCATTCCAGTGTCCGGACCAAGGCACTGGCAAGCTTATTTCCCATCAAATTTTCAAAACAAATTTGCTCACATATTTGCACTATTTGTGAGTTTATAGTAAAGCACTGTATTCCAGCCTTATGGTAAGTTTAAAATCGTATATCTTCTGATGTCTGGTTTGCAAAAATTGTTAGCTGACCAGGCAAAGAACATCTGAATGGCTAATGGAAACTTTCTCTTCCTGCTAAATGGGGCAGTTGGCTAATTTGTTTAGCTAAACTATATTAGCCATTGGGAAAGTTTTATTATCACAGACAAAAGCAGGAAGCAGGGAATGGATATGCTGTATTTTTAAAATTAAAGTAATTTTGAAAAACAAACTCACTTTCTTATTGATTATTTCAGTTGTTAGATTAGAGGCTCATTACTTTTAATAATAGGATAATAGAAATGGAAAAGATCTATTAGATCATTGAGTCCATCCCCATTACAGGAGCAGGATATAGTCAGGTATATGCGGATGGATGTATCAAATATTAAACTCATATGACACAGTAAATCCTCTGTTTCCTCCACAGAGTGCTGATGCTAAGAGCTTTGACAGTGAGTTGTTTACTCTCAAAAGCAGCTTCTGAGCTACCTTCTGGCCAGCTCTTAGGCAGATGTTTAGTTGGGAGAGAAGGATCCCAGGAGCCCAATGAGAAATAAGGTCATGGTGTGGCCTTTTTTCCCCTCCCATAGCTGTGTGCCTGGCAAGTGAATTTCAACATGCACTCGGGCACAGCCAAGAGATGCCTTTGCAAGGCTGAAGTACAGCTCCTTGATTTTTTTCAAAGTGTATCGTTACAGTGAGAGAAACACAGAGACTGAGGAGTAGTTTCTCTTTTCTCTGTAGTGCCACTGGGGGGAATGGGGTAACACAGGAGATCGAGACACCGAATCCAGTGGCTCATTGGTTTTTTGTGTACTCTGCAGCAGCTGCCATAGGCACACTGAGAGTCAGGTGAGATGTGCAAGAAGAAAGTGCATTCCAGATGCTCAGCACCTGTTTTCAGGCAATTGATCTTAAGCCTCTTCATCTCTCTTCACTTCAGTTTTGTAGGAAAAAAGGCCTGTTTGGAATTGAACACCCTTTCCCCACAGAGCCAATCCTCTTCCCACAGACTTGGGCTCCACGTTAGGCTCCATAATATTTATAAGGAACATGTGAAGGCTTGTGGGGTTATTTGTGAACATTATGGAAAAGGGGTTGGAGGTGGAAGTCTTACTTTACATGTCCATGGTTAAGCTTCTGGGAAGCTTCATAGATGAGGAATCCAGAAGGTTTCCCCAGATGTATAAACATGCCCAGTCTTAAGAGGTTACCTTTACAGCCGTCAAATAAATTTATTTGATACAAAGGGGTAATAAAAGCTTGTGGGTTTTTTTCTTTATTCCTCACTCCATAATTATGGTGGAGGAGAATAAGAAGACCTTCAGCTTAAAGGAATACTTCAGCTGTTGTATCTCAAAAAAACAGAGACTGTGTCAAACAGTTATATTTATATATACATATATATATATAGAATGGACTGTTGAGAAGCAGTAGTCTGGTTAGTTCTTTCAGGTATTACATCACTGGCATTATTAATACTTTACCCTGTAAGCAGTCCTTTTATCTTCCCTAGAACTCCTGTAAATCTACTCATGTGGGTAAGGGAGTGGCATTCATTTACCGAGCCTACTCAAACAGGTGAGGAGGCATATTAAGTTCAATAAGAACTAGTCTTGTGCAGAAAGATTAATCACCTCACTAAGCATTCAAAAGATTTAAGGAGAAAGTCAGCCCTTTTTGATTCTGTCCTTATATTGATTTTGGGGAAACTGCTAAATTTAGAGCAATTAGATACATTGGAAGTAATTAAATGCAAAAGTGCTGTAGCAATTAAAATGGGAGTCCATGCTGCATATAGAACAGTTCAAGCATTTTATAGTGTTTCTCAATTTCCTTAAAAATTGCAAGAGTTTTTCAAAATTGATGCCTTCTACAATGATGCACCCCCCTATTTTGTTTTTTAAAATTGGGCCATGGTATTCCTCACTGGTTTTTTGCTGTTAAGTAAAATTTGAGTTTTTTTTTTTTTTTTTTTTTTTAAGTAAGTATAGACATAATAATTTTAAGTCACAGTGTATTGCACATGCCCAGAACAGCCTCGATCATTTCCAAATTCAAGGACTAATAAAAATTGGAAGCACTCCAGTAACTTTAAATTACTTTGCACATTGAAGAGTGATTTAAAATCATTGAGCTGATTCAATTTTTTTTATATATGCACTTCAATTTGGAAGTGAGTCAGATGGACAGTAGTGTGCTGAAGAGGTATGAGACATATTGAACTAATTTAAACATTTTTAATTCAAGAAAGTGAGAAAGGAGGGGTAATGAGGTTCCTAATAGGAACCAAGAAACACCCCCATTTACTGCCACTGTGTGGTTAGGAATAGGATGATAAAGCAGTGAAGGAATGACCAACACCATCAAGGAGTCTGCTTTTATAGTATTAGTGTGCTAGTGATATAAAGGATTGCCAAAATTGGTGGGATCTGGAAAAAGCCCTGTGATTATGCTTTATTTATTACAAGTATTGTTTTCAAAGAGATTTGCACACCTGTGCATGTTTTGTTTTCCTCTTGCAGATAGATCAACAACGGGACAACTGACTGACTTGGGGAAAAGCACAGACACATGTGCATACATGTGTGTGAATGTAGGCAATGTGCAATTTGGCTCCACAGTATTTGTTACTTGACACTGGCATGTATGCAGAAAGAAAAAAGCTGGCATATGGAACTGCCTGGCAGCATGTGAATATTACTTCAGCATTCATGCACAAGATGCATAAAATTAAAATAAGAAAATACTTCTATTTTGCAAGACAGTGACATGATGGCCATTCCAAGGTTAGTGAAATTTATCCATTAATAAGTTGCCCTGGTCCTCCATAATCTATCCAGTGGGAATGTGTGATATTAGTATCCTAGATGACAGACTAAAGCCTTCACATAAACTGCGGAGGTAGACTGGGATAAAAAAAAAATCCAAAACTAGGGGGAAAAAATCCAACAAAACTACCCAAATACTGACTTTGCGAAGAAGCCAGTAGTTTTGATGTGACTCTTCATGCAGAAACAAACATGCTTGTCTATTTTTAGAGGAATCAAAGAAAAATTTTGATAGAGAGAGATGTTTGAATACATCCATTTTCTTTGAACATTAAATCACCCTTTGAGTAGGATTTTGTTTTGGGGGTTCTCTATTAATCCAAATTAGACATAGTCAGCAGTGATCTCTGATTCTAGTTACAGGAAAAAAAAAAGAGGAACTGGCATATTTTACTCAAAAGTCCAGTAGCAGAAGAAAGGTGGGATTTCCTCCTTGTTCTCTGCCACATATTTTCCTCATATTCAGGAAATTTCACTGTGGGTCAGGAATTCATTAAGTTAAAACCTGACTTCAACAGTAAAAATCATGCCAGGTTATATGCATGTTTCCATAGCAGTTCTTGCTGTGGCTGTTTGTTGGCATGATCTCACATTAGCCTTTACTAGACAGCCATTCTACCTTTACACAGAGTCCTATGGCGTGGGATGGACAGACTGACTGCTAAAATTGACTTAGCAGTTGTGGACATTTTAACTTCATGGCCCTAAGCTGGGGTAAGCTTCTTCTAACTATATATTTAACAATGACAGCTGACAAGATATGCAAGATGTTTTTTCTTTGTGAAAAGAAAAAACACATTTAGCTTCTGTTGCCTTATTCAGCTCCTTCAAGGTGTTCTCTAAAGTGACCCTACTTTTAATGGTAAACTACTCAACCACTGAGTGTTTGTAGCCATGGCAAGAGAAGGCCTTCATATAAAACACTCTTTGTTCTGCATTTCCCATCAAGAAGACATTTTGCATTCTCACCATGGAAATCCAGGGCCCAATCTTTTATCACATTAATATCTCCATGGTTTCCCAACATTAATAATAATAATAATAATATTCCTTTTGCTTCCAGAGAGGACTGAAGCATGCCCTAGTTTTCCAGAGTATCAGCAATCTCAGATTTCTGACCGTCTTTGTTTTTGTTTCTCACTTTGTGTTTCCGTTCACTTTTGTGCTTTCACTGGTTGATCATATCCTAACAGTATCCACCACCCTTTAGCTCTGTTCAATAATACCAATCCACTGGGTCCTGTTTAGGAAAGAGGTTGTTCATCCCAGTAAATGTGATAAAGCAAAATCAAAGTAGGAGGAGCGGGTTTGTAAGTTTAAGACTGATCTACATGTGCCATGTTGGGCTCATCCATGCTGACTGTCTCAGTCAGGACTGTCTCATATTCAGCTTTTCTTCTTCCTCTTGGGTTTGGATGCAAGCAGGAAACTTGATCCAGAGGGCTGTCACATGAGGAATTGAGGTCCCCTGGCAGAAGGGATGCTCCTAGATGATAAGCAACACCTGGAGATTAGCTTTAGGCAGCCATGGATTGCCCTTTCTGGTCTAAGTTGCAACAACTTATGTTTGGGAAATTTCAGAAGGCCAAGCTGCTTTTCATCAATCTGCTTTCATTCATTGTGTGCAGTTTTTGATCTCAAGTACATCTTTCATATGGTGTTGTCTGCTTCCCTTCCCATCTTTTCCTGAGCTCCCAGGGGTTTGATGGCATGTTGCTTTAATTTCTATCAAATTAGATAGCCTCTCAGACACTACAATAATTGCTGGCCTATAACAGCCACTTTACTGGAAGTCATTAGGAAATTTTCCAGCCCAGCAGTATACAAAGGAATGACCCCTTGACAGGCCTCAAATGCTAAACATTTAGTGAGGGGACCACCACTCTCATGAATCTGATCCTAACTCAGACAAAGCTTTCTTGGTTTATGCATTAATTCTTGCTTTTGCAGTTTTCTCAGAGAGGTGATTCATGTTTTCACTTCAACAAACCAAGACCCTGCTCTAAAAATCTGTTCTGGGCATAAACCCCAGTTCTCCCCCTGATGGCATTTGTTCAAAACCAATACAAATATCTGGCCCTCAAAATGGGTTTTTCACACTCAAAGATAGTATTATCAACTCACCTTTTAAATCTACTTAGGGTTTCTTTAAAAATGTGCTGTATCTTGCAGAGGCAGCAAAACAATGCAGTAGATATGGAGGCTATTCATTTTCATTTACTAGATAAATCAATACTCACATAAAGCCTGAGTAACTTGTTGGCCCTAGACTATGCACTACCATTTTTACTGAAATTTGTCAAGCTTCAACCAAATGAGCTTTTTTATTTCTTTAAGGGGAGTATGTATTTTCATGTTGCATTATATGAAATTGATAGTAATAGTAAACAGTAATAATCAAGTTATTAATCTTCTCTGAATAGTCTAAGGGAAGGGGTTTTTCTCAACATAAATAGAGTAAGTAGAATTACAAAAAGCTCCACTAAACCTTTGTGTGTGACTGAGAGAGGGATGTTTCATACTCCGTAGTTTACAGGCATATGTTATACTGTACACACCGTCTGCAAGCACTTTAGAAAATCCTGGATGCTTAGCATAGTCTTAAATCAGGCATGTTGCCAATTGTGGATTAAGTAGAGGATAGCTGGGTCATTTTCCGAGGAGTTCCTTTACAGTTCAGCCTTTTTTCTTGGTGTTAATGCTTTTACTGCTGTTGGGTGAAGGGAGGAGAGGCTTGGAATACCCTGCCCTAGGGCCTCCTAAACTGTTCATCTGTCATGGATCATGTCATGGAACAGAAATGTTTGTTTTTGCTCCCATTCATTTCAACTGGCAGCCAGTTATTATTAGAATGAAAAATTAAGCTATTATGCAGTGGAAGCCTTGCTGGCTCTATCAAATTTATGGAGTTAATACAGCAAAATTATCCTTTATAGTGGGTATAAGCAGCTGTATATATAATGCAGGCCCCTTCTTGATCAGTCCAAATACAAAATGGCAGCCTTGTTTTCATTATCAGCATTAAAGCTTGATATGGTGTGTCACCTTATTTCAGAAATTTCAAGGGAGCAGTTAATAAATTAGGAGTACTGTGGGTGACTTGGTTAGACATTTAAGTCCGTTCTCTGATCTTCAGGGTCTGCAGATATGCTGAGTTGTTCTCAGAAACAGAAAAATCATAGAATTTCTTTAGACTTTCCAAAATGTTTATTTTCAAGTGCACTTGACTTTATGTTTCCTGGGGTGCTATTTGAGTGGATGTATTTATTTATTTATTTATTCATTTTAAATGGGGAAATTAGCTGTATCCTTTACAAACAAAAGAGAGGTGTGAATATTTTTATCAAGCTTCATATTCTTGAGAATCTGGGGTCCCAAAGTCTAGTGACTCATACACCCTTAGACATAAGGCATTCACAAGGATCAAGGTGCCCTGTGAGAATAGAAGGGGATGAACTATGCAAAAGACAGAAAGCCAAATGAATAAATAGGAGATACATCCAAGAGGGAAAGAGTTTTAATGATATTTCTATACTTGAACTTGCAACTTCCCCACAAGTTTTGCATGGAGTGCAATCTGTTCTAAATTCAATTTTTCTTCTCTCTAAAGAAATTTCAGATCCACCTCAGTAATGCAGGCACCTTACCAGAGCATGCCACTGCAGTCTAAGAGATATTTATCTTCCCAAGATTTTGCCCCCACTTTCTTGTCTCTGAAAATAATTGCAGTAAAATTGTTAAGTTAGGGTTAAGTGGAACATCTACACAGATATGGGATTGTCTTTGCAACATGTACTCCAGATGTACTGTTTCTGTGTCTTATTGGCACATTTGGGATGGATTTGAAAATAAATAGAAGCAAGTTTTTAGCATCTCATACAGTGATTAAACCCATCTTTAGCACTAAGCAGTTATTGTGTGAAAGTTGTATTGCAGGAAGAGAGAACAGAGAAAGAAACATGATTTTCAAACGCAAAAATTCTTTGTGAGAAAATGTAAAAAGATGTCAAGCACTTGAAATTCTGAGTCATGCCTGCTGAAATTCTTCTTGCGCAGTTTATCAACCTGTGTGTACCAGTATCATAGAAGACCAATTAATTGCACTCATAGTTGCCTTTGAGCTATTTTGAAAGTAGAAAGGAGTCATTTTGTTAATGGTTAAAACAGCACTACAATCATTATGTACAGTTTCTCCCAGATATTGTCTTTATAGTAGATGGAAACACAAAATTACTCTTATATTTTATGGTCCCTAATGAATTTTGATGAGAAATTAAGAAAAAGGAATTACAATCCAGTAGTTAAATACAAAATATAATTATTAAAAAATAAAATTTGCTGCACCACAACTCTTGGCCAGAACACGATCCCTTACAATATTTAAAGAAATTGCTATGAAGCACAATCTTGAGAAAAGAAAGTAAAAAAAAATCTTTTATCAAGTAAAAGTTGCTTGAAAAAGTAGCAGAAACCCTATAAAAAGTGGAGCTGGTGTTCAGAATTCACTAGGTGTGGTTCCTCTTTTAATGAGCTCCCTGATTAGCTCCAGCCTGAAGGTGTTAAGAGAAGGCCGCTGAGTATCTACCAAAGTTCTCTGCATCCACCTCCTTTTCCCTTATCCCAAGCCCCTCTCTGACTGGCTCCCTCAGCTTTGCCTGTCTGTTGTTTTGTGCCTTTCTGTGTGCAGGGAAGGTGCCTTTTCCTTGCTGTCCTTCTGAGAGGCTGCTGCCCTAGTCCTTGGTGTGTGGAACTTTTCTGGGCAGAACAGGTTTACTCTGTCTTGGGAGGACTTTAATTGTTTTACTGCTGGGTAGCACCAGGCATGGGACAAGACTCTCCTACTCCTAATTTATATGGTAAGATCCATCTGAAATGAATAGGGAGACAGTGATTCTGGCTTATATTAAAAAGGCCCTTTAGTACAGATGTGCTCCAAGGCATGTACAGACTTTTTTATGCCTGCTTTATGGATCCTGCTATCCTATAAGAGTTGTAGGAAAAGGCTGAAATGCAAAAGACCTCCAGCAGTGATAAAGTGAAATAACTGGATACGCAAAGAATTTATTTATTGGTGAAGTGCAACACAATGAAAGTGTGTTTGTTTATGCTGCCAATCACAAAACACAGAACATCTCATTTTCCTTCAACAGTAGTAGGAACACAAGGAGATGTTTTTAAGTTTTGTCACAGGTGCTAATTTCTGCTGGTACCTTGGTGCTTTTAAAAGGTATCATGAAACCCTAAAGATGTTTTAAGTAAATTTGGAAAGATTCACCTGCTGAACTACTAATAGTGGTCTTTTCTGAGATTATCTAGGGAGAGCATAGAGATATTACATTCTAACAATGACACAGCCAGCTCTTGCAGAGGTCATGAGTGCCAAGGAAAACACACAGCAGCACGTTGATTTTTATTAATGTCCAGTAATCCAGAATTTGCAATGAAATGGAAGTTAAGTTAGATAAATCTTAAGGTCAGAAACTGAAGAAGTGTGTAGAGGAATGACAGTCTTGAGAGTTTTGGAAGTGCTTAAATCCTGGGGATTGTGTTATTTCTGGCTAAACTTTTTGTGTTCATCTTGAAGGGATACGTTTTCATTTTAGCCTATTAATCTCAGTATATCTTTTTTTGACACAGACCTATTAGGAATTTTAGAGACTACAATATAGACTCCAGATGCTAGGTCCTCCTTCATCTTTTTGGTACACCCTTTAATCCATAACAACCAACACATTTATTTTATGAGCCCTCACAATCAAGAGAGTCTTAATATCCTTTCTGGCAGGTTTTGACTCTTTGATTTCACATTATATAGGGGACTGGATACTTTGAACATACTTTAGAAACTCTCAAAAGTAAACTTTTTATGGTACGTTCTTTACATCTCCATGGTAAATCCTGTAGTGCTTTTAAAATATGCTCACAGGCACATGTATGGGAGTGTAGCTGTATTATAAGCTGAATGATAACACATGAGATTGTGTGCTGGTTGTGTGGTGTAGGTTGACAAGGTTGGTTGTTCCAGACGCAGTGACCAAACCTCAGTGGAGGCATCTGTCATCCAGGGAGAGCCCTCCCCTCCTGGTTTCATGGCAGTCCTGGTACTAAGTAGTGAAATAAAACACATACAGATCAAATTGCACTAAAAGTTGGTATTTGTCTCTCCACCACTGAGATCTGTTGTGGTGAACATAGCCATAGGTTTTCTTCTGCTCTTGGAATTTCAGGCAAAGAGAATTTCAATTCTTTTCACTTTTTTTTTTTTATTTATTTCTCTGAATGAAATAGATTTTTTTGTTTGTTTTCACCACCATGCCCCAGTTGATAATGTTGGGGTTACAGCATGCTTACGTGAGTACAACTCTGATTTTGGCTCCCAGCAGGTAGAAAACTTTCTTCCCTTTTTCTTCTTTTTATGTGTGTATGTGCCTCTGTATCTTCTTCAGAAATGCAACTGTTAGAATTTGTAAATCCTACCAGTGAAAAGATGACACACAGGGAAAAGCAAAGATGTTTACCCATCAGTGAGCTAGACAAACATCTTCATTTCAGTGATTCAGACAACAAATCAAATAAAGAAAGAAACCCTCTGATGAGCTCCTCCATTTCTTCACTTTATCCAGCTCATCTGATGCTGAAGTGAAATACATTTCTGCAAGTACAGTCAAGCCATAAATTGAACAATGAATATCTTGTCCAGTAAAGCTCATATCCCAGCTGGGGTTTTCAGCAACCTGGGCAACATTTCTGAGGGGAAGACCTTTATGAATGAGATTAAGGAGTGCCCGTGTTGAGCAGGCACAGCTCCTTTCCCACATGACTGGAGGAGTAATGACTCTGTCTGTGCAAGATCCTGGCTGCTCTCCTGCCTGCAGAGGAAAAGAGGCACTCCAACCCCATGCTATTTATTCTGGGAACATTTGGGAGTGAGTTGGGCTGTACTTTTTACCTCCCTCTTTAATCACTGCTCTGGGTTGATTAAAAGGTACTGAGACAAGTATTTGAAGGTGGGTTTATGCCTTGCTTTCTTAGTGCTGGTATTCCTAAAAATCTGGTTCCTTCTGCTGAAGTGTTTGTGCCCTGTAAGAGTCACCACAAGAGGGATTTTGTGCTAAATTCTGGTCAAGGGTGTAGGTTCAGTCCCTTGTGCAGTCTCTAATAGTGCCAAGGGTACAGAAGCCCCCCTGCAGATCTGCTTTTGAAAGCCCTCTCCTAATGATGTGATTTGTAGGTGCACTGATTTGAGTCTTTGAATCTGGTATGCAATGGAAATTACAAACAAGACAATTCCATAATGCCAATCAAGCTGTCTTACTAAATTTTTACCTCTTTGTTGCTAAATAACTGGCATTTGCATCCATATTGATGTTCCTGAGAGGACCCTAGGAAGAGTGCTGAATCCTGTTGAATGTTGTACTCTAAAAACAGCCCATGTGTTGCTGCCTGGGGTTTTTCCGGGTTTTTTAAGAAAAAGCTCTTGGATTTTTGCCAGTGGCTTGGAAAGAGGCTGGATTTGGACTACTGTATTTTCTTTCTCAAACAAGAGATTAAAATCTATTTGGGTTTTTTTAGTGATGATGACAATTAGGAAAGGAAGGGCACATGTCAGTGTTAGTTTGAAGCTATGCTGGTTTAAACCTGTTTTTCTGTTTTAAGTACTTGTCATATTCCATTTGGTAGCTGCAAGTCCATAACAGCAAAGACCTTGGAATCTTTGTGGCTAAGGTTTGGCACATTATGTGTAGTGTGCTGATGATACAGGAGGTGGGTCTGCTGTATCTGCATGAGGGAGGGCCCAAACACCCAGTTTTAACACACACTGTAAATCTGCTGATGTTGGAGTTACCTTTAGTGCTTAAGAAAGAGGCTCAAGACCCAGAGGACCACTGCAGCCTTGTGAGCCTGACATTGAAACCAGTTAGAGAGAGAAAAATCAGCAAGAAAACAAAGATTTGGTTGGGGGTAGGGGGGCGAGTCTACATCAGACTTTCCCCTTTGCTAAGATAAATTAGCAATTTATTATTAACAACATTTTCCTACAAACATGGATCAGGACTGCTCCTGAGCTTTTTGGGTTTTTTCATTCTGGGAGTGCTTTTTAGGTTTGGGGACAGGAAAAGCCATATTTCACTGCCATTATCCAGTATTTTATCAGTGAGAGAATACATTTTCACCATGTATTCTCTGCACAGACATGGAGAAACCCAGGTGTGCAGATAATGTCACCCACATTTTGCCCTGGCGTCAGGACCATAAGCTAATTTTATAACAATTGACGGTGACTTAAACTAATGTTGCTAGGGTGCTGTCAGTGATGCTGAATAAATAGGGAAGGACTTCAGGAGAACAGCAAACAGCAGCTGTGACGACTTTTGTTCTGAAGCTACCTCTGCATGCCAGATTTTACCCTCCAGGCACAGCAGCAGAGCACAACTCCCACCTGTTATCTCTCACCATTGAGGCTTGCTTCTTTCTGTTTAAGTTAGGTTAAATATTTCTCCTTTTCCCAGGATTCAGAGCTCATCAGGCCAGCTGTGGTGCACAGTCTTGAAACACAAAACAGCTGGAGACATAATGTGAACAAAGTTCACCTTTTCTTGTTTACATTTGAAAGCTGCTGCACTGTTTATGGGATGATGCATTTGTTTAAATGAATGTCCAGCTATTATTGATTTTTCATCTCCGCTTTTTTTTTTCCCTTTATGATTGTGTCCCTGGTGTTGTGCAGCAGAAATCTCTCACTTTAACACACCTGCTCACAAATTGACTGTGGAAAGAATTAGGCCGTGTTCTCCCTACTGTTGCTGTGGTGGAGCTCAGGCATGTATTAACCCAAGAGACCCCATGGAGTCTCTCTCTTCCCATTTGGCATCCCCACAGTCCCATTTGAATTTGCACCTACCTGTTGCACAGTGTAACAAAATGTCAGCTGAGTAGGTAGCTCCCTTTTCTTACCTTCTTTCTCCCCTCCCTTTGGATAAGAGGCACTGCCTCTGATCACACTTATATCCTTCTGGGACTGTGTGAGAGGGAGCAAGAAGCAGGGATAGAAATTGAGAATTTCAACATCTTTAAGGGTTTGGAGAACTAGAAGCTTGGAGGTTGTATACACTGCATACAAGAGTCTCAGTCAATAATTTGACATTCCCAATGACTTGCATTGAGCTGAGGTTTCAGTTTAAGGACAACAGCTAGTAGCAATGGCAATGGAATTACTGAGGGCCTGCTACACCTTTCAGAAGCTTTTCTTTTTCCTGCTCATTAACAATTAATTGTTTTGTGTTGAATTTGTCTATATTCAGCTTCACTCTAAGAGGATAGCTTTTACATATTAACACTGATCCATATTACTGCTGTGATTACTTCATTTATTTTTATTACTGTCCCAAAAGAGCTATTTGAACACTTGAAGTTTTGTAGGTAAGACAGAAACAGCCTGGTGTGCAAGTACCATGCTTTAGGTATCAGTGCTAAACATCAGGGGATCAGAATTGGTTGGATGAGGTCCTTTTTTTTTGGTTAGAAATGGTGCTTCTCCCCACCACCATTGTGGAATAACTTACTTAGAAGGGAAGTTTCTTCTCTTTTCAGAGAAAAAGTTGGCTCATGCCCTAAAACCTGGAGATTTATGTTCTTTAAAATGTGTGTGGGTTTTTTAATCCTGTTCAATGTAACTGTAGATGGTCTCCATAGCCATATAAATCCTCCACTATTCTTTGATTCCAGCCAAGACCTTGGCTTCAGGGATACCTGGTTGTTAGGTATTCTACTGAGTTAGAGTGAAGCTAAGTGTGTTTGATGTGGCTCCAGTGCTCAATACAGGGAGGAACTTGCTTTAGTCCATCCAAAGGATTTACACAGTATAATCCGTGGCTCTTCTCAACAAGCCAACATTCTTAGCTAGCTCAATGTAAGCATAACCTCTCTCTCAGTCTGTTTCTTCTTTTGAGGATAGATCCTGCACTCCTAAATGCCAATCAAGGCAAATGGAGGTTGAAAATTCTGTTGATTGATGCAGGCTGAAAGCCCCCCAAGTGCTGAATTAATTCTGCAGAGAAAATTCTTGAGAAGGTTTCTTCTAAAATATTGTGTATATGAGTGTTTTCAGTTTTGCTTTGTCACTTTTGCATGTCACTTCTCATCTGGGTTTGTCTACCAGATGCATAATTTTGTGATATCACTCTTGGGGAAAATTGTTCCTGTTCCTTTTCTTTTAAAGAGTCACAGAGGTTACTCACTTGTAGTCTGTGATACTCAATTGTCCAATTTGTCCCTAAGACTTATAGAAGTCTGCTTTCTAGTGGATGTGAAAAGCTGCAATTTATTCTTGAAGAAGCTTGAAGCTTCTTTAATGAGAAAATGAGATCACTTTAATCAGCCTTGATCTTTTGCAGTCTAACCATAAATATGACTGAGATATGAATACCCAAATATAACTTTTGTTCCCCATTAATCCTATTCTTTAGCTATGTAAACATCAGATTCTTTTAAACATGACAAATCTGTGTTCCAATGAAGCCTGTAAAAGTCACTGAAAGTCCATCTTCCCCATTTAGTAAGAGTAATTTAAATCTGGAATAACTCAATTTGCTTAATTTGAATTGCATGAGTTGGCATAGGTGTGGCTGACAGAGGAGGCTGGCTAGCAGTTCCCAACACCAGGAAATCATGAGGTCACACTTGCTGCTTGGTCCAGAGACAGCTTTGTCTTCATTCCAGGTAAAGCCACACCAAAAAAAAAAAAAAAAATTAATAATTTGTGGTTTCTACACCTGTGTTTTAGGCACAATTAGCATGTAGGGTACAGAGGCATCAAAATACCTTGAGCAGCTACAGGAGGTTTAATTATTATTGCCTAATAATGCATTGCTAGGAAAAATAATGTAAAAGAAAATCCTCTTTTCCATTTCTCTGAGTAAGAATAATATTAGATATATAAAAAAGTATACAGATATACAGAAACCTTGATGAAAATGGCTGAGAATATTTTTTTAAAGTCTGTCTGACAATAATTTTCTGTATTAGTTCATAAACATTTTCACTTCAGATCTTCTCTCCCTCTCTCTGTTCCCACAAATAATTTACAGAAGTGTAATAAACCAAACCAGACTCAAAAAACCACTAACTTTTATAACTAGGAAGTAAAAGTACCCTTTACTTATTCCAATTATTGTTTGACATATTACTTTTATTAAAAAAGGGAGAAA
The DNA here is from genome assembly GCF_027887145.1 of Ammospiza caudacuta. NCBI lineage: Eukaryota > Metazoa > Chordata > Aves > Passeriformes > Passerellidae > Ammospiza > Ammospiza caudacuta. The sequence continues at coordinate 16,537,776 of NC_080595.1, read as the reverse complement.
AAAGTCACCATGTAAAGAAGGGACAGAGACTGAGACCAGTAAGAGTCATATAAGGGGGGAAAGTGTACTCCCTTTCATTTTCATTAAATTCTTGCCAGAAATACTTAGTAATAACTTCAAATGCTTTTTCTGCAAAAGAACTTTGAATCATTAGGTGGGATCTTTCAGAAATGTGGTGAACTCATTGACAAGATTTAGTTAGTTAGTTAGTTTAATAGAATAGATATATTTCTTCTTTCCTGCTTTGCAGAAGAACTAGGAACTTCTCTCTGAAGTTTTTTTTGAATATGAATAAGTTGGGTTTGTTTTAGGAATATGAATACGTTTTTACGAATATGAATAAATTATATGTTAACACTTTCTGTTCTGTGTTAATCTATACTACTGTTGCTGAATAAATTGTGTTGCATCTATTAAGTTTTTGTCTATGCAATTTCTCAGACACTGATGGATATAAACTGAAGATTTACAACCTTATTAGTCTATCTCTGGACTTCTTAGAGTGTATCCCTCTGTTAATAAAGACCTTTTCTGAATGAAATATAATAAAATTTTAACATTACAGTATCTAATATTAAATTTATTTAAAATACTTTAGAGTATTTTAATGTAAACAACTTATTTTAATAAATATAAAAATTACTTTAAGACATTTGAGAACTTTGTCATTCAGAAATATTTTTAGTACCAGATTTTTATAAATATTTTTAATTAACACAGTGATTTATGAAGCACTAAGCTGAACTGAGCATCCCCTTGTTTACTTTGGGCAAACTGAGTGACAAAAATAGACTGTTTAATGGCATTTTCCTGTACCAGGCAGTTTTCATTATCTCACAATGTATTTATGGCATGGCAATATAAATTGAAGTAGATTGTATTGGCACTGCCAGCACTAGTAAAATATTCCATTTGTAATACATCTAGCACTGCAGGTCTTCATTGTGTTGCCAGTGGAATTTTCAAAATATGCATCATTTACATAAGTCTGCTCTCCCCAAAGTAAGTGGAAATTTTAGATGCTGAAATAAGTGCAGAATTTAACTAGTGAGAACTTTTGAAATGGAAAATTGAATACAGGGTAATGATATTTTTAATAGAAAGGATTGTGCTGTCTAGCAAAGTTTAATGAATATTCTTAAAGATGTGCAATTACACATTTACATAGCCATTTCTAAACTTTTAAAAATATTTTGATGGCTATGGGCCAAAACTGATATCAAATGCAGTACCTTTGTCAATATGGTGAAGTTAATTTACCCTCCAGCATGTCTGCTCTGTGATCCTCTCTTGGAGTCAAAATATTTCTTCCATACTGGCTGGATACAGGGTACAGCACAGACTGTCTGGGAATAAATCAGGATTATGTAGAGCAAGTAGCTGTTATTTATGAGGCCATTGTTCACTGGCGAAGAAGTTGGAGTGTGTGTAGCTGATATGATGGGAACAGTGAGGAGGAGACCCCTGAGATTGCAAGAGACGTTTTCCTTTTCTCACTTCTCCGCCTGGCACCTGAATAAGAAATTTTAAGGAAAGTCCTGCTTTGTCTCTGCGGCTTCAGACAGAAGCCAACCCACTGGAGATGCAGGCAGGAGAGAATTTAGCTGTTAAAGTCAAAGAAATATTTTCTGATTAGGTGTGAACTGATTTTATTATTTTTCCCTAACAGCTTATAAAGTGACCCACTTTAGGTAACTTTTTATGAAGTATCAAAAAGCACTTATCCAATGCCAGAGCAGCTGCTGACAAATTTCAAGCTTTTATTTCAAAGCATGAAACAGTTCAGTGGTTGGAAGAATACTTTTAAGCATGAGAAAAGCAAAGTAATGTGAAGAGCTGTGCATTTATTTTGAGATGTCTGCAGTCCCAGTTCTCATGAATTTTTACTTGGTGTGGTGATCTAGTCAGTTCACATGATATTTCTCAGCTTTCATCTCAGCGTTTCTCTGAATACAAATAAAATCAACAAACACCAAAATCAAACTACCAGCTCCCCCAAATCTCAATGTAAAACAAACCCACCAATTTGAACAATTTCCTTCCAAGTGACTGCATTTGTCTGAAAGCAGTGTTTTAAAGTGGGAAATGTCAGTTGATCTGCTCGATAGGTGCTATGGCTATTTCTTGTGCTTGCAGACACAGCAAAGAGCTAAAATTCTGTCTTTGGTGTGTATGAATAAGGACACACCAAAAAGGATCAAACTGATTTCATTTGGATAACATAAAGAGGTTAAGTTTCTCACTAGCAAGTCCCATGCAATGTCAGCATGACAAAAATTAAATATTTTGAATCTTTGTTATTTATAAAATAATCTGAGTTTTGAGTCAAAGCCCAGATCTTATGAAGATTTACCCAGGACAGATTGTGGTAAAGTTAAGCGAGGTTGCAGGATCTTCCCATGTAATTTCCACTTGCGATTAGTTAATTTCACTTCTTTGAGTTTTAGAGGTTTAGATGTAAACTTTTAAAGCTTTCTAGAGTGATTGCTTACATGATGTCTTTCAACTGAGCACTGGAAAACAAGACTACTAAAAATCACTGGGAGGGAGCATGACTTTAACGGAGTTTAGCATTGCAGAGGCAACTTTCCTTTCTCCTTGGGAAGAATTTTACTGGAAATTGATTTGCGCTTAAAGAAATGAAATTTGCCTCAATTCTTAAGTAACATGCATTTTCTTTTAGGGAAAAATCCAGCTATTCATGAATATTTGGGGTCTCCTTGATCTGTGAAGTAGTTGATGGTAGGCCTTCCTGAAACAGCCTGTGTTACAGAAACTTAAATTTATGAACAAAACTTGTTACCTTGATAAGTAATCAGCAAAAATATAATATTTTATGAACATATTTCCAAAGTAGAAAACTCAATCTGATCTGATTACTCATGCTCACTTAAAAAAAAAAAAAAAAAAGTCAGTCAATACCAATTACCAGATTTTCTAAAAACTAGAAGAGTGGAGAAAGGGAGAGGCTTGTAGAATTGCATATAAAAGGCAACTTTGGTACAGTCTAATAGCTGCTTGGAAGACACAACACAGAACTTGACTCCCAAACTTGACCCACGCACTCTCAAGGCTGTCTATTAGGAAACATGCACATTCAATGGCGCAGCAGTTAAGTCTTAAATGTTGTGGTGTAGTTTGGTTATCCCTTGATCAAGGCATGATGGATGCATAAGGCAGGAGCTGAAAATACTTCTCTGTAGAAATGAATCTTGACCATAGTAGATGGAAAACGGAAATGATTGAGTTATGCTGATTCTGCTAAAGAGCTTCAGTTATATATTAAGGCAGTAAAACTCCCTCTGAAACATGGGAGGAATGTATTACTGGTTAATTACAACAGCAAGAAATGCCATTGAAGGGATTATTACCATATTTTATGATGACTTTTTTATCATCTCCTTGTTTATATTTTCCTTTGGTAATGAACTTACCTTCAGAAGTTTGAAATATTTAATATTTGAGCACTAAATATTGTACCCTCTGTATTTGATAGGACTAGTTCTTTATATATGGAGTAAGAATACAGCTGCAGGTGAATAAAAAGCCGGATGAGAAAATGACATTTTCAATAATTATATGTAGTATCCATGCTTCAGCAGTGGTATGGTTGTTTCAGTGTCGTTTTTCTGGTGAGGTATGTGAAGCAATACTTTTTTTTTGTAATGAAAAGCAAATTCTGTTCCAGCCAATGTGGCCTGTAAAGCTGTTAGATTCCCAGGCCAGTTTCAGCAGCATGTCGTCAAATGTGGATGTCTGAAAGATGAACATCTCTTGTTTTAGGTAGTTGGACAACTGTTTGATTGCTCCTTCTATAGGAAAATAATCTCTTCATGGATGGCTATAAGTGGCATCATTTTTCCTTTGGGTTCCCATTGCTGTTTTCTGTATATATTACACATCTGGACTGTAATGGAAACTTGCTCATTCCTCTGAAACATCTGTTGTGTCCTGCTGCAGTGAAGACCTACTGTTATTTTTTGCTGTGTACTCCATAATTGTATTGAATCTTTGTCTAGTGGCCTCTCTTCCAGGTACAATCAATTCAAAATCACACAGAAGTAATTAATAATTTTGCAGAAAGTGTTACCTTATTTCACAACTAGGGTGTTTTGTTTTGTTTTAAAAAGCAAGGTGAAAAAAGGCAAGTCAGTGAAAAAACAGAAAGAGCTTATGTAAATATCTAAGGAGAAAAATGTTAGGAAGTTTCCATCTGGAAAAAAAGATTGTTCCTTTCTTCAGTTTTTAAAGTATCAATCTGGTTATCCTGTTTATGCAGCTGCTCATAGAAAGGCCTTAAAAAACCACCCAAACCCCCAAACAAATAAAAACCAAAAAAGGGTAGTAATGTAATGGCTTCTTCTAGAAAGAGGAAGAAGGAAAATGAAATAAAGGATAAACTATAGAATTTCAGGCTCATGGTGATTTCTGCTGTTCAACACTGGGGAGGGCAGAAAGAAGTGATGGCACATATTGGCCACCTCTGGAGCTCAGAGCTTATGGGTGAGAGAGTCAACTAAACCAATGAGAAAGAAAAGCCTTTTATCTCCTCAAACAGCTCTGCACACCTAGAGGAGGCTCTGTGTCCCATCATTGAGACGATCCAGTGAGAATCACCACATGACTCTGGGCTAATTTTTCTGCTCGTTTTTCCTTCACTCCTCAGGCACCAGATTTTTTTTTTTTTTGGCTGCTTTCTTAGCATGGTAGAAGAAAACAAAAGGAAACAAGTGAATTCTGAGAAAGGGAACCAGGATTCAGTGATCTTGAGAGTGAGAAGCAGTAGAAAGCTTCTGTAAATTTTCAGACAAAATCTTTGCTTTATTGTACCATGATCAGATCCCATGCACTGTCCTGATAATGTCCTGACACATTAATTGTGTTCCCTCCTATGCTGAAAAGGATGGGAGACTTGACTTGATTGCTGCAAGACTGTGGCTTTGCAGGGATAGTTTTTAACACTACCTCTTCTGTCAGTATTCAGGACACAAGGAGAAGTTACTGGGTAATTTTTTATTTTACAGCAGATCAAAGCTGGAGAATGCAAGAGACATACTCCCACAAAGGAAAACCAGATGCATTTTACAAATACCCAAATTGTGCTATCGGAGCATTAAATATTTACCAGTGAGTGTCTGCCCATTGTGTACTTTGGTATATTTAATTTCTTTTTATTGTTATTGTCTGTCTGGACTTGGACTTATCTCCTTGGCCGAAGATAAAGGATGATTTGTGTCATGAACGTACAGCATGTGAAGTGGTGCTTGGGTTTTTCTTGAGATTCAATTAATGAGGTAAGGAAAGGGCAGAGGTATGGAAAAAGGCTTTGCTAAGCTGCCTTTTAAATTTCATACCATACTGAAAATGGAACTCTGTCAGAAATAGTTTTGGTTTTGAAGGTCTGCTCTGTGTTAGCAGTACAAGAGGCAGCTGCCTAAAATAAGAAAATACTAGGAGGGTGTCTGGGGGCTGTTTATTGAGGGCAAGGCAGGCAGCTGTGGGTGGTGTGTGTTTCCCAGGCCGTTGCTGATAACAAGTGGATGCTAACATACTAATGTGTTTTTACTTTTCGGCAAAGTATTAAGGCTAGAGAGTTGTTTGTGACACATGGTAATTTGTTGAAAATCACTATTTACAAAATAGAGGGGACCTGTTATATTAGCAGAACTGACAAGAAAATAAAGAGCTATTTTTTGATTTTGATGCTGTTCAGTGGCTTTGTTGTTTTTGGGTTTTTTTTTAATCAACAACCTTTGAGACAAGGAAAGATGGGCACAATGTTGGCTATTACTTACCAAATCAAATGTATTTAAATACACTGTCTCTGATATTTAATAAATATTGTAGTGTAGCTTTTTGTGGCTAATAAAACTTGGTTTACATTACACCCCTTGCCTGCTATGATTTGCCTCCTAGGGCTCACTTAGAGTGCATTAAGAAGCTACACATAAGATCAGTGTGCTTTGCTGCAAAACTTAAATAATTCATTTATGCACCACTGCTCTCAGACAGTGTTTTTACAAACGCTGTAATGAGACAAGCTGTGAAATGTTTTACATGGTGGAAATGAGGTCTGCTACTCAAGAAAAGTCTTTCTGTACAGATTTTATTCCTTGAAGTCTTCAAGAGAACTTTCCAAGCATTGTGGTGTGGACCTCCAAAGCACACGGATGTGCTCCCACTGATGAGGCTATTTGTCCTAACTTAGCAGTATCTTTTTCTTCCAGTACTTCTGGTGTTTTCACTAAAATGAGCATGGGATACTTAAGGAATGCAGAGTGGAAACTCTAGTTCATCATCCTGGGACAAGATCCTTTCCTGACTATGACTATGCCTTGTCTACCACACTGACACTTGTTCTTACTCTGCTCTCTGCTGTGCACTTGACTTTTTAATAATGGGCATAGAAAGAATTGGAATGATCAAAGTTAAAATAGACCAGAACTGAGCTTTATTGTCAAGGTTGTTGACAGCTCCCCTGATGTTCACTCTAAATTCTTGTCCTCTGGAATTGTGTTCCTTCTGTGTAGCCATAATCTTCAATACTCTCTGCAAAAGTCTTATTGTCAATGCTTAAGAGAGCTTAAAAGTATGTCCTGCACCTGCACTTGTAGGAAGCAGTTCTCCTGATATGAAATATCTCAATTATTTACACTAAATTTTAGAATGATTTGTATTTCTCTTACTCTAGTAATTTGGATGGAGAAGGGGGAATAGGGCTTGGTGTTGGTGAAGGAAGGCTGACCTCTGTCATTTTTTGATGTGTATTAGGCTGTAGCTTTTAACTACAGGATCAGATCTAGTTTGTTCTACAGGAAGAACAAATTAAAGAAGAATTAAAACTTAAATGAATTAGTCCTAAATTAGTAATTGGGTAAGAATAATCAGTTTACACCATGGGTCTGACTTTGCCAGGAAAAGTATCGAACAGTTTATATTTCCCATGCACATCTCAGCACTGATTAAGGCTTTAGATGAGATAGTGGGAAAACCTAGGGTATAACTGAGACTGCTGAATGGAGTGATTTGGAATTTGTAATTAATTGAAAGAATGTGTAATTAGAAGCAGATTTTAATTTTTAGTATTAAGACAAAAGTTCAATTTTTCATAATTTATTGTGTCAAATTTGCTTTAGAGTCTTTTGCTAGAAAATATTTTGCGATTGTCTGTAGTTTTGCATAGCCCTCATAAAACTTGAAGTGTACAAAGGAGATTAATATTTTACAGAATGAAAGCTGGAGAAGAAGGAAGAAAATAAAGTGCTTGTGCTACTGCTAGGTAGAGATCCTTTTGAATTTGCTAGCACTCCTGTGAGCATTCCCCCCCTCTTCTCAACCAGACTTGAATCTGAGAAAATTACCATCTGTGCATAGATATGCAGGAAATGAGCTAAATTTGTAGTGTAAACATTTTCAAATGAATATTTGCACAGTACAGTCTCTCAGCAATGCATTATCCTCTTTCATTTGGTAATCAACACATATCCCTTATGAGTTGTGTTGAAAGGGAAGAGAGTGACTCTCACTAAACTCTAATTATCCTCTCCTTCCTCCTGGGAAGAGCTCTCTTTAAGCTCCCTTTTGTGAGCTGCTCTCTGTTTCACAGTCATTCCACTTCTTGATCACTCTTTCTCCTTATTTTGCCTCAAAGCAGACTGTAGGATGTAAGGACACAAACCCAGGCAGCTCTGTGTAGGGGTGTCTGCTGAATTCCTATAAGGTAGGATTCCCATACCAGCACAAAGCCTCAGTAAGATTCAGAGAAACTAACTTTTAACTGAGGTTTTATGCAGGACCCGGGTTTGTGTAACACATAAATATTTCTTGGCTTAGGACTGGGAGAATGACATATTTCCATTAGCCTCGAAGTATTTTTGACTCAATTTGATCTGCAGCAACATGAGTCAGCTGTTTCTGCTAAGCAGTGTTTCTAATTCAGCCTTTTTCCTAATAAGCACGTACATATAACGTGAGCTTCCTACACCGATTAATCTGTGTTTCCTCCATATGGTTTGTAGATTTTTATTTTCTTTTAATTCTGTGCAAGCTGCTGAATAGTAAAATGCAGTCAAGATCTTGCTCTAGCGAAAAACGGACTCCAGCTGAAGTTGCCAGGGAATTGCCAGGGAATTAGCATATCCTGGTAGTTTTGGGAAAGGAATTTTTCAGCCCATCCATCTGACTACTAGGGCTAAAGTTTTGGGTAGTGCTGTAGAGAAGTGTTTTTCTGTGGAGTAAATTTCGGAAGGCAGGGTGTGTAGAAGAAGAAGGCTGGACCAAAGCTCACTGAAGCTGGGTCAGAAGGACGAAGAGGGTCTGTGGAGTTTGTCCTGAGATCACTCAGCTGAGATACTACACCTCAGCAGAAAGAGAGGCAGAAAAAATGGGGACACCAGAAGACGGGGAAGAATAAGTGTTTAGCATAATATTGACCTTAAGAGGTTTGGAAAGAGATACTTTTTATTTGGGGAGGGTAGGAATTGACAGCCTGTGCATGGAAAAGAATTACTTTGTTTGCTAATTTTAATGAGCAATTAGGAGTGTAAGAATGATACCACCAAAGCTTTTCTATTTGTGCCTCTGGGCTATCAGTGAAGCTGTAGCCCTGTTCATGTGCATCCACGGATACAGAGAACACAAAGACAAAAGGGATGCACCCATGCATGGTAAAGCATGAAAAATCTAACCACACTCCCCCCACCCCTTACAGAGACCTTGATTAACACCCTCTTCTCTCCCCTACAAGAAATAAAACTGAACAGAAAAAAGACCCTTTTTCTTTAGTATCAATGAAATCTAATGGCATAATTTTTCTCCTTCAAGCAGGGAGAATGTTAATTCCTGGAAAGCACTTCATACAAATTAAAGTCCTTTCCCCTTCCAAACATAATTTTTAACAAAGGAATCAATCTCTCTCTCAGCAAATCAAGATGAACAAATACATATACAAAATAACTAAATTGCTTTTTTCTTATTTTAAGACTTTGTTTGGTTTGCAAAACCCAGCTGGAATATTTATGCCCTCCCTTTTAGGGAAGGTCAGCAGATATATACTCAATTACCTATTTGTACACATTAAATCAAATGACTCTATATTCAATATTTTGTTTTTTAATTTTGTCTGAGCAAGAAGCTGGAAATCCAAATTAATGGCTCTTCCCTAGTGACATAAATTCTGCGAGGTGTTTGTAGCTTGCTTGCCTCGTTAAAGTTCTCTGACATGATTGATAGCTCTTGTCCTCTCTGACTGTGAAGGCTGCTCAGCAGAGGCAAGTAGATCATGCAGAGAACTTGTACTAGGATCCAAATTCAAGATGTTTTCATTTTTTCTACTTCCAGGTTGTGAGGAATGGTTTCTAAATAGGTTGGTACCCTCCTTGTTTTCTCACAGCTGCTGTTGGACATGATAATATACCAAAGTCACTGCAGCTGAGCAAGGAAAAGTAAAGCTTGTCCCTATGAGGTGTCTGGGGGCTGTGAAGTCCCTTCTGCTGAGAGGGGAACTGCTGTTCTGGGACCTTGTGCACACCCTGTACAGTTATATGGTGTGGTTATTTTCACATGCAAAGGATCCCCACGTGAATGGTCTAAGATGTCCCACTTTTTCCCCTTTCTGTGTTTACCTGTGCACTGACTGGTTGGACCTTGAACTTATAAGGCCAGGTTTCTTCCAGTGAACCACTAAGTTTCCATAAAAAAAAAAATCCAGATTATAAACATTTCAAACTACTTTTCACTGTCTTTTTAGTGTTCAATTCATTTTTGCAAGCAATGATTGACCCTTGTCTAATTCCAAGACAGCGTTTACTCCAATGGGCTGGGATTCTGATGGACCAGCGCAGGCAAGATGAGTTGTGAACACCTTGGGAAAAACTTCTGTTAATTTTGGTGCTTGGCTTTAATCTCATACTCTTTATCCCATTGCATGATACTGAGGCAGAGAGTGGATTTGTCCTTTGTGAGGCTTGTGGATTTGCTAAAGGATATCTTGCAGTTCATATTATTGGGATCTTTCCTGTAATGCAGCAATTCAGTCCCTCCCAATTTGTTCAAAATACAGGAGATTAACTTTAGCAATAGGTATTATCTGCAGCAAGTTCTCAGTAAGGTGTAACTGAAAATAGATTAAATGTCAGATACAAATTTTCTTGATCTGGCAATCCATGCAAAAATTGGGAAAGCAGACTAAAGTGTTTGGTCTTCAAACAGTTAATATGAAACATTCAATGAAACTCCCAGAGCTTTGAATATGAATCTGAATCAAGGATAAAATTGTAAAAAAAAACTCTTACAAAGGACTGAAGGAATGAATAGCACCAGTTACCTATTGCTGCTGATGTGGCTGGAGTCCCAGCCTGGCTACCTGTGTTGCAGCACAGACACATCTCTCTAATCAATGTTACTGCTACTTTTTATTCTGTCTTTAGGCAGAAACAGAATGTAAATGTAAGTAAAAGAGCACATCGCTCTTTCCATAATCCTTGCGCTCTGAACTACTTTCCCCCCATAGGCTGTTAGTGTCTTTGAATAAGTATCCAGTTCTTTTCAATAAACACTGTGCATCTGAGGTTGAAGTGGCTACTGGTAACTGAAGTGACAGCTACTCAACTGCTAGCAACCAAGAGGAGCTTGCTAAACCTGAACATGTCACATCATTTTTGCAGTTCCATTTCAAAGATTTTGGAGACCGAAGTGCCATATTTTCAGGCAGAAACAGGTAGTCAACTAGGGTGTTTATTCATTGGAGGTCAGGCTTTTGTATTATGAAACTTCTAGCAGATGTGATAAGTGGTAAATTGCAGATCTATCACGTTCTTTTTTCTATCATTTTCCCCCCTGTGAGTGTGTGTGTGAAATCAGCAGAATACTGCCTACATTTGATTTATGGCCCACTTTTGACCAACTCTTATCAGGCTCCCACAAGCCCTTTTCTGATGCAGCTCGTGTCTGAATGACAATAGACAACCAATGACATTATGCTCCAAAATCCCTCTCTGCATTCTAGACACCTAAGATTACATCTGGGATATTGATTTATTACTGCCCCCACTGCTTTTTTTTCCCCCCACAGGGACCAGTTTGTTCAGCCTGAACAAGATAGACTATTATTAAACTGAGCAAACTACTCCATGTGAACTTAGTAGAGAAATAATCATTTGCAACCACCTTTCTAACCACCCAGGTTCATAAAGAAATGTAGGTGTCGAAATATTAAGACTGTTTATATATGGGCCCCACCATTCGTGTTTGTTCAGATTATATATAATTTATACACATGAAATGAGACCCAACAGGCATTCTGTTGTGTTGGACATTATAGGCATATTGCCTAAAGCACCTCAGTATTGCCACCCAATGTACAAAACCCAAATTATTACAAATCTTCGTTATAGAAATACCTACTGTAACACCAACTGTATCTCTGACAGAGAGGTTTTATGACATGTTTTAGAGCCTCAGCAAAATTTATATATTCTACCATAGATTTTTTTCTTTTTCTTTTTTTGGGGGAGGGAGAGGAAGCTATAAATTTTACAGTACATTGGATTTTTATATCTCCTAAAAATGTACTGTGCAGGATTCACATTTAATATCCCTCAGCTATAGTAATCTGTGTATTTAAGTCAGTAAGTGAGGAGATACAGACAGGGTTTCTAGTCAAAAGGAATTTTTTTTCTTCTTCTTTTTCCCCCCAACTCTCCCTTCCCTCCAACAAGCACATACCTCACCCCTACATCTTGTTTTAGTTAAAATAGCATTACAAAAAATAATTATAAAAAAATTACATGGATTCAGATGCCACATGTGAACTCTTCTTTTAAGAAACTCTGAGCACCAGCAATTTCTTCAGCTGCTCTGAGAAAAACCTAGAGGGTGGCATGGACTAAACACTGCAAACAGAGGCTTTCAGAAGTTTGCTCTCCCTGTTCTTGGTCATGGGACAGATCTGTTTACTCTCAAATAGACGTCCCATGTTCAATGTTCTACCTCAAAGGATTTGTTTTATTCTGCCTACTATTCATTGTGTTTGAGTGTCTATCATTGCTTTTGTCCAGGGAGATTTTTTTTTTCCAGGGGCACGTGGGCAGAAAGTATCACACATAGGCTGTAATTTAGGTATTTTCTTTTAGGCCTTTTTTTTCTCCTCACACTGTATAAGCAAAGAACCAAATAAAGCCAACATCAAGCAGGGAAAAATTAACTTTTGTAATTTATTACTAGATGTCAGGTGTTTATCACGTCTTTTTCTCATATTTAAGAATAAAATAATCCCTATGGGGAAAAAAAAAACCCAAAAAACTTTTCATTTGAAGTTTTGTAATTATTCCATATTTCTTTCTGTTGGCTTTTATTTCTTCTCTGTCCATTCAGGGCTTGATCCTGCCGTGATCCTCTCTGTTCCAATAAAGCACCTATGGATATGCTCAATGGCATTTGAAAGCTCAGATATCTATGAATGGTTTGGAAATACTGAAGTATTTTTGTTTAGAGATAGCTGGTCAATGGTGTGTCTAAGTAATGCCTATCACCGAGGCCTTGTGGAAAGTGAAGATATTTTTCCTATGAATATCACACCTTTTCAATCTAGTTGAGCATCTAAATACCAGAATGGGAATAGGAACTGTGTTAGTGCTGAGTATGAGTGAGTCTGTTCAGTAGCAAAGAAATAAGTTATACAGAAATACATAAATCAGAGTTACACAGACCCACAGATAGCATTGCTGTTGGTAACTGAGGGCACTATGGCTCTGCAAGGGTACTGGGGAGTTACAATAGTTTCTGGGCAGAGTAGGGAGAATAATTAATGGCTGATGGAAAAGGATGAAATGTTTTTTCCTCAGAATAGAGTGAGTAAGAGGGGATGTGAAGGCAGCACAAAACAAGAAGTGGAGAGTCAAGCAAACTGAAATATGGCAGGCTGAAAAACCCAAAAGGGAACACTTTTTCCCGTAATGTGCAACTCAGCTGGGAAATTCGTGCTTCTATTCAACAGAGAACAAATCAAATTTGAGAGAGAGATAACCAAATTTATAGCAGTGGTCCATGCTACAGCAGGAAGAGCAATGCCAAGGTCATTAGCAATGCACTGCAGCCAGCCTTCAGTATCTGGCTAGCTGGGGCTTGGGAAGGACAAGTAGCCAATAACTACAGGTAGCAGAGTTGCACTTTGGAGCTTAGTTCTAGCCATAAGAAGCTAAGCTTGAACCACTGTTGCCCTTTTCCAGTATTGCATTTCCATTAAATTCAAAGGGTTTTTTTAAGTTTGGGATAACTAGGGTGTTGGATGTCCTGTGCAGAATGTTGTTCCCAGTCTCCCTATCTCACGGTTGGCTATCGTACAGAGGAAGCAGAAATCACAGTGATGCAAACAACCCAAACCAGATTTAAGTCTTGCTGAAGCTGACAGTCACTTTTGTTATGTTCACTTCTGTTTGGAGTAAATTTTTTAGAGTATTTCTGGCCTGTTTTACAACTGTTGCATCATTGCATCTCAGGGTCACCAAGAAAAGCAGTGGCAGAAACCTGCTCTGGGTAAGCCAGATTTAGAGGTTTTCTGACTGACTTCACAGTGGACCTCTTCCTCTGTCATGGAAACTCCACCATCCCCATATTGCAGATGACTTGAAATTGTGATTTATTTGTCTAAAGTAATTTCCTGGTTCTACTTTGTTTTGGAGCAGAAACCTGCTTTCTTTTAGCTCCTGGTGTCTTCTACCCTGCAATACAGACACTAGCCTGCAAACTATTGGCTCGCATAATGCTGCTTCAGATAAAGGTCACAAATGGTCTTATTTGGAAATTAATTCAAATAAGAAAGAGAACTAGCCAAAACCAAGACTCTACTGGGCACGTTAATAATGTCATTTGTTTACAGAGTGCAAGATCTCTGCTGGAGGACATCCTGAATCATTGGCTGCTGCCCTTAGTGTTTGCCTTGGGTTGTCCCTGTTGTGAGGGAAGTGAGTCCAAAGGTCACAGAGACTCTGCTGGTTCAACACTGCCTGAAGATATCTATTCATCTTCTGTATATCCAGGCTGATATTTTGAAAGATGGAAGTTAGGATTTTGATGCTTTAAAAAAAAAAAAAAATAGACAGGATTCAGTTCATCCAGTGGACTAGTGTACAGTCATTGGTACTACAACCAGGAGGAGTAAGTGCTGCTGCTCCTGAGCACTAACCAGGAGAAAGGAGGTTGTTGAAATGCTGGAAGACAGTGGCAGTGGACAGAACAGGTGTTTGAGGGCAGTGTCCATGGTGCACAAGAATGCCTGTTGGCACGAGTTTTTGGTATGCTTATTTCTTATGCCTGTAAATTCTGTGTGGTTTGGGTTTTTTTTTCTGAGCAGTCTTCAACCCAATAAATGCAGAAATATTCCCTTGAGAAAACATCTTTGTTTCATTGCTCTTCTCATACACACACAAAAGGAAGTGAGAAGACACAGTTAAAATATCATTTTTAGAAAAGGGTATTTGTTGTAGAGGCAGGCAGGGTTTGTGTGGCTCCATGCAGAAAGTATGCTGAATTTCAGCAGGTAGCAGGTAAAAGAGCAGACAAATAGGGAGCCATATTGTCAGCCATGCTGAAAAGTGCTCTGATGCCCTTTCCTGAGCATTTTCTCATCAACAACAACAGGATCAGATGTTTATTTCAGACACAAATAACACAAACACATGGCTCTTGTCTCTTTCCTTCAATAAGTAGCAGCAGCAATTAATTATCTCTTGGAACATGTTACATCTACAAGAGAGGATTTTAAACCCTCACTTTGTTTTTAAGACTTGACAGTATTTCTGAACTGTTCAAAGGTGCATGTTTAACATGTGGAAGGAGCTGGCATTCTGGCTTCAGCAGCAGGGACACAAAGGCTGTCTTCCCACAAGTTCAGTAGCACTTTTTGTTTAAGAGAGCATGTTCCACTTATTACAGTGAATAAAGAGCAGGGGATATTCAAACACACTGCCAGGGTCTCCTGGGTGTAGCTGCGGATAGTAGGTAGTATTTATGCATACATTTTTTTGTATACTTGTCAACAGCTCTTTGTGTCAGACTTCTTTTTTTTTTTAATGCTGGTTGTCCTCAGGAAAGGAATGAAAAGGAGTGAATGTTGTCTCAGCTGCTATAAAGTGCTACTTTCTGTCAAGTATAAATCATCATCTTGAAGATCCTTAACCTTCATATAATTTAGTCTCCATGTGTCATCAGTTGAGCCCAAGCCTTCCAGATGAGTCATTCACTATCTGCTAGATTTGTGGGGGCAAGCTAATTTTTGTATATAATGAACCTTATGCATAGGCCTCTTTCTTTCGGCACTCTGCTCATTGAATTGGAATGGCATTTGTTGGACTGAGAAGGTGCTGTGAGACAAGCAGGGCTGTGACAGCCTAAAAGAATAGGAGCAACCAGCTCCAGAGCAAAAGTCCTTGTAACAGCAAGAGTGTCAATGGAGTGGTGTGAGGGCTCTGACACTCCTTTTCTCCAATGCACCAGTGTGTGAATCAGGAATTGCCCTGTTGCAGCAAAGGGAAATGTAGTTGAGAAACTCCTGCAGAGCTACCTGCCCTGCACCTAGCCTCAGCTGCCTACAAAGCAGTGCAGGTGCCCAAGCAAGCACTGGTGAGCCCTGAGGAAGTGTGGAGACCCCAGGGATGACAGCAGAGCTCAGCTTGTGCGCTCAGCAGCCACCCCAGCCCACCAGCTGCTTTGCCAGCATCCTGCACTGCCCAGAGGTCACATAATGGGTTGATTTTAAGGATGTAAAGCAAGTGAATATAGCTACTGACCTTGTGTATTTTTACAGGGAAATCATCCCATGCCCAGGGGCTGGCATGACACAGGTGGAGCTCACTGGAAAGTTTGACAAATGGGCTGTGGAGACTGGCACTGTGTGTGGAGCAAAGGCAGGGGTCGGTGTAGTGTGTATAAGATGAAAGATGAGGACAGGGCTAGGTCAGGAAGAACATTGTACCTTGAGATGTAGCCTTTTCCACTATCCAAACTCCACAGAATCAGTTTCTTTATCTCTTCCAGCAAATCAGAGGCATTTGTAATTTACACTTCTAAAAACTGCTACCTATTTTGACTACTTTGTCAGTTAAAAAAAATACCTGAACATGTACACACAGAGATATAATCGAATAAAAATCCCTCCATAGCTTCAGGTGATCACTCTTTTGGCTGCATGAAGTTCACCTATTGACAGAAATCATCTACCTCCAGCTGATCTTACTTCTCAGCCAAGGTCTGAAAGTCTGTCACCTCCTGTCATGATCTGTCATACAAACATCACACACAGTGTTAACCTAGTGGTTAGAAAGATTTGTTGCAGGTCTGTTGGATCGTTTTTCTATTTTTTTTTAAACCACCTAGTATAACCACCTATTATTTTGAAACCACCTATCTGGTGTTGAATTGTCTTATAGCTCATGGGCAGAAGCTGGGTGTGAGTTTATTTTAGTAATCTGCCCAGATTTTTCACAGGAATCCTGTGGACAGCACAGAAAATGCTTCAGTCAGACTCTTCTCTGCTCAAGACTCAATAAGGGCATGTGTTGAACTAAACACATATATCTTCATCTGTGCTGGGGGGATAGGGGGTGGAGAAAACAAAAATCAATGCTGTCTGTGGCTGAATTTCTAGTTGTGTTTCACAAGGCTGTTACTTGGCTCATCTCTTTACCTCCATACATTGCAGAATAGCCCTGATGCATTCCTTTTGCGTTGGACTGTCTGGATTTTTTCTCTAAGAATACAGGCTTGGCCTATTACTTCTGCTTCTCCTCTGTCCTTTATGGCCTTTCCCCATCTTCCTCCTTTTTGCCTCACAAGGCTGTCACAAACTGTGTCTCTTGATGCCTTTTTTTTTGTGGCTACTCTGTCACCTTCCTCTCCAGGGCTCTGAGTGGGCAGGGCCAATGAATTGCTCCCCAAAGCCCAAGAGCTGCAGGGTTTTCCCTCAGAAAAATAATGATTTCTACAGATTTGCAGATTTGAAAGGGGTATTTAAAGTCACAAATAGGAAGTGTACCTGCTAAAAATCATCTTCATTTGAACAAGTCATTTATACCTATAGGATTTTTAAAGACATCTTGAGAAAATTGAAAGAAAGGGCTTAGAGGTTGTTATATAATCTTTGAGGTCTTGGTGCTACATTAGAGCCTCAAATCAGAAGATATTTGTATCATTACAATTGATGTCCAATTTAAACATCTTAGCTTAACATGGTTTAAACTGATAAACTTTTAAATGCATTTTAAACATAACATGAAACTTAAATGCGGTTTTTCTTCTTTTAAACAAATTCTTGCTGCTTTTCTATTGTTTTCTAAAAACTCTTTTTTTGCTGTGACAAAACAGTTCCAACTAAAGAACTAAAAATATTTTGAATTGTAATGACAATAAGAAAAGTCTACATTCAAGGTCTGGAGAGAGTAAAGAGTGGAGCTGTAATTCTGAAAGTCCCTAATAATTTACCTAGACCAAACCTCCTAATCTGCACTGCATCACCTATTGCATGGAAGATCAATCAATCAGTTGTATTGATGTCATTAACTAGTTTGTCCTCAGTTTTTGACTAGGTGTAGAGTCCATGAGGACACAGGTCTTATCCTCAGCTGCATGACTGGGAGCAAGACTGAGGCAAAAGTAATGTTTGAAAGGCTTTGTTTTATTTGTAGAACAAATGTTTTCATCCAACTGTAGCACACTCAAACAGTGTGAAGGAAACATAACAACCCCCCTGTCTCTTCATCTGTGTTTTTATAAGGTCATCCATCAGCACGGTATCTAAGAGTCTTTCTTCTTTCCTTTGAGGGTCCTGGTCAGGAGTTGAAAATAAGGAAAAGAGAGGAAAAAAAACCACAAAGAAAGAGGCATCTGAAAAGTAAAAATATTCGGAGCTGGAGGTGAACCTGAACACTCAGAGGTAATTTGCCTTGAGGAGCAAGAACCCTTGAGACCTGTGTGTAGACTTTTGAAAAAAGACCCTGTGAACAATAGTAAAGGCTATGAACGTACCATCCCTCTGACAGGTATGTAAACCTTAAGATTAAAATAACAGCTTCAAAAATCCTTCTGTCAGAGTGAGTTTGCTTTAGCTAGTCAGGGTTTCAGGGGAGGTATCATAAAGACAATATATATCAAGTGGAGGTAGCTAAGGAAATTTCTGTTTGAAATTTCCAAACAGGTTGGTCCTTGAAGCGTATTCTCTAAAACTTGACAAAGTTACCATGACATTAAAATAACATTATATAGCATCATGTAATTAAGGGTTATAACTAGTGGATTTTTAAAAATATTTTTTTCGTGTAGGCTGAATCATCTTTAAGATAAATTTTGTACACAAGAAAAATGAAGAATCGGGAAGAGCACAAAATTTGAGTTCCCTTTTTTTGTCCTTTTGTCAGTTATTATTTTGATTTTAAAAAAAGTTCACCAACATTTCTGGAAATTCCAATACTCTTTTACTTCACAAAGTAATTGTGAAGGATTCCTTAACAGGCTTTTACATTTTTGTCCTAGTTTAACTACATCTTTCCACTCTGACACTTTTAATTGTGAGAGGTGGTTTATTGTACTTACATTCATGGTACAGGAGGAGGAGGAGGAGATGGTGGATACTTCAATCACATGTGAATATCTCTGAATGTCCACCAGTTATCTGCTAATCGCATCCTTTCAACAAACATAGGCCACTAACCGAACCTCTTTTTGCAACCTGTAAAGAAATAAGAGAATTCTCAACAGCAGAAAGCAGATATGCTGTATATTAAAGGAGTGAAATTATTCAGTGAGTGCTCATTGATACTTCTTTGAGCAGCAACTTCCTCCTCCTAGAGATCTTAGCTGAGGTTTGCAGATGACCACATGCAATGATGTGGTTTCTTGTCACTAATAATAATTATGTAAGGCAGCAATATGTGGTGCAAAATATTATTACTTAGTAAGTGGCATTTGACAGACCTAGCTGCCCCAAAAGCTTATTGCTAGCTTGTATCACCACTCCTACCAGAAACACAGTAGACTTCAAGAAATGTTTAGCAAAAACTTCAGCTGCTGTCAGGCCACAGGTCAGCTATAAGGCCCACCAGAGTCAAAGGCTGGCTTCCACTATGGGGCAAAGTAGACTAAAAGGTCAAATTCTCAAAATCATCTCATAAACTTTGGCATTTACTTTGACAGATCCCACACCTCCATACACAGCCACTGGTTCAACAAACTACTCAGACCTATGACCAACTTGGAAAGATGCGAGTCATGGCACGGCCTTCAGCACGGTGACTCACATCCCCGAGCAGCATCCCCTGAGCTGCCCCTCTGGGCTGGCCCCTCCACTCCCACAGGCTGCTGGGGTGGCTCCTGGGCAGTTTCAGGTGTTTATTAAAGGCAAAGTGGTCATGGTGATGGATTGTGTTTCTGCTGCCCAATTGGAAAGTATGACCCCAAATAATGACCCCAAATATTGGGATCTCTGTGTGGTCCTTTCCAATTTATCCCACCAAGAATGCCATATGTAAAGGCGTTATAATTCAAGAAAAAGAATTTTTTGCAGAAATGCCATTCACAATTCTCAAATAAGAGCAGTAAAATAATTTCTTTGAATTGTTTTGCCTTTACTTCAGTTTCTATGTATACGTTCCATGCAATTAACTTCATCACAAATCCAAAGAAATGTTCACAGTTGTTCCTGGGACATGTTATTTGTGCATGTCTATCAGAGAATCACAAAAATCAGAGACAGAAAAGTTATTTTGCAGTAGATCGATCGTCTCATCACTGCCCTTGCCAGCACAGATCTTTTTCCCTCTACAATATATTCTCCAGTGCTTTGGCCAGTCTAGCTTTAGGTAGATTAAATACAGTACTTTCTTCCTGTCCTGTTGGAGAGGCTCAGAGGTAATTGACACCGGCACCCTTTGAAGGTGTGTTGTGGACCTTACCACGCTTTTCCTTTGTATCCAAACACGATGCTTTCCTCCAGCTGTCATGAGTATTGTGTGGCCATAATTCTTTCAGTGCTCTGTGCTGAACACTTGCAACTAAGATGGAGCAAAAGAAATGAAAATGTGGTTTTGGTTTCTTTTTGGCAGACATAGGGTTAGTTCATTTAAGCAACCCAGAGGTGAAATAGAAAGGTGAGGGTCTTTAGAATATTTTGTTGATGAAAACTAGAGCTTGTCTGCACATGAGGATTTTACTTAGATAAAAAGGTGTATTTTACAGGGCTAGATTAATAACTACATTTGAAATACTGTCTGTTCTCACGACACAGAAAGCAGATTTAGCCAAATGGTAGGTGCTTTTGAAGAACACTGCTGATGATATCCCAATTTAAGCAAAGTAGTAATAACATTTTCAGCTTCCGTTTCCTCTGAAGAAATGTATCAAGTGTTTTACTCAGTCCTTGCTCAAACTGTGCTGCTGCTTTGGGGTTGGGACATGTCTGCCACTCCGTGGCATGACAAAATATAGCTTAGACTTGATAGGAGCCAGCAGTAAGCTGCTGAGCCTCTTGTATTCAGACTCTTATTTTTTAACTATTCAATTTCTCCTAAAAGATGTTAACACACTGTCCAGAACAGAAAACAAAGGGTTTTAGCTGATCTCTTGGTTTAAATGTTTCTCCATGTCACCAGAGCCTCAACTTCTAATTGTACCAGCCATAGACCTATAAAGCCAGAATCTCTACCTACAGTTCTGCATCCATATCACTGTCATTACTCATTTCTATAACCTTACTGAGAGGGGAACGCTGTCTCTTGGCGCAGCCTCTTTAATTAATACTTTTACTCAATTCATATAGAAGGTTCTTAACATAGGGATTATTCATTGCACTCTCACTGCTTGCTGTTACTGCCTCTGGGTTCATGAATCCTAAACTGAGATCACATCATGTAGCCCAGAATTTCTTGGACATGTAATACCCCATTAAAAGGTCATTTGAAGCAATTAATATTTTATTTTTAAATACTTACAAGTATTTATTATAAACTGGACTTTAAACAGCAGCTAATGAGAAAAAAAAATCCATTACATTCATATTAAAACATGTTCAAAAGTTTAATTATAAGAAGGAAAATTCAGCTAAACTGTTACAGCATACATTGCAGTGCCCTGCTTTGGCCAGTTCATGTCAGGCTGCCACATTCAACTGAGAAGGCAGATTTTGTTGTGTTCCACACAAAATCCAAGAAACCAAACTGGTGATTTAGGGAACAGCTAAATGCTCCACGTTCTTGTCTCGGGCAGTACGTTTGTCTGAGACTGAGTCAAATGCTGCTGTTGAAATGCTCTGTGTGGCTCATGGCTGAGAAGGAGCTCTGCTGGATTTGAAAGATGAGGGTTTGTGCCTGCTGGAAAGCCCACCCTTGAAAGTGGGAGTCACCCTCCTGACTCAAACTGTGGGCTTTATATCTGGCTCTGAAGGGTCCCCCATTTTGCTCACCCTGTACATCAGAGACCTGGCTCAAGTGAAATCATCTTTGATAGGGATCCTTCCTTGTAATACATTGCTTTGTTTTGTTTCGCTTCGCTTTCTGGTAAACTCTTTCTAGGAAAGCCTTCTTGGGCTGATTCCCCAAAACATTACACCTTTCAGGAGAATAGTTTTTGAGTATTTACCCCTTTGTAATACAGGGCTGAAAACAGGATAGTTTTAAAAATAAATAATATTAAGAAATTATCAAAGTCATCCTCATCATAACTCTGGCAGTTGTTTTATATCTTTACCTCAAAGCAGAATGATGAAACATCTCTGATTAATTATCCTAATGGAGCATTTAAATTCAGCATTTGTAATAGTTCTTAACAACTGCTGTTGATGTTATTATTTTTCATTGGAAGAAAAATGGTTATTGCTCACAGTGACCTCTAGTAAATCTTGTCACCCAGCCCATACTCTAGTCTCTAAATATAATTAAAGCACGCTGGTTTGATAACAATGACTTAGAAAGGGTAAGAACTAGTATGTACATTTTCTCTTTTTTATTTCTTTTAAGTTTTATACAAAAGGAAAGGTAACGCAACTGAATTATCTTAAATGGCCATGACTGACTTATTTCTG